>NC_073224.2:140965000-142215000 GCF_029281585.2 Gorilla gorilla gorilla | reverse complement strand
TTCATGAAGCATTTAAAAAACACTGAACTACATCATCTGGTTTCCCACCATGCTATCCTGCCACCCGAGAACTAAGGTAGTTGGTGCATTAAGAGAACTGCCTCCCTATTATCAACATCCTCTCCATAGTGGTACATTTGAGTACATTTATTACAACTGGTGAACCTTCAATGGGTTTGCACAAATTTATTATGAAAATAGCATCATAGGACTACAGCATCATACACAATAGTTTCTTTCACTGTCCTAAAAATCTTCTTAATCTCCATATGCATCCCTCTCTCACCTTCTCCCCAGCAATCACTGGTCTTTTTAGTGTCCCCATAGTTTTGCCTTTTCTAGAATGCCATACAGTTGAAATCATACAATATACAGCCTTTTCAGATTGGCTTCTTTCATTTAGTAACATACATTTAAGTTTTCTCTATGTCTCTCCATGGCTTGATAGCTCCTCTCTTTTTAATCCTGAATAATATTGCAATATCTGTATGTACCATAGTTTATTTATGCATCCACCTACTGAAGGATATCTCAGAAATTTTGGTGATTATGAATAAAGCTGCTATAAATATCCATGTGCAGGTTTGCATGTTAACGTAAGTTTTCAACTCTTTGGGGAAAATTGCCCTATCATATGATAAGAGTATGTTTAATTTTGCAAGATACTGTCAAACTGTCTTCCAAATTGGCTGTACCATTTTGCATTTCCACCAGAAAAGAATAAAGTTCCTATTTCTCCTCATCCTGTCAACATTTGGTGATATCAGTGTTCTGCATTTTGGCTGTTTGGTCTCCTCTGAATGTTTGTGTCTACACCCCCACTGCATTCAATTCATATGTTGAAAACTAACCACAAATGTTAGAAAGGCGGGGTTTTTAAAAAGTGATTAGGTCTTGACTTAGGAGGTGATTAGGTCATGAGGAGCCCTCCTCAATTAGATTAGTTCCCTTAAAAACAACCCCAGGAGAAATACCTTGCCCCTGTCACATGTAAGACAGGCACAGTAAAAAGCCTTTACCTATGACCAGAAAGCAGCTTATGAGCTTATGAGCATATTATAAATCTACAAACACTTTGGGAATTCCCAGCATCCAGAACTAAGAGAAATAATTTTTGTTGTTTATAAGCTATCCAGTTTATGGTATTTTGTTGTAGCAAACTGAGCAGACAAAGCATTCTAATAGTATAGTGGTATCCCGTTGTTGTTTCATGTTGCATTTCCCTGATGATACATATGAGGCATCTATTCAGATGCTTATTTTCCATCTGTATATCTTTCTTGGTGTGATATCTGCTAAGGTCTTTGTATCATTTTTTAAATGGGTTGTTTTCATATTGTTGGGTTGTAAGAGACTTTTGGACATTTTGTATAACAGTTCTTTATCAAGTATGTCTTTTGCAAATATTTTCTCCCAGCCTGTGGCTTGTCTTTTCATTTTCTTTCAAGACAGTTTCCTGTAGAGTAGAAGTTTTAATTTTGTTTCTGTGTTTGTTTTGAGATGAGAGTCTCACTATGCTCCCCAGGCTGGTCTCAAACTCCTGCATTCAAGCAAACCTCCCTCAGCCTTCTGAGTAGCCAGGACTACAGGTACATGCCACCACACCCAGCTCAGAATTTTTTATATTTGATGAAGTCTATCTTATCAATAATTTATTTTATAAATCTTGCCTTTGATTTTGTACCTAAAAAGTCATTGTCTAACCCAAGGTCATCTACATTTTCTCCCATGTTATCTTCAAAGAGTTCTGTAGTTTTGCATTTTACATTGAGGTTTATGATCCATCTTTAATTAATTTTTAATGGGTGTAAGGTTTCTAGATTCACTTTTTTACATATGGAAGTAGGGTGGTATAAATATCATTCGTTGAAAGGACTATCCCTTCTCCATTATATTGCCTTTGCTCTTTTGTCAAAGATAAGTTGGCTATATTTACGTGTCTCTATTTCTGGGCTCTCTATTCTGTTCCAGTGATCTATTGTCTATTATTTTAACAATATCACACTGTCTTGATTACTGCAGCTTTACAGTAAGTCTTAAAATCAGGTAGTCTGAGTCCTCCAACTTTGTTGTTCTATATTATGTTGGTTAATCTTTTGCCTCTCTATATAAACTTTAGAATCAGTTTGTCAATATCTATAAAATAGTTTCCTGAGATTTTGATTTGGGATTGTACTGAATCTATAGATCTAATTGGGAAGAACTGACATCTTGAAAATACTCAGTCTTCTATTTGGAAACCCGGAATATGTCTCCATTTATTTAGCTTTTTTTATTTATTTCATCACAGTTTCATAGTTTTTCTCATATACATCTTATACCTATTTCATTAGATTTATATCTAAGTATTTCGTTTTTAAGGATGCAAATGTAAATGGTATACTTTTAATTTCAAATTCTAATCATTTATTGCTATCGTAAAGGAAAGTGGCTGACTTCTGTTTATTAATCTTATATCCTTTTTTGCCAAAATTGTGTATTAGTTCCAGGAGTTTTTCTGTTGATTCTTTGGAATTTTCTACATAGACAATTCTGTCACCTCCTGACAAAGACAGTTTTATTTCTTCCTTCTCTGTATATATTTCCTTTCCTTTTCTTGTCTTATAACATTGCATTTGTATTCTTTTTAAGGTGTTCCCTTCCCTACAAATATTGTATCACTTGGACTATTTTAAAATTATTTTAATAGGCACTCAACAAGATTTTGATGAATTTCAAAATTCCTGGACTCCAGTGATATGCTTAAACAAAGTAGTAAAAGTCACCAAGGAAAACAGTTCTACCTTAGTGATAATGAAGAAGAATTATCTACAAGTGAATATCCTTTTTTAAATTTTACTTAATTTTTTTTACTTTGTAAGTACATGGTATATATTTTTTTAATTTTACTTTTTAAATTTTTTAATATTGTGGGTACATAGTACATTCTTGAGGAACATTTTTAATATTAATTTTCTTGTGTATTCATCCTGTGATTTCTCATCTTTCATTCATCTAGAAAGCGCATGTATTTCACCACTCCAAATTGACTTTACCAGCATTTTCTCCATAATTTTCACATTACTTTGAAGAAAGGGAGAGATTATACTGATATTTAAAATGGAAAGATTGCAAGGCAGAGAGGAGCCACAGGATTTTCCCCCAAGTCTCCTCACCTTCTGGAGACAGAAATAGTATAATTTTCTAATCATTATATAGTGTTCTATAAATGAAAAAAGACAAAGCATTGTAAATAAAAGTATATTTACCAATTCAAATTTGAGGGTAACTCTTGCCTGTTTTAACCCTTCTTGCTTTCTAAAAGAGTATATAATGAAAATAAACATAAATGTTTGATAGCTGTAATTATTCCTCAATTACTCTGTTTGTTCTAATTAACCAAACAATAGCAAATATATACCATAGGGAAGTCATGAGAAGTAAAATACTCTTGGAAATTTTAGAACATCTCTACTAGTTGAAGGATGAATTGCAACAGTATGATTGTATTCTGCGTACCTCACAAGAGGATTATACTCTTGCAAGTGTTTACCTTGATTTCATTATCAAATAAAAATAATTTCTGGTAATTTCTAAAGGAATGTTATTTCATCAGTGTAGGTCTAAGATAAATCTTAATAAAAATAATACATCAGTTTTTCTTTTGCTCGTTTCAGTTTCTTGAGTTACTTAATTAGTGGGATGAACGTCTCATTACCTTTTGAATGCCTGAATGAAGAAATTGCTATCTGTGCATCCAAAAGTAAGTTTCCTGAAATTACATACCTTCTAGGAGATGATTCTATGTAATTTTCTTTGTTGTTTGTTTCCTTTTGTAAAACAAGTCAAAGGAAATACTGAGTACATACTAATCACTGCATTCATTCTTTGAAAAGAAATGTACTTGGGCTTCTTGACAAATAGTTTTCTTCACAACAATTAGACCAGGAACACCAAAAGTGAGAACTGTGTTTCAAATGTATTAAAAATGATAAAAACTTCATGTAATGTCAAATTTTTATTTATCAAAATTATTACTGTATTAGTAATTCTCAAAGATTTTTTCCATAATTTTCATATTATTAAAATAGACATTGAGAGATACAACTGGCAGGTTAAAAATACTGTGTTAGCTGAAATCAGAATATTCTTTCATTCAATTTCCTTTTCAATTTGGTAGGTATTGTTTATGTACCTCCTATGTCCTAGACACCAGTATGAAAAAAAAAACATAGACTCTCCAGTAACTAGCTCCCTGGATAATAGAGCACTCACATGTCCTAAATATTTTTAATAAACTATATTACTATGCAGCCTGTCTGGTACAGGGTTAATTTTCACAAATGGTGCTCTCAGAGTATCTGAGAAGGTAAACCCACCTGGAAGAGAAATTGACACCTAAGCCAAACCTTAAAAACAACAATAAAAAAACATATATATGTTATATTAGACAGTACTTCACCTTTTTAAATACCAACACTGAAAATTAAAAGAGTAATGATTACTTCAGCAATTTATTGTGAAGATTAGAGTCAATGGTGATAACTTTTTGTGATGAATGCCTTTTCCTTACAAGGCACTCTCTGGGGAACTTAATATTTATATCTCCAATCCTAAAAATCTTCGACTTTAGTTATGATTGTTCATTTTCTATACAAAGGAACTGACTCATAAGATTATAGTCTGTGTTATTATGACTATACAAAGGTTATATTGGATATTTGATAAACCAATTGAATAGAGTGGTTAAAACTGACCAAATATAGATGAAAACGTTAAGTGTTTATAGTTTGGTTATAAGAAACTTATCCAAAATCATATGCTCAGGACACTTACATTAGCCCACAGATAGGCAAAATAATCTACCACAAAGCCTGTTATAAGATAAAGTACTGAATATTTCATGTAATTTATCACATACAGTACTGAAAGTTAAAAATAAAGTAGGTGAATGAGTATTTGAAGTAAGTTTTCTACTAAATGTGTATCACTTTTACACCATTTTAAAGTCAAAAAATCCTAAGTTGAATCACTGTAAGTCAGGGACTATAAGTCACTGTTTTTTAGTACATGGTCAGTTTTGATAAATGTTCTGCAAGTGCATGAAAATGATGCATTCGTTCTATGTTAGGCTCAGAAAAGTATAAATTTCTTAAATCAATCTAATAAATTTTATGCAAATAAACCTTACAAATTTTGAGTAAAGTTATGTTGTCATGTGTATAAATGTTTATGAATATTACATCTTTTAAGAGTTTTTTATTATTATTTTTATCTTCCAAAACACGTCCTTGTCAATATTATAAAACTTTTTTTAACATCTTTATTTTTAAAACTCAAAATAAGTTATAATTACCCTGGGATCAATATTTAATTATATTCACAACCATATTTTTACACATTGTTTCTTTTATCTTTCTTTCCACATTTGTTTCCTTCCTTCTAAAGAATAACTCTTAGTAGATGCAGATGAGAAATCTAAGGTCAGAGTAATTGTCATTTGGTTTTCCAGTAATTTGTTTTCCCTTTATCTTGAAGTTCTGATTCTCATTATCCTTAGTATTGCACAATATTACCACAACCCTGTGTCTAGGTGAAGACATTTCATCTTTCCTTTCTTCTGGAAAATTTTCCACCATAACTTCTTTAAGGTTCCTCCTGTGCCAATCTCTCTCTCTCTACTTTAGGAGCTCCCCTTACATGTGTATTGGAGTCTTAGAAGCTTCTGAACTTCTCTATTAAACTTTTCATTTATTCGTTCTCTTTATTGTGCTCTGGTTGAATACTCAGATCATATTTTTACTTTTTCTTTCTTTAGTTGTGCAATTTATGCCTCTATCCAGCCCAAAACTGACCTTTTCTATTGAGATTGTCATTATAGTGTAAATTTACAGTCAACTATTTTTTATATTAAACTCACTGTTGATTTTTTTATTTTATCTCATTTTAGGATATTATTTTATACATATTAATTTTAAAGGCCTGATTATAATATTATTTGTGTTTCATTAGGATAAAGTCAGGTACCATCAAGTAAGTCTTTAAATTATCACTAATAGATTATCTTTCCTAACATAGTTTCTACCTTTTTGTTTCTCATTTACGTTGAGTGAATTTTATTCTCTTTCAGGGCACTCCCCCTATGGCTTTGTATCAGGTGTGTGTGGCCTTCAATCAACAATACTCCTATCCCTCTCTCCCACTGCAGAACCAAGTTTCTTAAAGTCCAGGGCTCCAGTCCAAGGTGATTAGAGGTATCACAGAACCAAATCACTGTACCATAGACACATGCCCATAATACCTGCTGTACAGCTTTCTCTGCTTCTTTCTGCAGCTTTCTATAAGCCTCAGCTCTGTACAGCAGTTGCACTTATTTTTTTATTAAACTTTCTATGAGGTGGAGCTGAGTCCAGTCCTCTATCATGCAAGATGTTTTTGGCACTTAAGTTTATCTTAGACCACTCTCTAGCAGAAGTTAGCAGAGAATAACCTAGTCCCCATGTTTTTATACCATTTCTCGCCCAAAAGGTATTTATATTTCTTTTTCAGTTCACCTCTTAATTTTTTTTCTACTTTCATTAAATTTTATTTATCATCATTATTTGAAGATAAATGGGTGGCTTAAATGTTAACTTACAGCATCATGCCTTTTACAAGTGACTCATGTTGATACAATAATATTGCTTTATACTACTCTATATTATTAGTCATCAAATATTTTTATGAAAGTATATACATTTTTAAGTTGTTGAAGCTTAAACCAACGAATCCTTTAAAACTGTAAATTGCCCACGAAATTGTATAAATTTACCTTTATTTTTAAAAACTAATGTAGAAAAAAGTAACCGCAAATAATTTTAACCATGCGATTTTGGTAAATTTCAAAGTTATTGCCCCAAATCACGGTAGCTTATTTTTAAGTTCTAGATATTAAGATACAGTTTTAAAACAAACTAAAATATTGTAATAAAAATCATCTAGCAATTCATCTGGCCCCACAGTTCTATTATAAATCATTGTGCCAGTAAGGAATATTTTAATAGATTTCTAAAGATTTTTGGAGAAGAATGTCAGATATTTAGTGAATTCTATCAAGACATTATTCTTTTCTATTAATCACTGCATTAAGAGTAAAAGGAGAGACAAAAATCAAATCTTCAAAGATGTTACTTGTATTTGCATTCCAGACAGACACATTTTACCAGGGTAAAAAATATTTATTTTATTAGTGCTTAATGCGTATTTTTCATCTATATCTTACTTCTCTCAGAAATAATTCACCTTTGTGTTTGAGGGTTGGGTATTGGTTAAAGACATTCACAAATAATTGAATAGTACTATTTTAAAAAGAAGTAGTATAGAGAAATCTCATTTAAAGTGATAAAACTTTGGGATAATAGGGCAAGTGTGATATATCATTAATCTAACAAATATAGTTTAATCTATATCCTATTTATAAATGACCTGCAAAAAGTTATTAGCTATATATATTAGTAATTTTTCATTATCATGATAATTTATCTCAGTTATAGATTACAAAATGAACTGATAGATTTTATTGATCAGTTTGTCAAACTATCATAAATGTGCTAGGTTTATTCCTAAGTTTATTTGTATAGCAGCTTTCACAAAATCATACTTAGGCATTCCAAAATAAAATAAAACTGCAGATAAACACTTAACGCTTCAAGGCTCCTCGTCACATAGACCCCCCCTTTTTATTTATTTATTTTTTTTGAGATGGAGTCTCGCTCTGTCGCCAGGCTGGTGTGTAGTGGCACGATCTCGGCTCATTGCAACCTCTGCCTCCGGGTTCAAGTGATTCTCCTGCCTCAGGCTCTTGAGTAGCTGGGACTACAGGTGCACACCACCACAGCTGGCTAATTTTTTTTATTTTTAGTAGAGACGGGGTTTTACCATGTTGGCCAAGATGGTCTTGATTTGACCTTGTGATCCGCCTGCCTCGGCCTCCCAAAGTGCTAGGATTAAAGGCATGACCCACCACGCCTGGCCCGTATAGACCCCTTCTAAGGCTTTGTATTTAAATTTTTCAGTAGTGCTGTAATGTAATTTCTAAAGAAGGAACCCAACATTTTGTTATCTGAAGCCCCATAAAACTTAAGATTCACTCCCGGCTACAGAAGTTAAAAAAGAAAAGACAGTCCCCAGAGTGTGATATTCCACATGTACCCTAAAACTTAAAGTATAATAAAAAAAAAAAAAAAACAAGCCATATGTGTTGGTCTTACCCAACCTATTTCAATGTAGTAGCTTCATATCTAACAGAAAAACAAGGACTTGTGAGGTATGGTGACTAAGTATATTTGGCTAGCCTAGAAGATGCAACAGATACTGCTGTGGCCTTACAGCCAGAAAACCAGGGTTTACATTGAGCGCCTCTGTCTTTGACTAGTAACATTACCTGGGGCAAGTAAGAGTTTGTGAAATAATGAAAATTAAACCACTAGCTTTGTATTCCAGATTTGCCTCTCACTAGATGTGAGGTTGTGGAAGTTAATTAATTTCCTGGAGTTTCCTGCTACTCATATGTAAAATGGAAATAATAACATTACTTGGAGAGTTATTCTGAGGATTAATCAAGCTCTAAATAAAGTACTCAACATTGTGCAGGACACTGGGAGTTTATTTAACATTTGCTGTGATTTTGTAATCACTTTGATTCTTAGTTTCCTTATGTCCAAAATGGAAAAAAAATTACCTGGTTTGCACGCCCTCAAGTGTTGTTTATCAGCATTTTTGAGTGAGATATTACAAAAATGCACTGAAGCACTATGCAAGTACAATATAACTGCATTTTCTCCTTGCCTGATACTTTTCTTTGCACTAAGGTCTACTCACCTCCAAAACCATGTGACAAAAATTAATGAAGATTGGACAATAAGTCCAAGGATGCCAATGTAAACCTATATGTCTTATTACATTTACTACATTATTTCAATTGTTGGCTTTATTTCCTGAGAAACTACAATGTTTCCTAGGACTTGTAGTAAAGAAGCAGTCTACAACAACACATAGTGCTGATCAATGCCCAATCAATGTTAGTTTGATTAACTGAATCCTTACCTAGTGGGCTCTTATTATACTGGGTATTCACATAAGCCAGTTTGCCTGGGGTGGTGTTAGTTTACTCCTGCTGTACTGGACTGATTATTAATAATGTCCTGATCATTATCTAACCTATCTCGGTCATTTGATCATCTTACTTATAAAGCAATCAACATAATACACAGCTAGAGTATTTCCAACCTCACTTTTCAGTTTATGGACAAATACTCATCTTTTTGATGACTGTTTTTAATATGGGGCTTGTACTTAATATTTCTGTCTCCACTGTTCTATTTGATAGACGAAATTTATCACAGAAATACATTATTTCAGAGCACACCTGCAATACTCTATTGTTCATTAGAATACATATGTCTATATTCTCCTAAAACAGAGTTGTAGAATACAAAAGTTTAAGAATTTCAGTGACTGCTATATCCAAGGTGAAGATATGGTAGAAGTAATATTTGCTCTATTAAAACAATCATATACTAATTTGAGTGAACAAGTTCCTTCTCCATTCCCAATTCTTCAAAACTGTTTATTATCGTTTTTAAGCAAAACATAAATGTTGATGTAATTTAAATAATTGTTAAATGTTCTGTAATGTAGTCTCATAACACTTGACATTTTTAATTGTATTAGTGTATATTTACCAGACTAATTTATCTCAAACTGTGTCTACCCTTGATAAAATATAGAAATAAATGTTTACAGTCCCTTGGAATATATAGTATATTCTTTCTTTAACCCTTAAGAAATATCCCATCTTCATGTTATTAAGGCATAAGAATAGTTAACAAAATTCTGAAAATGGTAAATCAAGAATAAAACACCCCATCATATATAAAAATATAAAACTGTAGCAATTAATACATTTTGTGTCAGTGAATGGATGCATAAATAGACCAATGTAAAAAAAATAGAGCTCCAAACCCCGCCAAAAAAAACAAAAGCAGACAAATTCATACATATGATCTTACTGTATAAAATTAGAGTTATTACAAATCAGTGTGGAAACAACAAACTACACAATAAATGGAATTGAGTTAACTGGCTTTCTGTAGAGAATCCAGGGTGGGTGTGTTGTACCACTAGATCCCTCCATCACCACACATACCACACAATGTACAAAGAATAAACGTTTTTAAAAAAGATGAGGAAAATGAATGCTCAATAAACAGATGAGAAAGTTTCTAAACTTCAACATTCATTTGAGAATTCCACATTATTTGTACAATTATTTCTTAGGAAACATAAAACATAGACCAGATTCATCAATTAATCAGAGTGCTTGACTTGGGAAGGGAATATTATGGCCTTTAGCATTTTATCTATAATATATGTTCAATCTAAAGCAAATAAAACAAAATACATTTTATCAATTACATGAAAAAATTCAATTTTTTATTTTTTATTTTTAATTATTATTAATACATATTAGTGGCAAATGTGTATGGTGTACATATGATATTTTGATAGATGCATACAATGTGTAATGATCAAGTCAGGGTAACTTGAGATATCCAGCACTTTAAGCATCTGTCATTTATTTGTGTTAATGAAAAATCCAATTCAATTCCAGATAGTTAATGGGTATGAAAATACACTTACGTGGAATAAGATCTACTGTTCAGTAGCACAATAGTGTAACTGTAGTTAATTATTTATTGTATATTTCAAAGTATTTATTGCATTACTGCAAATAGTATATGCTGATACGACAAGGATTGAGTAAAGTCAAATGAGAGGTGATAGTTTAGAAACCTGCTGAGAGACAAAAAGTAAAATAAAAAAAAAATTTTAAAACATAAAAAAGGAAAATCTACAGATACCTCTTTTCTGAATGAGTCACCTGATTTCATCTACAATTGCTTGTCAGTTCCATTCTCTTTTTTGGCTTAAAACCACAGAAATTTCTTACATTTTTAAATATTTCAATAGTTTTTGGGGAACAGGTGACTTTTTGTTACACTGATAAGTTCTTTAGTAGCGATTTCTGAGACTTTGGTGCACCCATCACCCAAATAGTGTACACTGTACCCAATGGGTTGTCTCATCCCTCATCCTCCCACCCACCATTTCTCTTCCCCCTAAGTCCACAAAGTCTATTGTATCATTCTTATGCTTTTGTGTCCTCACAAGTTAGCTCCCACTTATGAGTGAGAACATATGATGTTTGGCTTCCATTCCTGAGTTACTTCATTTAGAAAAATGGTCTCCAACTCCATCTACGTTGCAGCGAATGCCATTATTTTGTTCCTTTTTATGGCTGAGTAGTATTCCATGGTGTGGGTGTGTATGTGTGTGTGTGTGTGTGTATCACATTTTCATTATCCAACCATTGACTGATGTGTATTTGGGCTGGTTTCACATTTTTGCAATTGTGAATTGTGTTGCTATAAACACGTGTGATCAAGTATCTTTTTCATATAATGACTTCTTTTCCTCTCGGTAGATACGCAGTAGTAGGATTGCTGGATCCAATGTTAGATCAACTTTTAGTGCTTTAAGAAATTTCCACACTGTTTTCCATAGTGGTTGTACTAGTTTACATTCCCACCAGCAGTGTGAAAGTATTCCCTTTTCAACACATCCATGCCAACATCTATTATTTTTTGATTTTTAAATTATGATCGTTCTTGCAGGAGTAAGGTGGTATTGCATTCTGGTTTTAATTTGCATTTCCCTGATGACTGGTGATGATGAGTATTTTTTCACATTTTTGGTGGCCATTTGTATATCTTATTTTGAGAATTGTCTATTTGTGTCCTTAGCCTACTTTTTGATGGGACATTTTTTTTCTTGCTGATTTGTTTGAGTTTCTTGTAGATTCTGGGTATTAGTACAATAAAACTATAAAATCTAAATATAAGGAAAGTGCTAAGAGGTATATACCATAAAATGGTATATTTCATAGATATAAGAAAAACCTTATAAAATGTTTTTGTGAAATAAATTTTATATTTAGATGTCAATATCATAATCCAGTATATTCCTGAAAATTCAGAATTGAGGTGGTAATTTTAAGTATAAATTTTCCAGCTCTCATTCATTTGGACACACAAATCCTGGAAGACTGGGATTTTTTAATTTTAATATTTCTAAATTGCCTCCATAACTTTTTAATCAGTAGAAGAGAACTGATTTGACATGCAGCTAATTTTCTATGTAAAATCGTTTTTTTCAAACTTTAGGCAATGGGTAGAAAGATGCATTCTCATTTCCTTCTGCTTTTCCAACAATTCATTAATTAAATTTCAGAGGCAATGAGAGTCTAGGTGGTCTATTAAATGTAAATAATATCTAATTCTTTCAAAATTCCAATAAATACACAAATATTTTCAAAATAAAATTTTCAAGGGTTATATTTGTGCAGAGAAATTCAAAAACCATCATGTGACTGATAAAATCTATACCAAACCATTATTTCCCAGTTATTTTATTGAAACAATGTCATGATAGGATTAAAATATTACTAGGGAAAAAAAGTGCCTCGTAGAGTGAGTCACAATCACCCCGGTAGCCTGTTTACTACATGAACACAGCAGTGTGTGAAGGAAGGTCGCTTTTTCACACTGCATATGTGGAAACAGCAAAAGGTTGAATAGGAATGACAACACAAGACCCACCCCCAACCCTGCCAAAAAAAAAAAAAAAAAAAAGCAGCTGGCCTCCTGATTCTACGTAAGGCTATGCATCATGTGATTTATTCCTTTTCCACTACGGTCCCTCCAAATCACATGCTCATGTTAAACTGGAGAAGAATAAGGTATGTACCTAACCAATAATGGCAGACTACTGAGTTGGTATTTTAAAAATCACTTATAAGTCACAGGAAAAACAATTTTGAAAAATACCATACTATTGTAATCTGCTTTCCTAACCTTTGCTTAATTTGGTTGAAAAAATAGATTTGTATTTCTTTAAAGGTCAAAAAATAATCATTGTTTTATCAAACAATCAAAACATAAAATTATTTGCATCATATTGCACTTCAACTTAAATACTCATGTCAATAGTAGTTTGAAAGAATAACATTTCGCACTTTTTTCCATGAATATCAGTGAAAAAGGAGTTACTCGTTTTGTTGTTTTTTTAACTTCCTAATAACTTTGACAGTTGGGTAAATTTAAGTAAACCACACACTGACCTACGGAATACAGGACTTTCTAAAATCAGGCACCCTAATCAGCCAACCCAAAAAAAAGGACAAAAAGCTTTTCTCAGTAGCTCCCACTAGGACATTTTTAATTTATAATTTGATATTGAAATTACAGTTATACAAACTATAATTGGAATGAAATAAGCAGATACATTCCTATTCTAAATTCCTTGATTCACTTAAAATGCATCTACTGCAGTCCTAATCTATGCATAACTCTTCATTAGGTGATACTTATGGCAAGACCTAAGTGTGACCACTCTCAAATTTTAGTGAGTTTCTAATAAATTCTGTTCTGAAGGCACATATCTCTGTCTTAAATAGACTCTGCTCTGGGAATGAGTGGTAGAACCAAGTAAGAGTTCCCAGAGGGACAGTGTTCCCAGAGAAAAGAATTAAAACCATGTGAGAGTTTCCAGAGGAATAATGTATTTTCCTCTCTCTCTCTTTCTCTCTCTCTCTCTCTCTCACACACACACACACACACAAACACACACACCTCTCATGACCAGATCAATTACTAACTAATGATATCATTTTAATTTATTTTGTTTTAAAATGCTGTGTTAGTTGATACACATAGTATGTGACCTTTCACTTACTGCATCTGTGAAACTTGCCCTGGTATAATGAAGAGGCAATGGGTCCCCAAAGAAAGGTGAGGAGGAATTCAAGTGAATCTTCTCCATCAACTAAGGATTTTCACAGGTAGTAAAGATCATACTTTGTAGTGGTCAGGTAAGCCTAACGCAATTTTGAATTTGGTAAGAAAAGAAATTAAATCCCAGAATTTATTGCAACAATCCACAACCTCGAATTGTTTCTATTTTCTTATTCCCAGGAGCTCTTCTTTAGAATTAACCTGTCAGAAAGCAGGAAGGGAATAACCCTGATTTATTACTAAGAGCAAAGTGAGACTTAAGCTTGAGGAATATTATGGGAAGGATCCCAAAATGAAAGAACACATTGTGTTCACGTTGACAAAACCAGATCAGTAAGTCATTAACTAAAAATCTAGGTTGACGGGCACTTAATTTGACCTTCTAGCCAACTAGTCTCCAAAGATTATAAAATCTTACTATACTCTTCATATAAGCTGATCATTTAAATGATACATGGGAATTAACCTGCTTGTTGACTCCAAATAGGAGACGTCAGAGAGCCCAAGAGTGTCTGGAGAATCAAAGTCTTTACAAATGATTCATTAAAGAGAAAGCCAGGATCAAAGTCTATGGGATAAACAGAAAAAAAAGTGCTTTCATTTTATTTCATTATACATTTTTTACCCAAATAAAAGACCTGCTTCCAATCTATAAGTTCACAAAATCTAATGACATTATTAATGTGGTTAAATAACATTACTTAGTTTCAGGGTTTTTGAAAATTCTCTAACCTTTATTACTCAAAGAATACAATGAAATATGCTGTATTTCAAGCTTTAAAGATTAAGGAGAGTTTCAGGGAAAATATTCTGTTACAGAAGATAGTCTTTTCATAAGAGGGTCTCCTTGCCATACTTCCACATAAAGTTAATGAATAAGTTCTATTTTCGGATCATCTAATTTATATAATTTCAGTCAAAGTATTTTAATAACCTGCTGGGATTGCAACTAATTTGACATATGGTTTTATACACTTCCTTTTTGTAGCAAAGCTGCTGAATAAAAATAAAGTTTGTTGTACAAAACATACTTGAGCTGTGTGTCACACTAAAAATGTTGGGTATCAACAGAGCACCAAGGATTAAAGTTATTTTAAGATATTTTTGTGCATGGTGATGGTAGTGGGGGGATGTCATGTGTATATCATACATACCTCAGTAGCAAATTGCTGCAATCCACCAATATTAATGGGTCCCTCTTCAGTGGCATATAAATTGCATCCACCTACGCAAAGATCAGAGGTTGGACATACCATTCCACAAGTCAGACCAAGTGGGTTGTCAGAAAATATCATCTTAGCAGCTCCATAATAGTTCTGCAAAATTAATACAAAATAAAATTTTACTACTTAAAAATATACTTTAAACAGCCAAATTATGACAAACATTATTTCTTCTACTAGGTAATCAGATTGAAGATAATGATGTGTACAAGATGCATAGGTTTCAATACTACTATCAGGAACCATCAATTAAAACTTAGCAGAGTATTTGACACATAGGAATATTCAATGCACAGTATGTTGATAAATGAATAACTAATCAATTTTGGAAAATTGAAGTTTAAAATATAATAAATGTTCTGTAAATGGTTTTCATTTACAAGTCATCTAACTATATCTTGTCAAAAATTATTCATTTCACTTTCTAACAAATGAAAATTAGATGGCATTGTTTGAAAAAACTCAAAACCTAAACTTTAAAACAACAAAAAATGGTTGTACTCAGGTTATCCTCCATTTAACTAAATTAAAAGCAGCCAGAGCTTTCATTATTTTTGGAACATATGATTTCCTGAAAAAAGAATGAATAATAAGCTGAATATTTGGGAGAATGATTTCCTCTAATCAAAAGGAAGAACTGCATCTGACCAGTAATCCTGAAAACAATCAAGTACATCAAAAACAAGAAAAGCCTGGCAAATTTTAACAGACAAGAGAAGCCTAAGGACACATGACAAATAAATGTATTGTGGTGATTTTTATGATATCCTGGAACAGAAAAAAATGTAAAAATTAAGAAAATCTGAATAAACTAGGGACTTTAGCTAATAATCATATATCAATATTATTTCATTAACTGCAACAAATGTACCATACTAATGTAGGGTGTTAATAATAGGGGTAATTATGAGTGCATATGGAAACTCTCTGTACTACTGTCACAATTTTTCCATAAATCTAAAACTGCTCTAAAATACATTTTAAGAATAGAGCTGATAGAATGCACTTAACAATATAAACATATTGCATTTATTTTTCCTTTGGCTTTTATTTGTAATAATTTTGAAGGTCTTTGAAAGCACAGACGTTGCTTCCATGAAAATTCCTGGTGATTACAGAATACTGATGATAACAAAAAGGAACAATGACATTTACTATTCATTGACTCTTTAATATATCCCCAGCACTTTAAAAGACTTTTATTTACTCTTAGCACCAATTATTTTATTTACTGTTATCATCTCTCACTATATAGGATGTCCATTGCTCGATCAAAAATTCCTAGATGCAAGAAGAGACAGGACCAAACGCCTGATAATAATAAGAAAACAATAAATAAAATAAGCAAACTCCTAGGTAATCAAGAAATTTAAGTCAGAAAAAAAGACTTTTAAAAATAACCTTGACGAAAATTCAGGAAAAGAAAAGACAAAAAAAGAAACAATTAATAATAGCACCAGAATACTGGAATCTGTTTAAAAATAATCAAAATGATATTTTAGAAGTAAATGAACATTTTTTTTAAATGCTACGGGTAATATATTTATTTATTTATTTTATTTTATTTTTTTTATTATACTTTAAGTTTTAGGGTACATGTGCACATTGTGCAGGTTAGTTACATATGTATACATGTGCCATTCTGGTGCGCTGCACCCACTAACTCGTCATCTAGCATTAGGTATATCTCCCAATGCTATCCCTCCCCCCTCCCCCCACCCCACAACAGTCCCCAGAGTGTGATATTCCCATTCCTGTGTCCATGTGATCTCATTGTTCAATTCCCACCTATGAGTGAGAATATGCAGTGTTTGGTTTTTTGTTCTTCTGATAGTTTACTGAGAATGATGGTTTCCAATTTCATCCATGTCCCTACAAAGGACATGAACTCATCATTTTTTATGGCTGCATAGTATTCCATGGTGTATATGTGCCACATTTTCTTAATCCAGTCTATCATTGTTGGACATTTGGGTTGGTTCCAAGTCTTTGCTATTGTGAATAATGCCACAATAAACATACGTGTGCATGTGTCTTTATAGCAGCATGATTTATAGTCCTTTGGGTATATACCCAGTAATGGGATGGCTGGGTCAAATGGTATTTCTAGTTCTAGATCCCTGAGGAATCGCCACACTGACTTCCACAATGGTTGAACTGAACTAAGCCAAAAGAACAAAGCTGGAGGCATCACACTACCTGACTTCAAACTATACTACAAGGCTACAGTAACCAAAACAGCATGGTACTGGTACCAAAACAGAGATATAGATCAATGGAACAGAACAGAACTCTCAGAAATAACGCCGCATACCTACAACTATCTGATCTTTGACAAACCTGAGAAAAACAAGCAATGGGGAAAGGATTCCCTATTTAATAAATGGTGCTGGGAAAACTGGCTAGCCATATGTAGAAAGCTGAAACTGGATCCCTTCCTTACACCTTATACAAAAATCAATTCAAGATGGATTAAAGATTTAAACGTTAGACCTAAAACCATAAAAACCCTAGAAGAAAACCTAGGCATTACCATTCAGGACATAGGCATGGGCAAGGACTTCATGTCCAAAACACCAAAAGCAATGGCAACAAAAGACAAAATTGACAAATGGGATCTAATTAAACTAAAGAGCTTCTGCACAGCAAAAGAAACTACCATCAGAGTGAACAGGCAACCTACAACATGGGAGAAAATTTTCGCAACCTACTCATCTGACAAAGGGCTAATATCCAGAATCTACAATGAACTCAAACAAATTTACAAGAAAAAAACAAACAACCCCATCAAAAAGTGGGCGAAGGACATGAACAGACACTTCTCAAAAGAAGACATTTATGCAGCCAAAAAACACAAGAAAAAATGCTCATCATCACTGGCCATCAGAGAAATGCAAATCAAAACCACTATGAGATATCATCTCACACCAGTTAGAATGGCAATCATTAAAAAGTCAGCAAACAACAGGTGCTGGAGAGGATGTGGAGAAATAGGAACACTTTTGCACTGTTGGTGGGACTGTAAACTAGTAAATGAACATTTTAAAATAAAAGCTAATGCACGGCTTTCACAGCATTCGTGGTGGTTTAACAGTATTTGTCTTGTTCAGTGTCCCTTCAGCAATGAAAGTTATGTCTCCCATGTAAGAATGGTTCTTCTACATATATTTTCTGAATATATAGTAAGAATGTGGTATGAAATTAAACTCACAAGCAATAAAACTGAAATATAAAGGGTAAATAATTAGCAAAGGATCATAAAGCAGATAAGTGGCAGAGGCAGGATTCATACTAAAGCATACTGTCCATGGCTCAATAGATTACAGAATCTAGTTACAGTGATCTTATTCAGCTATGGTCCATATGTTGATGTAAACACACACACACACACATGCATACAAACACACACAAAAGTTCTTTTCAGTATAAGCTGGAGGACATATAGCTAGTCCATTAGATTCATTACACTTTATATTAAGTAGTTTTTATTACATAGTTCTTTTAGTTGTGGTCTTTCCATCAGTTCAATGAAAAGCTTAATAAGTTAAAAGTCTATTTCTTTTAATCAAGAGATTAGGATCTGTTTATTCCCCCAAATTGGATCAGCTTTACCACTGTGTTTGTCGGAGTCTTCGGTAGTATCTCTAAAAGAGGTTAATAATAAATCATTAAGCTGTCAAAGTATAATATCCAAAAGTCAACACAGAAATATCTTACACACAGAGAAGAAAAATGTGTGAAATATTATATTTACCTCATTAATAAATACAGAATAAAGATAGTAAAATCTGAGTCAAGGGCATTTGAGGCTGCCATGGCTTAATTGGTGAATTGTATAAAACATATAATAACAATTTATGCTAATTTCTGACAAATACTTCTAGAACATACAAGAAGGATTTATCTCAGGAATGCAAGGTTGGTTTATATCAAAATATACCATATCGGTAGAATAAAAGACAAAAAATCACACAATCATATTAAAAGATGCAGAAAAGGCACTTGACAAATTCAACATCCCTCATGACAAAAGCTATCAACGAACTGCAAATAGAAAGAAACTTCAACACCTTAATAAAAGGCCTCTACAAAAACCCACAGTTAACATCTCACTTTATGGTGAAAACTGAATGCCTTCCTCCAATATCAAGAAAAGAATGTTCACTGCATTAGTCAAGGAATCAAATGTTCTCCAGAGACACAGAACGAATAGGTTGTATGTGGGGTGTGTGTGTGTGTGTGTGTGTGTGTGTGTGTGTGTGTGTATACATATATGTGTGTGTGTGTATGTGTGTGTGTGTGTGTGTGTGTATGAGATTTATTATAGGAAACTGGTACACAATTAGGAACCTGCAAATTTCCAAGATTTGCAATTTGAGTCTGCCAGCTGGAGACACAGAAGAGCCAATGTTTTAGTTCAAGTCTCAGTTGGAAGGCCTGAGAACCAGTTAAGTTTTAGTTTTAGTTCTAGTCCAAGAGTAGGGGAGAAAGCCAATGTTTCATTTCAAAGGTAGTCAGACAGGAAGAATTATGTGTTTTTCAGGGTAGAGCTAGCATTTTGTTTTATTCAGTCCTTTAACTGATTAGATGAGGCTCACCTACACTTGGGAGGGCTATCTGCTTTACTAACCTTACTGATTTAAATGCCAATCTAATTCAAAAACACTCTCACAGAAACATCCAAGATAAAATTTAACCAAATACTTGGGCACACAAAGGTTCAATCAATCGGACACATAAAATCAGCCATCACACTAACTTTTACAACTTCTATTCACCATAGCACTTGAAATTTTTGCTAGATAATTAGGCATAAAAGGAAGGAGGAAGTGACAGAGTGAGGAGGGATAGAGATAGAGAAGAAGAGAGAGAGAGGGAGAGAGGGAGGGAGGAAAGGAAAGAGAGAGAGAGACAGAAAGAGAGAAAGTTATCCAGATTGGAAAGGGAAAAATTATTTCTATTTCCATGTAAAATGATCTTGTATATACAAACCCTAACTAATCCACTAAAATACTATGAGAAGTAATAAAAGTACAGCAAACTTACGGGATACAAGATTAAAATGCAAATTAATTGTATTTCAATATGTTAGTAATGAACAAACGAAAAATAAAATCAAGACAGTAATTCCATTTACAACAGCAACAAACAAAATAAATTATTTAGAACTATATGTATTAAAAACTGTAAAAAGTTCAAATTTATACTCTAAAAACTATAGAAAATTGTTGAAAGGAACTAAATAATACCTAAATAAATGAAAATACATCCCATGATCATGGACCAAAAGACTAATTACTTGGATGGTGATACTATCCAAATTTATCTAAAATTTCAATATAATCTCTACTAAAATCCCAGCTGATTTTGCAAAAATTGACAAGCTGATCCTAAAATTCACAGGAAAATCCAAAGGATCCAGAATAGCTAAAATGAAAAATAAGAATGAAGCTAGAGGACTAACACTTCCTGATTTCAAAAATTACTGCAAAGCTAACATAACCAAGATAGGATGGTACTGACATGAGGATAAGCATGTAGATCAATGTGATATAAATATGAGTCCAGATAAAGCCTTCACATTTATGTTCAATTAATTTTTGAAAAGGTTTCAAAGGCAATTCAATTGGAAAGAATATTCATTTCAATGAATGGTGCTGGAATATCTGAATATTCACATGCAAAAGAATGAAGTTTGACCCTATCTCACACCAAACAAAAAAATGAACTAAAAGTAAATCATAGATCTGGGGGTCTGAGAGGGAATGGACAATAACTGCTAATAAGTATGGAGGTTTTTTTTAGGGGTGATAAAATTGTTCTCAAATTGACTGTGGTGATGGTTGAAACTACAAATGTACTAGACATCAGTGAATTGTCAACTTCACTTACATGAACAAATATATGGGAAGTGAATATATCTCATAAAAGCTGTTATGTTTTAAAGCACGCATTTAAAGGAGTGGGAATTATATACTCAATTTAATAAAGGAATAATTGCATAAAATAGCTAGATTATACACAAAACTAGGCAATGACCTGTAGAGCAATAAAACATAACTTTTGGAGTCACTTTTCTTCTGAATAGAAATTGCATCTCTACTTGACACAAAGCTACTAGTTAACATGTACATTCATAGGTTGAATTTTTAAGAACAAATACAGAAGTGAGCCAATGGTTCTTTCTCCTAGAAAACTAAATAGTACTTAGTTGTTCCCTTGTATTTAAACAATACCTTAGTATGATAATAAAAAGACACAGTCATCTCCTTGACCTTACTTTCTGGTTTTGGATAATCTTACTTAATAATAATGAAAATGAGCAATTACTAACTCAGAATTAATCAGTCTATTCCTAAGCAAACATACTTAGTTCCTTCCCACTGATCTCCTCACTTAGTAAAAGCAACTGAGCAGGTCATCATTGTTAGAAATAATCTCAAAGTCACTGTCAGTATTCTTCCCTCCTCTTACATGACATCACAGAAACACTTGATGTGATTCATTAAGAAATATTTGTTGACTGACTCCATGACTCAAAATTCCCATTGTATAATTAGAAGTGTCCTTGTAATATAAAAACAGTATCATGCAAAAAAATGTGATCTGCAATTGGTAGACCACTTTTAAGGATACTTGAGGTAAGGAAGCACAGAAAAAAAAACATAATCCAATTAAACACTTAAGTATCTTTCCACAAGAATATTGATTGTTTCACGGGCCCCAAATTAGCTTCAAGATTGCACATAAAATGATATCACAAGAAGAAAAAGAGACACGTTTGAAAAATTGCAACAAATAAAATATTTAAAGTTATACTTATGGCTCATGATTTTTCTATAGCTGTCAAACTACGAGTGCCTGATCTACTACTGCCATGAAATTGTCTAATAATTCTTAACACTCTCATGACTCTAAGTATAACCCTTTCACCAAAATAAAATTTGTAGGAGGTTAAAAATTGTTTTAAGTCAGTAAGGATTTATTGAATGTCTTCTAAATATAAAGCATTATGTGTATGTTTATTTTTTTGAAAAAAACAAGTATATGCTTCCTGATATCAAGATGCTTTAGCATCAGAGTAAGAAGTCATTTCAGGTTAAGGTGTCCAGAAACAGCATTAAATGGGTAACAGTCAAAATGATTCCGGCTGTGACTTGTCTAAGATAAGAGAGAATCATAGCCACATCATTCTTGATTGATATGAGTAAATATTCAAGAAAGTTCACAATAGGGTTTGGTGTAATGACTTGGCAATTTGGCTGAGGTAATTCACTCACTTGGGAAAGATTATTAGAAGATATATTTGAAAAATATGCATGAACCAAATTATGGAGGATTCTGACTGGCAAGCTGAGGGATTACTATTTAATTAAAGCTTTTTAATAGAAGGGTTCCAGTATTATGAAACTAACTAAGAAAAATATTGAATAGATGATGTGGAAATTCTCAGAAAGGAAGGGGAAAGGTAGGGAGCCTGAGAGAGGTTACACAATGATGCCTAGAAAGAGGAAAGCATAGGCATGTTTCACAGAATAAAGAAGCATGATTTTGAAAATGGGTTGAACCAATATTAAGCAATGATTCAGAAGTCACCTTTGCAATCTATCTATTACAAATAACTTTGAAGAAATGGTAGATAACTCCATTGTTTAGGGATCTTAGTACTCAGAGCCAAAGACACTCAGAAACCTATTAGGAGGGGAACACCTCCTCAATTCTTCCCACAGAGAATGTCAAGATCAGTATCAATTTTTTCTCTCATAGCAAGTGGGAAGATTTCTTGAGTCCTCCTTCTATATAAGAGGCTTGATTTCTATTCTGTGAGCTCTTCATTCTTTTTAAAAGTAAAGGCTAGAAAATTTAAATTTAGAAGGGTACTTTATAGACACCCCGGCAGTCTCCTTCTAGAAAATACACACTACTTCAACTGGTTCATGTTATTCAATCAGTCACAAACATTTCAGTGTTCCATCATGTGAGGAAAAAATGTACAGGGCTATGTCAGGAGGGATACAAAATACATATCTGATTTTTTTGTGCATAGAGATATTTTATGTACAAAACATTAGGACTTTCAATCCTTCTTCTAACAAAAATCTAAAGACAAAAATAATATTTGAAATGTTTGCTGTTTTCAAATCAACACATTAGGCATTGAATGTTCTTTGGCCCACTAATTTACCCACAATTTGCAGGTGTTGAATTTTCTATTAGTCCTTGGGGTATTTAAAGCATGTCTATAGGCACGACGTGCCATTTAGGTGAGTTAATTTTAAAATAATTTAATTTCTATACTTTGCTTTTTATTTAAAATTACAGCATGAAACTGCATTAGTGTCATTCCTCCACAATTTAATGATTTCCAAAGTCATTATCAAGAAATGGAAAACTCACAAGCCGCTACCCTGTCATATGGTATAACTAATTTAACAAATAGTCCTATCATATTCAAGTCTTCATATCACTACAAGATTATCAATACAGCTGGTGGATTTATTTTAAAGTGTTCTTCCTTCTTCCAATGACAGTTTTCACAGATGGAAGCACCCTTCCAAGATAAACTCCAATCTGCTGCATTTAAAAAAAATACTTGGGCTAAACTTCAAGAAGTTTGCATGTGTGAGAAGGGTGAATTAACATTACTTTTATTTCTGGCTCAAGCTGTAATGGTGAATGTACTGATGTACATTAATTGAATAGAAAATGTCTCTAGCACCACACACAGAAAGTACATGCACACAGAACACTCTTTTTGTCAAGATGTCACCATCCCTCAATAAACAACCTGTGGGTCCTCAGATATTTGGCAAAGAAGAATGTAGATATATTGTGAACAGAACACATGAAAATTCCTGCCCTCATCGTACTCATACTCTCATAGAAAAAAAAATGGAGATAGAAGAATAGGTTTGACTAGTTTTATTCTGAAAAATTCTCTTTTCATATCTTAGATATACCACATTTTAGATCAGCTTTATACAATATGATTCATTTTTAGAACTATATATTTGGTTCAGTGAGCCTCGTTTAAGCCTATACATGTAAGGAAATTAATAATCATTCTTGTAGAAGATAAAGTTTTTATTGATCCTGAGACATTTAACTGGAACAAAAACACAGGCACATACAAGCACGTGCACACACACACACATGTACACGAGCTTTGAAGTCATCAACTGAATTTGAATTCTGCTTATACTATGCACAAGCAATATGACTGGGGAAATGTCATATCTCTCAGCCTCGGTTTCATCACTTGAGACATGAAGATCAAAATTCCTTCTTCGTCAGGCATATTTATATTATGCATTTTTTAACTTTGCATGGATAAGATGCCTATTCCATTATGTACTATACAATAGATTCAGTGAACTTAGGTTCCCACTCTACCCCTTTAGGCTTTTTGTCCCTAAAAAGATTTTGTTAAATGTTAATACTGTGAGTTTAAGATTTTAATATTTACTAAATAAATATTAAATAAATATTCCATGTTAGGAAGTAGAATAAGAAATACAGAAAGAAAGAAGCAAAATGTATGTACAGAAAATCACCAATCTACCAAACCATAAAAAATCAATGACAGGGGGCATATAAATGGTGGTATAATTTTTTATATAGAACCTATATAAATTTTAAGTCACTTCTATTACTCCTATTTTCTGCATCCTATCCTCCCTGCTCTATTTAATGAACTTGAGAACTTACAATCTTCCCCATGAGTTCGTCAAAATAACTTAGTCTATGTGTGCACATGTATTCAATTCATTATTCATCAAATATGTGAGAGTGCTTTTGGTAAGCACTAGATATGAATGAAGAATCAATATTGTTGCCTCTATATTGTTCTAGCTGAATGAAATAAAACTTTCATCTGTATCAAAACCCATTCTTTTCAGCTAACATTTCTTTTAGAGACCTTTATCAATACTTCAGCTTTTTTCCAATTGGAAGCATAATGCCAGAAAGCACTTTGTACAACAGCCTTTTGATGATTGTGTTTGTTAATATATATTTGCGGTAGTCTTATATTTTTATGACGTGTCTTATTTTTTCTTTTATTAAGGTCAGAGATCATGTCTAATCAACCCCTTTTGGCTGTAAGCATATAGGCAACTACATATATAATACTAGAAACTGAACTACTGATTACTACTTATCGTCTTCTTTTTAGACAGAGTCTGGCTCTGTCACCCAGGCTGGAGTGCAGTGGCGATATCTTGGCTCGCTGCAACCTCCACCTCCCAGGTTTAAGCAATTCTGCTGCCTCAGCCTCACAAGTAGCTGGGACTATAGGCATGCACCATCACGCCCGGCTAATTTTTGTATTTTTTTAGTAGAGACGGGATTTTTCCATGTTGGCCAGGCTGGTCTTGAACTCCTGACTACAAGTAATCCAGCCGCCTCGGCCTCCCAAATTGAGGGGATTACACACGTTAGTCTCTGCGCCTGGCCTACTTATCTTTTAATATTGAAAATGAAAATCTCTATAAAAGGCAAAAATAAGAAAGTGCTTTATAGTTTTTGAATTATCAATTAAAATTAAATAACATGAATATATGTTCTAAAATTATAAAAGCCCCACTTTATCCAGGGAAAATAACTATAAATGCAATAAATTTTATAAGAAATTTAGAGGCTTAAGTTTTTCATTTCCAGTAAGTTATTAAATTTGAAGAGAGAAAGAAAAAGATGAAATACTATTTTATTTAGTGCGTAGTAGAGTTTGTATAATTTGCTTCAAAGAGATAGGATACTTTTCTACATCGAAACACTAATACAAATACAAAAACAAAGATGTCAAAGCTAGTCATCATTAGAGTTGAAAAAAAAGCATTGGGCATTGAAAGAATTCTACAATTTCATTTATGAATATTACACAGCTTGCAAGCAAATGAGAATCTTTAAGTTTGAGAAATTATTGAAAGGTGAAGATTATTAATCAAAGAATCTCATATTAATGTGAAATATATATATATTCAAACATATATAACTTACATATAAAATGCTGAAAACTTTTTCTTTAATGATTATTTATGCCATGCCAAAAGACACATGATTATTTATGCCATTAAATCTTGACTGTAGTATCACACCATTTGTTCTATACAAAAAAGTCAGACTATTTTGTGAGAGTTTGCTCTTTATTGACAAGAATATGAGCAATTCCTTAATTGACAGACTGCTGTGATGCGTAGTACAGTGTGTTATTATATTCTACAGTGGAGATAAAAAGGTTTTTCAAAAAAGCCTCCATTCTAAGTACATAATTTAAACCCATTAATAGCTTCAAAATATAATTAGTATCGATTCTAATAATGTACTTTAAAAATTTTAATTTTTCAAAGTAGTTTTCAAAAAAACTAAACTCAAGTTTCTTTAACATGAAGTCTATTACATTATACTTTTTACTCAACATTCAAGACGTTAATAGCACTTATAAAATTTGGTCATGATAGCAAATGTTTCAGCCTTTTATATTTTAATAATATTTCATAATCTGCATACTTTGTTAATATCGATAGTATAGTGTAATACAAAGGCACACTGAACAAGAAATCTACAAAATTCAATTATACTATCAAGCAGCTGTGTCATTAGCTTTGCTGGGTTTCAAATTTCTTTTCTATACAATGAGATGTCTAGTTCAATTACATTTTCTTTTGGTCTATATTCTGTTACATTGACTTTTACTTATTAATATTAAAAAATACCCAAACTAGTATCCTATGTGTTTCCTATACAGATTTTCCTTGTCTTAATATTGTGAAAGAAAATAGTTGTGATTCCAATTTAATTCATATATATTTATTTAGTTTTTATATCATTAGTGTTTTTTAAAAATAATTTAAATTTTATCAAATATTTACAAAAGCATATGTTTAAATTTGTCTATACTGCACACAACCACAAACAATATGATGTTACTTGTTTCATATAAAATTGGCTTAAGATGTATAATAAAAATCCTTTCTTATTTATACTAACATGACTCTTGGACTTATAGTTGTTTACATTTTATAACTTATAATTGACTAACATTTGCTTTGAGCTACAGGCTTTTCAAATCTGAACTTCCTCTATTAAAGCAAAAGTGAATAAAATCAGTGACCATTACACATTGTATCAGCTGTGATTAAAAGTAAAAATGAGCCGGGAGCTGTAATCCCAGCACTTTGGGAGGCTGAGGCAGGTGGATCATGAGGTCAGGAGATGGAGACCATCCTAGCTAACACGGTGAAACCTTGTCTCTACTAAAATACAAAAAATTAGCCGGGCATGGTGGCACACGCCTGTAGTCTCAGCTACTCGGGAGGCTGAGGCAGGAGAATGGCTTGAACCTGGGAGGAGGAGGTTTCAGTGAGCCGAGATTGTGCCACTGCACTCCAGTCTGGTGACAGAGCAAGACTCCATCTCAAAAAAAAAAAAAAAAAAAAAAGTAAAAATGTAACCTTGTGAAGTTATATATATATCAAAACAGAAGCAAGATACATCTTATATAAGCATTAATGACTCAATAGATAATGTTATATCCATCTATCCTTTTCACACCATACATTCATTAAGATGTGATATTTTAACAATAATACCCCAGTCCTTTGTCTTTAACTCTAGTAAATTTAGTATTCCACAATTTGCCAGATTCAAGACTAGGAAGCTATTTATTAAAATTAAAGTCTGAATTCTGGAAAATTTAGTTAATAGTTACATTAACTACAGTAACATTAGTAATAAATGAATAAGTCAAGGTGGGCATACATTTACATTAATAATTAGAAATTAATATTTTATTATAGTCTGAACATGGTGCTCAATATTTATTCTGTAGAACTCTTTCAGTTTACAAAGCTAGTTTTACACACAGAAAAAAGCTAGGATACTTTGAAAATAACTGTAATGTCAAGGAGATGCTTTTAGTTAATAACAAAATATACTACACAGCATAGAAATTAAAACAGCTTGGTCCTGTTACATATAGATAGGTAGGACAAAGAAGATTTGAAAATAGATCTAAATAAATATGGAATCAAATAGGCAATAAAGGTGGCATTAGTATACTAATTATTCAAAAAACATATTTGGAACTATTTTAGCAATTTGTGGGGAAAATCTTGGTATTTCTCTCACTCCTTGTACCACAATGAAAACTTAGAATAGGGTATGTCATGTGCTATTGTGAAACCTCTCAGCTTTACTTTATTTAATTTTACTACTGGATTTTAACATATTGTTTTTATTATAAAACGTATGTTCATTATAAGAAGCAAAGTCATTTAGAGATTTATAAGGAAAATGTTAGAAACCTAACTTCACCCTACACTAATCTCAATCAAATGAAGAAACTAAAGTTAAATTACATCCTCCCCTTTTTTGTTTATATAAAGATTAAATATTTTTCTAAAAGTAGTGTCATACTATTCACATTACTATGCAATTGTCCTCTTTCACTTACTACAAATATCCTTTTAGACCAATAAATATAAAATGCAATTTTAAGAATTGCTTCTTAACCTTCCATAATATAAATATAGCCTAATAGATTGAGCTGATACTAAAGTATTCACCCGTTTTTATTACTTCAAACAATGCTATAATTGCTTTAAATAATATACTTGTATATGTGTCCCTTTACATTGTAATTACTTTATTTCTCTAGGTAGAACAAATTAATAAAGCATGCTGGTGAAACAGTACATATATTTTTAATTCTCAAATATATACCCATCATATCAAAGTTCTTTCCTTCCTGCTGAGTAACATAGGGGTTTACTTTTCAACTTCAACAATTTGATGAGAGAAAACTGGTATCTCATCTTTTCATTTACATCTTACTGACTAATATGCAGGTAGGCTAATTTTAATATGATTAATAGTCACTTACATGACTTCTATAATAGTAAAATTTTTGCCTATGCCTGCATTGAGTTATCCTTCTCATATAAATTTTCAGGAGCTCTTTGAGTAACAAAGATGTTAACACTTGGACTGAAACATGCATGGCAAATAATTTTTCACTTGGTTTCAAGTGTGGTTAGTTTTTATTTTAAAATATATTTTTAAATGCAGGTAGTAAAATGTCCTCTCCCATATTTTATAGCTGCTTGTAATTAAAATTATCCTTAAATATGTACTTTTCATATCTAGGTTAGTCCACCTGAAAAGAATTCTAGGAGATAACCTATGAAAGATTCTAAAAGTAAAGTCAAAATTATTCCAGATCTACTTATTGAAGAAATAATTAATTTTCCACTGAATTGAAATGTCCTCCTAATTATATATTACATACTCATATTTACTTGGTTCTATTTATAGATTCTCATCTGTTTGAGAAATGTATATTCCTGCACCAATACCACATTGTTTTGATTACAGTAGCTTTGTAGTATCAGTATCTGATATAATAAATCTTTTTTGTCTTCATTTTTTAAAGTTTCTTTCTTCCATATATCTCCCCAATTACTACTCCTATATTTTCCTACAAAATCTCTGGGTTTTTTATCAGTTTAGACTATCCACTCATTCTTAAATATCTACCGTACTTTTCCAGGGCATATTGAAAACTAATTATCTGCCATGACTCTTCTAATTAGAAATTAAAATTATAGGAAAATAGCTTTTAAGTCATGAATAGGCATGTCCAAGGACTGAAAATAACAAGGCAGTAAGTAGACCAGAGAAATCAGTGGGAATCATCTTAAAGGCATTTGCCAAACCATATAAACAAAGGCTTCTGTTTTAAGGGTCTCCAAGGATATAGGTTCTAGAAAAAAAAGTTCAAGGCCCACCTAAAGTCTGAGTCTAACATAAGACTCAATCATAAAGCTAGGATTGTGTAAGTCCACATCACCAGAAAGAGAAATTAAAATTAATCCCACCTAGGTCCCACCTGGAACTGCACAGAAACTTTTCAGTCTTAAACTTGGGTACACAAGAAAAAGAGGGAAAATAATGTCCTTGGCAAATAAAATTTATATTTGTATTTTTGGTCTGATTCACACAGTCTTGGTGACTCGAAAAAAAACATTAAGTGAGGAATTTAGTTTAAGGTGGTCCCAGAGGACTGGCGGTAAAGCCACTGCCTGAGGGAAGCAAATATAAATCCCTTGTAAAGAAACATGCATGCTTCACAGTTCTCAGAGAATTTCCTCCAATAAGGCATCAACACAAATGACAGAGTAAAAAAATAATAATAATAATTCAATGAACATACAAGGGAACACAAAGCCCTCAGTGGAGGCAACAGATAGCACAGACAGTATCATCAGATTCGCAGAGACTTTTAATAGTAAAATTGACAGAATATGAAAACGAATATTTTAAGTTTTAAGAAATAAAAGGCAGCCAGGTGCGGTGGCTCACGCCTGTAATCCCAGCACTTTGGGAGGCCAAGGCAGGCAGATCACGAGGTCAGGAGTTGGAAAGCATCCTAGCTAACATGGTGAAACCCTGTCTCTAATAAAAATACAAAAAAAAAAAAAAAAAAATTAGCCGGGCGTGGTGGCGGGTGCCTGTAGTCCCAGGTACTCTGGAGGCTGAGGCAGGAGAATGGCGTGAACCCGGGAGGTGGAGCTTGCAGTAAGCAGAGATTGCACCACTGCACTTCAGCCTGGGCGACAGAGCAAGACTCTGTCTTAAATAAATAAATAAATAAATAAATAAATAAATAAATAAATATAATAATAAAAGTCTTGAAAAGATTAATAAAAAGCTGGCAGATTAGAAAAAAAGCACAAAAAAACTCTTAGAAATGAAAGATATAATTGTAGCTCGAAACTCAATGGACCATTTTAACAGCATATTTGAAACTGGTGAAGAAATTATTAGTAAACTTCAAAACAGAATTGAAGGAAATTATCTATAATGAAACCCCCACACTGTAAATAAAAAGACAAATGTATGAAACCTAAGAGTCATTGAGAACAAAGTAAAAAGATTTAACATGTATCTAATAAGAGCTTCATAAAGAAAAAGAGACAGTGAGATATTTCCCAACATGATGAAAGAAATCAATCCAGTTTCAATAATTCCAAAGAAAAATAAGTAGGACAAATAAAAAGAAATATGGACTTAGATAAATCATGGTAAAATTTTTGAACATCAAAAACTAAAAGATCTTTAAAACAGCACCCCAAAGGCATATTAACCTCAAATGAACAATAATTAGACTTCCATTCATTTTTCAATAGTAGCATTGTATGATAAAAGGCCCCAAAATGGTAAGTTCTATGAAGTCGAAAAATAATAATAATCACTGCCAACCCTGAATTCTATAATTAGTGAAAAAACTTTTCAAAAGTAAAAAAATGGAAATAAAAATAGTTCAGAAACAAAAATTAAGATAGTCTGGCAATAACAACAAAAAAACCCTTTCTGAATAAAATTTTATTTATTCCAAGTAGAACTGCTTCCACATGGAAATTGCAACACTGAAAAAACTGACAAAAATATGAATAAAGCTAATCCAATATTGACTAAATAAAGCAATTATAATACTCTCATCAAATTTTAAAAGAGAGAATATCCACAGAACATCTTGTAACATGGAAAGAGGTAATTAGAATTAAACCTCATTCTATGACACAAAACCCACTCACATTGATATTCTAAATGACACAAACCAACCCATAATACATAGGCCAAAATTGGCAGGTCATCTGTAATGAAAACTGGCACGAGTTCAGAATTACTTATTTAAATCACATGGCATACTCAACTCAGCAACTCTGCAGGATTATGGCTTGTGTACCCTCTAGGAATATAACAGAGATAGAGGTGGGTGTGTGTGTGTGCATTTGTGTGTGTGTGTGTGTGTAGAGCTTTATTAAGATATAATCTACATAGCATATGTACACCAATTAATTTAGAACACTGATTTTTGAATCACTCAAAAAAGATACTCCATCACCACTAGTAGTCATTACCCACTTTTATAAATACTCCTCACCTATTTTTGCCCAACTCTCCAAACCGAGTCCCAGGAAATCACTTATCTACTTTCTGTTTCTATATATTTGTCTATTATGGACATTTTCTAAAATATTCCTCCTAACTGTAATTCTATAACTTTGGAGACATGCTGGTCAAAGGAGATAGAGGTTTTGTTTTGTTTTGTTTTAAAGCTTTGTTCTCTTGAGCACTGTCTTATGGCAGATAGATAAGTCAATACTCTTTAAATGGATAGAGGGGTAAATACTTATTATCCAACAATAAAGATGAAGGAACTGACCTCGTGTACCAAGGGAAACCTGAAATCTTATCACTGCTTTTTGTTGCATATATCTAAATCTTCACATTTTAAAAAATTACTGGGTTATAAATTACGGACTTCCCAACATTTTTTCTTCCACTTACTTCTTTAATATAATAGTGGGAGAAACCCCAATCAACTTACATAATAGATTATGTATTTGGACATTAGTTTCTAGGCACTGGGGAGTAACTACAGTTACTGAGCAAGGAAGTCAGAATTCGAGCAAAGCTTTAGAAAGTTATTCTGGAAATGATCAATATTTTGTTTGATAAGAGTATAAACCATTCAGCCATTGAAACTGAAAGGCAAACTGGAAAGCAGAAAGCACCAAATCTATTGGTTACATTTCTGCTTTTCTGCTTTGTAACAGCTGTAATATGTGTGTGTGTGTGTGTGTGTGTGTGTGTGTACAATATATGTACAACATATATCCCTCTCAACCATATATATATATACACACACACATACATGCATACACACAAACACATATCAATGTAACTTTCTTATAAATGCAAACATTATTATCAATAATTTCTGCTACTTCGATTTTGTTGTTTCTTTAACTTCCAGTTACTTTTAATAAGGATCTATCACAAAGAAAAACTTTTCTTTTACATCGTGTAATTTAGTCAGCTTTTCTGTAACATATAGTATACATTTATTTGTCTATACACAAAAGCCACACTAATCTGAATACACAGATTTTATAAACACATGCAAAATCATGGAAAAATCGATGGCTTACACTTTAAAAGTTTTAAGGAGAACATATCTCTATTGTTTTAAATACAGGATCATGAAATCAAGGAACACTGTTTAAAACAGCCATTTATTTCACTATATATATAGACTGATCTCATGCATTCTCATATAAAGTAGTGTTTTTTAAAAGAAAACCTATCAAGAAATACAACCCAGGATTCACTGTTTGATGAATCTGAAATGTGTACTTCCAATTGAGAGATACAATTGCAAACAACAGCCTGCACAAACCAAACAGAGAAAAACTGACTGAGGGGGGACAATAGAATTGAGTGTACCTTTCAAAACTAGAGCTGTAATCCAGTTTGTAAGAAAATAAAGAATGGAAGTATTGGCCTAAACTCCACTGAATCACAGAAGCCTAACACAATACAAAACAACTGACATCCTTTTCTCAAAGAGGCGCAAGGCTCATTGAGTCTGGCGATTCAATTACCCTCTCAACCTGGAAAGAACCCCCCTCCTGCGTTGAGGTCCACTGGCAAAGCAATGTGGGACAGCCTATATTGTACACAGCTGGTAAATATCTAAAAAGCTGCAGGCTTTAAAGAACAACAGTCTTTGACCTTTAATGATTGCTACAGTGATCCTTCAACAAAAAATTACGAGAGTTTTTTTTTTTTGAGGTTTGACAACATATTATCTTCTCAATCATCTTCAAATCTCTCATATTCATATAAAAATCTTTTAAATAGATATCTAAGCACAACATTCCATTAGGTAAAGAATATGAAAAAATTAATGAAACAGAAAGTGGATTTCCAAAAATAGAGATGATTGTGATCTTGCTTAGACATTTTGTAAACCTCTGTAAGAATCCTTTTTGTCTTTTTTTCTATACATTTGTGTAGACCTTGAATAAATGAAGTGTGTACTCATAAAATAACTACTGATTCTGAAATATCTATGAAAAAATTGGGGTAGCATGGATCTTCTAAGATAGTCCATCATAATTCTCATATTTCCTCATGCTTGATATGAAGAGTGTTAACTTAGATATATTTTTAGCGAAAATACTTTAGACTTCAAACTTTGGATGCTCCTTTTCTGATGAGATCTTTAGTAAAAAATGTGATTTTATAAATAGCAGTTTACTTCAAAAACAGCAATCACTTCTATAGTATTTACCATATTGAATGAATAGGGAAACTAATAATTCCACATAAAAAATTGTTGAGTAATCACTATATTAGACATTTTCATATAAAAATATTATTCAGTTTATACTACAACTCTGTAAGATAGATGCTACCTTTCCTTCATAAGTGAAAGTAAGGAGGTAATTATCCCCAGTTTCACAATAAGTGGTTTATCTAAAAATTCAAACCAGACTTCAAATCCTAATAAATCTGACAATGCAGATTTAAATCTGACCATGCAGGAATAATTTTTAAATTCTTTCAAAACCCTAAATTTATATAAAAGTATTTATCATTTTTCTCCTAAATTATCTAAGTACTTGAAATATTAAGAAATAACCTTTATATGTAAAAAGGTACCTGGTTGTTGAAGAACGAGGAGTTAAGGTATCTTTACAGCATTTTAGAAAATTAGTGTTAAACCTTGTGAAAGGATTCTCTGTATCTTTATGGGAGACTTTGTTCAGCCTTTGCTCATCCTTAAAGGATTAGACACTTGGGCAAGAGCTCTCAATGCTCTCTTCACAAAAACAATAGGTACTATTAATTATTCAATCAATCAACCATTCACTTAGTGAATGAAAACTGGGCTTAGACTTACATTGATTTTTTAAAAAAATTAAAGATCAAAATTCCTTTTGTTCTACTTGTGCCCATATAAGCCTTTTCTTCTAATTTTAGTTGTGTATTTTTTTGCTACAACTCTGAGTCATTATGAATTATTTCAAATCTTAAACAAATTAACTGAATTTTAGTTAAAAAAGTCTGTTACCTATATATCTATGCACTAGACTTATTATCAAAGCACACTTTCATAGATATTTCACAAATCATAAATGTGTTTTGATGATCAATGACAGTTCTTGTCTATTAGTATTTAGCTAGCATAAACTAAAATCAATCTTTTCCGTGTCTTGAATTTTAAAAATCATTCGTTTTAACACAAACTAATTTTCAAAACAAAAAACAATGAATCTGGATTTTCATGATAAATCACAACTTGGAAGTGCTTAATTAATAAATGTGCCACATTTTTAAATGCCTATAGAAGTCATATTTAATGCTTTAACTGGATTTGCTAAGACAAGCTGTATGTTGTACCCACAGATAATAGAGAACAAGATCAAATACTGTTATTATTTTCATTTGCAGAGTTAAATCTGAATTTACCTTGTTTGCAATACTTGTGATGAAAGATTTAATATCGAGATTAGTTGGACAGCTCTTCTGACAGGGGGCATCTGCACATTTCAGGCATCTAGGAAATAAAATAACTATGTTAAGAAACTACAAGATAAGTGAGATAATCTACTTTCTACCTTATACTCATTTAGAGTCCGTGTCTAGTAAGTATAAATAAAATCGTATCATTTTTAGGTACAAAACATTTTTAAGCAATAAATACAAAGTTTCTGTGTTTCATCTTTGGCACTCCTCTTGGGATGCATAAATGAGAATCATGCTGGCTAGTAACTGCCCCTCCTCTCAGAGTTCCTTCTTGATTTTAAGAGAATCATACTTACTTAGGACATACCATTCCCTCACTCTATCAGCTTTGTTTAATCCTTCACTATGCTGACAATACTTGCATGCAGTTTTTTATGATACATGGTTTGTAATTCTTTTAGACCAAAATTATTATACAAAAGCAAAGATTAAAGGTAAAGTCTTATTTTACCACTTGGAATATCCTTTCTTCCACTCTTCCTTCCTTCCAGCTTCCCTCTCTACCTCTGTAGAGTCTTTCAGCCTTCTGAAGTCTTTCAGCCTCCATCCCATTCACAGGACAACTGAGTTCTGTAACAGATGCTTCAAAGCATAGCCCAGATCCATCCCCTTCAGGACCAAAGCTTTATTCCCACAGCTGCCTTCCCTCTGCTGCTGAAGAGAATGGGCTCCAACAAGGTCAGCCTCCTTTCCAGTAGCAGCACACATCCAATTCAAGGTCAGTGAGCAGGGTTGGAGGCTCTCTACCCATTCCCATATTTGGGGAACTAGTCTGCAAGGAGCCATTGAAGCATTTATTGTGACTATTTGCTCAGTCCCACTTCCTTCACTCTTCTACAGATGTTAACCTGCATATAAACTTCCTGCATATTAATCTCATCTGACCCTCCTCTCCGGGGGACTGGCCAGAGATATATTCGAACTTCGTTGCACCTAAGAACCACCTGGGAAGCTTGATAAATGGCACAGACTTCACAGAGGAGCCCCTACTGAGTCCAAGTTACTGACCTGGGAATCCTCATTTTGAAAAGGGCCTCTGAAGTGATTCTAGTGTTCATAGTTGGAACCACATTGTTAGAACAACATTCTATAATTATTCATTCAGGACAACTAAAACCAATGGCCAGACTCACCCTTTATTTGCACATTAACTTGTGTGTGTTTTTCTTCATTTATTCATTCATTTAATACATATTTAATAATCCTCCATTACATAGCAGACCCTGGGATATGAGAATATAAAAGTGTTGGAAAAAGATCACCATGGTCCTGCCATCATAGAACGTGCAGTTTGAATGAAGTACAGACACACAAAAAGCCACACACTGGTCAATGTGGTCAATGAGAATCTGTGTGAAATATAGCATGCTAAGGGAACACAGATGAAAGACAGTAGTCCTGGAGGGAGGTTGTCAGGACAGGCTTCTTGGGAGGAATAATATTGAAATAGAAGCTTAAAGAACGAATGGACATTAGGAAAGCAAATGACAGTGGGATTCTGAGTGCAGGGTCACTCAGGATAATTACCCAAGAATAGAAAGAGTATGCACCAGTGCCTGGAAAGAAAAGAACGTGACAAGGTAGGTGAACTAATGAATTTGGTCTAGCATAAAGTGAGAGTGGGAGTAGAAAGAAATGAATGTGGAGACAGACAACTAAAGAAAATATACTACTGCCACATGTGTCAGAAAAACAGCATTCTCCAGGAATTTCACTGAGCATGAATCCTACATTGCTCAGTGACAAAGGTGACTAGCTAGCTCATTTTCTATACACTTCCATGTGTAAAGACCTTGGTTCATTTCCTTCATGAAAACAATACCAGTCTCCTTGTCATTCTTTTGTGAGTAAGAGAGCCCTCTTCATTGTCTGAACCAATTTCTCAGTACCTAATTAATATCTTGTTTTTAAATCTGATCTCTTTTCTCTGGTTTGTGCCCTTAGCCTTCTCTCTAAATTAAATTTTACACAATGAGTACCAAAGGCTTTTCATAATCAATTGTCCTCTCTGAAATGTAGTCATTAAACCTCTCCCCTATCATTTCTCTAAATGCCATTGTTAGATTCACATCTATCATTTAGTTGAATTCCTGTCTGCTCATACTTAACGTTTTTTCCCCGAAACACTATTGTTGAGTTCAAAAATAATTTCTTCAAAGTATAATCTGCAGCATACATTGCAAACAATACAAAAAACTCCATAATGTATGGCTTATTTGGTCCTTGATGTTAAAATGAGGTGATATTTATATGTGTAACTGTCATGTGGATAAATATACTGAGCATTAATAGTGGTTTGAAAGGATTTTCTTTTATGTCACAATATAAAATAGCTAAAAAGTAAATAATATGGCAACTTAAATATCACCTTATTGCTGAAAAAAAGTCTTTTAAACAGTTGTAAAAATATCTGCCATCACACAAAAGTAAGCACACACACACACATATATGGCACATCATATGGATTCTGGTTATCTCTATGAAGTCAAAAGTTTTCTGCTTTTCTTTTTTCTAACACCCAACTTGAATAATAACACAATTAAAAAATAAAGTTATAATGTCAGCAGATATAAGGGAACCAAATTAATGTGCAGTGTATTTTTCTGTTCTTCCAGAGAAATCTTATATTCAACATAAACAGATTCACTTAACAGCATTGACAATGTAAGGATTTTTAGTTGTGGTTATTAAGCCTCTTTACCAAATAATTCTCCTTTTATTATTGAGCTAGTTCACAAATAACAGCTGTTGAAAATGTCAGATGTTAATGAGGCAGGGCCACGCAAACCTGAATTGTAGCATTCCTTTTTCCTTTGGTGTCATGAATATGCCAGAATGGGCAGACTCTGATAATAATACCATCTTGCAATTCTCTAAGCGCTCTGCAGACTAAAGTGCATCAGGCTGCCATTAATCCCACTTATCACTCTGACAGCTCAGTAATTACACTACTGCTATAGCCAGGTAGTCCTAATAAAATATCAACCACTGCACTGGAATGCATACTGGTGAGATGTTTTATTAAACTTTGAGCGGTGGGGGTTGATCATCAAGTGACATTAGTGTTGACCTATTTTTCTATTTGACAATAAATTATCCTTTGACCATGCCATAATAGATATTACAGAGTGCATTTACTGCACCAAATCAGAAAGGTACTGCATTACAATGATATAGGCAAATGGTGTAAATAAAATAGCAGAAGTGCATGTCAGAATGTTATTACCTAAATTGCTTTAAATGATTGATACCATGAAAAATCACAGACACAGTACTTACGGGAATATGTCAACAATTATTGTAAACCACAGTTCCACATAAATTTCTCCTTAAAAGTAACATTTAAATTACACTTGTTTTCATCTTTAGTCATTTAATTCCCCTTTTACCTTTCAAAGTTACTCTGTTATAGTGCAGTTTATTTGTAAATGCATAAGCAGCAAAAATTAATTCAGAGAAACAATTATGTCATACTTTTTCCCCCAAATAGTTGTTATACATAAAGAAGTGTATTTGATTTTTTTAAACTACAAGAAAACAACTTAGAGTTTTCACTAGGCATACACTTTTTAAATTTTCATATTTAATACAAAGCATAACAATGAATTTGTCGAAGAGCAAAATATAGAATACTTAATCAATGTTAATTTTTTATGATTTGACATGAACATAAAAAATGTATGAAAACTTAAGTACTGTTACTTAAAGGCCAAAAACTATCAAAGATATATTTATCCATGATATTTCTCTAGAGAAAGAGAAACATGATTCCTCTTCCCAAATATCCGTGAGGCTAGACAGTTTGACTCCATAGTATGACACCAAAAATATTATAGTGAGTAATGAAACAAGCGGCATTTCATTCTTCACACATCTGAGAACAGATGCCTGCTTCTTTTATTGGTAACCATCCACAGCATTTGGAATTGTAACCTATGCTTGTTAAAGAATTTTCTAGTCAATGAGTTTAAATGGCTGAATTAATTTCTTTATCAGATAAAAAATAATAATAAAAAAACACATACACACAAAGCTATCTGAAACCCTTAAAACTCACATTGCATCATCTTAGCTTTGCTAGAGTTTGGTTTAATTGAGTCAGCATGGTTTAATCAGGCTATGTAAATATATGTTAATCTATATATAATGGCATTAAGCAAGAAAGTATTCACATGAAAAATTAAAATATTTTCCTAATATTAATATTGCATTTCCTTAGATATTTAATGTTCTACATCATCATTTGGAAAGTCTACCTAATTTAGATGTATCAGATGGACTCAAAACCTTGTTTCCCTACCCTATAAGCACCAGTGTAGGAAAATACATAATTTAATATCTTCCTCAGTGGTGCAATATGTCTACTGAAAACTGAGCAGAATCAACTATCAGATTGAAAAGAAATGTGAATAAAGAAATCAAAGTTGGAAGTGTCATACATGTATGAGTTCCACAACTTTTATCCTTAACTTCCAGACCCTATCATAATAAAGGAGACAAGAAAGATGGCTGGTATCTTTAAAACATGATAGGACTAACTCCATGTTCTGATCCATTAAGCAGTCAAAACAGTCAAAAGCCATCCTCAGCTTCCAATAATTATCTGCCTATTTATACCTCTGTGCTTCTCTTAATAATCCATTAACAGCCCTTCCTATGTACTTCCGACTCTGCTTTTCTGATTACACCACAGGTTCTTAATAGCTTAGGGCTATCTGGAACTAACTTTGAATATTCTTAAATATGCATCTTGGCTCAGCCTCTATTATACTGAGCTGGAAGCTATGATAACATCAATGAAAATAACTGAATTTTTAATGCTGTGCACCATTTGCCTTTTAACCACACCTGTGATGTTCATGTTTTGAGGCTTTTGATATTTATTTGTATTTACAAGTTAATGCCAAACATAATTTTAAATAGCTATTTATCTACTAGAAATTTCCTTTTGCACATGGGTGCTTCAAAACAATTCAAGAGAAGCAAATTTAGAACAGAACACAATTCACACAACTGATGCTCAAAATTATTTGTTGGATGATAATAACCAGGAAGCCGGGAATAAAACACAGTTGAGAACTTTCCTGTAAGTATTTTCTGAAGTCTATGTCAGGGGATTATTGGTTTTACCACATAATAGCTTTAAAATGTACAGTTTATACTTTTTGCATATTTTGAATTAAATGAAGGGACTTACATTAAATTCCATACTCATTATTTATCTTCATCCATACAGATTCCTAAAAATTTATAAGACTACCTCTATCTCCACCTCATAGATGAGGCTCCAGTCATCTCCCGTAAGCATAAAAGACCAGTGGCCAAGGCAGTGGAGGAAATAACTAAAACACATTTAGTATCTTACACCCAGGACTATCCCATCTACGTACAAAAACAGGTTAGAATTTTAAAAGGTGGTATTCTAGTGACCCCATCTCTTGATGACATCAGTGCCTCCTTGCCAGAGTAATTTGAAGACTGAGAAAAAAGCAGTGAAGAAGTCACAGCTAGAAAAAGACTACGGTATTATCTCTCCTGGAGTCCAATTTTAGTTTAGGAAAAAAAAAGTGAAAGGTAGTCTTGACTGTCTCCTCAAGAGGCTTCTCAAGTCCAGATGAAAAGGTTGGAGTTTTACAGTATCACAGTTTTGAAGGCTTACCCAACCTTAGTAGTCATTGAGGCACTATGACTCAGAGAAGGAAAGTGACTTGTCCTAAATCTTCCTCAGAGTTTATGGCAAGCCTTTCTAACTCAATCCATTGCCTGTTCTAGTCTGTAACATTTATTTTCTTCTAATTCATATGCTATTATTAGGAAGCTAGTTTTATTACAATTTTAAGCAACTGTGATTTAGCTGTTTGTGCTGGAAACATACTTTTATTAGCATATTCTTATTAAAAATTAAATATGCTACAAAATCCTCAATAGCATAAGAAACCACAACCTCAATCAAGTACTTTGTGCTGTCTTACAAGCAAATAAAATATCTTCATAAAAACTTAGTACATATCACCTTTTATAAAATTTTAAACAAAGCTTGTCCTATTTTACTATACAGGAAAAATATAGTTATGACTATTAAAGACTGTTGCTCTTAAACGTATTTGTTTCGCTTTCTTACCCTGGAAGATATTTGGATAAAGAAGAAAAAGATTAAAAAATAGGCTTTTGGTATACAGCGGTGGAATACGAAAGACATGATGGAAATTGTATACATTAATAACTGCAAAGGAGTCATTGGAAGAAAATACACACATCATGAATACAGGTACAGACAGTTATAACCAGGAATGAAAAGAGAACAGAGCCCATATGAAGAAAGTAGCGTCAGTACTTAACAATTTCTGAATCTACTGGGGCTCTCACTTACTGGAAATATAAACGATATAAAAATGAAAAGATTTAAATAGTAACACTAAACAACAATGACCAAAAGGCCAAAAGAAAATGTTTTTGTTTTTTGGATTTTTTTTTTGTTGTTGGTGGTGTGTGTTTGTTTTTTTGTTGCTAAACGAATGTACTGATAATTATGCTGAAAATTATGGGATTGAATGAAATTACTGTAGGTTGCAGCATGAAGGAAAAGTGTCCCAATTCTGACTACTCTCTGTTAGAAATTTATTTATGCAGCATAAGATCATGGTTTATAAACTGAGTTCTTAAAACTGAACAAAAAATAAGTTATTAATTACAACTATTAGAAGTAATTAAATATTAGCTATTCACCAGTTTTTATATATCAATAATACAGAAACAGTAACAGTAAAGACAATGAATACCAGAAAAAAATACGTAAAAGCATTCATTAAATGTTTTCCTGCCCAGTAGATATCTTGGCACTAAAATAGCTGATATAATTTGATCCCTGTCACCTGCAGCTACAAGTGAGGTACACTTTAATCAAGAAAACCAGAGAATACCATAGATAAAAGCTCTGCTCTATGTCCTGGAGGGACGGGCTTGTTGGCGACACTCTCCTAGGAAGCCATTCTTTATTCACCTTAAAGATGGTGGGGATTGAGAGTATGTACTTAAAGGGATTGAGGAAGATGGCAAGATTCAAGAAGATCAGAGTTTCCTCTGTCTTGTAGTAATGAGGAAAATAGTGATAAGCCATGTACCTAGGATAGGATGCTTTATAGAATCTGTCTATATTTAGCATAAGTCAGTCAGATAATACATAGCATATATGTATGTAGCTATGTATGTACATAGCATATATGCATGCACCCAGACTTTCGTGTATACTAATATTAAGTGCTCAAATGTGCTTGCTCATCCAAGGCCTTTAAGTGTATTAACTCAGAAAGCGTAGCATTGAGGTTAAGAGTACAAGTGCTGGTGCTTGATTGCCCATATTTAATTGTTGACTTCATTTTACTGGTTTTAACACATTAGGCAAAAGACTTAAACTCTCTGACATGACTTTTCTCATTTGCAAATAGGGATAACTTGTACATCAAATTGTTGCGATAATTTTTAAAGATTATACCCTTATATGCATTTCTTTAGTAACAGGTATTCTCTACAATCTTCAATATATTCTGAAACTTATATATTGCTTTCTCTTCTTTAATGTGGAAGGAATTAGTGAAGAATCAAAGTATAATGTTTTATAATTATTTATGTACATTAAACATAGTAGACATCTGACAAACATATACATATGCTTTAAGGGTTCATTTTCTCCATACGGGATTTCAGAAGAAGGAAAAGTTATTTTCCTCTCAGGAGAACCAGAGAAGCCTTCTTAGATAGAGAAACTTATGCTGAAAGTTGAGGAACAGGTAGGATTTGACCATGTAGAGATTAGTATAATAGAACTTAATACTGAGAGCAAGTTATCAATGCTATATGGTTCTTCTTTTTATTCTACACAGCAGCTGCCACCACACCATGTACATTTTAACTGCTCAATAATGTGAAATGAATGAACAAATGAATGAAAAAAATACAGGGAAAAGAAACTATTGCCTAATGCAATCCATTAAAATAGATTATGCTACTGCCACTGCACCATGTACATTTAACTACTCAATAATGTGAAAAGAATGAATGAATTAATGAAAAAAATACAGGGAAGAAGGGAAAAGGAACTATTGCCTAATGCAATCCATGAAGATAGATTATGGGTTCATCCAGGACAAAGAGTATAATTTGGCCAGGCACGGTGGCTCACACCTGTAATCCTAGCACTGTGGGAGGCCACGGCGGGCGGATCACGTGGTCAGGAGATAGAGACCACCCTGGCTAACACGGTGAAACCCCATCTCTACTAAAAATTCAAAAAAATTAGCCAGGCGTGGTGGCACGCACCTGTAATCCCAGCTACTCGGGAGGCTGAGGCAGGAGAATCACTTGAACCTGGGAGGCGGAGGTTGCAATGAGCTGAGATTGTGCCACTGCACTCCAGCCTGGGCGACAGAGCAATACTCCATCTCAAATAAACAAATAAAACAAAAGACTATAATTCATCTTTGGTTCTCAGTGCGTATCCTATTAGCTGGCACATATATAAGTGCTCATATGTGTTTAAGAAACATTTCTCAGTCACTGTACTTCAGGAAATCAAACAACAAAAATACATGTCAATCTCATCAGTGGTCCAATATTATTTACAGTGTACTGTATATGGAATCCTTTCTTCTTGAGGCTTTTGGTTGTTTCCCCACGGTAATGGTATGATGTAAAAAATATTCTTCTAAAATAATTAAATTAAAAATGACAGGTTGGACAACACAATGTACTGTGAAGCTTGTACTTTTGAAAATGGCTACATTCTAGCTAAAAATGTAATTGATCCTTATTATGGTTGCATATGTTCGAAAAGTATCTGAAGGATGCAACTGGTAAGTATGAGAATATATGTGACAAAAGACGCTTTCCTTTATTCCTGCTCCACACATTATCTCTAGCTATTCTGTACAGCCTATCTCCCTTCCCTTTTTCAATTGTTATCATCTAATGAGATGGCAACAAAATATTTCTCATGTTCCAGGGTAAGGCAGCAAATTTCCCTGACAAAATAGGCTATCCATGTACAAATATGGTCTGTCTTTCTATAAGTTCTGAAAGTTATACATTGCTTTCTCTTCTTTAATGTGGAAGGAATTAGTGAAGAGTCAAAGAGTAATGTTTTACAATTATTTATGCACAATAAGCACAGTAGACATCTGACAAACATATACATATGCTTTAAGTGTTCAGTCCAACCATTTTTACATTTTGCACTGGTCATATAAATTGACTAGGCAAAAGCAAACCAATGATACTCTCATATATGAATTTCCTTTCTCAAAATCCTTCCAAAGCTTTACAAAGAATTCAGTTAAGAGTTTTAATAGAGAAGAGTTTTAAAGAGTTCAGTTAACAGCTTTAATAGAGAAATACCTATATCTTATATACCACATTAATTTGAATAAGTTTACATAAATGCAACCACATATATCCATAATAGAGAATAGTTATGCATTTAGTTAACACATAGCCATATTCTGAAGCCCAAGGTTCAGAGTATTTTTTACAGTCCAATCACTTTATAGTTACCATTTTTAATTTAACAATAACAAGCCATATGTAATTTTTTTTTTGCAAACCAAGATATTGTTCCCTGCTCACCACAACTATGGTTTCCTTCATATTCTAGACAGCTGTTACATGATGCTCAATACACTTTTGATCCTTCACAGACCTTGATGACAGTACTAACAGTTTTTATTACAGCTTTCCTATGGCACTGTAATCTTATTTCACCTGGACCATTTCTCCAGTAGCATCATAAACTCTTTGATTTATATCAAATAATTATTCCAGGCTTCATAGAAAAAAAAAGAAATTATTTTGTGTTGCATATTCGCATGCTATGCAAATTATCTTCTTAATTTTTGAAACACCTGTTGTATGTTTATCTTAATTTCAATGAAGCCCCTTTAGAAAAGTTTAAAAAACTAATATATATTTTTCATAGATGCCGTAGAAGTAAACCTCTCAGCAAACTTCAAAACTGAGAAAGCTTTATATTTTATGACATATTTGTGGGCAATTTCAGAAATAATATATTAGTAATAGTAATCTGACATATAGATTTAGAGTGCATGTACCCTACAACTTAAGATAAAAATAAAAATTTTTAAAAAAGAGGTGAAAAAGGAAGTCAAATTGTTAAATCCATAAATAAAATAGGTTATTTGTTCCTATACAATTCCTAGATGTATGGAATATGTTTGTCATGAAAAAAACAGTATGTAGACAAATATATAAACCCACCTTAGGGCATGTGGACTAAGATTTGGGATAGATTTTACTTTTCACAATGCTATATTGTTTGCATTTTTTGCAATAAGTAAGTATAACTTACGTTATTAAAAACAAGACATAGATGTTGATTAAAATCACATTATCCTAAGTAATTTTTACTTTTTGCACTGGTCATATGAATTGACCAGGAAAAAGCAAACCAATGATACTCCCATATATGAAATTCCTTTCTCAAAATCCCTCCAAAGCCTTACAAAGAATTCACTTAAGAGTTTTAATAGAGTGACCATAATGGATATTCAATTTACACAGGTTTGAACTGTTGGGCTCAAGTATACATGGGCTTTTGTTTTCAACCAAACAAGGATTGAAAGTGTAGTATTTGTAGGATACAAAATTTGCCTATATGGAGGGCCAACTGAGGGACTTGAGTATGTGCAAATTTTGGTATATGCAAGGGTCCTGGCAACTCTCTAGCATATACCAAAGGATGACTATATTTCTGAGTATTTGGTGGCTCATAAAGCTACCATAAAAAAGGGCTGAGGTGGATGAAAAGAATACTGAGTGACAATGCAAGTGCTGGAGGCACTCATTCATTAAGCTGAAACAATAGTGAAAAAAAGTTTGGCCTTAAAATTAAAAGACAGTATTCATCAATAATAGAATCTTGAAGTAAATAAATGTCTCCACATATTAGCTGTGTAGGTATAATTGAACAACAGAAATAATTCAACTCAAAATTATTAAAAGGTTCTGTGTTCTAAGTTCTGTGCTGGCAAAAGGGACGAGTTACTGGAACCTACTTAGAAGAGGATGACTTAATATATTGGACACATACTTCATGGAGAGGGCTTTCAAAGTATATATATACACACACATATATATACACATATATACATATACACACATATACATATATACATATATACACATATATACATATATATACACATATACATATATATACACATATATACATATATATATACACACACACATATATATACACATATATATACATATATATATGGCAGGGGACAGTGGCTCACGCCTGTAACCTCAATGCTTTGGGAGAATTACTTCAGGCCAGGGTTCCATATCAGCCTGGGCCACATAGAAAGACCTTGTCTCTACCAAAAAAAACAACAAAAATGAAAGAAATTAGCCAGGTATGATGGTCTCTACTTTAGTCACAGCTGTAGGCTGAGGTAGGAAGACTGCTTGAGCCCAGAAGGTCAAGGCTGCAGTGAGCTATGATCATACCACTGCACTCCAGCCTCAGTGACAGAACACTGTCTCTAAAAACAATTTTTTTTTTTTGAGATGGAGTTTCTGTCGCCCTGACTGGAGTGCAGTGGTGCCATCTCAGCTCACTGCAGCCTCTGCCTCCTGGATTCAAGTGATTCTCATGCCTCAGCCTCCCGAGTAGCTGAGATCACAGGCCTGTGCCACTACATCCAGCTAATTTTTGTATTTTTATTAGAGACTTTCACCATGTTGGCCGGGCTGGTGTCGAACTCCTCACCTCAGGCAGTCCGCCCACCTCAGCCTCCCAAAGTGCTGGGATTACAGCTGTGAGCCACTGTGCCTGGCCTAAAAAAAGATTTTTTTGTGTGTGTAGTTTTTTTCTTTAAAAGTGCAACAGTGATTGCCATTATTATAGAGGATGAAATAGCACATTTGGAAAGCAATGTCCATATATGAATTGTCTTCCTCTTAGAACTGTTGAGTTTCATGAGTGACATCCATACAAGTTTATTTGGTAGTTTTATTCCATAAAAATGGTGTCATTCTCCCTTTTACAAAAATAAAAAGTAAACCTACTTCACACACACACACACACACATACACACATACATGAAATTTAAATTCAATTTAAATTTAAATATTCATTCATTTTACTTAGCTAAATCTATGTTGATTACGCCAAGTGAAAGGATAATTTATTCAGCACAAATTTTTTTCTAAAGTTTTAATGCAATCCTGGTGATCTTTTTAAAATCCCTGTCTGATCACGACATTCTCCTTAAGGGGAGAATCTTGGTACAATATTGTCTCTGAGCCTCGGCTTCTATTGCATTTCCACAGCTAGAGCTGCAACACCTGCCTGATGCTAGAACTCTGCTCATAGTTCCACGTGTAGGTCATTTTCAAACTGTGCATTCCACATGCTCTTCCCTTTCCTGAAGAGCCGCACTTAAAGTCTTCATCAGAACTCAGCTCAGATGTCTCCTGTGAAACCCCCTGGCTATCATGCTTGGAGCCATTCTGATCTCTCTAATAGCACCCCGTGGGTTCCCTTATCAAAGCAATTATCACATTGGACAGTAACAGCTGATTCACTTTTCTAGTCTATCTTCTATTTCCTCCTCCAATGAGAAAATGGTTGGGTTCCTCTGTCTTTGAGGTTAGTCTACTTGGAAATAGATTAATTTGAATTCAGATTAAAAAGCCAGAATTTTGGCAATAATCCAGTTTTTGTACAGTTGATGTTTGGTAAAAATTATTTTTTAATAAATGTTCTTCAAATTTATGTAAATAACAAATCCTTATAATTTAAACATTATATTTAATTTATTTAGTAGGTATTTATGCAAGGGGTTACTATATGCTAGCACTGTTCTGTGTGTTTTATAAATGTTAACTCATTTAATTTTCATAATCACTCAATGAGGTAGATATAAATATTAACTCCTATGTTTATAAAAACCCGATGAGGTAGATACTGTTGTTATTCTCATTCTAAAGAAAAAGATATTAAGGCACAAAATTTGCTCATCTGATTTAGGTTTGAAATATGTTACTGCCTATTTGTATGATCCTGATAATCATCAAGAAGTTAATAAAGATCTCCTAAAAATCTATAATTCTGGTTATCTCTGCCACTTCCTCAGAACAGAGTATGGTGACATCAAGGCTTGTCTCACAGTTTGTGAAGGGCAGATTCAGGACTCTTATCCAGGTTTGACTTGCTCTACAGACCAGCCTGTGGGGATCATCATTTCATTTCTGCAATAGTTCTCACAATGATAGCCAGTAATCCCAGAGAACTTGAGAAAGTTTCCTGAAATAACACATTAAAACCAAGTATAACATAGTCATTACTATATATTTTATATATGACTGAATTTAGAAACAAGCAAACAAAAATTCCTCATTTATTTACTAGGAACTCAGCAATAATACTTGCAGATCATGTAATTATTTACAAAGCATTTTCTCGTATGTAAATTACCTATAGAAATCAGTAAGACCAATCTTTCCAGTAGAAATACTAGACAAAATAAAAGCAATTAGAAACAACATTTACAACTATCAGAAATATGAGGCATAATAGATACAATAAAAATATATAATAGATAAAATAAAAATACATATCCAACTTGTATAACCATGACTCTAAACTAATTATGTCCCTATCCAGCATCTGGAATATTATATAAAATGACATAAAAGTAGCTCAGAACAAAATTGTCCCCATTAAAACTATTGTATGGGACCACTATAACCTCATGCAAGCTTTTGTATGAAATGGCTTAAGACATGACTTTTGTTCTTAGGCATTTAATGCCTAAGAATCAATGCTGATGTTGCACATAAAGAATATGTGGAAATTTCAGGAAATTAATGAATATGGGTGAAAAACAGATAAGAATATAAATGTTTAATCTTCTCAATTTAATTCATATCATAAGGTAGACCACGTTTTCGGGCAATGGCACTGCTTAGAAAGTGAACTAATATGAAGATGACCTATTCATTAAGAGAAGATTTTTTGAGAAAATTAGCCTAGAAGCTAAAGGACACAATATTCAGAAATAATATCTTAAATAACATCAATAAAATTAGCTGTCTACAGCTTAATATGATTTAAACTAGAAAAACAGGAAAATAAAAAAGCTAAGGGCAAATAATATATAGTTTTGTAAAAATGGAAAATTCCCTCCACTATGCTCCTAATGAAATGCATAAGAGCACTGACAATGCTGTCACAGTACATGGCATCCTCCATTAATTTAAGAAAGCTGAATGAAACATTTGAGTCAAGGTAATAGTACTTAAATGTGTGTGTGTGTTCTGCGGAATCTTAACATGTTATTTGCGTTGTTCCTTCATTATTTGTTTTCTTCTTTCCTTCAAACAACAAATGTCTATAGAGCACTTAACTATTTTCTGAGATTTTGCTAAGTGCTGGAGATAGCAGGATGAATAAGTTATAGGTTCTGCCCTCAAGAATCTTCACAGTGGTGAAGTCAGATAAATAAATGCCCATCCTCAGATTATGTAGAGGTGGGGTAATAGAAAGATAAGAGATACAGGGTGTTTATCTTTTTCTTCAATAAAAACCCTAGTTCAGAGGTACATTCATTTGTTCATTCCTCTATCTTCAAAGCCTAGCATCATGCTAAGGACACAATGACCGTTCAATGTTCATTTGTTGATTAAATGAATGAGGTATTTATTTGTTTCTTCGGGACGAATGAGAGAGAGAGAGAGTCTTGTGGACAGGCCAAGTAACACATGGCTTTAAGAAGACACAGAATGTGAGGAATTGAAAGCACTTGTTACTATCCTACTGAAAGTAGCATAGAGGTTGCAGGACAGTTCTATGGATGGCCTTGCACCAACCCGGTTCTCCCCTCTTTCCTGCTTGTAGGTCTCAAGAACAACTATAGCATGTGCTGTAAATGCAGCATCTTGAGCTAAGAAGGGACAAGGTAGAACAGATCAAGCTCTGCTCTAGTCTCCCCTAGAAACAGAGATTCCTTCAACACTTTAGCCCAATATGTCCTATGACCCTGGGGTATAAAATCCAGGGCAGGCTGCTTCCCTGAATCCCCCAGCTGTGATGCCAGTGGGATGCCCCCATTAGTGATATCATCCACGCCTGGGCAACTCTCCTAAACCTTGGAAGACTGGCCCACAATGGGTCTTAGGCTCCTGTTTTCCCTACTGTCTATCTGTAAGTAATAAACCTGCTTCATGCAACTTGTTGCATGTAAGCATGTTTTGTCTCACCAGACCCAGACAAGCTGGTAACAGTGCACAATGAATCTGCTTCACAGAGCTCTCTGCCCAACTACATTTAATTCACCCCCACTGTAAACAAATCATCCCTTCTTTCAACTGATCTCTCTTCTTTTACCCACACACCATACATTTGATACCCACCACAACACAATATCATAAAAGGCAGTACGGTTTAATGGATTCTGGATTTAAATCCAGCTCTATTATTAGCTTTGTGATCTTGAGAAAGTTATTTAAATCCTTTGTGTCCCAGTTTCCTCATCTAAATTGCTAATTATAGTCTAGACATCATACCATTATAGGGAGGATTAAATAAATAATACATGTGGAACATTTGGAACAGTTCCTGCCATTAATGAGTGCTCAATAATGTAAATCATTTGTATTATAATCTAGGAACAATGCAGAATACAATGCGGGAAATGAGCACTGTTTTTTAATAGCTACTTGGAAGTATAGAGCTATGGTGAAAACTGTAAAACAGTGACTACCACATCAGTTACTGTGAAAATAAATGAGGTAATTATGACAAGCACCAACATCATATTTATAGTAGCTGCTCAATAAATGTTAACTAGAAAACATGATGGAAAATGTCTTAATCTCCCAAGCCAACCAAGGGGGAACACAGAAGGGAAGTAGTATCATGTTGAATAAAAATAAACTGTGTAACCAAAGAGATCATAAGAATAATATTGTAAATATTACGTGCATCTATTAGGATTATAATGAAAGCAGCAGCCATACCACAAAGCCAAACATAAACTGATCTCCATAGATACCCCATTTGCACGATGAGTTACATTACACAATGACTTGGCAATCATTATCTTATAGCCCAGGGTGGTGGGAGCAAGCAGGGAGGCCAATGAGTCTCCCTTTGTCAAGGGAAGATCTCTGATGGAAGTCTGATTTTTGCCTCGTTTATTCCTCACATCTAAAATGGATATTTTTCCAAAACATGAATGCCTCCCATATGATGAGACAACACTAAAATTTCTGCTTTAATTAAACAGAAAGAAGAAGAGAAACTTATTTTAAAATAATATTACAGAAATTTTTCTTATGTGCCACCTTTTCATTAAGGTGTGAAATTTCTCACCTGCTCCCTACTTGGTATTTTTTTAAGGTGAACTTTTCAGAACAACCCCACAGAGAGGAAATTGCTTTGCAAGCTAGGAAGATATTAATCTGTTCTCCCAGCATCATGGGTGCATAAATCCTTTCATATTGAAGAGGTGTTGTTAAAGTTCTATATATAAGACGACAGTACAGTATTGACTGTTCGTAATGCTAATACAAAAGCAGTATTTTCAGTTAAATATGCTATATTCTTTCAATTTTCCTGCCTTTACTCTTGCTTTTCCCTCAATAGAAATGCATGCTGCTCATTCCCACTCCCTATCTGGCAGGTTCCTGGGCATCCTTCAAGACACAGCATTAGGTGTCATCTCCGTTGAGAAGCTTTCCTCAACTACCCCCCACTCTTCCTAAATGTTATTTTTTTCTTATTCATATCCCCATATTTTTCAAACTATAATATAATTAATTTGTAAGCTAACTGTATCCCCAAATATCCTGATAGGTCTCAAGAGGACATTCATTCATTCAACGAATATTGTTTGAGTACCTGTTAGGTCCAGGGTCAAGGGAAAATGATGGCAAGTAATACAGAGACAGATTCTTTCTGTAACTCAGAATTAAACAAGTGAACAAACAAACATTGCATTGTAGACTAAGCTTAAATCATGATAGCACAGCACAGTGAGATCAGGGGATCAGGAAAGTCTTCCTGTTAAGTCAAAAAGAAGCAGGAGTTAGCCAGGGTGAGGAGACAGTGGAAGAGGCAGAAGAGATGTGCAAATACCATCAGATGCAGGAGGCCCAGCATTTGGAGGCTCTGAAAGAAGGCCCTGGTGACTGAAGCAGGAGGTGAGTCCAGGGAGGCTGATGAGGGCAAGGAAAATGCCAGATTAGTCTTGCATTTTCAGCAGCAGCCACACCAGGTGTTCAACAAATGCTTTTTGAATAAATAAATAAATAATAATACTAACAAAGATAACTATGCCATTGTTTGGCTTTTGAGGATATGCGTTCCTATCTTGAAAAAACTGAAATTGTTAGAAGGTAATTTACCTCCCATTACTACAAATAGGAATATTTTTGCCTTGTTAAGACTTTCCCCTTTTCATATACTTAAAAATAATGTAGACAGCTATAATTCAGTATTAAATACAGAATATAAAGCATTTATGATGCAAGTAACTAGAAAAACACACATCTTACATACATCAGCTTCCAGGACAAGTATTCACAATATGTAGGAAGTTCCACTGTGGATCCAAGGGGATGTAGATGGTACAATCTCTTTAGGAAAAAAATGATCATTATTTTCCACATAGTGTTACCAAATGAATACCCCATAAGGCAGCTTGGCGCTAACCATTTCTTTTGTCTGCACTACTGAATTCTCATAATACGCACTGCCTGAGAAATGGAGTGCCTGCCCCTTTTTGATTATCTCATTTATGGACATCTCCCATCACAAAATACTTCAGTCATAGGGCAATCAAAGATACCTATAAATAAACTCTTGAGGGAAGACAAATAAGAAAATCTAACTCATAATTGTCCCTCTGCATTGAAAAAACACTGGACAAATAATGCAATCTGGCTGCCATTCTGTTATCAACAAATTATATAACCCTGAACAAACCACTTAACCTCTGCTAAGTGAAACCTCATTTTTAGCTATGAGCAATGGGTGTATGATTAGGTGGTCTTTAAAGTGCCTTCCAACACACAAGGGCCATTACCCCATATCCTCTTCACATATGTCAAAAGTGTTATCAGATTATGAGAGCAAAAAAAAAAAAAAAACAGTTTCATTTTAGGGGGAAATTGATAATCACCAAAATTTTAAACTCTGAATGTTTCTTTACATGAGAGACATTAATCTTTCAATAAGAACATAGTTGAGGCCTCTCCTAAAATTTCATTAGCAGTGAAACCCTTATTTTAAAAAGAATGTGAATAACTTGAATGAAATCCAATCCACAGCAGTAAAAATGATAAAATATTTGACAACTCTAATCTGGTCCAAAATATTTGGCTACATTAAGTGATTAGGATATAGAATGTTTCCAGCTTCTCCACCCTGTAGTTCTTGGCAGTCCGACTAGTAAAATTTTGGAATAAGTCCTTAAGAGAGTTATTTAAGTTCAATTTTGAGAATCAGGCACTGACCTTCACTACAGTCAGCAATTTCCCATTTATTTCTATCCCTATCATGTCATTTTAGCCTCCTGCACAGGAAACATCAAGCTTCTTTCTAGAAAGTATAAGACAGAATAACCAAAAGATCTGGTCTGGAGCCAGAAAATAAGAGTTTATATCCTGTCCCTGTTACTTGGAGGCTGCAGGGCTTGGCTAAGCCACTTAATCTTTCTAACATTCTCCATTTGGGAAATGAGACAATATTTACCTTAGAATCATGAGAATCCAATAAAGTACACAAAGTGTTGGGGCAAGCAGCTATTCAAGACACAGTTATTTATTCACTTATACATGGTTTGCTGGTGTTCATGCCCATTCCACCAACAACTTACCTGCAGTGTACTTCTGTGGGACTAAATTTTTTGGCTTGTGTTTTGCTTACTTGCTGCCCAGTCCGTATACCAGCGTTACTGCATCCTACCAAAACAAAGCTTTGCTGCATTGGTGTTCAGAAATATTTAACTAAATATCTTAAAGTTCTAAAAGCCCAAGGCATTTGTTGACTAATCGTTAGGTCAGATTTCTTATTCCTCTTGTCCTACTTCCCTTCATGTTTCTGGTTAATGCTTCTTAAAATTGCTAAAACCTTGGCTTTTGAGTCTTTACTGCCCATTTAGCTTTTAATATTATGCTCACCGACTCTTAAGCAATCCAACAAATTTATCCATATGGCTGCTTCTGACCTCACAACCATCTTTGATATTTCTTTTTCCTGCTAGCCATCAAGTTACACATAACAGTGGAAAACAGCACTTATCCAAAGTAATATTGAAATACTTCTCTTAGAAGACAAGCATATTTTTGTTTATTATTGTGTAGAAACCATTCAGTACTGGTATTTTTTCAACTGTGCTTTGTTTTAGATGAATATTTGTAAAACAAATAAATATTACATTGTATTGCCATCTTCTACAATCTTTTATGTATTTTTTGTTGTCCTAAATTGATATACTGTTACTAAAGGCATGATTCTGATTTAATTCACTTAATAATTACATATTTATTTATTGAACGTTTCCTAGATACTTACAATGGGACAAACACTATACTATGCACCAGAGTTTCAAAGATGATCAGAATGTGATCCATAACTTACACAATAACCATATTATTGGAGAGCAAATACTTAAATATCCAATTATGGATATATGGGATGTGATAAACTAAAAGCATGTGCAAAAGACTCTAAAAACACGCAGAAAGGAATGGGAAGAAACAAGATAAATGTCCCATGGAAAGTGGCTTTTGGGATGAATCTTAAAGAACGATGTCTTCGACAGAGAACGGAAGGAGGTGTTTTGGTGGAAGAAGCAGAATGGGCAGAGGCATAGAATATAGAAGTACGTAAAGCACTCAGGGAAAATCTCTGTTCCTCAGAAGAGTTAGGATAACAGATACCAGAGAGAGGGTAGCTGGAATGAAATTCTAGTCTGTATTGGAACTCAGTTTTACTAGTCCTCTAAGAATTTTGTTGTAAAACTTTTATTGGAAGCCCATCTTCATTCCAAATATACAGCCATATTTGAATCTCTCTCTCACACATACACAAACACACCCCACATATATACAGTTGATCCTCACGTATCAGTGGGTTTCACATCTGCAGATCCAACAAACCGTAAAGCAAAATATTCAAAAATAAATTTCAAAAAATAAAAAATAGCAATACAACAATAAAAATAACATGAATTTTAAGATACAGTATAGCTATTTATATTTGTATTTACATTTTTTAGGTATCTAAATTTTTAGTAATCTAGATTTTTAGTAATCTAGAGATGATTTAAAGTATACAGGAGGATGTGGAAGGATGTGTGTAAGTTACAGCCAACTATTAAACCATTTTATATCAGGGACTTGAACATCAACTGATTTCAGTATCACTGGGGATCATAGAACCTTGGTGGACGACTGTAATGTCAAAGTACAGAGGGCACCTAAAGAACAACTGAGATACTTCAGGGATCAGAGAAGAAACAAAGACACAGGGTAGCAAGCAACATAACTGAAGCTACAGGTCTGAAGTGCTCCAGGTTCTGAAGCAAGCAGAGATAGCCTAGAATCAACTCTGCTAGTGTAATTGAGACCAAACGTCCCCTGCCTCAGGTGGGGGACGGTAGTTAAGCTCCTTGCTTCAAATCGTGGGCCAGGTGGATAGGACTGATCTTCCCATGCAAGGGGTTAGAACAACACTGAAAGTCGTGCTAATTAGGATAATATAAAACTGTATGCCAAAGAGAAAGGAGGAATCCAACACAGATGTAGCTTGAATCTAAGGTGTAGGTCCAGCCACCCCTCGTGTGGTTTCCATAGATAAAACATCAACACAATTATCAATGGGACTACTCCCAGGGCCACCAGTTTAAGACATGATTCTACATCAGGTGGCTTAAAGTCCATGTTGAGGCAATCACAGAGTTGTTAGTTCATCAAGATAAAAACAAATAAACACAACAATCACCGTAGATGCACAAATTCACAAAATTTCTAAAATGATACAAGGAAAAACTAACACCAAAAAAGGCTGCCAATTATAAGAAACAAATTTATTACAAAGTGAAAAAGGAGCAATCTGAAAACGTCTTTAAAATTACTGTTTAAAATTCTCATAAGAAAAGAAAATAAAGGAGGTACTATCCCTTAATGACAAAACGAGAATATATGAAACAAAATGAGCATAAATTAAAGAGAAATGGAGGGTACTAAAATAAGCCAAGCAGAAATTCTAAAGATAGAAAATCCTGACATTACAGCTATTACTAAAAAGCCAAAAAGTAACAGATGCTGGCAAGGTTGCTGAGAAAAGGGAACTCTTACACACTGTTGCTGGGAGTGTAAATTGTTCCAATCATTGTGGAAAGCAGTGTGGCAATTCCTTAACTGAAAACCAAACTACTGTTCAATCAAGCAATCTTATTACTGAGTACATAAATCATTCTACCATAAAGACACAAGTATGCATATGTTCACTGCAGCACTATTCACAATAGCAGAGACGTTTAATCAGCCTAACCACCAACAGTACACTGGATTTTTTAAACAGTGTTATATAGTTATATATACACACCATGGAATACTATGCAGCCATGAAAAAGAATGAAAGCATGTCCTTTGCAGAAATATGGATGGAGCTGAAGGCCATTATCCTAGGCAAACACACACAGGAAAAGAAAATCAAATACTACATGCTATCACTTATAAGTGTGAGTTCAACACTGAGTACATATGAGCACAAGGAAGGAACACAAGGACACTAGGGCCCACTTGAGGGTGGACAGTGGGAGGAGGGTGAGGATCAAAAAACTACCTATCGTGTACTATCCTTACTACTTGGGTGACAAAATAATCTGTACACTAAACCCCAGTTTCACACAATTTACCTAAAAAACAAACCTGCACATGGACTTTTGAATCTAAAATAAAAGTTAAAAAAAGAAAATTCTGTGATTGAAATGAAAAAGTAAAAGATGAGGTACATTCCAGAGAGGACATAGTCAGAGAAAAATTTAGTGAATTGGAATATGTTACTGGAGAACTCATATAAAATGTACCACAGAGTGACAAGATTAACACCTTTATATCTGAGGATAAGAATTTTAGATATTATTGTACAGATAAAGGAGAGCCATTAAGGTTATTATTCAGAGGATGCTGTAGAAACTCAATTCTGGTGTCAGTATAAGGAATGAGCAGCAGGTTATTGTCATAGTCCTGCCAAGGAATGATAAAGTCATGAACAAATAGCTGATAGAAGGAATGGAAAGAGACCCATTATTTCCCCCTGCTTTTCTCTGTAACTCCATTAAGTCAGCCTTTATATTTTAAAACTGCTTAGATTTTGTTAAAACTTGATCAGCCATTCTCTAAATCCTCTCCTTCTTAACCTTAGATTCTCTCTCCACATTTATTCCTGTCTTCATCCTTTCTTTCCAATCTACTTAGCAGAGAACTTCAGTATTTCTTGACTAGAATATAATTGTCTTTTTTTCCCAAAAAGATGTACACCTCCAATTTGTTTTAAGCATAGCAGCCATAACATTTTCAAAGAACTGTCAAATCAAGCTCACACTCCCAAAATAGGGTAGTAGAAATAGCAGTCTCTTAAAAGTAAAATGGACTTAGATTCCAATCCTGATTATTCTACATATTAAATATGCGTCGTCACAACTGCTGTGAGCCTCACTTTCTTAATCTGTATTAAGTGGCATAAAAAGCTCCTTCTTCCTAGAGTTATTATGAGGAACAAAGGAGATTAAGTCTCTACAGAGTCTAGCAAAGTGTTTGTAAAGTAGTAAATGTCCAATAAATATTTTGCTATCCTCATTAACACCCAGCATGAAAGGTATTTCCTAATATTCTTGACTGAGAAAGAAAAGACCAACACCTCCATTGTGCCTTACTTTTCTGTTTATATAATTGATTAAACTAATTTATGTACACATCTATCTCCCCCTACTAAATTGTAAAATCATTTCAGAGCAGGGCCCATATTGCATTCCTTTCTGTATCATTATATTTCTAGCACAGTGCCCAGTTAATAGGAGGGGCTTAATAAATGTTAGATTAACAAATTATTGTAGATAAAGTCTAATTTATCTTCCACTCAGTGCCTATACATGCAACCAATGTTTTTTTTTTTAATTGCACAATACAAACTTCTAAAATTATTGTTACCTTCTCTTCCTCTTTTTTCTGTTTCTCTCATTCCCTTTAGTTTTCTTCTTCTGGCAAAAGCACACCCAATCTACCTTCATTGTGTCCATCAAGGCTGACCTATCCCTTCTCTGAACTCCTCCATCAAGAAAGGAAAATGAAAGGATTTTAACTATTATATCCAACAACATACTCTTGTTTCCTAGTCTAGTTTGTCATACACAGTAGGAATTCAAATTTGTTGAACTCACCTGAATAATCTTGCCTATTGATTAAAATAGTTCTTGCATAGGAGTAAAATGCACCATATAAAAAGGTAATGCATCTTTTAAATTATTGTGATTTATTAATTTGATTATTTTTGATTTATGTTAGGGTATTTGAAAAGAATATTTTAAAATAAAAAAGGCATCAAAATTCTCAATATTCACCCAAACATTTATTATGAATCTTATTTTTCTCTGAATGTAAAGCTTCACACTAGCTTAATTAGTATGCATTTATTGTGCGTGAAAACATCCTCAAGGATTTTCGTTTTCTTCCAGTCAGGTCACAATTGTTCGCACTAATAGTTACTACATATTTTATTAATTCAGAATGAACATAAAGTAGGATGTCATCACTGTATTCAAAAAATAATAACAACACTGCTGACAGAACCTTTTGTGGTAAGAAGGATGGCATGAGACAGGAGGAAAGACAAAGTTGATAAAGAGGAAACAAGGGTCAAAGCAAACTGAATAGGAAATAAAACCGATGAAGGGGTAAATATAAAACAAAAAGTGATAAAAGGAGGGAAGATTACATAAAGTAAAGAGAGAAAAACAAGAAAAGAGAAAATTAGAGAAAAGAAGGAAACAAATTGTAAATGCATAGTTAGATCCATAAAATTCTAGCACTAGGAAATTAAAATATAGTATAAGGTAAAATGACTGTCTTCCCAACACAGAGATTTTTAATATTTTCCCATTCCCTACTCAGAAATTCTTGTATAATTCCAAAACACTTAAAAGGAGATCTGTATTTAGATTTTAACTATCTATTTTGGTTTAGTACAAAGGTGACATTACATCTGCACTACATGTTCAAGTTAATAATAATGAATACTTTTTAGCAGTTGTCTTTCAGTTCTAAGCAAAAAAATAAACTTTTAACTTTATCACTTTACACAAAGTTAACTGTCCAATTTTCAGTTCCCATATTTTATGTGAAAAGAAGTAAACTAGTTCTATTTATAATTAACTTACACTTTAAAGAATTTTTAAACTCTAGGGAAAATATCTTTTTCCTAAGAATAAACTTTAACAATACTTTATTATGATCTGCAATGCTGATTTATAAATAGCTTCACCATATTTTATGTACCATATTTGTTTTAGAGATTTATTATGTACTTCTCCTTGCAGACTGAAAATTATTTGAAAGCGATATTAATTTTAATTTATATTATATCTCTCATCCTGTGAACAGTGCCCAACAATTTATACATTCAATGAATATTTGTTGAATGAATTAAGGAATAAATCAATGAGATGTTATAGTTTAAGTATACTTTGATTAAGTTCTATGTGAACTAATATTCTCATATGTTTGACATATTTGTATGTATTTCTTCCATTCGAATCTACCTATTACTACCAGGCCAATCTTCTTTAAATATTTATTTCATAATGGTATTGCCCATTTCCTAAACATTAAGAGGACCAACTCTTTCTAAAGCTTAAAAATATAAATGCCTTGACCTTTTTCAGTCACAGATTTTAATTCTATACAACGCCTTCACTCTTGAGTTTTACTTTTAGTTTCAAGCATTGTCATAAACTCATTGTGGGAGTTGTTTATAGAGTTTTGGGGAAGGAAATGCTTTTCTATTTTATGTTGCATTGCTTGGATATCTAATCCGTTTATCAACAAAGTATTTTCAGAAATTTGTGTTTATTATATTTCTTTGGTCTAAGGCTATATAGAGAGGCTACTAGAGCACTGTGCCCATCAGCCATTACTCTGAGGCAGATCACTGGAGCTATTCAGGTATAAGCTCACAGGAGACAGAACCAGCTATGTAAGACAGCAGCTAGGACAGTCAACACAGAGAATCTACCCCAGGAATTCCATATTCCATTTTTACTTAACAGCTCACACCTCCCAGGTGGGTTTAGGAAATGAACAGAATAGTTTGACAGCCTTACTCCTTAGGAGGCACTGGCAAGTCATCAGAAAATTGGCTGAGATGAGTTGAGCCCAGTGTAGACCTGCAGGACTGTCCACCTCACCCTTAGACTTGTGAGCAGTAATACATGCACGTTGTTATAGGCCACTGGGTTGGGAGTGGTTTGATCTACAACAACAGCTAGTTGATGAAAGACTGTGTCTACAAGTACAATAATATGTAACACAAACCTAAAATATGTGGCACTGGCTCTAGGATCAGGTAGTAAGCAAAGGCTGATAATTGATGCAAAAGCTAAAAAGATGATAAGTGAACTATTATCAAAGGCTGAATAATGACATGATCATGTGTGCTGGAAGAATGGTGACCTGTGTTATGCAGCAGCAAATGTAAAACTGTTGCGGCCAGGCGCGGTGGCTCATGCCTATAATCCCAGCACTTTAGGAGGCCAGGGCAGGCGGATCACCTGAGGTCAGGAGTTCAAGACCAGCCTGACCAACATGGAGAAACTCTACTAAAAAAAACACAAAAAATTAGCCATGCGTGGTGACACATGCCTGTAATCCCAGCTACTCAGGAGACTGAGGCAGGAGAACTGCTTGAACCCAGGAGATGGAGGTTACGGTGAGCCAAGATTGCGCCATTGCACTCCAGCCTAGGTAACAAGAGGGAAACTCAGTCTCAAAAAAAATAAATAAATAACTGTTGCCTGTGGTAAATTTAAAGTAAGATAATATACCTAATGGATTTATGAAGTATGGTAAGATAAATTTTTAGATATTATATTCAGAATGTCAGTTGGTTTTATTGCATGTGATAATGTATATTGATAAGGAGAGAATCAAAACAGCACTCACCCATTTGCAAGCAGATTTTAGAGGGAATATAGAGAGGCCAAGGATTGCTGAGTTGGAAAATAAAATTGTTTTTCCTTATAGTCTTCCCAGTTGGCAAAAGATCATCCATGTAAAATGAGGCTTAAAGACTATGATCAAATTAAGGCTGTGGCCGTAATACCCTTTGTTAACACCTCTGAAAGAATTAAGTGGTGCCCAACAGGGGAAAGGAAAGGGGAAGGGTGCTTCTAGAAATCTTAAAGAGTGGTCCCACAAATGTCAAATCCCTAAATAGCAGTAGTTAAGTGTGTACAAAGAAGCATTCTTGAAAATAATTGTTGTATGGATTTTGCAGCAGAGAGTGGAGTATAACCAGACTTAAAGAAAACCCACAAAGTTTTACAGTAAGTTTCATAGGTAAAATAGCCATCATCTAAATTGTCTGCAACTTTCTATAGGAAAGAATAAGTCTAAGAAAACTAATCAGGTGCCAAATAGACCACTTCTTCAGAAGTAGCCCAGGAAAGTGATAGACTATGAAGGTCATCATAGAGGGTAGAGCAAAAGGGTACCATGTGAAAAAATAAACAGGGAAGTTACTCCCAAGGAGCAAAGGCAGGATTTAAGAAACATTTCCTATTCTGTAGATGAGGGACTTGGTAACATTTTTCTAGCATGATTTCAGAATTACTACTGATCGGTGATTGCTAGATAGCTCCTGTTTTTCCCCTTTTTGGAGTTACATCTGAGAAGCCACATCAGAACTTCATGTAGTATAGGAGACCCTGGAATTAACATGATGTTAGAACTGGATTCAATTTCTGGGTTTGGATTGGGCATATTTTTTCCTTTAGGAGAGACATGTATAACTGAGACCAGGGATGGTAGTCTTTGATAGACTTGAGACAAAATGAGTCCATTTTTTTACCCTTCCCTGTATTCATAACCTTTGCAATGGGACTTTGCAGCTCTTCTTATCAAAGGGTAGGCTTTTTCCCTACTCTGAATTTAAACTGAGACAAACTGCTTTGACCAAGAGAATGTGGCAGAAATAATGGTATGCTCATTCTGAACCTCAGCCTCAAGAAACTGTGCATGTTCTGTTTCCTCTCTGGAACCCTGCCATTCCTATGTGAGCAACTCCTAATTTGTCTGACGGAGGATGAGAGACGACAGGGAGAAGAGTCCACGTGATGGAGCCAAATCTACCAGACTACTCTACAGGCAGCAAATCCCAAATGTGTGAAAGAGTTCAGTCAAGATAAGCAGAACTACCTACACAATTCAGCCCTGACAGGATACATAAGTATACTCAAGTAATAATACATGTTTATTATTTGAAGCCACTGAGTTTGGGGCTGGCTTTTTTTTTTTTTTTTTTTTTTTTTTGCAGCAGTTAACACATGCAATGATCCCCTGCAAATATCAACTGCAGATTAACTAACATCCAAATGTTTTAAATATCTAGAATTAATTTCAGCAATCCTCTCTTTAAATAGAGCCAAAACTAGATAATCATTTTAGGTTCTTTCAACTTGACTGTGTTTTTCCTGCCAACATACCAAGGAAATGATGAGATTTGTCAAAGTTAATAGAAAATCCACTACTGCAATAGAAGAGTATCTGATTTTTACTTAAATGTTTCCATGAATAAGTTTACAATGCTCAAGTAAAGAAGGACATAACCCAGAGAGACAGCAATCAGGTCCTCGAAAGTTTTGGGAATCTGAGTAGTATTCTCATAAATATGTACATGTATCTCTTCCTAATTACGAAATATCTTGAGCAAGCAGCCTCTAATATTCAAATAATTCTTGATTTTTTTAAATACTTGGAGCCATATAATATACAGATTTCTGAAAGTTGCTGTATGTCTGTATGTATATCTTTGTGTGTATTAAACAAAAAAATTAAAAAATTTCCTTATAATGAGGCCATAGACATGGGACCCAGGAAAAACGAACTCGTGTCCTGAATGTGCCCTTGCCAGAGTTTATTTCAATGTGAATTGATTCTAAATACACTTTTTTGCAAGCATTGCCCAACATCATTATATAGGCAAGAATTTCACACAAATCACTGATTGACAGAAAAAGAAATTCACTCATCTCTTTTATTGTCATTTTAGAAGATACATTAAGATCTGTGATGATAATGTAAGAACTTTAAGTATTCTTTCACATTCCAAGCTTAGTCATTTTCTTTGTAATTTAGATAGGTGAACAGTTATTGTGATGTGAAAATTGGAATAATTCAATTATAAAAGCTAAATTCCTGCTACAAGATGCATAAATGCTCCACATTTTTTGCTGTGGCTAAAAACTGATTTTCATGCATGTAGGGCTTCTAAACCCAAAAATATTTCAAAATGCGTCTTTTCCAAATAAGAAAAAACCCACACTAGTCTACCAGGTTAAATGAAAAGGCTAAATGAGAGAGCTCTTAAATATAGCAAAACAAATTTCACAAAACACAATTTTAAGATACAATAAATATTTGTCATATTTTGGCAATAAAATAAGTGGGAAATAAAATTATATTTATAATATTAACCACGATATAATCACAAAATCTCCACAAAATAAAGAAAAAAACACACAAAAAACTCGAGTATTAAATTTAAAAGTGAAAATTTCATTTGGTTTTTCATATGAGATTACAAAAAGAAAGGCATTTACTAAGATATAACTTATAAGAGGACTTTCTATAGCTATTCATCTTTCTATTGACAGAATATCCCAGATTCTTTACAAACTATTTAGAAATTGCTGGGTTTGCCTAGATTTCCATTAAGTAGCAGTATTCCACAGGAAAGAAAAGGACATTTTGGAAGGAATAAAGTATTCTTTGGCATAATGATTTTCATTCCCAAAGAATACAAGAGCTGGATACAATTATACATTTTTTTCTAAGGCAATGGAAAAGTAATAGTCAACAAGGTGGTAACAGGCTTCTTCTTTACCTTGAAAAAACACTATTTTTAACATTTTTCAACCAGAGAATAATCTCTATCATGTATTTGAGTTGTATAACACCATTTAACATATCATGCTGGAAAACATTTGTCATTATATAATGATTTCATTTTAAATAATTATAAGATGATTTGTGGTGGTTAAAACACTCTGTTTTTTAGATTAGAAAAACAGTTTCGTTTCACTCTAAACATTTTCAAAGAGTAGGACAAGATCTCAGAACTGGCCCTCAAAATATTTGGTGGAAAATATTTCAAAGTGAAATGTGAAGTTGATTTAGAAATATTTCTGTTAAAATATAAATACATGTATTATCAAACTTGAACATATTAGCTGTTTATTCTACCTGTGAAAACAGCTTAAAATTTGCAAACATTATCTCCATAAATTATTTTAAAAATCACTGTCCAAAGAAATAAAATAGAAAATTACAGGAAACATTTAAAAGAAGTTATCTTTCCACTTCGGAAGTACCATTTAGGGTGGGAATACAAGGTGGTGAGGACATGGGAACAAATCAGTGAACAAATGAATAATCAAGACGATTTCACCTGTGATTGTGCTGGGAAATAAACAAAATACTTGGAGATTGATTTATAGAAGAAGAGATCCTTTAGATTAGGTAGTGAGGCTTTTGCATAGGAAGCCAGTATTTACACTAAGCCTGAATGATATTAAAAAGCCATTCAATGAAAGATCTGAGGGGAAGGGCATTTTGGCAGAAGGAACTGCAAATGCAAAGGGCCAGTGCTCATTAATATGTTCATGCTGTGCATCCACAACTAAACTGCAACCTGCCTAAGTTTGAAGCTCGCATGTCCTAGTTGTTTGGTGTAAAGATTATTATCGGTATGACTTTACCATCACAACAATTAATTCATAAAAGTCTATTATTTAATTAAAACACAAATTTGGCCACTTTGTAGGGGTATGATATATGACAGCACATACTGATTTTAGCTGTTAGAAACAAATAAGATGTTATGATTTAGGTAATGTAAACAAAGAAATGCACAATGTTTTTCAATAAATTAATTCAATAACAAAACTCAAAGCCTTTTAAAAAAACTTTCCATATTTTCTTTTCTATGAGTACCAAGATTTTCCAAATAAGAAAAGGGGAAAAAAAACATTTGAATAGTGAATGCTCTGCATGTAAAGGAGAAAAACTGTTTGGAATATAAAGATATTAATAATTGTAGTGACTAACACTGTACATGAGAACAAACTGTTTTCAAACTGTTTTGAGTAGCTAGAAAACATACTAAGTTTGTGTAAGTGTTTTTTGATATAGATTCCATACAGGCTGACTAGATAATATAACAATTACTTTTATTTCATTAAACTGGGAAATTTCATAATCCTCTTGCAAATAAAAAATTTCATTGTAACAATTTATTTGCTGCACACGTCTCCTTCAAATATTTTATTTTTTAACATTTACTAGTTCCTTAATATATCTTATTATAATCTTAAAATGATATGTGCACACATATACACAGGATGTGTTTGTGCGTATGTAGCTATAACAGACAATAATATCATAAGTATTATAAACTAGTCATTGTGAAAAAATTCAAATGTTTATCCAACATATGAAAAAATGTGTAATCTAGTTATTAAGGAAATTAAATCAAAATGTACGTTTTCTAGCATGAAATTTGCTAACATTAAAAAGAAAAATAGGCTGGATGCAGTGGCTCATGCCTGTAATCCCAGTACTTTGCGGAGCTGAGGCAGGCGGATCACCCGAGCTCAGGAGTTCGAGGTCAGCCTGGCCAACATAGTGAAACCCCGCCTCTACTAAAAATACAAAAAAAAATTAGCCGGTCGTGGTGGCACGCGCCAGGGGGTAGTGGAGGTTGCAGTGAGCTGCACTCCAGTCTAGGTGACAGAACGAGACTTTGTCTCAATTACAAAGAAAAAAGAAAAATATTAATTTTGGAAAGTAAATGAGAAGTAAGTACTTTAATATGCTGTTAGCGGCTGCATCAACTTCAATGAGCTATTTCACATTTCTAGTAAAAAATACTTCTGCCTTTTTAACCAGAAATTGATCTCTAGTAATATATCCTATAGAGACATGCATATATGTGCACAAAAAGACATGCATACAGATTTATTTCAAATAAATGAAAGAGATGAAATTAACAAAAAAGCACATTTTTACTGTAAAGCAGTATATCTTATTTAAAAGCACACATTCTAAAGAAAGAAAATTAAATCATGGTATGATTTTGAATAATAATTGTATATGATATCATATTCCCTTACATCTGATTCAAAACAGCTAGATGAATGCATTAATCTTCTTTAAAACTAATTATATAACCCATATTTGGGGATTAAGAATGTTTCTGACTTCATCTGTCAATATGATAGACAGTACGTTAGCCCCACAGATTTTCTAAATAATTATGAAAACATTCATATTTAATGGATAAGGAAAAAAGCCACTGCTGTTTCAAAATGAATAACTTGTGTGCTTGATTACATAGTCTAATAATTTTAAGCACCTTTTGTTTTATCTTACAAAACATTTTATATTATAAAATATTATCTGCTACATGGTCTTTTCTTATGCTCAACTTATTTCCATTTCTTAATAAAAGGAAAAGGCTATAAAATTTAGTAAGTAGAAAAATAAGTGAAAGGTATTAATATTCTTTCTTGTATTCTTTATCATATTATACAAAAAATAAAAGATAAATCTTTATTTATTAAAGTCCTCTCACTTTTTCTGCCCAATGATGTTGTCTTAAATTTTTTTATCTCTTTAAACTACTCTCTGACTTCCTCATTCTCATCAGGGAATACAAGGAAAATGGAGAAAATAAGACAAGACTCTCAATTTTGCCACTCAGCATCCTCTGTATTCAATAACTACTTCTTGAGTGTCCTCCATAGTCTTAGGCACTGCACAAGGTCATGAGGATACAGCAGGGGATGAGTCAAATCCATGTTTGACCTTAAAGAACTCAGAAATTGTACTTATTTCTTTCTTTTATTAAAGGAAAAGTTAGCTATCCAGCCTGTTCAGTTAACCACAGCAGTATTCCACCTCTCATCCTATCTTCTCTCCACAGAAAACTGTAGAGAAGCCACTTGAATTTGGAGAACTCCACAGTCATCTATAAAAGTATAATTTCAATAGATCACATTGAAGGCAGAAGTGTAATTTCACAGGTTGGAAGTAAGCATTTGATGAGGAAACAGATGCATTGTTTGCGTGTGCAGATTTGTTCAAAATAGGCTGACTTGTGAAAGAAAGAATTTAAGTAGAATGATAACTAGGGAGAACAGGAAAGTTGAGCCAAAGCATATTCAGTATAGAAGAATCTCATACATGCTTACGAATGGAGGAAACTGGTAAGTAGAGGAGAATGGAGAATCTAGCATAACAACAACAACATACAAACATATACGTGAGGAACAAGGTGCTGAAGGAGGTAGACTAGTTTGATTGAAGGCATACCTTAAAAGTAAACTTACAAAGAATAGAAATATTTCTTCTAATAAAGTTGAAAAGCTGAGAGGCCAGATTTCTGAAGAGGATGGATGGTCCCTGATAGAGCTCTATGCAGATGATTTTCCATGGCCTCTATGATTTTTCATGGCCTCTGCAGGAGATTCACTTGGAGAGTAGAAAATCAGGAATCTAAATAATTAACTAGCTAAGAAATTTAAAATTTGTTTTGAACTTTTTCAGAGCCCTATGGAAGAAGTGTGAGAAGTTTTATTCTATCTCTAACAATGGCTCTGAAATAAACACTGAGTTCTTACAATGCCTATACCCCGCTAATTTTCAATAGGGTAACTTATGTATTCTTACATCAATCCTGGGAGGCTAATGCCATTTATCAAATGACTGCACAAATGAGACACCTGAGCCAGAAAGTGGTTCAAGTAAAATTTGAATCCAGGAAATTTAATTCCAACACTCTTAATCATGAATATATATTTCCTCTGAGCTTATTTCCACAAGACATATTAGGATATTATTAAACAAGTTTAATTCATAGTTACTAATGATACAGGAGAAGGGCAGGGAAGTGCTGGGCAGAGAAGGGCATTGTCCCCAGTGAGGGTTCTACCCTCGGGCCTGTGGCTCACGGACCTAAGTGAGAATAGCACTCCTATTTTCACGTCCAAATGTTCCATTTTCCAAGACCACTCTGACCCACCATGCTCCCCATCCTGTGCCTATAAAAACCCCGAGACACGAGGTGGCACACAGACACAGGCAGCTGGACATTGAGTGGAACACACCAGCAGAAAAACACACTGACAGACACTGTGTTTGCCATCGATGGCAGAACGACACGGCCATAGATGGCAGAACGAAGCGGATTACATGGAATTTGGCTGAGGGTGGTTGGAGAAGAGCCCAGCCACTGAGCTGCCCAACTCCAGGGGAAGACCACCTTCCTACTCCATCCCCCTTCCAGCTCCCCATCCATCTGCTGACAGTTACTTCCACCACTCAATAAAAAACTTTTCACCCATCTTCCAAGCCCACATGTGATCTGATTTTTTCAGTACACTAAGGCAAGAACCCAGGATACAGAAAGAAGCCCCTCTGTCCTTGTGATAAGGTAGAAGGTCTAATTGGGCTGATTAACACAAGCCGCCTGTGGACACCTAAGCTGAAAGCACACTGTAACACACATTTACTGGAGCTTTGGGAGCTGTAAACACCCAACCCTAGATGCTGCCATGGGGTCCACATTCCCCACTACCTGCCCATATGCATGCTCCCCCTAGGGGTTTGAGCTTTGGGACAATGAAGAAGCAAGCCACACCACCATTGCATGCCCTGTGAGGGGGATAAGAGAACGTTTCCTGTTTCACCTGGGGCTCGTCCAGGATCCTGGAAGGAGAGTGTGAATGCAAAACTGTAGGATCTGCCACTCTTCCAAAACACTGCCACCTCTCTCTCTTTCCTGTGAGTAAAAGGATCTGTTTGCCCTCATGGAGTTTTAACCACCCTAACCAGGCTGGTTAAACACCCCAGACTTCGTCTCTTGTCTCTCTCTCACTGTTTGAAAGGCTCTTATCTCTTCCTTTATGGTATTAAGAGTTTTGCTAGAGGCTGCGGCAATGTTACTAGGTAAAATGAGCATTTCACTCAGCCGCCAAAGGTGCAAATCAGACCACCTGTAGAGGTACACCGACTCAGCCTCTACCTAAAAAGCCACAGGCAAGTATGGCTCTGGGTATCTACCCTTACTCTTTCCCGTCCCATCTCGGGTGCCTGGGCATGTCCACAGCATGCAAAGGCCATGCCCAACAGCCACCTTTAAATTGCTTTGCCATTTTAAGGAACACATGAAATCACATTCTACTGAGAGTTTCAAGTGTGAAATATGCAATAAAAAGTATCTTCTGGAGAGCACACGGAAACAGCACCTAAATTGAACTACCCTGAAGAAGCTGGTAACTGGGAAAGAACTAGGAAAAAAAATTCATGTATATCAGTACTGTGGGAAACGGTTTGACGATTTTGAACATTTTAAAGAACATCTTTGAAAACATACAAGGGAAAAACCTTTTGAATGTCCAAATCATCATCAATGATTTGCTAGAAACAGCATCCTCAAAGGTCACCTCACTGCATGCCAAACTGGAGTAGGGGCAAAAAAAAGAAAGAAGCTCTATGAATGCCAGGTCTGTGACAGTGTCTGGGGTTTATATGTAGATTATCATCATTATATTGCCAGAGACTCATATTATTATCTACTATTTTAAAAATATTTGTCTTTTATATTCACTTGTACTCTCAATTTCTAAATTGTTTTCCATTCAAGTGTAAAATATTTTCCAGGTTTTTTTCCTAATAGGTTAGATAAATGGTATATTTTCTGAACCCCTGAATGTCTAAGAATATATTTATATACCAACATACATTAACTATCTTGCCTCTACATAAAACTGTTAGCCCACAACATAATTTCTTTTAAAATTCTGCAGACAAAATTTTTCTATTATCTTCTGATATATGGAAGTGAATAGGTGAAGCCACCTAAATTTCCCCCCCTGCTCTTGGTAACCTATCTGTCCCTTTTGCCTACATATTTATTGGCAGGACTTTTCTTAATTGCTATAGTATAATAACTTGACTAGATAATAGTAAACTAGGAAAATAAATCATTTGGAGTTATACATTCAGGTAAAGAAAAAACTCTTCTATGACATATCTGATTATTGGTTATACTTATTTAACTTTCTCTTTGGGGTATACCTATTTCTGCCTCCCTACTCTCGATTCTTAACCCTGCTCTGTTTTTACTCAACATGTTATCATCTCCCAAAATATTATATATATTCTTGTGTCCTAATGTTTATAATCTGCCTCCCTCCTCAGGATGTCATCTTTGTGAGAGCAGGTGCAATGTTTGCTTTGTTTATTGCTGTATTTCCAGAAAATTGAATGATACCATAGCTAGAATGCAAATAGTTTTTTAGTGAATTCAAGAAATGCCACATTGGGTCATCATTTATCCTGAATATTACTGAGTTTGTCTCACATTATTGTATCTTAATTTACATTTAGAATTTTAAAAATAATTTTCTATGATGTGTTTCATTTTCTGTTAATTTTTTCATTTTTACTTACGGTGGGTGCATATTAGGTGCATATATGTATAGGCTACATGTGATGTTTGATAAGGTTGGGAGGGAAAGCAGGTGGGGAAAGGTGGGGATGGTTAATGGTTACAAAAACATAGTTAGAATGAATAAGATCTAGCATTTGATAGCACAACAGAGTGTCTCACATAATTTTAAGCTTTATCATTTTCATCTGCTTTATCAAGAGCTGATCAAATTTCTTTTTCTTTTTACCACTGATTGTATTTTTCTTTAGCTATAATTCTACTCATGAATGCCTGCAAAGTGGAGTTTATTTAATGTTTTTAGATTCTTAATTCTGTCTTACCTCTTTCCTTTATCTCAGTCTATATTTTGCTCCTTTTTCAAAGAAGTCATGCTTTCATGAACTGTGCTGAAGTCCTAAAATTACGCCAAGGTGTGTCCATATCTCTGAAGTTATCATAAAGGTTAATATTTTTCAGTATGCTCCAGGATGTTAGAATATAGTGCGTAGTAGTTTCAGGCACTGCTACCAGGGTTCATCTGTATCATACAACCTGCAAGTCTTTATTTTTTGAGGTGATCCTCTTAAAAAGGTCTTATGATTGGATTATTTTCCCAAGACGTTCTCTCTAGTTTTTCTATGCTTTTCAACATCTGCCTGCATGTAGAAGAAGAAGTAGTGGAGACCCAGGAAAAAGTCCTCTGTTTTGCACAGACAATCTAAAAAAGACAGAGAAACTGATACTCAGCTTCCTCATTAACACAAGTGTAAATTCTCCAGGCAGAAGCAGAGTATTGAAGCATTTTCCTTCCTTGGTCTTAGGCAGTCTACATTTTGGAGCACAACAATTTGGAGCACAACAAAATTTGGAGCACAACAAAAATAGGAAACCTGCTTAAAGTTTTCTTATGGAAATTCTTTTTGATGTATACTTAGTGTATTTTTCTTTAGGACTTTATTAATTGTCAAAATTAGTTGTTACTGTTATTACAAGTTTAGACATTTTCTAGTGTATTTGAGAATACATAAAGGCGCAAAGCTACAAATGTGAGTTTTAATTAAAGTAGTATTCAAACTTTTTGACAAAAGTTATACACTCTAAGTGAAATTATCTAAAAATACTATAGGAAGTGTGGATATCATTTACCATGATGGAACTACTAATAACTGCAACAATTATTTATCTGTATGTCTTTTCTTCTCTGAGTATTCATTATTTACTACCTAACACCCAGTTGTAAAAATTTTAAATATTTCACTTTTTCACCCAGATCATTTATAACATTAAAACTTTTTAAAAATTAATATACTCCAGGCTTTTAAATGTTATGTATGTATATTTTTTCACTTACCATAGAGACAAGATTATTTAGTCATGAAAATGACTATCCATTCACTTATGAGCAACTACAAAGCTGTTTCTTGCAAATAAGGCCAAAGAGATTGCAAATAAGGCCAAAGAGACTGCAAATACTCAAGTCCACACTAATTTCTCTTCCCTTTGAAAATCTACTGTATGTTAGCAAATTCATAACACAAAATATTCTGTGGATAAAAGTGCCAGAAGGGACCTTACAGATGATCAAGTTCAATGTACAAATGAGAGACTGGAACCACAGAACTTTTGAAACCTATTCAAGATTTCAAAGCCAGCTAACCCTAGAACACAGGTCTTCCCATTTCTTATCTAGTTTTATTTTTTCAGCCAAACAGAAAGGTATTTAAGGACAGATATCACGTCCTCTGGGTCCTAGTAACCTCCTCCATGCACATAATATTGGTAGGAAATTTAAAAATGCTTTAATGTTGATATATGATTGATGATGAACAAGACATGCTTTTTGGTTTTTTGTTCTCGCTTGACTGTGTGGTGAAGTAGCCATTATGTACTAACCTGTCATGTGGCAAATAAATGCGACAACCCTCAAGTTTTTCTCTTAAGATTACATCAGAAAATAGAAATAGGAGCCAGGTGTAGTGGCTCACACCTGTAATCAAGCACTTTGGGAGGCCTAGGCAGGCAGATCACCTGAGGTCAGGAGTTTGAGACCAGCCTGGCCAACATGGTGCAACCCCATCTCTGCTAAAAATACAAAAATTAGCCAGGCATGATAGCACACGTCTGTAGTCCCAGCTACTAGGGAAGCTGAGGCACCAGGACAGCTTGAACCCATGAGATGGAGATTGCAGGGAGCCAAGGCTCCGCCACTGAACTCCAGTCTGGGCAACAGAGTAAGACCCTGTCAAAAAAAAAAAAAAGAAAGAAAGAAAGAAAGAAGAGAGAGAGAGAGAGAGAGAGAGAGAGAGAGAGAGAGAGAGAGAGAGAGAGAGAGAGAGGGAGGGAGGGAGGGAGGGAAGGAAAAGTTAATATATTATTTGGTTATAATAATAATTAGAAAACATCTCAAAATTTAGAAAGCATACCCATAAACATCATCTCATTAAATTCTTCAGCAGTCTTGCGGGGTAAACACTATATTATCTCTAAATTATTAACAAGAAAAAAAATCCAGAGCCCAAGTAACTAGCTCAAGTTTCCAAAGCTAATGAGTGAGAAGGCAAGAAATTAAACTTACTCTATTTCATTAAAAAGCTTAAATTCTATTACTTCTCCACAGACTAATGCTATTTATTAAACCCTGCCAAAATACTTCTGCATTCAATGCTACCAAAGTCAAAGTTATAACTATTACACAATATTCAACAGGACTATAACCTAAAATGTTATATCTTAAAACATGTAAAGTCACTTACTACTTAAATGTATCAATGACCATAACAAAAGACATTTATTTTCACTGCTATATCACTATATATATAGGCATAGATAGGGTGAAGGAAAAGGTTTTATTTTATGCAGCAGTAAGTAATAGTGAAAATCAAAAGAGTAGTATCTTTGATAATTTCACACATATTACCTAAGAAATAGCTGCTCAATTTTCCTCAAAAAAATCTACAGGGAATTTTCATACAGAGCTCAAACTAGCTAAGGAACCACTTGGTTCAACAAGCTCTCTTTCTATACTGATGGTTAGCACTGAAACATACTGCCACCTTATGACAATTCTTTTTATATCTTAATTTTCAGAATATTCTGTTATAAAAATAAACCTTCACCAGGAATATAGCCATAATGTCTAGAAATTATCTGGAATTTATTTGAGATTTTTAAGTTATTAGCTCTATTGAAAGCAACCTGAGAGAAAAACACTGCATTTAAAAGAGTATTTTTAGATTTTGAACAAAATAATAATTTTGACATGGTTTCACAAGGATTTTTAAATCCAAGAATCAGGCATATAACTGATTACATGCTGGCAACTAACCTAAAATTTAGAATCTATTTTTCCAATAACAGTTTAAGAAGTTATATTCAAGTATTTGCCCTTATTGTCTCTATAATTTTGCAAACACACACACACACACACACACACACACACACACACACACACTAAGACTTACAAGCTGCAATAGCTTAGATTTGAACAAAGTACAGGGAAAATAAAGACTAAAATTGAAAAAAGACTGTAAACATAAATAAATACACTAGTATGTGAAATTTACAAGAAGACAAAATAAAACAGTACTACAAAATTACTACTACTACAAAACAAAGTACCTGCCTACATATAACCCTCTTTTTGAGTATCCACAGTAGAAATTTCCATTGTACCATGAAACATGAAGTTTTTATACAGGAACTGATTTATTTTTCTCTATGGATCCAGTGATTCATGTTTGTAATGGGTTCTCTGTTTCCCTTTTTTCATTAGTTGCTAAAGTACTTATAGAATAATTTATTTTTCATCTTTATCAAGTATATAAGAAATCATGGCGTGCATTTTGTACAGTATTATCACCCCTGGTTGCATCTCTTTTTTTTGGCCTTATTTTCACTTTGGCCTGGTAGTACCATTTACTTTATGTAACAACTTGTTTCTATGGAAAGATAAGAATTTAGAAGTTGAACAACTAGAACCAACTCTAACTTTTACTAGCTGTAGGGCCATGATCAGTTACTTCATCTCTAGGATAAACTATAGATCGTCTGTTCATAAGTTGTGACAAAAAATACCTTTAGAGATATCTAATATTTATTGGGTGCCTAATATATAATGGCTACTTACATAACTTAATTTCTACATTGTTTGATTTCAGTGAAGCTTCTAAAATCAAGTTATGTTTTATAACTACATTTAATGAAGTTGTGTTCTCCCACAAAAGCAATTTTTAAATCAGTGATGTCTTGGAATTGAGGAAAAAGAGTATTAACTTATTGTACTGTACTTTTGTAATCACCTTCGTGTTCTTTTCGAACTAAGCAGAATTACTAACAAAAACATTTCAATAAAATGCTCAGTTGCAGTTAAATCATAAATGGGGAAAAATTAGAAACTGCTGAACAAATAAAGGCTATGATTAAGACTTCGACGTTGTTTTCAGAAAAAAGTTGACAATTCACTAAACTTTTCCATATGTCATGAACACAAAATTCACTAAAACTTGTTTAAACTTCATGGACAAAAGAACAATAAATTTTTTAAAAAGTCATGCACAATAACATAATGCTTAGTTTAATTACTGATTTGCTGTTTGCCCAAAGTTTTCATCAAGAGAGTTCTTACATGTGGATAACAATGATGACATCTGTAAAAGCTAGTGCCACGTTTAACTCCTCCAGGCGCTACAGCACCTGGTGACGCCACAGGGAAGAAATCATGGATACTTCTTGAACATACTGCAACAGCTGTCAACTCAGAAGGAGGTATATTCTAAGTTCTACCAAGCAAGTAGTACTCTACAAAACCTCATTCTGTCCCTTCTTTTAACTGAAAAGAAGCCAGATGGAAACATGCAACTTGTCAAATTACAAATGAAGAATTACTATAAACTGTATTGCATGGATCTCTGGGTGTTCACCATTAAAAATTTGGTCGCTCAATTTGCAGAGTAATTTCACTTAAATTACTTTAAATTTATTTAAATTTCACATTTAAAGAAAACTAAAGATGCTTGATACTATTTCAGATAAAGACAATATCATATTTTTAAGAGAATACAGCAAGGTAAAGACAATGAAAATATGAACATATCTTTAACATAACAGCAGAACAAACAACTAACAGGCATTATTCTAGAAGCTTCATAATGTCCAGAATGACTACAACTGCAGCTCTCACGACAGTTAACGGGGCAATCTGCTTGGAGCACACAGCCACAGAAAACCAAGAAAACAAGCTGTATTACTCATGATATAGCAGTCTTAGCTACACTGCTATGGTTGGCTAAACCTCCACCTGTATCTCCATTATAGACTTCTATTTCCATCCACTGTATGTGATTACCATAAATGTTTAAACATTTTGAGGAAATATTCATTGTAAATGTATACAAAAGTAAAAACTAATAAATTTGCTTTATACTTTTGGTACAAAAATTACCTATGATTTTAAGACCACCATTTGATAAAATTAGACATATGTAGTTATCTCATATTTAGAGTGTAAGCATTACTATTTCTGAGATGCCCCAGGGAATGTTTTGATTTGCTCATCCATTCTTGTATGTCTACATATATGCATCCATTGAGCACCTACTGTATAACATGTTCCATGCATGTTTAGTTACATAAAGACATCCTTTCAACATCATTAAACCCTTCTTTAACAACTAGAGTCTTGTTTAGGGTAGAAAAAATGCCCTACAAGTTCTGAAACAAAATGATTTATATCAACCTGAATCACATCCTAAATGTATATGTGATCCTAATGATGTGATAAAGATCACTGAGTTCCTGAGAGTATCCATTAACACATCTCCCAAAACTGTGGTACAAATAATTTCTTAGCAGCTTTAAATGATAGACATTATTTACCTATCTTCTAAAGAAACCCTAAAAATTATACAAATGATTTTAACAAGTCAACTCACATTTTTTCTATACCAATAATGCATTTTAATATGGTTAATCAGCACTAAATAATATTTCAAATGCTTATAAATTTAGATACAGCTTAGCTCAATAACCACACCATGCATGTCCACAGAGGAGAAGACTGAGTCTTAGCAAAGGTTGAGAAAGCTGCTTAAGATCACACAGAAACAGGATATGGTGGTTCTGACTGATTCACTTCAGCGTCAGGCCTCTGTCTCATTCCAATCCTTTATTCTTTGGTAAATCTCTTAGACCGAAAAGTGCAACACTGGAAGGTATTAGTACAAGGTAACCATGTAGGGACAGAAAGATAAATTTTAAGTTGTTGAGGAAGTAAACTCAGACACCTTTTTCTGCTCTCTCTCTTCCTCATCCTCTCACACTAATAGATACATGATTAAACCACTGCAAACAAAGGTCTGTGGAGGATGCTTTGTCCATACTGCCTGGTTCCCTTCACATTACATAAATCACGGGGCAGAGCTACCAGCCTAAAGCACCTCTGTTATCTTCATTTCTCTACAGATTTGCCTTTCTTTCAAACCCACTATCCCATTTTCTTCTGTGGCCCCAGACAGCTGTCTTTGCAGCATAACGGACAGCAGTCACTGCGGCCTTGCTTGGAGCATGTTCTACAGAAGTCCACATCCCTTGCAGTTGCCTTTCCTGGATCATGGGACCCCATCACAGTGAGCTCTTCCCTATCTGCAGGTAGAGGACTAAGAATTATACATTTGCTGGGGGCACTGCCATGCATACTCACTTTACTTCCCATTTTACTAAACTGTATTCTAATTTTATTCATTTCCCTGTTTAGATTTAAAACGTTCAGTAAAAGCACAGAAAGTAAAAGTAGTATAAAGGCAAGACCAGTGAATGAAAAACAACTCAGAAATTGATCACAAATTCAGTGCTACTTTATATGACAATCCCTTCTATCTTTAATAGTATTAATCAAATGTCTTAAATCATTTATAAAGAGTAAATTATTTTCCTTTGATACCTTTGACAGAATAAATGGTAAAAGTCCTTTGTTACTTTTGTCTGTAGGAGTCAGGGCTGAGAAAGTATTCCCTGGATATCAGGTGGCAGTATCATCAGGGTGATACCATGGTTCACCCTAATGTGAGCCATGTGAGCCGACATAGTGAAGGCACAGTCCTAGGGGAATGTGCAATACTGTGGTGGGCACTGGAGAATTCTGAAAGCATGGGGTAGGAGTGTGTTGGAGAGAAGCACCAAATGCTAGCTGTTATAATCCCTGTGTTACTCATCTCTCAAATGTCCCCTTTCTATTTCTTACAGAGCCAACGCTGTTGAACAGAAAAAGATAAAAAATGGATTTTTGAAGAAAGTATTATTCGAATGATCATGACTATAAATAACTGGCCTCCTCCAAAATGAAAAAGAACTCCATGCCCTAGTTGTACAGGAATAAGTATTGATCATCCTACTTAAAGTAATACTTTCATACAAGATGACTTACACCACAGAAAATCAGATGTGCTTTATCGGGTTTGGCAAGTAGGGACTGCTTTCCCAGGGGAGATGTTTCCAAATAAGGAAAGAATACAACTTTGTTATTTTATTTTATTTTTTACTTATTTATTTTTTTGAGACAGAGTCTTGCTCTGTCACTCATGATGGAGTATAGTGGTGTGATCTCGGCTTACTGCAACCTCCACCTCCTGGATTCAAGTGATTCTCTCACCTCAGCCTTCCGAGTAGCTGGGATTACAGGCATCCCACACCCAGCTAATTATTGTGTTTTAGAGATGGGGTTTCACCATGTTGGCCAAGCTGGTCTTGAACTTCTGACTTCAGGTGATCCACCTGTCTTGGCCTCCCAAAGTGCTGAGATTACAAGGTGTGAGCCACCACACCCAGCCTTGTTATTTTATTTTTAATCAAAGTAAGGAGGCATCATTTACTAGAGGTCATGAAACTGGAAAAGACAAAAAAAAGTTGCAGATTCGGAAGACAACTCATTCAGAGAAAGGCTACACCTTTCTTATGGTCAGTAATTTATTCTAAATCCCAAGTCTAACCCGATATCATGGTAACAGAAAGCATCAGCTTTTCCCTGCAATCTCTCATGCTTCCAATAAAATAATGGTTCCCATGACAATAGATGCTACCTCAGCAGAGGCAAGTTCAGAGTAGAGGTAGTACACATATCTTGGCTTAATAAGCAGGGAGGAAACTACACTGGCAGTATTATCCTCTCACTTTCTTTTTGCTGTTAGTAATAGAAGTAATAGGTTATAACAGATATGAATCACATTATCAGCCATCTAATATGCAATACTTGACTTCATTTGATTTTCTATTTCAAAGAGATTATCAGCGTTCAACATAGGAGGAATACTAAAAAGCAAAATGGGAGACATGACGATTCCTGCTAATTGCCATTCATTACCTCTCCAAACAACAGTGTTTCCTTAGATATAAGCCATGCTTTTCCTTTTTTTTAAAAAAAAAATTACTCTTACAGTGTAAATAAAACCAATTTCTCAGCGCTTTATACCAACAGTTGAGAGTGTAGGTATCTACTTAGTAACCAAGCTTCCCTGGCAAGAAGCTCTAGGGGATATATGAAGTAGATCTCTAGATGAAGAGGACATAAAGAACAAGAGAACACACTTAAGTCTCTAAGTGTTTTAAACAAATGTAAATATATGTAGTTTTATAAGACTAAACTATCTGAAGAAGTGTAGTACAAAATGTTCTGGGTGGTTCTCATTTAACAAAATAGGCGATTACTTTACCGAGAAAAGAAATCCAGTTTATATTTCCTATTACTCCACACAGGCACTATGGAAGCACTCTCTCTCATAAATGATCTGTGTTCAAATCTACCTACCTCTCTCCTATTTCCTCTTCAGACAGTCTCTTCTAACTACTGTGAAAAACACGTGAGGGATGCATATTACCAGATTAACCTGAGTTATCCAATGTGACATTGTCATGAGACTGTGATTTCGACTGTCATCTATATCAACTTCTTAAGGCCTCCATTTTTTATACAGTTAAATAGACACTAACAAAGGTAGCCAATACATAAAATTGTATGTCCAGAAGAATTTTAATGACAAACAGATGCTAGGAAAACAATTCCTGCACTGGTTACTTTTGTGTGAGGATATAATGTGCTTAAAAGTAAGAAAGACAATAAGCTATTTGTAAAATATAATTTTTTATAATTTCATGGTGTTCTGATTTTAATAAACACAAATAAATTTATTAATCTTTGCTGTCTAATGAAAATTATTCACACCCTGTTGTTTAGTAAAATCATTAAATGAGAATATAGCTAATACAAACTTTTATTTGTAGAAAGAGAAAAACATAGCAGCATAGCAAAATATACTTGCATTTTGTATAAGCTTCAAACACCACAAAGTCCATTGAACATTTAGTAATTATGCATATTTCATTTGTTATTTTGATAATGTATAACATATAAAAGTACTTTACTGAATATGAGAAAGGTAAAAATCTATCTTCCTGAGATACAACATGCACCACACAGATTTCCTCTATCTGTGTGTTCTTCATACTGTCATATGAATCAGTTTGGATCACTGTTTTATGTTATGCATATTATTCAATTTGAATATATATTTAAAGTGGTATTTTACAAATGGAAGAAAATAATTACTTACACACATATTTGTGATTTGAAGCTTTCAACAGGCAATGACACTCATCCATCAACAGTCTTCAATGCCGTATGTTTTTATAGCAGTTCTCCAAACATGAATAGAACCTAAATATGCAGTGAGTTTCAAGCATATCACACACCCTGTGTTTATTAATAGATCTTTATGCTGGCCACAAGAGAGATTATCTTTTTTTCTTTTGGGCCACTGACTCTTTTTTTTTTTTTTTTGAGACAGAGTCTCGCTTTGTCACCCAGGCTGGAGTGTAGTGGCACATTCTCCGCTCACTGCAAACTCCACCTCCCGGGTTCATACCATTCTCCTGCCTCAGCCTCCCTAGTAGCTGGGACTACAGGCGCTGGCCACCACGCCGGGCTAATTTTTTGTATTTTGTAGTAGAGATGGGGTTTCACCGTGTTAGCCAGGACCGTCTCGATCTCCTGACCTCATGATCCGCCTGCCTCGGCCTCCCAAAGTGCTGGGATTACAGGCTTGGGCCACCACGTCCGGCCGGGCCACTGACTCTTGACTGCAATGATATCTTCCCAATTTGGCCTTTAAATCTTGGGTCAACGATATGCCTCAGCCAAATTAAAAAAAAAAAAAAGAAAAAGAAAAGGTATTCAACTTCTCTCCCAAAATACGCATTTAAGACAATCAGAAGATGAATGGCAATTAAATCATATTACTCTAAAAAGAACAAGGGCAAATTTTAGAAAAGCATTCATTTCTCTTTTACATGTTTATTATTAACCAACACTTTACGAATTCTAACAAACTTGATGATTGGTGCCTTAGAAAATTTATATTTCTGATGAAATTCATGGATTCTTTTAACGTACAGATGAAAACATGTGTGATATGTAAAAATGTGGACATTTGGGACGTGTAATTGGCCTTCACTTTTACGCAAAAGACATCTTCCTTACAAATGATTTTTTTTACAGCACAAAGATAAAATGTGCTTAGTCCACTCTGAATTATTGTAATGTTCTCATCTAAAACCACCATCTATCAAAGATTATCTTATTTTATACCAAAGGACCATCCATTCAATATTTATCCTTCTCATCCTGGAAATGTGCTCACACACAAGATGAGGGCCCTACCTGAGGAGACATTTGTATAAGTCATTTTATTAGCTTGTCTCTGAATAAAACAGAATAGACACCTGAAGTTTACACCTAAAGAGCAGCACTATTTTTAGGCTGAAGAGTGTGATTTCTGAAGGCCAATATTAAATTACACATTCTGAAGGCAATGAGTTAACTTATGTTATCTTGGCAACAAGGAGTTATTACTTATTTTGTTTGACCTAAAAATAGCAAAAATTTGCAAAGGGAAAGCTTGTTAAAATATAGCATATACCTGAAAGAATTTGGGTGGAAATAAAAAGCGAATTATTACATAACTAGTGAGGGAGAAAACTGTGTAAATTGTTCTCCTTTTGCATGGAAGTTCCTAACTTCTAGACTAGTTAACCATTGCTTCATATTTTATGCTTTATTTCTCTGGCTTTGAGAAAAAAAAAAACACAGGTCACTGTGAACTAAGAACAGTCCTTAAAATATTCATGCATTCTCCTATTTTCCATACAATAGTAATGAAAAAATTGAACATTTGGTCAATTACAGAAAATACTACTACAATTTTCAAGTTATATATGCACACAAATAATACCTAAATTCAGAAAGAAAATAAAGCCTCTCATCTTGTTTCACAGATTTCCCAGTAGGATACTTGATATTGGCAGTGAAAATATTTGAAAGCATAACTTAATAAGCCATAATTGCATCAACATCTAAAGTAAAATGAAATAAGTGAGACTTTTATCCTAAACAGTGAAATAGATCATAATGAAAACACTTTGGAAATAAAGAAGTTTCAAGATGCTATATCACAACTGCTGGCTTAAATTGTCAACCTGCATTTCTAGCCTGCATTTAGAATAATGGCAGTCATCCATGGCAAAGTTCCCCTGCTAGTCTGTAATACATGAAGAAGAAGAAAGGTCTATTTACAAGATTCAACTTACCCTTAGGCAGAGAAGTAGCAAACACTTTAAAGAATAATTCTTGGCAAAGACTGCAAGTCTAAGGCACACCATTTAAAATAATGATCCTTCTGCAATTTTTATGATGTCCTCCGTTTGTTCATAAAAAAGAAAAAAAAAGCTAAATCTTAAGGGAAATTCTGAACAAACAGAAGTTCCATCGAACAAGGCTATAACAATAATAGAGCACTTTTAAAAACCAAGTTAAACTCAAAATCCTCTTTTCTGAAAAGAGGTGAAGATATTTACATGTAAGTGCTAAAATATAAGCATATATAAACATTGATATTATCGTAATCAACAGCTTCAACATAGAGATCACTCTACCATTGACCTTTATTGGTCACCTGCTGCATACATATAAGAGACAAGATTTAGTAATAAAGCTTCCTCTAGAAAAATCACACTGTAGTAGAGAGGTAGACAGGTTAAATTATCATTGCAACACAATGTGAAAACTACTTTATTTGTAATAAGTGGCAGCTTTACTTCAAAGATGGTGCCAATAAACCCTCCCATCCCTGTATGTCCATGATATTTATCCCATGAAGATATATAGAGAGCTGCAACAGCAACCCATGAGGTATGTGCAGGACGTGGGGCAGCTTTGGGGAAGAAACAAAGCTACAGAGGAGGCACATTAACAGAGACTTGGGACCTTCATTCCCTTCCCTTGAATCTGGACTACTTTGTGAGTTCCAATGACCTATAAAATGATGGCAGAAGTGATGCTGCACCAGTTTTGAACCTGGTTTTAAAGAAGCTTGGTAACTTCCACTTTTGCTCCTTTAGAATCCAGACCTCTAGGCTGTAAGATATTAGTTTAGCCTACCAAAGGAGGAGAAGCCATATGAGAGAGAAGAAAGATACCAGATACCTTAGCTGACAATCAGTACCAACTGTCAACTACATGAGAGACCATCTTGGTCCTGCCAGCATCAGCGGCGCTCCCACATCACTGAAATAGTTTGAATGAGCTCAAGCAAGACCAACGAACTACCCACTGAGTCCAGCCAATTGACACAATTGCAAAAAATTATAAGTTGTTATTGCATTAGGCCATTGAGGTTTGGAATGGTTGATTATGTAGCAATTGATAACTAACATGAAGTGAGAAAAAAGTGATCAAGGAGTACATAGGCCTATAGAATCCAACCTGATTTTCCCAAGGCTAATCAGCTAATAAAGGACAGAAAGGCAATTCCCCTGAATTCTCATCCAGGATTGAATAATATTGCAAAGGCAAAAATACAAGCTGTATTCTTTTTCTTGTTGTTGTTGTTATTGTTGTTGTTGTTGTTTGTTTCCAGGCAAACTCTGGCTGTATGGCCCAGGCACCATCTCGGCTCACTGCAACCTCCGCCTCCCAGGTTCAAGTCATCATCCTACCTAAGCCTCCTGAGTAGTTAGGACTACAGGCATGCACCACCATGCCCAGCTAATTTTTGTATTTCTTGTAGAGATGGGGTTTCACCACGTTACCCAGGCTGGTCTCAAACTGGTGAGCTCATGCGATCTACCGCCCACCTAGGCTTCCCAAAGTGCTGGGAACAAGCTGTTTAATGCAAACACCTGTGGCTGAATAAAACCTTAACCCAAGAAATAACCTGCACTGGGGTACACATTAGTACCTTCATTCAATAATAAATTCATAGTGACCCAGAATCTGGCTAATGTCCACATAACAGCCCTAATTTGAGTATAAAATTAATCTACCAATTACCCAGTATTAAAATTTGAAAGCACTATCCATATATTACGTATTTCAGAAGCAAATATAACTAATCACATGAGCTGACCTTCCCTCAGAAATGCTTTATATGAGACACGGTTTAATGATATGGCTTCTGACTATACTGGGAGCATCAATCATTTAACAGCATTTCTTTCTTTTGCAAAATTGAATCACAAGCTATTATTTGCAAGTTTACTATTGATCAGTAAGATACAAAACCCTGCATGGTGAATTCTAGTAGTTTAAATTCTGGGAAACAGTTTATGAAAATGAATTTTAGGCTTTCACCCTCAGAAAATAAATCATATTATTTATTGTAGATGATAAAGAAAATTTTAAATAGACTTGTTTTTTCTGTGCTTTTTTCTCGCCTCCCACACTTCCTTCCAAGCCCATATGACCTCATGCTGGCCTAAGTTCCTTTGTTATTTCATAATTTTCTCAAAAGCAGTATTTGAATAACAAAATTAAGAATAAAATAAATATGTCTTCTTAGATATACCTCCTGAAAGACTCCGTGTCCACAAATCACTCAGCTCCCTTCCTCAAATCAAAATGCTCAACCTCTGAGTACAGATGATCTCGGCTAGTTATTAGCATGCAGCTTTAACACAATATGATTAATTTATATACTGCTTTAAGTCTTTGATAGACTTAGAGATTGACGGTTTTGAAAAACAAAAAACGAAGCCCTTCAAGATTGCAAGGGAGAAATATCAAGTTAACGAACAGAGAAAAACCGCAAATCATCACTTGAGGTACTTGTGGGAGGTGGGGCAGCTTTGGGGAAGGAACAAGTCTAATGAGGAGCCACATTAACAGAAACCTGGGACCTACGTTGTAAACTTTTCATCTACCTCCCTCAAGAAATCATCTGGAATCCCCACACTGCTTACCATTTTCTAAGAGCAAACTCTTTCTGGTATTGGAGAAAAATGATCAATTCTGTCTTAAAGTTGGCCTAGGTTCAAAACGAATACTCTTCATGGACCCAGCTGACTTCAAGATCACGTGCTTTTTACACAGAAAAGTTGCTGCTAAAAGAGGTCACTTTTCTTGCATAACAAAGAGAGGAATGATACTAATATTTTAGTCTCTAATAGTTATTTCTTTAACATATTGAAAAGGATGATACAAAGCCCAGAAGGATTCTACACCAGACGACCCTAGAGAGAACTGATTTTCTACAGAATTTACACATTTCAAACAAAAATACAATGTTTTCATAGAGGGCACAGAATAGTCTGCAACAATGTGATTTATATGGTTCTCTTACTGTTCTGACATTTGTTTCAGAAAACGTGCTTGAATACATTCTATTTTTCTGCAAAATGTGGATAATACCATATGTTGAAAAAGTAAAAACAGTGTGGTTATTTTCTGTGTTCTCACCATTTGGACATTATTTCTTACTCTCTTCACATCTCTTTTTCACTCATCTTTAGAATTCTTCAAAAGACTAGGCTCATGTTAGGTCACATATTGGAAAAAGTAGAATTACTAGAAAGACATTCTGTTGAGTTCAAAAGATTCAATTAGGAAAAAAATCAACAGGTGATTTTAATCAAATTTGTAAGCATGATTAAAGATTATCTACAATTTTCACGTCCTTATTTGCTTTAGTATAAGCTGCTATCAAAAATAAATTTCCAGTTATCTATTAAACTATTGAAAGACATTTTATGAATAGATAAGTTATTCTGTTGAGCTTATAGCTTCTTTATTAATTTTTACATATTCAGTAAGAAAAAAGGCAGTTGGTTCATCCAAAGTTATGTCTAAATAACAGTTTAATGCACAATGTACATAAACACAGATTTTTCTCATAAGACATCAGGATTACCCACAGTTCTCAAGTGGCATGACTCACATTTTTAAGAAATATTTAATGCTTCCCTTTTATTAAATGCTTTCCACAACATTGTGGGATGTATTGTATTTCCGACCCCTTCCTATCAAATGTCAGAGAACCTACCAATCATTGTGACAATCATTTCCAAATGTCCATACATTTCCAAATGTCCCCCAAAAGACAGGAACACCCAGTCCCCCAGTTAAGAACTACTAGACTCACAATATGATTCAGGAAGGAAAACATCTTCACAAAATTAAAACCACTGAAACCTCTGCTTAATTTGGAAACCAAAATGATGTGCTTTTGCAACTGTAGCATTAGAGTATTGGAACAAGTTTTGTGGTCTAATGTAGATTCATACTACAGGTGTGCTAAATTTGTACCATGTGTAAATTTTTGAAGGAGTAATTTGCATTTTTGGTAACACAGAATGTCTCCAAGGAAGCCATGCTTAAGTCTAGTAACTAAATGTGATGGTCTGGTTGTGAATCAGTTGGCCTCAGATACACTTCTTTTTACTACTTTAAAAACTTCTTTCTTTTGAGAAAAAGAATAATTAAATGCTAGTGTATTGACTAACCTAATTTATCCTATTCAGTTTCCCACACTGAGGACAGAGAAAAAACAAGCATTTTATACACCTGTCTAAAGCTATTCTGATCACTAAAATTTGTGCACTCAAATATTTAGCTGCACCAATATTGTAATGGATCTTTTTTATGTTACACTGTAGGAAAAGACAAAGAAGTAGAAATATAGAAAGGAAGTTAGTAATGGGTAAAAAAGAAAAAAACCCAAATATTGTCAATATCCTATTGCTCTATGAAGCAGAGTGCTCATAATATTTTGAGTTTGAGAAACCAATTACAAAAAAAAAACTATATTTTTAAATGCTTTAGCTGATGGAATGGATTCATGCTTCTTAATTGTTCTAAGTCTAAGAGAACCTTTCACCTGCTAACTCTATTATGCATAGTCATAATGCAGTACCGAGTGAAGATATTTCCATTAAGAACTATTTTTGGTATGCCCATTAGACACAAGGAAGGACAGTGCAGTAAGAAGACCTTAATCATAGATACTCCTGACACCAAACTAGTCATATGGCCTTGCCCATCTCCCAAAGAGAAAAATACTGCTACTGAGCTCTTTTTATTTTTTTATTTATTTATTTTTTTGAGACAGAGTCTTGCTCTGCTGCCCAGGCTGGAGTGCAGTGGTGCAAGCTTGGCTCACTGCAACCTCCGCCCCCCAGGTTCAAGCAATTCTCCCTGCTTCCAGGCAGCCACCACACCCAGCTAATTTTTATATTTTTTAGTAAAGACGGGGTTTCACCATGTTGGCCAGGCCGATCTTGAACTATTGAGCTCAGGTGATCTGTCCACCTCAGCCCCCCAAAGTGCTGGGATTACAGGCGTGAGCCACCGCACCTGGCCGCTACTGAGCTCTTTAGTCTGCATCAGATCTTTTTAATGCTAAATACTTTACACACATAGTTTTCTCACTTAGTGTTTACTGCATGCCATTATCATTATCTCCACTTTACAGATGATGAAACTAAGCCTCAATCACATCAAAACGCCCATAAAATTTCATGAAAATAAGAGAATGACACTTCATCTTAGTTCTTGTCCTCCCAAAACCAGTAATCCCAGTCTAATCATGAGGAAAACATCAGACGAATTCTAAGTGAGGCACATTCTACAAAATACTTGACCAATACTCCTCAAAACTGTCAAGGTCATCAAAAACAGGGTAAGTTGGACAAACTGCCACAGCCAAGAGAAGCCTCAGAAGACATAATACGTAAATATAATTTGGTATCCTGGATGGAATTCTAAATCAGAAAAAGAACATTATGTAAAAACTAAGGAAATACGAATAAAGTACGCACTTCAGTTAATAATAATGTATCAATACTGGTTCATTAATTTGACAAAGCACATTTATATAAGATGTTAAAGATAAAGGAAACTGACTGGTGTAGGTGGGAAATCTCTATATAGTGTACTGTCTCTGCTATTTTTCTGTAACCCTAAAACTATTCCTAAGTTTTAAAATATGTTTTAAAAAACTACCATGCTGAGAAAAAAATTTAAAGTCCTTACAAAATGGAAAGTTATACTATGTTCATGGGTCAGAAGACTCAATTTTGTTAAGATGGTGATTCACCTCAAATTGATATATCAAGTCAACACAGCCCCAATCAAAATCCTAGCAGATGCTTTTAGTAAAAATAGACAAAGTTATTCTAAAATTCATATGGAATTTCAGGTGACCTAGAATAGCCAAACAACTTATAAAAAGGAAAACTAACTTTGAGAACTATAACTAACTGCTTTTAAGACTAACTGTGAAGACAATATGATACCAGTGTTAATACAGAAAAAAAGATCAATGCCACAGAATACAAAGTCCAGAAAGAGACCCACAAATATACTGACAACTGGTTTTCATAAAAGTGCAAAGTCAATTCCATGGAGAAATGAGTCTTTTCCACAATGGTGTTAAAACAATTGGATGCCCATATGAAAAAACAAAAACAAAACAATACGAAAAAAAACTTTGGTCCATAACTCATACAATATATAAAATTTAACATGAAATGTAACCTAGAGCCAAATGTAAAACACAAAACTACACAACTTCTAGAGGAAAACATGGCAGAAAATCTTTGCAACCCTAGGGTAGACAAAGATTTTTTTAGATATGACACCAAAATACACATCATAGCACAAGAAATTGATAAATTTAACTTCATCAAAAATAACAATTTCTGTTCTTTAAAACACCTGGTTGTTATGTTTGTTTGTTTGTTTGAGACAGGGTGTCACTCCAGTCGCCCAAGCTAGAGTGCTGTGGTGCAATCATGGCTCACTGCAGCCTCAACTTCCTGGGCCCAGGTGATCTTCCTTCCTCAGCCTCCCAAGTAGCTGGGACTACAGGCATGCTCCACTATGCCCAGCTAATTTTTGTATATTTAGTAAGGATAGAGTTTCACCATGTTACCCAGACTAGCCTCAAACTCCTGGGCTCAAGCAATCCATCAACCTCAGCCTTCCCAAATTTTGGGATTACAGGCATAAGCCACCAGGCAAGGCCAAAAGACATTCTTAAGAGAATGAAAAGACAACCCACATACTAGGAGGAAATATTTTCAAGGCACATATCTGATAAGAACTTGAATCCATAATATTGTTTAAACTCTCAAAAATAAATAATAACAGAAACAAGCCAACCAAAAAAATAAACAAATGTCCTAAACAGACACATTACCAAATAAGACATACAGATGGCATAAAACACATGAAAAGATATTCAGCATCATTCACCACTACAGAAAAGCAAATTAAAAACGTTAAAGACTGATCATAGATGTTTACAGTTAACATATATTACTTCTGTTTTGTTTTTAAATCTCTATTTTAAAAAGCTTGTTTGACCTGTATTCCATTCACCTAAGGGTACATATTATCAACATGACTTACTACCATTGATGTCAATCTTGATTGCCTGGCTAGGTAGTATTTTTCAGGCTTCTCTTCTGTAAAGTTACTCTTTTCCAACTCTTTACATATTATAATTTTCGTAAAAAAGTCACCACGCTTATTTCACACTTAAAAAGTGGGAAGACATGCTTCACTTATTTCAGGGCAGGGTACATAGATTTTTAGTACACATATCTTTCACATCTTTCACAAGTCAGATTTATCCCTAGTACTGTATAATTTTTATGCTATCTTAAATGGTATTGCTTTAAGTTTTAATTTTCAATTGTTTGTTGTTAGTGATTAGAATATATTTGATTTTTGTATATCAATCTTGCAATATACCTAATCTTGTTTGTTCTAGTATCTTTTTGTAGATCACATTAGATTTTCTTTGTAGAGAACAAATAAGAGTAGCAAATAAAAATAATTTTACTTATTTCCAAAATAATAATAATGTGAGAAAGCAGTCTTAACTAATGGGATGAGCACAGAGTCCAGTTAAAGTCATACTTCTTTATGTAAAGTTACCAGTGTTGTGTAACTTCCAAATGGGTGGCAGAAAAATTTACATGAGAAAATAATTATTTTTAATTTCCTACCCTCTCTAAAAAGACATTTAGCAATGGGAGGCAGTTTACTACATACTCACCATATTTAATTCATTCATTCAACAAATACGCCTACCTACAAATTTCATCAAATTATTTTATTCTATCATGTATCAGTATTCTAACTGCTAAAAGTGTATAATTTATAGTGTTAGAATGATAAATAAATACATAATTAACTACTCAACATTTAGTAACTGATACTAACTGTTAGCTATATGCTGATCTTACTAACAGAATACATAAAATACGTTTTAAAAGCAAAATAACATAGAATGGAGACTAAAGATCATAATGCACATTGACGCAATTAAAAACAAACATTCCTACATAAATTCAACTCATTTCTATAATTTTACCTTTGTCTTAGCAACTTCACTTTTTGACATAGTGAACAATTCATATTTCACATGTACTCACCATTGTAGCTTTTTAAACAATAATGGACATACTATACACACTCCTATATTATTTTATATTTCAATGCTGAAATTTTAATTAACATATACATATACTCAATAAAAACAATAAAAAATATGAGTTTGATTCTCTGGAAAATTTCATTATTAAAATTACTGTTATTTTATAATGATAACATCTCATTTTGTTGTGCCCTAGGTATAATGAAACACTCTTTTTATTATAATAAAATGCAATAAAAAGTGTTCTTCCCTGTGTTACTGCTGTTATTTTGAATTATCCTTATAAATTTTCTCATAATGAGGGTAGGCTATCATCAAGAGATGCCTCCATTAAAATATAACAATGATGGTAATAGCTTAAAACTTGTATTGTACAGTTGAAAATTCACTTTTACACATATCTCTTTTCATCTACATACCAATTCTGTTAGGTGAATATACTTAACCCCATTTTACAGATGTATCCCCATTTATATGACAATGATCGCAATAGCTTAAAACTTTTATTGTACAGTTTAAAATTCACTTTCACACATATCTCTTTTAATCCACATACCAATTCTGTTAGGTTGGCATTATTATTATCCCAATTTTATAGATGTAAGTACTAAAAAGCTAAGTTGTTTTCCTTGTCCTAAGCAACATAGCTAATTAGGGAAGTTAATTTTTCTCCACTGCTTTTAATCACATTAAACTGATCCTTCTATTCAACACATGAAGTTAACATTCTATGAAAATAAAACTGGAATCTCTCAGTCTACATTGATCACAAATTGAATGTATCCTCTCAATACACTGTTTTAGTCCTTTATATCTTTGATAGAAGTGAACATCCTAATTATGCCCATGAGTTACATATATGAAATGCCTTCACCCCACTTCAATAAAACTCTTTCTTAATGCCAATATAAAAAATACTCTGTATTAATTGGTAATTGTGAAAAGAGACTCAGGGAGAGAGTCTGAATCAACAAAAGAGGAAAATATAGGAAGGAAAGGGAAAGACAAAGAAGGAGGGTGAGACAGAGAAGAGAGAACAAACATCCAGGAGTAGTGATGTGAATTATTTGCTTAGTTACCACAAAAGTAATAATTACACTGTAACTCTGTGGGAACAATCGTAATTTCACAGTAGCTCACGTTACTGTTATCACCTTATATCCTGATAACTGTGAAATTAATTTGTGGCACTACTGTATGTGTCGGCCATAAGCTGTTCCCTTGGTAACAGTATTATGCTACCATAGAGAAGGAATGTTTGGCAGTAAAATGGGCAGCAGCAAGCTGATTACACAGGGAAAAGCTTCTATCTAAATACACATAGCATAACAATCACCCCTGGAAAAACTACATGGCTTACCAAAAGAGGTCTCTCTGTTCACTGTCCATTATCTGTTGACTGAACTAGTTCAAATGAATAACAAGTAATGATCAAATTGCCAGTTTATATTTTACAACAGAGTCTTATCTTTAAAAAAATGCAAGGAGGAAATACAAAAATGTAATACATTTATCTTGCTTTCTTTTCTATTTCCTCCCCTGAAATTATTACTATGCTATTGGAAGCCATACAAACACATATATACACAAATATACATATGCTTCAATGAAAAGCAGGCATGCAGCTGATAGCTCGGCAACCCTGAGGTATAAACAAAGATAGCAGACATATTTTTTGAAATAATTTTGCTCAAGGAAATTCATTTCAGTAGGAAGATCAGTTACTCTGCTGTCTCCTACCTACAAAGTTACAGAAGGAAAAGTTCAACATTTGGCCAAAAGGATAGTAGCTTACATTTCTTTTTTTTTTCCTTTTTTCAGCACAGAATTTTGAAGAGAGAATACACTAAAAGGGAAGAACATAACTACATGACATCATAAGAAGTCCTGAATTAGAAGCGTATATTTGAAAGGTCATGCATCCTGAGCTGCCAACAGCTTAACAACCAGAGGCAGAGGCCAGCTTTGCCAGCTCACTGCTTCTACTCATCTTTCATGATAGTAGCCAGGCTGAATATAGTTCCAGGATGATAATGAATTGGCTGGGCATACTGTTTATATTAGTATGTATGTTCCTGTACTAAGCCAAGCATCATGAGGCCACCACTATTTTGCCATTTTTCAGAAAAAAAAAATGAACCCTTCAAAACATAGTAAGCCTTTTTTAAAGTATGTATTTGATTTTGAAATAATCAAAATATATGTAGGGATATGACTGCATCCTAAGATTTATGATCAGTTCTGATGAGTAATATTTTCTTTCTACATGCAAGGCAAAGTTAATAGTAACTAGAAAGTCTTTATTTGGCATATCATAGATTTCTGTCAACCAAAACAACTAACTCTGGAGAACATAACATTCTGACAACTTCAGAAGAGTTAAGTCACAGACAAAAGTTTATTGGATCTTAGTTGGCTCCTACCCACCAATTCTTTCTTTTCCAAGTGGAACATAATAGATTTTCAATATTTGTTAAATAATTGAAAAAATATCCTCAAAATTCTTTTTTGGCCATCTTCCCAACAAGAATATGGTCCTAACCTATATGTAGAGTCCTTTGCTGTGTCATCTATTTCTTCAGAATTATTCTCCTAATTCATATGTCTGGATAGTCTCTCTGAATTGTTATAGAAAATTAAAAATGTGAACTATGAAATTAATTTTTAAATTTTTATAACCATCTAGTCATACACAGAATAACCACAAGCTGGGATAATAAACATGGTTTCAAAGAATTCCCTGTGACAATCAAGCAAATAGTGAAATAGTTTCTGCTATTATGAATTTATCACTTACTCAGTGTATGGCCATGGGCAAATATCTTCACCTCAATCCTGTGAGGCAGGTACTATTATTATACCCATTTTCAGTATAGATTTGCAATATTTGTTAAATGTTCAATATTTGTTATTATAAAATGAGTATACTAATAGTACCTACCTCACAGTATTGAGGTGAAGATATTTGTCCATGTACATACAATATGGGCATAATAATAGTACCTACCTCACGGGATTGTTATTAAGAATAAATAAGATAATCCATGCAAAGTATTTAACATATTATCGAAAAATTAAATGATCAAAATAAAGCTTGATGTTATTGTTATACTTTAATAAACGCATCTGAAGTATTTTTAAATGTATTCACTTCAGTTACTTAAAGTTTCATCTGCTGTATCACAGAGCACATATATGTTCAGAAACATTTGTTAAGTATCTATGTACCAGATAATAAAGGTGGTATTGGAAAAAGAATAGGCATTGTAACAGGCAGACAGGAGTATAAAGTCCAGCCTTGCCACTTATGAGAGTCCCATCTTCAAATTATGGAACCTTTCTGAATCTCCATTTTCTATCTATAAAAAGGGGTAGACATTATGTCTCTACTTGCTTCTTATCATTAAATTAAAATTCATATTCCTTTCTATGGCAAGGAAACGAGTCCTGTATAGTCTTGTAACTCATCTCCCTCCACCAAACTTCATCCACACTGACTTCTTTAGGCCAAGCTTGTTCCTATATCAAGGTGAGCCTGGAAGCCTGTACACTGTTCCACAGTGGTACACCTCCTCTAGCCCTATAGAATGCAAAATGGAAGCACAGAGACATTAAACAATGGTTAGCCAGTCACATTACATCAAGTAAAAACAACAAGTTACCATGAAGTTTATTTATTGGAGTGGCTTCAGTATTTCTTGAGAAACACAAATGATGACCCTGATTTGTATGATCAATCAGCAAGTTTTCAAAAAGGTTACTGAGTATATGACAGTAATTTCTAGAGCCAAAGATATACCCGCATGAATAAGCTTTCATCCTGAAAAAAAATCACCTTCTGAAACTCCATGCTAGTTATCTGAAATAATAAAGATGAAGTACAAATTATGTGATCTATCATAACCTGAAATAAATATATGTTGCTACTCTGTGATTTGGTCTTTATCCCAGTCTGACCCATTTCTTGAGACTGTTACCTCAAGATGCTCTCCCATGGAGCTTTCACTGAGAATACTTTAATCCATTTTCTTAAAAATCCATAACAAAATTACTAGGATCTCAATGTCTTATCAAAACTTTTTTTTGTCTCAAAAATGATACATGAAAAAGATAATCTTCAATAAATGCAGGTAAAGTATTTTATACCTGCAGCATTGAATTGTTCCACTGGAGGGTAGCAGGGGGAAAGAAAGTTCACGTTGCCTAGAACAGAACCTTGTTGTTACCTTAAAGTGTGTTCTTTCTGAATTTTCTAATTCAATCATCATCTCTTCCAATGCACATCTCCAAACCTCCCATTTCACTTGTTCAATTCCCCCATTAGTAGTGATATTTATGCTCCTCAGGATCTCTGTGTAGCAAAGTCATTTAGCGAAGGCACCAGAACTAGACTATAGAAACATTCAAATTCCATATTTGCCATTTATTTTTTGTATAAAGGTAGATGTCTTCATGATATTAACTGTAAAATTAAAGTAATAATAGTAGTTTAAATTTAAGTAATAATACCTACTTCATAGGAGTGTCACAAGAATTGAGTAAATATATGTAAAATATTTAGAAAAGTTGTTTGCACATAGTAGGTGAGCAACAAATTATAGCTATTATTATTGACTTCTCTTATTTTTTCTTATCTATTTACTTCAAGTTTTTACTGTTCAAATTCTGTTTTTCATCACTTCAAATAACTCTTTATAAAGAGCCCCCTTGCAGTTCTTCCATCATGCCTTTCTTAGAATATCCTAATTCTAGATGAAAATATCCACGTCCACGGTGAAAACCTATGCAGAAAACTAGCCTCATGGTCTAACCTCTGTCACAGATCGAGCTCTCAACACTGCACAGCAATGGAACTTAACTTCTTTGGTCAAACTCCCACTCTCCCATTCCCCAGAATGACTCTTTAAAACTTTCTTCTTTCTCTTCCAATTTCCAAGCCAGTCCTATTCTATTCCTTCATCCTCACCAGATAACCTTTCTTTCTACTGTGACAAAACAAAGCTTTCAAGTGGCACTCCCAAATAGTGCTGCCACCATCTCTGTGGACCTATTTGTAACTGCCACTGTCTTTTTTTCTGTCTGTTATCATGATGCTGTTTCTGACCCTCCTCCCAGTAAACAGGAATCCCCACAAGTGTAACTAGATTCCATCTCCTTCCACCTTCTGTAGAGTCAAATGCTTTTAACTTTCATCTCTTCTGTTGTTTCTTGGAGCCTCCTTAATACCATTTAATTATTTTTGATTGTTCCAATCTGATAACATTTCTCCCTGAGTCTTACATCTCCTTCCTCCTCTGCACAGCCAAAAAGTAGGAAAAAAGTTTGTCATCTACAGTGACAATCTCCATTTCCTTTCTTTGCATTCATCCATCCATTCATTCTACAACCTATTCCAATTGTTATGGACTGAATGTCTGTGCCTACCAAAATTCACATGTTGAAGCCCTAATCCCAGTGGGAAGCCTTTGGTGGGTAATGAGGTCATGATGGTGGAGCCAACACGAATAGGATTAGTGTCCTTCTAAAAAGAAGACAGAGAGCTAGTTAGGTCTCGTTCCACCATATGAGGACACAGCAAGAAGACAATACTCTGAAAGTCAGAAAGAGGGGCTTCACCAAGAACCTCTACTGGCTCCTTGATCTGAAACTCCTAACCTTTAGAACTGTGAGAAGCAAATGTTTGTTGTTTAAGCGACCCATTGATGGTGTTTTGCTATAGCAGCCAAAACTGACCAAAACACCAATTTAGCTTCTGTTCCTACTCCTCAAATGGATACAGCTTATGTCACTAATTATGGCCCTGCCACGAGCTTATATTTTACTGAGAGAGATGCATTAAAGATTTTTAAAATGTAAGATATATAGCATATTAGATAGTTGTAAGTTCTCAGAAGAAAAATAAATTAGAAAAATGGATAAGAAGTGTTAATGCTATAAGTTGAATTCCAATTTTATATGGTATCCAAAAAAGGTGAACCTGAGAAGGTAACATTTGAGGAAAGAACTGAAGGATGAGAGGAAGTATCTGGGGGCATGCAAATATCTGGGGGCAGAGGGATCAGCAAATGGAAAGGCCCATTATTTTTCTCTCTCGTGTTTCTTTTTTCCTGTATTCTGTGAAACTGTTTTATGGTTTGCCTCCTCTCCCTTATTGAAATTTCAACCATGTGCAGTAACTATTCACTGCTTAGCATGTTTTTTTCCAATTTCTGTAGTTCTTGTCTCAATTGTTTAAAATGTGATAAAGATTATTTATTTTATTATTTGACTAGTAGTGTCTAATTTTCATACAAACTTAATATATCTCCTTTTAATACTTTAGAAGTAGGATATAAAATATAAATAACAAATTAAAATTAAAATTCATCAGTATGTCAATTGAGCTTTTACTTTGTAAAGGGCACTATGTCTAACAGAAAAAATGATGCAAAGAAGCCAGATTGTAGTGGGTTGAGGTATGACTGGGAGGTAAAGACGTGGAGTCACGCTGTTCAGACTACATATTCAAAAAGCTTGGCAGTGAAATGCCTTCCAGATAAATTTGTAGTTGGATACAGCACAATTCTGACAGTTGGCTCTAGCAAATTCTTTCAGGTTTTTAAAACTATTTAATTATGAACATATGAACATAAGCCTTAATTAAGACAAATCTTTCTTCTGCCTGAATAAGAACTGCCAAAATGTCAGAGGGCAAGACTAAAAGTTCCTGTCTGAACTCATTTTACAGTCTCCACATTTGCAGACTGCATAATGCTCCATACTACCAGCAATCACTCAGCACATTCTCACACTGTTTTAGGGTCACCTCTTCTGAAGTAGGAACTTTGGACTTACACAATAAGAAATATATAAGGAACCACAGAGTCAGAAGCAGCTTGTACTACTCAAAGCACAATTTTCCTTTTGGGGCCTCAGATCTATCCCTCAGATATTTCTTTTACCAAGACTCCCAACTATATCTTTTCAAGATTCACTGTCAAGAGACACCTGACTTTTGAGATCTTATCCTCCCTTAGTATAGAAGTCCCAGTTCTCCCACTTACCCTTCTTGCCTTGGTTGAACTTTCTAAAACCTAGATCTCTTGCCATTAAAAAAGAAGTGTCAAATTTCCACAAATCCACAAAATCAATCCTTTTTCTCCTATGCTATAGTCCAAGATGTTGTCCTGAAGTAATTTCAGACTATTTTTCAAAAGTTCTATTGGATCCTATGTCAATTTTTTTGTGATGTTTGTTGTTCGTTTAATTCACAACATCTTTTCCTCAAACTAAACTGAACTGGCAAGAAACAGATACCAGCAAAAAACTGATACAGGCAAACAGCCTTTAAATGACTCAAAGTTTACTTCTTACATGCCTTCAACATAAAAGTTTATTAATCTTTCAAAATGAACATATTCTCTCAAACTGAAGGTATGAAATTATTACAATGAAAACTAAATATATTAAATGCTGTATAATTATCTCATTTATATGGCTAAGGTTATTAGCTTATATATGGTGCCTTTAAAATAATTCCCATTTGCAGTTACATTTCAAACTGCCGATTTGACGCACCAGTCAGGAGGAATGCCAAGACTCCTGCTGTGCTAAACTTACTGAAACAAATAGAAAAAACACTTTATTGTGTTTTGTTCCTGTTTTACTATTTTGTAATTGGACTACCCTACAGGAAATACTCTTCTTTATAATATATCACCAAGTTACTATAATAATCTTGTTTCATGCTCTTCCTTTACATATATTTCTGAATTATCATTTGTCATGGGTAAAAATAGTATGACAGAAAAAAATTGAGACATTAATCAAAAAGGTGTTTTAAAACTACTGATAATGGTGATTGCTCTTAATTACATGATTGAATGTATATTCAGAGAATGAAAATATGGACACACATACTTCTATCCAAGTATCTACGAAATGGGACTATACAAAAAACAGAGAGATGAGAAATATTTTGAAAAATGTGACTTCTCCAATTTTTTAAGAAAAAGATTAACAGCATATATTTCATTATTAAAAGACTACAAAGTTCCCCTTCTGATCATTAAATGAAATATGGCTGAAAAGTCAAAATTTCCTTGTATATAAAGCAGTCTTGAAATTCACTCCTGTAAACTATGACTTAGGGTTATATTTCATTATGCTTATATATTACCATGCGTTACATGGTTAGTTTTACCAAAGCAAATAACTTTTATGAAAAGTGCTGATATCTTTATTGATGAATTTAAAGTGTTAATTCAGAAAACACTAGGCAACTCCACCTCATATGTACCTGGACTTAAACTTCCTTCTTACTGTTCATCTTTGGCACTAACTAGAATAAACCTGTAAAACAATGTCTTTAAAAAAAAAATATCAAGACCATTTTTAAAGTGAAAATAACTTTGAAAATATTTTGTCACTGAAGCAGTGCAATTCATTTAAATGGTTTTAAATCGAAGTAGTTTTATGAACAATTGTGCTAAATAGCAATGAAATTTCATTTCTAGTGAATAATGAAAAGTCTCATCACAGCCTATTAAAAAAACAAAATTTGTTGTTATATTAAACGTTATTTTTCTTGACCCTTATTCTCATTTGTTATGAATATCTCTGAGGGAAAAACAAGAGCCTATGTAGTGGGATATAATATTCAATTTAGAATTTTATATAAATAATGCCTGTTCTTTATGTATTATCACCACTTACTAAGGATCAAACTACAAGAATACTAAAAGATTTTACTTTACATAAAGACACATATAGAATTTTCTCAGAAATAGACACGCTTGTGAGTAGTGAAACAATTGAAAGGAATTAAACATAATCATGCAAATTACTTCCCATAATATAAAGTCCTAAAACTATTTGTGAAGTCTCAAGATGTTAAGATGCTATACAATTTCATTAAGAAAAATAAATGAAAACATTTATTTCATAAAACATTAATTAGACAAATTCTACAGTGTATTTTGAGTTTATCTATCCCTACAGTATCTCATTGATATTTATCTTCCTACACCAAAGTCAAAGTCATTTGATTGTGTTCACCCAGGTATAGCATACTCAATGATACAGAACTCTCTCCAGAGAAAAGAGGGAATTAAAGAAATTAGAAGATAACAGGTTGCATATTCTAGCTGTAAAAACAGACACTTTAGGATAGGTAAGTGTTTAAGTGGTCATATAAAAAGCTCAATTAAAACTAATTTAACTTCATCTCTTAGGATTTGTAAATCTATTCTTTTGAGCATTGAACTGAGTTGACAGGACAAAGTTATCCTTAATTATTCTTTATTTAACTAGACCAATTAATAACTAATTCTTACGAAAGTAATAAATTATTTCATTTACATATGAGGTAGCTGCAATTCTATTATGGTTTTATAAAAAAGATAAATACTAATTTTGCACTTGATAAAATATTTTGTTAAAACAAGCAATCTAGCTACATTTTGATTCGTTTAAATGAAATATAAATTGAAAAGTAAGGATCACAGAGATTCAGAGGCTTACTAAAAATTACAGTCAGTCCCACTGACAGAGCCAGATGCAGAACCCTGGGAATGTAGGAGACCAACTAAAAGGCAAAGCAAATGAATTTGGGGATTGAAATGTTGAGTCTGAAGTTTTTGAAGAACAATCAAATGTCAAACAAACATTTAAAACTGTAAGTTTGAGATTCAAGAGGGTGACTAGGGCAGAGAACACAGACTTGAGAGACACTGATACACACAGTGGATAAGAGCCAAAGAGCAGAACATGAACACAGAGTGAGAATAGGACCAGGCATGAAACTTTCTTACGTGTCCAGATTTTAAAGAAAATATAGGGGAAAAAAAGACAGTGGGTTAAATATTTTGCTTGAAATAAACAAAACAAAGTAAATTATTTTAAAAAGCACAGTTTTGTCTTCCTTTAAACATAATGATATGTAGTTGCTTATATTCAATCAATCCATGACTTTGATTACCAAAACAATGTGCTGAGGTAGACACAGAAAGGAATTTCGCCTTCTAGGCATAATGTAGTAAGTCACAGGAGGCCAGTGAATGTTCTCTCTGCTAAAATCTAGAAAAAGCTGGATAAACCACAACACCATATTTTTTAGAGGCATAAGAGATCTGAGAAAGCAAGGAGAAGTAGACAAACAAAAGTTCCTAAGAGAGGAGAACTTTCTTAAAATGGGCTAAGGAGAAATCAGCAAAACGTTTAATGACCACCGGCACAGGCGGAGGGGTGTTATAATTGGAAAATTAAGAGAACAAACACATCTGTTTCCCCACTGGACACATACTGAATTCAAGAGGTTTGTGGGAGGCTAAAAAAGAGAGGCTAGAAGCTTCCAAAATACAGAAATAAACAAAATGAATGAGGGTTCAGGAGAAGCATAAAATGTAAACTGTCAGACCTGAAAGAAAAAAACTGACCAAACTCAAATCATAGTTGGAGATTTTAGCAACCCTTTATCAGAATCATAAATAAATGACAGTAATGATACTGAAGAGCTAGATAAATCTATCTATTGCCTCAATCTAACTGATATTTATAGAACACTAAATCCAACAATTGCAGAATAAACATTCTTGTCAAGTTCACACAAAACATTCACCAAGAATAGACCACATGCAGGGACAAAAATCAAGTTTCAAAATATAATCTTACACATTTTCTTGCCATAATGGAAGAAAATTAGAAGTCAATAACAGTAAAAGCTAGAAAAAAATGCAGTTGTTTCACATCTTCACCAAAATTTGGGTTTTGCCAGTGTTCTTAATATTCATCATACAAGTGGGTATAAAATAGTATGTTACTGTTGTTTTAATTTGCGTTTTCCTGATGACTAATGATGTTGAGTACACTATCATGTTTCTACTGGATGTGTGTATATCATCTTTTGGGACATTTTTTACTCAAATATTTTGACTATTTTTAAAAACTGTACATACTTCCTTTTTTAGAATATTTTAGGTTCACAGCAAAATTCAAAGGAATGCAGAGTTCCCATATTTCTGCTACCCCCACACAAGCAAAAACTCCCTCACCATCAACATTCTGAATCAGAGTACTACACTTATTACAATGATGAACTAACACTGACACGTCATTATCACACAAAGTTCATAGTTTACATTAGAAATCAATCTTAGTGTTGTATATCCTAAGGCCTTTGACAAATGTATAATAATATGGATCTATCATGATAGTATCATACGAAGTATTCTCACTCTCCTAAAAATCCTCTGTGCCTCACCTATTCATCTCTTCATCTTAAACCCCTGGCAACTCCTCATATTTTCACTGTCTTTTAGTTTTGCCTTTTCCAGGATGTCATACATTTGGAATAATACAGTGTGTAATCATTTCAGACTGATTTCTCTCATTTAGTAATACGCATTTAACTGTACTCCATGTCTTCTCTGACCTAATAGCTCATTTATTTTTAACTCTAAATAATATTCCTTTGTCTGGATGTACCACAATTTATTTAGACCTTCATCTTCTAAAGAACATATTGGTTAGTTCAAAGTCTAACAATTATGAATAAAACTGCAGTAAACATCCGTGTGCAGGTTTTTGTGTGGACATAAGTTTTCAATTACTTTGGGTAAATGCCAAAAATGCAATTGCTGGACTGGATAGTAAGAGTATGTTTAATTGTGTAAGAAAGTGCCAAACTGCCTTCCAAAGTGGCTTTACTATTTTTGCATTCCCAGCAAAAATGAATGACAGTCCCTTTTGCTCCACATTCTCATCAACATTTGGTGGTGTCAGTGTTCTGGATTTTGGCCATTCTAATTGTGTAGTGGTATCTGTTGTTTTAATTTGCAATTCCCTAATGACATATTTTCACATGGTTATTTGCCATCTGTATATCTTTCTTGATGAGGTGTATGTTCAGATCTCTTGCCTATTTTAAAATCAGGTTATTTTCTTATTGTTGGATTTTAGTGCTTCTTTTTATATTTTTATGTCATTTATTTATCTGTTATGTTTCTTTCATAAATTTTTTTAACCAGTCTGTAGCTTATCTTTTCATTTCCTTGACAGAGTCTTTTGCAGAGCAGAAGTATTTAATTGTAATAAAGTATAACTTATCAATTGTTTATTTCATGGATCATGCCTTTGGATTTGTATCTAAAATGTTATCACCAAATCCAATAACATCTATATTTTCTATGTTATCTTCTCAGAATATAGTAGGCATGTGTTTTCTATTTAGTTCTATACTTCATTTTGAGTTAATGTTTGTGAAAGGTGTTAGATCTGTGTCTAGTGTGTCTAGATTTTTTTTTAGCATGTGTATGTCCAGTGGTTCCAGTATCATTTATCGATTGAAATGCCTTTGTACCTTTGTCAAAGACAAGTTGATTATGTAGGCCTATTTCTGGGCTCTGTATTCCAGCTCACTGATCGTGTCTATCCTTTCAATAACACCACATTGCCTTGACTACTGCAGCTTTACAGTAAGTCTTAAATTTGGGTACTGTCAATTCTCAGAGTTTGTTCTCCTTCAATATATGTTAGTTATTCTGAGTCTTCTGCTTTTCTATATAAGGTTTGGAATCATTTTGTCCATAAGCAAGATATAACCTCCTGATATTTTGATTGTAATTACATTGAATCTGTGGAACAATTTGGAAAGAACCAACATCTTGAGAATTGTGAGTATTCCTGTCCAGAAACACAAAAGATGTTTCCATTTATTTTGTTTCTCTTCAATTTCTTTCACCATATTTTTATAGATTTCCTCATATAGATTTTGTACCTATGCTATGAGATTTATTAAGTATTTCCTTTTTTGGTACTAATTTAAATGATATTATCTTTTAAATTTCAAATTCTTATTGTGCATCGCTGACATATATGAAAACAATTAACTTTTGTATATTAATCTTGTATCTGGCAACCTTGCCTATTAGTAAGGAACTAATAATTGCTGATTAGTTCTAGGAAATTTTTTGGTCAATTTTTAGGATTTTCTACATGGACAATCATGTCATCTGTGGACAAATGTAGTTTCATTTATTTCTTCCCAAACTGTACACCTTTATTTTCTTTTCTTTCTCATCACAGTAGCTAGTGCTGCCAGTATGATGCCAAAAAGCAGTGGTCAGAATGAACATTCTCGCCTTGTTCCCAGTCTTACCAGGTCTTAAATTGGGGTTTATATCTTTTTATTATTTAAAATATTTATTTATATATCCATAATCTTTAAAAAATATAATAAATATATGGAGTAATTTTATTTTGTAAAAACACTGCCAAACTGTCTTCCAAAGAGGCCATAAACTTTCTTTTAAGTGACTCTTTCACTGCATTTGAAAAGTTTTCATGTTTAATTTCATTGTTCAGTTCAAAATATTTTTTTGATTTCCCATTATTTATTTTCTGACCTATGGTTATTTTGAAAAGTGTTAATTTCTCAATGTTTAGACCAGTATGGCTAAATATGAGAGATAAATTGAGTTCTAAAATATAAAGTCATGGAGGCAGTAGAGGGGATCAGGATCACATAGGGCATTGTCAGAATTTTGACTTTAAGTGCAGTTTGAAATCACTAGTGGGTTTTGAACAGAAGAGAAATATGATTTGACCAAATTAAAAGATCACTCAAGCTCCTGTGTGAAGAACAGTCTTTATGGATACCAGTTACAAGAGTAATCTTCAACCTTGATTGCATTCTGAAATTATCTGCAATGGGATGCTTCAAAAACACTGACGCTAACTGCTACCTCTCCAACACATACCTTGATTGCATTCTGAAATTATCTGCAATGGGATGCTTCAAAAACACTGACGCTAACTGCTACCTCTCCAACACATACACATACACACACAGACACGTGATTCATGCATGCCTGTGATTCTCATTTAATTGATCTGAAGTTTGGGTTAGGTATTGGGATTCTGTTAACCACCCTCACCACACCTCCAGCCCAAGATGTCAGCTGTTACAATAGCCAGCAATTACGGTGGCTTGGACTGAAGTGGTAGTCTTAGAGGCTGTCAGTCTTTTAATATTTCGGATATATTTTTAAAGGAGAGTCAACAATAGTTTCCGATTGACTGAGTGTAGAATACAAGGGATGATTTAAAAAAGACTAGAAGATTCAAGGACTACCTAAAATTTGGGAGTAAGCTAACTTCTGTTGAACTACAAGACAAATCAGTGGTCACAGGGAGATGCAGGATAGCTGAGGTACAGTGTAGTATACACAATATTACAGAATTAAGTGTCTGAGGTAACTGTGAGAGTAGGTGACTGGATTAAGGTGGAGAACCAAAAATACTGGAGAAGAATTCAAGGAATAGAGGCCAGGTACTGAACGCCTCATCTATGTAGGTTATTGAACTAACAAAGAATCAGGACAAAAGTTGGACAAAGCGAGCCCAGAGACAAACTTTATAAAGAATGAGGAGTGTGACCAAATGATCCATAGGTGTCCACAGGAAGGATGGGTAACGGGCAATATGATATAATAGGAATCACATTTTATAGATTTCCAGAAGAGAAAGGTAAAATAAACAAGCATCGGCCAGGCGCGGTGGCTCATGCCTGTAATCACAGCACTTTGGGAGGCCGAGGCAGGCGGATCTCGAGGTCAGGAGATAGAGACCATCCTGGCTAACACGGTGAAACCCCATCTCTACTAAAAATACAAAAAAATTAGCCGGGCGTGGTGGCGGGCGCCTGTAGTCCCAGCTACTTGGGAGGCTGAGGCAGGAGAATGGTGTGAGCCCAGGAGGCGGAGCTTGCAGTGAGCCGAGATCGTGCCACTGCACTCCAGCCTGGGCAACAGAGTGAGACTCCATCTCAAAAAAAAAAAAAAAAAAAATTAGCATCAACAGGAAATAAAAAGGGCACTTACCCACCTCACTTAGTACAACAGATGTGAAGAGAAAACAGCATCATGTGTTAAATAATTATATAGCATATCATCCTATTTTCCCTTTAATTACACATTAAAGGGAGTGAATATTTAAATTTGATATTGTCAAATAAACCTGCAAAGAAACATTCTACTAATGTACACTCTTACCAATACAGTTCCCTATCCATCCAGTTACACCAAACAGAGACCTGACTGTTAATTCTCTTCTCCCATCCTTCACATTTTACATCCTAAACATCTCTCCAATCCCTGCACATTACTTGAGCTCTAATATCCATATTAGAGCTCTCATATCCATCTCTTACCAAAACCAGTATGACAGGCTCCCATGCAGACTCTCTGCATTCATTTTAGATCCTTCTGAACCTTTTTATTTCAGCCAGAGTGATATTTTTAAAAATTCTACAATTATGGTGATATATCTCAAAAGCTTAATTATTTTACATACTTACCTAGTATATGAAATACTCCTAGTATAAAGAGTATTTAGTAATACGAAATACTCCCAGTATAAAGACAAAATTTCTCAATGGGGTTTCCCAAGGTTGGCCCCTACCTATAGCTTCAACCTCATCTCCCACAATGTAACTCCGTACCCTCTGCGTTTTTCATATTGGTCTTCAGTTACTTTCATCTACCCCATGCCCACAAATACTTTACATCAGAAAACTCTCATTTATACACTGGCCTATTTTCTTAGCCTATATCCACTTACCCTTCTTTCAGACTTCAGCTTGATTAACTCTTTGTTGAAGACTCCCCTGTCAAATCTTCCTATAATTTGTTGAAGACTCCCCTGTCAAATCTTCCTATAATTTACACTCTTAGCAACACTTCTTCCTCTTTGTAGAATTATCCTAGTTACAATTTTATATACATTTGTGTGGTTATTTGATCAGTGCCACCTGCCTGCCCGTTATCCAATTTTCATGAGGATAAAGCTCATGAAAATTTGCTCGTAACTGTATCTCCAGTTTCTACTTGTACTTTGCATATGTAAGAACTCAATAAATATTTGAAAGACTAAACCAGGTGTAAGAGTACCTCCACAAATCTTCAATGCCACTATGCCTTCAATGGCCTTACACTATAATTCTTAAACTAGAGTCATCCCTTAGATATAAATGCTAGTAGTATTCACAAATACAAACATTGCTCAAAACAATAAATATTTCAATGTAATAACCCCACTTTCTTAAAGAAAACCTCTAAAATGTCATAGATTAGATCTCAGCCCCTTGCACATAAAAAATTACTTTGTTTCTAAACTTCAGTTTTACAATCAATCAGTATTCTTAATTCCATCTTAATACACATACTAAAATTTAAAATTATATTAAAATACATAATCATGTTGCAAACATATATAACTTTTCCTCTATTATAATCTCCAAATTGTAGGCTGAAATTCAAAGTGTATATGATGGTGCACTGTAACTCTTAGCTATAAATAATTCTTATAAAGCCTAATACCCTTTAATTATCAATCACAGATGAAGAGTCTGAGGTCATTAAATAAATTAATTTAAAACTATAAAAAAAGTGATACATACACATTTGAAGGTATCATTAAGATTAGAAAATCACTATAAGTGAAAATTTTAGAAAACAATACAACAGTCATCTCTTTCTGGTGAAAACTTCTTTCTTTCCTCATCAGTTATTATATAGCTGTGACTATTTTCAGATTTTCCTTTACCCACTGCTTCTTCCCCACTGGTTTTGCTTTAATCTTCCCTCATGATTTTAGAATTAATAAATGCATGCTGATGACTTAAAACATTTTATGCACATCACTGGCTTCCATCTAAATACTTTCAAAAAACCACCTCTTTTGACAGTAAATCTACCCCTAGGCACTAAGCTTTGGAAGCAGGAATTGAGGGCTGTTCATTCTTATACTCTAGCACCCAGCCTTGTGCCTGGTATTTGACAGGCCTCATAAATGAACTGAATTTAATGATCAAGAACAGAAAAAGATTTGCCTCATATTGTTTTTAGTAACTAAAATCACTTTCTGTATAATTAGAGATAAACCTGAAATGTGATAAGCCATTCAAAAATATTCAATCTGAATCATGGTGCAAGGAATGTGTGTGTATAATATTTATGTATGTCTTCAAACACTAAGGACTTTTTTCCAAAGTACATTTTTAAGACTGAGTACCCTAACAGTAACACAATAATCTAGATTTAGTCAAGTCAAATTTATCTACTATGCTATATATTTATGAGGATACAAAATATAAAACTTGTCTTATGGAGAGTTATTCATGGTCCTAAATTATTTGGCATTTTAAAAAATACTCTATTTCTAGGCATCATCATATTTAAAATGTATTTGTTTTTATAAACAAGCAGAAAAATCATAATCACAGGCATACAATGATTCAGGTATGTCTAGAAATTATTAGTTTGCTCATAGAATTATAGGTTTCAAAGAGTATACGTTAGTATTGATATAGTCAAGAAACCCTTCTGCAATAACTATGTCATCTATGGAAATATGTGTCACAAAAATATTTATCATGCTCTTTAAAAACAGACAGGTACTTTGGTGGAAGTACTGAAAGAACAATCAATTCTCAAAAAATTTCAGATGAACAGATTATAATCCCGAGTAAATATGAAATGCAGGACAAGTCTTGTATTAATGCCAAAGAACAATAGACTTTCATTTTGGTGCAATGCCCCATACAAAGAACAACTTTCAGACTGCAGTTAATGGTAGTGACTGGCTCAAACTGGCTACCCAATGTATTTAAATTATTTAATATAGCTTCCTCATATGCAATCATTTACCTTTAATTATGTGTCAAAACTAGTAATTATTTTCATTCACAGGAAGAAAATTCTTATCATTTTTTCACTACTAAAAAGAAAAAAAAATCTGATTCCCCAAACAGCTTTTTCATCCAAGCTGTTTAAATTTCAACCCAATTCTTACCTCTGGGTGAGAAATATCTCAAGCAATATTCCCTCCCAGAATATGAAATTATAAACATCATCTAAGAAGATGAAGGAAGAAATGAAATACGAAGAAAAAATATGACAATGACAAATATAATGCCAGTAAGTAATTTAACCTTATTGTAAACCATTTTTCTTTCCCCATCTAAAAGAAAAAAAAGAATTACTCTAAACTCTCCTGAAAGATAGAGAAAGATGCTAGCAAGATAATTGGTTTGTAAACATAGCACAGATATCGACTAAGAGTATTACCTCTGTGGTCCAATGACAAACACCCATTTCCACCAAAAGTTGATGTTATGGAAGATCTCCAAATAAAATTACTACTATTACTTCTATTCCCCAGCCAAAATAATGGTCCTTAAAATGGGACAGAGCTATAAGCCTGAAGTTAGAAAACATACTAAATTAAACTAAATTTCCTAGACCCCTTGGGAAACATTAGGAAGACCGATCTTTAAATATCTGTATATAATTTCATGATATCTATCATTTTATTCCTGTATTCCTTTAATGAAGCTTTCTCTAATATGTGCATAAAGTGTACTGACAAAGTACTTATATCCCATGGCCTAGATAGGAAACACACACACACACACACACACACACACACACACACACACACACACACACACACACACACACCTAAAATTTTCTGAGAGGTAATGAGTTCTGCAAGAGGAATGAGTCTGGGTTCAAATTCTGGCTCCTTCAATTTTGTGCCATATGCCCAAATTACTTTACCTCTTTCATTCAATTTTTATTCACCTAACCTTTATTGATCTCTTTTGGAAAAGATGGCACTGAAGCTGAGAGCTGAATAGCAAGAAGCAACAAGGCATGGAAGAGCCCATGTAAGAAGGAGCCCAGGTAAGCATCAGGTCCAAGCCTGGAAAGTTTTAGGGATGGAAAGACGGTTGGTCAGAAGCTTTGTGAGCAAGGCTGAAAGAGGTTAGACATATGGTTAATGAGTCAGAGGAAGATCACAAAGGTTTTTGCAAGACAAGTTAGGAGTAAGGAATTTGTCATTTATTCTAAGTAAAATAGCAAGCCTTTGGAGAGAAAGGTCACAATCTGGTTCATCTTGGTGATCTGTGGAAAACTGATTTTTAAGGAAAGAGTGTAAAAAGGGAAATCAGTAGTTCAGATGAGACGTAAGGAGGGTAGCAGGGGAGAAACAAAACTGGACAGATTCCAAGGATATAGCTTTAACAGGAATTTTTATACAACTTTCTTACTGATTAGATGCGCATGTGAGAGAGAAAAATTTTTCCATGAATTCCAGATTTGTAGTTCAAATAACTAAAGATGATGCTACTGCCATTTACTCAGATAGAAAGACTAGTGGATGAATTGGTTCAGTGGAGGGTTGTGGTGAGAAATCCAGGAATATCCAGCCTGGCCAACATGTTGAAACCCCGTATCCACTAAAAATACAAACACTAGCCAGGTGTGGTGGTACATGCCTGTAGTCCCAGCTACTCAGTAGGCTGAGGCATGAGAATTGCTTGAATCTGGGATGGGGAAGATGCAGTGAGCTGAGATCGTGCCACTGCACTACAGCCTACGCGACAGAGTGAGACCCTGTCTCAAAAAAAAAAAAAAAAGAAAGAAAGAAAGAAAGACAAAGAGAGAAAGAAAAGGAAAAGGAAAGGAGGAAGGAAGGAGAGAGAGAGAAAGAGGGAGAAAGAAAGAAAGAAAAGAGAAGAGAAGAAAGAAAAGAGAAGAGAAGAGAAAAGAAAAGAAGTCCAGATCTAGATATCACCTTTGGATATGTTAAATTTGGGTTGTTATTTACATACTGAAGTGGCTAAGTCAAGTGTCTCACTGAAGTGTAAAGCTGAAGTTTTTTTAGGGGAGACATCAAAAGTAGAGATGAAAGTATGGCAGTTATCATCAAATAGATGGTTATCTAAGGAAAGAAATGGTAACTACCTAGGAACAGAGGGGAAAATAGTATAAACAAGGCATTCCAATATTATGTCCTATAATATGTCAATATTTAGACATTGAAAAGAGGAGGACATAGCTGCCTAGGAGAGTTAAAAGGAGTGGCCAATGAAGCAGGGGAAGAATAAAATGATGTAGAGTAACTTAAGCCTAGGAGGAAAAATGTTTCAAGAAAGGATAGTCAATTGAAGCAAATGCTGCAGACCAGTCAACTACAAATTACAGATTTGGCAACACAGAGCATTCTCACTGAACTGACAGCAAGAGATGTCCAGGTGGAGTGGATTAAGGTGAGACCAGGAGGTTAGAAAATGAAAAACCTTTACTGACAACTCTTTCATTAGGCTTTGAGGGTGAGGAGCAAAATGGAGTGGCACCTGGAGAGGAAAATGTAGACAGGTTTCACTTATTTGTTTGTCTTTAAGATGCACAATATGCAAGTATGAAGATGTAAATAACCATGTAAAAGCAAAAATTAGTGTTTCAGGAGAGAGAGGGTAATTACACAAGGGAAACTTTTGAAAAGACTAGAGGAAATGGGATCCAGATCACAAGTGAAGGTGTTGGCCTTTGACAGGAGCAAGGCCTTTCCAGCCACCACATGAAGCCACTGAAATTAGGGTTTATTCCCAGTTCACTGCGTATCTGCACATATCACAACAGCTGTCACCAAATAACATTTTGCACATCAAGAAAACACCAAGAACATTTACATTTTTAATTTTTAATTTTATTTTTTTTAGGAGATGGATTCTCACTACATTGCCTAGGCTAGAGTGCAATGGCTATTCACAGGTGTGGACACCGCACACTATAGCCTCATACTCCTTGTGACTCAAGTGGTACTCACACCTTAGCCTCCTGAGTAGCTGGGACTACAGGTGCCAAACACATTTTTTAAGTGGAGCTTAGAATATCCTATATGCCATCTCCTTTCACTCAAAAAAAAAGAGAAAAAAAAGAAAATACAAAAACAAAAAACCCTCTTTGTAGACTACAAGAAAAGTATTCAAGATTCACTAATTTATTAAATATGCATTGACTAAATTTTTAATAAAAGTAATTCTTTAGATAATTCCATGGGTATAAAACTTACAAAGGCATTAAAATAATAGACCACAATCAATATTTTTTCAATCAGTAGCAGATATCATAGATATGCCTTAGTATAGATACCATGATTCATCTACTTAAAAGAATCATAAATAAACTAAAATAACACAATGTTGTCCTTTTATAAGTACCATACTATAGAAAGCTAATTGTCCAACTAAGAGCAACATTATACTGTTTCATAATGTAAATGATTCATTGGTGGTTATTCCACATTTTAACTATAAAACATAAACATGAATAATCAATTCAGTGGCACTGGTACCTATGTCTCATGTTTGTTGCATATTGGTGATTTCACAAGCTAGATTGTCTGTTTAATTCTTAATCACACTAATTACTTGAAAGAGTAATCCAGGAAATGTGACTTATTCAATTTCAAAGAACAGCCTAGAAATTAGTAGATAGGGCACCTCAGTAATGTTATATAGTCATGTTCATTGATAAAATTGGAAGGACTTCATAGTATTTGTATTAATCTATCAGAGAAAATCACAAATTCTTAATATATTTCTCCAAACATTATTTGAAATTTCTTCTAATGGACTTAAGTCATGTTTGCTCTCAACCAGGGGTCTGCAAACTACAACACAAGGGCTAAATCCAGATGGTTGCCTGTCTTTATAAATAAAATTTTATTGGAACACAGCCACATCAACACAGCCACACCCATGCATTCACATATGGTCTACAGATGCCTTTGTACAACATCAGCACAATTGAATAGTTGTGACAGAAATTATGTAGCCCAGAAAGCTAAAAATATATGCTATCTGGCCTTTTACAATAAAATGTTTCCTTACTTCTACTTGATTTTCAAAAGAGGCAACACATTTTTTAAAAAGAACTTGTCAGAATGGGAGACTTTTTCCCCAAAATAAAATAAACACAAATACCTTCAATGGAAGGTATTTAGTACACATCATAATAACCTGTAGAAATGCTGGATAAGAAATTGTATTAATTATCTTCTAAATGTAACAAGCTGATATATGAGAAATGAGAAATATTATAACTAAATGTCAATGTCTATCTTCCAGAAGGGATGACTTACAAAAAAACATAGGGCCAGCTATTTTATTATAGTATATTGTGACATATATACCAAATAATTAGAATGAGCAATAAAAAATGCCAACGTGCTTATAAACAATATTATCTGTAAATCTATTCTATTAGTCTTCTTTAGTTGTAGAAAATGACAAATATAATTACAAAATACTTATTCAAAACATGTAAACCACTAATTTTCCACTTGCAAAAGCCTGATTCAAAAAGCAATTTACTTTATGGTTTACTTAAGCTTTGCAACTACATTAAAATATGATAGTATATACACAACAGCTTGTTAACAAGATTATCATAACATTAAAATCATAATGTGGCACTTCAATTATGGATACTTAAAATTAAAGCTAATCCTCACAGTACCAATTTTTATCTCCTAAATAATTTTAGCTATTAGCTGCTCATTCAAAGTCTGTATCTAAAATGATAAGCATTCTAGAGTAACGACTTAGCTCTGCACTTTTCTTTGGTAGCAAAACAAAAGCTGCATCCCTTCTTTCCTAGTCCTTAATATACAATCTTTTGATACTAAGGGGAAATGCGGTTTTTTCCTGACCTTGCTTGGCTCAGAGCTTCTTACTCATGTTGCTGTTGCCAATGCTGTTGTTTCAAACAGATACATTCTGTATATCAATGGTACATATTTCTTTTCTGGTTTTATCTTTCCAAAAATATCAAACTATCACTTGCAATATTAATTTGATATTTTCTGCAAATACTGTGTTTGAACAAATGTCACCTAGTACCTACTAGGCACCAGGTGGAACAAACCAACGCTTAGATTAATGAGTATTATAATGTATTTCATAAATAAATAATTAATAACAATTAATCGTGTTAACCTATTAACTGATTTCATTTGTTCTACTGTTTCACCAGATTTGTACTTGATGATTATGTAATCAATATTTCTCACCTTTGAATTCTAATTCAAGTTTAAAGTGAAGGAAAAGATTCTAAATTGACAGAATTCTGTATTTATAAATGCCAGTTAATAACAAATCCATAAATAATCCAGAAGCATTGTTGCCGACCATATGGTTGATTTTACTAAACACTGGTAACAGCTAATATAATTGTTTTCTTCTATTTCCCCAATTAAATTGTATTTGGGCCATCTGAAACTGAGTGTCAAATCTTGCTTTCACTCACTCCTGAAGTGAATGAATGGAAATAATATTCCTAATTTACATGGCAAACAGATAATACCAAATGCGTGTATCCATGTGTGTGCATGTGTATATATGTGTATAAAGACATATACATACATTCATGTTACAAAATGTACATGAAACTAATTATATAAATTACCAAATGTGTGTATCCATGTGTGTGCCTGTGTATATAGGTGTATAAAGACATATACATACATTCATATTACTCAAGGTACACGAAATTAATCACATACATTACAAAAATTACATAAAACTAATTACATATATTTTATGACCTGTATTTCAATGATATTTATTAGGGCAGGTGCATGATTATGTAAAGTAATCATGCACTTTTGTCTTTTGATTTCAAAAAAATCTGAAAGTACTCATCCTGATTGACTTCTTCATGTGTTAGGTGGCATAAACCAAATCAAAGAACCTGCTCTGGACATGGTGAAATATGTGTTTTTCTGTAATAGAAATGATAAAGATAACATGTTCTCTGTGCATAGAAGACAAGAGAATACTCTTCTCTGCTGATTTGGGGAGTAGCGCTTTCAGGAGGTTCCTGCTGATCTATTTAGTGATAGAAAACTTGGAAAAACATAATTAAGATAGAATTTTAGAAATGATTAAAATAGAAAAGAGTTGAAACATTGCTTCTGAATCCAATCTCACTGCTCAAACTTTTCAAGTAGTTAAAATATACCCTTATACATGGGCATTTCTGATTATAAAGGAATTTGTTTTTCAACACTTTGAAAATTAAAAAAAAGTTACAAATGTTAAATCATGTATTATTACTTCCATCATTACATAACATTTTCAGAATGTTTAAAAAATTATTTACTTTCCATACTATTAAACAACCTGCTAATTTCACTGGAAGTATTTGTTAATACTTTCTCATTTTATTTATTGTATATTCTTCTTCAATGCCACTTTGATTTTTCCCTCATAGCTTTATATTTACTTTGTAACCTACTTAATCAATTTGCTAATCTCAAATACTTAGTGTGCCTTATCCTTCCCCTCTTCCATTTTTAACTATTTTAAAATAATTCCATAGAATTTCCTTAAATCTTTGTAATCCTAATGAATACACCTGAAAGGCAAGGGAAGTCCAAACTCCAAATGCTGTCACAGTGCAAGTTTTCCTTGACTGCAAAGGGGAGATTTTATAGAGAAATATATCCATACATATACACACATGTAATATCTATATAATACATACCACATATAGAAATATGCATACACATGCACACACACAAATCTCTAAGAATAAGATAAAGTAGAATAATGACCATATTATTATCTTTAAATCTTATTCAGATGAACAAAATTACTCGGTTCATGGTTTACTAATCACGGCTTACTCGGAGTCATGGTTCATGTAGAAGTATCAGTTAAAGTATCAGTGTAATTCAACCATTATATTTAGCAACAGATGCAATATTAACATAACCCAAATCATAAACAGCTAAAATAATACCTAGGTTCCAGTAGTAACACAACCCTTAGGTCAGATGGTAGTCAACACCAGTACTACTGAATACTAACAGAGGAGTGAAATTAAAGACATACATTAGGCTAATATACACAGATGGGACATACCTGAAAAGCTGAAAAACTACCTCTTTTAAATGTCTTGGGATCTCTTTTTGGACCTCAGCCTTTCAATAAAAAGTTAGATTGCCATTTATATTGCTTCCACCTCTAAAAGTCCTTGAGTTGAAGGTAAAGAAACAATGACATTAAAGCAATTTTAACCTTTTGACTCAAATAATATTTAGAAATGTTAGACCTCTTAAAAGCTACTTTCCAAGTTTACATGGCTATACTTTCATATTTAACTCTGTATAAATGGCTGTTTATGATGCACCTACAAATAGTATACACACACCAGTAAAAAAGCCAGCACAGATAAACTGTGCAACTCAACATCACCATCTAGTGACAAAATTCTTAACACGTGATGAAGCCAAGCGAAAAATAATACATTTCAGAGACATTCTGTACTGGTAGTTCATCTTTATAGTACTAATGTAAATATAACAGATCTCACTGAATAGACTTGGCTCTGCAAATAAAACAACGCCTAATGGCAATATTGGCACTCCAAAAATAATTTGTATTCTTGCCATAGAGGTATACTCATAAATCTATTAACAATCTATATTTTATGTGTATTAAGAAATACACTGTAAAAAACTCCCAATAGTATTTTTATTTTTTTATTAATGAGTATATTCTATATGTACCTCCTCTTTTTCAGAATCTGACGTCGCCTTTTCTCAAGTTATTCAATTCAAATACCTTCCAATTGCATATATCTATTACCCATAGCCCTCTACTGCCTGTGAGACTGAAAAGGGACAAAAAGACAACACACTGGAGGCTGAGGAGGGCAGATCACCTGAGGTCAGGAGTTCAAGAGCAGCCTTACCAACATGGTGAAGCCCCATCTCTAATAAAAATACACAAATTAGCCAGGCATGGTGGCACATGCCCGTAATCCCAGCTACTTGGGAGGCTGAGGCAGGAGAATCTCTTCAACTTGGGAGGCGGAAGTTGCAGTGAGCCAAGACCGCAACAATGCACTCCAGCCCGGACAACAAGACTGAAACTCCATCTCAAAAAAAAAAAAAAGAAAAATACAACACAATGTTAAAAGTGGCCCCATCCTTCCCTTTACTGTTCAGGATTTATCACAGGGGCTAAAATAGGTACAGAATATGATAGTAAAGAAATTAAATCCCTTTGGCATGATTACAGAGTTGAATCAACCAAGATAAAGAATATGATGAAAAGAAGTTGAGAATTTTACCTCTAAATTCATTATCATACTATAAACCAGAGATTTGACCTAGAGATGATGCACTTTTTTCCTGTCCTTAAAATGCTTTTTCTTTGATTATCATTTTCAGAAATGCTGTATAAGATTTCCACACCCATGGCACTACAATAGACTATGTAGAAGTTGGACAAGATATACAGCTTCTAGTATTCTATATGCTAAGACTGCAGTGAACTTCTCCATTGAATTCCATTATTTATACATTACACATGTAATTCTTGTAAGCACATACAACATTAAAAGGAAAAATGTGTACAAACATTATATTTTATATCTTATTTTTATTAATTTTCATAAATTACAAAGCATTCTCTCCTCTATATCCTAGTTCCTCATATAAACCCTAGGAGATTTTAAATCCTATTTTACAAAAAAGTAAGAGTAAAATAATTAATTTACCTAAAATTACAGTTGGAGTCTCAAATTTGATTCTTACTATTGATTCCAGTATTTATTTCATATTTTTAGTTTTCTCCATTTTTCCTTCACTGTTTTTCTAATTATTCATAATATATTCCCATTACAGAAAATATAGAATGGAAAAGCATAAGCCTCAAAAAATTATCTTTACGCCAACCAGCCAGATGTAATAGCCACATTTCATTCCTATTTTTTCTCTGCATTTTTTATATTCAGTTGAGATAATATTCTACAAGCAATTTTGTTTCTCTCTCTATATATATATATACACACACAGATTTATTTTAAATATATGTAAATCTGTGTATATATCTGTAAATATAAATATTATATATCTGTGTATATACACATTTTATATACTTCATAAATTTATATTTTAAAATTCTAAATATGAATATATAAATAATATATATTTATATGTAAAATATACATTTATATATATTTATGTTATATACATATAATTGCCTTGTCTATTGTCTTAATGGTAGACAATTAGTTCCTGTAAAATTTGTTCAGGGTTATATTCCATAATTTGAGTACCACATTCATATTATGCATAATTTCTATGGCTTCTGCATAATATATTCCTAGAAGGTAAATTAATACAAAAAAGTATGTTTGTTTTAAGTCTCTTAATACTTAGTGACACAATCCTTTCCTTAAATGCAGCAGTAATTTTCAATCCTCTGAGAATGTGAGAATGGCTGTCTCACCATTCCATCTCTAGCCATCTGTGAGAATGGCTGTCTCGCTATTCCATCTCTAGCACTCAAAAACTTCCCACCAAACTGCATTAACAGCAATAAGCAAGAGATTGGTGTATTTTTTGTGAAATTTACACTTTTTGTTTGCCATTAGAGTTGAATATTTCCAAGGGTTACTTAATCATACTTTGCCAATTATCTACTGAGTTCCCAATTTTTAAAATCTGTCATACATATGGCAATATAGTACATTGATGTCTTTTAATTTTGTGATTGTCCCCATTTGCATAAGTTTTTTAAAATAAGTTTGTTTTTAATTGGCACATAATAGTTGCACATATTTATTGGATACAGTGTGATGTTTCAATACATATTAGATTGTGTAATGATCAAATCAAGGTAATTAGCATATCTATTACCTCAAACACTTGTCTTTTTTTGTTTGTTTGTTTTGTTTTTTGTTTTTTGTTTTTTTTTTGAGACGGAGTCTTACTCTGTCACCCAGGCTGAAGGGCAGTGGCGTGATCTCTGCTCACTGCAAGCTCCACCTCCCCGGTTCATGCCATTCTCCTGCCTCAGCCTCCAAAATAGCTGGGACTACAGGCCCCCGCCACCATACCCGGCTAATTTTTTGTATATTTAGTAGAGACGGGGTTTCACCGTGTTAGCCAGGATAGTCTCCATCTCCTGTGACAACACTCCAAATTTTCTCAGGTTATTTTAAAGTATACAATATATTACTGTTGACTATAGTCACCTTACTGTGCTATAGAACACCAACCTCTCCCCATTTCCACTCCACACTACTCTCCCAAGCTTCTGGTAACCACTATTCTACTCTCTACTTCTATGAGATGAACGTCTTTAAATTCCACATATAAGTGAGATCATGCAGTGTTTGCCCTTCTGTGATTAGCTTATTTCACTTAACATTTTCTAGGTTGATCCATTTTGTTGCAAATGACGGAAGCTTTTTTTTTATTATTGGAATCAAAGCTTAGTGATTTCTTCACCTACTTGTTAGTGTATCATCTCTTGCCCCATCTCAATCTCAAAGTGTCACTTCTATATTCCACTGGACTTTGACTGTTTCATTTATTTCCCTTAGCTCTTTAAAAATGCATGAAATTTCCTTTGGGCCATGTGAAGTGAGACTACAAAGTCTTTTTTTTTTTTTTTGTCCAAACAGCAAAAACAAACAAGTAAACAAACAAAAAAAAACCTTTTATACCATTTACTGGGTGATTGAACATGTCCTGAACTACTTGGGGTACTTCATCATATAATAACTTCATCAGATCTTTATAGTATCTATTATCAATTACAGACACTATTTGTTTTAAATAACACGTAGAACTTAAGAATTTCCATCTTCATTTTGAATACAATCACATTAAAAGATGTCAAATTCTTAGGGAGGTTTTGTTGTTAATTCTGTTGGGCTTTCTAGGTATAAATTATGTCTGTATAAAATAAGAGCTACCTTGTCTCCTCTATATCAAATTATACTTTTTAGTTTTGGTTTTACATCTATTACCAGGTTATGGATCTACCTTTCACTATTAGTTTTCTAAGAAAGTAAGTGTGTCTATGTGTGATGTGTGTGAACATGGTTTAGCTTCACTCTGGCCTCTCCATTGTTGAGAACTCTGTTAAGTGAGAGGCAGTCAACTGTCATATTAGCAACACAAAAACTTCCCTTTAGGGCAGCACAGAACAAACCACAGCCACTAACCACATATAATTATTTAAATTTAAATTAATAAAAATTAAGTAAAATTAAACATTCGGTTCTTCAGTTACACTCATCGCATTTCAGGTACTCAGTGGCCATATGTGGCTGATGGCTCTCACACTAAATGGCACAGATGGAGAACATTTCTCTCATCACAGAAAGGTCTGGGCAGCATTGGTCTAGATGTCTCTAAGAGCCACAGAAAAACGGCCAGGAATTCCATTCCTCTGTCGTTTTCTTCTTAGGCACATTATATTTCAGTCTAGTCTTACTCTGTTAGAGAAGGTTATTCAGAATTTTAAATCCCAAAATATGTTTTTTCTGGCACGTATTTTCCTAAGCCCTGTATTTTCGTAGACATCTGGCTGGACTCTCCTTCTTTCTTATCCCAATGCACTATTCTTGGAAATCATATGCCTTCCCTTGGCTACAACAAGTATCAAAATACTAACAAGTCTCAAATGTGCACATCAACTCTCAGTCTTTTCCTTGAGTTGTTGCATTATATTTTCCCTCTGCCTATTGCACATTCACACGAGTTAACCTCAGCTATCTCACAGTCACCTGAAAACCCAAATCTTCACTAATCCTCTTTTTTTCTCTCTCTCTCTACATCAATTAATGTATTTATTTAACGTTTTATTTAGCTAGCATATTCCAGAGAAGGTTGTAACCCCTCGTCCTTTTTACACACCAGGGCTACAGGCTCAGGGCATCCTCAAGACTGGGATCAGGAGGAAGCATGGGAGGGATCTAAAGTGATTTGTAAACTCGGATACTGACAAGAAACCAGATTCAAGACTGCACAGCAAAGACTGGCCAGAAAGAGAGACTGGATGAGGTGGCTAAGAATCCTCTCTTTTCTGTTCTAAGCTCATAGAAATAGTAAAACCTAAATAAATAACGAGGTACCCAAGATGGTGAAAGGCCCCCCAACACTGCAGCCACAATAGGACAATCTTCAGATGTGGGTCCAACTCTGTTCCAGTTACTCCTGGCTAGACACACTCAGGACAAGAACACCACTGTGGGGACCTGGAGCCACTTAGGGGCTGCTAAAGAGATCAAGCTAATAAGAAAAAGGGATGCTCCATGTTCTCACCCATAGGTGGGAATTGAACAATGAGAACACTTGGACACAGGAAGTGGAACATCACACACCGGGGCCTGTCGTGGGGTGGGGGGAGGAGGGAGGGATAGCATTAGGAGATATACCTAATGTAAATGACGAGTTAATGGGTGCAGCACACCAACATGGCGCATGTATACATATGTAACTAACCTGCACATTGTGCACATGTACCCTAGAACTTAAAGTATAATAAAAAAAAAAAAGAAAGAAAAATGGATGGTCCCATAGCCAAGCTATGCCAGGCCAATGGACTAATAGAGAAGCTACCATGAAATATTCTGGGCCAGGGAAAAGACTGAAATACTCAGTCTCTGGGTCTTCACCTCAAGCATATTCTGAACACATTTTAATAAGCACCTGACCCACCATATACTAAATTGTTGTATGCTATTAATTACTAAATTATTCCACTGTGTTTAATGAATCCAGACATTACCAATAATGTGTGTCTGTGTGTGTGTCTGTGTGTGTGTAAGTAAAATGTATAACTTAAGCAAACAAGTACATTTCATGCCATAAAATTAAATTCTCATTTAAATTATCCAGACTACTGCTTTGTCTCATAGAATGGGTGGTTGGCAAGTTATTCCAGGCAGGTAATACTTGTTTTTATCATCAGTTCATCTCTAGTTTTTTAAAAAACAGGACATCCTGGTATGTTCTAAAATGTTATGTATAACGAAATTTGGCAGAATTTAATAATCTCTTCATATGAAGTTAATTCTTATAATTCAATTTGTTTTTTTCTTGAGGACAAATTTCCTACACTGATTACATATCCTTTCCTTGTTCCTTGTATTCTCCTCATTCACATCATTTTTCATTCACATTGCCTCTTTTCAGTTCTTTCTGTCTTTTGCTTCAGTTCTTTTATTCAAAGCGTAAGAGTTGGCACCCTCTTTGTCTTCCTGTTTGTCTATGTATTTACTTCAAAATAAATAGATATAAAAATATAGAGAATAACTGCAGTTTTCCAAGTAAATATTGGCATGCATGTTTACTGTATTTAAACTTATCATAATAAGCATTTACAAAAAATGTTAAATTTATAGCAGTGGTAATTTTAGGATAAACCACTACGTATGGTGAAAATTAGAAATTCATTCATAATTTCTGCATTAGCTTTTTCCAAAACAAATATTTTACACCTTATTTTTAATTTGCTAAAATTTTCAATAACTTAAACTTTCTGAGAATATCTGATTGCATTTTATATAGATACAAATTCTCTATTGTGTACTCAGTTTTATTTCTCCCTCTTTTTTTATTAGTAAAGACATTAACAATAAAATAGGCTCACTTGCTCCAGCTGGTAATTTCTCATACTAGTAATATATTATTCCTCTTTTTGTGACATCATAATCATCTATACAGAAGTACCATGTATCTTTGTGTAGAAGCTACTGTTTCCATTAAATTTAATTACCTCCCCCTGTGGTTTTAAATAGAAGTGGCTTCAAAATGAGGGCAGCTTCTATTAAATTTAATTACTTTCTCCTGCTGCTTGCATGGTAAAAGGAAGGTTACTAAATGAGAGCAGCTTCTAAACTAAAGTATATGGTAACTGTGTGCTAGCAATAACAAAATTGTATCTAAACTACCTTTCTAGGAAGCTCTTAGGTTTATTCTTTCTCTCATTTTAATCTCTTTAGCCTTAACATCCTTGAAAAATGAGCACTAAGATAGAAGGCAGCATATTTTAAAAACATATTTTAATTTTATAGGCTAAATAAATATAAATACACTGTTTCTTTACAAAGATATTGGAAATTATGCTACTCAAATATTCAAGCTCAGAACTTTTAAGACTACTAACATTTGTTGTTTTCTCACTCTATGGATGATGAGTTTTATTTCCCACACATTTTCAATAAAAAGCCTTTCTTGATTCTGATCAAATAGATCTGAAAAATGCTTCACTAAAAGTTATTTAAAAGGCATCAAATTTGGGGCAATTTCATATAAATATTCAGAAGTACTGATGTTAAGAAATGAAAAAAGAAAAAAAGTCAGGCTCATTATAGACCACTATAGTTGAAAGGAAGTTAATTATATGCTTTGTAATAGTGTAAAAATGTAAATCACTAAAAATACTATAATATAATACAATCCTATAAAATGTTATAGAAGATGAAAATGTAAGTACCTCTCTTTAAATTAAATATTAATTAGGAGGAAATACTACTCAATTAAAGCACCATTGTACAATGTTTATTTCTTTATATACAGGCAGAATTTAGATGAACAATATTTTCATTCAATCACACAGTTTAGTATAAATATAAAACAAGACACCCCTTAAGCATTTTAAGTAACAAATTAAACATTTACATTTTTTACTGTGCACTGAGGCTTAACATTTATGCAGCTTCAAAACCAAAGTACAGCCTCAAGGGAAGTCTCTCCACTGACAAATTAATACCTTAGAGAACAGAGCTGAATGGTGGCAATGAACTCATTTGTTCTCCAAATAATGAAGAATGACTTTTTCTTTACCACATCTGTGACTGTTGCTATGGTGACCCAGACTTACCTCATTGCTTCTCGGAGAGCTCCTCGCTCACCAAGAGTCGTGTGCTTGATGTCATCAAAATTATTCTCCAGCTTCTCACAATTCTGCAACATATTTAAAAATTGCATTAATTCTCTAAGATCCTGAGAAAAATTGTATCTATGCAGTTATGCAAAAATGTAATTGATTATATTGATCATGGACTCATGAAAAATATGCATACCACTTTAATTGGGTAGCATTCATTAAAATTGACAGTTAAATCCAACAGTAACAAAATAAAAACATTTTATGATACAGCTGTCACAGAAGTCTCATTATCAATTTTTCAAAGTGGAGTTTTGTTATCAATTTTTCAAAGTGGATAAACAGAAGAAATGAATTTATAAAAGTAGGAAAACTTCTTAAGTTTGGAGGAATAAAAATTAGTTCTCTAAAATAATCTTAAGTATAGAAAATCCAATTTAAACTCAAAAGAGAAAACCATTAAGTTTTTAATCACCATAAACAGTATACAATAAATACCAAGTTCTAAATAAGCTAGCATTGACTAAGATGAAATGATAGAGCACAGATATAATAATAAAAGTTTCAAAATTTTTGAATCAAAATTTTATAATCAGATCTTTAAATGACAATTTTATGTGTAATATTTACAACTGCACATATATATTTATATACTTGAAACTAAAGTTAAAATCTCAAAATTAGGTGAAAATTAGATTAGATCAGGTTCTTAGAAGAATTTTAAGATTGAGTAAATATGACATAAGCAGTTTAAATTTCATAAGTGTTTCTACTTTTTGGTAAAATAGCAATACTAGACTGAATTTTCTAAAAGTACTTTAAAAAATTTTTACTACTATTCTAAATATAATTATACATACTTAAAACTCACTTAATCTGAGAGAACCTGAATAGGTTTTGAGGGCATAAATTGTAGAAATTTTCAACATATATATATATATATATATATATATATATATATATGAATCTTTTGGCACCCTAGATTTCTTATGGAATTTACTAGTATTTAGGTGATAAAATAACTAGATTTAGTGTATTAGTTAATTTTACAGAAAGAAAAACTAAATGACAAAATTTTAGTATTAATATGTTCTTTCTATTCTTGAATAAGTATCCTGAATTTTACAAAATTACAGAAATTATATTAATAATGTCCAATGTATAAGAATGAATTGATTTGAAATATATTGGTATAGAAACCACTATTTTTAACCTTGATATTTTTTAAAACTAAGTCAAATTAAGGCAAAGATCCTTTTAACAAACACACACAGTTATATGTTGTTATAATTAAAATCTTTGAAATTACCAAAATGAATCTACAATAATTAAAATTATATATTTTTCAAAAAGTCCTTTTTGGGTATACACATTAAAAGTATCCTCTTCTGTCTTGTCGTCCCACATTTTTAGAAGTGTCTTTCAATGAAGAGAACTGCTTAGCTGAGATCGAATTTGTTAGTTTTCTAATTTAAGTACAGTGTTTTTGTGTCCTGTTTAAGAAATTTAAAAACTTTCTCAAAGTTATAAATGTTGTTGATTGAGACCATTAAGAAAAAATATACATAATTTTTTGTTTGTTTCTTTTTGGCCCTGAAATTCCTCATCAGCTTCCTCCTCTTTGCCAATCCTACTGCAATCATTTTTTTTATTTCTTTTTTTTTTTAATTATACTTTAAGTTCTAGGGTACAGGAACATGCAGTTTTGTTACATACGTATATATGTGCCATGTTGGCTTGCTGCACCCGTCAACTCGTCATTTACATTAGGTATTTCTCCTAATGCTATCCCTCCCTCAGCCCCCCACCCCCAGACAGGCTCCAGTGTGGGATGTTCCCCACCCTGTGTCCATGTGTTCTCATTGGTCAATTCCCACCTATAAGTGAGAACATGCTGTGTTTGGTTTTCTCTCCTTGTGATAGTTTGCTGAGAATGATGGTTTCCAGCTTTATCCATGTCCCTGCAAAGGACATGAATTCATCCTTTTTTATGGCTGCAAAGTATTCCATGGTGTATATGGGCCATATTTTCTTAATCCAGTTTATCACTGATGGACATTTGGGCTGGTTCCAAGTCTTTGCCATTGTGAACAGTGCCTCAATAAACATATGTGTGTATCCTACTGCAATTTTTAACTTTACTTGGGCCTCCACCACTGTAGAGGAACAAGTTCATAAAAGAATTAAAGAAATAACAAAATTATTGGACATAAATTTTTTAAGGTCCATTCCTAGCATAAACAGCAGGGTTGGAAGATTACTTGAATATCTAGTTTTTCTAGCCACAGAGACAGGAGATAAACACATTCTTGGATTAAAATAAGAGACAGAAGCCTGGGCAGAGTGGCTTATGCCTGTAATCCCAGCACTTTGGGAGGCCGAGGTGGGCGGATCATGAGGTCAAGAGATGGAGACCATCCTGGCCAACATGGTGAACTCTGTCTCTACTAAAAATACAAAAATTAGCTGGGCATGGTGGGCGCACCTGTAGTCCCAGCTACTCAGGAGGCTGAGGCAGGAGAATTCCTTGAACCTGGGAGGTGGAGACTGCAGTGAGCTGAGTTCGCGCCACGGCACTCCAGCCGGGGACAGAGTAAGACTCCATCTCAAAAAAAAAAAAAAAAGAGAGAGAGAGAGAAAGTGGACACGTGGACACTGAGAGACTGTAGTAGCCACACTGAGTAGCCACACTGAGTGCTCAGTGATGCCAGGAATTGAAGACAGCCAAATTTATGATTTAGCTGAAATACCGTGTTTCACTAAATACCGCTTCACTATAATGAGTAGAAGCGGCAACCTTAATAATAATTTTATCAGGAAGTGGTTAAAATGGCATATTCTGCCTTGATGTGGAATGGGAAACCCAAAATGAGTATTAGGCTAACTAACAGAAGAACGAATGCTCCATGTTTTACACTTTGTGTCTGCATAAAGTTTATTATACCCAACAGAACAATAAAGGAAATAAGTAAGCACTGTAGCATTTAAACAGTTAACTATTACCTTGACTAAAAATACTTCTGTATACAGAAATTGAAATCAAATCTATTTTTTATGCTTCAAGAACCATATGTAGAAGCACTAAGTAACAGACACATGATGTGAATTATATTTCAGACAATATTAGGCTCTTGCCATATAGAATAAGTATTTCAAGCAACTAACATCTTTATCTGCTTAAACTTCTCATAAATAAAAGTAAGCATCAAATATCCACTGAGTAAAGGGCAAACAGATTCACTGTCACGTTTACCACCAATAACACTTCTCTAACATTAGAGACAACTGCAGGTAAAATTGAGCCAGCGGCCTCCAATCAAAATCTATTCTCAGCCCAGTTTATATGAACATGGATCTGAGAAAAACTGTAAATTATTTGTAATCAACAAATTATTCATTCTTGGGGATTCTGTAAGTTAGTATAGGACTGTCCCAGAATACGATTTCAGTGATAAGTATCACATAGGGGACTTACTTTACAGGATAGGAAAGTTCATAAAAATTCAAAAAAATTATCCATGGTAGTGGCTTGTGATTTCCACCCTCCAAGTGCCTCCTAATTTCCTTTGACCAATATAATGGCATGAGAAACCTACAACCATCACAGCAGAAGAAAGGAAAAGGCAACAGATAAAAAGAGAAAAGGGGACAGAGAGAATGAATGAACAAACTACTCCTGAGAACAGCAAGCAGAAGAACAAAAATAATCAGTGATTAGTAATAAAATACTGGAACAAAAAGCAGGCCTGCTAGCCTAGACAATGTGGAGCAAGAAAGTGGGAATACACAGGAAAAATGGAAGGTCACAAAGGTACTAAATTTAACGCCGACCAGACATGCCATGTAATATAACAGGCACAGGTTAGCTCTAATTAATTGGTAGAAAACTGAAAATTCGGAAAAATTTGTATCAGCAACCATGGTACACATTATAGCTTTAATATATAATGTATTTTGTGTGTGTGTGTGTGTGTGTGTGTGTGTGTGTGTGTGTGTATTAATTATAGTAAACCAGTTAACACTGAGTCGTGACTCTGGGTTAGGTACTTTTTCTAGGAAGTCTAACCATTTAATCTGCATGACAACCATATGTATTCCTATTTTACAAATGAGGAAACAACCACAGGGGAGATTAAGATAAAGCTTGCCCAGGGTTATACAGCTAGCAAGGGATAAAGCAGGGATTTGAACCCAAGCAGTCTAGCCTCAGAGCCAGACTCAAACTCCTCGCGAGTCCGCTTCTAAAGAGTAAACTGCATAAGTGAATATAATAAAGTTCTGAATAGGCCTTCCTCTAGGTGTCATCAAATTTAAATACTGAGCTGGATGGAAAATAGTTTACTAGCAGAGTCAAATGGAGCAGAAGCTCTTGCAGGATTCTGTCTTACATCTGTCTGGAAGTGCTATACTTTATAATGTAGAGAAATATGGAATCCAATATACACATTTAGGCCAAATTAATACCCATAAATATTTTGCATGCAACAGTCTTTATTTGGGTCTGTGACACCACCGTGACAAATATAATGAGCAATTAAATTCCCAAGTGTTCAGATTTTGGCAGCAATTAAAGTAGAAACTGGAAACTAAGCATCAAAAAGAACTGGGTTTGGTGGCCTCCTGCCAAATGAATCCCCATGGGTTGAGGGAAGGTCTAGAGTTTCAACTGTGATAGATTTCATAGTGTTTTATATCTCATCTGTGTTAAGGGTTCTATAAAAGTATAATGAAACAAGTAGAACACCAACAGTCACATGAAAGAAAATAATATACAAGGAGATTTCAGAACGCTGAGAATTTGAAATAAAATTCACTGAGTTATCTTTGCTCAAATTATACCAAAAAAATCACAAAATTCAACCAAACATCTACTGATTCTGGATGGAGGTGGAAAGAGGCAAAGAAAAAAAAAAAAAGAACAGCTAGCAAATTACATTATTAAATAAAACAAATCACTGATAATTCCACAGGACTTTATTTCCATGGGACTGAATTTTTATGTTATAATTATGATAACTAAAACTAAATCAGATCTAAAATTTATATACAAACCTAAATTGAATAAATTAGGAAACCAATTTTAATAAATGAAAAGTCACAAAGAGTTAATGGCATAGCTATTGGAGTTTAAGTCTCAGAATTACTAAGTAACAAAGGCTCGAGTTAATGAATTAAATTTCAGTGCAGAAAAAAAAATCTTGAAAATCTATTACATGTCAGGGATAATACTATGCACAGGGATATGAAGGTAAATAAGACAAGACTTCTTGTCTTATTCTGTAGTAAGAATACAGAGGAGAAAAAGGAAATAATTCTCTTGGAACAAGAGATGACTATGAGTTTGTTACTTCCAAATCTGTCTTTGAAATGATTTACAATTTTCCAGATTAAGAGAAAAAAAAGGGGGAAGGCTAAGGTAATAAAATTGGCTCTAGCCTCAGACCTTACCATTACTGTCTACAGGCTAAGTCCTTAGGCAAGTTAATTAACTCAGTTTCCTCATCATGAAATATACTTACCTTCTAGAGCTATCAACAAGATTAAATGAGGTAATATATGTAAATCCATTAGTAGATTCAGCAACGACGTTTTCAATAAAGGTGGAAAAAGAGGAAAGAATAAACAGAAGAAGAGTATCCATGAACCCCAACTCAATCCTAATGGATCAGATTTTATATGGTGAAATAGAAAAAAACGTGCATTTTTCATGTTTACCAGGTGATTTTTATGAATAATAAAGTAAAAGAAAGTCTTTATGGATTTTTTAAAACTTTTTGGTCATAAGACTCCTATGAGAGTATAATGAAAACCATGATCCTTTTCCTTAAAAAATTACATTTTCACAAAAGTACATATGCACAAGTACACAATATGCTATGCTATATACAATTTCCGTGGGCCAATACAGCTCCTGAAGACCATCTATGGCCCAACGTCTATGTGCACCAAATTTTAGTATCAGGGAGGATGATTTCACAATGGACCTAGACAGCTTAGAAACAGAAGTTACAAATATAATCAGTAGTCCAAGAACCTTGTGAAACAAGGGGTCCAAACGTTGGCAAATTTCTATTGCTGTTTGACAATAAAGCATCTTAAGTTCAAACATCAAATTTGTAATTTAAAGAAAGACACAAAAGTCAATCCTGTTGCCAAGCTAGAAATGAAAACCAGTCATTCATTCATACATTCATTCAATATTTATTTAGAACATAATGGGTGCTAGATAGGATGCTAATCATTGAGACACCAAGGTTTAAAACCTTTTTTTTAACTCCTTATTTTGAAAAAAAAAAGCCAATTCAATAGGTTAACTGCTATAAGGTAAATATTCCTCACATCCATTGCCATGTATTAGTGATATATCAGCAATAATTACAAATCTCAGCTGGTTGAAAACCTACAGGATACTAAATTTTGAAGGAACCTCAGAGAATTATCACAAGGGAAACCACCACTCTTATGAAGGCAATGATAAATTTCATATTTTAAAATATGAGGAATATTTAAATAAAATGGCATACTCCAACATGTACTGCTACAATTCTAAGGCAGTTCAATGTTGGTTAATACAAAGCTTTTCTTTAGGACATAAAGTAAATTGGGAAAAGGTAATACAAGTACATGCATTTCTCATGTAGTTAGAATTTCCAAAGGTCTAGGTTCCTCTAAAAAAAAAAAAATGAGTCAATTAGGTGAACTTACTCTTTCTGGAAAATGTTGTATCTTAATTTTTGCACTCAACAAGAAGTCTCAAAACTAGCCCTGCTGAAGTTCTTTATAAGTACAAGTAAGAAATAATTACTATATTCATATTTTTTTAATTCTAGATGAACATTCTACTATCAATATATGATTTCCAGTTGTAATCAAGAGATTCATATTTCAATAGATAATTGCTTTTCCCTTTGGTGTGTCTTAACTAGTCTAATCCTTTCAGGGAACATTAAGAGGTAATCATATTTAGCTAATGTCATTTCACTAATTGTGGCCAGCTTACAATCAGGCCCTGTCTAGGAGAATCTTATATGAGTCACAGTGAAATACAATATAATGCAGTAGGAGAGGTAGGAGCTATGCAGAGAGAAAATTTGTTTTTGAGTTTCATCTCTACAACTAAACAGCTTATGTGTTCTTACAAAAATGCTTAACATCTCAATCTGCAAATAGTCCTTCATAAAATGAAGGTATCAATGAAGATGATGAAAGTAATATTACCCACTCAAAGTGTTATTGTAAAGATTAAAGTAAATAAAAACATGTATGTGAAAATATACACATTGTTCAAACATTATTACATATTTTTAAATGACAGAGTGAATCTCATTTCTGCCTTCATAGTCTGAAAGTATGTTAATTTTATTTGAAATATTTTAAGATTTCATCTCTCATACACAGTAAGAATTAAGTAATATTTTAGTACTTTTTTGAGATAAATTAAAAGTTTAGCTACAGTATCCTACCTGCTGATAATTCATTCCTATATCTATGAGAGGTCAACAAAATTCAGGATAAAGTATTTGCTTTTTAATCATAATTTCATATTTAAAATTACAATGCGTTTGTTTGCATAATGTATGGTTATATTTTGATTGAGTCTCATATGGTTTACATGATAATCAAACGAAACACAGTATCATTATTTCAATATATATTGCGGAGTTCTATGTCCCATGTACTGCCAACCACAAACTATTATACAAATATTGATATTTACTATTTTGGAAGCCATTATAATTTACTTACTCACTTAATCTTGACAAGAGGGAAGGCTCTCCAAGAGCAATTTAAAAATGAAAATCTACTATTTCAACCAGGGAAGGCTGCTCACCTTTAAGCTCTGAACAATCTGACCCATCTCCACTAAATTAATTACCACCACAGGGAAACCACAGCTACACAACTGCTCTCTAGGATATTATCCCTATAAGGATAAAAAATTTGATGTAACCTAGAGGCTTTAAACTTAAAACAATCCCTTGTCCTTGATGGAGTTTTTGCTGAAGCATCTGGCAATCCCTGCTAGACTAAGTGGTGTCTAAGCAAATGAGGAAAACTTTGGTATCAGGGATGGGGTGCGGGTGGCAAAGTCAAATAAATCCACTGTTACTACTTGAGCATCAGTGGTGTTCTTCTGTCTCAATTTTGGATGGTTAAGTTTTTCATCTGTTTATAGGACTATCACTCACTTAAGAATGTTAAATGTCTCATTTACTCAATCCAGTGAGTTTGTTCATGCATTTATTAGTAACACAGAAAACACGTTATTCTTAGTCTTTGGAAATCAAGTTTTAATGTACGCTTAATCTAGTTAAAATATAGAAAAGTCTATTTAGATGGTATGGCTGTGTAATGCAATGCATAATGTACTTTAATAACACCACCCAGTGTGTGTAAGATGTAAAGTTAGACACCAGGTAAACTCACAGATGTAAACAGTCTTTTCTCTAGAACATACTTAGAAGGATCACTTATTTTAAAAATATGTTGTTTAAAAAACAATTAACATATGAATATGTATTACCTTAAGCTACCTCAATTCTCTGTTTGGAAAAAAAACCTTGAGATCACAATGGAGTGGGTCAATTCAAACAGAAACAAGGAATTTACTAGATTAGGGCTCTAAAAATTAACAATCTTTGGTGTATCATGAATTTTAAATGTACATTACAAAGAAAAATATGCAAGCCAATTTAACATGTCTCAATAAATAGTGCCCAAATTGATAAACTGATTTTTGTTTACAAAGATAAAATATGCCTAAGATTTCCATATACTGTACACAGTTATGGAATGGTTGGTACTAGATAGATATCAAATAAAAAACCTAAAATAGTATTCATGATCATTTATCTTTAAAAGCACGTGTGCATTTTAATACATGAGGAAAGATTAATAGAACCATTTAAGTTTTTGTGTTAAGTTAAAATTCAGAGAAGCAATCATTTTTAAGTCACAAAAGATAAACCCTTCTAATATCCTTCTGGTTTTGGAGGAATAAAGGCTTTTACTTGACAGTTACTTACATGAATTTGTATCAAAAAGAGAATTTGGCAGAGACTTCTAAATTCATAACAATTGTCTATTAGTCTGTTTTTAATAATTTTTCTTTGGCATGTAATCCTCTTTAATTAGATTCCACTCTCTGTTGTTTCAAGACTCCATAAACGGGTGTCTTATGTACCAGCTGCTAAAGCAGGAGTTACTGTCTAAATGATATTCACAATGAGTATTTAGAAGGTTTACAATTATACCCTTGCTAATAAATTGTGCTATTTTCCCCAACAATTTTAAGTGCTAATCTTCAGAAGGCATTTTAAAATTAGCTAAAATTCTGTCAAGAGATTTACAAAAATTGTTAGCATGAAGATAATTATGTCACAGTCCTTGGACTCCATCTCTGATTGTGTGCATAAATCAGAAAATGTCAGCTGTGTTTTCCCTTAATAATTATCCTTGCAGCAATATATTATAGTCTAAACTCCTATTATAATTTCTGTTTCTGGTTTCTAAAACACCAGACAGTTATTTCAAAAGTTTGGAACTGAATAAATAATTCATATTTCCCAGAATAATAAGTGATTATCAATTCTAAAATTGTAAGTATTAGCAATAAATAGATCAATATGGAAAAGATAAACTCTGTTTTCATAAACTCTCCATCCTAAAAAACCAAATGCTTGAATGTGATAATGACTTTTTAAAAATATTAATTAGGTAAAAATCTAACATAGCAGATAGTAGGCAAATAGAAGCAGGGATCTCAACAGAATTCTAAGGCACCCACTATTTTTTATTTCAACAGCACAGACACTTGAAACACAGGTGTCTGAAATACATATCAAGTTGCTTATCATCTGATACTATCCAATTTTCTATATTTCTTATTAAGTATATAAAATTTTGACCCTCATTTTAGAAGATACAAAATAAAAAAGAATTTTTTGACTTTCATCCAAATATCAAAAATTATAAGTATGCTTTTATTTTCTCTGGTCAAACAGATTAGACCAGAAATATAATTTTTATATAAGCTCAGTAATCATGTTAAAAACAAGTCTCAGACAGCAGTCTTTATAATAAATTAGCTAAGCATTTTGTTTAGCATGTTTCTAATACTATCAAGCATTTCAGAATTCACAAAGATAAAAAAATCCAGTTCTCTAAATACTTTAATGCTGTAGCATATCAAACTCAGGTTTATTATATAAACCATAGAAATCCAGATATAATAGTAACGGTATGTGGCTCAGAGTTGTGGGTATTCAAAGACAAATGAAAAACAGAATATATTTTCCTAGAACATTAGGTTCACGGAAACTATTTTGGAAAAAGGTTTTAAAATTTTGCTCATCAACTGTAATCAACAGAGTCAGATTTTTCAAGTTACTCAATATTGTGTTCTTTCCAATTGTGTGTTTCCTCAGAGTAGAAACAGTCATGTAACTCAAAAATAAAAGAACTTGAGTATTACTACTAAAGTTAACATAAACTTTTCAATCACATCAAATGAACAGGGCCAATGCTAGAACAACAGGGACTATAGGAACTAGAATCCATGATTTCCGCAGATCCTCATGAATCAATTTTCTGAAAAATAAGTTTATAGCCTTAAATCAGATTTCCTTACACCTTGGTTAAACCAACCAGCAAACAAAACTTTCTCCTACAAAATACATCCACTTCTTTCCAAAACCACTTCCTTTAAAAAATGTTTTAGTAACAAACATACTATTAACCTTCCTTCCTTTCACAGTATACTCCCCAATATATAAAGCATGTTGAAAATTATGCATATTGTAAATGGTTTAATTTTTTAACTTCAAATCTTAATATATTCAATTACAAAAGTAATATATGCCCTTTTATAAGAACTGAATACAAAGTTATGTAACAATAATTTTCTGTCTCCAACCTAACATCTAATTCTACTCCAGTGAGCTAGATTACTACCTTTCTATAGTTTTCCATGCTCACACGACACGTTTTATGTTGCAGTTTTTTGTGTGGGGTATGTGTGTGTACTTGTTGTTTCTCAGTGGGGTCTACTTACTTAAAAACATCAGTCAGCAATTCTCTGTGTGTGTGTGTGTGTATCACAAATAGGTGGATCTACCACCAGGTCAATAAATATGACTATAAAATTCCAAAAACTTCTCAATATTACATATTTTACTTAACAATTTTCTTAATGATAGAAACATAGTTTTATTTCCCTAGAATTTTGCTGTTATGAATAATGCTATAATATATCCTTGCACATGTGTGATGGTGACTTCTCTTACTAGGGGATAAATTATGGTGAAAAAGATAGGATCTTTTTTTAACCATTTTGATATACATTACTAGACAATTCACCACAAGTTTGTAGTAATTCACAATCCACTAGCAATGTATGAAAGTGCTTAGTTGCCTGAAACTTTGCCAGTGCTAGACATTATTAATCTCCTACATATGCCAGTTGGAGACTGAAAAGCATTTTATAATTCCCTGGATACTAATGAGGTGGAGCATCTTTTCATGTGCTTATCGGCTATTTACATTTTATTTTTAGATATTGCCTATTCATATCCTTTGCCATTTTTGTCATTTATGTCATAAATATATTCTCAATAATTTTCCCTTCACTTGTGTAGAGTAACTTTGGCCACACAATAGTTTGTTGTTTATCTTTAAAGGATATTAAGAATAACCAAAAACTGACATAATGTTTGAGATAAAGCTATAGTGGATTTTTAGAGGACAATGTATAGCATCAAAATATAAATCAGGAGACAACAATAAAGTATTGAAAATTATAAAGTGTTTTTTTAAATGCACGACAAAAAAAAAAAAAACCCAGAACACCCTCTCCCTTAATCAATGAAATAGGAGTAATTTTTTAAGCCCAGTGCTGTAATATTTTGTTTGAATCTGCTTTGGGCCAAAGTGAAGCATCCAAGCGGAAAATGGGGTTGTTATTCATCTAAGTCTAAACCATAAAATTTAATACATAGAAATAATTTCTGAATAACTGGTTGAAAGCGGAGGTTAACCAGATACTGTATTTTTCTGGGATTAAAGGATGAATATCAACAATATTCCTTATTCTTTGCCACATTCACCATTTCATCCCATTTTTTATGATGTCTTCATTTCCCAAACATTTGAAGTTAAAATATGTGAAGAAAATGTCAGTAGGGTAAGTTTTTTGTCTTATTTCTTCTTAATTATTAAAAAAAATATGACATTAATTGGAAAAATGAATGGAGTTATGTGCACAAATGATGTGAAATCCATGAAAGGCAGAAGCATAAGGGGATTTCACTGCATCTAGGCCTGGCCACTTTCCAAATTCAAGGAACAACAGCCTCACTCTCAAATTATGCTTTGTCTCCAAGAGTTTATTTTTTCTCAAAAGGTTTATTTCAGTGATAAAACAGTTGAATTATATACATATGAAGTTTCCAAAATTATAACTTTTAGTCCATTTTAATCAAATGGGCATGAATGTGGATAATTTGCTCTTCTGACCTTCACTGGAAGAAAGTGTAGGTGTAAGAATTTTTCTCCATGAAGAAAAAATGATGCTGTATCAGAGGTTAAAAACTACAAGTAAAACAACTTAAGTTCATTGTTCACCCTAACACAGACATTTGCATATTTGGCCCATTAAAGTATTCTTACAACTTTGGGCATGATTCATTTTTTAAAAAATGTAAAGAAACAGTATATTTATGGTACATGACCAAAATGCTGCAATGAAAATGAAATTTGAAAATTGAATGAAGAGAGTTGATTATGTAGATTGCAAGGCTCAGATAATTTACATGTGATGAAAATTACAGTATCAGTTTTAAAATTAATGGCATTATCACTCATCATTATTCCCTGAACTGATCCTTTTATGAGATTATCACAGAGACAAGAGAAAATTGACCAAAAGATTAGTGACCCTTTCATCTCATCATAATCCACAAGTGGCTTAACTTGTCATCAGAAAATATACTTATCAAAATTTCTATCAACACAGCCTTGAAATATTGCACTGTACTGCTTCTTTGACTCAATTCTGAGTATCTCTTACTAGTGATTATGTTGATATATTTTACAAGCAGTGAAAAAGGAAACTGATGGCATCTCTCCCCACATGACTGTATGCAATCTTCAATGCTATGACAGCTCAAGAATGACAATCGCCTCATTGCTGAAATGAATATCTGACATAAGTATTTAATTTAAACCAGTTTCCTGAACCTGACAGGATCATAGAAACAGTATCCCACCAATTTACCTAAACGGAGTAGCAGGGGAAAAAAAAAATGTTTGTTCCCAGATATGGAAAATTCATATATCATTTTAATGTCAAAATGAACAAATCTTATAGGAATCTAACATACTCAACCTTATGCTTATTTTTTGTTTGTTTTTATTATTAATTTTATTAAAATAGAACGCAATCTCTAGGAGACAAGAAATTTTCCTGTATTTCATTCACTACTGTAACTGAAGGGCTTAAACAGAGTCTGACCCATTCTAGAAGTTCAAGGAATAAATAAAAAATATATTATATGTAGAATAAAAAATTTGCATTATTATTAAAATTAAACAAAGACTTCATAGATACTGCCTTTTGTGGGCTAAAGGCCTGGATCTTCTCTAGTAGTCAGAGGCTTCTTTTTTTACTATTAGTGGAATTTCACTGGAAAATTTGATATGTAGTCCCTTGTTGATAAAATTCTTAAAAACTGACTTGCTACACAGGGAAAGATGTTAAGCATATTTTAATTTTATTTTTAATCAATTTTGGCGATATATAAAGTAACATTTTTATTAAACATATTAAATATTTCAACTTGAACTGAATAGCTATATTGTTATGCTTGTTAGAATAATTAAATATTGGCTACAATCATCAATAGAATAACAAGTATAATAAAATTAAATTGTCAGTGCATATGTTAATTGCAGAGACGAAAATATTCTTCTAGAGCTTAATTTTCAAATGGCCTTTCAAAGGAAGATCATACTAGGTGGCATTCAAGTTGATTTCCTCTCTCACTAATATATATTTATTTCTATCAGAAGACATTTTAATACAATTGAGTAATCCAAATATTTCAATGCTTTCTACAAGTCATACAGGAACTTATGTTGTATAATGATTCTACTAAATGCAACTATTAATACCTTTTACTCTTCTACTGATTTCATTAATTATTATAACATCACGATTATTATTTTAAACAGCTTAAATGTTGACTAGTTCTACAAAGTTATCAGCCCTCTATTCACTGACACATTGCTGAAATCATTAAACTGGAAGGGGCTTTAAGAATGCAATAAACGTTTGTTAAAGTGAATTGACACTAGTGCCTATTTATAAAGTTATGAAGAGAAAATCTATATTGTTTAAAAGATCTCTAAAAAACAAAATTCATAGCCTCTCAAGGATTTAAAATCTTCATCTTAGTACATTTTTTAGTTCTCATCTAAAGCACTTATACTTCCCATCCTCTTGTTCTGCACTTGGTGGAGATGTTCAATAAATATTTGTTAAATCCCATCTTCTTGTTCTGTACTCACTGGAGATGGAAAACAGCTAGTCTTCTTTCTCTTATAAGAACCCTTCATCCTTAAAGACTGTTATTAACTCCCCACTCTTCTAGTCTCAAGCCTGAACAATCCAATCTTTTAGCCTTCCTTCATCATTCTGGCTTCTCTTAAGTCTCAATTTATACAGATGCCTATCTCAGAAAACCTACTCAGGGTCTCAATTTCCCTTCTTATTAATTGAGGTTAAAATTGGAAAAGTTACCCAATGCATTTAACCAATTTTTACCATAATCAACAAAATATTGCTTTACAGCTTCTCACTATAGCAATAACTCGCCCCTACACCTATCTATATGTTCTTTTGAATATAAATAACACTTCAACTCACTAGAACATTCAGATTTAGTAGAAGAGGCTATTTTACCTCATAGCAAATAATATGTTTCTCTTCAGTATAGGCAACAGGATTTTATCTTAATTTCCCTTAGCATAATCTGATTGTCTGGCCCAAAGCCATCATCTATGGAGCCTTCTGAACAATCCCCAGTGGACATTACAATATTGACTGTGTGAGAACTTTTATTTTCCTAGACAAGTTAGAAATGTGAACTTGGTTTTCTTTAACACTTATTTATAGCATACAATCAGACTGACCTTGTTTGATGGAATACCTAGATTAAAGGATAGTCATGTTTCTTTCCATAAGAAGTCAAATGTTCATTAATTTAGTAAGCAATACTCTAAACACTCCATAATTATTTTCATATGTACAGCATTTGTATGAATTTGATCTGTATGAATTTCCTAGAAAAAATTTACAATACTTTTAGAGTTTATTCTAAATATTTATTCTAAATATTCTAGGCATCTGCCCTCATAAGCATACATTTTAATGAATAGGGGAGAGATGATACAAATATATACTTAAAATATCTTTTTAAAATATGAAAAATATACATACTTCAAATGTTTACATTTAACACTATGTGATAACCTCAGATACTAACAGAGTTTATCACATAGTGTTAAACGCTACAGGGAAAGAAAGGAGAATAAAGTGATAGGGAAATAAAGATCTATTACAAACAGAATGGTCAGGGAAGACATTTTCAAGATCTGAACAAAGGGAAAGGAACTGCAAAGACCCTAAAAGAGAGTCAGTATGCCTAAAATATGATAATAAGGTACATAATGGTAGAAGGAAAAATAGGAGACAGGTTTCATATCACAGAGAATCTTGCCAAACCATGGTGATACTGCAATATAATAAAGAATACATATTTTGGTTTTCATCCCTGTTTTCTGGCACACAGCTCCTATAAGCTTTGTAATCTCAGAAGTCGTAAGTGTCTTTTTGTATGCTGATGAGATGACTGATGCCTGGAGGCTCCTGTACAGCTTCAGAATGGGGGCTGGTTGCCAGTCAATCAACCGTGTGATTACAGAGTTGGAACTTTTAGTCCCATCCCCTATCCTAGGAGAAGGGAGAGGGGCTGAAGTTTGAGTTAAAAATGACCAATAATTTGATCAATCATGCCTACATAATGTAACCCTTATAAAAACAAAAGAAAGGGGCTCACAGAGCTTTGGGTCAGTGAACATGTGGAGGTGCTGGTGATAACAGCGGTGGTCTATCTGGAGTGGCTGCTGTGAAGACACCAGCTGCAGCTGGGGAGGTATGGCTGGAGGAAGCGTGGCCAGCACTACACCCTCCATAGGGCCAGCAGGAGCCGGATACAGGTGGGAGCCCCACACCCTTCTGAGTTGGCAGGGTTGGAGCCTTGCCCTCTTGGGTGCAGCTGCAGCCACCCAGCTGTGGCTCCAGACCTGGGCAACCCTGCCTTCTCAGGGGCCTGGGAAACCCCCCACTGCCCCCGCAGTCTCAGAAGTGCCTGCTCCCACTACCTGGTCTCTCCCCACCCAGGCACCTGCTCTGATTTTGGAGCAAAGTTGTGGCTGAGCCCAGGTGCTGTCGCAACCTGGCTGGGTGTGCACACATTTGCAGCAGTGCTGACAGGCCAGCTGTCTCTCACCTTGTGCCCCTCTGGACTCTGGGTACCGATGAGCAACAGTGGAAAGCAGGGGGTGCTGAGGGGTGCTCAACATGGGCCTGCAGGCACTCTTGGCACAAATAGCCTGGGCACTGTAGATTACCTGATCAATGGCAGCAGTACGCAGACAGCCTCAAGCATGGAAAGGGGCGGGTCCCCAGTGAAGCCCCACCTTCAAGCCAGGGACTTCCTGAAGCATGAGGGCTGGACTGTCAGTTCCAGGTGGAGTCCCTGGAGTTAGAACTTACGGTGCTTTTTCTGGACCTGCCCACAGCCACCTATAGACCAATCAGCACACACTTACTCCCTTCTGAAGCCCATACAAACTCTGGACTCAGCCAGACTCAGAGACATCAGGACAACCAGCTGTGGAAAGGAGCTACCCAATTTGGGTCTTCACCACTAGTTGGGACGACCTGCCTACAGAAAGAAGCTACCCACTCCAGGTCTCCTTTCTGCTGAGAGCTGGACACTCATTAGGATGACCTGCCTGTGGAAAGCAGCTAACCACTATGGGTCTCTTGAGTACTGTTCTGTCACACAGTGAAGCTCCTTTCTACCTTGCTCTCCCTCCAGTAGCCTGTGTACCTCATTCTTCCTGGACATGGGACAAGAACTCAGGACCCATCAAATGGTGGGAATGAAAGAGCAGTAACAAAAACAGGGCTGAAACAGAATCTTCCTACTGCTAGCCAGGTTGTGGGAGACATGAAGGAGAGGAGAGCTGTGGTCCTTCAGGGAGGCCAGACCTAGGGGTTACCTGATCCAGGGCTGTCACATCCTCTTTGGGGCTCTGTGGCTCCTGACGTCTCCAAGCTTCCAGGCACCATTACATTCCCCTCATCCACGTGTGGGTGCATACAGCAGACGCCACGTGTGGTACATCTGATCCAGCTGCAGCCTCACATGGAGCCGGGACCTGTACCAGTGCCTGGAGCTGCCCACCCTGCCGCAGCAGCAAGCATCCCTGGCTGTGTGCAATGGGTGGACCCCACACTCACTCACTCGCACACCTCTTGCCACTCCGCAACTGGCTTGCCCTTGGCAGGTATGGGATCCAGACTGGTGGTGCGAGCCGAGAACAGCCTGCTGGGCCGAGTGGGCAGAATGAGCCCAGGTGGCATGGGCAATACTCAGGCAGAAGGCATTGTTGAACACAGAGGTTTCCAGCTGGTGAAGTGACACCTCAAGGATCAAGTGACACTGGGATGGTGGCACAACCAAGACAGGACATGGAAGCTCCATGTCTTTTTCCCCATACCTTGCTCTATGCATCTCCTCCAATTGGTTGTTCCTATGTTGCATTCCTTTATTTTAAAAAAACTGGGAATCTAATAAATGAACTGTTTTCCTGAGTTCTCTGAGCCATTCTAGCAAATGATTGAACCTAAGGAGGGTGCTGTTGCAACATCTGATTTATAACTAGTTGTTCAGAGACACAAGAGACAGCCTGGACTTGTGTTTGGCATCTGACTCGGGGGAAGTCTTGTGGGACTGAGCCCATAACCCCCAGGATGTGATGCTAAATCCAGGTAGATAGTGTCAGAATTAAGTTGCAGAACACCTAGTTGGTGTCCTCAGAGAACTGGAGAATTACTTGGGGTGGGAAAACCCCACACATCTGGTGTTAGAAGTGAAGTACTGAGATTGGTACGAATATAAAGAAGAAACAATATTTGTTTATTTTGTTCAACAATGATAATGTTTGCATTTATTCAAATTACAATATGAAGTGTTTACAGGGAAATATGTAGCATCATTGTCTTAAAATCATATGAAAACAATCACATCATACTTTCTATTTTTTAATGACTATTATTTGTTCACCTATTTTTAACTTCTCAAAATATAGAACTAATAAAACATTAGTTCATCATATGTTTTCATAACACAAATATTCAGTAAGAAGTACAGATTTTCAAAAAAACAGCACCTTTCAGTCGTGAAATTCAAAACCATAAAGTGGAGGGAGGGATGGCTGCCCCAGGTGTCATTTTTAGCTATTCACCTTCAAATCCCACTTACACTTTGGAACTTTTACCTAAGAATCAGTCATTTATTTCCAACGGATTGCCATGAATTTAGAACTGGACTATGTGAATTTAGAACTGGACTATGTGAATTTAGAACTGGACATGGAGTTTTATATTTTTCCTCAAAATAATTGTCTTTCCTCCCAGGAACCACAAAATACATTTGGAATATAGTGACTGCTAAAAAATAAGAATATAATCTCTACAAAAACACGTCAAATAATTACTCAAACAAAAACTCTCTCCATTTACATAATTTCTTAAATAGAAGGAATATGTAATATACAAACTGAAAATAAATGAAAAATAAAAGTGTTACAAACTTAAGCAAATGGTATTATGTCTTCAACATACCTATGAAGCTTAATAAAAATATTTAAAATCATTCTTTGAAAAAGGATTCCTAGTGCCAAAAAATAAAAAGTAGAACAGATTTCAAACACAGGCATATTCTAACAAAATAACAGAAGGTATTGTCAGGCAGGGAATAAAGGCATGCTAAATTTATCTGCTTAAATGAAGGGACTCAATGGAGCCTGACTCTATTTATTGACTCTGATACTTATTGACAATTATAAAAAACAATTCAATTATGTTTAAAATTTAATATTAAGTACTTACAGAATCAAAACATAGTGTATGACATTAATCAGGAGAAAAACTTAAAATTTCAGCAAAAACAACAAAAGAAAGAAACACTATATACATGGTAGGGGTGGGCTGGGAGCTAATACAGCATTTGAATGCAAGTCCAAATATGTAAATTAAAAATTAGGTTAAACTTTTCTATTAAAGGGAAAGATTCTCAGAATCAAAAATAACCAAATAAAGCTTACTCTGTCATACACAAGCTATATCTCTATATCAAATGCCAGAATTTAAAAATAAAAGGATGGGCTATGTGAATGCAAAGCACACGATTGTTTTATATTCATAAATGGTGAAACCCACAAAGAACATACAATAATAGGAAACTAAGGTGAAAATATAGCATTTAAAATATTAAATATTCAATGTCAATGAAAATTGTTATACCCCTCTAACGAACAAGAGAAAATATCACTTCTTTTTTTTTGAGACGGAGTCTCCCTCTATCACCCAGGCTGGAGTGCAGTGGCGTGATCTTGGCTCACTGCAAGCTCCGCCTCCCGGGTTCATGCCATTCTCCTACCTCAGTCTCCCTAGTACCTCCGACTATGGGCGCCTGCCACCACGGCCGGCTAACTTTTTGTATTTTTAGTAGAGACGGGGTTTCACCGTGTTAGCCAGGATGGTCTCAATCTCCTGACCTCGTGATGCACCCACCTCGGCTTCCAAAAGTGCTGGGATTGCAGGCTGCACAAATACCACTTCTATTTAAAAATGTTTAAGAGACTTTTAGTGACTATTTTCCAAAAATGTCATATTGAGTGAAGTAAATTAAATTCAGTTCATCTTTTAAGAGGATGTGAAAGTGTTACTTTAGAGGATTCAGGAAGTTGGACTGTGAAATGCAATTATATTTTATGTTATTAGGGCAACAGATGTATTAGTTTTCTTTTATGTGTATCTAGCATGAAAATATCAAGCACAATTATTATATACAATAATGCTTAATTTGATATGAATCAGTGCTATTGCATCACACTTATAAAGGAAAGACTATGTTGTATAATTAAGTATAAGCAGAATCTCCCTCTGCATGGCACCATTAACCAGCATCTTGAGTATTGCACTTGTTTTAGAAAAGCTCAAATAAAGAACAAAGGTTTTCAGAGGAAAACAATGAAGAAAGGTTTCGGGATTTTTTTCTGTGTATTATAAGATTAGGAGTCATATGTCTCCAAACATTTGAAATTGGATCAATTTCAGCTTGTCAGAGTTGTAAGTAATGACTGAAGTCTAAATATTAGAAAGAAAATCTGTATATATCCTAAGGAAATACTCTTAAATACGTGAAATGATAGTGATTACAATTACACCAATTGAGGCATTGGTTATGATAGCAAAAAACAGAACAAACAAAAAAAACCCTGTATAAAAATTTAGTGATCAGCTCTAGAGCATTAGATAACCAAATTACCATATTATTGTGATACTGAAGTCACTTAAATAATGTGTAGTATAATACAAGATTATGCAAAACATTTGCATATTATTTTAAATGAACAAAGTTACAAACTAGGAATATACACTACAATCGCATTTTTAAATAAAAATATAGACATATAGAATAAAATTAAATGAACACACTTCAAAATGTTATTGACTTATTTCTAAGTGGTAGGATTTCAAGTGATTCTATTTGCTTTTGTTCTACGTATATGTATTTCCTGAATTCTGTACACTAAAAATCCTTTAGTAGTTAACTCTTAGTGAGTTCTTACTCTATACATGGCATTGTTCTAAGCAAGTGCTTTATATGTCTTAATTTGTAAACACTTCAACAGCCCTGTAAAACAGCCATTTCTACATTCATTTTTTTTTTTTTCGCCAGCTGAGAAAACGGAAGCCCGGAGCTTAAATGACTTGCCTAGGTTTCCTGAGTAGAAACTGATAGAGCCTAGACGTGAACCTTAGAAGTTTGGCACCAGAACCAGCACACTCCAAGCACTCCACAAATAAGAACTGTATTATCTTTCATAATTTTCAAAGAACCTTAATAATAATGATAAAAATAAAGGAAGATATTTGATTAATTTTTAAGTTTGCCACACTTGCCATTCATCACAAAGATCAGTTCTATCTTTATTTCTACAAAATTTACAAATTTTATTTCTACAAAATTACAGGAAACAATACTGGCCAATATTCCTCAGCAGTGTTTAAATAGAGCTTTTCCTAAAGACATGAGTGTCTTCTAAACTTTTAATTTTGTGACTTTAACAAAAACAAAATATCACATGTTGTTGTTGTCCTCAGGAGCACTAAGAAATTTCCTGCCCGAGAAGTAAATGACTGAGGGGAAAAAATTATAGACCATTATGGCATGCTAATAATCCAAATTAGATAAACAAACACAAGCAATGGAAAGGAAGAAAGAGCAAATGCATTCAGCAGAGAATGGTGATAAAAAATAATGGACAGCTCATTCTCCACAGCTAAAATTGCACAAGCTGAGCTGTCTAAGGGAAATGAGTCATCTGTTTCTCAAGTTATAAGGGAATCTTACAGAATATTTTGAGTTTGAATAGCTAACACCGCAGGCAATTGAAATAGGTCTCCAAATATCTGATTAAAGTCATGCATGATTACAGCTGGTATAGAATTTTTTTGTACCTTTCTTGCAAATGGTAAAATGTAGGTTAAATCTCTAATTTTCTCTGTTACTTAACTTCTAAAGTAGGTATTAATTAAAGAAATAAATTAAGATATGCTTAACTAAATTCTTAGATATGAAAATGAAGTATAAAACTTTTTATTAGGACATTATTCACTTTTACAATGCTTCTTAATGAACTATTTGGTCCTTTGATTCAACAGTCCTTTTATTTCATATGAATTCTTTAAAACAATGGATTTTCTGGAGTAGAATCTGGTTTTAAATATCTAAAATATCAGCCTCAGAATGCCAGAGTGACTGAATAGAAGGAAAAATGAGAAGAAGAAGAATATAAAGGGTGCTGTGCAATCATGACAGATAAAAACACAGGAGATCACAGTAAAAATAAAACTACCAATAGTGTCATCTATAGAATTCGGTCACCTATTTTTTCCAACTTAATTTGATCGAGCAAATTGCCTACAAAAAACCATCCAGCAAGGTGATTTTTGTATTTCACTGCTTATAACTATAACTCCACCATCTGTTCTATAAATGATATGTTAAAAATCAAATCAATGGTGATTTTTAAAACACATGTCCTTTTTAAGAATATGATATATTATCTCCCATGATTCCTTACCAATTTGCTACTTCACAGAAAAAAATGAATTGTCCTCTGGTTTCTTAAATTGTCTATGTAATAAAACACAGTAACACATACTATGAAAAGCTGAGGGTGAAACAGAACTTTAGGATCTTTCATCAGTTAAATATGTCATAATATTTTGTCATTTCACAAAGCAATGATGCTCAAGGAGATATTATTTGAAGAACGGATAGCCATAATCTCTATTAATACAAAAATACATAGGGAAGGACATTTTCATTTAGACTTTCATTTATTTAGATTTATTTAGATTTATTTATTTAGATTATTTAGATTTATTTCATTTCATTTAGATTTTCATCTAGACTTTTATACACTATGATGTTTCTAACAATTTATAATTTTGGAACATAAATTATCATTGTCTAATTACCATATATATATATATATATATGTCACTTCTGTTGCCCTTTATTTAATACTCTTATTCAAATAAGTAAGTGGAAAGTATTGCTTATGATGAGGTCAGATTAGGATTCTCCTTATTTTTATGTTAGTGTAATATGTCACTTCATTCTTTATTCCTTTCACCAACTATATGTATTAAATTTCCTAGATGCACATAGTGCATGTAAGGTCAAGGTCAAATAAAGGTAAAACACATGAATGGCATACAGCATCACGGAAATTCAAGAAAATATAGTTATAATTTAAATATACAGGGGCATTCAGACCTCCCCTATGTAGTCTTTTCAAATCTCTACATAATCATAACATTTTACAGAAAGTTTCTGTCCCGAAGTCCAAATATGGTACTTAACCCTAGTCCTCCAAACTCAGCAAATACCAGGCCAAATTTTGAAATTTCTACCTTGGCTAATGGTGACAGTAGCAAAGAAAAAAAAAAGGGAAACTGGGCTCTAGGCTCTAAACAAATATATGTGAAAGTTTTCTATCAATTATAATGCACTATACATGAGGATTTTCTGTCTACATATGTCTACATGTTTGTGTTTGTGTTTAATTCAGGAAAACCAGGACTGTAAAAAAGAAAATGCTTAAAGCTTGCATCTTTGAACCAGGCAGAAGGTGAAGCAAACCAACATGACACATGTATACCTATGTATCAAACCTGCATGTTGTGCACATGTACCCTAGAGTTTAAAGTACAGAAAGAAAAAAAAAGACATACCAGAGACTGTGCAATTTACAAACAAAAAAAGAAAGTGCAGCTACATGATGCCTGAAGGAAACCAAATGAAAGAATGTGGAAATTAAGCCATTCAAGCATTCAAGGACCAGCACTAGGAAATTTCAAGTAGCCATTACCTAGATTTAAAAAATCAGAAATCCTTACATTAAAAACTAATCATTTGAATTCTGTTTTAATTTACTTTCTATTTTCTCTTAGGTGGGATAATCATACCTGATTAGTGCTATTGTAACATAATAGTGCTTATTATGTGCCAGACACAAGGAGTCACATACATAACAGTTATTATTTACTGTTATTACTAATATTAGTATATATTACTTTCATCCTCATTTTATAAATGAGGAAATTGAGGACTAGACAGTTGAAGTAACCTCCCCAATATCACAGAGCTGGTAGTTTTCCAAAATTCAGTTTTCCCATCTTTAAACTGAAGAATAAAACATAATAACATGGAATCTATTACAGTAATTCTTATTGTATTAATGATGATGTTATCCAAATTGTACAAGTGGAGTGTAGCCATTGAGCAATGAACACTGCATTTTTATCAGTGATTTCCATTGTTAAACTGCTTTGTATAATGCCAACTATTTTTCGTCTTACTCAAATTCAACTTATCTGATGCTCATATAGCAACTTTCTGAATACAATTTGACTCCCAATAGATTTTCTTCTTCAAGGATGATGATTTCTCAGGTTAAATCAACAACCTATTTATAATGATGATGTGTTACCCCATGAAGCTGAAACACAGGCAAAAAATGATGTTCGTCACAATTCAAATACTCATACACATTTTCCTCATTATAATTTAGTAAGCTGGCACACTGGAAGCTATTTTAGCAAGACTTATTCAGATATATTTCCCTCAGGGATACTTCACCAATTTATTATTGAAAATCAATTGGCTGCCAATATCCAAACCCCTTTGTATCATGACATCACTTCTAGGCAGAAGTCTCCCCTGATACCCAGGGAGCCCATTCTGAGTAATGGTTGCACCGAAGGGCACCCTAGCACTTGGGCATGTGTCAAGTTGTTTCTCTTGTTTTACTGTAGCATTCTGTAGGTCTCCCTCCTGCACTAAACATTATGAGGGCAGGAACTGTCCTCTATGTATAAATGTCTGTTGCATAACCCAGTGCTTGTTCTATCATAGTTTATTATATGGTAATATCAGTTTCCTGAATTAATGCTCAATATCAATGTACTGAATTAATTATTGATTTATATTTAAATCAATCCTTCAGAAACTTCTATGCTGTTAGTTCAGTTATGCACAGTCTTAAGCATATCTTCATTCAATAAACTCTCTGGGTATTGTCATACTAAATTTCTGAAGCAGGTGAACTGCTCTGATAAAAACAATTAAGCTTGTGTTGCCAAATGTGGGCTTACTTGATAAACATCAGTCTTTATGATATTGCTGAGCACAACCTTAAGGCTGATTTTGTTCCTAACCAAGTGTGATACATATTACACTACATGTGGCCTAGAGTCTATAACTAGAATATTACCCAAATGAAGATTTTCAGTAAATCTATTAAACCATATGAATAAATTAACAGCTACAGTTTATTTAAAATTTAGTATTTTCCAAAATGTTTTACACATCATCTTCAATTATCTTCAGACTAACACTTTTACTAGGAAGTAGACATGAAGGACATGATCAGATAACAAGAGATCATCAGATAATGCACAGAAGTCAAGTGACTTGTCTAAGATTGCGTAGTTAACATAAATAGTGTTCTCCCACTTTCCAGTATTGTTTTGCTTTACAAAACTATACTCACACAATTAAAAGAAAATGTTATAATAAACCAGTCCATGTGGAGGCAAATCTGTCTCATCCTTGCAAAAAATACTTATGGCCAAAAAAGAATCTCATATAAGAAAAAAAATGAAAAGACATTTCTTATAGGAACAGAATTAAAATATTGCTTTGTCTCATCTTCCTGTCTGTTGCTCACACATTTGACTGCTGATTATATTGTTAACTCTTCAGAATAAAAAGGAAATACCAATTCACCATTTCTATTATCCAGAAAATATATACATAAAAAGAAAATATTCATATTATTTAATTGTTTGCCTTTTTTCTTGATTTTTCAAGCATCTATGCAAATAAATTTTGGAACAAAGACAGAGATGTGCAAGATTTTCTGATAAATTTAGAACCACAAGAGATTTCTGCAAAGGAATTCATGAAAATATCTGTATTTGCAGATTTTTTTTACAGATGTTGAGACTTTAATAAGCAACATCTTTAATATCATACATCAATTTTCAAAAGTTTATTTAGCTTACTGCATATTCTCCAATCTGATACTCAATAGTAGCTAAAAATAACATACAATACATTTATGTAATACGTGGTTATAGTTCAAAGAGCCATCCGCTACACTGGGAAGAAGCTCAGGTGCCCCAAAACTCCTACCATGGGAGCAGAGAGAGTTCTATTCAGTATCAAATGCCCCCAGTTTAAGATTCTGAACACTAGCATGTAGAAAGACTTTTGTGTCAGAAAACATTTTATCACATTCAGGAAGAGTTTAAAATCAACTTAGATAGCACATTGCTGATATGTGAAAAGTTTGAAAATTCTACTGAATACTTCTCCTCCTTAGTTTTGAAAGCTGGTATTAGTGAAGTAAGTTGAAACTCTTGGTTCAGCCTTCCAAACCACTCCCATACCCCCTGCTTATGTACATTCAAGGTCAGCCAAATACAACCAAAAGAGGGTACAGGGTCAGGAGATTCTTGTGTCCATCACGAGCAGGGTGAGATGTCCATGGCCACAGAATGAAAAGTTTATTAAGAGAAGGAGGAGCACTGGCCAAGCCTAGGAGCTGCAAATCCAACGCAGTTTAAGCTTCCCAACAGAGAACCCATGAATGCTTTATGGGTATGACAAGACCTTGATCCCATCAGCTAAGCCCATCACCTCAGCCTCCTGCATATCTCAGGGGCCAGGTGATTCTATTATAGTCTCTGAGTGTCAGGATGTGAAGGAGGTGGGAAAGCTGTGTTCTACTGTTTGCTTCCCCTTCCCCACCTCCACTGAGGTCTGTCCTCATTGCCAGGCACTTGTTCGGTTCAGAGAAGAATTGTATACGTGTGTTCTCGAAAGTTCATAGTGGTAAGCAGGCTTCTGGCGACCTGAGATAGCTCAGCAGTGGCCTCAGGAGTCACAGAGAACGTGTTGTTGGCCATGGTGCTCTGTGTCAAGCTGGTCCTAGAACTGCTATGACAGGTGACGGTAGTGCTGCCAGAGGCCCTAAGCCCAGGCACAGGTCCCTGCAGATTTCTGGACGCAAGTAGGGACAAAGAACAGACTACTGGAGTTTTTGTCACTTTAGAAGAAAAAACATATTTATGAGATTTGTCTCATTCAAAAAAAAAATGGTCTTAAATCAACTTTGGTAGAAGACAAACTTAAGAACAAATTATTAGAAATTCACAAACTGGAAATCTTTAATAAAGCACTAGAAAGCCCCGACTCTTTACTTGGGCTTACATTAAAGACTCTCAGAAAAGGACCAAAAAAAAATCTAAATGTTTAGAACAATTTAGGTTGGTAGCTTAAAGACAGAATGTTTCAGTTTTTAGGAGATTCATCGAAACACAATTCATGTAGCTGCAACCAAAACAGCCTTCAAAATACATCAGAACAATGAAGAACAACTTCAGACACCATTGAAAGACACTTCGGATAAAAATTCCAATCTTCAGGGAAACACAGAGCTGCTTTCACAAGAAGCTGAAGAGTGGAAAAGGGAAGAGGGAGCAAACATACTAAGCAGAATAAAATGCTAGAAAATTCTAAAATGTGTAGGAAACAAGTTCTAAAATATGACAAGTCTGATCAAGCTTCTGTGTGAACACTAGTTAAAGGTGAGAGACTGGGCTACTGTTCTTGGAGACGACAACATGGATGCTAGGAACTTGGATATAAAAATGCAACAGAAATGGAGACATCTCAGAAGATGAATCAAAATTTTGAAGAATCTTACTAATGCAGCTGAGTTATTTAGAAAATCTTGATTCAAAAAACATGAATGCTCACTAAATTAACTGAAAGAGGGGAGGTCATATTAAAAGTCTGCAAACTGGGAAAGCTTCATCACACTCAGAAACAAAGTAACAGGAAAACGCACACAGAAAGGAGAGGCAAAATTGCTGGTGGAAATTTCAAGTCCTTCTTGAACTGAATCAAAGAAATGAAATATATTTTCACAAAATATCCTATTTAGACTGTGTTTACCCCATAAAGATAGAGGAGAATCTTCCCAAGGGAGGTGAAAAGATCAGTCATGCATGTGAAGAGATGGACACCTACAAAATATAAGCCTAAAAGTTCTTAGAAAAAAAAAGGTCGTTGGCCTATTATCAAAGCCAGATTATTTTCAATGAGCAAAATACTCAAATAACAGGTTGACAGTTCTGTTGTCTGAGTGAAACCTTAATCATGTAAGAAAACAAAATGCCTGCACATAAGACAAATTATTAACAATTTAAATGTTTCAAAAAATATCCTAATATTCTTGATATTCCAAGTGAAACATTTAGCAGAGACTTCTGAGGACCACCAGGGCACACTCTGGCTAACCAGATCTCTGATGAAGGAGAAGTATCAAGTTGTGAAGGTATGCAAATGCAAGGCCTCATGCGTGATATGGACCGGATGCCACCCACTACCCAGCCCAGGCTCAGGACTGCATAAGCAGGGTCCTTCCAACAGACCACTCCCTCCTGACATAGGAGGTCCTCCATAAGCGCAAAACTGAGTTTCTCCTGGTATCTCTGGCATTGGCAGATGCTGCAGACCTCCTTTGGGCTCAACTCTCCCACTGACGTGGAGTTTCTGGTTCAGGTTCTGGTGCTCTGAATCTATCCTATCGTTCATTCTGTTAAATGGCAGCTATTACAAAGGGATCCCCAGTGGCAGGTACTGAGAAGAGGATCCTCTCCCCAACCTCCTATTCTATAAAGATGAACCTCTCCAAGAACCCTATTTCCCAGAAACTTGCCTTGCCCAGTACATCTTCCCCTGACAACAAGAAGGGTCTCAATACCAGCACTGGATTTTGTCTTCAGACCCCATAGCCTGAAAAATAGAAGTGAGTCAATTTCCTAGCTATCATGGAGTATGTCTTAAAAGACATACACTGAAAATAGCCTGAAAATAGAAGTGAGTCAATTTCCTAGCTATCATGGAGTATATATCTTCCTCCATGTTTCCTGGCATACAACTCCTAAAATCCTTGGAATCTCCAAAGTGCTTTCTTTTTGTATATTAATGTTGACTGATAGCATCAGGATAAGGCTGGTTACCAAAAAGACCAAGCCATGATTAAAGGATTGGAACTTTGAGCCCCACCCCCCAACTTCCAAGGATGGGAAAAGGAGCTGAAGGAGAAGCTGATTACCAATGGCCATGGTTTAATCAGTCACGCCTATGTAATGAAGCCTCCATAAAAACCCAAAACAAGAGGATTCAGAGAGCTTCTACATAGCTGACCACATGCAGTTTCATGGAGGGTGGTGTTCCCAGCGAGGGCATGGAAGCTCCACACCCCTTCTTCCGTAGCTCACCCTATGCATCTCTTCATCTGTATCCTTTGTAATATCATTTACAAGAAACAGGCAAATGTAAACAAGTGTTTCTCTGAGTCCTGTGAGCTGCTTCAACAAATTAGTCAAACCCAAAGAGGTGGTCATGGGAATCTCAATTTGAAGCTAGCTGGTCTGAAGTTCTGGAGACCCGACTTGATACTAGTGTCTGAAAGGGGTGCAGTCTCGAGGCCTGAGCCTTCAGCCTGTGCAATCTAACACTATCTCCAGGTAAATAATGTTAGTCTGACTAGGAAGAGACTCAACTGGTGTCTACTGCTTGGTGTATGGGGCTTCTTGGTCAAACAAGTCTTCTGTGTGAATGATTGCTGTGTTGTATGAGAGCAGAGGAAAAACAAATGTTGGTTTGGGAGTTTTTCTGAAACATAACTTGATCCTCTTCCAATGAGTCTGTTTCTAAAGATTCAGAATTATAGCAAAATGCTTTTCTCGTCTCTTTACTTAAGGAATTTTAACTTCTTCCCTTTTATTTCTTCTGCTATTAAGTGATTATACAGTGGCTCAAATGGAAGCTTGATAGGACTGGAATCTGTAAGATAATATTTTATAACTTTAGATGATTATTTATATATGAAGTGCCTAACTAAATTGCTTCAATCTTATTTGATTTGTAGGCCACGAATTCAAGTGTTTTTGTTAAGTCTGCTAAAATAATCCAGAAACACAACAAGTGTCTCAAAATTACGATTTTTTGTTTTATTGTGTTATGGCTATTTAAGTAATTATGAAACCTTGATAGGATTACAATTCTAGGATAGTGTTTTAATAAATGCAGCTTATTTATAAGTGAATTTCATGAATAAATTGCTTCCTTTCTTCTACTTCCAGATATTATAAAGATAGTACATCTGTTTTTCCTGTTTGACTAGTCCCATTAACATTGGCTGTAATAAGAATTTTGTCAGGGAAATCTTCAGTTAAGATGCTTGAAACTCAAACTTTATTTCTATATACCAAAGACTAAATTTAATCAAGTTATGATACTAATATATTTACCAAAATAAACTGGTTTAAAAAAATGAAACTACGTAAACATACAAGCCTTTGGGGAAAAAATAGGCATTACTATCTAGTACTTCATTCAATTAAGTATTATCAAATCTTTGCTACTGTCAAAACAATTTTAATAGTAGTCATAATATATGCTTAATGAATATATACATGAAATCTTTAATCCCAAATGCAGAATGTGTTTGACAAATATTATGTAGCAGTAGTACTTAATTTTGATTCAGCATAACATGTCATGTTACAGTTCTATGAATTTACAATTCATATAACTTAATTTAACTACTACTTAATTTTACTTGGTTTTCAAATTTTTACTCAACTTTTTCTCCTCTGTTATTTCTAGTGGTAATTTTTGATAATTTCCCTCCTTTTTGAATCATTTCCTTCTTTGTTCTTAAAAATAAGTGATTTTTTTGTGTTATGTTTTATTCTTCAGCTTTAAGATTTCTATCTGTTTGCCTATTACACAAATAACTCTAAGCAATACTCTTTTTAAATATAAAATATGTAAGCTTGAAAAAAAGAATCTCTATGGTATGATTGTGTTGTCTAGCAACACCATTCACCACCCTTTTCAATAAAGAGCAGCGTATGGCAGATGCATCTGAAAGCAATAACTAATATTTATTTGGAGTTCTGAGCTAAGGAATCCAGGAATGATCAACCTGGAGATTCATTCCTTATCTATAAAGAACATCTGAACCTGGCCCCTCACGGGGAACATGGGCTGTACGGGGGATCAAGGCCCTTTGTTTCGGGTTAAAAGTTGTCAGATGGAGGATGCTAAGGGGAGAACGCTAAGTGAAAATGCTATATAAACTGCATGTTTTTTACAAGCAGTAGCAGTTCTCCTGTACAGCCCGCCACCACTGGACCACCCTATATGTAAGTTCTCTTGGTAAACCCTGTGTGTCCTTCACTAGCTCCAGGTCTCTTCTTTGGTCTCTTGAACATGGTGCTATCACTACTGAAGTCAACAGGCTCCGGCAAGACAAGCAACGACACGGATTCCTTTCTCTAAGTCTCTTTAGTATACTAGTATGCAAAACCTTTCTTTTACTCATTATTTAATAATAGTAAAAATAAAAATAAATACTCATGTATTTACTCATTATAAATGTAAACAAAGATATAAATGACAAAGATATGTTCCACTATGAATATAAATATTTGTAACAATTTAATAATTTTTCCTCAGATTTTCATAAGTATAGGAGATAGAAATTCTAAATATTAGGCTGGGTGTGGTGGCTCATTATGAATATAAATATTTGTAACCATTTGATATTTTTCCATATTTTTCTCTGATAGATCAAACAAGATACCTCAGATTTTCATAAGTATGGGAGATAAAAATTCTAAATATTAGGCTGGGTGCGGTGGCTCACGGTTATAATCCCAGCACTTTGGGAGGCCAAGGCAGGCCGATCACTTGAGTCCAAGAGTTTGAGAACGGTCTGAGCAGCATAACGAAACCCTGTCTCTACTAAAAATACAAAAATTAGCTGGGTGTGGTGATGCACTCCTATAGTCCCAGCTACTCCAGAGGCTGAGATGGGAGGATCACTTGAGCCCAAGAACAAGACCCTGTCTCTACACAGATAAATAAAATTCTAAACGTTTTTTGAGATCACATTTAAACATATCTTACTTACTACGGGAAAACAATTACAAAGAGATGCAAACCATATTTGTACTAAAAAGTATAAAAGAGAAAAACATAAAATTAGCTTACTGTGGGACATAAGGTATTAAGGTACTATGAAATTTTCTAAAACAAATGAAATAAAACATATCTATAGTGGAAACCAACACATAGCAGAGAATTATGCACAAAGTAAAAAATTAAATACACAAATTCCAGTAAATATGAGGCACCTGAGTACTGGACAAATCTTTAAGTTAAAAATAAAATATAACCAGTGACATTCTCAGTGCACAACGACATTCCATACAAATGACAAACCAGAAACTGAAATTTGCAACTGAAATAATAGATACAAAGTCCGTTAACAAAAAATGGCTAAAACTATTTCTAACCTAAAATACTGAAAACAAAAGCCATATAAAAACAACTCTAGTAATTAAAAAAATCACATTATATGAATCATTGGAAAGCATTACTCTAAAGATATTTAATACACAAAGAAAATGTTTTGTCTTCTCAAACGATAAAAAGCTACAGGGTAAAAAAAAAGGAGGGACTTAAAAAAGAGATAAGGACAACATTTTTTAAGGTTTATATATCTTTTGAGATAAAATCTAGCTAAATAAGATGAGGATGGGATGAGAGAAAGGCACTTATAGAAAACTAAAATGCAATAATAGAAACACAAATCCTTTGTAAGCATTAGAAAATAGAACTGACGTTACAGACAGAAAAACAATTTACTAGTATCACAGATCAATTTGAGATCATTTCTCAAAATACACCGCAAAAAATAGACATAAAATAAATTAAGGGAAAATGATAACTATTTTGTACTAGTAAAAGAAATTCAATACATGGATAGTGGATATCTTAAAAGAATAAAACATAACAAATGATGCAGAAACAGTAAGCTGAGTATAGCAAAAGAAGATGCTCCTTAACTCAGGAAGAAAAAAAGACTTTGTATCATTGTAAAGACTTACCAAGTTTTACACAAAAGTAGTGGGAAAATATCATTTTGAGATATAACTTCAATGAATTTTAAACAAAAAAATAATAACTGTAAAATAAAAGGGTGATAAATTCAACCAAATTAAAAATAAGAATATTTATTCATCAAAATTTAAAAAGAGTGAAAAGATATGCCACAAACTGAGGGAAGATATTTGCAACACATAAAGGTAAAAATTATATAATTTGTTATATAAAGTGCTCTTCAATATCAATAATAAAAAAGACAATGTAACAACAAAAAAATGGACATAAGACATGGAGTTATGGCACACAAGAGAAACATGCAAAGCCCTAAGCATAAAACGATGTCCAAATTCATTAGATTCATCCCTTACTAGTAATTTGGGAAAAGTCAAATTATGAATGTATTGAGATATAATTTTACACCCCAACGTGAACCAAAATTTAGAGGTTGACAATACTAATTGTTGGAGACAATGCGGAAAGGGATTAAGATTATTTCTATAATGTTGCTGTGGAAGTATAAATAGCATAAACAATTTGACATTCTGCTACAATGTTCTACATTTGCAGCCTCTATGACCCCCTACACTCTAAAGACTCTTTTCCACATATGTACCAGGAGAAATGTATAAATGTAAATAAAACAAAGATGTCATAAAGTAAGAAACGCAAAACAATGAAAATATTCATGAATAGAAGTGTAGATACTAAAATCCTTACTATTATTTAATCACTGACTTAGAAAATTAGAACAATCTCAGTTTAAACATAGTTAATAAGGTCTTAAAGATAACCACTATTATTTCTTAAAGGGGAATTTTCCTCCTAAATCACTACAGAAGACAATAAAATATACCAGAGTATATGTACGATAAAACAGAAAACAGTAAAAAGATTTAAAAACAAACTCATAAAGGCATTTAACACTTGATAGAAAACAAATTTGTCATTTATTACTATGAGTTTAAATGGTTTCCAGTCATCAATAATAGACTACATTTTTCACCTGGAATTATATTTAAATTCAAACATACACTAAGGAGAAACAAGCCAGACACAAGCTGAGAAATCAAATTAAAGAGAAAAGCATAGAGAAAAAATATATTAAATAAGCAAAAACAAAAGCCACAATAATATACTACCCAAGTATGACAAAAGATACCTCTTTGGAGACCATCCAACCTAAATTCCCTGACCAGTCAACAACTCTTACTTCTCCCTACTTTATATTCACCAGTATCTAAAATTTTGTCTATTTGTTTATTTCTTTATTGTTCATCTTCCTTATCTAGACTGTGCACACTGTGTGATATGACTTGTTCAAACAGAGACCTGACAGTATTGTTTAAACAATATAACTCAAAAATTCAAATTAATTGGTATATGTCAAACATAATATCCCACAGTTAGGGGATATACTTCACTCTCAATAAACATTAGAACATTAAAAAATAATGACCTAATATTATATCAAATTAAAAACATTTTATAGTCAATTCAAAAAAGGCAATTATTCTGTACTTTCTCACTGCCATGTAAGTGAATGAGAAAATGATAACAAACATAGCAACAGGAAAAACATGCCCATTTGGACAAAATCATCACATCAATCTCGAATATCTACTAGGCAACACTGTAATACGAAAAATACTTTTCAAAAAATAAAATGAGAAAATGTTTATACCCAAGACCTATCCAAGCTGTAATCATTACTTTTTTAATCTTAGTGATATATTTTACTCAAGAAGTTATGACTGTTAAAGCAAGAAATGATAATAGTGAAATATAATAATAATGATATTAATCATTAGGATAAAATGTGATATGGTATGCATTGAGGGCATCCAGCAGAGGAACATGACCTAGGCCACAGATTCAGAGGTTACCCTCCCCTTTCTTTGATAAAGAAATGCCATATGATCATCAGAATATGAAAAAATTACACACACATAACAGCATTTATATCTATAAAGTAAAGGTCTGAAAAAGGGAAGGGAAACAGCAGTTACTATTTGGGAGATTATAAATTGGTAACGCCTTTCTAGAGAATAATTTGTCAGCATTCACTGTTTAAACCAACAATTCCACTTCTAGGAAGCTATATTAGAGAACCATGCAGATATATACATAAGAAGATATATACAGAGAGGTTTACGGTCACATGATTTGCAATGGTAAAGACTCGGAAGTAGTAAACGTCCTTATAAAAAGATGATTAAATATATAATTACATATGTATATTACAGAATATTATGCATTCATTAAAATTAATGGAATAGATCAATATGTACTGCCCACAAATCAGTTAAATTCTGCCTTGTATGTAACAACTAGCAGAAGACTTTTCTAGAAGTCTTTATATGATGAACAATTCATTATAACGCTAAGTTACAATGTGACATATAATTATTATAATACTGGAGAGCAACCAATTTTAAAAAACCCTGAAAACTAGAATAAAAATAAAATAATTAATGCATGTAACACAGTAATATAAATCTGTCCAGAGGCAACTTATCTCTAGAGTCTTAATAAAGCATGAAGGTGACACTGGACTAAAGCTAATTTATATAAAACCCTGGAATACAGACCAGCCTAATTTGGCAAGAGCACTCACTGATTCATGTGAAAGGGAGATTCCAGAGTCAATAAATATTTTTAAGCATACAATAAAATGCCAGGAACTTAGTAGGTAAAGGAACTTATATCCTTGGGAAAAAAGACAAGTAAACGAGCAATATTAATACAATGTAAGTAAGTTTTAAAACTGTATAATGTAATTATTTATAAGTGTCTGTTGTCTGTCTTTCCATGACTAGAATGAGAGTCCCATGAAGCAAAACTTTTGGTCTGTTTTGTTGTTTTCCAAATGTTAAGGCAGTGCTAGGCACTTAATAAGCCCTCAACAGAGATAGATTAATTGAAAGAAAAAAGGACAAAGAAAAGCAGAAGGGGGCAGAGTGGGCTATATTAGAGGGAGGCTCAGGGGGCTGGGGGGCCTGGGAAAGATTCATTTTCCAGAAGGTATGAAATCTTAGTTGAAGCCTGAAGGTCAAGATTGGATTCAGTAAACATATTTGAATGGTGATTGTTTTCAGGCCTGAGTCAAAGAGATGACTCTAGGCCACTAAGGAGTGGAATTGATTTGGAAGAAAGGAAGTTACATCTGAAAGAAGTCCAGTAGGCATCTCTCTCTTTTTTTCTCTCTCTCTCCCCCCCTCCCTCCCCACCTCTGTAGATAATAAATCTTGATAAGAGAAAGCTTAAGACAGATGTTAGATAAAAACTGAGGCCAAGGAAGAGATGGGCAGAAAGAATACTGAATAGTGAGGATGGTGACTCAAGAAGCTGTTCTAAGAAGAAAAATACTTCGAGAAGGAAGGTATCCACAGTGCCAAATTATACGAAGTTCTGGTAAGGAAACACCTGGAAATATGTTCACCAGATTTATTAATAGTAACAAAGAGGTCATTTGAAACCTTCATAACAGCAGTTTCACCGGAGCAGAGGAGGTGAAAGCCACATTATGGTGGCTTTAAGAGTAAGATATGAGAGCCTGGCGTTTCTAGAGAATGGATAGTGTTTTTGAAGCCTGATTCTAGGTGAGAGCAAGAGATTTATTTAGCTGGTTATATCTGTGAATGCTTCTAGTTGTAATAACATACTTTCACTTATTTTTTTTTTGAAGTAACAAACCTAGGCTATGTGTTTGTAGAGGAGGAAATATTGCTGCAGAAGGAGAGGGAAAAAATGTCTACTGCCTTGTATGTGTCTGCTTCTTCCATAAGCTTTGGGACATTCTCACCAGGGGGTTTGAGAATCAAACAGTATAAGACAACTTACACAACAAGTTGGTCAGGTAAAGACTTGTCTGCCTATTATTTGGATTTTATAGGAAATTTAAAATAAACAGCTCTAACAAGCAGAGTAAGCTTGTTGACTGAACCATATGAGATGCATTTAATTTTTCTCACCACAGGTGTTCTCAAGTTTCTATATACTCTGTGCTTGTGGTTGTTCTAAGATAATATTTCTGAAAATATGGAAATATCTCTGGGGATATTTGAAAATAATTTATTTCAAAGAATATGGAATGTTAAGACCTAAAATCCATGATTTATTCAATACTGGGTATTCATTCATTTATGTGATGGAAAAGTTACCATAGACTTTCCATCTACATTTTCTTATTGCATCTTGTTCTGTTCCTTCAAGCCATCCTCCTTCACCCTCTGATTAACCACACAGTTCCATTCTTCTCACAATATATAGGCAGTAAATTTTTTTCTAAAGATAACAGTAAATGTGTGTGTTTAACAGTATAAGAGGTAGATCTCAAATGAGCGTAAAGATCAATAACAATTATGTGCCAATTATACTATGAATATGTAATTGGCAGAACTGTATGGGCAGACCATGAAGACTTTGAGCAACAGCGATTCTGATTGAACCATGCCCTAAATGTCTCTGCCTAAAACCCCAGGTTTTAAAAAGAAGCCTAATATAAACAAGTACCTAAATGAATTGAAAATATCAACACTGGCATATATTTGAAATTAATATATACAATACAACTTCTATTTTTTCATTATTCATTGAACTATTGAGCTATAAGTGGTTATATACACATAGGTGAAACAAAGAAGACTAAGACACAATTCCCTACCCTCTAGTAACTCAAATTATCTTTGAATTAAGAAGAGTTTACTATATTGCGAGGTTTTCTCTAATTTGATAATAGAAGAGATGGAAATGCATGCAGTTACATGGCCACAGACAGATAACTTCCTTACTTAGCATTGGGATAAATCCTCAAAAACTAATTCCAAAAGTATATCTAAAATAAACCTTTATTTTCCATTCATTCTCCTAACCACCCTGCCATAGACTTTGAAGTGGAAGACTTTCGGTTCAGTTGAGAGATGCCACAGGACGGCTCGTGCAGAGCAATTACTCATGTGGTGGCTAAGCATGGCTTCCACAGGAGAGCTTCTTTACTGGTCTTCTGTTAATGAGTAGAGGTATGACAACAGATATTGATGGATGTGTTTAAAGAAGCAGATGAATTTGAAAAACCAAACTTTAAATGTGAACTTCAACTTTTATACTGTGTGACTGTATTTTTTATATCATTGATTAGATTTGAGATAGTAGCATAGTTTAGTCTCTGGAATCTTTGTTTCATTCATTTAAGTAGCCGCGAGGTGCCAGGTATTGTTGTAGACCCTGAAGTTACAGTTGTGAACAAAACTGACTAAGCTACTGCTCTCAGGAAACTTGAACCCTAGAGACGGAAAGAGGCATTAGGCAAAACAGTAAAGACAGAGATGATAATAAATTCTGTAGAGAAAATAAAATGTAGCCAGGAGTAATAAATAAAATGTGGTTAGGAGTAATAAGGAATGCTGGATGACGAATGTTACATATGATGTTGTGTGTTAGGAAAATTCACACTGATTAGCTAGCATATGATGAAAGTAAGGAAGTGCAGTATGTATATAAAACAAGCATAAAGAAAAGGTAGTGCAAATGCCTTGAGGCAGAAGGCCGCAGGAAGTGTTCATGAAAAATCAAGGAATCCAGAAGACAGTGACCAGGAGCCTGGGAAAACAAGCAGCAGGAGATGAGGATAGGGGCTTGTAGGCTACAATAGGACCAGGTTTTATTCTGAGTGACACAGGAAGACAATGGAAAACATAATCTATTTTAGGTTTCAAAATAACAATACAGTTGCATATTTTTTTAATGTCTGAGGACAAGGGGAGAGGCAGAGACACCAGATAGGAGAATATTAGAGTTCAATACTGTCATTAGACATGGATAACAGAGGGTCACTTTGGAGAATCTCCATATCTCAAACATAAACACAATAAATTTATTAAACAAGTGCCTGCTTCTGTCAGTCTGATATTGGTATTAAGAGCTCACGTAGTTCTAAACTCTGTCCTAACTCTGGACCTCAGTTCTCATAACCAACCGTTCAGTCTGCAGTGAACACTCCTCTACATCTTTTGTCTTATGTACTCAAAAAAGGAAGAACCATATGAATAATTGTGGGTTATGCCACTGTTGACACGAGAAAAAAACTGCTTTGAAATGAAGGAAAGATTTGAGTTGTAGAAGCCTTTAGGTAAATGAAAAAGCAAAATTAACTACTCAACAAAACACTAACAAACCAAACTCAACAGCACATTAAAAGGACCATTCACCATATTCAAGCATTATTTACCCCCAGGATGCAAGGATGGTTCAACATACACAAATCAATAAGTGTGATATACCACATTAATAGAATAAAGGACAAAAACCATAGGATCATCTCAATTGATGCAGAAAAAAACATTGGACAAAACTGAATATCCTTTCATTATAAAAATACTGTAAACATTAGGTGTAGAAAAAATGTATGTCAACACAATAAAAGCGATGTATCACAAGCTCACAACGAACATCATATTCAATGGTGAAGAGCTGAAAGCTTTTCCTCTAAGATCAGGAACGAGACAAGGATACCCACTTTTACCATTTCTATTTTACATAGTACTGAAAGCCTTAGCCAGAGCAATCAGGCAAGAGAAAGAAATAAAAGGCATCCAAAACATAAAGGAAAAGGTTAAATTGTGTGTTTGCAGGTGACATGGTCTTATGTATAGAAAACCCGAAAGCCAACGCCAAAAACAGTTCAAACTAATAAACAAATTCTGTAAATTTACAAAATACAAAATCAACATACTAAATTCAGTAACATATCTACACATTAACAATAAACCACCCAAAAAAAAAAAAGAAATCAAGAAAACAATCCCATTTACAAGTAGGTAAAAAATATATAATTAAGAACAAATGTTTCCAAGGAGTTAAACTATTTATATCACGAAAACCATAAATCTCTGAAGAAAACAATTGAAGAAGAGAAACAAAAAGTGTAAAAGTTGTCAGAATCTAAATGGAGTCAACGGCATTAAATACCTTGACAAATGGGGCCACAGTAGGCCATAAAGGAAGGGTTCTCACATACACTCTTGATAACATACTATCTTGATAACAAGAACTATCACAAAAGACTTCAAATGATATCTGTATTTATTACTAAAAGATAAAATATTATTTGAAGAAATCCAAGCTAAATGATTAATCATCTGAACCAGAAGTCATTACCAATATTTAGGTAAAACTAAAATATTAATAATAAAAAGTACTACTTAGTGAGCATTTACCATGTGCTAAACTTTGTATTGTACCCTTTTAAAATTCCTCAGTTCATTTAACTCTCAAAATAATGTAGTTAGATTACCATAATTATCAAGATTTCTATTTAACAGTGAAAGAAACTAGAGCTAGCTAGTTAAGGTGAAGAATCACACCCAAGATCAAGTTAGTAAATGTAGAGACAATTTCAGTTTGGGCATGTGTCTCTGAGTCAGAGCTGATTATATTATACCCTACTGCCTCACACAACTTAATCGTAATTTTAACATATTCCATAAAAATAAAAAACCTCTTTTGGGAGGCCGAGGCGGGCGGATCACGAGGTCAGGAGATCGAGACCATCCTGGCTAACACGGTGAAACCCCGTCTCTACTAAAAATACAAAAAATTAGCCGGGCGTGGTAGTGGGCGCCTGTAGTCCCAGCTACTCGGGAGGCTGAGGCAGGAGAATGGCGTGAACCCGGGAGGTGGAGCTTGCAGTGAGCCGAGATCGCGCCACTGCACTCCAGCCTGGGCGACAAAGCAAGACTCCGTCTCAAAAAAAAAAATAAAAAAATAAAAAAAATAAATAAAAAACCTCTATCTAGGTCATTAAAACTTCACATATACCACTGTGCTCCTTAGGATTTTTTGGTTGTCTATATCTCAAACATGATTTACATAGTTTAAGCCAATAAAAAGAGTGTATCCAAGAGTATCTCACAAAACACGAAGTTGCAAAACTCTCCCTACACAAAGCCATGAGAAACCTGTGCAGCTTCTTTTTCTATGACTGCCTCTATCTTCTCTCTCCTCAGCCTGGCCTTTTCTGATTTTCAGTACATGTTGCAAGTGGAAAATGGCCACCCTGCAGCACCAAGCTTTCATTTTCTTCCTGCTCAAACAGCCCAGAATGAAAAAGAATCTCTTGTCATAGATATCTAGGAGAGAACCTGATTTCCCCAGCCTCGGTCAGTTCTCTCCATCAGATTCAAGTGACCAGAATGAGGGCCAGAGTTAGGTGGTACAAAGAAAGCTTCAAGGGTCTATGCCAATAAACTTGTGGATTTGTGTGGCAGGTACCTTCAGAAGTATACATCACAGTCAAATTTATCCAGAATTTGTGATAAATATTCCTATCTTCTAGGAAAGAACCCTATAAATAAGAAATATAATAAACAAAGGAAACAATCCAAAGACGCTGTATGTGAGGGGGTCAGAATGTCACCCCAAAATATGCCACCTTGGCATAAGGACCATTTTGAGCTGAAAGCACTTAAGAAACAACAAACTGCAGAAAGAGCCCTTTGCTCTTTGCTCTCTCCCTATCTGCCTAAAAGCAGACATAAATTTCCTTTTGTGAAGGTGTTCCCCTCCCTTCTTCCATACCAGGAGGAGAACAATCCTTATCACTGGATACAGAAAGTTGGCACCAAGATGGATTTGCACAAACAAACCTTGCTAAAATAGCCCTTATCTTCCATTAGTATCCCTCATATATTTATCTTCCCACAATTTATCACCCCTAGAATCCCAAACCCCTTTTCCTTTGTGTTATCACTTCTGCACGATTTATCTCCCTTTATTAAAATGGTATGTAAGCCCCTGGGTTTAACTGCTTCTTTCTGTCTTCATTTCTTTCATGTGAAGGTCTTGTGCACATATAAATTAAAATATGAACATCAAATACAATGTGTATGCATGTTTTCCTGTCAATCTGTCTTCTGTCAGATTAATTCACATGCCCCAGCCACTGAACATAAGAGGTTAAAGGAAAAGGTTTTTCTTCCCCTACATACATTACACATAAATGTAGTATATACAGTTATTGATATTTGGAGCTCCATATTCAAATATTGATGTTGGAATTTTAACTACTTATTCAATTCGCAAATGCTGAATAGATATTAACATTTTTAGGATAAATCACATGAAATATTCTGGGGAATAGGTTAGTAAAATCTAAATAGATATTAGAAATTTGAAAGAAAAGAGAAAATAAAATATTCCATTCTGTCTCACTAACGACTACTGAATCAAAGCATGACCATGCAAATAGGGTATAACACATTTTTTTTTGTAATTAAAGCAACTTCAAGATAGGTAACATTAAAAATATCCTGGCTTAATGAAAACAAAAATATGAAATGCAGTTAGGATGTGTGGATCTTTATCGTGTTATATAAAAATACAAATATTTCAAAATTCATAAACTTCAATAACGGAGAGCTATGACAGCAGAGTTCCACATTTTTGTTCATATTCATTTTAAGTGCATGACTGCAGGAAGGTGTTTCTCATGCTATTTCTCTGTGGTCCCTGATATTCAAAGTAGTACATGCAATATTAATGATCTCACTTTTGTGAGTATACAGCATACACCACATTCCCACCTAAAGAAAAGCTCCTCAATTCCTAATCATTTCAATAGGCTCTAATGTAATATTTCCTACATTGGAAATCACAGCACTTTATTTAAGGAAATCAGTTTGGCCAAGTGAGCTCTATGGAGTGCAGCCTGCACAGACGTCAGTTCAAAGGATCAGATGTCAAAGTGCTCCCTCTAATGTCCTTTAATCATCACTCCGATTAGTGCATGAATAGGACTGTGATTAAAAACGCTGCTGCCATTGTCTACCTATTCAGGCGTCTAGCATTCTACGTGGGTTCCACCGATTAGTGTTTGAATAGGGGAACGATTAGAAAGACAGCTGCCATTGTATGCCCATACGGGAAAACAGCAAAACTCACATATTTATTTGCTATGAGCACCAAATAAATGTTTTGCAAAGGTAAAATATACCATTAGACTCTAAAGACAATTTTGCTGATTTCTTTTGTTCAGAGCACTGTATTTTCCCATATGCAAAGATGTTTCTTATTTGCAAATACAGTAATATGCTTCATTAATATCTTTTAAAATATACATATTTTGTTTTCATAGAAATAGTCTTAACACACATCTGCTTTATTATATACTACTTATTGACCTATAATACATCATACAATTCCAGTTTAATATTTATGATTATGCAAAGATTTTCTGTGTAAACAAATTCAATCTATTTGGTTCCAGATCTTTTGGATCCCTTCTCAATATTCTTGGACTAATACGTAGTGTATAAGAACAACTTCTTCTCCCAAGAGAAATTTCCTTGTCAGACACGGAGAATAAATATTTCACTCTTGGTCCATTCTAAGAGAGGGAACACATTTCAGGTTAGCAGTTAGTAGCCCTGCAGGAGCTCACACAAGAGAGCTTCGGCCAGAGTGGAATTCCCCACGACAATACAAACCTCTATCCTATGATAAAAATTCTCCAAGACCAAGGCATCATTTTGAGGCTTTTTGGAAAAGGGAGAAATACAGGCAAAAAAAAAAAAAAAATCACAGAAAAAGAATCCATCCATATGCACATATAAGACAGTGCTCAAAAAAATTTTTGTGGCTGTTTCTCTCTCTCTTCTTTCTGTTTCTGTAGAAATATGCTACTAGGAAATTTCTGGGCAATAGAGGAAATATTCTGTCTTCCATTACCATACTCAGTATCTTGCTGCTCAGTACTTCTCCATGGTTTTTCCATATACATTGTTCTCTATCCACTACCATGATGCGCTTCCATATGTAGTAACAGAAACCTCGGAGCATCCCCCTTATAAATGCTGATAATGATAAGCAATAATACTTACATAAGGTTATATATATGCCAACCACGATTTTAAGAATACTATGCACATTGACTCATTTACTCTATCAGGTAGATATTATTCTCTTCATTTAGAGATGAGGAAATGGAGACAGTAATGGAATTAGAAATTTACTCAAGGTCACACTCCAGCAAATGGCAAAACCAATAATTGGAGCTAAGCAGATTATCTCTAGAGCTTACTCTTTTAACCAAACTCTCTACTGACAACTGAGCTCTTTAGGTTCCACTGTCTTCCCTCATAAAAACCCAACCTCAAAGATAAGGAAGCTGTGAAGGGAAAATTTTCCTTCTTTTGCAAATAAAGCTAATTGAAACATACCTTACTTAGGGGAAAGTTTTTTCCAGTTCAGTTTAAACCCTCAGTAGATAACTATATTCCATTAACCATAAAGTTGTTTTAAAAAAGAGCACCCTGCTTAACCATTATTAAAATTTCAAACCAGTGAAGAACAAAATAAAAGTAACAAGGCTGATGGCTGACAATTACAAACGAGTTTAATTTGTGTGTCACATGGATGTGGAGAAAGTTGCAATCAGTCTGAAATAAATAATTAAAGCAAAGCATTTTTGTAACAGCCTCAGGAAATTAAGAGTTAACACTTTTCCTCTTTTTAGTCAATTATCATCTTATTACATATTTCTGCCTGGAGAATAAATCTCTGACAATACTGGTCCATGTGTGGAATGAAGCACTAGGAAAAAACATACTTTTAAAGAGGGATACTAACATATATCAAAACTCTAAATTACAGCATATCGCAAACAAAGAATGTGCCTTTTTAACATATAACATGCACTTCTCAATGAAATAACCAGACTATATAACTTTTCGAGAAAAAAATATTTATCATCATCATCATTGTCACTACGCTGTGGAGAGGTCCTCAGCATCATCTCTTGGTACTTTTCTTCATGCTCCAGTCTACGACTTCAGCCATGCAGTACTGACACTGTTTCAATCCCTTAACTTCAATCAGTATGCTCCCCCATCTTCGGACTTTCAGATACAAGTTTTCTACTCTCATGAAATTCCTCTTTTTCCTTCCTTCCTTCCCTCCTTCATCTTTATTTTCAGTTTAAATTCTGGTTCCTCAGGGAGGCCAACCTTGAATTCTGAGACCAGGCTACACAGTACTTCAGCTGTAACTCCCATGGAAGGCTGTACTGACAAAACTTGATCGTGAAATGAGGTTAACACCTGTGCAAATGCCCACTTAGCTGTCTGGGCAAAAACCGTTTTGTCCCTTTCCCATGACTTATCACAGTGGCTGGAACATGTTAGATCTTCCATTAATATTTAGTAATTAATAAATATGTACAATTTAGATTCAAATATTTATACTATATAAGTTTCAAAGTGAAATAATTTATATGTAGTGGTGTTATAGAAATACTGAAAAGTGTGACGCAATAAATTAATTCTTTAAGTGGGTTCATTACTCCAGAAGGTAACTTATTTCCAGCAATTGAATTAATGCCCAAAAATATTCAGGAGATAATACTCAGAGTTCATACTTCATATATATATATAAACAATGGAAACCAATCAATAGCTTCATATTTTACTTGCTGTCAGGGTATACTTTGTATTCTTACAGAAATCTAGGTGTATGTTAGTAGATAAAACTTATTATATAAAAATTCTTCAAAAGAATATCAAAATACATTTTTATATATGTGTAGATTGAGCAATTCACTTATCTTCACCAAGCTTCATATTTCCCATTAATAAAAAGAGGATTATAATCATAATAATTAACAAAACAACAGTAATAGTTCTCATCCACCAGAATATAAGTTTTGGAAGAGTAAAGTACACAGTTGTATTCTCAGCACCAAAAGCAGTGTTTAACACACACTAAGATTTCAGTAAATATTCAATTAATTGTTATTTATTGCACACTTACTACATGTGTGGCACTATTTCAGGAGCTGAAGATACAGTTGTGAACAAAATAGGTCTTCACAGACCTTACATTCTCATGGGGAGAAAATGACTAAACAACCAAACAAGTAAAATATGAAAAATAGTATGTTAGATGGCAATATGTTCTATGAAGAAAAATAAAGCAGGAAAGGGAGTATAAGGAGTAAATGCATGAAGTAATATTTGCTTCATAGTTGTTAATCAACTAATTTAGTTATTATAAACAGCCTGGTTCACTATCCACCATCCTCATTGTCTTCATCATCACCATTATCACTGTTATTATTTGAGATACTATTACAGAGTATGGCACTGTGTCACACAGCTAAATCCTTTGTTAGATGCACTCCCTAAATCATAGAACTTCAGAAAAAATAAGTGAAATGTATTTGCTTCTCAGCACAGAGATGGAAAGAATATATGAGAAACTGAATCATATAATCTAAATTAGGTATTTGTATCAGATACTCAAAAATGCTTTGTGTACATTAAACATATCATAAATTCATAAGGAAGGAGAACTACAAATATTTTACAGATCATGAACATTTATGCCACTTATGTTTACATAATTTACTTGCAGAACTAGGTGCATACAGGGTTTTTCTCAAATCAAGATACCATAAGCAAATTGATCTCTCTATACAAATGTCTACCAATTTTCAGTTAAATTAATTTGGGACAGGAAAATAATATATTTGAGAATCCTTAAAAATGATGTGATTCAGACACACAGAGGAATTGCTTTTTATTCTGGAAATACAAGACAAAATTATCCTAAACTAAGTTGAACTGCAATCTTGCAGTTACTAGGACTATTGTTCATATACCTATGTTTTTATTTTCAAACGGTTTCCTTTTCATGAATTTCCAGTGCCATGGAAAGCTATCACATCTACCAACAACATTAATAAAAATTGGAGAACATTTGCTTCAGTCAAAATATTTTCTGCCTTCTCTCTGTACATGCTTTATTTTATAGTGCCAAAGACAACAGAGATTTTTAAGATATGTTATTTTTACATACTAACAACAACAAAAAACTGCTAATTAAACTGATACAAACTTTCTTATCAGATTAACTATAAAATGAATCTTAATTCCAGAGATGTGAAACTGTGATAAAATATGCATCAGAGAATTGATCAAACATGGCAAATATGGCAAGTACCACAATGACATAACGATTCATTGTTCCACGCAGAAATGAAAATCAAATGGCATAAAAATATTAAATGAATGTATGTTATACATTAGAGTCTTCTTTTATTCTATGTTAGTTATAATACAGTGTTGTTGATAATAGCATTTTTAGTGTCAAGAATTGCCCTGAGTTTTCTTGCCTAGATGACAAAGTGATTATTTTTGCTACCAACATAGCAAAAGAAAAGCCGGGCAGGAATAGGCATGAATAATTCGGTTTTTGACATAGTCATAATCAGAAGCCAATACAATATCTAGGTGGAACTATCTTAAGAAGCATCTGGATACAGACGGGATCTTGGATGGAGATATTCATTTGGCTGTTAATAAACACATAGATGGGCATTAAAACTATGGAGTGAATGTAGCTATCAAGAGAGGCATAATTGAGATTTTCCACTGTTCCCATCTTGAAATCTACAACTAAACTCTAAACTTTCTACCCAAAATGTCTTTGCATAAGCAGCCAGTTATTATTTTAAAATAAATACTTGTTGTATGTCAGAATTCATACAATGAAAGACTCCACCTCAAGTTCAAAATTACAAGGTCTACAACATGTGTAAATGAGCTTTATACTCTGAAGGGATTTCTAGGTAGTCACATTTCACAGTATATTTTTCCCTCTCTAATTTTTTTCCCTCTGCTTAAATTTTAAGCTCGCATTTTCTTTAAAGTGTTGTTTTCTTTAATTTTCCTAAGACACACACGCAAAATTATTAAATTTACACATTAATAATATCTAACATTTGTTAGAAATAAGAAAGCTATTGCCCAGTAATGATCACTTAAAATATACTTACTTCAAAGTAAACTTTTATTTTTCTAATTCATTGCAATGTTCTCAACAAATGCCACAGGAAAATTGTTTTTAAAATGTATGTATGCCATTTATGTTTACATAATTTACTTGCAGAACTAGTTGAATACAGAGTTTTTCTCAAATCAAGATGTCATAGGCAAACTGACCTCTTTATTCAAATGTCTACCAATTTTGAGTTAAATTAATTTGGGGATAGGAAAATAATAATATATTTAGTAATATATTATTCACAGTAAAATCATACCATTATCAAGTGTTCCAAAACACTCAATAATGCGTCATGACTGGTAGTGCAATTCAGAAGTTAATGTAATGACCAGGAAATCCCACAGAGTGAGCCAGCAAGTACTTCTGACTCAACCTGGACATCCAAATCCATCTGAGTCGCTACTGCGGTTTTGCAGTTGCTACTGAAGTTTAAACACCTGTGGAGACACTACTGGGTCCTGAGGCTGGCTGGTACCTCCAGGACAGTGGAAGCCCTTTGGGCCAGTAACAGGGTGAAGTAAGTGAGGCACTGAGGCACTACATTTAAGTTGGCACTCAGTTTTAGGATCACGTAAGTAATGTCCCAGCTTCCCAACATGGGGTTCCTCTGGAATTGCCTGCCCTTGCCTACCTTTCTATAATCTTTCCCATCCCAAATAGGAACTTACTCTGCCATCTCTCCCCACTCCAACAGTCTTCATTTGAGAACTTGCTGGATAGAGGGCAGGAGATGATCATCATTCGTGATAAATTCAAATTCAAAATCAGTCTTTGTGGGGTGGTTGTAGTTTTGCTACCATCCCTTCCCATTCCACCTAGAAATGTACACCTATTAGGCAGAGAGGCCACTGGGGTTTCATTTCTTGAAGGAAATAATATAACTACAGAAAGCAGAGAAACAAAGGGTGTTTCTTTTGGGCTTAGAATTTTAGAAGTCATGTTTTCAGAAAAATTGAAAAGACTTCAGTGATTGACAGTGGATTTAGGAGGAAATGGGTGATAAGTTAAAAGTAACTTTTTTCCTCCACTCCCATCCTTCCCACCCAGTCTATATAAATATTTAATGGACAGAGAGACAAAATGAGGACCAAAAGCAAAGTGTAGGGCCCAGAGATATTGGCAGATCTTGGAGAAAGAGGATCAATGCCCAGCTCCTTAGGCTATTCTCAGAGGGCTGACAAATACCAGGTGTGGGTAAATGAAAGATGGAGAATCTGTGACTCGACAAACGAAGCCCTGGGAGAGTAGATTGAACCATGAACTTCTCTGAACCCCAGTGTTGAGTGGAACATCAGAATGACTGTCATGTTTTCAAGAATGGCTTCAAAGTAGTACAGAAGCAAGGGATAGAAAGGGTTCTAATGAATGAAAATGAAAGATGACTCCAAAGTCCCCATGATGGTGACCAGTGGGAAGATGGCATGAAAAATCAGCTGGGCTTACCTCACAGCCCACACTTGCCACCAACCCTCATAAAACTTAGGTATCAGCTCGCAGAAATAAGGGGTGAGGGGGACAAGCAGGGAAAAATGAATACTACAAGTGACACACAGGTTTCCACTCTCACAGATATTTACATTAGAATTAAGTTCAGTTACAAGAAAATAAAAGAGGTCACGTGACCTGCATGCGTGAGTTTCTAGTTGGATATCTGTATGCTCTACACAAACACTGCATTTTTCACATACTGAAAGAGGTATTTAGTTGCAAAGAATCTGTTTTTATTTTTTTATTTCAGAAACTCAACTACTGTCTATTTTTGGAAGAAAATAATTGTCAACAATCAAAAAAGCAAGCTCATGCTTGAGAAAGTATTTTCAAATATCATGTAACAAGAGGCAAGGGTAGAACAGGTATTGCTTTCTTACTGGGTATCTGGTGAAAAGTTTATTTACTTTGGAGCTTAAAAATAAAAATTCATATTGTGAATTTGATATGTCAATGGAGGGACATATATTCTCCATCAAATTTAGCAGATCCCAGTAGCTGGCTATCCATGAAAGCGTGAATGAGATTGACTGCTAGTTGTACTAACTAAGTGGATTTCATCTCTTAATAGCCATGTAAACTTGAGAAGGAAAAATGGTGCCAGCAGACAAGACAAACCTTAAGTATAATTTCCAAAAGTATAAAAATTAAACGTATTTGGAACATAAGAAATAATATATTATTAGAAAAATATATTAACCTATCCTTCCTCCATGGAAGTCCCCTACTATGCTCTTGTGGTTCTCATCTCACCTCTCATAGTGCTTATAGCTAAATTCTCATCTCTGCCTGCCTTTTCCGTGCTATGTTCAGTGCCATGCTGAGCCACATTGGAGCCTGAGGCAAAAGGAAAAAGGTGTGTGCCTATATATATTTATTATTATTATTGTTTTTCTAGATTACTGAGTCTTTGTTAGCCCCTGATATTTTGAACCTCAGGCCAGTGCCTCACTTGCCTCACTCTAATTTCTGCCCTAATCCCAAAGGTCTAACCTGCACCCTCTTCTCACTTTACACACTCTTCCTGGGTAACTCTCCCCCTAGGCTTTTAGTTATTTACATATATCCTGATGATTCAAAAATTCTTTATCTCCATCCCAGACCCTTTACTAATCTTCAACTTTTGCAGTGATCCACAGGCACAAGACCTCAAATAATCCAAAAGTGAGTTTAGTATTTACCCTCAACTTATGCTATAAACAAGTAAACATACACATAAAGTCAACTCCCAAATCATATGTGTTTTATCTCCTAAATCAATTCAAGCTCATCCTCCCTCCTAGTCTTCATCATCTGTCTTCCAACTTTCTAAACCCAGTCCCAGAGACCTTGCCTCCCATCTTTTCATTAAATCCATGGTCCACACTGAAAGCTAGACTGATTCACCTAAAGGCAAATATGATCAACTCACACTGATCATTAAAACTCCTTAACTGTTCTTCCTTCAAAAGAGTATTATTATTATTTATTGGTATTTCAGTCTTCTTCAAAACAATGTGAGAACTTCTTGGCAAGGCTTATGTCACATAAATTTCAATGTGGCAAGTGGCACAGACAATAAATGTGAAACAAACGAGTGACTGAGATTGTGAAGCTCATGCAAAAAAAATTATCAAAACCCATATATTATTTAGTTATTTTCATTGTCTACAAGGAAAATAAGTCAATGATTTTCTTTTATTTCCTTATTCAAAAAAATTCTACTAAAAGAGCTCTCTGGCAATTGCATAGGTTCAGTCTCTAGTTCCACTATTCAGTTGTGGAACTGTGAATAGGTTTCTTATGCTTCCATGTGCCTCAGTTCCCTCGCCTATGGATGGATGATAAAATATAATGTATACCTGACAGGGTGCTCCTGAAGCTTAAATAAATTACTTCACAAAAAGCATTGCAAATTCTTAATATACATTATAGCTTATTCTCATTGTATTTTTTTATGGTGAGCACCTTGTATGTGTCATGCATTTAGAACAAATTTGCTACAATTCTTAAAAACAAGTCTAATAATTGGCTAATTGGCTGTCTTTAGCTGCCTTTCCTTTTAATTTTCACCTAGCATAAGTTTTCTGATTTGTAATATTTTCTGGTCTTCAAAAATTGCTCAGGAAAAATGAGTGCAAAATATTTATGTAATTAGGATAGTTCAACATTTTCAAAAATGGCAAAAATAAACAGCAGTTACGGAACACCTGCTTAAAATATACTGGAAATAACTGCTTCGTGCTTCATTAACCAGTATAAACATGTTTGCCAGTTTAAATCCCCTACTGAAGTCAGAATTTCCAATTAGTACTAGAAGAGTATTAAACTACCAAGTGAAGATATTCCTGGGCAATAATTTCAGAACTGCCATTCTTAAGGCACTTTTACAGGTCAAACACATGCTTATTTTCTAAGAAGCCTATGATTTACTTATTAAACAAAATTTGTATCTATTTTAATAAATGATTTTAGACTACTTATTTTGCTAGATTTTATTCACCTCTGAGTAGCATTCAATATAGTGCCTGAAATAAGATGCTTCGAGCACCAAAGAAATAGAAAAAAGGAAGAAGAAGGCAGATAGTAAGAGAGGACTATATAATGCCTCAAGAAAAACTTCTATAATTGTTGAGTCCAATTATAACTCTGTTTTGGGTAAGTGAACATAAGAAACATATAGCCTATATATAGATAGATATCTATATATAGAGAGAGATATACATATATATATCAATATATAGATAGAGAGACAGTAATGCAGGCTAGAAATATAAAGGAATCTTCAATCTAAAGATAGTATTAAAAGTAAGGAGATAACGAGATAACCAATGTAGTGACTATTTTAAAAGAAAGAAAGAGAGTTTGAGCTCTGGGCACTGAAATATCTAGGGGTGAGAGGAGAAATAATCAACAAAGAAGTGAAGAAAAACAAGAAGGAGATGTCAGTGAGGTAAGAAGAAAACTTTTTCATATCTCATCAGTTACTGGTTACTGGCTAGCTAGTGGGGATAAAAGTTCCAGCATCCTACTTGGGTCTTTATGAATTGAAAAACAAACCATATGTTTTGGTGACACTTTCATTCAATTATTTATGCCAGCATGAAGAGGATAATAACAAATAGGTAAGGAGCAGCATTATTCAACCACACCGAGAATAACTTTCAACCCTAGCTTCATATTTCACTTTTGGGAATAAACCTCACTGCTCTGAGAAATTCATGAATGTCACAGAGAGTCTTCAAACTAACAGACATCAGTGCAATAAATCTGATCTTATAAATCGAGATTAGGATTTTAACATAGATCTAAAGCTTTCATTTTATTTTTCTACTAATACTCATTATAGAAGACCTGAAATATACAAAAGTGCCAAAAAAATATAATCAATATTAATATTTCTTTTTTTGTTCTTTTGTGCATATATATATAAAGGTATGGTTATGTGTAAGTGTACACAATCACTATTGAATACAGTGATGTTAAATCCTTTTTCCATGTAATGCAGATAGAATTTATCCAGATTATTATTTCAAAAACATCTTAATGACTGCACAATATACCACTGAATTAATTTACTCTAATTTGCTTAACCATGACCCACTGGTTGGAATTCAGTGGGATTTCCCCTACATTTGTCTCCATTGAGTAAATAATGCCTAAGATAATCCTCTTTGTGCTTAATTCTTTATCTATATTCCTAATTCTTTCCTTCAGATATGTTATTAGAAAATAAATTACTGGTGCAAGTGTTTGATAATTTAAAAGTATTGTTATGAACTGAACTATATCTCCCCAAAAATCTTATGTTGAAGTCCTAACCCCCACTATCTCAAAATGTAGCTATATTTGGAGAGAGAGTCTTTAAAGAGGTAATTAAGTTAAAATGAGGTTATTAGGGTATGTCCTAATCCAATACAGCCGATGTCCTTATTTGGACACAAGCACACCCAAAGTGAAAAACTCAGGGAGAAGACACCATCTACAAGCCAAGGAGAGAGGTCTTGGAAGAAATCACCTTGATCTGGGACTCCTAACCTCCAGAACTGTGAGAAAATAAGTCTCTGTTGTTTAAGCCACCTAGTCTGTGGTATCTTCTTATAGCATCCGTAGGTATAAATAGCATCCCTAGGTATAGCATCACAGGTCCAAATGAATATTGTCAAAGATATTGTCAAACTGCTTTTATAAATATTTGGGTCAATATATATTTGACAGAGAAAGTGGACCTCACTGTACCTTGGTTATTATTTTTAAAATGATAAAATAAACTCAATTTATAGGATCACATTATGAGATACAAATGCTAATTTCCATAAAATAACAACAACAACAATCAAAATAAAGAAAGTCTCCATTTCGAAATAAAGTCCTGACCATAAATACTTTGAAAACTTATAAATGCGAAACATTAGGGAAGTCACATAGTGTCTCTTGATCATAGTTCTCAGACCTTTAAAAATTAGAGATTTAGGCTCGATAGTCTTTAAGGGCTTTCTAAGTTTAAAAATTATATCACACTCTGGGGACTGTTGTGGGGTGGGGGGAGGGGGGAGGGATAGCATTAGGAGATATACCTAATGCTAAATGACGAGTTAACGGGTGCAGCACACCAGCACATGGCACATGTATACATATGTAACTAACCTGCACATTGTGCACATGTACCCTAAAACTTAAAGTATAATAATAATAAAAAAAGAAAAAAAACTGTAATAAAAAAAATTATATGATTCTTTTTTCAGTGTTATTCAATTGCTCTTATCATTAAACTGCGTCATGGCTTGTAAGTGGCCTATTCCTTGAACAATCTGAATCACACTGGTTTCCTTTTAGAGACCTCTACTAGAAGCATCATGATAGAAAACAAAGCTCCCAAAACTAGAACAAGAAAAACTGAATTCAAAATCCATGTCTGTAATTAAGTGACTATGGGATCTTTTCATGTAACATTGTTTCTCTGTTTCTTTTTCTTCTTTCATTCAAAAAAAATTGCCCAGTGGCTGGTGATAGAAAAACTAAAAATTAGATAAATACAAACACGCATGAGCACACACCCTCAATTTCCATCCTCAAAGAGTTCATAATATAAGAAGGAGGAAAGAAGTACATAAACTAAAATCATACATTCTATAAGAAAGTATATACACGGTTCCAACTGAGCTAATGTTAAACTAATACTACTGTCTCACTCATTAATTTGGGAATATTAATTTGGGGTAATTTGGGGAAATCAGATAAAAAGACATTTCTTTCAAAATTTAAAAATGTATATAACCTTAAGATGGAATTTCTAACATCGCCTTTAAGGTTGTACTTATATCCGACCTACGGTCTCAGTTTCAGCTCTATAATCACCTCCTATATACAGTTAAACAAAGTTCTAGCAATAATCTCAGAGAAATGCTGCTTTGCTCCCACACCTCGCCTGGAAATATTAGGTGTTCATAGAACATCTAATGTTCATATATTCTGTGAGGGTGTACTTTTAAAGTCCACAGATACCAGTGTATCTACAACTTTCTTCATTGAGACTATATCTTTAACATGAAAACTCTTCTGTATCATTGTGTCATTAGGCAAAACAATTTTAAGACAAATTTTAAAGATTTTGAAAAAAGAAATTTTGGCACCAAACTAAATTTACAGGTTGCATATCCCTTATCAAAAATGCTTGACACCAGATTTGTTTCAGATTTGGGTATTTTGAATTTTCAGATTTGGGTTACTCAACCTGTATATAATTTGTATTTCAGGAGATTTTTTAAAGCAGTGTAATTAAAAATACACTTTCAAACTTATTCAAATATTAAATATTTAAAATATTTTTAAAATCACAGCTGTACTTTAATACCTAATTGTATTTCTAAGTGTATGTAAAATCTTGTCTTACAATGTGTGGAGTGAGATAATTTTCAGCATGAAATAGTGTATCAGTGGTACTTACAAAGCAGTTCTTATCAGGATTTCTTTTCCAATGTTTCTTGTCTAATTTCTTGGCTGAAGTGGAACGCAGAGTTGCATGAGTTTGTGTTCGAGGATTTAAAGCCAGGATACTCTAAAGACAGCATAAACAATGTGTAAATATACGGAAATATGTTGGCATTTGTTTAAACTTATTTTTATTTTAGTTTTATTTATTTTGAGACACGGTCTCTCTCACTTTGTCACCCAGGCTGGAGTGCAACGTTACAATCTCAGTTCACTGCAACCTCTGCCTTCCAGGCTCAGGTGATCCTCCCACCTTAGTCTCCCGAGTAGCTCGGACTACAGGCGTACGCTACCACACCTGGCTAATTTTTATATTTTTAATAGAGACGAGGTTTCGCCATGTTGCCCAGGCTGGTCTTGAATTCCTGGTCTCAAGCGATCCACCTGGCTCAACCTCCCAAAGTGCTGGGGTTACAGGTGTGAGCCACCACGTCTGGTGGCATTTTTAGGAATCAAACTTTATCTAAGATTTCCTCTTACAGGCCTCTAAAGAAAGGGTTAGCCAGGAAAGAAAACTTAGGAATCACAAAAAAAAAAAAAAAAAAAGATTACATGTAAATCAGAAGAATGACCCCAAATTTGCAAGATTGTGTTTAATAAAATCAAGTGAGGAATCCTATATTTGGTTTTCCAAAAAAAAGTTCAGTATGGGAAAATCCTAATACAACAAAAATTTATATGGAAAAAGTGAGAAGATATACTTGTCTTAGAAAAAATCTAACAATGTTATCATTGATATAATGACATCATTATATCAATGTATATCATTATACATTGACAAAAAGCTAAAATATATGTTTAAAATGTTGCATGGCTCTCAAACAGCTTACATTAATAGACTAATATGGGGCAAAATATGAATCGAGTAATTGCTATTGTATTTTCTACTAATTAGCCAGAAGCAATTCTTGACCAGAAGAAAAACTTCACGAAAAACAAATAAATATAATCAATAATGAACAACATACTATTATTTCACCAGAGAGGAGGAAACATGGTAGTAGCAAATGCTTCTGTCTAACCAAATTAACATTTTTACCTACCATCTTTCAATAATGATTATGTGTTGAAAAGTTAGATGCAACAGCTGAAGAAAAGCCTGGAGAAAAGATCTGGGAGAGACACAGTGTATTTCAGCAGGTGAAGAACTTTCACATGGAAGAGAGATTTAATATGTTTTGTATTAACACAGAACCAAGGCTGTGGAAATTAATGGAGGAAGATTTGGATTCAGATATAAATTAAAAAGTGGCAGCTGAGATTGTATTAGAAATCATACCAGCTGACATTACTGCAGTCATTTTAAATGATGTTCATTTCAAAAGTCTTCTTCCATGAAGTTACCCCTAACTAATCTAGATCCATTTTTCTGTTTCAGATCACTGAAACATCTCTACCACAGTATTCCAGTCTAAACAGTAACTGCTGCTTTAAGAATTTTCTTCCCTTCTAAACTGTGAATGTTTTGAGTTGCGGGATTCCTGACTTTTCAAAAATCTTTCAGTTTATGATATACAGTACCAGGTAGGTAGCATATGCTTATTCCTGTAAAATAGTGATTCAAAAATCATAAATCTAATTTTTAATTCCTAGTACTCTTATAACTTTGAGTAAACCATTGATCTTTTTGATCTTTGATTTCCTCACATGCAAAATAGGGCAACACCTGAATCAGAAGTAAAGAATAAATGAAATGCATGATACAACATGTTTTCTAAACTACAAAAACCCTAAAAATTGAAGTGCAGTGAAAATGGAATCCAGAGGCTATGTGCAACAGTAATCCTCTGTCCATGATTTGTTCATGTAGTGGCCAAGTAGGAATTTGAAGGGGACCTGAGAATGCAATTCCTACTAGATTTAACCAAATCCAAGATCACCTTCCAAATCTAGATTCCATGATTCTTTAAAAATTATTGGGTCATGTTCATCATTTTCACATATAAAAATGAACTCTTATTGAGATCCACAGAGAACTATCAAAAAGACCACAATAAATGAACAGATAAAAGAATTATTATACTATTAATAACAGACACAAGCTAAAAATGTTATTTTCCACCTCTACTAATGTAATTCCACAATCAACATATCTAAAGTAATCATTTTCTAGGTGATATCTTAGCTGCTTTTATAAGAGTATCACATGCTAATATGAAGAATTTAAAAATCATAAATGACTTTCTAAAATAAATGTTATACTTAGTATTCTTACACAAGAATAAAATCAGAAAAAGTCACTTCATTTCATTCTGCATTTGATTTAAAGTGGTAATAACAATCCTTTGTGTTTTAAGTTTTTAGAGTTTAAAAGTTCAAAAGCTTTCACATCCATTATGTAATTTAACTTACAAACAGCTACTACTCTCTCAATACTTAGGATGAGCAAATAAATTGAGGGTGGTTAAGTAACCTGCTTAAGATCTCACAGTTAATATGCAAAAAGAATTGAATTGGAACTCTGTTTTTCTGAGTATGGGACTTATATTGAACCTGATCCAAAGATGAGGGCTATATTTAAAAGTCACTTTTTGAGATATAAGGTAGGAAACATTTTTAACCACATGTTTAAATAATATCAATTTGCACCTGAGTAGCTCAATGAAAAATTAATTTCAAACCCTGTCTTGAACAAGCCAGTAAACATGACCATTAAGAGGTCACCTCTGGAATGGTAGAGTAAGGACCTGTGCAGACTGACTCCCATAAAAATAAACATATAACTGCAAAAATAGTAAAAATGAAAACTCTTTAAAGTCTCTGGAAATTTGCCTTAAGGCAAACAGCAAATGAAGAAACAATAATACATGAAAATCTGCTAAAACTGGTAAAAGGAGTGAAGGTCTATGGCATTTGAAGTATAACCCACACCACTTCAGTCCAGTGTGACAGTCATTCTACCTCAGATGGGTATAGCTCAAAACACAGAGCTCGCTCTACCCCAGCCACCAGTTGAGGGCTATGGTACCTCCCAGAGAGGGGTAAGATGCCAGCATTTCTCATTTTCTCTCTCCCCCATGCTACACAGAGACAAAACTGCAACTGAGTGCAGCTGAGACTAAAGTGCAGCTGACAGGTCAGGAGTTCTGTTACTCCATCCAGCCCCCACTCATAGAGCCAAGGTTCTACCTCAGGAATATCATGCCAATAACACCAGGGCCCTGATTATCCTTGCCTCACCTCACTTACTGGGTAGAGTTTGCACACAAGGAAGAGCAAGCTGAGAGGACTAGAGGCTATTGCCTATACCTAGTACTTTGCTCATAAAGCAGAAATTTAACTCTGAGAGAAGTGGGCCATTGTCACTATCCTCAGCTCTGGAGCAGTGGCCCAGAGATTTTTCCCAGAAGACACAAGCCATAAGAACAGAGAGGTCCCCCCAAAGGAACTGACTTTATTTGAACCTGTATGCAGGGAAGTTCAAACCTAAGAGTACTCTTATAAACAATAAAAATGTTCATGTCAAACAATTAAGAAGAGGGAGGTAGCTTCCTGAAAACAAAAAACTGAACCATAAGGCAGGTAGTTCATAAGGGAAACCCAGGGAAGGAAACGTAAGATGAGTTCTCCTGGAGTTACAAAAAAACCTCAAGGACTCACCTCAAAAACTACCACCACTGAAAAAAGGCCCAAATTTAACTGAATCACACTGTGGAAAAACTCATATTCCACAGCAAAAGTAATAAAGAAATCAACCAGAAGCCATTGGAACTAAGATCTGGGTGTGACATTACTACAGGCAGACATCTTAAGAGAGAGATCAGAGAAAAAGGCAAAGAGACACCTGATAAAACCATGGACACCCAAGAATGACTGCACATATCCAAGGCTGCACCCTGTGAGACTGACATCAGTGGTTCACACACAGGAAAATGTACATCCCTAAATAGTATATCCAGGCCAGGCATAATGGGTCATGTCTGTAATGCCAGCACTTTGGGAGGCTGAGGCAAGTGGATTGCTTGAGGAATTCAAGACCAGCCTGGGCAACACAGTGAATCCCCATCTCTATAAAAAATACAAAAATTAGCCGGGCATGGTGGCATATGCCTGTGGTCTCAGCTACTCAGAAGGGTGAAGCAGGAGGATTGCTTGAGCCTGGGAGGTCAAAGATGCAGTGAGCTGTGACCATGCCACTTTACTCCAGCCTAGGTGACAAAGTGAGACTCTGCATAAAAAAAAAAGTATATCCAGTCGCCAGTAACAAGTCGCCCTCCTCTAGAGGGGGGTTAGTGTCCGGCAAGAATAGCTACATTATGTAAGATGTTCAGTCTTCAATTTAAAAAAGTATGAGCCATGCAAAGAAACAGAATTGTTTAATCCATACAGACACACAAAAAAAGCAGACAACAGAAACTCCCATTAAGAGGGCCCATGTGTCAAATTTAACACTTTGATATGGTTTAGCTGCATCCCCACCCAAATCTCATCTTGAATTGTAGTTCCCATAATCCCCATGTGGTCATGGGAGGGATCCGGTGGGAGATAATTGAATCATGGGGCCAGTTACCCCCATGCTGCTGTTCTCATGATAGTGAGTGAGTTCTCACGATATGTGATGGTTTTATAAGTGACTTTTCAGTCTTTGCTAAGCACTTCTTCCTGCTGTCATGTGAAGAAGGACATGTTTGCTTCCCCTTCTGCCATGATTATAAGTTTCCTCAGGCCTCCCCAGACATGCACAACTGTGAGTCAGTTAAACCACTTTCCTTTATAAATTACCCAGTCTCGGGCACTTCTTCACAGCAGCATGAGAACTAATACACACTTCAAAGCAGCCATTACAAGGAAAGTATGATGACAATGTCTAAGAGAGTACAGAATATCCATATACAGATATAAATCATTTAAAGTATTTTAAGAAAAACAACAAGCAGGCATTCTGGTCTTGAAAAATACAATAGCTGATATGAAACATTCACTAGAGTTCAATAGTAGATTTGAACTAGCAGAAGAAAGAATCAGCAAACCTAAAGACAGATCAAGAGAGATTACACAATCAGAAGACCAAAGAGAAAAAGAATAAAGAAAAATTAACAGAGCCTCAATGATATGTGATACACCACTGAGCAAACCAAAATACTGTAATGGGATTACCTGAAAAAGAAAAGACAAAGCAGGAGAAAATACAGAAGTTATACTGGCTTAAAATTTGCCCGATTTATTTTTTTTTATAAAGTAGAACAAGGTATATTACACTACCTTCAGGAAGCTCAATGAATGTGAAGTATGCTAAATGTAAAGAGATCCACACAAAGAACATCAGTAAAAGGGCTGAAAGTCAATAGCAAAAAAAAAAAATCTTGAATGTAGCAAAAGAAAAATAATTCATCATGTAAAAATAATTTCAATAAGTTTAACGGTGAATTTCTCATTAACAACCAGAGAGACCAGAGAGAAGTGGGATAAGACATACAAAGTATTAAAAGAAAAAAAATGTGAACCATGACTCCTATACCCAACAAAACTATCTTTCAAAAAATACATTCCCAGAAAAACAAACAATAAGAGAATTTGTTATTAGCAGATGTGACTTATAAGAATTACTAAAGGAAGTTCTTGGCCAGGCATGATGGCTCCCGCCTGTAATCCCAACACTTTGGGAGTCCAAGGCAGGTGGATCACCAAGGTCAGGAGTTCAAGACCAGCCTGGCCAACATGGTGAAACCCTGTCTCTACTAAAAATACAAAAATTAGCCAGGCATGGTCGTGGGTGCCTGTAATCCCAGCTACTCAGAAGGCTGAGGCAGGAGAATCACTTGAACTCCAGAGGTGGAGGTTACAATGAGCCGAGATCACACCACTGCACTCCAGCCTAGGCAACAAGAGTGAAACTCTGTCTCAAAATAAATAGATAAATAAAAATAAAAATAAAAAGTGAAAAAAATAAAATTAAAGGAAGTTCTTCAGGCAGAAAGTAAGTAACCATAACTTCCTATTCACACGAAAAAAACAAAGGTCAACAGTAAAGTATAGGTAATTATGAAATTATAATAGTATAAATGTATACTGTCAGACTAGATAAAAAGCAAGATGCAACTATGTTCTGTCTTTAGGAGACACACTTTAAATTCAATGACACAAATATGTTGAAAGTAAAAGATGGAAAATGACATATCATGCAAATAGCAGCAGCATGAAAGCTGCAGTGCCCATACTAATATCAGAACAACAAACTTTTAAAGAAACAAAAAAATTTACTAGAAATAAAGAGGAACATTTTATCATCATAAAGGCTCAATCTACCAGGAAAATGTAACAATTATAAACATATATGTGCCTAACAACAAGGCCCAAAATACAAACAAATTTGAAAGGAAACAAACCTCTAAACAATACTAATTAAAGACTTCAATACTACACATTAAACAGTGGATAGAACAACTAGGCAGAAGACCAAAAAGGAAACAGAAGACTTGAATAACAACTATAAATCAACAAGACCTAACAGACATCCATATAACACTCTAAAAGAGCAAAACACACATTCTTCTCAACTCTATATGGAATCTTCTCTAGGATATATTGTATGCTAGATGAAAAAATAACCTCTACTAACTTAAAAATATTAAATCATACAAAATAGTTCTCCCACTTCAATGGAATGGAATTAGATATCAATAACAGAAAGAAATTTGGAAAATTCAAAAACAATATGATGAATACTGTAAACATTATGCTAAGTGAAAGATGTCAGCTACAAATAAGACATATTGTTGATACCATTTATACAAAATGTCCAGAATAAGCAAATCTATAGAGATAAAAAGTATATTAGTGGTTGCTCAGGCTGGCAGATTAGGGAGAAATGAGATGGCTACTATAAAAAGGATATGTGATTTCTTTTTGGGTGAAGAAACCTGATTATGGTTATACTGGCACAACTCTGAATACACTAAAAAATACTTTGAATTCTATAATTTACATTGGTTAATTGTTGATTTGTGAACTGTATATCAATAAAGCTGTTACCAAAAATAAAACCCTATTAAATTCTACATTCAGTCGATTTAGCCATATACTTTATTCACTGTAATACCACTAAAACTTCCTTTATTAGCTCAATATAAATGTAACAAGATTATTTTCAGTAACTCCTAAATATTACAGAGATCATATTTCTTCAGTCTCTCAAGTTAGACATCTGTGTCTTTTTGAAGAAAAATATACAATAAAGCTTTAATTTTAAGTGGTGTATTCCTTATGATGAAATAATACTAACACGACCTATTTTACAAAGCCAGTATTAGAAGATTCAAGTAATCTCATGCTTATAGAAAAAAGTGAAAACATTTTCTTATTCCAGAATATAATGTTTGCTTATCTATTCAGTTTTCAACCATTACTAATCTCATCCATTAATTCAAAGTGAGAAATAAAAAGACACATTTTTTTAAAGTAGTTATTCTAACATTTAAAGCAAACCAGCCAGGTAACATGCAAGAAAGATGGCTGCATTTATTTTAGTTTTTATTTCCATAATCCATATTGTGATAAATGATCATGTTTATCTATGTCAGCATAGCAATATAACTTTTGAGAATAAACATTCTGAATGTAATTTATTGGCTACTTATCACAGCTACTTTTCTTTCACATAGCATAAGTAGAAAGCATAACATAACATGAAATATTGGGTTAACCTTTTGCAAAAACGCAGTGAGTTGAATTCAATGGATCTTGGGTAAAAATAAATTGGATTGTGGAAAATGGTTACCAAGGATTTGGCTTAATAATATCCCAAATGAAATGTGATATAAAATAAAAATACAAGACATGAGTGGTTCAGAGCTGTTAAAAATAATTTTCCAAAGCAAGACTTTAAAAAACTAAAAGTCAATATCATCAATAACTAAGCAGCTGACAGATAATACAGGAGAGTTCTAAATTGGATTTTTCCTAAGAAATGGCCAAAGCCACGTTCCAACAGGTCACAGGGTCCCCTCTCTGGATGAATTGAGCACTTTAAGAAGCCCATTAACCCTTTCAGATACAGGCTACATTACTTATACAGGGAGATTTTTCTCTCATCAAAGAATTTGACTTGTTTGGCTTTACCAAACATTTTCAGTAACACAATAAAGATACACTGGTTATTCCAGACGCAGAAAAACAAAATTAGAAAAAATTTAATTGTACTAATTTTACCTAGTTTAAGAAATGATGGAATATTATCCAGGGCCAAGTATAAATGAAATCAAATAAGAGTTATATATTGTCACCGTTTGGTCTGTTAACACTATTATGTGAAGCAGTGGAATGAGGAAACATACAAACTAGAATTATACATCTAAAGAGAGTTTTTCTGTATTACCACTGAGGGCAAAAAAGAGAAGCCTGTATTGATTACAATCACAGGCCCTCATGTCACAAATAAAATCACTAAATCTTAGGCCTAAAACATTGGAGCTTCAGTATTATTCAAGAGCTTGAATTCCAATTGCAGGGAGCTACTTGACCAACATGTCCTCTTTCTTACCATGTGGTATTGTTTTACATCACAATAGTAATTATCCAAACATAGGGTACCATTAAGCTTCCTTTACCCTTTGCATTCGAAGTTATAAACAAATTTTTCCTATTCAATGCTGGTAATTACTTACTATAATTCTGAGCCATTAAAATGATACACATGTTGCTGACATTTTGTACTTACATGCTTAAGATGATAAACTAAGTTTTGTCTTATTTAAATTATGCTTACATTTTTCTTAATGGCTTATTCTGAGTTCTCTATAAGTTATCTCCTACTTTCCAATGCATCAAGTAAATAAATAATAATAATAATAAACATGTTTTTCCCATTTCTTTCATAATTGGACATAAATACTTTGATTTCAATATAACATTGTACTGTGGTGCCAATTTTTTATCAATAAATATTCTCAGCTAACAGAAAAACAGAAATATCTATTGATTAACGCTTTTGACGAGTATTTGTTGCCTTATCCAGGTAACAATCTAACTAAGGCTGGTCAGTGGAGAACTAAATTTTTCAGTTTATTTGCTTAACAGTCTCTTGTTTAAAAGCCCCAGTCTCAGCCAGTTATCCCACGCTTCTCCATGTCTCTCATTAGTCATAGTGTAGAGTGATTTAATTAATATCTTAGAAATTCACAAAGGTATCTTTGGTTCTTGAATAAGCTCAGAACTGATACGGCCCATCTCCTGCTAGGTAGGGAACAGAAGAGGAGAGAATGCAGCTTTATTTTGCATCCTAGGTTCACACTTGAGATACAATCAACCTTAGAGTCTGAAAATTTCAGAAACCCATGGTAATCAGTCCTGGTCAAAGACTTACATTTACTTAATAATTTTTTTAATGTACTTCCATTCTTTGCCCAGACACAGGTTTCTAAGCCCCTAGGTTGTTGTACTTTTCCAAGTAACTTACCATACTTTTTTTCCCATTTTACTAGTTCTGCACAAAGGCCAACTTTCCCTTTATGCACAGTGGGTAACTCACTGCAGTTGATTAAAAATTTATGAAGGAAAGAATCTCTGATAGTCCTAAATCTTACAACTTTCATTTTGTTAAGTATTCACTAAGCAATATGCATAGTGTTTGAGATTAAATTCGGGTTTCTATCTTAGCTCTACTATTCTTGTTGGTTATTTAAACTCTCAAGCTCTCTACTCCTTCAACTGTAAAATGGTGATTAGTAATAGTACTTACCCCATAGGGTTGTTTTGATGATTAAATAAGATAATGCAAAAGATGTTTAGAGTGGTGCATGCAGTAAGTGCTTACCACATGTTATCTATGTATGTAATAGAACTAGGTTTTAGCCACTATTAACCCAATGTATATTCATATTCCTATATTGTCAATTCTGAATGTATACATGGGAATCATGTTTTTAAGTACAGGAATATAGAAAAAGGATGAAGACAACAGGTGAGAAAATATCTATAAATAAGGTAGTACAAAAAATAGAGATGTATCTCAGAGGAAACCAAATCACTGACTGAGTCATGGGTCTCTGAACTTATCATTGCCCTAAGCCCTGCAATTTCAAAGGCAGACTGCCTGAAAATACAATATGCTTTTTACAAATTAATATGGCAGTGTGGAAGGGTCATGAAATTCAAAAACAGATTTTAATATCCATCGCATATATATATATAGCAATGGAGATATCATTTTATAATCCATAGAACTGTATATAACTCATGGGTCTTTGGTCCCAACATGTTTAGGTAAATTTACATTACATTTCCTTCCCAGGAAGGGCATGTCAGATGAAAAATGATGAATCTGTAAAACATCAAAAAATGTTATCAACTGAAAATAAATGAATCCCTTCAGAATGCTCATCATATCGCCTGGAATATTTGATTCATTTCTACTGAGCATATAGTTAACACAAATAGTTTACACATTTTAAAATATCATGTCTATTATGTCACTCTCACACTCAACAAGGTAAGGTCAGCCAGAGGAAGCTCTTCATCTGTCTTTGCAAGGCCCAGTGTGTGACTCTCCTTCACTTCTAAAATACATACCATACAACAGGTGCCTAAATGATCTCTACGTGAAAAAAAGTCTTTTTATTGTCTTTCAGAAAAGATTGACAATTCAAACACAAGAATAATAACATCTGATATTAACCTCACAATTCTTAATACAGAACAGAGCATGCCAAAGGTAGTGACTAATTCTGACACAGACAATTTAGTCTGTTCAGGCTTTTATAACAGAATACCATAAGCTGGGTGGCTTAAACAACAGATCTTTATTTCTCACAGTTAGAGAGGCTGGAAAGTCTAAGATCAAGGTGCCTGACAATTTGGTTCCAGGTAAGAATCCTTTTCCCTCTTCTGACTCACTGACAGCCACCTTTCTGCAGTGTGATCATGTTGCAGAGAGAGAGGATGAGAATGAGAGAAAGCTCTCTGTAGTCTTTTCTTATAAGAAGCACTAATCCCACTATGAGGGTCCCACCCTCATGACCTCATCTACCCCTAGCTACCTTCTAAAGGCTCCATCTTCAAATACCACACATTGGAAGTTAAGTCTTCAACATATGAATTTTGAGGGGACATAAACAGTTCATAACAGACAAGGAAAGGATTCTACCACCTGTGGAAGTATGCAAATACTATTAATATTGGGCATCAACTTAAAGAGACCTTTAGCCTAAGAGTTCAAATGGTACCACGTTGACTGTACCATTTTATTTTATCAAGAAGAAACTTCAGAATAACCAAAGGAGATATTTTAAAGTATTGCTTAATTTAAGAAAAGAAAAGAAAACAATATTACCAAATAATGTAACACTAGCTATTAATTATATATCTTTATTCTTTAAACAATTTAAATAGCAAAACATTAATAACACATATACTTTATATATACTGTTTGTATATTTTTATTATAGGAATTGAGAAATAAAGTGTCAAATGCAAACACTTATAAAGAGGTATCAAAAATATATAAAATGGGATAACCTATACTGCATTTTATTTTAAAATTTCATTACTTTAATTATAAACTATTTTCAATTTAATATAATGTGGCAAAGCATCCGTATATTACATATTTAAATTAAAACCAATATGTAGAAAATGTGTAACTATGAAAATACACGTTGGAATATCTTGCATTTGCAAAAGTTGAACATATGTATAAATATATACAAAATCCCAAGACAAAATTATGTGAAAAGAAAGTTGATAGGGATTATTACGTTACCAAAAAAATTCACCAGTTCATTGGGTAAGAAAATCTATATTTTAGCATTTATACTTTCTTTCATTCAAAACAAATTAGTCAATTTACCTCAAAACTTGCTTTACAGAAATTGTCTGGCTCCTATGTAAAATTGGCCTTAGAGGGCCTTTTCAAGTAGTATGAAAAGTATTATGAATTACCTTTAATCTAGTACCTTTTGTGTATAAAATACTCTCATTTACAAAAGACACTGCTCACAAGACCAAGGGTTATTTTAGTTCAAAAGAGGCTAAGTGTATACCAGCATGCTAAAATTATTTAATACCAGTCAACAAATAGAGATGCTGGAAAACAGGACTTCAAGGGAAAGATGAAAGCAGGACCTGGGCTAACTGAGTTTAAATGTTTTACAAATTAAGTAAATAGAGGAAGTAGCATGATTTTCAGGTTCACAAAACTGTAATAAATCATAGCGTGACTAGTTGCCCTTCATCTATATGGTTAACAGCTAAAAGGAAATATATATATGGGCTGGCAAGTGACTTATGTTAAAAATAAGAACTGATATGATAAAAATGAGTTTTCATTTCTGGATTTTATTAATTGAAGGATTATCATATCTATTTTTTGAGAAGGATCAGAGTAGAGCAAGGAGCTGAGGAGTTGGGGAATTGGGTGAGTTGAGGAGTTGGACTATTTAAAATCATGAAATTTATGAATTTAAAATTCATGCATACAATTACTATTTAAGCTACTTTTATTTCCTTAATAAGTAATATTTTGTATTCTTAATTAATACACTTTGTTTCGATGCCTAGAGAGAATGCTTTCCATTTAAACAGTAGTATTAGCTGTATATGCAGTATGGAGTCGCATCAAGATATCCCAATTTTTTTACCAAAAACAACCTAGGAATTCCAATTTAAGAGAACAAATATATCACTTAAAATAATTTAAGTTTATACCTAAAGCAAGATATAAAAATATAATGCCCAATCTTACACTGTAATTACATACTATTTGACCTAACCTAGCTTCTTTCCAGGGATTAATAAAATTAACTTGGCATCTTTTTTGGGTCCCTAGGATTCAGTATATTAGAGTTGGAATGGACTCTTAGAGATTAACATTTGATTTCACGTCCTATTTAGAAATCCTGTTCCAAACACTCATTGAACTATATCAATCAAATTAATCAAAAACGACATAGTGTTAGTCTCTTATATAAAGCTCACACAAATGGATAAGAAAACAGGAAAATATTATCAGATAAGCTGGAAAATGGCATAAACAGATTACAGAAGAATGCATACACATCTCCAATTTAAAGTGAAAAAGAGAAACATTCAGCTACCCACTGAGTCTTCACTTTCCTACCACTACCGCAAATGCTCTTGTCAAGTCTCGCCGATTATGTGCATGTTACCCAACATTCTTTGTGCATTGTTAGGTTTTACTTCTCCCCGTCTCATATTTAAGTGACTTTATTTTTTTCTTTATAGGTAAAGTATTACTTTTTTACAATAGCTTTATTGAGATATAATTCACTTACACATGATTCACCTATTTTAAGTATATAATTCATGAATTTTAGTATACCTACAGAGCTGTGCAACCATCACCACAGTCAATTTTAAAACATTTCATCAAACATATCCCTGTCAAAAACATGTACCCATTAGCAGTCACTTCCAGTTTTCCCCAAACCTCCAGATTTAAGCACCATTAATCTACTTTCTAACTCTTTGGATTTGTCTGTTTTGGACATGTCATATAAATGGAATCATACAATATGTTGTTTTTTTTGTAAATGGTTTTTTTCACTTAGCATAATGTCTTCAAAGATTATTCATATAGCATTTTACTTGTATATGTGTTATAAACCCCATACTTTACTGTTTAATTTAAATGACCAATTCTCTTAATGAGATTTAAGTAGTAAGTAAAAATCATATATCTACCTATGTAGTTACCATTTTTGCAATTATGTAATCCTTGGTGCAAACCCCTATTTTTACCTACTATCGTTTCCTTTTGCCTGAAGGATGTGATTTCCTTTAACATTTCTTGTAATGCGGGTCTGCGGCTTATAAATGTTTGCAACTTTTGTATGCCTGAAAAAGTCTCTATTTTGCCCTGGTTTTTGAACTCTAATTTCACTGGATAATAGAATTCTACACTGAAAGTTTTTGTTCCCTGATACTTTAAATGTCTTCTCACTTGCATTATTTCCAACAATAAATCTGCTATTGCTTTATCTTTGTTCTTCTGTATCCAGTACACCTGTTTTTTTCCTCTGGCTGCTCTGAAGATAAACTCTTTATCACTAGTTTTGACCAATTTGATTATGATGTGCCTCGGCGTTGTTTTCTTCATATTTCTTCTGCTTAGGTTTCACTGGGCTTCTTGGATTTACAAATTCATTTTTACAAATATTTTCTTCTTCTCTCCTCCCACTGCTTCACTCTTATCTCTTTGGGGAAATTTCATTTACATGTATATGAGGCCACTCGAAGTTGTTCCACAGCTCACTGATAGTCTTTTCATTTTTTTCTCTGTGTTTCATTTTAGAGTTTTTATTGCTATGTCCTCAAGTTAACTATCTTTTCTTCTGCAATGTCTAATCTGTCTTCAATATTATCCAGTGTGTTTTTCATCTCCTTACAGTTGCCATCTTTAGAAGTTCAATTTGGGTCTCCTATCTATCTTGCACACCTCTACTTCATGTTTTGAACATATAGAATACAGTTATAATGACAGTTTTAATGTTCTTCTCTGCTAATTTAACATCTGTGTCGGCTTTGGATTTGTCTCAATACATTAATTTTTATCCTCATTATGGGTGGTATTTTCCTGCATCCTTTCATGCCTAGTTATTTTTAATTGGATGATAGACATTGTGAATTTTACCATATTGGGTACATGATATTTTTGCATTCCTATAAATGTTTTTGAGTTTTGTTCTAGGACATAGTTGAATTATTTGAAAACAATTTGATCCTCTCAGGTCTTGGTTTTAAGCTTTGTGAGGTGGGAATCAAGCAGCATTTGCTCTGGGGCTAACTATTTCCCACTACTGAGGCAAAAAACTTCTGAATACCCAATGTCGTATGAATCATGAAGTTTTCCAGTCTGGCTGGTGGGAGGAGGCATTATTCCCAGACCCATGTGAGTGCTAGTTCCATCGGACTGTTCTTTACGCAGCCGTGGGTCATTTTCCCACATGCGTATGCTAATCATTACTCTGTGGAGTACTCAAGGGGAACCCTCTGCTGATCTGCAGGTTTCTCTCTGAGCAGCTCTAGCCTCTCTGTTGTTCTGTTCTACAAACTCTAGCTTCCTTGGTCTCCCTAGACTTTCAGCTCTGTCTCTCCAATTGAGGGATTCCACCAGGCTTTGTGTGGTTTCCCCCTTCTGGTCTGCAGCCTATAAACCCTCTCAAGAGGATAAACTAGAAAAATATTAGGGTTTCCTTCATTTGTTTATGTTTCTCAGGGAACACTGTATTTCATTGCCTGATAGCCAGTATCTTAAAAATAATTGTTTCATATATTTTGTTTCTTTTTTATTGTTTCAGGTGGAAACGTGTACAGGAAAGAACCTGATAGGCCTGAGTTGCTCAAATCCTGAGCAATATGGTTTGACTGTGTCCCCAACCAAACCCACCTTGAACTGTAATAATCCCCATGTCACAAGGGTGGGGCTAGGTGAAGATAACTGAATCATCAGGGAGGTTTCCCCACACTGTTTTCATGGTAGTGAATACGTCTCATGAGGTCTGATGGTTTTCTACATGGTGGTTCCTCTGCATAAGCTTTCTTGCCTGCCACCATGTAAGATGTGCCTTTGCTCCTCCTTTGCCTTCCAACATGATTGTGAAGCCACCCCAGCCATGTGGAACTCTGAATCCATCAAACCTCTTTCCTTTATAAATTATCCAGTTTCAGGTATGTCTTAATCAGCAGCGTGAGAACAGACTAATACACTAAGCACTCCCAAGAAAGGCTTGTTTTCAGAAGAAGTGGCCCTCAGCTCATTCCTAGGAACCAAGCTGTGACTATTCTGTCAGACAAGAGTGTTTTGTTTTGTTTTGTTTTGTTTTTTAATGCCAAAGGCCTTGGGCCACGTTGTAATAGTTGGCTAGTTTACATTAACAGTGTGATTAATGATGAGTATCTGCTTTTTCTCTGGTGGTCTGAACCTTGAATAACTGAAGTCAGTCACACAGCACTATATGTATACATGACTAACACGCAATTAAAAACGCTGGATACTAAGGTTTGGGTGAGCTTCCCTTATTGGCAACTCTTCACATGCTGTCACACATCATTTGCTGGAAGAATTAAATGTGTGCCATGTAACTCCATTGGGAGAAGACAACTGAAAGCTTGTGGGTGACTTCCTCTGAACTTTGACAAATGTGCCTTTTCCCTTTGTTTCTTTTAATTTATTCTTTCACCATAATAAACTATAACCATGAATACAACAACTTCTATATCCTGAGGGTATTTATAGTAAATCAATTGTGCCTGGAGGTGGTCTTGGAACCCCCAATACAAAATGTACATCTATTCCCTAGTGTCCCACCTTGAGTGTATGCAGAATTCCAGTAAGAGTATCATACTTTAGTGGCCACTCCTTCACATGGCTTAATTTATAGAGCACCTGGACAAACAATACAGAAAAATTTTCAAAATGGCAATAAGTAATTTCATTACTCACTTTTATATAGGAATCTTAGGTAAATATATTAGAGATTGATACGTGGTCATGGGACCATGGGCTTTAAAGTAGAAAAAGTTAACTTATCACAGATACTCCTGAATAAATCAGCTGCATCAGAATATCTCAGATTTCCCTACACATCTATCAATTATACATGGATAGGCCTTGGGAATCAATCAGTTTAACAAATGTCTGTGGCAGACTTTGCAGCTCTCCTGCCTCAGTATGCACTCCATCCTTCCTTCTTAGTAGCAAACCCCTATTACATTTTGGGAGCCATAGTTCTCAGCTACAGACTATAATTCCCAGGCTTTGACAAGCCATTCAGCTAAGTACCAGGAAATAATATGCATTTAGAAGTGTGTATCTTTTAAGGAGTCTCATTAAAGGGAGAGGTATACCTTGTTTTTCCTGTTCTTCTCTGCTTTTGGAGCTCTAGCTGCTAACTTCAACAAAGAGGTGAACTTGAGGATATCAGAATGGAAAGATAGAAACCTGTTGACAACAAAAAGGTGCTATACGCACTCTAGTATCTATCTCTGGACTTCTTTTACATGAGGAATAAATAAAGTTCTGTCTTCTTTAAGCCGCTTTTAGCAATTTTTTCCATGTTATACCCCAACACCTGGTTTTTACAGTTCCCAAGGTGATTCTGGTGGCCAACTAGGTATGGGAAGGACTGATAGTCCAATCAACAAGGCAAAATATTCAAAACCAGGGTGCATGGAAACTTCAAAATAAAAGCATTTGGCTTATGTACTTAAAAGACAAGTGGGAAATCACATCAGCTTAAGTATTTTTCTTGAAATCCATCAAATGTCAAAAATCTTAAACCAAAACTTACTCATTTCAAAGAATGATCAATGGAAATTTTATTGTGCCAGCACAAAAAAAGTAATTCATTTTCATCTCCATTCATTGACTGCTAATAGGTTTCTCCATTTTAACTGACATAATTTTTTTACAATATAGCATAATGATGTGAATAAAATATATCCAATGCTCCTTTGCAAACTGTTTTTTGAAAATCTCCCATGCACACAACTCCCTCCCCAAAATCCACACTTCCAACCAGTCTGTTAAATCCCTCCCTCCTATCAAGCCGTAGTAGATAACACATTTTTGTGCTCCCAAGATACACCATGCAAAACACCCTATCTCTATTAATATTCTAACTTGATTTCTGGATGTGTTCTCAGTCTAATATATACTTCAACAATAAGACAGTTTAGCTACTTTTTATCAAAATTTTATAATGTCTTTTATTTGAAAAAAGTTATATTAAAAAAAGATATAAGAACATTTTTTAATGTTCTTATATCAGATGACTATTTGGTAATACCTGATGTTGAATGAGAGCTTACAGTATGCCAGGCACCCCTTCAAGTGTTTTGCAAGTACAGATGAGAAAACTAAATCACAAGGAGATTGAGTAACTTCCCCAGGAAGTAACAGAGATTCTTAATCCACATATTTTGGCTTCAGATTATGGACTGTTACTCACTACTCTGTACTTCTTCTATGGGCAGCTAATATTAGTTTCATTTTACTTTTAATGTAGTAACTCAACGATTGCTGCATATTCACTGTAAATACTGAAATCAATTTTGCGCTGGTGCAGCTACAGAAACAAGACCTGAAATAAGTCAGACTTAAAGAAAAGTCTATTATCTGCTGATTAAGCCACAATACATACCAAACTTCCTGGTACACACTGCTTATATAGTGTTACTTCAAATGAAAAGAAAGAGACAAACCTCAGAAATATTGTTAAGGAAGCTCTAGCAGGACTTGATAACAATGAGTATAGGTTGTAAAGAGACAGAAAAGTAAATACACCTCCCATATTAACAATTTGTGATTATAAGGGGAATAGTATCCACAGAAAATAAAAGTTGGGATAGAAAACTGGCTTAGGAAAAAAATATTTAGTACTGTTTGGCTCATCACTTGAATAATGGTGTCATCTTACAAATGACATATAAGCAGCAACAATAACAAAAAACTGACAGTGAAATACAGCATGTCTCCAGTGCCTTTCAATTAATTGTTGGATTTGAATTAAGTTCACACATCTTGTCTAAAAAGCTAAGATTTTTCTTTAATTGTAAAAAAATCACAGATGCTCTGGTATCAAAAATACATTTACCATTCAGAAATGTCAGGTAATGCTACTTCCATTAAAATAGAAATTCTGGGTTTAATATTTATCAATTTATAAAATAGTTTACATATATTATTAAACCCTCAAATTCTTGTATTCCAATTGAAATCCACATAGTCTAAAATTCTCTGCTTATATGCCTGTCTGCCCCACTAGCCTTTCAGCTTACTGAGTATGATGACTGGCTATTACCCTTCTCAGTATCTCCAGGAACTTATATAAGGCATAAATATAGAGACTTGTAATAAATTGAATTGTATCTCCTTAGAGTGCAAGAGCCACAAGGGACCTCTATTTACAGATGCACCTAGTGAAGTAAAAGAACAATCCATATTAAAGACTGAGTCAAGATTAGAACCAAGTCTCCTAACTCTATCACATCACCACACTCATACAAAAATATCACTACAACGAGGCTCCCGAATACTTTGAATTATCCATGACTTTACATTGCCTACGAGCCTACTTCTGATAAGAAACCATACTTGAAAGTAGCATAAGAGCAAGAATTAGAAGATGCATAAATAATATAGACCAGAGAGGCGTAAGAGGTCAGAAGTTCAGTGTTTTGGATTTACTGGGTAAAACTGGATTTCTTTAATTTCCACAGGAAAGATTACAGGATCCCCATATGTCAAGTAATTCTTTAATCATTAAGTTTGCTGTTTCCATTGAAATGTTATTCATCTCAAAGATATGTAAATTATCACCATCACTTTAATACAATGCTTCCTACACTTCCTCTGTCATTTTAAAGATTAAGACTGAAAATAAATTAAAAGCAGGGGTATGTTGCTATATAATAAGTGGTAATTTCATCAAATTAGTAACATTCAGATTCTAATGAGATTTCTTTATTATTTTATACACAGAATATTTTCCTAAAGGAGCATACTAAACAAAACAATCTACCTTTTAAGACTTTTCTTAAATGGAGCATACCACTAGAAAACAAACAGCTATTATTTTTCATTTCAATCTAAATAACTGCAATAACTTCCAGGTGTTTAGAAAGAGGTACCTCCCAACACTACATAGTTCCACGCTTTCTTTAAACCTTCCTAACACTTAGACTTACTCAAAGATAAAAACATTATTCCAAAGGATGATAAATATTACATCATAATTAAGGTTACTGGGCTGGCATAGAAGAGAATTTGACTTAATGGGAGACTTCTGTGATGGAAATTAATAAGTTTGCCACTTAATTACAAACAGTGTGGGTTGTGAGCAACATTTACACACTTGTTAAGATTTAAGTAAGAAAAGGCTTGATAATTAATACATCTCTTATTTACTACGAAGCAAAATTAAAACTTGAAAACTAGACACAATCTATATTTAACAATATCACAAAGAATGAAATAGCTCCGATTTCTTTTGCTTTAAAATTTGTTTTACTGAACATAATACATATTTATTTTTAAAAGTTTTAATCTGAATGAATGATAACCCCCTAAAATGCAGGTTACAGAGCTGGATGAAGCATGTGAAAATTTTTAGAAACGTATGTAAATGGTGTTTCTCACAATTTATGGATCAGTTCTGTCTATCAATTCCAAATTTGAGTTTTTGTCATAACCAGAATCTTGAAATGGTCAAAACATGTTGGTCTAGCAAATCAATATCTAACATGGACAATGCTAAGTAAATGTCCTTGGTTATTAAGTTAATTATATATTAACATATAAGTATGTTTAATATCAACAGTATCTTTTTAAAACTATTCCTTAGAAAATTTTTCTTGATACTGTCTTACAATTCATCTTTTTTCACATTCAGGCCCATTATTTGGTAATTTTAAATTACTTCAAACTATACTAGAGGAACTAAGAAATCCAAATATCCAGAGTTTTAAAATGTTAATTCAAACTTTAGGCAGCCTTTTAAAAAGCTGCCTTTCCAAGACTGCTAGGCAAATGGCCAACAACAACATTTTAACTGTCCAAAAATCTGACGGCTGAATAAAAATTTGAATTTTACTAGCAAATGAATTAAAAGAGAAACAGCTAAAGTGTTGCTTCTAGAAAGGGAAATAGGAGAAGATGGAGAGGGGTGAGGTGAAAGCTAGACCCAGTGGGCACTGGAGAAAGGATAGCTAACATCTATTTCCAACTCCCTATTCTTAGGGAGGGCTTAAAATCAGCAACAGAGGCTGTATTTACCCCAGGGTAATCAGGAAGGGCTACACATCAGGATGTCCCTTCTCTGCACCATCCCTCCCCTAACTCCCATTTACTAGTTTACCATCGTATCACTGGGAGGAATAGAACTACTATTCCACAAAGTTGTTTGTTTATTTTTAAATGTTTATGATATGCATGTACTATCATGATGGAAATCAAACACATTTAAAGATGTCATTATTAAAACAATGGAATAATTCAGAAATGATTATACAGGATCCACTGGGTGGCAAGGTAATCATAACATTTCAGTGACAGTATCTTAATCATAATGGAAGTGTGGGAGACCAGAATATACCTTCCCAAAATATGAAGGGTTATTGCACTGAAGGCAGTTAAGAAGAAACACAGGAGAGCTCTCTGGCCTCCCTTTATTTGCCTAAAAGCAGTAGATAGATTTACAAAGAAAATGGTATCCTGCCCCCCTCTCTACCAAAAAGAAAAAAGGTTAACCACCAAAGACAGCTTTAGACCCTTATCAGCCTAGCAACAGTACCAGAGGAATTTATATTAACAAGTTTTACTAACTTTTGTCTGCCATGCATTTGCCTTCTCCTCAAGTTGCCATCCTTTGTCTTTTCAGTTCTCTAAAAACGTACTGTTCTTTGTTGAAGGGGCTATTTCAAAACCACTTCTGGGAAAACTACTCATTCTCTGGGTATCTCCCATGTACTTGTGAAATATATATGTTAATCAGCTTGTTTACTTTTCTCTTGTTAATCCATCTTTCATAATAGGGGTATGTTCCAACTAAGAACCTACTGAAAGTTATTACTCCCTTACAGTTTGTACTCAAAATTCCATATCAATCCAAATCAGTTGCCATGGGTATTAAAAGGCACTACTGATCTTGAGTAATAGCAAGGGCACCTGCATAGTCAATGTAATCTAATTTCTCCAGGAAAGTTGACTTACACAATTAAAGTTACCAAACCTAAGTTTATATTTATTTTTAAGCCCAATATATGTTTTTATGGAAGTATACTATTTTAGAATTGATAAAATAAAGAATTTCATAGATTCTGGATTTATTTCACTTTCAGATTAACTGAGAACTAGACTAGAATTGCTTTGTTTTGAACACTGTAGTGCAAATTATAATTACCCAATATGCACCTCTAACTATTTGCTCCTGTAGCATAATTAATTCAAAATTATACAGGACTAAAGATGCAAAAGGAGCAAGGGTTAGGCTAATATAAAATTAACCTTAGATCATATCCTTGTCATTATATTTTTTCAGTCCTCAATATGAACTGGTTTTCTTGACAGTGACATCATTATCATTATAAAGTAGAACTAAAAAGAAAAATGTCCTTCAGTCAAGGGCTCCAGTGAATCAGTTTTATAACACATCTAAATGTATACAGACTTTAAAGAAAAGAAAACACGATATAGAATCCCAAAACCAATTCCAGTCCGGTAATCCAGTTTGCCTATTTCTTTATCCAAATTTCCCAACAAATAAAGATTCTGTCCTGTCAGCTGCCAAAGTGGCCGGCAAAGGACAAAACTGGTCATTTGACATGATGTAGAGAAGTGATTGATGATATCTCATCAGCTCCCTCCACTGCAACCATCTGGCCTGTGGATTAGACGCCATTCATACCTTGCTTCATTTACACATGTGAAGGACTCCTTGAAGAACCGAATATTAAACATCTTATTGAGAAACTCAGTGAATACATAAGGTCAGGAAAAATGAGGTAACTTTTGAAGGACTTCCCACTTCTATACCTCTATGATTCCTAATTTTCATGTCATGTATTTTAATGTCTGAATAAGCAGCAATGTAAAACTGAGCTCATATTCATAGATTTTAATTTCCAGTTCACTACTGACTTTAATCAAACCATTTAACCTTTCTATGTCCTTGGTTTCACCATTTCTGAAACGGATACATCTTTTTAAGACTGGAAACATGTTCTTAAGTAGGGAACAAGAAAAAAAAATGCTCTGAGTGCATAGATCCACAATGATCCCTATTAACTCTAACTCTGCCAGCTCCTATACTTACACCTGCCTCACACCTGACCCATTTCAGCCAGGACAGCCTTCCTTCACTTGTCCTTGGAAAATGATCACCTAATTCATTTTCTGGCCCCTAAATTACTGGGTATTGAGGTGAAGGTGAAGAGAAACTGTAACAAAACTTATATGAATTTATCATTTATTAAATATAATCTAAATAATGGTGTAAAACTAAATTATTAAGTTGCATGAATGTGAATTTATAACATGCTTATTTTAACTCTTACACCATAATTCTGAACCATCATCCCCAAGTACTTATGACTTTCTGTCTTGATATATAATTATTGGTGAATTTGCCTCATCTTCTGTTCTGTATCAAAAGCACATTTAGAGGAGATGCATTTATCTTTCTAACCAGACTCTAAATGGTACTTAATATAGTTCCCAAGATACAGCAAGTACTTAAAAATTACTTATAAAATTGAACTATGGAATAATATGTTTTGTTGGTAACTTAAGCTTTCGAAAAATGTATACAGGAGTCCACCCTAATCCACGGGGATATGTTCCAAGACTCCCCCAGTGGATGTCTGAAACTGCAGATAGTATTGAACCCTACATATATATTTGTTTTCAATGCTTTTTCCGTTGTAACTGAGCACTTCTCATGAACTGTAGCTATAACTTTTACAGCCTGTGGTGCAACTGCAAAACTTGCAAGAATTTCTTTTTCCTTCTTCACAACTTCAGGGACAGAAGATTCATTCTTACCATAGATCTTAGCAATCTCAGTATCTTTCCTTAAGTCAAGAATTTTCACATTTTCACTTGAGGAAGCACTTTACTGCTTCTCTTTGGCATATATGAATTGTCTCCATCACTACTGTTGCACTCTAGAGCCATTATTAAGTAAAATATGCGTTTCTTGAATACAAAGGACTCCAATATTGCCACAGTCATCCGAGAACTAGCATGGTTACTAAGTGACTAGCAGGCAGGGAGCTTAGAAAGCGTGGAGACCCTGGCTGGACAAAGCGATGAGTCATGGGCTGGGCAGGAAGGAGCAGAACAATGCAAGATTTCATCACATTACCCCAAATCGTGCAATTTAAAACTTATGAATTATTTATTTCTGGAATTTCACATTTAATATTTTCAGACCTAAAACTACAAAAAGCAAAAATTGGATGAAGGGGACCTGCTGTGTTTAATTTTTAGTGTGGGTTTTAAAAAATTATCTACCTGGTTCTTTTCCATATTTGATAACAAACATCTTTTCCCTTTATATAAGGACACTGCATATCTGTAAATTAAGCAACTTCATGATAGTAACAGCTTACATTTGCATTTGTTCTTAACTTATTTCTTCCAAACAACAGCATTATAAGATAAGCAGAACAAGGATCACGATCTCGATTTTACAGATGGGGAAATTAGTTTAAGTTCACAAAGCTCAAAAGTGCCAGAACTAGGACTTTAATAGCATATTTAGGACTCTTCATATTTAGGAATAGTCAACCCCAATTACTTCCTTCAACTACAAAAATTTGAATTTAATAAATACTGTCTCTTACAAATGTTAGTTATCCCCAGTCTAATTTATTCCTACTATCAAAGTATCTGAGGTCCTCCCCTGCTTCCTCCTCCCTCCCTCCCTTCCTTACGTTATTTGTCCTTCCTCTTTCCTTCCTTCCTTTCTTCCTTCCACAAATATCCCAGCTCCTTTGCAGTTCACATCAAAATTTGTATTCATTTTCTTGGGCTGCCATAAAAAAAATTACACAAACTTAGCGGCTTAAAACAGAAATTTACTGCCTCACTCATTCTCAAGTCTAGAAGTCTAAAGTAAAGGTGTCAACCTTGTCATATTCCCTCTGAAATCTGTAGGGGAGAATTCTTTGTTGCCTCTTCTAGGTTCTGGCGATCCTTGTTATCCTCTGGCTGGTTGATGCATCACTCCAGTCACTGTCTGCATAGTCATAAGGCTATCTTTTCATTTTTTTCCCCTTTCTTTTTGGAGACAAGGTGTCACTCTGTTGCCCAAGCTGGAGTGCAGTGGTGTAATCATGGCTTACTGCAGCTTCCATCTCTCAGGCTCAAGCAATCCTCCCACCTCAGCCTCCCAAGTAGCTAGGATTACAGGCACACACCAGCACACCAATCTAATTTTGGTATGTGTTGTAGAGATGGGGTTTTGCCCTATTGCCCGGGCTGGTCTTGAACTCCTGAGTTCAAACAATCCACACCACTCAGCCTCCCAAAGTGCTGGGATTACAGGTGTAAGTCATCGTACCTGGCCTGGCTGTCCTTTCTTATCTATCTTTCCATCATACTTCCTCTGTGTTCTACTCCCTATAACTCAGTGCTTCTGTCATCTACCAATCCTAGGGGGTTGCCGCCGCACCCTCTACCCAGATTCAGTGAGAATTTAACATCTAATTCTCTATGTCCTCAACTCCACTCAATTTTTTACACCAGTCTTAGTGACTTCAACAGACTCTTGGCTCATTTAGCACCTGCCTCTTTTTACTCACCATCTCACCACCAATAATTCTTGTTCTTCCACCCCACTGCAGCCACCATCACCCTTGGTTATAGTCTTGACTTTACCATGATTATCGCACTATCTCTAAAAGCTTTATTTCAAACATACCACTCCAATCTTTACCTCTGACAACATTCCACTTTCCAAGAATTACCTGACCTCACTGAAACCATCAATCCATGGAGCATATCACTGGTGTTTTCAGTAGTCATCTCATTCTCCTATGCTGACGTCCCTCAGATCAGCTTCCATGATACACTATTATGACTTCTTCACAACATCCTTAATTCCCTACTCTTCTCTCACTCCAACTTTATTGCCCAAGCAAAACTAATCCACTTAAACTTATCTCTTTACATCTTCTTTGCCTAAACCCAAGCAGTTAAAAGTGGATGGAGAACAATCCACTATTATGTTCACTGCTCTCATGTTCAATTCTTGATTGCAAGCATCAAGTAGAAAACAAATACTGCCTAACAATCCTACTATACTTATTATTTTCATTATCCTACTTTCCAGAAAATCTATTCATACTTTCACCTGTTCTTCAAACTTTTACAGCCTGTTTTCCTCTCACCCTCAGTTGGTAATCCTGCCTCATACTCTTAATGAGAAAATTAAAACCATCCATCGGAAGAGGGAACTTATTTTTTGTTCCGCCACCCAATGTGCCACCTCTGTCTCACCACCTATTCTAAACCTTATATTATCAATCCTATTCCCTCTCACCAAAAGAATCCCTTTATACAAGTAATTATCCCGTCTATGTCTTTCAACTCTAGTTTCCCCACTGCAACTCTTCCCTTAACATATGTACCTGCTCTGTTATCCCTCTCCAGCTACTTCCCTATTTTCTGTTCCCCTTTACAGGAAAACTTTTCTCCAGCATTTCCCAATGCCATTGTCTTACTTCCTCACATTCTATTTTCTTCTCAAACCATTTTTATTAGGCTTCTTTCCCCAATGGCTATTGTCAAGCTCACACTTTTTCAAGGTTACTAAGTTAAAAGAAATCTTTATGCCCTCAACTTACCCTCCCAACAGCAGACAAGAAAGTTGACTATATACACATCCTTCCTCCTTCCTTGGTTTCTTGGCTATCTTCTCCTCTTCTTAATGCCTAAAGTCCTCAGTCCCTTGTCAAGCTACGCTGTCTTTAAGTAATCTTACTCAGTCCCAAGACTTTAAATAACATCTTTATGTCAATAATTCCTCAATTTCTATCTCCAGCTACGGCTTCTTTACAGACATCCAAAAGCTTACTTTCAGCTGCCTACGTGATATCTTTACTGTGCTATCTAATAGTGATTTCAAACTGAATGCCATTACATATTACATTTGTGTCCCCCACACCTCTTACTTCTTTTTGTTTACCAAACTAAGTTCAGTCCCACCTCTTTGATTTGCTTTCATTTTTCCTCAAAAGCCCCTAGCAGATTTCTTATGATCTTCTAGATTTCAGTTCAAATGTCAGCTCTACAGGGAGGCCTTCTCTGACTACCATATGAAAAAAGACCCTACTAGCCATTCTGCATCACATTTTCTTGGTTTATTTTTACAAAAGCTCATGATATTATCTGAAATTACTGTACATTAAAGAAATTTTTTTTTTACTGATTACTGTTCTTCCATTAGAATGCAATTTTATTGACTGCAGAATTCTTTTCTGTCTTGTTTGAAAATGTGATTCCAACATCTGGACCAGTGCTTAGCACATTAGGAAAAAATTAATATTTTAGATTTAAAAAAAGAGAGTAAATTCCTGTGTTTTAAAGAAGATTAAAATAACATATTGTCAAAGAGATAAATCACTGAAGTCAAAACAATAGGTGGTAGCCATTATTAATAATTTAATACCTAATATTAATTGCATACTTGCCACATGCTGGAACTATTAAAAAGGACAAATCTGTAGTATTTTCTTCAATCACACAACAATCCTGTAATGTAAGTATGATTTCTATCCCCACTTTTACAATGAGGAAACTGAAACATAAAATGTTTAAGTTATTTGCCAAGGTCAAAACTAGTAAGTGGCAGAGCTAGGATGTGAACATTAGCACTCTAATTCCAGAGTCTATACTCTTAACCACAAATCTATGCTGTCCTTTCACTACAATCAGACTAAATATTAATTATCTGTTACTCATTATCAATAAATATTATAATGGACAGAGATTGTCAGTCTACTGCTGTTTCTGAATTTATCTGAGGTTTGGGGAGATTTTATGTTTCCAAGATAACATTCATTTTGTTGTGATTTTATGATACATTAGCATCTAGTTTTCTTAAAATCTGTTATACTTCTACTTTTCTTATTTGTATCCTTATTTACATTTTTTTATTTTACTCTTACATTAAAATGTTGTTAAAATAATTTGTTTAAAATAAAACCCAAAATATTTTAAAATGTGGAAAAATGTTTAAAATTTACCAATATTCAAACAAATACAAATTAAACAAATCACACAAAAGTTTCACCTAATTGTTTATTTAAAAAATAATTTTTATTAACACTTGAAAGGGTATCATTTTATACATACTCATACAGCTGCCAGCAGCTATATGAATTAGTAGTACTATGTAGACATCAACTTGAAAATATTTCAAATCCTTAAAGTAGTCATACCTACCATTGATGATTCCCTTCTAGGATCCTATAATATTGTGATCTTAAGCATAAAGGATGCTTAAGTTTTGTTTCTTACTGTCCAGTCTTGGAATGAAAGCGGTGATGGGCACTAATTTTCATGAGCTACATACAAATTTTTCTCTGCAAATGTTTTTATCTCTTTCAGAAAAGACAGAGCCTTAAGCATACCAATGTCTGGAGTTTGGGTTGCAAGTAAACTTTAGCTTTAAAAAGTAGCAAAAATCAAGAGTCATTTTGGTTAGCACACCCAACGAAGAAGTATGTTTTGCTTCATTTAATTTGTATGTGGGAGAAAAATGTGTTGAGTCAAAAGTAGTTACACTCATGGACCCTTTCTTCTCTGAGTATCAGGAAGGAAAAAACAAGAAAATGTACACACACGTGCTAGTGCATATGCACATGCACACACATGACAACCCATACTTCAAAGTAAAGGCAGGCTAGGATAAAATAATTCTTTGAGAATCTGGTCTGCCAGAGTGGTTTGTTCTTGGCGTGAGGGTGGGAAGGCTGGGATAATATAAAAGTTTCCATCACATAATGAGACAGCTGCAGTTAGTATTACATTTACTCATTCTAGATAACAACCTGAGATTTATCCATTCACGACAACAATCTGAGGTCTATGAATGTTCCATCCAAGATAACAACCTGAGGTCCAACCTTACTCTTCCTTTTCTCCCAGGGCAGAAAAAATTAGGAACCATGCAGGCTGTCAAGCCATTCTCCAGAAAGAAACGCTATTATCAGCACTGAGTTAAAAGGCAGTCACATCCACATCAAAGGGAACTACATCCAGATGCCTGCCTGTTCTGTTACCTAGAATCAGTGTTAGGAAGATGAGGCAAACGGTTAAACTGGTTCCATTTCCATTTTGCCCCTTCTGTCTTTGCACCCCAAAATGGTCCCCTTTTCCTTTTTTAAAACATATTTTTAAAGACATTTAATTCAGTTGAAGCATGCAAACGAGAAGGGCAGAACCAAAATGCACTATATATCATTGAGCCAACACTCTCAAGTGTATTTCCAGCACAATGCTTTAAGCAAATAAAAAAAAATTGTGCTGAAACATTGTTCTTAATAACTGACTACTAAAAAACAAGGTAAATGTACGATAATAAGAGAGAGGCTTGAATACATTTTGATATCTCCACTCACAAGGAATGTTACGCCGTGACTGAAAATTGAAGTTAATAAGAATGTGAAGAAATGCTTTTGATAGGACAAGAAAACAAATATCAAATTATATATGACTAAAAGTATTTAGGGAAAGATTACCTCGTGCACAGGAAAGAAATGTACTACATCAATATTACGTGGATGACTTGAGCGGGATGACTATGTACCTTTGGGGTCATCTTTTGATTTTAGTTTTTTGTATGTTTTAAATCTTCTGTAATAATCATGAAAAATAATTTAAAAATCAAATCGGGGAAATAAAGCATAATAAAAGTTAACACTTTTATTACACTAAGGTTACACTAAAAGTTAACAGGAATGAACATTTTGTGGTGAACGGTAACACATGTTACCCCTAGAGATCTGTAAGGGGAACTGAATGCCTTTCTTCTCTGAACTGTGGAGAAGTTTAAATTTTTACCCCAGCACTCCTCAATATTTGGCATAGAGAAATATCTGAAAGAAGTCCCGCAAAGCTCTCAGGTCACTGTGGTACAAGGAGTCAGATTAGTATAGCTTGAATTCTGGGGACCCCATCGCTTATGCCATGGTTTCCACCTACAATCATCAATCAACAAACACACTGAAGAAATTGGCATAAAGAGTCCCATCTCCTTTTTCGAATCTCTGGTCTTAATTTCTAGTTAAAGACAGCATAATCCAAAACATACAAAATGTAAATTTGTTAATTCCAGATCACCCTTACACAGAACTCCAGCCATATATAGTAGGATTGAACTTTTCTTGTATTCTCAGGCGAAATTTAGATTTAGCTACTTCATCAGATTAAAAAAGAAAAGGCAGCAAGCAGACATTAAAAAAGTTTAAAATCAGGTGAATAAGTACATGAAATTCATACAGCTGGTATAAATAGTACACTCAATCCTACCAAGTATGTAAATCGAGGAGCCAAGATCTCAGCATTTCCTTAATATGACCACACACCAGGTCACATTTCCAAACAATTTCACCATTGCCATATTTTATTTCAAACCATCCTTAAAAGACTGATCAATAGCAAACTCACTGAAGATCAGAAAACTCTTCACAGTGGCTGAATGATTCCCACAAGGTCAGAGAGCAAGGGATCTATGGCATAGAGCAAAATTATCCCCAGGCTTATCCTGTATCTTGGGAAATGTACTTATTTTAATTAACAAATAGTAAATATACATTCTACTATTTTGCTGGCAATTTTCACACGACCTTTTCATTAGGCATGGTAATGTTTCTATAAATTTTAACATGCTACAATTTTTCATGTCAGTCTTAAAGAATTTCATAAAGATTAATATCTACCAGGTGAGTCAATTCTGTGTAGGTACACTGAGTTGTAAGTTGGAGGATAAAGTTTTGGGAGAGAAGTAAAAGTGCTGGGGGCTTTGAGGGGTTGAGGTGGAGGAGAACCAGCAGAGAGAGGTGAGGAATAAAACATGGAGGGAGGAGGAAGTGCAGTCAGGGCTCCATCCACGATCGCCTCCTATATAAATCAGGCCTGGAGTTGACATGTAATTTTGTGTGGGTCCCCTGAGAAGTGGCCCTCAGGGATTAATTATTGATGAAGAGATTTTTCTTCAAAGTGGCCCATTCAAGAGTGCCTCAAGGGGACATTCATAAGTGCTTATAATATCAATTTCCAAGCACCTGGGAGGTAGGGACACAGATTGTCTCTTTAATTATTATGATGGAGGTAAAGTCTAGCAAAAATGCTGTTACACAGCCAAGGTAAAATTCTCAAAGAAATGAAATTATTATAGCTAGTATAAAAAGTGTAATATATGAGTCATCTCTCAGTAAGATCACACTTTACCTTTTCCTAGTGCAAAATAGGTTATCTCCAACCAACTGTTTCCTAGGAGCTAAAAGAGTTATTCATAAGCAAATGCAGTGTGTTTAGGGATGCTTAAAAGTTTAGAAGAAAATTGTTTTTGAAGCTAATATGTTTGCTTAGAAAGAAGATGAGTTTACTCCAGTTAGCACATGGAAATACAAGGGTTTGTTTTAATTATGTAGGAATTTCTTTTCAGAAAAAAATTAATGTCATATGCCTTCTACATTTCTATGAGAATGCCAAAAAATAATTTTCACCTATGCATTAGCCCTGATCTAGTCTCAAAAACACTCAGAAAAACACAGAAGAATCAATCCATATGTATGCTGCAGTAAAAAAAGGATGGGGCTAGCCTGGATTTGAATCTTATTAACCTACGTAATAGATGTGAATAGTCATGTATAAACAAAACCTAGGCCATATACTTCCTTTGTACCATCTGAAACTTACACCAGTGGGCTGGCAGTACAACAGGTACTAAAAACATATTTTTAAACAGAAATGAAATGAAATGGGTCTCTTTAAATTGATCTGAATTTCAGAAACTCCCCAATCTCCCTCATAATGTTGACAAATGTTAATTCAGTAACTTTTTCATAATAGATATATGCAACATTTATAAATCTATAATGCACCTCTTTCATAATTCTTTTAACTTCATTAACTCCTCCCTTTCTCATAGATTCTAACAGACTTCAATACCACTAGTTGATTACTAGAGTAAAAACAAATTCTTGCCAATTGATGTTTATATAATGTACATGATAGACGCAGTAATAACATTTAAAATAAGTGTAACCAATTAAAAAAACATATATTTATGTGACAAATGCTGTCTGAAGCATTTTGTGTACGTGACTCCAATTAATCCTTATAGCTATTGCATGAAATACATAGGATTAAATTCAATTCACAGAAGAAGAAATGGCAGTCTAAGAAAGAAGCTGATCACAGTCACACAAATAAAATAAAATAGTGCCAGGATTCTAACCCAGGTCTGTCTAAATACAATGTTTTCTTTTTGTACTAACCATGAAAGGAAGCTTGATTTGGGGAAATACAAAATAAATAACTTCATATAAAAGTACTTAATTCCTCAATACATATAAATATATATGTATTCATGGTGAACTGGCTAAAAGTTATATGTTGAGTTTGAATGCAGATGTTTCATATCTACTAGTGTAACATTTCAATTAAAAGCAATGGAAGCAGTAATAATTATAAACCACAGGAAGGACATAATCCTATTAAGAGTTATCTCAGTAGTATAATTGGCTCCAGGATATCAGTGAACACCCACATGATTGATATTTGAGGCCAAAAACACCTTCTGTCTTGATATGGAGGATTATGAGCAAATGAAGTCCAGAAGGTAAATATGTCACATTTTAAAATCAAAGTCCCAATTATAGATAAAGGTGTAATCTTACAATGCCTTATTAAATATTTTTAATTAAGGTGGAATATAAACAAAATAAAATTTTCTTTACAGTTTTAAGGACTGAAGGGCTCTGCAACGTATTTGTCATGCATTCATACAGCTGAGAGGCAGAAAAATAAATTGGCCAATCCTCCGTTTCGATCTCCTCTTTAGCTGTATTGAAGCCTGGATTACATCAAATCTCATCAGATTTTCTTTGTCATGATATTTTACGACAACCTTTTTTCAGTCTCATTGTCTTTTAGTTTTAGTGTTCCAAACTATTACTTACATTTATGCTAATTATTAGAATTCTCCCACAGTGATCAGACATCTTTATTTTACTAGGAGTTCCAGCTTTCAGCCCTTGTGTTGTTGCCAGTTTATACAGTTTGGTAAGATGCTGTATTCAAATAGTTAAAGAAAGGTATGATTGCTTAAAGATCTTCCATAACTGAATCAGTATTTTGACTCTAGATCTTCTTAGTGTCCTTATCAATTCCTTACTGTTAATATTCATCTTTTTTTATTATTATACTTTAAGTTTTAGGGTACATGTGTACAACGTGCAGGTTAGTTACATATATATACATGTGCCATGTTGGTGTGCTGCACCCAGTAACTCGTCATTTAACATTAGGTATATCTCCAAATGCTATCCCTCCCCCCCACCTCACAACAGGCCCCGGTGTGTGATGTTCCCCTTCCTGTGTTCAAGTGTTCTCATTGTTCAATTCCCACCTATGAGTGAGAACTTGCGGTGTTTGGTTTTTTGTCCTTGCGATAGTTTGCTGAGAATGATGGTTTCCAGCTTCATCCATGTCCCTACAAAGGATATGAACTCATAATCTTTTTAAAAGTGAATTTTTCTTCTAGAATGTAACAAAGGAGGCTACTAAATTCCAGCACACTTTACAATTAAGCAATCAGTCAACACCATTTGCTATCATTAAGATTAAGCAGATCCAATCTAAAAATCACCCTCCATCAAGATCCATCATTAGTCATTAATCTCCCAGATTTTAATTAAACTACCAAAACTATTCATCTGAATTCATATGCAAAGGATAGAATTTTTCTTTAAACTGCCCACAACTTTGGTGGGCCAAGCTGAAAGGTTCACTTGAGCCCAAGAGTACAAGGCCAGCCCGGGCAATATACTGAGACCCCCATCTCTATTTTTAAAAACTGCACTGAAACACATATCAACACACTCAACTACAGAAATATGCAGTACCTTAAAACTACAGGAGGCTACCATTAGAATCAGTGACTCCTCAAATCAGATAATCAGACACATTTCTACTATCCAGCTAAACTCCTTAGAAAGGAGAAACACTTTAAAGTAAAACTATGGCCCACAAAACAGCTTAAAGTAGGAAGTACAAGCATGTTTTCAACAACTCTAACTCACAAAATAGTTTTAAAAAGTTAAAGCTTTAAAAGTCTTAATTTATTTAAGAATACATTTCCAAAAGATCTGCAGTGCCCAATCAATAAAAGGAAGGAGAAAAGAAATGACTGATACTTACACATTCAGTAAAAATATATCCATTTAAATCAATAAACAACTCATGGCTTTGTATAAAGTGGAATCTTTAGTATCTTTTTTGGATCCATGATTCTCCTTCCTCCCCAGCAGCAAAGGCAATTATGATAAAAGATGTTCTGAAAATTTTTTTGCCATCTCTGCCAATTTATAACCCATGACTTTCCTTGTTTCAAAATTTGTAAAGTCCACTTTCTCCAAGTGTTTCCCATTATGCTTCTATTTTCCAAATTCGCTATTTTTAATCTCATTTTCCTAGTTAATCATACAGAAAATTTCCAATTACCTTTTCAAATGAATAGAAGTCACAGTATCAGTAATTCCGAAACCATTTCTGTTTGACTTAAAATGCATTTGATTTTGTGGACAATGGACTAAAATCCCTTTTTCATTCAGGGTAAATGTGAATTAAGTTTATAACCCTTTAACATTCACTAACTGACCATTCAAGGAATGGGCCTGTGATTGTGACTGTGGTAGCAGTACAGTAACAGATAGCAACTTGGTTTGGCTACAAATATATATCAAAAGTACTAGTATTCAAATAGTTAAAAGCTTGCTGCAGCTGCATACATTTTCGTTTAGATATATATACTTTCAAAGTCTATTCTCATTATCCTTGCCGGTGGAGGGGAACAAGGTCTTGAACAAAAGAGTACTGTTTCAAAATAATTCTCATTTCCTTTCAAGTGTGCACATATTCACAATATACTGGCTGTAAATTCAATGTAAATGAAGAAGTGCTGTTAAGTTACTGCTGAGGCCTGGGAAAGTGACCAATGTCCAATACTAACCTTCTTTGAAACCATCCCAGGAGAGTTTGTATTAAAGTCATCGTTGACAAAATTCAGACTGTATCCAAACAGTACACTCACAAAGCAAAATAACTTCTAAAAGCATATAACTACTATTAATGGACTTTAAAATGCTAATCATTTCATTGGAAGTGATTTTCCTGAGAATAAGATATATTTTTCTGTTATCTTTATTTTTTAACATTTTTGTCCTTTTTCCCAACAAGATGCTGTCAACTTGTGACATTTGTTTACTATCCTTAGCAGATTTTCCATGTGCAATTCAGAGAGGCTAACTTGCCCAAACACACAGCTTAAAGTTAGACCTCAATCAGAGGCAGTTGGTTTCAGAAGCCAGGCTCTGAACCACATTAATATATCTGAAAAAAAACTTGATTTCTCATGCAACTTCTATGATTACAACAACAACAACAACAATTCTGAGGTAATGAGCTAGGTCCTATTACCAAGTAACACATCCTTTCCTTGCCTATCTCCCAGCCCAGGGATATTCCAGCTATGGAGTTTGGTGATCTGATTGTTTTCCATGTTCCTAACCCTCAAATCCTGATGTGATATTGGATTCAGACTAGAAATTATGAAGCAGGCACACAAAGCACCTTTATATATACCTCAATAACTTTTCCCCCAGAAACAAAGATATTTCTTGGCTGTTTCACTGAAACCTGAGGTTCTGTAGTTAGCTCATACGGAAAAGTCAGTCACTATTAGAGTAGGTTGTTAACATCACCTTCTGTTCTTTTAACAATTGTCAAGTACTTTTCACATTTATCAATGTGTTTTTATCACATTCATTAACTGCTTCATACCAATATTTTTAATATATTACTTGCTTATCCATGTATTTGAAGCTAAAACAATGATCACAATCAGATCTCTAGACAATGGTTGTAATGAATTTGTTCAAGAAAAGCATTCAAATTTGATGGAAAACTGAGCCTTTATAATTCATTCTAATTCTTCAACACAAAAATGAACTTTGGTAAATCAATAGGATCAACTGAGCCATTTATGCTTGAATGTGCTCCCCTAGGCTTAATGTATTTTTCCTCACTGCATTATATTTTAATGATTAATTTCATGCTCTTTCATGGTATTTTAGCTCATGAATCACGGGTATTACTTTGAGGGAAAAGTAAGGTGCTGTGAGTGATGAAAGATGTTACTGATTAAAGTGTTGCACATATGAACTACATAAGAGCTGAAGGTGTTTGAACACCAGCAATCCAGATTAAAAGTAATATTAGGCAAACTGGCCATATAGACTAAGGTTGAATTGAGTGGAGGGAGTGGGAAGGATGGGCTTCTTCAATGTTCTTAGTTGAAACAATATATGAAATCAAGCTTGGCATTCAGTGTTTCACTGGCATCTTTCTCCTCAGTAGAATGTAAGAACTGATTTCAAAGACAACTGCAGAGAAAGAAATCAGTTAAGCAGATAACACACCATTCTGAAATTAAAGAGCCAAAAGCCACCCATCCTAAGACAACTCTGATATCTTAAATCAATACTGCCTTAATACTGTCAGAAGCTTGTTTTTCGACTTAGTAAATAAAATTTTTTAAAAAGTTAAGTCAAAGTCACAAGGACCAAAAAGGAATAGACTACCCTAAATGAAATGTAGAAAAAGACAAGTATCTATTATCCTGCACACAGATGAACAAATATTTGTTAAATATATCATATTGCTCAATATCAAAAAGTCAACTCTCCATAACAGAAACCAAAAGTAAACTAACCAGAGATGTCCACATAATACACTTTGGCTCTTGTTACTAAAATGATTTTTCAAACCAAGTTATGGAGCCTGGAGAAAACAGGACTACTTCCTCCCAGAATTATAAAGTTTCTTCAATTACAGAGGCAAAATGTGGCAAAAGCAGCTATTTTGCAAACAGGTGGTTTGCAAAACTTTTACTTAAGCCGCCAAAAGGACTGACGAAAGGAAAATTTTGTTATTTCTAAAGAAAACACACACACACATAATTTTCTACCAGAGTAGAAGACTCAAATAAAGAAAAGCCCCAAACAAAACAGAAAACTAAAAATCAGTTTGTCTTAGCTCAAAAGTGCTGACCTAGGTTTAGTATGTGTAAAATCACTGTTTATAATTAAATCCTTTTCATCGCATATATTACGATACTAGAGAGAAAGGAAATGCCATGTCGTTTCAGGTAGGACCTTATTTACATAAAAAAAGATTTTTTTTTAACAGAAACGGAGTGCAAGAGGGAATCAAAAACCGTTGAGAGGAGAGAAAAATACAGTTTGTTTTTCTGAGGGCACTGCATTTTTCATGTTCCGAATACTTCGTTCCATTCTCTCCATGTTAAATTATTTCATAAACAATACTATGACTAGAGGCGACTGCTACAGCTGACACACAGATGTTTTATTTCTATGCTTCACCTTTGCAAATAGCAGGATTCAGCTATTGGAGATGGGGGCAGTGGAGGTGTCCAGAAACGACATACAGGAGGTGAAGGGGTAGAACGTGTGGGAAATGGGCACTCCTACCCCCTAGAGTCCACCTCTCTGGAACTCCAGTGCTTCTTCAGTCACTGACATTCAGAGGAGGACAAGACAGGCTTCCTGAAATCTCTTCCGAAGTAAACAGGTCCCGACGCAAAGGGCAACCCCTCCAGTAGCGGAAAGTCCTCCCCTGAGCTCCCCTTCTGCCCACGCGGGCCTGTGGCTCCGCGCTCCTCCGCTCCCCCGCAGCGCTCCCACGGGGGAAACTTTCCCGCGTCTCTCACTCTCCGGGGTGCGGGGGCCGCGGGGGCCTCCCCGGCACCTACCCGCAGAGCACTCCCCACCACCCCGCCACCACCGACGAGCCGGCGCGAAGTCCGTACCTCGATGTCCGCCGAGTCCTTACTGAGCACAGGGGCCATGGCAGTGCCTACAGTCTCGAGTCTGCCAGTGACAAACCCTCCTTGCGTCCTCAAGCTCCAGCCAGAGAGCCAAGTGACAGCAGCCGGAGCGCGAGCGGAAAACAGGCAGACTAGGGCCGGCGGCGCGGGGGCGGAGCGGGCGCGGGGCGGCAACGCCCCCGGGGCGGGGCTGCGCTCTCGGTCCTGCGGCTCCCGCGCCAGGCACGGCAGCCGCAGCCCGGCCTTCCCCGTTCAGCCCGCTCCGCGCCCCAACCTGCAAGCAGAAGGGAGGGAGGGAGTAGAGCACCCGCTCTGGGGACTGGCCTTTACTCTCAAGACTGCTAAAAACTGAGCTAGGCAGGCGGGGCCAGATAGGAGGGATCCCCGGGCAAAGGTAAAAGCAGTCCGCGCTCCGAGCAACAACTTGCACTTTTTCTTTTCTTCCACAGAAACCCCGCGAGATGTAGATACATTGTTTGAGGGGCAACTGCATTTTCAGGAACTCCTCAAGGATGAAATAGTAGATGTTCCTCCATCCATCCACCAAGTAGGTGGGCGGGGTTTGAGCTGCAGTGGAGGATACCAAATCACCGGTCTTCTGAGAGTTCACAGCCCCTGCGGGGAGGGGAGGGAGGCGAGCAAAAACATCCACAGCCCGCAGCAGCATACAGGAAGTGCTGCAGGTGGTACATAATCAAGGTTGTCTTTTTGCAGGAAAGTCTCATTTTAATGGTTATTTTTTAAAATATTTTTTATTCTAAAATGTGAAACTCTTTTGAAAAGTTGCTCTTCGTTTTTGCTCTAGAGCTTGCTGAGAAGGGAGAGATTTCCTGTAGAGTTGGTCCCAATCCAGAAAACATTCACCTCGTTTTTTGAGGATATGTGCACTCCAGACCTCTCTCCTTTTCTCCCCGCCCGCCCCCCCCCCCCACCCCTGTTAGATGCATCCCACCTCTCTTCTACTGTAACACTTTCTACTTCCGTTAGGACATTTGCGGCACTCCTTCATGCACTTGGCTAGGTAGTGACACCTTGGAGTCAAGTATTTCTCCCTTATTATTTTTTCATTAGTCCATTCATCGTTTTATTCAACGAATATGTTTATTGAGCATTTTCAATATGCCAGACACAGACACTGTGCTAAGTTCTCCGGATATAGTCTTCAAGAATACACATCACTCTCATGGAGATTATACTCAAAATAAGCAAGTAAGAAAATGTGATGCCTGCTTGTAAGATAAAAGAAGAATAGGACAGAATAACTAGGGTATGGGTACCTTGAGTGGTTGAGAAGGCTTCTCTGAACAAACCATCAGATTACCTTCCAGAACCTGGAAATTACTAAAAGACAGATACATTTTTCTTGAATCAAATATTGACAGACACTAGAAAGTTAAATGGAAACCTTAGAATCATCTTTTACTCCTTTATCCTTATTGCCTCATTTAATCTATGCCCAAACTCTCAGGAGTCAACCTCCTAAATAGATTTTGAATCATTCATTTCTCCATTTTGCTGCGTCCACCATGGTCCACGCTACTGGTATTCTAGCTTCTATTCTTACCTCATCTCCACACCAGATTGAGCTTTAGAAAGTATTAACTGGCTCATGCCATACAAAGATACATCCACACACCCAGGTACCCATGGTATAAATCCTTCAATGGTCCATTGCAGTCAGAATATAATACAAACTCCCTAGTAACCGCTGAATAACCTGCTCTACTCCGCTTCTCCGCCACTCTTGCCCTGACTCATTATGTTCCAACCACAAGGTAATCTTCTCATCCTCCATCCACTTCTCTACCTTTGCACATTGCCCTCCACTTGGAGCTCTTCTTCCCCTTCTACTCATCATTTAGGTCTCACTGAAGCCTTTATGATCTAACCCCATCACCAACAAAATTACACCCACTCAGTCTTTTTCATTATATTTCGTCTTCATAGACTTTTCAAATGTTGTTTAAATATTTATTTGAATGTGACTCATTTAATAGATGTCTTCTATTTAGAGAGGAAGCTCCAGGAAGAGGGGGCCCATGTGTACTTTTGTTGTTTACTGGATACTCAGTTCCTAGCTCAGTACTGAAGCATAAGAGACCAAGAACACTTGGTGACTGAATGAACAGAGTACATTCGTTTATACACTGGGCAGTTCATTTTAGAAACTTTAGTTTCTCTGCATCACATATTCTCATTGTCCTACTTACTGCTGAGAAATAGGTCACAATATCTATCAATGAATTTGTAGTTAAAATGGGTCAAAATAACTGCTTATCTTTTCATGGAGTAATGTTCCAAAGTCAGATGTTCTTGCATCTCCCTACAACCACACCTTACCCACTTACTCTAGATCCTCTTGGAGATATAGAGATAGATAAATCTATCTATATCTATTTTTCTATCAGTCTATATATATAAACACACATATAAACACCCAAATACATACATACATATATACACATATGTATATATTGAGAAAAGATATACACACATAAACATATAAATTTACAAATATAATATATATAATTATAATACATATGATTTCTTCCCCAATTTAATCAGTCAGGTTCAATGTTCAATATCCTAACTTACAGGGATACAGGCTTATTGCTCTTTCAGGTTACACTTTAACATACATCTTATTAGTTAGCAATTGATAGTTCATTTATGTGTACAAGAATCCAAGTTATCTTTAAGAGTTATACAGTGTATTTTCATATTCGTTTTCTGTTATAATTCTCCTAAACAACTATAGAGGATAAGTCCAAAATATGCTGGTTTTCCAAAGATAAGAGTTTCATCGGTGATAGTCAATAATCAAATATAAAATTTAAATGCTATTTACCATCCCCCCCAACTTCATCAAACAGATGTATCCTGTTCTGACATATTAATTAAGGCATCTAATCACATTGCTCACATGCCACACCTATGCTCTGTGATCAGTGATTGAATCTAATAATATTTTAAATTCATTGAAATTGCACATTAAACACAGTTGTACCTGTAAATAATGCAAGCTGTTTAAAGCTTTTACTGCAAATGCATTTGCACCACACTTTTTAAAAGTTGTAAATTATGATGGCGTTTGTCAAGCTGTCCCTCCATCTGGAAGCACAGTGAAATATCAGGTGTTCCACATTTTTTGTAGGCTTTGGAGAGACAGCTTATGTTTGAACCTAATAGTTTACAGTACATAAATGAATATTATTACTACCAAAGTCAGAAGTAGGGCTTATGAGTCATCTTTAATTTCACATCTAAAAAGTTATTCAATATTACAAATTTAGAAACACAATAAAAATTCAGATTTCCATATGCCTTTATTTTCCCTTTGCAGTGTAGCATTAAGAAATTTTTTTTGGTGGGGGACATTTCTTTGAAAATGATTTCCTCCCAAAAAGTCAGAGGCTGAATGATCATGAGGTGCGTTTTTTCCACTGTCTGATTTTCAAGAGCCAAATTAATTCCTACCCATATTGACCAGTAGGATAATGACTAAAGATCAGTTAGGCCCAAATATTTCCAGCATGCCTGTTAAAAAGACCAAAAGGAATATATTGGTTCATATTTCATGGAACAAACAGTATAATGTGCTCAACTACATGTCTATCATATTGTATATATAGATATGCAGTATATCGGCATGTATTATGTAAATGCCGTAAAAAGCACAGATAACACACAGAAACTACAAACCTCTCCCATAAATTTATTTAGCAATTATTTATTGAGTACAATTGTTTCAGACACTGTGGTAAGCATTAGTGACATCTCAGTGGACAATAGAGACATTGTCTCTGTTACCACAAACCTTTAGCCACTAACTGAAAAACAAAAATTGCCGCTTAGTGATTTTAAATGAGTGGTTTAACTGAATGGATTACTATGAGAGTCAGATGTCAAAATGTATGCAATAGTATTTTGTAAATTGAACAGTGTCATATAAATTAAATATTACAAATTTAAAGATATAATCTTTCAATGCCCACGTTCCCACGTTCTAGAAAAATGTCATTAATGCATGATTGCCTATGAAAGATTTTGAGTAAAATGCAGTGTAAGGGGAAAGTTTATAGACTTATCTAACTTAAAGTGGGGGGAAAACATCCTTTAGAATGAATGTCCCCTGAAATAATTTGCCTTACTACTTACGGGTCTTTTCCTTGGCCTTGTTGGTTTCCTCTCACCATCAAATATTGTCATAATTCCAAGAACTGGCATTTAAAGTGGTTTCTTGTTTTATTGCTGGAATTTTATTGTTTTATAATTTCTAGTTCATTTACATTTGAGCAAGTTCTTCATATCCTTGCCTTAAAGTATGTATTTTCCCTTTTGGTTATCTGTAGCAGATGTTATGATGTGCTTCACAGATCACCACCCATCCCCCAACCCATTCAAAACTGAGGCACTCATTCTCTCAGCTCCTGGGAGTGTTAGTGGTTGACAGCTGTCTGCTGAGTTCCTCTCTGGAAATTGCCCCTGGCTAAGAGAGCCATCTCATGGAAGTTCAAGCCCTTTCCTGGGGTAGCAGATATCCAATGACAGTTGATGTGGGAATTTAAAGGCTGGGCCCTTGCCTCAATTCAAGACACCTTTTAGGGGCCATCCCACCTTCAGAGGTCCCTCAAGGGATTAGCTGGGACATATGTTGGGACGTCTGTAGAGTTCAGCTTCTCCCTTTGCCCATCCTGCTTCATTTCCTTGCTCTCACTGGGCCTCATCCAGACAGCACTGAATAATGAATATACTTCCTGCACACACATTTCTATTGCAAAGTCTGCTTCCTAGTGAACCTAAGCTGCATTGTTACCTCTGTATATTAATTAACAAATAGTCTATACTGCATGTAAAATGTACATGCTTAATTATCATCATGCCTGGACATAAAAATTAACTCATATTTTTAAATCTCATCATTTATTTCATTGTTCTGAGATGTTTCTGTATTTGTTCATTCATTCTTATCACTGATAATTATGTGCCGAACACATGCTAGGTTCAGTGGAAAACACTAGAGGTACCGTGATGAGCAAAATAAAAGTGAACTCTTATTCTCCTGCGCTTTGCAGATTAGTTAGGGAGATGGACATTTGCAAAATAATCACACACAAATATATTTACTGCAAATGGCAACATCAATGAAAAACAAAAGGCTGTTATAGTAGAGGGCCCTGAGAAATCAATGGAGTCCTTGAGGTAATGGCCTTACTGCTGAGACCTAAAGGACAACGTAAGAGTTAAAAAGGCAAAAGGAGGTTATTAAAAGACTTCCGGGAAGGGAGAGCAAAGTGTAAAAGCTCCAGGGTCAGAGATATCCAACAGGGAAAGAAGGCCCTGATGGCTGGAGTTTAAGCAACTAGTGGGAGAGTGACCCAGGGTGAAGCTGCAAGGTAAGCATGCCATGTTTTATTTAGTCTTTGTTTAGGGTTTTGAACTTTATTCTATAAGAAATGGGAAGCCATGAAAGTTTTTTAAAGTAGAAGAATGGTATGATCAAGTGTGTATTTTGAAGTATTACTCTGATTGCGATGTATGTGTAATTGCATATTCATATACTCACTTGGTTGAATGTGTGAAAATCAACCAAGGCAAGTGATTTCTGGAGATGGGCTCAGTCATTTCCTGTGCATGCTAGCCTGGGTGGTAATCATAAGTGCCATTAGAAACCAAAATAGTACATTTCTACCATATATTAATACCGTTGCAATTTAGCATGTTGTGGCACTTAAAAGGCAGATCTCTGTTTTTAATCAGAGGCCAGAAAGAAAAACCTACACTCCAGAAGGATTTCCGTCTCTCAGTCAATGGCTCTCATTCTGTTTTCCTACATAAAATTATAATCATCAATTTTTAATCATCTGAATAATGAACGATGTGCTGTTCTTGTTCTGCAGTTTGTTTTCATGATTTCCACTACCCCTACCCCTACACTACCCCTACACTGTAAGATCCTTGATAATTTTTAATGGGTCTTATCTTTTAATCCTCCATGCCTAACATAGTACCTAGTACATAGCAGGTAAATAAATATTATGAATAACTATCATATTTTTATCTTAAAACTTCATTGCAGATCATTGTTTAGCATTACTCTTTTTCAACATAGCAGAGAGTATAGAAAGCCTAAGAGGAAAACATTTCCAGTGATATACAAATAGATAAAGGGCATCAATGGCCAACTCACAAAAAAGGGAATACAAGCAGTTAATGAAAATGTGAAAATTGAGTCAACCCAATCAGTAATCAAAGCAATGTCAAAAAATTATAATGACATAGAGTTTTTCACACATCAAACTGGCAAAGATTTTTTAAGGAAATGAGGGTGTAATAAAATTAACAGGTTCATAAGATTCCATAATGAGTAAAAACTTAGTATAGTATATAGGCAGGGCAGTTGAGCAATACATAGCTTTCTTAGTCTATTTGGCTGCCATAACAAAATACCATGAAGTGGTTAGCTTATAAACAGACATTTACTGCTCCCAATTCTGGAGGTTGGGAAGTCCAAGATTAAAACATTGGCAAATTTGGTGTCTGGTGAGCACCCACCCTCCGGTTCATGGATGATGCCTTCTCGCTGTGTCCTCAGATGGCAGAAGGGACAATGCAGCTCTCCAGGTTGCTTTAATAAGGGCACTAATCCCATTTATGAAAGTTCTGCCCTCATGATCTAATCACCCCTCAAAGGGTCCACCTCATAATATCCTCACATTGGTGATTAGCTTTTAACATGTAAATTTTGGGAGGACACAAACATTCAAACTATAGCAATAGCCAAACGGTAAATATGTGCATTCTCTGAGTCATCAACTTTATTTCTGATTTTTTTAAGAAAACAATATTCTTTTTGCAAGATGTATCCAAAAATATGTTCATTCTGAAGTTGTTCATGCAAAAATAAAACAACATATATGCCCTATAACAGATGACTGACTGATAACTGATTATTAATAACTGACATTGGCCGGGCATGGTGGCTCATACCTGTAATTCCCACACTTTGGGAGGCCAAGGCAGGCAGATCATGAGGTCAAGAGATCGAGACCATCCTGGCCAACATGGTAAAACCCTGTCTCTACTAAAAATACAAAAATTAGCTGGGCGTGGTGCTGCGTGCCTGTAGTCTCAGCTACTTGGGAGGCTGAGGCAGGAGAATTGCTTGAACCCCGGAGGCGGAGGTTACAGTGAGCCGAGATTGCGCCACTGCACTCCAGCTTGGCAACAGAGTGAGACTCCATCTCAATAAAAAATACATAAATAACTGACATTAATCTGGTGAATTCATAATTCAACTTTATGCAGGCATTAGAAATGATGTTGTAGAAGAATATTAACAGAAAAAAACATGGGTAATTATATATATAAATATATATATAAAGATATATATGATATATATATATCAATAAATCAAATAACATGATATAAGATCTAAATATTCATGGACAAGTAACAAACACATATTAGTTAATTATACAAAAAAGTAAAAGTTATTTTACAAGCTCCATTGCACTCTGAGCAGCTAGACCAATACACAAACATTTTATAAATGTGTATGTTTGTGCATGCAGGGTAAAAACCTCATTACTCCCACCCTTGATACATATTAGGTATTCTGTAATTTTTTTATATGAAGTATTTTATATGAAAAGCTGAATACCAAATTTGTCTATAATCTATAGTCCGTTATTAGCAATATAATTATCATCAGTCTGGAGCAAATTATTTTTAAGAGTTATAGAAATTGGCAAGTAGCGCAAACTCCTTAAGCTTTAACTAGGCAAAATAATCTAAATATGTGGAGAATGTCGTATTATAAGATAGTTGTTTGAATGTTTTGATTTATTTAATCTATGAAACAGCAATCCTGTCTGTCTCTCACTCCAAACCCATCATGTCTTCCCATTTCACTCAGTAGAAAAATTGTACAATGGCCCGCAAGACATGTATGTATATATCTAGCTTTTTGTTTCTTCTCTCCTTCTCATTCCTGCTATTCTTGTTTACTCCAACTCCACCCACAGAGATTTTTCCATTTGCTCTTCCCTCTGTCTGCATTGATATTCCATACTAGGTATTTCAACAGATAGCCCTTCATCAGCTTCAAGCACTTGCATAATGACCACCTTCTCAGTAAGGTCTTCTCGAATACCATATTTAAAATTGCAGCTCACATTTCTCACATTCACTACCCCCCTTTTCCTATTTTATTTTTCTCCCTAGCAATAGAATACAAATGACATTCTATTTGTTTTAGTGATGTGTGCTCTCATTGCCTGCCTTCTCCTAATAGAATGTAAGTTCCCTGAGGCTGTTTTGTTCACTGCTGTATCATCAGTGTCTGAACCAGTGCCTAGCATATTGTAGATGATCAATAAATGTTTTTGAAAAAACTCATGAAACAGATTGTAGGTTATAGTCTCTTTTCATGCTTGTGTATTAGCATTTAATATTCTACATTTATGTGTCTGTCTCATCCACCAGACAGAACTGTTCAAGGGCAAAGACTACATCTTACTAATCTTTGAATCACTCAGTTTAGACAGTGTCTGGATTTAAGTAGATGTGCTCTAAATATATGTTGATTGAACAAGCAAATGGAATAAAAATCAACATGTTTGTGTACTTTCCCAAAAGCACCCACCTCGGTGCATCTTTAGGTATTCAAAAATTGAAATTTATCATGTATGTCAATCAGAGAAACTCTAAGCTAACAGCTTGCTCTGAAACACATTTCTCATTCTTCTTGTCTTAACAACTCACTTGACAATATTTGATAAATACAGTCACTTGTGCAAAGGACCTTGGTATTTCCAATAAATTTGAAAATATTTCCCATTTCCTTGTATCTTTCCTTCAACATGTTCAAATAGTTTAATTTGTTTTGTTGTTTCAAATATTCTGAGCAGTTTCTTCTCCATTTATTAAAAATTTTATTAAATTTTAAAGAATATTCACATCTTATTTGCAGAATTTAAGGGAAAGATTATTTGGTACTTTGTATCTTAAACAGAATAACCATTCTGAAAGTATTTTGACAATCTTTTAGAAGAACCGATATATTACGTGTTTATGCCATCGTATGTGTTGTGTATATATAGATATATACATGTATGTCTGTATGTATATTTTAAATCATCCATCATACTTTTTCCAATTGTTGCTTAAAATGAGTCATCACTAGATTCATTAATTCAACTATCTTGTTTTAGGCTTCAATGAAAAGAGCTTATAGATTTTTCCTTTTTTTATTTATTTTTCTTTTCTGGGGGTTGGTGTTGCGGGTGCTGATTACTATCACTCTTCCAAGTAGCACAAATACATTTCACAATGTGAACTTTGATAAATGTCCAAATGGATTTTAAAACTAAGCAAATTGAACCGCTTTTTGAGTCCCATAATTTATTCCAGCCATCTGTGTCACACACACGTTTGTTTCTTAAAGGCTTTATACATTTTTTTTTTTTGCCCGTCTTCCAAACCAGCAGCACCTTAGGCTGTAACAGCATTAACATATTTCAAGATTGACTTTGACCCCCTGAAGAATATAATACATCTTTCCATTGAGAAACATTTTTCAACTTAACTATTTTCAATTTGGAGATTAAAAAGTGTAGAACCAAAAACATTCTTTTGGCATGATACTTTCTATTTAAAGGCCACCAAATGTTTCTTTCTGAGAGATTGTATTGAGTGGTTAGGATCTTGGCATCCACTATTGTTCTAGGGAAAGATTTTCCTGGCCCACACTTGTTGTTCCTGGATAATGAATGACTAGAGTATATGGACAGAGCCACCTTCCCATCTGTACTAGCTTTAACTACCATTGATTGCTGTGTTGCATCCTCTGTTGAACCATGCATGCTTAATCATTAATTTTACTTAGAGCTAATAAAAATAGCTGACTTTATTGATCATCTACTGTATGCCCAGGACATTACACATGATCTTTTATTTAATTACCACAATAATCTGAAATTAAAAATGTAGAAACTGACACTTATGTATTGTATTGGAGTTTCAGATACCTAATTTCTTTCTTGGGGGTGGTAGGTAGGAGTTATTGAAACACCACCACAATATCGTGAATTTTATTTATTTATTTTAAGTGCAGTATACTTTATAAAGAGCATTTTTTGGTTTTATAAACGTCCAAATGGATTTTATTTTGGTTTTATTCATGGAACTAACATTTAGAGTTCCTATTTTGCTAAGCAATTTATTAGACTTTGTATATTAATTATCATATAATTAAGAAAATCGGGGCTTCACAATGTTAATGCTGTATCTTCACAAGACTAATGGGTGGCAGATCTTGGATTCTTGCCCAGGACTCCTTCATTCAATACCTTCTATTTTAGATGTCTGCCTTGAAATAGAGTAATATGTTCCCTTACAGTATTTTTCTATTTTGCTGTTCTATTCTAGTCTAATCTGTGACCTATGAGAATCCTGATTAAAGAATGATAATATCTATTTCATGGTTTTTCCTTGTTACAGTAAGAAACAAACATATGTATATGCCTATTATGTATGACTAAATATATTACATGTATCATCCACATCCTAAATAAATATGTATAGTTGTAATTGTTACGCATAGTAAATCCATGCCTACGCCATGAGTTGTATCACAGATTTTGACATAAATATAATGTGTTAAATACTTTGTCATCTTCCTCTCATCATTTTAACTAAGCTAAATTGCTAAACATAGAACATAAATTTCTAATCAACTTGTATGTGCTTTGATACAAGAAGCAATTCATACTTTAAAGTAGATTTTTCTGGGCATAAGAAAAATTTGACTGAAGTGATAAAAATAGGGAATGATAAAAGAGTTTCAGATTGTTTAGCTTACAGAAGACAAAGCTGGCTAAGCTTGAATAAATTATTGTATTAAAATAGTTTTTATCAGAATAGTGAGCAGTTGTTTTCTATTTTGACATCAGGTCATGAAATAGGTTTAATAAATTGAGACAATGTAATTGGATATAAAAAATAACTTCTTTATGTCAAAGATAAAATATTAGCGTGGACTACCAGGGATGATATGAAGTCTTTATCCTGGAAATCTGAACAAAGAACATAAACAGCCATTTATCCCAGCTGCAAAAAGCAAGCTGATGGACAATGTGATCCTTAATAGTCTTTTCTAATATTTTGTTTTTATAGACATCATAACTTTTTCTTCTCTTTCCTTTCACATATCCCTGCCTTTTATGATAATAGTACCTTAAAGCAGGAGCGATTTCTGATTTTTATTTTTAAACATACCTGACTATAAGATATTAACTGCAATTTCTCTTTTACGTTAAATTTTCAATAAGTGAAAATGATAATGTATTAGCCAGTTCTTCAGGAAAAATGCAGATTTCAAAGTAGGTCACATTTCTGTTATACCCCATAACATACATACAGCAATTAGATTGATGGTTGAAAAACATATTTACATCATAACACTCCCCTGTTAACCTATCAATGGATTCTCATTAAAATTAAAGTAAAGCACACATTACTTAAATTGGCCTGCAATGACTATACCTCTGTGTATCTGTGATCTCATGTCATCTCCATTTTACTCCAGCTTATACCACGTCAGCCACTGTGGCTTTACTATTTATCCAGCATATTAATTCTAAGCTCTTTCTATTATTTGTACTTGGATGAATATCAAAATGGTACAGAGCAGGCAACTATTCAATGATGTTGGATCAGGATCTTCCTTAAGTAGGAAAAAGCAAGTGCAAAGTCATCGACTTCCCTTTCCATCATTTTCCCCTGAATATGAATAGGTACATATACACATCAATGCCCATCAGTTTCTCCTGATCGTTTTCTTTATTCTATATACACTGACTTTGTATCTATATCTGTATACTTGTATATTGTCAGTTTCTTCTTCTCTACCATGAGTATTGTGTGTTCTCTGCTGTGTTGCCTACACCTAGAATGGTGCCTGGCACATGATAGACACTTAATAAATAAACCTTTCACTTCACTTTCAATTTAAAAGTAGATATTATTTCTGCAATGTCAAAATATGATGAAAAATATTGTTTATAGTTGTGACTATAGTCGAAGTCAATATATTTGTGAGTGAATATTATACTTTCCATCCATATAGTTTGTCATCATGGAAAGAGAGCCGTAGTCTAAAGGTGAAGTGGAAAGTACAATTTGCAAAAATCATTACCATTCCTTTCTAAATCCAAATCAAGGCTTATTGTCTTTGGGTAAACATGCATTATTTAAGAAACTTATACTGAAGTTCTTCTCTCCATATAAGAAAACGTTTTCTGTTAAAAAGATGTGATTCTCTGATGTGAGAAGAATTTATTCCATTCCTTATCTGAGAATTTCATTACCATTTGCATGTTGCCTGGAATACAAATTGTACTGAGTAATCAATCATTGTTTAATTGCCGCTCAAGTAAACCCTTGTAATCAGACTTGCTATAAAAATGTTAAGGTGTGCAAAAAGCATAAGGTGGCATTTTCTCCTCCTTCTTATTATGCCTGTGTAACTTCCATTAATACTAATAGGAGGCACAGCTGGTCGTCAACAGGAGATTACAGGTTGCTGTTTAAATCATATTTTATTTTTATACCTTGGCAAGATTTATGTATTGAAATCAGGTGGCCAGATTTTTGCTGTTGTTAAGAAATCTTTTACTCTGAAAGAATGAGATTGGGGGGTGGGAATTGGGTCTCACATTTTTTATTTTAGGAATATAAAGACTCGAAATCCAAGCAGCAGCTTGTCCTTATACAGCAAGTCTGTCTTATTCTTTAGCACCAGCTGGAGTCCCGTTTCTAATTTGCTGTGAAGAATTAAGTGATTTGAGACCCATACCCTGGAGTATTTGACCTCCAATGTCAACCAGCTAGCTTGCAATTCCCTTGGCTGGAAAGTTTCTCCAGAATTGATTTGAACTAACATCAGTTAAAACACTCTGAAATATGGTAGTAAATATCATTGCAAATCTGAGTATGACTTTATAACCGTGAAAATAAACACACTGTAGAATATTAAAGAAAAGAGTTTAGGAGCATGGAGAGCCTTGAGGATCAGAAATGTTGTGGCAATACAACGATTCACCTCAGGGTCATCAGTTTAAGTCTGGCACAGTTGGTTGGCTACACTGTCTGAAGATGGTTGTTTGTAGCATATGTTAACTGTGCCAGTGCTCGCAAATTCATTTCATAGGGTTCAGGTCCATTTGTCATAAAACAGTTATTCCTGTTATTTTCAATTGCCACAGTGTTGACAATCCTAGAGGAGAATAGAAGGACTAATAAGAACAAAGTTAATGCAGTATCTTCGTTACCCCAAGCACAAGCCAGTCTCCTTTCCCCCAATCTTCATTTTCTCATGCTGTTGCCCTCACTCACCTAGATTCTCTCCATTTTTTTTCTCTATACTTAATCTAGTCCTTTAAATTATCTAATGCATTCCTTCTCCCTCTCCATGAAACTTCTCCCAGTTATTCCTGTTACTGGTAGATTTCTATCATTCCTGAACTTGGTTGGTACCAACGACCTGAAATTAGATATAATACCAGTGCAAGTAAGTAATAAGGTCAATAGTGCTGGAAGGATTGGTAGGTAGGAGGACACTGTGGTAGCCAGAAGAATAAATATCAATGTCCCCATAACTCTTTTGAAACTCCTTAGTCCTTATTCTCTCTTCATTTTTTCTTTTTCCAGCTTTCATCTCAGTTAATTAACCACATCATATGAAACCATATCCTGCTCCTCACCCTGAAATCTCTGGCTGCTCACCCTAGAAACACCACCTGCTAACAACCTGCAGTGCTGGTATCCATCTTTGGCCACCACCTATCCTAACTTGCTGGACTAGCACCCTATGCCAAGAAGGGTACAAAAAACGTATAGGGAAGTAAGTCCTACCCACATGAGACAATAAAATGGACGGATGAGAAAGTGGATAGAAAGTGCCAGGCGTTAGTTGAGATCAAAACGTATTAAGTGCAGCTGGGCATGGTAGCTCACATCTGTAATCCCAGCACTTTGAGAGGCTGAGATGGGAGCATTGTCCAGGAATTCAAGACCAGCTGGGACAACATAGTGAGATCTGTCTCTACTAAAAATTATAAAAAATAAATAAATAAACCAGGTGTGGTGGTGCATGCCTATATTCCTAACCACTGGAGAGACTGAGGCAGGAGAATTGTTTAACCCCAGGAGTTCCAGGCTTCAGTGAGCTATGATCACCACTGCGCTTCATCCTGGGTGATAGAGCAAGACCCTGTCTCAAAACAAAACAAAACACCCAGGTGTTAACTGTGCATTCTGGTTGGAAAATAATTAAATAGCGATTACCTTTCACAACCAATTTCCTACATATACTACTTTCATATGTTTATTGAGGTACTTGGTGCATCTAATACTATTTTTCAAATATACTGTGAGTTAATTTAGCTTTATGCCTTTGTGTAATTTCCAACCTCGAACTTGCATGTTTTCTTCCCCATGAGTAAAACGATATGATGAGACTGAGTAACAAAAATAGCCACCATTTATTGAGAGATTATGTTATGCCACACACTCCTTTAAGTGCATGATGTACATTATACATACTCATATGATACTTAATTATCAATCCAGAAGATATTATTATGCTTATTTTACAGTTCAGGAGAATGGGCCTCTAGGAGTTTAAGTTCCTTGACCCAAGACACTACCTAGTTAGGCACATTAAAGACCTAGCCTGAGATTCTGCCACAATACATCAAATTTGCTGCAAGAAAATATTATGTTTGTGCATTCAACTCAGTACTTTATCATATATAGTGGAAAAAAGGAAGGCTGTTTATAAGCTATTGTACACCAATTCTTGCTTGTTTAAGTCTTTTGTTACTAGGTCAGATTTTGAGTGTAATATTCCAGTAATTGATATATGCACTTCTTGTTCGTCCTTGACATCGCATGACACCTCATGGTACACTGAATAAATGTTCAACAAATAAATGCATGTGGCTTTGATTTGATGTTCTGATAAAATTGTGGGATCTTGTTATTCCTTTTATTTTCAATTGCCACAGTGTTGCAATCCTAAAGAAGAATCGAAGGACTAATAAGGACATAGTTAGGGTAGTAGCTTTCAGGGATGTGAGGTTTGAACCCCTTGGTTTAAAATTGAAAGAAAAATTTTTCCTACCTCCTATTACAGTACCTAAGACTGTATACAGTACACATCCTGGTTTTCTAGTAATGAAGTTTTAAGAAATATGTGATCACTTTCATTCACATTTTTTTCTGAATATGTGATAAAATCATAAAACACAAAACATTAAAGGGGAAAATACAAAATACTCATAATTGTACTATCAACATTTGAATTTATATCAATTTATGGAAATATTGATTTGTTATCTTTTTTACTTAACTTGAAATGTGATTTTTAGTAGATTCATATTATTCTAAAGTTTGGATGTTCCCTAAAATATTAATATGTGTAGGATAGGTTATGCTACAATAACAAATCACTCCAGAAATTTCAGAGGCTTAATGCGACAAAGGTGTATGTCTTGCTCACGTTACATATCCCATGTAGGCTGGTAGAAAGCTTCTGCTCTATACAGATACACAGGGACTTGAGCCGCCAGAGGTTGCAATTTCTTTTGATTATACCTTCAGGAACATATGGCCTCCTCGGTCCAAGTGGTTATAAAGATGCAGAAATTTCTCACCTCAAAGTAAAATACTTAAATAAGAAATGACATATGTCACTTCTACTCGTAGTTCAATGGCCAGAACAAGTTGCATTACAGTGCCTAATTGTAAGGGGTCTGCAGACTGTAAAGGAACACATGGGCTATTTTATGTAATTAACCCTCCTCAATTTCTTTATTAAATAGATGTCCCTCAGTTTTATATTTAGCAGTGTTTTCTCAAAGTTCGGGGTATAAAGAAAGGCATCCTTCCTTTTTTCAAGTGTTAATAAATCTGTAATAGTTACTAGCCTTTAGACTTCAGACTTAGGTTCACTCAAAATATAACTTACGTGTTCTATAATAAAAGTTAATTTCTATTTTGAATCCTCAATCAGCCAAGTGGCAAAACAAAATCTCAGCCAATCTAATACTTCTTCTCCCATTCACCTAGAGTTTCTTCTAAATTTAGGGGATAGCAAAGTGCCCATATTTCAGGCAGGAGAGTGAGGCACCTAGGCCCTAGTCATTTGCATGTTCCAGTGTGGTGACTGATGAGATGAGCATCACCCATTCTATTCGCTGGTCCATCTGCATGAGTACAAGAAGCTTCTGTTTCCTAAAGACAAGACTCTCAAAGCGTTGTGTTCTCTCTCAGTTGCTGCTGTGCCAGTGTGGGCCTCATATTCTGCTCTGAATGTGTCAAAGATGGGGTGCTGGCAAGGGGATGTAAAACATCAGGGCTCAGATTCTTTTCTCAGAGTCCCAATAGTGACTAGTTTTTTTCCCTTGATAGGGAGGATAGGAAGTGTAGAAATTGGCTGATTGCATATTCTCCCAAATCTTACAATGTACCGTAACTTCAGGTTTTGAAATCAAGAGGCTAAAACTTGACTTTTCTAAAACTTGTCTTCTGTTTTAATAACTCTCAGCTGAAGCTATAATCCCACTGACTGGGTAGAGGCAAAAATGAGGAAAAAAAGTTGAAAAATGCATACCTTTCATCAAAATATTCTATGAAAGAGATACATATATATGTTTGTGTATGTAAATATGTGTGTGTGTGTGTGTGTGTGTGTGTGTGTGTGTGTATTTGTTGTTGTTGTTCACATTGAAAGAGATAATGCTGCCTACCAAACTAATAAGTCCTTTCCTGGAGAAATTGTCAAACCTGCTGACCAACTACTCAGGTTTCCTGTGTGTAAGGTGGTCATCTTCTGCACCATGCAACTATATTATCTAATAAAACCCGACTATCCAGTGTTTATTTGCAATCCCAGAGCCAAAATTCTTCTTTAATAATATGCATCCCAATCATATTCTTAACTTAGTATTTTACCTGGAGGCTTAGGTGTTCCCAGAAATACATTTTTTAAATGTATTTTAGAGGTGGTGGTGATGGGATAGGGGATTATTATTTGTATGCTCATTTGTTGGTTAGCTGTGGCTTTAGAAGAGCCATTTTGTCTGTCATTGAAGGAAGGTGACTCACTAGTTGTAAATGTAATTCCCTCCCTTTCTACATCCAGTTTCCAAGAAGGAAGACTTGCCACTGTGTTTCTAATGAGTCATTTTTTAATCATGCTGCCCATCAAGCAAAGATAGATGAATAGATTATTTTTTCATTTTTGTGGATAGTTTTTCAACCCAATAAGCACTTCTTCTTGAGATATTAATCCACTTTATGAGAGAGAACAGGACCAGGATAGTGGAGGGCTTATGTTTTGGGAGGCAGTTGGAGTGGGTGGGGTTAATGAGAGAGTTTCCTGATTGGGAAATGGGAAGGAGTGGAAAGGAGAAAGGAAGTACAAGTTCCACAGAGTAGAGGCCCCCTGAGTATGTAGGTTCATAGAAGGAGAAGCCTCTGTGGGTCCCTGTAAAGACTTAGCACTCAATTTCGCTGTTTCAAGGATCTTGGCGAGTGTCTCTCACAACTAAGCCAGGAAAAGAGGAAGTTCATCTTCCACGGGAGCCACAGCCATCATAAAATGTTAGAGTGGAATGACCAGTGAAAGAGTGGAAAATGCAGTGGAAGAGTAAAGTTTAATAGTGACAATGTATAATCCCTAGACGATCCCTCTACTTTTAATATACTTTTAATTTTAGAATAGTTTTAGATATAGAGAAACGTTTCGAAGATAGTACAGAGAGGTCCTATTCATCTCACACTCAGTTTCCATTATTATACCTTCTTACATTAGTATGGTACGAATATTACATTCATGAACCAATGTTAGTCCATTATCATTAACTAAGTTCCTACTTTACTCAGGTTTCCTTGGCTTTTACCTAATAGTTTTCACTCGTGCAGGATCCCACCAGTGTACCATACTACATTTACTGGACATGTCTCTTTAGGTTCCTTTTCGCTGTGGCAGTTTCTCAGATTGTCCTTGTTTTTGATGACCTTTGAGTAGTACTAGTCAGATATTTTGTGGAATCCCTTAATTAGATTTGTCTGGTATTTCTTAATGATTAGATTGGCTAAAGATTTTTAGGAGGAAGACTTCAGAAGGAAACTTCCATTTTTATCCCATCATAATACAAGTGTGTGCTAGCAATATGATTTATCACTGTTGATATTAAATTTGTTCACCTGGCTGAGATATTGTTTGTCAGGTTTATCCACTGTAAAATTACTCTCTTCTTCTCTTTCTTTTCATAGTGTATTTTTTAGAATGAAGTCCCTTATGAGAAGACCACATATAATTATTAGAAATAAGAAAGATCAGCGGGGCGCAGTGGCTCATGCCTGTAATCCTAGCAGTTAGGGAGGCCAAGACGGGTGGATTCCCTGAGCTCAGGAGTTCAAGACCAGCCTAGACAACATGGCAAAACCCCGTCTCCACTAAAAATATAAAAAAATTAGCTGGGTGTGGTGGTGTGTGCCTGTAATCCCAGCTACTCGGGGGGCTGAGGCAGGAGAATCACCTGAACCCAGGAGGTGGAGGTTGCAGTGAGCCAAGATCATGCCATTGTAGTCCAGCTTGGGCAACAGAGTCAGACTCTGTCTCAAAAAAAGAAAAAATAATAATAAGAAAGATCAGTGGTGGTAGGGAGGAGTGACCAGATTGGAGGATAATATAAAATAAGTAGAGTTTGATTTGTGCTTTGAAAAAAAGGTAGGGTTTGGATAGGTAGTAGGGACAGAGGATGGGGAGTTATGCTCCCCCTCCTTATAGCCAAGTACCTACATAGATTATTTGGAATTCTGCATGAAAGCTCTGTTTATTCTCCCCTATTTATTTACTTATTCAATTATTTATTTATATTAATATGGACTGATGGATGTTTATTTTATACTTTGAGTTATAATCCACACTACTTTATTTTTTTATTGTTGCTCAAATTTTTCCAGCATTTGACATTGAGAGCTTTTTCATTTGGCTCCAGTGTCCCTTTGATATGCCTCCTTCACTCATCATTATGTATCTGTGTTTGTGTCTCTGTGTGTGTATGTGTGTTTTAACACTTCCTTACTTTTTGGCACTACAATATGCCCCAAGCTTATCTTGTATATTCCCAGCCTCGGTTTTGGAATCAACCATTTTCCCAGGTAACTTGCTTCCTTCAATTGGAGAAAAGTACATTAGAAACGAAGATCTGGGCACTAGATGTGCTTATTGCTATTGGAGTGTCATTTTTCTAGGTCTTCTCAGCTGACAGAGCAAAAACAAATTTATGTATACTAACCCTTGTATGTGCACTTATCTGTAAATATTTCCATAATCCACCTGTAATATATAGAGGAAATTAAATAATGTGCTAAATTAAACATGAGTTCATACTAATGTCTCTAACTTTAACCCATTGCCACATTGATCATTCTAACCACCCCTAGTGTTTTTGTAACTTCCCACTCCAACAGTGAGAAACCTGGCTTCCACCATCCATTTACTTAATTCTTCAGTTCCAGTGTATATGTATGATAGTGTCAGAATTGTTAAGCCATAACCCTGCGGGAAACAACTTTGTCAACTATACTACATTGATAAGGTACCGTGTATTTTGTCACTAGCTTTGTGGACTCCAAAAACTTCCGAAGTTGCTTCCATCAGTACCTTTTTCCCTACTTTCTTTAGTGCGGTTATTTCATCCACTTGTAGTAGAGTTAGATTCTTCTGTCACACGTTGCCTTCCATCATGGGATTTCTTAATCTCCTATATGATTTTGTTTTAATTTACATGTGTTAAGCTTTACTGTTGGTGCTATAAAGTTCTATGGGTTTTGACAATTTAATTGTCATGTGTCCACCATTATAATAGCATACAGAAAAGTTTCTTGCCCAAAATATCCCCTGTATTTTATCTATTTAAACCTGCCCTCTCCTGGAACCCTTGGCAACCACCGGTCTGTTCACTGAATCTATAGTTTTGCCCTTTCCAAATGTCATATACATTGAACTATAAGTTAAGTAGCCTTTCAGACTAACTGCTTTCACTTACTAACATGCATGTAAGGTTCATGCATATTTTTGCGTAACTTGATAGCTCCTTCCTTCTTATCACTAAATAGTATTCTATTGTTTGGATAGACAACAGTTTGTTTAACCTTTCACCTACCGAAAGACATCTTGGTTGCTTTCAGTTTTTGGCTATTATATATAAGACTTCTAAAAACTCGTGCAGATTTGCTTTGCAGCTTTATCATTTAATTTTTTTAATTTAGATATAATTTGCATACCATAAGATTCATCTTTTTAAAATGTATTTTAAAATGTATATTTCAGTGTTTCTTAGTACATTCACAGTATTGTGCAGCCATCACCACCATCTAATTCAAGAATATTTGCAGCACCCAAAACCATGTACCCAACAATTATTTCCCATTCTCCCTTGCCTCCGACCCACTAATCTACTTTCTGTCTCTATAGCTTTGCCTATCTGGACATTTCCTACAAATGGAATCAAATGATACATTACCTTTTGTGTCTGGCTTCTTTAACTTAACACAGCGTTGTCAAGGTTCATCCATGTTGTAAACATGTGTCAATCATTCCACTTTATGTCTCCATATTATTCCATTATATGGATATACCACACTTCATCTTTTCATCAGTTGTTGGACATTTGAATTGTTTCCACTTTTGGCTATTAAGAATAATGCTGCTATAATCATTTATGTACACATTTTTGCATAAACATATATTTTCATTTCTCATGGATATATGTCTATCACTGTAATTTCTGGGTCATATGGTAAGTCTTTGCTTAACTCTTTGAGGAGTTCCCCAACTATTTTTGAAAGCAGCAGTACTATTTTAGATTCCCTCCAGCAATGTTTGAGAGTTTCAATTTGCCACCTCCTCACTAACACGTGTTATTGTCCATCTTTTTTATTATAGCCATGTAATGGGTGTGATTTGATATCTCATTAAGATTTTGATTTGCGTTTCTCTAATGACTAATGATCATGTGCTTCACACGCAGGTTTCTGTATGTTCATAAGTTTTCAAATCAGTTTGGTAAGCACCTAGAAGCACTATTATTGGATTATGTGTTAAGATTATGTTCTCTTAATTTTTAGTCAATCAAATAAATGTAATCATCTAAAACAACCAATATTTGTGAACTCCCATCTGTTACAAACAATGATAGCTAGCTAGTTGTTAGCCAGAGAGGAAATAGAAAACTCATGTTGCTCTATGTTATTCTTCCCTGAGTGCAAATGATTATTGCACCTTCTAGGGGAGATGACAAGGTGCTGGGGTACTTTCAGGTGTCACAATGACCATGTGTGCCACAAGCATTTAGTGTCTGAGGATGAATCAATATTGTGCAGTGTGTGAAAGAGTCTTGCACAATTAAGAAATGTTCTATTCCTAATGTCCCCGAACATCCCAGATAAAATTAGTAGACTAGGAGTCAACAGAAACTGAAAGACAGAAAAGATAGAAGGTAGAGTTCAAAATTTGCAAGTGAAAAAACAAGTATGGAAAGGAAATAGTGGTTAACTGACAACTTTCTGGGACTGATAAGATCTCCTTCCTAGAAATATTTTGAGACTTAAATAATCTCTGAGACCTATAAATGTCACAGTCTTTGAGACTGTTGTTTTTATTTATATTTTGCATCTTCATCCTGACTATCTAACATTATTTAGATTACCTTACTGGGTGGCCTTTGCAGTCAAAAGATGCTAACCAGCACGCTTTTTTTTTCCTATAAAGGTATGGACAGGGTGGAATTTGAAGGAGGTGTTAAAGTTCCCACTTTACTCTGAAGTTATTCATTATAAGCTGTTAAGACTAACATTTGCACTGTGGTTAAAAAATGACAAGTAATTGTGGTATCTTTAAACATTAACCTGGCAAGCTCATTATTTGGGATGCTTTGACTAATTATTTTTCTTTGTGATGCTAATGAATTGCTTTCTGAGGTCACATAAAATTATGAAATTGAGGCTAACATAAAATCAAATATTTGGGTAGGAGAAAGTAGCAAATGCTTTGCATCCTTATTCGAAGTATGTGGGATAGTATTCTAAAGTATTATTCAGCATTATAAACCAGGAATTAACACAGAAAAAAAATGAAAATTTCTTAATTTAATTCCCATTGGTAGGATATTGTGGTGAAGTGGAACTTTGTCAAAAAAAAAAAAAAAAAAAACCCAAGTCACACTCTGTACATACCAAAGTGTTTAATTTCCATTTAGTTGATTTTTGCATGTTACCAAAATGCTAAATTCATTTTCCCCCAACAATTAAAGAATATAATACATTGTTCTATATTTCTCACAGCCAACTCAGTAAGTAGTGATTAAGCCTTCTGGCAGTCTGTTCCGTTCATGGCCCCCAGTGAACAAGTTTCCTGGTATTCATCCCCTTGTATAATTCTTTCCCATTGAATCTGGGCTGGACCAATGACATGCTTAATCAAAAGAACATGTCAGAGTGCCAGTTCCAGGACCAAGCTTTAAAAGGTCTGGAAGTTTTCACTTTTACACTCATAGGAGCTCTGAGCCTCCAGGCAGAAATACAGCTATGCTTCTGGAAAGGGCATGTGAGAAGCACCAAGCAGAATGAGAGAACCTGTGACTACATGGAAAAAGAAAGATGCCTAGCTCTCTCAACTTCCCGACCTGCCCACCGCAGAGTTACCAATTGAATTCACCCACAGAAGTGACCAGCAGCAAGACAAGCAGAGGAATCAGTTGCTGTGTCCAGCACAGACTGCAAAATTGTAAACAAATTAAATAGTTGTTGTTTCAAGCCAGTAAGTTTGAGAATTTAGTTTTGAAGCAATAAAAAAACCAAGGCACCTGCTATATATCCAGCACTACATAATTTGACAAGGAAGCACAAAAAAATAGAAAATGAAGGAGTGATGAACGTTTGACTTCCAGTTGTTGAGCTGGATTATGGTATACTACATCTTTTCTTTTTTTCTTCCTTTTTTTTTTTTTTTAGACGAAGTCTCTCTCTGTCTCCAGGCTGGAGTGCAGTGGCATGATCTCGGCTCACTGCAACCTCTGCCTCCCGGGTTCAAGTGATTCTCCTGCCTCAGCCTCCCGAGTAGCTGGGAATACAGGTGCATGCCACCACGCCCGGCTAATTTTTGTGGGTTTTTTCTTTTTTCTTTTTTTTTTTAGTAGAGACGGTGGGGGGGTTCCATGATGTTGGCTAGGATGGTCTCTATCTCTTGACCTGATGATCCGCCCACCTCGGCCTCCCAAAGTGCTGGGATTACAGGTATACATCTTTTCATAATGATTTTGGAAATTATGTTTTTATCAGTAATATGTTTCAGCTACATTTCAGATTATCCAAAATATGGCTGGAATATTAATTATATTTAGCATTTTTTAGGCAAATGAATTCTTCAACTTCCAACAAGTAACTTATCAATGAACTGTGGGAACATATTAATTTACTGGGTGTTACTGGTATCATGACATGCAACCTTTCAAGGAATAATTTCCAATTATTACAATAAGTCAAGCAAGGGAGAAATTTGGACTCGCTGTGTGATACAAGGAAGATGCAACACACTCAGTTTCAGGAACTGATAGGAAGGAAAGGGTCGGAATGAGCCAGGCATAAAAGAACAACAAAAACATTCTAGTGGAGGAAGCCGCCATCTTAGAAGGGCACATAGGATTTGGTTTATAATCACACTGGATGGTGAAAAGGATTTTTATGAAATTACTCAAAGATAACAAGGAAATTACATGGTTAGGTCATGTTTTAGAATTATGAATTTGGCAGCAATTCATAGTAGAAGAGGGAAAGATTAGACAAAATCTTTAAAAGACTTCCTGACATCCAGTATTTTCAGTAGCTTTCTCCAGTATTCAAAAGAGATTTTTTTAGTTCACATTTTATATTTTCAAATGTAAAATAATTAAATAAATGGCAGTAAGTACGCTTATTTTGCAGTTTAGTCAAATGTTTTCATAAGATGTCATAATAATATCAAATTTTCTTGACCAAATATCGAATTATTTAATCAAATAACTTTGATGATCCCCTGAGTTCATCCATGATATATTAAATAAAGAGACGTATGGTTTTTACATGCATGACCTTTGATATCCTGAAGAACATTTTATAATGACTTTCCTTAGCAATATTTTTGTGAATGTATATGTTTATATGTGTTTTCCTCTTTTCGATTTTTTATTCTGAGCATGATTTTTAATATTCTGCCAAGAGAGTAAATAGCAGAGCATTATCTTATGTACTTAGCTGTATTTCCTTGTGAGGAGAAAAGATTTTTAAGAAAAAAATCAGTTGGGTACTAAAGAAATAACTGAGTCGGCATGAAAAAGAAAATGAAAAAATCCTCCCCAATTCTTATTTTAGCCCTAAATTTCTTTTAGAGTATCTTATGTCAATGTACTTCATATTGTTATTTGCAGTTGCATAGACTGTATCACAAGAACTAAGAGAAAAATATCTTGTTGGGATTTACTACCACTATAGGCTTTGTAAACAAATAATTTGTTTATACACAAATATATTATCTAATGGTCTGACACAGTGCCTAGTAAACAGTTATGGCCAGAGTTAGTGTGAGAAAAGCAGATCCATAAGGTCTGTTCAATTTATATTTCTAGGAGGATGAGCTGGGTTTGGATTCCTTCTAACGTGTAACTTGGATATATTGTTCTATAAAACTTTACTGAAATTGGGGGAAGTCTTTCCAAATTAGGTAAAGTGTTTTAGAGGGCTTAGTGCTTAAATTTCATGAATTGGTCTCAGTGCTGATCTGTGCTTTAGTGGCATATGATAACTACTTCAGGCATTTTCTATGGCCAGAATTGATGTTATATGTGCTTCTGTGATTTGTAGTGTTATGTCATATCACTGGATTACAGGTAATTCATTTCCCATTGAAATATGTAGCCATGACCAACCGCAGTGGCTCATGCGTGTAACGCCAGCTCTTTGGAAGGCCGAAGCGAGCAGATTGCTTGAGCTCAGGAGTATGAAACCAACCTGGCCAACATGGCGAAACCCTATCTCTACGAAAAAAAAAAAAAAAAAAAAAATTAGCCGGGCATGGTGGCGCGTACCTGGGGTCCCAGCTACTCCGGAGTCTGAGGCGCAAGAATCACTTGATCCTGGGAGGCGTGATAGCAATGAGCCTCGATCGTGCCACTGCACTCCAGCCTAGGTGACAGCGTAAGACTCTGTTTCAAAAAAAAAAAAAAAAGAAAAAGAAAGAAAGAAAAAAGGAAAAAAGGAAAAAAAAGAAAGAAAAGAAAACGAAAAAAAGAAAAGAAATACGTAGCCACAAACTTCGACTGAGTAAAGAATGAATCCTGCACAATGTGCACATGTACCCTAAAACTTAAAGTGTAATAAAAAAAAAAAGAATGAATCAAATAAGAAGCATGGTGAATGTTTCTAAAATGCAAAGTCTGTATTTATTTTTAGGTTTGTATACATTAGAATCTATATTATAAAGTATGGAAATTCTTTTAAAATCCAGAAATGCTACATGTTTTTGAAAAGCCTTACTCTAAATAGTATAATTTAGGTTTAAAGTATAGTTTGTGATAAAATATTAAAGGTAGTTTTTGATTTGAAATATTTAAATTAGAGCTGTCTATAGATTAATTTCAAAATTATAACTCATAATCAGCTGTTAATTCTAATTCTTTTTAGTGTCATATAAGTGTAAAATTGTATTTTTATCTCTAAGGTAGCATAATGAACTGTGAATCTAAGATTTGAAAAACGGTGTACTAATGAACTTATAATTCCTTGGTGCATATGTTGGGGGGGCCTTTTTCAAAGCATATCTGAAAGTATAAAGAATCTGTTTTTAATGTTTGATTAGCAGCAAAATTAGTGGGCTAGAAACATTATTCATAATATAATAGAGGTGTAGGAAAGTTGGAAACTCTCCAATTGGATATTTGGAAACAGGGACAACTTAATTGTTCTGAGGTTGAGAGACAAATTACTGATTACATTTTCTCAGTAAAGGTCTCTTTTTAAAATTAAAACTAAATTTGTTTATATATTTTACTAAGAAAATGCTCATGTCCTCCTGCATAATGGTTGGCACATAGTAGGTGCTCAATACATATTTTTAAATTAATTCTAAGTGCAATATGTCCATTAATTTTAAGTCTATTGGGCATGCTGCCTATTTGAACTTGGTGAAAATTATGGATTCTAGTTTTTCTATTTTATGAATTAGACACAGTCAGAAGATATGAATGTTGATGTCATTTTTGGTGATTTTATTTTGAAGTAAAAATAGATAAATAATAAAAATTAAATTTAAAATTTAAATTCTTAATTTGTGATTTATGATATTTTGACTCAACATTTCTATTGCTAGTGTATAAATTATATCTGATTCCTGGGAAGTATTAAGGGTAATTTGTTGTATATCGAATGTTTTTATCTTTTTTATAATACCTCTTAAAAGTGGTTTTTGAATATAAACCTTAACAATAGAAGAAAGAATGAAAGTGCCTACTTATTAAATGAGATATTTAGAGGGGTATTTCTTAAGCTATATCCTCTCAAATTGAAGGTAAGAATTTTCTAGGCAACATAAGAAATTATGCTAAAATGAGTTCCCTCTGTGCATGTGAGCTGGTATATATTTACATTAGTGATGTGTATCTTTTACAATAAATGGGAAAAATAAGTACTTCTTGTAGTTGAGTGGAAACTTCATTGCCCCAAGTTGTGTATGCATTAGATAAAAGAATGTTTAAAATATTCAAACTCAGTATCATAGTTATATGCATTAAGGACATTCTTCCACTGTATGGAAGAAGCATGCTTATGCAAGCCTGGAGTCAGGAAGGGAAAAATAGGATGAAGGATCACTAAGGATATAAGTAAAGATAGCCATGAACTAACTAACCACAAGTATGAAAATACTTTTATTATTCATTGGACAAGAAAATTACAGAACCAGGCATTTGGAAAATCTTCACATACTGACGTGTGGTTTCAGTATAAAAGGTGCTGCTAAATAGAGACAGAAACAAGCTCAAATATTCCCAAATGATGCTTGCATCCGAAAGAAGAGGCAGATATGTCAAGCTTTATTCTAATCTACCACTAAATCTGTCTGATCTCATCATCAACAAGTATTTATTAATAATCTAACATTTATGTGCATACTATACTATGTTAAATGACAAGAAGACAGAGTATCATTAAGTATACTGTACAACAATCTTAAGTTGTATAGTCTTATTACAAAGCCAGGCATTCCACCCATAGAGAGTAAACTCTGGTATCATCTGCTATGTTCCAAATATGTGTAAACAAAAACAAAAATGCTATATTCAGCTATTATATAAGGTGAAATATGATAATTGTTCAAACCAAATAGCATTGGTACCTAAAGTTGGAGAAATTAAAACTGGGGAAGAAGTCAGATTTTAACAGTCTAAGATTTGATGTAATGGATATAATGAAGTAAAGGCACTAATATTAGAAAGATGGAGTAAGATGATGGAGTTTCCCCAACTGAGCATACAACAGTATAGTGATACAGTTTCAAATATTGGACTAAAGGATACTAATTATATTAAATAATCCTGTAAAACTATCAAAAGAGATGTTGAATTTTAGGAAGGAAACTCTGATAGAGGGCAGTGAAAAGAATGGAGTGAAGGTGTGGGAGACAAGTTGGAAAGTTTTAATAATCCAGATGATTGTTATAAGACTGAAATAGGACAAGAACAGAATGAATGGAAAGCAAGAAGTAGATGATGTTGCAGAGATTGGAATAAAAATATTGCACATACAAATAGATGTTTGGACAGATAAAATTGGTAAAGATCTTAGTAACTAGCATTTGTTACAGGTTTTTACATCTATATTCATGAATAATATTGTCTGAAATTTTATTTCTTTTAGTGTCTTGTCTGGTATAGGTGCGGGATAATGCCAGCCTAATACTGAGTTTAAATGTCTTTCTATCTCATCTGTTTCCTGCAAGGATTTGTGTAGAATTGTTACTATTTCTTCCTTGAATATTCAGTAGAATTCACTAATAGAATTCAATTCTTTAATAGATACAGAGCTACTTCTTCTTGAGTGAGCTTTGGAGGTTTCTGTCTTTCAAGGAATTTGTCCATTTCATTGATTTATCAAAACTACTGGCAACAGTTTTTCATAGTATTTTTTCTTCTTCCTTTATTTTCATGGCATTTGCAGTTATATTCTCTCTTTATTTCTGACATTGGTGATTTGTGTGTTCGTTCTATTTTTTCTTGAGCAGTTTGGCAAGAAGTTTATTAATTTTATGGATCTCATCAAATAATTAGCTTTCAGTTTCACTGATTTTCCTCTATTGGTTTTGTGTTTCCTATTTCAATGATTTCTGATTTTATCTGTATTGTTTCCTTTCTTTTGCTTTCTTTGAATTGAAATTGTGCCTCTTCTTATATAGTGTTAAGATGGAAATTTATAACATTAATTTGAGAACTTTCTTTTTTAATAAAGACATTTGATGCTTAATTTCCTTTTTTTTTTTTTTTTTTTTTTTTTGAGACGGAGTCTCACTCTGTTGCCCAGGCTGGAGTACAGTGGCGCGATCTCGGCTCACTGCAAACCTGCCTCCCTGGTTCACGCCATTCTCCTGCCTCAGCCTCCCGAGTAGCTGGGACTACAGGCGCCTGCCACCACACCTGGCTAATTTCTTCTATTTTTTAGTAGAGACGGGGTTTCACTCTGTTAGCCAGGATGGTCTTGATCTCCTGACCTCGTGATTCGCCCGCCTCGGCCTCCCAAAGTGCTGGGATTACAGGCGTGAGCTACTGCGCCCGACCTAATTTCCTTTTTACAACTGTATTAGCTGCACCCTGAAAATTTTGATATATATGTTTTCTAAAGTTCGTAATTTCAAAATAGTATCGGTTCCCATTTAATCACTATGAAAATTATTTGGCCTTGGTAGGGAAGATATAATTATTATATAGATTACAACATTCTAGAAATGAAGATTCAGGCAAATCAAATACTCAGATCTGGGTTTTCAAACCAGATAATTTGCTTCTAAGCATCTTGCTCTTCACACTATACCACATGGCTTCGTGGGCTACTTTACAAGTTCTCAAGTGTGGAAGACTTGAAGAAAGTTGAATATATAAGGCAAAGTTTTGAATACAGAAAGAGAAACAGATTTTTTTTTTTTTTTTTTGGAGGGGAAGTTAGTTGTTTTATCCTATGGTGAGCTGAAGCTATTGATGTGAGAAATAAAAGGGCTGTCTGGATAAATGCTCATACCTTGAAACATCATGAAATCTGCTCTTAGAGACTATTTCATCCAGAGGAAAGGCACTTCCCATTTTCTATTTCTTAGATACCGTTAATTGAATTGGACTAAATATTGTTTCATTTACTTCCCAACTACAGCTTTCCATATTCAGGTACAGACTTCAGTTCTAAAGAAGCGAACAATTAGAAATAGGATACTGAAGATGGCACAGTGATTTTCAGGTATATAAAATCTATGAGTATGTCCTAACAGAAAGTTGTAGAACCCAGAAAACCTCTGGTCAGTATGCATCCTAGTCAATTACATGTTATACAAAGATATTTACATTATTATGGAGTATCAGAGTATCAATCAAGAGCATAAAAAGATGTCCTCTCAAAGGAGGAAGGGAATAGGCAAAATCTGATAGAAACTGAAATGTATGGGAAATGTACATGTATTATCCTCCCTGTCAAATTTATGTCTGAAAAGGTTTTCCAAAATCACTGTTGGAAAATGTGCTGGGACAAGACGGTTTGCTCACCATCTTAACTGTCACACTGTAAGTGTAATTAGTTATTGTCCTCTTTAAGAATGAGGAAAATAAATAAAATAAAGGCCAAACTTGAATATGTGAAAACAATAAAAAATAATAGAAAGGAAAGAGCTTCTGGATGACTTAGTAGAAGAATTTTGTTTCGGAAATGATTTGCTGCAGGAACCAGAAAAAAATACTATTAGAATACAATTAGCACTCACGGAAGTACACAAGAAAGCATTATTTTTAATAAAAGGAGGATAAAACTATGTTAAGAGACAATGTTCATATGAAATGGTAAGAGAGTAACTTAAAATATTAAAGGATGGTGATGAAATTTAAAATTATATTAAAAGGATGAAAATCCAAAAAGCCTAATAATAATGTACAGGCTGAACTTGGAGATCAACCAGAAACAGAAGAAAAGAATATTAAAACAGTAGAAGATTTACCTATTTTTTGTCTCTGATATTTCTGTAAAGTATAAAAACACATATGTAGAAATATGAGAGTCAGATATAATCCATGGGTCTTGTCTTCAGAAAATATGTACAGATAAACAAGCATATACACATAGAATTCATCAGTTTCCAAGGATTTAAAGAACTTCTAAATGGCATTCATGTATCCCATGTTAGGTGAAAAATCCCCAATATGCAGCGGAGCTGAATAATCTAGTTTAACATTTCCAAAACCAATACTCCCATGAACACATTATTTTCCCCCAACTGGTTATGACCACTCAAATAAGTTTTGGGAATGCTAGGGTAAGTAATATCAAGCAGATTCCATTACTTCATTACTTTTCAGAACCTCTTATAGGCAATGTCTCAATATATAGCTCTTTCAAAATGTGCTTACTCTCTGCCAGGCATTGTTCTAAGTGTTTCACACTTAAATCCTCCTAACAATCCTATCAGATAAGTACTATTATTTTCTGTATTATACATAGAAACTGAGGAAAAGCAAGATTAAATAACTTGTCTGGTTCACACAGCCTGTATATTAAGGAAGCTAGGATTTGACAGTATGGTCCAGAGTCTGTCATTTACCACTACAATAAAAGCAGGAAGTAGAGCACACAGGGATCATTTAACTTTTTATTTTGAGGTGAACCTATTAATATTCCATAGAAGCGTGCTTTATAGAGCATAGTATGGAAAGTAGTAAGGTGATTGATTAGATAGATTGAACCACATGTAAATACATATGAAACTTACACATACACACACAGTTAAATAACTTTTAAAACTAACAATACAGGAACTATTTACAAAACCTGATCATCTACGAGATAACCTAAGATGTCTCAATATATTCCAGGCAGACTTCGTACATTATATATTATTTGATAACAATGCAATGTAACTAAAAATTATTATCCATATTAGTTATAATCACAGTTGCTGATGTAGGGTTTCAAAATAAAGGGTTTTAAATGAGACAGAAATTTCTTTCTTTCTCATGAACAATTATTTTATAAACATAGGGCAGCTTCTTGGTGTCAGGCACCCAGGCTTCTTCTATTAATACTTGCTTATTCCACACACCTCCACCAGCCATCTCCACCCTGGGGTCCAAAGTAGCTGCTTCAGCTCCTGTCTCCTTCACGTCTGCATTTCAGGCATTAAGGTGAGGAAGACACACTTTTCCTTTCAGAGTAAGAGTTTGCACCGTTTCATCATTCCATCACTTTCACTCATATCTCCTCATGGAATTTAGTTACATGGCAAACCCAGCTACAGGAGACCCTGGGAAGTAGCACTCTTTAGGCTGGTGGTCATGTGCTCAGCTAAAAATATGTTACCATATAAGAAGAGATTAACTGATATTGAGGTGCTGGAGCAACCAGTAGCTTCTACTGAACAGAAAGTTTCTCTTAACTCAGATAAAAGATGAAATCAAAAGTATAATTACGGAAGGTTTAAAACTGGTAAAATATTGCCAAACCTAACTCCAAAGAAAATTGAATGCTTTAATGAATGTATATTAAACATGAAAGAATGAAAATGAATGAGTTTATCATTCAAGTTAAGAAGCTAGAAATAATACTTCCAACTGAGTATAAGAAAAGCAAGGAAGAATTAATAAAGATACAAATGTAGTTTAATAATTTATAAATGAAAAACAAGTTGAATTATTAAATTTGAACACGGGCTCTTCAAAAGACCATTAAAAGAGATAAACTGCAGAAAATACAAATCAATAAAAAAGAAGATGCATATCTTTAACGTTATATATGAAAAAGAGAATATAACTACAGCTGTAAAAGAAAATTGATAATCATAAGATTAATAATTATACCAGCACCTAGTACAGTGCCTGGCAAAGTACCTGACATAAGTACTAGGACCTTAATTATTACTTAATTAATTACCGAATAAACTCTGGCCTACAAAACTCTTGCCTATAATATAGAAATCTATTACAATAACAAAATCAGCTTAAGAAAATCTTGAGATATGAATCACCAAAGCAGAGAAGAAGAAAGGAAATCAATCTTTTTCTGGCACATTCTATGTACCAGGTGTTTTACATAATTTTTGTCTTTTATTTAAGCTTCGTAACCCTGTAAGGAAGGAATTCTAAATTTCAAAGCTTAGAAAGTTGTGATTTAAAAAGATTCAGTCTCAGACAGTAAATGATTGAATTGGTGTCTGTACTAGTCTGCCTAATCTGAATGTTGGTGTTCTTTCCTCTGCACTTTTTCATTATTTTTTAGACTCCTCTTTCCCAAGAAAATCCTACCAAGTTCCTTATATCTGAGCAGGTCCATTTTATCTATTTTACTGGTTTAAATAATGGGAATTTGATTTGTGTGAGACTTTTTTTGAAAAAGGAGTTTAATTCTTACAAAATATTTTTGAAAAATGGTTGCATCTATGTGGAAGGGAACTTATCTATGCAGAAATTTCTCTCATGTTTCAGTACAAACCATATTGTTTCTAATCAACTGGTCTGTTTTATCTTTCAGACATTTGTGGGCATTATAATTGACTGTGCTTTTCTCTCGTCTTGGCTGGTGGGAAGATAAAAAAGCAGAGGCCAGTTTATCTCTAAAACCCTATAACACAATATCCCATGTACGTTTTTTGTGCTAATATTAGCTCTGATTTTATTTTCCCCCTACATGTTTTATTTTTTTGCGTCTTTATTTTATCCATGATATTCTGAATATTTTTGTTAGTCATTTAAAAGTGAATGTGTATAAAAATATATAAAACTGATAAACAATTTTCCTAATCACGCTCTTATTTTTGAATATTTAGTTGCTTTCATTATACTTTTCTGCTTTTCTAACGTAGTTTACTAGTTTGCTTTGGCACTAGCAATGTTTGAAATTGCCAGTTTTACCACTGACACATTTATGGTGGATACTATCATAACCCATATTTACTTTAATATTAGTAATAACAGGATTTTATTATAGAAAGAGAAGAAAATCAGGAATGGGAAGGGAAAGTATAAAGAATTCATTTGATCACAGAGTAAACACCAAGAATAGTGGTGAGCAAACCAAATCATGGTTGAAAAGGATATGGCAAACTCAGGCTCGATTTGTTCTGAGAATATCAAAGTATAAGCCAGTAGATTGGAACAGAGTCAGCAACAATTTCAAGATGGTAGTAATTCCTGTGGTAAGGTAGGTGGTACCGTCAATATTTTAGGGCACTGTTTTTCAGTTTAAAGCAAAATTCAGCTAATTGCTAGCAGTACAGATCAGAGTCCAGTGCCTAGTCCAGAGTCTAGCAGTCATCAGAGCTGATTTGATTGGAAAGAAAATACTTATTTTCATTCTCATTTTTGATAAGCTCATCAGCCTAGCAGGTTCTTAAACATTTAGTTATTAAATTTACCTCCTCATTAAAACTTTTTAATAAACTATCCTACTAGCTATTGAGATATTAATGTTTTAATTATTAGCTTCTATGACCTCTTTGTATAGATATATACAATATCCATATATAGATATTCACCCTTTTTACTTTTGCTGAAAATATTTTCCTGGTTTTTTATTTAAATATATGTGTATATTTACAACTTGGAGAATTTGTGTTAGATTTTAAGTGTTTCCTTTTGAATGTATTGATCACCTTGAGAGATACTGCATCAGATGTAATTCCAGTTATTGGCATGGTGGAATGCCTTGCAATCGACCAACATTCTTGTTGAGAACAATAAACGGTGATTTTTTTAAGTGCATATGAACTCTGTATTTTCTGCTCAATTTTTTTATAAACCTAAAACTGCTCTAAAATAAAGTTTATTAATTAAAAGTATACAAGTGTTCTATGGTCTGAATGTTTGTGTTCTCATCAAAATTTATATGTTGAGGTCCTCACCCAACAGGTGATGGTGTTAGGAGATGAGGCCTTTTGTGAGGTGATTGGGTCATGAGGGCAGAACCCTCATGAATGAGATTAGTACCCTTATCAAATAGACCCACAGGAGGTCCTTCTTTCTTTCCACCACGTGAAGACATAGCGAAAAGACACTGTCTATAAGCCAGACACCTTTTTCCTTGGTCATGGACTTCCCAGACTCCAGTATCGTGAAAAATAAATTTTTGTTGTTTATAAACCACTCAGTCTATGGTATTTTGTTATAGCAGCCTGGAGGCACTGGTGAACTGCAAGCATTAATAGGACTAGGGAGACTCAAGATTTTGGATGGAGACACAGTTAAGAGTTGCAAGCCCTTAGACTGATCATAGTTTTTTCCTGAGGATATTTGCCAATTCTGGTTTCTGGATAAGCGTCTGATAATCCAGGATTTCCTCCTGCAGCAGAACAAACTCCAGGGACAGAGAAAAGAGCAGAGCTTTGGTAGACTCCAAGGCTTAAAGATGAAATTTGAGACCTGTGGGGATAAGATCCCGGCAAGAAGGGAGGGATAGAATGACACTGACACTTGACAAATTTTCCTCACCAGATATTTGCCATTTTCTGAAGCTACACAGGTGACAGCCAAGAAGCTGAACAGCTTCTGAAAAACAGATGGGAGATTTCTGCACTCTTGCCAAATTGAGTAAACAACAACAACAACAACAACAAATCATTTCACAGCCTACCGGAGAGAATAATCTAAGTGAATAAACTAAGTTTTACTACAAAAATTGTAGGTGGGTACACTGAATGAGAACAAGCCAGAAGTAGAAAAAAAAATCATATCAAAGCTGTAACTGATCCTAACTTAGCTCAGCCCCTGATTAAATCAAGCCCTCACTTTACTCACTCTGTCTTCCTGGCCAAAAAATAAAAATAAAAAAATAAAAATAAAGGTAAAGCTTAACCCTCTCTGCAAGAAGATAATATCATATAGAGAAGCCAGAGTGACAAAAATTTATGAATGACAAACATTCAGTTATAAATTACCAGACAGGCAAAAACAAGAATACATGAATTTTAAAAATAAGATTAAAAACTGAAAGAAAGAATAACAGATGATAAATACATTAGAAATTAACAGGCAAGAACGTCTAAGTAAATATAATTAATATATTAAAAGAAATAGAGGAAAAGAGAAAACAGATAAAAAATTGAGAATTTCACCAGCAAATTAGAATATGTAAACATAAATAAATAATAACTTTAGAACTGAGAAATATAATAATTGAAATGAAAAACTTCAAAGATGTGTCTAAAAGAAGACTAGACAGTAGAACAGAGGATAATAAACTGGAAAATGAGTTAATGAAATCAGGCAAACTGAGGTACAGAAAAAATGAAAATACAGAAAAGCAGAAGAGAAATGTAAGACAGTGTAAAGATCTAATAAGCATATAATTGGATCTCATAAGAAAAATACAGAGAGAATGGGGTAGCAGCAGTATTTGAATACACAATGGCCACAAATGTTCCAAAAATGATGGAACACATCAACAGTTGAGTTCAGAAGTTCTGATAGACCTGAGAAGGATAGATATAATAGTAAAGCTGCTTCATATAAGAACAAAAATACAATCATACAAATAGTCACAATAATAGAAACATTGCCTTGAAAGAGCATCAATACATTCATAAAAGAAACAATAAAACCAAAAGACAATGAAACAATATCCAACTGATCAAAGAGAATCCTATTCCCAGAGAAAATATCCTTTGAAAATTAAGATGAAATAAAAATTTTCACATAAACAAATGGTGAGAGAATTTGTTCCTAGCTGAACAAAACTAAAAAAAATATATCCGATAGAAGAAAAATTATCTCAATGGAAAAAAATGAAGAAGAAAATGAATAAAAGAAGGATAAGTATACAAGTAAATATAAGTGAATATCCATGTTAGATAACAATCATACTTATGGCTTGGGGGATTTACAATGTATACAGAATTATAATGTATCATAACAACACAAAAGGCAGAAGTGGAATAAATTGAGTCAAACTATTCCAAGATCCTTACATCATCTGGGCAGTGAGAAAGTAATAACTTATATTCAAATACGCATATTTTAATAATTACCCACAATAAGACAAAAAAAAGAAACGTATAACTAACAATGTAGTAGAGGGAAAATGGAATCATGAAAAATAATTGATTAATTCTAAAGAAGATAAGAAAAGACACAAAAAAATAAAACAGGTAGATTATATAGAAAACAAATAGTATGCTAATACCTATCAAAGCCCCATCAGTAATTATATTAAATTAAAAGGGATTAAGTATTGAGTAAAAGATTAAAAAATAAAACCTAACTATGCTGTTTATTGGAAACATATCTTAAATACAAGAACACAGAAAGCCAAATTGTAAAAAGATGTGAAAAAGATATACTATAAAAACACTACTCAAAAAGAAGCTAGATATTACATTAATGTGAGACAAACTAGATTATTAAGACTAGTTAAATTTCTAGAGAAATGCTGATAAAAGGTCAAACTAACAGAAGCATATAAAATTATAAATTTGTATATACCGAGTAACTTAACATGTTACTATAGACGGATTATAGATAGATAGATAGATAGATAGATAGATAGATAGATAGATAGATAGACAGATAGATAGAGAAAAGTTGGCAGAAGAAAAAAGAGAAACAATTCCAAAATCACTGGAAAGAATTTAATTCACCAATCTTCCTAGACAATAAAACAAATGAACATGTAAGAATAAAGAATGTCTAAACACAACAAATAACTTATTGTCGTAAATTGACCAGTGCATACAAATATCATAAAATGTATATTATCTTTAAATGCATACTCAATATATACTAAAAGCTGTTATTAGCAAATGTTAACTAACTGAATAATTCAGAGAATATACGCTTGGCCACTACTGAATTAAATTGTAAAATAATAGCATAAATAACTATAAAATCTCCAACTTTTGGAAATTAAGCAATATACTTTTCAATAATACATGAGTGAAATAAGTCACGATGGATATTGAAAATCTTATGTGCTAAATAGAGTATGATACCGTGAGTGTATCAAAACTTTTGAAATACCAAATATTGTTTCTAAAGACTTGTTTACAGCCTTAAATTCTTACATTAAAAAACAAAAAGAGCTGATAATCAATATCTAAGATTCGATCTCAAGAAGCAAAAGAAATAAACAGCACATTACACCCAAAAATTAGACTGAATGAAGTAATAAATAGAAGAAACCGATGAATTACAGTAGAAAGCAAACACACTACAGAGAAATTGAACAAACTACAAAATTGCTTTCTGTTTTTGAAGATTAAAATTTCTAATCACTTACAGGGCTGATCAAGTAAAATAAGAGAAAAGCCACTTGCCAATATCAGGAACAAAATAGGTCTGTAGGTCCTGTCTGTTGCAGAAAGAAACACTCTTTCAAGTTGACTTTGCCAGTGAATTCTTCCAAATATTAAGGAAGAAATAATGCCAATCCAGCATTAACCCATCCAGAGGGTTAAAAAACAGGGGAAACACTTTCCATTCTTTTTATGAGGCCAATATAACCTTGGTATCAAAATCTGGCAAAATATTACAAAAAATTAATATCACACTTTAAATCAACCTGTTTCAGGAATACAGGTGAAAAAAGTTGCTGAACAAAATATTAGCAAATCAAATAGAACAATATTTTAAAATGATGGGTTTTATTGCATGAATTGTAATGGTGTTTTACCAATAAAAAATAGATTAATATAATCGACATGAACAGAAAAGGTGAATAATACATAAAATTATATCAATAGATTACAAAGTTAAATATCATTTATTTTAAAAATCCTATTAGTAAAGTAGGAACAAATGAGGTCTTCTGTTCTACATAAGAGCTTCAGATAAAGTGTCTACAAATATCGTAGTTAATTGTAAATCGTTGAAAGTATTTTCAGAAATTGAAAATGAGACAAAAGTGTCTGGAGGTCTCAACTAGTGCAGAAAGGCATGAAAAAAGAAGTGAAAGGGAGAAGGATGTTATAGGCAGAAATAAAACCATCATTTATGAAATATATGATTACATATGTAGCAAATCCAAAAGAATATCTAGACGAATTATTGAGATTCACAAGTGACTATAACAAGGTAACAAAATACAAGGCCAATACACCAAAATCAATTGCTTATCTATATCGTAGCAAGAGAAAAGACAATATAAAAATTTTAAATATAACTTTTATAACAGCATAAAACAGAAGCTATTCAGAAATAATTTAATAAAATATGTACAAACCCTGTGTCCTGGAAACTACAAAACTTTGTTGACAGAAATTATAGGAGGCATAAATAAAAGATAGCATACAACATGCTCAAGAGTTGTAAGAAATAACAGTGTATAAGATGGTCATTCTCCATAGAATGATCTATAGATTCAATGCACTCCCAATCAAAATCCCAGACGAGTTTTCATTCTGGTGGAAATTGATCATCCGATTCTAAAATTTGTATAGAAATGCCAAGACCTAAGAATAGCCAAAGCAGTCTTGTAGGAGAAAAAAGCAGAAGAACTTTCATTACCAGTTATCATGTCTTATTGTCAGACTGCAGTAAATATGACAGTGTGATATTGGCAAAAAAAAAAAAAAGACAAATAGACAAAATAAACAAATGAAGGTCCAAAAAGAGACCCACATTCATTTGGCCACATGACAAAGATGACATTGCAGGGCCAGGGGGAATAAATGTTACTGATTCCATTTAATATTCATATAGAAAAGTTGCAATTTTTGACAACTACCTCATGCCATACAGAGAAGTAAATCTCAGAAGAATTGTAGGCCAAAATTTTAAAATGAAAACAAAGAAATTAAGAATATAAATAATGGATTTTTTGTTGGAAGAATCAATGATTTATTAATCAGGACACAGACCACACTAGTTTTACATAAAGGAAAAAATGATAAAATTGATAATAGAGTTAAGTGTATAAGTTTTATTACAGTAGGCTTAAGGATGTTCAATAATTAAAAACATAGAATCAAAACCAAGACACAGTGGTAAAAAATATTTACACACATAGACACACATAAAACAAAAGACTTATATAGAATAAACTAAGAACATCTTCAAATCAATTTTTTTAAGTATATAATCCAATGGAAAGATTGGCAAAGGACTTGAATAGACAATTCACAAAATATTATATCCAAATGACCAATGGCTGTGATACAAGATGCTCAATTCCAGTGATCATCAAGTTAGTGAAAATTAAAACCAGATTGACATGCCTACTAACCCACTCATATAAAATGAAAAATACAGATAATTCTAGTGTTGGTGAGGATGTGGTGCAACCAAAACCTTCTGTAGTGCTGGTGAGAATATGAACTGGTACAGAGAGTTTTGGGCTATAAGATAATGACCCTAACCTTGTAGACAATGGTTAAACAGTATCTTCTGAAGCTGCATATATGCATTACCAACAATTCCACTCCTTGGTATGTCCAACAGAAATGAGTAATACATTCACCCTTCCCCAAAAACAGACATTCTAATGATCACAACATATACTTATAACTATTCATTTCAGCAAAAAGCTGGGAACAACCCAAATATTCGTCACCAGTAGAATGAGTAAATCAACTGTGGTATATCACATAATTTAATACTAGAAAGTTATGAAAATAAACAAACTATTGCTACCTGCACCAACATGGATAATACCCAAAGACATAATGTTGACTAAAAGAAACCAGACTAATAAACACTGCATGACTATATTATATAAAAATCAAAACCAGGCAAAACTTATCTATGCTTTTAGAATTTGAGATAGTACCCTTGGGGTTATTAAATCCTTGAAGAGAACATGAAGAGTAATTCTGGGGTGCTGGTAATGTTCTAGTTTTTGGTCTGGAAGCTGGGTACACAAGCATGTTTACTTTGTAAAAATTCATCAAGAAGGATACTTATGACTATGCTTTTATTTTATGTGTTACATACATCAAAAGATTACTAAAGAATTGAAAAAATAATAATTTCTCAGAAACGTTTCCCACCAAAGTCTTGATAACATACTGCATTCCACTAGTTTTAAATAATTTCAATTGTTACATAATTTTCTTTGTGTGCTATGTGAATTTAAACTGATGTTATATAACTGCTAAGTAGCTATCCGTTCAGCACTTATCATAAATCTTTTCTACTGTTTGAACATATACTTTACATATTTTAATCATTTTTTGTAAAAGGGATTTCTATTATATTCTATAGTTGTATATTTCCAGTTTTGTTCAGTATCTTGTTGTTTTATTTTCGGTTGATTTTAAAATAGACAACTTTCAGAGTACTCCTTCACCAGTCTTCATGATTTGCTTATATTCTCATGCGTTTATTTTTTCACATGAATTTTATCCACACTATTGAAATAATTCTTTTCCTTCAGCTATCTTATATAAATAAAAAGATAAACCATCAAAACTTTTCATGCAGGATTTGACCCAATCATATTAGTGTCATAAAATGAATACATTGATATGAATAAAGACTAAGTATGGAAGCACATTTTAATATTAAAGACAATATGTGACTAGCACATGAGATGAGCCCAAGAGTAGGAGGAATAAAGAGTGGTAAAACACCTGTGAAAAGTTCATGAAGTGTAATCGGTGATCAAATAAATATGAAGAACATGAGAGAAGGAGTAATTAAGAATAATTCCATCTTGAAGTATTTAGCAGATGTTGATATTAAAAGCTGTAGATTTTAAATAGAAGGAGAGAGATTTGGGCTATAAGATAATGACCCTAACCTTGTAGCATTTACCTCTGAATTGCCCGTCAGATGCCCAAAGAAAATATGACCTGGCCAGGCATGGTGGCTCGCGCCTGTAATCCCAGTACTTTGGGAGGCCAAGGCAGGCTTATCACCTGAGGTTAGGAGTTCAAGACCAGCCTAGCCAACATGGTGAAACCCCGCTTCTACTAAAAAGACAAAAATTAGCCAGGCGTGGTGGCACACACCAGTAGTCCCAGCTACTTGGGAGGCTGAGGCAGGAGAATTGCTTGAACCCGGGAGGCGGAGGTTGCAGTGAGCCGAGATCGCACCATTGCACTCCAGCCTGGGTGATAGAGTGAGACTCCGTCTAAAAAAAAAAAAAAAAAAAAAAAAAAAAAATGACCTAGAGGAGATGAGGCTTTTTTCTTTTCTTTCTTTTTTTTTTTTTTTTTGACAGTGTCTTGCTTTGTCACCCAGGCTGGAGCAGTGGGATGAACTCAGCTCACTGCAGCCTGAAACTCCCTGGGCTCAGGTGATCCTCTCACCTCAGCCTCGCAAGTTGCTGGGACCACAGACACGCAACACTACACCCAGCTAATTTTTTGTACTTTTTGTAGAGACGGGGTTTTGCCATGTTGTCCGGGCTGGTCTTGAACTCTTGGGCTCAAGCAATCCACCCGCCTCAGCTTCCCACTGTGCTGGGATTACAGGCGTGCACCACCAAGCCCTGGCTAAGCTCTTTTCTTATTTTAGATTTGAGAGCTATTAGCATGCATGGATAAGAAAAACCATTGAAATTACTTTTTCGCAATAAGGGAAGAAAAAAAGACACACACAAAAAATCAAATTTAAGCGTTGGTTAGTATCTTAATTGGCTGCTACTTGTAGCATTAAAGTAACTTCCTCCAAGGCAAAGTGTGCAGGAATGCTCTCAAAAACCTCTCCAGCTAGGGCCCAGGTTCCTGGTCTGTTGCCTTGGTCCCAGTTTCAGCATCTTAGCCATCAAATGGACGTGTTGAGATTGTTTTACTTGATTCCAAGCTTACCTTTGCATTCTTCACTTTCTAATCTTTCTCTACTCTGTATTCTAACATCTCTGAGTAACTTTCACTCTATCCCTATAACTAGAGCTTTCTTCCAGAGCACCAGCCCAGGAATTGCCCTCAGAGCCCCTCCTTTGCTTGGAAGAAAGGAAACCCTAAGGTGTCCGTGAAGCAGACAGAAAACCAGCAATCAGAGAAGAACCCCACTGGTTAAATGGGCACTGCTTTTCTAATTGTCCTAATTGTCTTGTCACTTTTGTATCACCAACATCTTTCCCACATTGGTGAAAACTGATCCTAGATATACTCACCTGGCATCCTAGATATTGCTCTCCTGGCATTCTTCTGGGCATACATATATTATCAAAATAATTAACATATTTTCAGATACTTTGCCAAGGGAGGAAGTTCTGATTGTTGAAATTCCTGTTTAACACTATGCTTTGACTTCGTGGTAGTCTTGTAATGTTTATCAGAATAGCATCATCTGAACTCTTCACAAAATCCTCCAATGGTTTCACCGCCTTTGTCCCCTTCCCTTGTTTCTCTATTCCCTTTGTTCCTTTCCAAAGTTCAAGAATTTCCACTTGTACCCACAACTTTATAACATACAATGCTATTCTCAACCCCCTTCCACTGAGCATGTTTTAAAATATATTTAAAACCCTTTTATTCTCTCTTCTACTATTGAATTCCATCTCATCAAGCTGTGTCCATAAAACTTTTTTAAGTTTAACATTTCAAAGTAATTCTTATATTAAATATGAAATCTGGAACAATTAGCTTTCTGGTTGTTTTTCTTTTTCCTTTCCTTTATTTTTTACATTTTTTACAGTAGCTTCATTTCACACCCCTTCAGAGTAGAACTGTGAGAAACTTCATTACCTAATTGGCATTTTGCTGCATGATGTACCGCCCATAAGAGAATCAGTTTTAGAAATTACACAACAAATCCATTCTCACTGAATTTAGGCGAGGTTAAAAAATATATTTTTCATTCTAAAAGTATTCATGAAGGGATAAATGTTAAAAAGATCAATTCCATAATAAGGAGAAAATGTTTGACATCTGGTTAGTGGGAGGGGGGATGAAAATAAGAAAAAAACTAGAGATGATATAACTTCTGAATCCTTACAAGTTTTAAATATTCGAAACCTAACATAATGCCATCTTCTCTTCTCTCTGAATTTCTCTCTGTCTATGCACTTTTTCTTCTTCAAATCCTTTAATTATAGCCCTAGACCAGCTGCAGTAGTGCGGACTGTAACTATGATTTGCTAACACTCTAAGTTTCTTGGTTTGCTGCAACTGGCTACCTCCTAAAAAAGATTGGACTTGCACCTCAGCTCTCAGATAAAAAGTGAGAGCACTTGTACTCAAATGAAACTGAGTATAAGCAGATCCAGGTGGTGCAGAGATGGACTGTACTAGGCTCAGTTTATGTGCTACCTGAGTTCTGCCTGAAACCACCTACATCACGAGACCTCAGCCACTTGCCTCTCTGGTAGAGCAAGAGAGGCACTAGTGAAGACTCACACCTTCCACAGCTGTGATGTCCTGGATACTGCCACTGGTACTGCCACCTCCATCATCACAGATTTAGGAGCCTCCACACACTGCATCTACTGACATAGGGACACAGAATCTACCCATTGGCTGTATTGGTTACATGGAGGCTTTGACTTCTCCAACATATATCTGAAGGGGCAAGATAATACACCCAGAATATGGCGGCATTAATGCTAAATGAATAGACTTTAACCAATAAAAGGGAGAAAACAGAGGGGGGCAGAAAATAAATGTTTGCCATCCCTTCCTGTAATTATTATTTTTTATAATAGTTTCATATAGCCTCTCTGGAGACTTCCTACAACAATTTGCAATCAACTGTCATGCAAGGCTGTGAAAAAAAAGTTCAGTAACATATTCCTTAGTCTTAATTTTTCCTTTCCTCTTGCTTTTCTAAAATTCTGTCCTCAAGAAAGTTGTAACACATGAACTTTTGCCTCAAGGTCTGTTTTCCAGATGGTCCAGACGGACCTTCCAGCTTCCATCTTCCGGAAGCTTATGCAAGATGGGCTAACTATCAGCAAAAATAATATTTTACATTGGCTATTCTAAATGATGACAACTAAAACCTAAGGATATGGAAAATTTGAAAGAAGTATGAAAATATATATAGCAGGCAAATAGTAAATTTTTAAAACTACTGTAGTTCTATTAAATAGAGATAAAATAGATTTTAAGGAATAAAAACTGTAAGTAATAAGGTGGATAAATACTCAATTATATAAAACAAATTTACCAGAAAGAGTTAATAATTATTTTGTGTGCAGCTAATAAAATATCATCAAAATGTAAACAGCAAAAATGACTGAAACACCACTAACAAAGTGACAAATTCTCAATCACAGGGAGAGACTTCAATTTACTTCTTTTAATTGTTGATATGTTAACCAGGAAGGAATTGTGAAATATAAATAATTAAACACATTATTGAAATATTTCTAATAGCAATTTTTGAAAACCTAGAATGAATCAAAATATCATTTGACTGATGACTTGAAAAGTTGTATAGTCACTCAGAGAAATACTATGTAGCCATGAAAACGAACAAATAACAGCTATGTGCAACAACATGATGAACCTAAGAAACACAGTCTTGAGTGAGAAAAGCATGTTGCAGAATACATTGACTATGATACCAAACTATGAAGTGCAAAATCTAGAGATAAATTCATTTGTAATAGAAACTATTTTCAAAAGCAAAGGAACAATAAACCTAACATCTAGGATACTAATTGAGTTTTGGGGTTGGCAGAGGGATGGGATTTGGAGGAAAGCATAGATACAGCCTCAGTGATATTCGTAATATCTACCTCATAAGCTGGTTGGAGGGTTAGTGACCATTTTATTTTCATGCTTCATTACTTTTATGTAAGTTGCACATATTATTTTTATGTATCAAACATTATAAAATAAAATAATATGTAAAATTTAAAAATTGATTTTAAAGTATATGTCTAGTAAGTAGAGCAAGGTAAACCATTAATTACTGAAAAAGTTATTTACAAAAAATGAGTTTTACCAATTTTGTTGCCAAGCTTTACTTACAACAGATCTTGAATTTGGTCTGAGATCATACTACACCGAGTCTCCTAGATTCTCCATCAAAAGAACCGTAATTTAAAAAACGATAAACATTGATTCAATTTAATGAGCTGCTTTCCAATTTTACTACATGATTTCTTTCAATATGGAAGGGCTTTATGGTAATGTCCAGGGAAATTCGGCATGTTTTATTTAATTGTGGTCAGAAATGTAACTATAATTTTGAAACTACCAGTGAAAATGTGCTAAAAATGTATCAGTATAGAGGAATGCCAGCATTACTTGATGTCATTTAAATATTCTTCCTTGAATTACCATATGCTATGTATATATACTGTATACTGTTACATACCCCGGTCCTCAACCTGCAAACCATTAGTATAGTCAGCACACAGAGCGACAATGTAAGTGATAACTCTGGAGAACATGAATTGCTACTCTGTTCATTTTAATGCTACATACAGCTAAATGTTCATATACAGTCTATATCTCAATTATCCACATGCGTTGAGGTACGTAATGATTACTAGCTTGTTCCCAACAGACTTGGATTTATTCACTTATTAGCTGTGGGACCATGGCAGTTTTATTATTGCTCTGACATATTTTCTGCATTTTAACAAAAGTGATATTATGACTCCCCAATTTAGAGGTCTGTAGTGAAGATCAAATAAAGTAATATATGTAAAATTCATAGCACGATGTCCTTTTCATTCATTGTGAGCACTCAATAACAGTAAGCTGTTGTCATCATCATTATATGGTTGGGTTAGTGCTCACATCCGTGACCAGCTTCTAGCTCAAAAGAAACACTGTTGGTCTGTTATTTTTCCTAAGACTTTGGACTAGCCAGACTCTATAAGAATATAGAGTTCACATATATGGAGAATATAAATAAAAGAATGATGAGTGTATGAATTTCAGCTGCAAGAAATAGAAGACCCAACTAAAAGTGCCTTAAATAATAAAGAAATTTTATCATGTCACATATTAAGAATTCTTTTATAGAGGTAGGGTGGTATGGGGTTCGTTATTCAGAAGCTCATGAATTTCACCAAAAACCTGGGCTGTTTCTATCTTTATTTTCTGCTATCCTCAGTGTGTCTGTTAGTCTCCCCAGACTTGCCAAACGGCTACAGCAACTTCAGGTAAGCTCCATATAGGATTGTTCAAAGATTGTCTGAAAATATATCTCTTCCTTTTATCTGAAGACTATGGAAATATCTTCCTAGAAGATGTTGCCTCATGTTCAATGATCACAATTGCATCTCTTGTCCGTTCACAGAAGTTGGGAGTGGAAAGGCTGTTAAGGGTAGGTAACTGACAGTATCTGTTACACGGAGGATGAGAAGTAGGTGTTGGAAGTAGCATTGAAAAGGTTAATCGATCAACAAATAATTACTCTACAGTATCTATTACAGAGAACAATTCTATGAATATGTGAGAAAATTAAAAAATGAAGATGGCAATATGCAGTTAAGAAAAATAAATGATAATTTTTATGAAAAAAGCAAAAATACCAGCAGGGACATAAAATTAAGTAAAATAAGAAAAATTTACAGAATTTTAAAATGATATTATCTTATTAGTTACGTATAGTGAATGTCATTATTCTAGGCATATCTCCCCTTTATCTTTAATTACATTTTCCTGAAGGGAAATAACACTCATTTTATTTTCATTATTAGCATACCACATGGCTTAGAATTTTTTTTTTTCTCGTTGTTACCTGGACACTAACATTTGAAAAATAAACGAGAACCCTAGAAAAGTTAAATTATCTGCATTACACAATTTAAATTCAAGAGGAAAATCATAATGATAAACTAAGTACTTAGCATGCATATATAATATTGTGCTTAGATTCTCAGGCTTACTGACAAATGATCAGTATATAAACACTTACACAAACAAGGAAGTAAATTGCACTTTAGTTCAAAGCCATCACAGAAGCCATAAAATTCCTCCCTGTGCATTTTTGAACTTGAAAATATTGATGATTTATATATACCATGTATTAAATCAAAATAGTCATCAAGAGAGTGACCAGTAAATATTTAATGGATTTATGAACATTAGACCTATTATTTTTAACTTGTTTCCATTATAGTTAAAAGGAATATTGAAAAAAAATTCACAGTGGTGTTTTCTGCTGAAGACATCATGTTTTTAAAGGCTCTGAACTCATAAAAATTTTAAAGCTAATAGCAACCTTATAAATTATTTCATCCTGCCTCCTAATTTTACTAATGAGATCCAGGTAGATAGAGGCTGACAGACTTTTTTTTCAGGTCATTTAGCTGGTTAGGTGCTTGCTAGGACTGGCTTCCCCTCTTTGCAGCCTGCATTTGGACCTTTTTCACAGGATTTTTCTATTTTCTTCTCTAATGTTTTATTGTTCTTGATTTTTTCTCTTTCACTGTTAGACAAATAACATATATTAATATTTTACTTAAATTTAAACAACTTCTTGTAGAAATATAACCACGGAGAGATGAATTTTGTTTCAAGTCAGTTGTACTCTAATACCTGTGAAGAGCATTTCCTTCATAGCTGGGAAATCTAAATACCAGTGCTGTTTCTCACAAGCACCCCTTCCTCAGTGTTATCCAAAAGAATATTTAATATCATAAAAGAATAAGTACCATAATTATATTACTTAAAAGAAAATCAAAGTGTTTCAAAGTCCCTTTCCCAAAGCTAAATATAGTCCCTGCAGGAAGATTGGTCTGAATAAGCACTTTACCTTCCAATCCTTGTCCCTGCACTAAAATCTACCACTTTTCTTTCCTTCAAAGTAAAATGCCTACAAGGGGACATGGCCCAGTATTATTTTCTGAATACATCTCTGGGTCTATATTGCTTAAGTCATCTGCTTGATATAAGCACATCCTTTAGGCAGTTTCCACTTTGTCTCGTTACTGTTCATGTCCATTTCCTGTGCTGGTAAAATCAGCTAGCTATTTCCCATTCAGAGATTCATTCCTTCTACAACTATTTGTTGAACACCTCTTGTATTCCTGGCATCCTAATAAGCTCTGGGGATATTTTGGTGAGCAAGAAAGACACAATTTCTTTCCTTACAGAGTATTTAGTTCAACAGGGAAGGTAGGCAATTAGATAACTAAGCTCAACGTGCTATTTGCTCTGAACCAGAAATTATGGGGTATGATGAGAGCACATAACAGTGACACCTAATACAACTTCCAGAGGAAGTTACTTTTACATTGGATACTGAAGGCTGAGTAGGGAGTTCACAGGCAAAACAGGCCAATTTCATTTTCACAGTTTTGTTTTGAACTTCTTTATTTTTCAATAAAATCATTCCTAAAATAACGTTTTAAAATCTAGAAGCTTCTCATTTGGAAACTCTGTTAAGTCTTTTGCACCAGGATTTTGCTGCCACATCTCGATTTCTGCATTTCCTTGAACTGAATCTTAATATCTGAATTCAATTTCTGCTGTGGCTGTGGTTTCTCAAAGAAGGGTCACTATCTAAGAATCACTTAGGCCAGGCATGGTGGCTCATGCCTGTAATCCCAACACTTTCGGAGGCTGAGGCGGGCAGATCACGAGGGCAGGAGATCACGACCATCCTGGCTAACACAGTGAAACCCCGCCTCTACTGAAAACACAAAAAATTAGCCTGGCGTGGTGGCACGCACCTGTAGTCCCAGCTGCTCAGGAGGCTGAGGCAGGAGAATCACTTGAACCCGGGAGGCAGAGATTGCAGTGAGCTGAGATCGCGCCACTGCACTCCAGCCTGGGTGACAGACACTCCTTCTCAAAGAAAAAAAAAAAAAGAATCACTTAAAGTAATATTTAACCTTGAGATTATAGGGTCAACTCTAGTTCCACTGAAGTATGATCTCTGGGGCACGTGGGAGAGTCCTCAAATTTGCATGATTAACAAGTTCCCTTCATACACACTGAAGTTTAAGACTTATTGGCTGCCATCATTGAATGTGTATAAAGAATGTAACTAAAATCATCTTCCCCAATTTTGTTCTAATTGTCTCAAAATGGAGTATATTTGCCCTTTCATGGGAAAGCTATCTGTGGCTGTCCAGATGCCAAAAACTCACCTTGATTATTTTCCTATTACATTACCCTAAGGCACTATGTTGGTATATAAGCATTTCTTGGGACTAAAATGACACATGCCTAGGACAATCACCGGTTATTGTAGCCCTCTTACTTGGGAGAATTAGGAATTAGAAAGGTCAGTGTTAGAAATTCCTGTTTCGCCTACCTGGAGTTGTATATTTTTATCTAGGAAAATAAAATCACATTTACTGTAAGTAGCAAGCCTCTGACCAACTCAGAAAATTGGGGCAGAGTTTATCAAAGTACCCTAGAGTTTTTGACCCAAGATCCAATGTTTTACCAACTAAATCATTCTGATGCCAAAGTATATTGTATAAAACCATTACTTTAGTTAGGATAAGAGTAGCCTGCTATGAAAATGACATCCATTGATAATTCAGTGGCTTAAGGAAGATTCAACATTATAGTGTTTTAAGTTGGGGAGAGTCCTTGCTCTACATAGGTTTTAAGTGATCAAGGTTCCTCTCACTGGTGCTCCTCCTTTCTCTAGGACATTCTAATTCTCTGAATTGTAAGTCAGGTTGCTATAGATTCCAGTTAGTGGAGAGGGGAAGAAGAGCATAGAGAAAGCCCAAGAAATCCATGCATGATTTCCATTCATACTCTAGAAGTGAAAACCTAGTCTTGTGGTCACACATAATTGACATAGAAGCTCAGAAATGTATTCCCTGACTGGGTGGGTGCATGACCAGTTCCAATTGTGGAAAAAGGGAAGAAACAGATAGTGGTGTAAAACTAGCAGTCTCCGTAACTGTACTTTAGAGATGCAAACTGAATCGTAATCTTGTAGCCATAGAAGGATTATTGGCCCTGCGGGGGGCGGCCGGGGGGGAGGGTGGGTACGGCTTGTATTTTTTTATGAGTATAAAAATTAATTCATTTAATAAAAAATGGGACATATTCCCTTTTGGAAAACAGTTCTGTGCCATTTATCTATTGCTGCTTAACAAATCACCTCAAATCTTAGTGACTTAAAACAGGGATCAGCAGGCCGGGCGCGGTGGCTCACGCCTGTAATCCCAGCACTTTGGGAGGCCGAGGCGGGTGGATCACAAGGTCAGGAGATCCAGACCATCCTGGCTAACACAGTGAAATCCCGTCTCTACTAAAAATACAGAGAAATTAGCCGGGCGTGGTGGCTGGCGCCTGTAGTTCCAGCTACTCAGGAAGCTGGGGCAGGAGAATGGCGTGAACCTGGGAGGCGGAGCTTGCAGTGAGCGGAGATCGCGCCACTGCGCTCCAGCCTGGACTTCGTCTTAAAATAACAAATAAATCATGCTGCTATAAAGACACATGCACACGTATGTTTATTGCGGCATTATTCACAATAGCAAAGACTTGGAACCAACCCAAATGTCCAACAATGATAGACTGGATTAAGACAATGTGGCACAAATACACCATGGAATACTATGCAGCCATAAAAAATGATGAGTTCATGTCCTTTGTAGGGACATGGATGAAATTGGAAATCATCATTCTCAGTAAACTATCGCAAGAACAAAAAACCAAACACCACATATTCTCACTCATAGGTGGGAACTGAACAATGAGATCACATGGACACAGGAAGGGGAACATCACACTCTGGGGACTGTTGTGGGGTGGGGGGAGGCGGGAGGGATAGCACTGGGAGATATACCTAATGCTAGATGACGAGTTAATGGGTGCAGCGCACCAGCATGGCACATGTATACATATGTAACTAACCTGCACAATGTGCGCATGTACCCTAAAACTTAAAGTATAATAAAAAAATAAAAATAAACAAACAAAAAAACACAAAAAAACCCAACCAACCAACCAAACAAGCAAACAAAAAACAGGAATCAGCAAACATTTTCTGTAAAGGGGAAGAAGTAAATATTTTAGGCTTTCCAGGCCATATGGTCTCTGCTGTAACTATTCAACTCTGCCACTGTAGTGTGAAAACAACCTTAGACAATACACAAAATCATGTAGTGGACTGGATTTGGTCCATGGGCTGCCAATCCGCAGTTCCAAACAAAATTTTTATTTTATTTTTGCTCATGAGTCTGTGGGTGATAAATTGGTACTCCATTTAGCAGACAGGTCATACAGGGCTGAATGGTCTACAGTGACCTTGCTCATATGTCTGGTGTTTGGTCCAGGGAGCCTCAGCTGGTATGGTTCATCTCCGCCCAATGTGGTCTCTCCTCCCAGCAGCTAGCTCAAGCTTTTTCACATGGCACTCTCAGGGCAGCAAGGACAGCAAGCCCTAATGTGCACGTGCTTGTCAAACCTCCACTCTCATCAGGTTTGCTAGTGTCATATTGGCCAAAGTCAGCTGGCAAAGCCAGATTGAAGGGGGAGAGAAATAAAGTTTAGCTCTTGATGAGAGGAACAGCAAAGTCATATTGCAAAGATGTGTGCATACAGGGATAGGAGAAATTATTTCAATTATCTTTGTAAACAATCTACCATAAAGTCTTTGAAGTAATAAAGGACTTACATTTCAATTCAACTTCAGTAGTTTTTTTTTCTCTACTAGAAAATTACTTAGATCCTTAAAATATTTTTTAACGATAACATGATCTTTACAATTTATAAGCTATATCAGAAAATGCATATGTATGATATTTTAAAATATTACAAATAATTAAATTCCAAGGCCAGAAATGAAAAAAGGATCTTAGGAATAATTCATATTGAAGACTACCTGGATGAGAGTTTTTAAGTAGGCAACTAAGCAGGGTTATCTCTAGACTGTTTAATCTTTCCTTAAATTTATTTCCTGCAGTGCCTACCTTTAAAGTTTCAAGTTACACATACTGTCTGTCATCATGATAGACACAGTGGCCTCTGGCTCAGAATTTTCTATGAGAGCTTTCTGAACAGTGGGGCGTATAGCTAGCATCAGTACTCATGTTAACTTATCAAGAAGTTTTGAAGAACTGAAGCCATGAATTTAATCTAATTCAGGGGAGTGGGTTAAAACTTCAAGAAGTGCCCTTGAGCTTCTATATGTGTGTGTGTGTGTGTGTGTGTGTGTGTGTGTGTATATATATATAGAGAGAGAGAGAGAGAAGCTTATACATATCACTGTAGGAAACAGTTTTTTTTCTAAACTAATCATACAGAAGGAATTTTCTATTCAAGTATTAGTAACTGTTTATCTTCTTCACAAAAATCTAATAATATTTAGGAGAAACCATTTCATCTATAAAGTCAGTAAAGTCATTTTTACAAGTCCTCCTCTCCTGGAATTTTGATGAACTATTTGAAACGCTTTCTAGGATGTTAGAAATGTGAAACTGTTCTATGTTCTATATACAATAGGCTGAATTAAAATACTATAGTGCTACCATTATTGATGTTTACTATGTACCAGGAATCATGTAAAATATATCATCCCATGAAGGGTTTTCAGAGTCTTACGTGAACCTGTCGTATTTAATTTTCCTTTTCAGATGAAAAAAAAAATCCCTTTAGGTTCATAAAGGTTAGGAAACTTGCCCAAAGTCCAGTGGTGTTCTGGTAAGCTGGTACATAGGGAATAAAACCATGATTGTCTGATTTAGTGTGCCAATTTTAGAGGTGTAAATAATCTCATCTTGGCTGATTTCAAACTACCAATTATGTCACTGAGCACAATGTTGGGAAGAGATGCACACAATCAGCTATCATAAACCAGTAGGAGGTGGCTCTGACACACGACTGCCAAGATCACAGATATAATAGGAAGTAGGAGAGCCAGGATTTGAGCTACCAGTTGTCTACAAAGCCCATCCTCTAAATCACCATACAGTGATGGCTTCCTAACATAATAAACTAGTCACCTGACAAATCATAAAAAATTATGAATGTCAATAACATTTTTAATTTCAGAAACACAGATATCTTTTACACTATTTTGGAAATTAATACAGGAAATGGTTTTTCAGAATTATACAAGTTATATGTTAGAGGTCAAGGAAAAGTTTTATGCTTCTTTCATTCCATTATCCTCTTTTTTTCCTTAAGCTTTCACAATTTCTTTGTGTTATTTCTTATTTGCATTTTATTGCCACATTTCATCTTAAAATTCTTATGTTTGGCCCCTGACAAATTTCTTTGCTGTTTTAGACTGCTTGCTGCTGCTGTTGTTTCCTTTCTTTTTTCTTTTTCATCACATATTTATTTTTTTCTTACCTTATGGCACAACTTTCACATTTTGACTTGTTGGTTCTTCAACATTCTGGTTTGAGCAAGTAAGAAGGTGGATAGGAAGTCCTATTACTAAAATAAGGTGGGCTTACATTTTAAAAATTATTTAACCACTCTGTATCAGAGATTTTTCATCTATAAATGGGGATGACATAATACTTACCTTGTGCTATATAAGTTGTTGATCAACTAAAATAAAACAAAACAATAGACTATACAAGAAACACATATGGAAGCCCTGAGATAGGGATGATACCTTGAGAATGCATAAGATCCAAAATTATTTGATGCAGATACAAAAAAATCATTTGATGATTGATAGGGACTCATTTTAACAATTTGGAAACAATTGAACTTTTCAAACTGATAGCATTTTTTTCACAACATAAATAAAATTGTACTTGGGTACTTTCTTCATTTAACCGATTTTACACCAAGAATTTTTATCCTTTGTTAAAATAATAAAGGTACTCAAAAATACCATTTAACATTATCATGGATTGAAAGAATGATAAATGAGAAAATCTATTTTTCCCAAATTATCTTACATGTGTTAAGCTTTAAAAAATAAGAAAAACAATTTTGCAAATTGGTATGAATTTCTATCTGATTGGTTGAGGGGAAATTTATGAAAGCATACCTGTGATGATAGATCAATGCATGGCTACACTACACCACAGCAAGCACAAACTTTAAAAACTCATCGGAATTTTCATAATTTCTTCAAATGTTTGAATTGAAGTGAGTAGATACCCAGCAAATTTTTCTCATATGCTTCTGTGAAAATATAAAGGTATAAATTAAATTGGTTTTTCTTTTTATAAAATGAGTTTCATTGTATATTTTTCTTCCAATGTAAAGACAGAATATATCCTGTGAAATAGCTAGTTGATAATGGATTGTTATCATGGTCAATAAGTTAAAAAAAACTTACCTGTTGTCTGATGTGTCATTTTTATAAATCCATGGCAAAATCGAGTGGCATCTTGATTTTCTGTTGAAATTACTACTTTTATTATGTACATTATGTAGCATATCCTAGAGTTTTGAAGAGTTGTACAAAATGGTGAGTAAGAATTTTTTTTTTCTGAATGCATTTTCAAGTACCTCTAGGCAAATAAAAAAATGGGTAGGAAACAGAGACAATTTAAAAGACTGAGGTTCAAATAAATCAAAACCAGCAATAGAAGCAATATGGAACTCTGAATCAGGAAATACAGCCAGGAGTGAATTCGAATTAAATAGTGGTTAATTATAATTAAACTTCAAACAAAATTCGTAAATCATGTATAAGGCCACTGAATGGAACATATAACAAAGTTTGGATTTTGTGTATTTTTATTTACTTTTTCTTCCTCAACTCCTACCCTGACATTGGTGTTGTTCTATGAGAAGCCATTTTGTATGGCAAACAGAAGATAGTTTAAGACTATAGTAATGTTAGGGGCTAGAAAGGAATCTTGGGGAGAAAAAAATCATTAACTCAAAATTTAACCAATATCCTTCTAAAAGATGGAAAGTGGTGATGATGGCATAATTGTTGTCTCAGCCTAAAGAAAACAAAACTATTGAACAAAATACCTCTGTTCTTTCCAAAGCCAAATGATTTTATTGACTATTCCAATGGCTTTACTTGTTAATTTCATTGCTCAGCAGACAGAAAGTGCACCTTGGAAATAACATTATCATATTGGCTTTTTTCCTTTACAATTAAAGAATTTAAATTTTTCTTCTGCATATCACATTACACTAGACATACATATTATTTCTCTTCTAATTTTGTTGTCACTATAAGGTGTGAGCCTCACTTATTAATACATGGTAATTGACAGCTTCTTTTCTTTATTCAAGGAAAGAATGGGGATGATCAGTTTTTGCATAAAACTTTAGACTGTAGTAAATTCTGTTTCTCTCAAAATTCTGGGTTAGATTTTATTGACCTGTAGGAGCTTGTAGTAATTTATTTTATCTGTAGGAAAATGTATCACTGATGAATATTAAATCTAAACATATTCTAGTTTAAACAGATGGTAAAACAGAAGTAGTGAGAAAGCTAAATAAATAATAAATAAATTAAAGAGAAGTCAGGATTAGTCACAAAGTGAAAATGAAAGCTCTAATAATGACAAGGTTGTGAACAAAACATTTAAAGAAAATGCAAGACGCATAGCTTGGATATCTGAATTCTATTTCTTCATAATTTTCTTGGCTTCATTTTATTATGAAATTATCAAATTTAGCTCAATGAATATAAAACATGCTGAACTTATGAGAAATGCTACCAAGATTATCTTGCAACATAAACATCAGTTTTGTGGATCCTTAATATAGCCTCTATATTGTCAAGATATTATATTTAATAGTTCTAATCCTTCAGTGAAGACTACTATAATTCCCCAAAGTTAACTTTATTTGGTTATATAAACAAGCCATTTCAGTATTACACCATGCTTTTTATTTTAAGCATTTTATTTTTATATTAATTTTAATTTCCAGAAAAAAGTTGATAATGTTTAAATTGATCATTTTTAGGGAATGCATGGTTTGTCATAAGCAACATAAATAAACACATTAATTGCCTTGTCATACTTTTATCTGACAGATGGGTCCCCAGGCATAGAGCCTAACCTTTTATTTTGACACCTGCCACATTTTGCCAGCCCTGACCCTTTTTTCTTTGCCAGAATGTCACTGTGTTCACCATGGTTGCACTAATCTCCAGCTTTTGAAAGGCATAATATTGGAACCCTTCTGAGAATCACTGCTATCAATCAGCTGATACTACAACATAAAGATTTCACAGATCTATCCAACATCCCTTCTCTCCTGTGATTCAAGCACATTTTCTCTTATTTCTATGACCTACTGGCTCAGTAAGATTACATGGAGCTTGTTTTAATCTAAAGCCGCATATTGTTAACATCTGACACAAACCATTTAATTTAGCAGTAATTTAAAATTTAGAATTTACTGAAGAATAAAAAAAGAAGCTATGATTTCATTTTTGTACTAAGAGAAACTTTTAAACTGTGAAGCAAATATGCTATTTTAATATAGCTAAGGAGTTAAAATCTATCTGAACATTTTCCTTTTTAAAAAAAAAAGCATCAAGCAATAAAACATGTTTTGAAAATCACTGTGCACTCAATCTCATACCTACACCTTTGATTTCTGGGGTGATTCCAGAAGCCATTAATATATGACGTGTGTCTGGGTTAGTACAACTAAAAGCACATGTCTGGCCCATTAAAGAGTAGGGGTTGGTTCTAAAAAGCTCTGCAAATCGGAGAACATACAGAGGGCAGATGAATTGTGGGAGCTCATCCATTATTGAGATAATTTGGTATAAATTTTAAGATATTTCCTCCTTGAGCAAAATCAGACTATAATTAACTATGAAAAATGTTGTAATTATTCTTTTTTTGTGACTAAGTTAAAAACAAAGAAACTGAAAAGTAGGTATGTAGGAGACAGATTTTAGTAGCAAACAGATAGTTCCACCAGATCAACACAGTTTGGTTTACAATCTCATTGCAGAGATGTGGATGCCAATAACTTGTCTTTCAAATATGGCTTCTATTGGTTCTGAAATAAGCTTGTTTGGTATAATAAGAAAAGCCTGGGACTATGTCCTGGTTAAGCTAAGCTTCTTGAATAATTCAGAGACATATTTGTGCCAGCTAGGATATAGATGTACATTGTAAGAAGTGTAGGTTCTGTATCTCAGGACATTCAAAGAAAATGATGTTTCATGCCTTGGGCTAAGGGGTACTGGGGGTAATTCTAGAATTCTAGCAGCTTTTTCAGCTTCAGCACAGTTCTTTAATCTTTGTTGTTGTTGTTGTTGTTGTTTTAGATGGAGTTTCGCCCTGTCGCCCAGGCTGGAGTGCAATGGCGTGATCTTGGCTCACTGTAACCTCCGCCTCCTGGGTTCAAGCGATTCTCCTGCCTCAGCCTCCCAAGTAGCTGGGATTACAGGCATGCGCCTACATGCCCAGTTAACTTTTGTATTTTTAGTAGAGATGGGGTTTCACCATGTAGGCCAGGCTGGTCTCGAACTCCTGACCTCATGATCCATCCGCCTCGGCCTCCCAAAGTGCTGGGATTACAGGCATGAGCCACTGTGACTGGCCCAGCAGTTCTTTAATCTTTAGTCATCTACTATTAATATGACTCAGCTGCATTGCACATATTCCTCTATCTGCCCTGCCCCAATCCAGCTTTCACGGATTACTCAAAGTTTCTGCTCGTTCACATTTTAACCATGTCCCAAACCTTGGAATTTCATAGAAAATTTTTTTCTTCGCATATTATATCTAAGTCTAGAGACAAAAATACTGATGAGCCCAGCTCATCTTTTGCAGCCTGGCCACACAGTTCAAAAATTGCTGGCCAATCTATTTTTTGGCCCCACTCCACTCAGCTGTAAATTTAAAGAGTTAGTGTTTGGGTTGGGTTAGCGTTAGGGTTAGATCCTGTGTGAGTAAACATAGCAATTTAGATGGCAGATGTTCTGGATGAGGATGATTCTTTTAGAAGGGATATGTCATGATTGACACAAGCAACACTGAAAGTGTGATCCAGAGACTGGAGCTGTTCCATGTGCTATTTGTTATCCAACCAAAACAATAAGTACATTGAGATTAACAATTTAGGAACTCTTCGTCTTATTTTTTTATTTTTCTAGTAATTCAATTATATTACTAAAAAATAATGGTTAGCAGCATATTGGGCGTGGGTGGGGAGCTGGTCTTTCAGTGCAGATATTCTGAGAGAAACTGGATTAGAAGACTCCTAGACTCTAATTATGGCACCTCCTTAGCCAATTAATAATGATCAAATCTTTATCATCAAATTATAATTCTCTGAACACCAGTTTCCTCCTAAATAAACAAGGACTATAATGGCAGTCACTCACCTTTCCAAGTTATCAGTCATGAGAAGACACAGTAGAATGAATTTTGAAAAGCTGCAAGAGGCTAATCAGAATTAAGTTATAATAGTTTCTTTATAAATACAAGCATACATATATATCCATATACATGTCACATGGGAGAATTAACATCAATACTCAACATTATCATAATAAATATATTTATTTTAAATCTTATCACTTTCCCATATAAAATGTAAGATGTGGGCAGTGTGGGTTTTATTGCTTGTTTCTGTTGTATTTACTAGTTTTTACAGAAGGCAATTAGAGAGCAAATTGATAAAGATGAACTTAGCACTCCGTTCTCAAAAAGTTTACAGTTAAATCACTGCATACAAAAGTTAAATAAAAATATTAAGCAGCATAACTCTAAGAACTATTGAGAATGAACACATTTAATAAATTAATGATACAAATATTAAAGACCAAAGATATCCAGAGGAAGGAGAGAGGATTCAATGCTACTGTGGCCAGAGAAGCATAGGCAGGATTTATACAGTGTTTTGAAGAATGGATAAGATTTAGAAAGATGGAAAGGATGAATGGGGTTATTCTGGGTAGAACAAAATTTTCAAGCAAAAGTCAGAACATCTATGTAAACATATGTGTGAATATGTCTGTGTGTGTTCTGATAGGGAAATGTCAGAAAACATATGAAATTAGAAATATAAATAAAATTTAAAATCCTAAAAATCATATTGTAAAATGAAAATTTAATTTTTTTAAATTTTTTGCCAACAATAGTATGATAGTAAGTTATTAAAACTGGGCTCCTTGAAATAAAATTCGTTTTGTGTATATATATATTTATATATAAAATTTACTGTCATATATGTGAAATGTGTTATAAATGAAAAGTAATGTAACAAAGAATTTTCTCCAAATAAAACACAATACATTATGTTAAATGATTTTTTAATCTCAGAAACAATGCAAAGAATAAAAACACAATTTTAAAAATATTAGCAAACTTTCCAGTGACCTTCTGACATTTCAATCTAATGCAAAAACACTAACTAAATAACAGGAATTGCTTCTTCTGATGGGCAACTATATGACCTTAGCAATTTTATTACTTTACAATAGAGTCACAATAATTAAATTACAGAATATTTCAGAGGATTATGTAAATTTGGACCACTGTACCTACAGTGCCTCACTTAGAAAAGTCCACCTAGTAAAAATACCATTATTTTAAGAAGTACTGTGATATTAATAATGCAATCTAGTGATTTCAATACAGGCTTTCAGTATTTCAGCATTCAATAATGTCATATTAATTTGAAGTCCAAAGTACTGGTAATTTTGTTAGTATAATATTCTTTTATTATTCTGACATTTATTACATCATAAAAGTAAAGTCAATGATTTCATTGTTCAATTTATACAAAAAAGACAAACAGACAAATGGTCCACACATAATAAGCAAACATGCTGTGGTGCTGCACACTTGTTTTGCAGGAATAATCCTACTCTGATGGCACATGTGTTAAGACAGTGTTGATAGGGAGAGCGGTAACTCTGCATAGGTATTTCCAAGTACACAAAACAAAAGACGGTAAATACAAACTGGAAATGTTAAAAAAAAATAGAAATAAAAATTATGGGTCCAACTTAATTAAAAATATTCCAGTTCTTGAAAAGAAAAAAACGTAGTAACAAAGACCTTGCATTTACAAAAAAAGTAGGATTATCTGAAGATGAAGGAATCAAAGGAAAATATGCAGAAAGAGTTTACAATGTCCTCTACAGCATTTCCCTGAGCAGTGTAGATGTTAAAAGAATTTCTGGAGCAGTTAGAAAAATTACAACAAAATGGATCAAATGAAGCTTTGCTTCTTTACATCACAAATCTGTAAAATCCAAGAATATTATTTTGCTTTCAATTATCTTAATTGTTTTTTCCACTTAATCTACTATTTTGTTTGCAATTTTAATAATACTTTAATTGACTCTATGAATAATTTATACTGGAATGATGTTTAATATTCCCATACTATGTACTATAAATTTACATTTTTGCTTTTTTCATTCCTCCTTGTAATATATACATAAAAGTTTGTGTTTGACATGTATGAAATATTTATTTATTTTTATTTTTGTTATACTTTAAGTTCTGGGATACCTGTGCAGAAGGTGAAGGTTTGTTACATAGGTATACACGTGCCATTGTGGTTTGCTTCACCCATCAACCCATCACCTATGTTTGGTATTTCTCCTAATGCTAACCCTCCCCTAACCCCCCCACCCTCCAACAGGCCCCGGTGTGTGATGTTGCCCTCCCTGTGTCCATGTGCTCTCCTTGTTCAACTCCCACTTATGAGTGAGAACATGCGGTGTTTGGTTTCCCGTTCCTGTGAAATATTTAGTTAGCCTTTTTTCATTGCTTCTTAATAATATTCATATAAACTACCAGAAGAAATACTTACATGGTTTGGACAAATAGTGGAGGTTATTAGAATTTGAAAAATCAGTAATTTAAAATTCTTATACATAAAAAAAATCACTGGAGGTTTTTGGACATGACCAGTTATGTTTTGCAATAAGGAAGTATGTATAGAGAGTCAAGTTGTATCACTGTATTTATATTCTAGACCAACATTAAATAAGACTATAGGCACAAAGTGAGAATCCAGAGGAGGATGCAGACGTAAGGAATACTGTTGAGGGAAAACCCACACAATTTGTCAACTCAAGACATGCGGGAAGGAGTCAGCGCCAGGCTAATATCCAAGCCTAGTTTTCTAGGATTGTGGTCCTAATATCTAAGGACTAGGAAAATGTGTGGAGAGAGAAGAGAGAAGCTTTTGGATGTGTTGCTTTTGTGGTGATGGTGGGATATCAGGTTGGCCTTATTTTTTTCTTGTATATCTTTTAATACAGCATTTCACCTGTCTTTTCCCCCTTATACTAGACTCTCAGTCACTTGAGAACTAGGGCTTTGTGTTATTGGTTGGTGTTCCCGAGATCTTCATGTAACATTTAATTCTGTCATCTTAATATATATGTTGTCAGGGTGAATGGACAAATGACTAAGGTAGCTTTTACTGACCATGTCTTTATCCCTGAAATTCTGACATCCTAGAGTAGGGGATCTTAAGATCAATGCTAATAAAGCTAATAAAAAGACTAGAATGTTGGTTCTTAGCCCTGGATGCACACTGGAATCACTGGGAGGATTCTGAGAAACACTAATGCTCCACCTACAGAGATTCTGATTTAATTGCCCTGGGTGGGATTCACTAAATGGTATTTTTAAACGTTCCCCCAGACAATTTGAAGTACACCCAAAGTTAAAAACTTTTGAGCTACAGAGTAAGTGTAGGCTGGGGAAACTTGAATTTTTAATTTAGTTTAAGATTAATTTTCATATACTATATTTACCCCAACAATCAAATCCACCCAAATTAATCTTCTCACTGTCTCTATGCAATGGAATTTAATACCTAATGGATAATGTACATAGAAGAAAGAATTGATCTTAATAGAAAATTTGACTTTTAAAATCTGTATGTAATTATCTGAGATTAGAATATTCAAAAAGAGTATGTTACAGGACCAGAAAGCAAACCATCATAATTTATGCCTGGGTTTTTTATTCTAGTCATGCAGTTATCTATTCATTTAACCAACATTTATATTCAATTATGTTTTTGTTGGCTAAAATTGGAATTTTAATTAGTACCAACATGATTCCAAATCAGGCTATTTTAAATTTTAGAATGTATTGATCCTTAATACACATTAGGTGATTATTAACAGTATTGATTATCTGGAACCCTGGTAAGACCTTCAAGGTCATTATGGATTTTAAATCCTCTAACTATGCTTTAAAGAGCATTACACTGCACTTACTGACTTACTAAGGGAGTGGATCCAATTGAAGTAGACATTTCTAACTTTAATGTTCTTATTATTTTGTCTCGCTCTCTCTTTAAACACAGATATAACACATATTTCAAAGTACTTTTTACATTTTACATCTCACCAAACAGCCAATCAATATTAACTAATCCTTCTTGTTTTAGAAAGTAATTGAATGGTTTTAATATCAAATTTGTTGACTCAGCAATCCATTAATTCATTTTGGAATATTAACTGATTTCTTTTTCCTTCATAGGTTCCTGAAGTGAAAGAAGAAAGTATTTGGTTTTTTTTTTTTTTTTTTTTTTTTTCTGAAACCTGTTTCAAAAAATCTGAAGCCTTCTGGGAATGGAAAGGACTCAGACTATACGTAAATATTTGAGAGGGCAGTTCCTTAAAATCTAAACGTGTACCACTCCCCTACCCCCGCCCAGGCTTGCTGAGTGTACAGTAGGTAGATGGAGATGGAAAACGCTATAAACAAGTTCTCTCTCTCTCTCTCTTTTTTTTTTTTTTTTTTTTTTTTTTGAGATGGAGTCTCGCTCAGTCGCCCAGGCTGGAGTGCAGTGGCGCGCGCGATCTTTGCTCACTGCAAGCTTCGCCTCCCGGGTTCGCGCCATGTTCTCTGTCTTTAGAAACATACAAGGGATGGAGTAAAGTGAGCCACTACAAAGAGGAAATCAGCCAGGAATAAGGACTATGCAATAGATGATTGCAAGCATGGGCGTGAGAGCCAGGCAGCCTGGGTTAAAATCCCAGCTCTGACGCTCACCAGCTGTGTAACCCAAAGCCAGTTATTATTGTTGTCTAATTTTCCTAAACTATAAAAACGGGAATAAATGGACTGCCCACCTCATTAAACTGTTGTAGGGATTAATAAATTGTGGGTGCTGGAAAGAAATGGAATCTTACCAAATCTCCCATCTCCCCACATCCTTCACATTTTTTTCCTCCCTGGGTTTTTAAGATCCTGCCTCATCCTTATTCCCTCCTACCACTTTGATTATTCTTCAAACTCAGCTTGTGCAAGACCACTGTCTTTAAGAGCTGTCTTCTGGACGACTCTCAGTTTCATGGCATCCTATGAAGTCCCTACCACCTGCTTAAGAAACTTCAAGCTTTGTCTCATACTGTCTAAGCTGATTTTTTTTTTTTCATATTTCTTTGCTCAGTTCCTTTAGATGGACCTTACACTTGGATGGCTGACTAGGCTTTTGATTTGGCATATTTCTTCTCAATTTATCATTCTAGCACCGCAGTGCTTGCTGTGGATGACTGATACTCAGCCCTCTGCACTGGACCAGGCATCCCAGATTCTGCCCAGGCCCCAGGTCTGGAAGCCTCACTTTTCCCCTTGGGATGATCACACAGCCTCCATACTGGATTTCCTTCTAGCCAACCACTGCTTAAAGGATCAAGGACCCTCTGGTTTTCTTATTCCCCACATTCACCCAATCTCCTTTTCCTCCATGATTTCAACATTCATAAATAGGCTAATGGAAATAATAATTTAAGGTTGATTGAGTGCTAACATATACCAAGCACTGTTTTGAGATGGATAGTATTATTTCCCTCAGTTTGCAAATGAGGAAACTGAGGCACAGAAGTGGTGGGTAATATAATCAAGTCACAAAGCAAAGGAAAGACTGACAGTCCCAGTCCCTATACTGGTGTATACTGAGTACGAATTTTAGAAGCAGAGTCACTGGGTGGGAATCCTGCTTGGTTTGAGATCTGCACGACCTAAGGTAAACTAGGAAGTCTGTGGCTTGGTTTCTAGTTTGTAAAATGGGGATAATTATGCATATCTCCAAAAGTTTGTTTATGTGAGTATTAAGGGTACTAGCATGTGCTGAGCAATTAGTACCCAGCACTTAGAAAGTGCTTTAATAGTTATTATTATTATTATTATTATTATTATTATTTTGTTTTGTTTTGTTTTTTGAGATAGGATCTCCCTCTGTCACCCAGGCTGGAGTGCAGTGGCATGATGTGAGCTCACTGCAGCCTCAACCTCCCAGGCTCAAGCGATTCTCCCACTTCAGCCTCCCAAGTAGCTGGGACCACAGGCGCATGCCACCATGCCTGGCTAATTTTTTGTATTTTTTGTAGAGAATGGGTTTTGCAATGTTGCCCAGGCTTGTCTTGAACTCCTGAGCTCAGGCAATCCACCTGCCTCGGCCTCTCAAAGTGCTGGGATTACAGGCGTGAGCCACCATGTCCAGTCTATTTATTATTATTATTACTGTATACTGCCTCTCATGATGTCCAAATCACTATCTTTGTTCTGAATTTCTCAAGCTCCAGGCCTATTTATCCAACTCTACTAAACACCTGCATATTTCATAAATGTCTCAACTCACTATTATCTCCCTAACTTATTATTCTAGTATACCTTACCTTGGTGAATATCACCATCACACCAAGCACAGAAGTCACTCAAGGCTCCTCCTTTTTAATCAATTAACCTCAAACATGGATTTTCCCCATATTTTCCCAGCCTTATATCTTATCCATCTTCCTTCTGCTCACCGTTACCTAAAGCACACTAAATTCCAGTAATTTTGAAATACTGAATGTTAGTTCATTTCATAAAAAAAGGAACCCTAAGGGAACCCTACTATATGCTAGGCAAGACACTGATCATGCAAAGATGAACAGGACCTAATCTCTGCCTTCAAGAATTTCACAGTCTAATTAGGAAGACAAACACATTAACAAACAATTGAATACAATGTGGCGAGGGCTTACAAAACATATGCCAGTGTATTAAAGGAAGGTAGAAGAGAGTATGGACCACCTGGTGAAAAAGGCAATATCAGAGCTTAGTCTAATTTGACAAACAACATGGTACCAGGCTCTGTGCTAGGTGCTGGGGGTATTGTTTATGACTTGGAGAATCTATGGGAAAGGAAAGCATCAAAATATATTTTAATATAAAGTAGTGACTGCTAAGACAGAGGGAGGCACAGCATGTTCTCAGAATGCAATCAAGATATTTGTAGTTTAGGAATAAGAAACTTGGAGAATAAGTCAGGAAGTTTAGTGATTGTTCATACAACTTCCTCTGCTTGATCTGACTTCTCTCATTTTGTTTTCCTGGAAAAACCCGTGTCTAAGACTCCAGTTTTTACCTTCAGTTTGAAGCTGATCCCCAGTGCTTTTGATCCTCAATGTCCTGTCCAACCCACCCCACCCTCAGCATTTTGTCTCTCTTTGACCACTGATCTGTGAGAGCAAATGTAACTTATTTTTTCAGCTTAATTATTTACACAGCCATCTTCCTCTCAATCTATTATCAAGTGTGTTGTGGAGAGTTTGCCATAAAAAAACTCATATTTCTTAGAGTAATTCAATGAATTATCACATTATTGTCAAATCACTTGTTATGCATATTTTCTTCATTGAACATATGAGCATTTCCCCAGTGTTTCCTATATGCTGAACACTGAACAATCATACCTACTAGAGCTGGTGAGCTCTGATTCATGTGGCATTTTTGCACAATCTGGAAATGAACTGTATTAGTCAGCTCAGCACAAACTACTGTAGACTAGGTAGCATAAACAACAGAAATTTATTTTCTCACAGTTTCGGAGGGTGGAAGTTTGAGATTGGGGTGCCAGCTTGATTGGGTTCTCGTGAGCCCTCTTCCTGGCTTGCAGAGGCTGCCTTTGTGCTGTGTTTCCACATGACGCGTGCGCGCGCACACACACACACACACACACACACATAGGGAGAGAGAGAGAGAAAGAAAAAGAAAGAGAGAGAGAGAGAACTCGCAAGCTTTCTGAGGTTTCTTATAAGGGCACTAATCCTGAGGGCCTCACTCTCATGATCTCATCTAAACCCAATTATCTTACAAAGGCCCCATCTCCAAATACCGTAACACTGGAGGTAAGGGCTTCAACACAGAATCTGAGCAGGGGATGGGAGGACAGTTCAGTCCAGAGCATTCCACCCAAGACATCACCCACATGGATTTGCAGGATAGCCCCATCCTTTCCACCCTGTAGGATTGCCAGCCCCACCCCCTAGCTCTGACAGGCTTGAGTCCTCTGAGTGGTTCTGCCTCCAAAGAGCTGAGTGGAGACTGTCCAGCCTGTTGAAACTGAGGCTGTGGCTCTGGCTATCTCTGAATTGCCTTTGGGGCCATTTTTTCCTCTCCTTGAAAAATAGTGCAGGTTCACAGCCAAATAAGCAAATCAGCCCATCATGTCTAACCCAAGAAGTCTCGAAGCCTTCATTCTTTTTGTCCCATCTTCATCCCCTTCAGTTCAAACTGGCAGAATTTCTGCTCACATAATCTCATAAACTCTTATCAAATGGTTGTCCAGTCACACTCCTAGTGTTATTTTCAGAGCAAGTTTTTGTCATTTTTTAATAATGTGGATAAGCTGAGAATTTCCCAAATCTTCAAGTTCTGGTTCCTTTTTGCTGAACAATTTCCTCTTCAACTTATCTTTTTTTTTTTTTTTTTTTTTTTCATTTCAGCAGAAATGGTCAGGAGGAAACCAGCTGCTCCTTCATCATATTGCTTAGAAATGTCAAATATTTAATTTCATCACTCACAAGTTCTACCTTCCCCAAAACACTAGAATACAGTTCACCTAAGTTTTTTGCCACTTTGTAACAAGGATCACCGTCCTTCCAGTTTCCAATAACATATTCCTCAATTCCATCTGAGGTCTCACCAGAATCACCTTTACTGTTTGTTCATATGTTTAGGATGCACCTGAAAATTCTTGAGCCTCTACTCACTATCCAATTCCAAAGCCATTTCCCCATGTTTAGGTATTAGTTACAGTAGCACCCCCATTTCTTGTCTTAGTTCAGGGTGCCATAACAAAATACCATAGACTGGGTGGCTTAAATAAGATAAATTTATTATCTCACAGTTCGAGAGAATAATGTCCAAGATTACAGTACCAGCAAAGTAGATTTCACTCTGAAGCCTCTTCTGTTTTCTCATAGGTGGTTGTTATCTCACTGTGTACTCACATGACCTCTTTGTGTGCCTGTGGGGTAAGAGGGAGAGAGGACAAGCTCTCTGGTGTTTTCTCTTTTCAGGGTACTAATCAGGAAGGCCCCACGCTCTTGACCTCATCTAAACCTAGTTATCTCCCAGAGGCCCCATCTCCAAATACCATCATATTAGAGATTAGGCTTCAACATTTGATTTTGGGGGGACACGATTCAGTCCAAAGCAGGTGCCCTTCCTCAAGACACTTTATGTCCATCTGTAGGCAATTTGTCATAATAAACTAATTTTAACAGAACAGGGTGTTCCACTGTTATCTGCCAGAAAATGGTTGTAATAAATACTTAAATCTGCAAATTGTACCATGTGAATGCTCCTCTGGAGTTACACAGTAAGCAACCTGAACAATTATTCACCGTAGTCCAGGTTAATCCTTCCTTGTCCTCAACTGACAATTTTTATGTATGGTAAGGAAAATAAATGCTTCAAAAATCTATTAAATCAGAAATCAGAGGTTTAGATAAGTAAACTATTTACTCCAAAATTATTACAAAGAAAGACCATCTTAATAAGTAAAAATGTAGTATATGGTTTCAATTTGACAAGACACAATAGTGTATGACTAAAAAACTGGGCTATAAATAGAGCTTTTTGCTAAGTTTGAGTACAGTAATTATTAAGAAAATCCGTTATTTAATAAAAGCAGCTGAGAACCTGTCATATTCAAAATCACAAGGTTGAAACTGACTAAATAGGTCCATATGTTTGTAATCCTGTTTCCAGAAAGGACCTTCCTTAAATCACCCAAAATAAATGAATACCTTGTTAAATACAGATGAACAATTCATACTATAAAATATCTTCCCTAAGTTTAATTTCAATCCATGGTACTTAAAATTTAACTTCATTTCTCTTGTTCTGTCAATGTCTGAATAAATGTTGCAGCAAATATGAAGTGCCTAGAATGTGGCAGGAACTCTGTAGATGGCAAAACAAAAATTAATTCATGTAGAACCCTTCTTATTAATGTATTTAGAATACTTTTCAGGCTTCCTTCTTTTCTGGCAAGTTACACTTTTAACTTTGTACAAGCAAATATGAATCATCAACTAGTTGATTATACAGTCTGAAATTTTCTTTTTAAAATATGAATACAGCAGTTCATAATCTTAGGTTTCTATTACAACACATACTGCAGACATGCAACATTTAACAAGAAAGTAGTAACAATGTAAATAGCATTGCTTTCAAATCTACAGAAAATGGCTTTCTAAGACTTGTGCCAATCATTCATTTTTAAAAATTGGGAATGCTGGCCAGGCGTGGTGGCTCACGCCTATAATCCCAGCATTTTGGGAGGCTGAGGCAGGGGAATAGCTTGAATACTGGATGCAGAGGCTGTGGTGAGCCAAGATCACATCATTGCACTCCAGTCTGGGCAATAAGAGCGAAACACCATCTTAAAAAAAAAAAAAAAAAGTTGGCAATGCCTAGATTTAATAATTTGAGGAAATTTTTTAAAAAGAAAATGAGCAGTGCCTTTTCATCACCATGGGCTCCTTTCACCTATTCTCTTTTTCTTAATTATTTCATATCTTCTAATCTTTTCTCAATATTTTACAATAATTCTTTTTCCATTCTGCTTATCTACACATAAAAGTATAACACATAAGAATTTCCCACAATTTTCTTTCTTTCCTTCAGATTATTTCCTTTGTCATAGATTATTTTAGATATATTAGAGAACTTAATGTGTTTGGATTACTTCAAGAATAATTGTACATAGGCCCAATTCTGTATTGACTGGTTTTCTTCAGTTTTATGTAGTCCTACTAAAAGCAGATTTTTTTATTTTAGTTCTTAACATTTCATGTGCAGAATATTTGTGCTATTTCATGGTAGTTTTATCTTTAATTATGTTGGTGCATTTTGTGTATTTCCAGTTTTAAAATTGTATAGAAAAAAGGATCCTCAACCACTGCACTATGAGAGTAGGAGGGGTGCTCTTATTTTCCTGGCTCTTCGTCACAGCCTTCCCTCAGGAATGGAAATCATGGTGGCATAACTGGAGAGCAGCTCATCAGGCACACAAGCTTAGGGAATCCAAGGGAAGAATTGTGGGTCAGCATAGAAAAGAACATGATCATGTCCTTTGCAGGGACATGGATGGAGCTGGAGGCTATTATCCTTAGCAAACAAACTCAGGAACAGAAAACCAAAAGCCACATGTTCTCTCTTATAAGTGGGAGCTAAATGCTGAGAACACATGGACACATAGAGAGGAACACACACTGGGGCCTTTAAGAGGGTGGAGGGTGGGAGGAGGCAGAGGATCAGGAAAAATAACTCATGGGTACTCGACTTAATACCTGGGTGATGAAATAATCTGTACAACAAGCCCTCATGAAACAAGTTTACCTATGCAAAACAAACCTGTACTTGTACCCCTGAACTTAAAATAAAAGTTAAAAAAAGAAATATGATAATTTTCTTAATTGCATGGAAATGTAGTAAGAAAAAAGATTCTTAAAAACGACTAAAATTTATACTTCTGTAGCAATTAACATAAACATTTTTTAAACCATTCATCAGTTTATTTTCACATACCCCCAAAAGATTCAAAAAGCGTTAGTCACACTTAAATGATTTGATTTTTTTAAGTGAATCAAACAACTTTTTTTTTTCCTGATTGCATGAACTGACCAGGTGTTTGATGACTTTTAGCAGATGTTGACAATATATTGATACTACTAATGCCAACACTTTTTTTTATTTTTTATTTTTTTGAGATGGAGTCTTGCCCTGTTGCCCAGGCTGGAGTGCAGCAGTGCGATCTTGGCTCACTGCAAGCTCCGCCTCCTGGGTTCACGACATTCTCCTGCCTCAGCCTCCCGAGTAGCTGGGACTACAGGTGCCCACCACCACGCCCAGCTAATTTTTTGTATTTTTAGTAGAGACGGGGTTTCACTGTGTTAGCCAGGATGGTCTCGATCTCCTGACCCCGTGATCCACCCGCCTCAGCCTCCCAAAGTGCTGGGATTACAGGCGTGAGCCAGAGCGCCCAGCCTACTAATGCCAACACTTTTGATAAAACGTTGAACTGAGATTATTATGAACTCACCTTTCAATTTCTCATTAAATATGAAAGTTCATACTTATTTCCTTGTTGTTTCTTGAAAATATTCTTTCAAACTATGCCAACTCTCTCGAAGAGGAAGAAAAAAACAAATTTACTTCCTTGACTTTACCAGATGCCATGTTATTCAAAAGTTGTTTTTGTTTTTGTTTTACTTTGTTTTCAGGGAAAAACCCATCAATCTTAAGCAGTGAAAAAATGGAAAGACTCCATGATGTTTTTTAAGTATAGCTACAACATAAATGAGAGTTATTAATCTGCAGCACACCAATCCAACTCCTAAATTACATAATAAACAGGTTTTCTGTCACATATAGCCTCGTCTCTTTGTTAATACCATTATAATACTGCTAATATCTATAACTTGAAAAACGAGGCATACAAGGTTAGGATGTCTCTGATAAACAAAAAAGCTTTTAAGATGGGGCCTTCATTGTTTGTGAAGAGCTAATCATTCAACAATTAAATGTTTGACAAGTTTGACAAGCTAAAACTAGACAACGAAATTGCTGCTTAAAATAATAGAAAACATCCTTTTAGGGGAAATTGGTAAACCTCTTCTAGGGGAAATAAGACCCATTTTCATGTCAGCTGAGTTTTAAGTTGCCATTAAAGTGATAATATAAAGGGAAAATAAACTGATTTTGATTACATATTTAACGTTAATTCAAGTGCCTCTTGATATCTCCCCAAATTAGTTTGTTAAAAATAAAATTGCCTGTTGACAATCTATTTTTATAAACATTTAGGTTATCTGTAACTTAATTGTAGTTTTTACTTAAGCCATAACAAATAGTGTTTGTAGTACAAATGTCATTTATATCCAAAAATTTACTTAGATTTAAAAATATTTTTTACTGATTTATTTGCTCACTGTTTCTTCCTGAATCATATTCCTTCTTTCTTGATTTATTTATTTCTTAATGAAATATGTCCTTTAGTATTTTTTTCAAGTGAAAGTAGGAAATTCTGTGTCATTGTGCATCTTTAAACTTCTTTATTCCACCTTCTCTCTTAAATGTTTAACTTTTCACTGAGATTTATCTTGTCAGCACATTGAAGTTACTCCTTCATTCTCTTTTGGTCTTTCCTAATGCTGATGAGGTCTTCTATCCACCTGATTGTTCCTTTGTAAATTACCTTTTATCTCTATTTGATTTCAAAATTCTCTCTTTGTCCTTGATGTTCTGCAATTCCACTACAAAGTGACTAGGTATAATTTGGGGTTTTTTGTCTATTTAAATTTTCAAAATAATTACTCACTGCTTTCTTCAGTTTTCCAGAAAGGTTTCAGCCATCATTTCGAATATTTCCTCTTCCCTATCAATAATATTATTTGTTACTGGAACTCTTATTAGACATATGCCAGGGCTTCTTGATATTTTTTTCCATGCCTTTTAAATTTCCTTTAATATTTTTCTTTTCTTTTTCTCTCTCTGTTGCATTTTTGTATGCTTCGATCTACCTATTCACTTATTTTTCTCTTCATCTACATCTAGTCTACATACTCTCTATTATTGTTTTATTTCAATTATTTGTGACTTTATTTGACTGAAATCTCTTTTTGGCTTACACTAGTGGGAGCAGGGAACACAGGATTCTATAGTGTTCTGAAGAGATAATGCTATAAGTGATTCGAAAGAGCAAATGCCTCTGATAAGACTGTAAGATGCACGAGAGAAAGGATGTTTCATTATCTAGGTAGCCCTACTACCCAGTAAACAGCCTGGCAAATAGTATGCTCTCAATGAATGTTTACAGTAATGGATTAAATATAAACCAAGTAAATGTTAAACTTCACAACGATATACCTTAATATTAATATGTTGCCTTTAGTAATTGTCAGTAGTTCAAGTACAGTAATTCTCAAACCAGAGATATTAAAAATCACCTCCGGAGAACACTAAAGTGTAGATCCATAGGTCCCACCATAGAGTTTCTGATTAATTAGGTCTGAGATCTAAATATCTGTATTTTCACAACATGTGAAGTCACGTAAACTATAAATTTTGATTCTGAGAGCCAAAGAAGTACCTTGAAAGAAATACTGTCTGAGTGCAATCAGATTTAGAAATGGCAATGACAGAAAGGTAAAGCAAAGATTCCTCTACATGACTTGGTCAGCAGATGGGGCAGGAAGAGACTGACAGGAAGGAAAAGCTATGGTATGAAGGAGCAAAAGTTAAATAATAGGAGGGAAGTTTGAGAAGTTCTGATGCTGTCTTGGAATCCTCCTGTTCTAAAACAAAGCTACCTTGTTTTAAAAATACACAAGTAATAAATATTTAGTCATTTGCTCTAGTAAATTATATGCATTTTGCAGCATATACTTTTTTAACTTCTTCACATGGGTTCTTTTACTAATTAAAGCTAATTGGAAATAGGTAGAAAAGGTTAATATTGGGTCTGTTTCCTTGTGGATCTATTTTTTAAGATTTGCATTTAATTCTGTGGGATGATAGAATGATAATGTAATGTAATTTAGCTTAATATCTATTTTGTGTTAGATGACAGTTTTATTAAGCAGAACCAATAATCATCGTTATTCAGAGTCATAATGGCCCATTATAAATGGTCTCATTTTCCCTAATTTTAATTTTACCTCTTAGAGTATGCCTAGAATTGTTAAAATGGTTACGCTTGGTTTCTTTCATAAATATCATTTTAACAATCAGTATGGAAACATAAGTCATCTAGTAGTTAAGTCCCACTATTCTACAGATTTGATACAAAACTACTTTAGTGTCTTGGTTTCTCTTAATTAAACTTTCAGACTAACAAATTTCAGGAAATTAAATTACCATCCTTTATGTATCAGAGCCTTAACATTGAGATGAATAGGCTTTTGTTTCTGGGATACCACCTTTCTGACTCTTGTATTTCTTAGGATAGAGGTGAACAGAGTAGACAAAAGAAGGACTTGTCCCCAACAGGCTGCAGAATAATTAGATTCACAATTCTCTCTTAAAAAATCTCAACAAACTAAGGTGGTTTTATGTTCATAAGGCATTTTTTCTTTTCTTTTCTTTTCTTTTTTTTTTCTGAGATGGGGCCTCTTTCTGTTGCCTGGGCTAGAGAGAAGTGGTGTGATCTCCATTCACTGCAACCTCTGCCTCCCAGGCTTAAACGATCCTCCCACCTCAGCATCCCAAGTAGCTGGGACTACAGGCGTGCAACACCATGCCCTGCTAATGTTTGTAGTTTTTTGTAGAGACAGGGTTTCACCACGTTGCCCAGGCTGAACTCAAACTCCTGAGCTCAGGCCATCAGCCCGCCTTTGCTGGGATTACAGGCATGAGCCAACACACCTGGCCTTACCAGGCATTTTTTTCTTAAGGTGAATAAATTTAGGGAACAGTCAGATTATTTTCTGTCCCAACAATTGCAACAAGAGACGGGAATTTATAGAAGGGAGTAAATGGAGTTATTTGGGTCATAAATACATCAGGGGAGAGAGGGCCTTAGAAGTTCCCTCATTTTAAGGCTCTTTTGAGTGACATCAAATATCTGTTTAAGGTTGCACAGTTTATTGAGCATTCTCACTTACATCCTTTCATATAGGCCTACACCATTCCTTTCAGGGGAAGATCACTATTATTCTACACTTACACCAAGAGGACTAAGTGTAGAGAAATTAACTCACATCCAAGCCAGTTACCTGGTTTGAGTGGAGGCAAAGCGTAAGCTTTTTTCACAACATCAGAGTTTTTACAGTCAGAACACATCCCAGAGGCTTTGGATGCCTGGGAACAGAGGCAAAAGGTCAAACAAGTTCAAAAAATGGAGGTTGAAGGTCATCTCAAATACAAACTTTACCAGCTTTATATTATTGTCCAGGGACCAGCATGCAACAATTGCTTAGAATTCAAGGAAAGTCAACTCCTTTCAGCTTCTGTCATGGGCACTATAGGTGGCTCCTGTTGCTTTTGAGTAATAATTCTATTTCATCTATACATGATTAAATAGAACTCTCTTCTATAAAATTTGTGCCTGGATGAACCAAAGATGCATTTTCAAGCATTCAAGAGTATGCAGGAAAAAATCAGATCCACTCATGGATACGAACGTGGATTATAACCTATGATGCTATTATGTAATTTGATATTTTACTTTACACCATTCAATTATTTATTCAATAAGTAATCAGTAAGTGCCAGAACTGTGTTATGCACTGATATCACTGAGAAAAAACATATAGTCTCTGCCCGTATAAAGCTCATACTCTGGTTGGGCAAGAAAGCATTGACAATACAACATGGTCAATAAGATAGAATTTTTAGTAGGCCATGGGAATGTGGAAGAAAAGACTTTAAGGCAATCTTTCGTTATCTTTTGAAATGATTGTTTCACCGCAATTCATTTACATGCATGCATATCAGTGATTGAAAGTATCTATGTATGTATGCAGCTGTACTTTCTTGGTTGCCGCACGCTTTTTAAAATAACATTCCCAAGTTGTTTAAACAGAGAATCCCCATAAAGAATGGTAACTTAGAAGTGCTTTGATTGGCCTTGGAGTATGTAGTTTAACTTCATAGATATTGGACTATCTGGGATCACGATAAGCCACGCTGAGAATCGCATTTAAAAAGTCTTGGATAAATTAATGAAAGAAATACTTTAATTTTTAACCCAACAGATGTTTACTTTCTGGGTTATAACCATCTCTTAAAACCTTAGCATGACTGGAAAGCTGTAACTACCCATGAATTCTGCCAGTTTAGCAAAGTCTTTAAGATAAAGCTAAAATAACTGAGAAAATAGAATATTTCTGACAATATGTTCTGAATGTATAAAGCTCTTGGTCAAAAATCATGGTCATATAAAAATCCATGTTCTGCCCCTTGAGTTTTTAGGTCAAGTATTTATACCCATTTATTAATATAAATAATACAAATTACATAAATTCTAGCCAAGCTGTTTGGTTATATTTTTGTTATCTTTATTTTAAATAAAAAAGATCATGGACTTAAGAGTAAGTCTTTGTAACCAAATTCAATCTTTGCCATCTTTGACCCCGGACAAATTTTTACTCCAAGATTTAATTTGTTATCTAGAAAATAAATAAAATACTACCACATAGTTCTACTGTTAGAACTGAGTCCAACATGAGGAGTGGTATAGTACCTGACACAGCATAACTTCAACATCAATGATAGTTCCTCTCCATGATTGACTACAAAGCCTATGCTAGGTCATGCTTTCATCATTTAAAAGCATTAAACATTAAAAAAACATCTTTTCACGACATTCCACCAGAGTCATTGAGTCAAAAAGCTTAATGATTCCTATTCAACTTACTTATTTTGTGGGGAAATCAAACTCACCTGCCAGCAATTGGGCTGGTCCATGTAAAGAGACCACTCAAAATATTACGTGGATTGTGTTTTTCCATGAAAAGTTGAGACTGACCACGCATTTTTACATATTTTCTCATAGTTATAGTACTGAGTGATGTCTCACATTCTATTTGTAATGCACATGCTGGAGTCAGTACATTAAGCAGGAATTGGAGACGTTTTCTCAAATTCATTAAATTATAAAAGCATCTGATGTTAAAAAATTGATTAAATATAGATTCATGGATATCACATGGATAGCTTACATTAGTTTGTCAGAGATTGGTGTTGATATATCAGGTCTGAGATTCACTCTCCCCCATTCACCAATTACAATCTAATTGATTTTTCACTCACTGGGTTTTTTGTTTTGTTTTGTTTTAGGCTCACTGACTGACTGCAGCTGTAACTTCAACTTGCCAATGTACACCATTGCTCACAAGAGGACCAGCTGAGAGTGTGAATGAATTTATTGCCAGCCCTTTCCTACTCCTAAAACAAAGCAATTCTGTAGATTTGTTACTGATGAGTCATAGCACCATCTTCATATACAAATAACAACATTTCATATGGCACTATTTTCAATGTAAATGATAGCAGAGATCATCAGGAGACAGTACAAATTATCTTGGGCCATTGTCTTATTTATAGATTAAAGTACAATTACGTTTTTCACTGATTTACCTTCTGACATCTTAGTTAATTAAGTTACTTGTTTCTTTTATGTTCATTCTCCCCTTAGATCTGGCACGACTATTCTTTTCTTTAATATTCTTTCCCTTGTTAAATTGTTAATTTTTTCTGAGGGGCAGAATACCTTTTTATCATTATAAAAAGGTATAATGATACCTTAGCATTCTCAATTTGAGAATGCTAAGTATTTACATAATTATCCTTCAGAGAACATTGGAAGACAATACTGTTGAACAAGTGGATAAATACTAGAAAAGGATTACTGGATAATTCTGTCATTTCCGGAAGCCTCAGTGATTGATTTATTCTCTCTTTACCTTAACATATTTTTCCTCTAGGTTACTATTTTTTTCCTGACAGGTTTTCAAGCTTATAGTTGGTCATTTTCTCTGTTTAAAAAAATATTCTGGGAGTGCGCAAGTGCTCAGAAAAATATTATCTATTAGCAAACTCATTAATTTAAGAACCTATTAATAAATTTGCTCATTCATTTAGAATGAAAAATATCTAATACAGTATTTATATTTATATTTACATTTATTTTATATTTTATATTTATGGCTTTTAGTCAATATATAACTTCAAAAGAGAATTTCAAATCAAATCTTATGCCAGTCCAAAAATCAAATAACTGATATAAACAAAAGAGTATAGGCCCAACACAAAACAGTAAGACAGAGATAATTTGTTAATTTAGTTAGGTAGTCGATTAGTCATCTATCATACAATTATTGAAAGTCTACTTTGTGCCAGGAATTTCTTCAGATACAAAGATGAATAAGTCATAGTACATCCCCTCCAAAAATACCTATTCTAGCAAGAAAGGTGCTATGTAAATGCGGAAAAGAATATCAAGAATACAATGTGGTCAGATCTATTATAGAGGTATGTAGAATCACTGAGAGACCATCTAGCCCAATGGATAATACAATCTGGCAGACAATGTATGTTATTTCTGTTTTGATTTGGAATGCATTCTAATTGTTGCCAAGCAATTTTGTTTTTATTAACTTTTGTGTTAAATTGGCTAATATTTAAATTACTTTAATTCCTCATATATATACAATTAAGAGGTAGAATGAATGATACACTTTGATGAATGAAAGGGTCACATAAGATTAACATTTGTAAAAAATTAATTTGAAAAATAGAATTCAATCCTGAAATGGAGCAGTGACTGCAAAACTAGTGACTGCAAAGTTAGAACCATGTTCCTGGAAACTTAGTAGCATAAGCCTGGCACTGACAATCTGATTCATGGTTCTCTTACTATCTACTCACATTGCTCCTTTAGGGGAAATTTGACAATGATGTCTGGAAAAGGTATTGCTACTTTCAAAGATTCTTGCTAACATTTGAGCAAAGTGGAAAGCAGTTCTGGCATTTTGGATAAATGTTCCCCAAATCTTCCTTGCCAGATATTTCATTAAGTAGGAAGCCTCACTAGGGTAATATGGGAAAGCAATTTAAATAGAAGTTTGATTCACAACATGATGCTTTTTGTAAATAATATTCTGGGAGGTCTTCTGTGTTTTTGATTAATTTAATTTTAATTTTACTGTTGAAGTTGCGTGCCTCGTCCTGTCTTTTGTGGCCAATAATATCTCCCTGCCACCTGTAACCCATTTTCAAAAAGAAACTGTAAGTAAGTATATGAAAACATCCCATAATTTACATGAGACTTCAATAAATTACTGTTACTTCTAAAAGGATTACTTATTCATTATGTTCCCACATAAATATTCTCTAAAACCCCCTCTCTAATTTGATGGTGCATTGTAATAGCAATATTATAGCCTTTCTTTTAAATACTACATTATTATAATTGTCCCTCTGTAATTCTAATTCTTTTGCTAAAAGTGGACCCCTAAGAGCAGGACTTGTGTCTTATTCATTGTGTACATCTTTGTATCTCTAACTCAGCACCAAACAAATACATGTGCTTGATTAATATTTTTGAAGGAGTGAATGGGATGACTGACCAATGTTTGATACTTGCTGACATCTACTTATTTTCTAGTAAATATATCTCTCAATCTAATTGTCTTAGTTTAATATCCTCATTTGTTGAAACTGGATGAAAAGGATCTTGAGTAATTCTCTCTATCTCACTTGCCTTTGTTCTGGTGCATGTTTTCATTCTTTCTTGGTTGGACAACAGAAATAGCCTTCTTACTAGCTACTTGACTTAAGAATCACCACCTCACTATGCCTGACATCACTCCCAAGTGATCTTTCCAGACTCAAATCTGCTTATGTCACACTCATTCTCAGAATTCTTCCATGCCTGCCCTGCCTTCCACTGTGAATCTACATTCCAATGTTATTTTGCATAGACATAGTACCATATGTGTGACAGGTCTCCCCATCTTTTCATTTCTGTCCCCCAAGTATCTTGGATAGTGTTCATTAAATAAGCTGAATAAATGCTGTTTCATTGAACGAAGGAAGGTGGCTCCAGTAGCCCACTTGTACCAAAGTATGTGCAGGAAAATTAGTTCATAGAAATTTCCATCGGAGCTCTCTGAAAATGGAGATGGGTACTGTAGAAAAGCATTTCTCACAGATGATGCCTGTGCATAAAAATTACCTGAGATGTGTTTTTAAAATAAAAGATTTTTCGAGTCAGAATTTCCAAAGGAAGACATGGGAATCTTTATTTTCTAAAGCAATTGCTATAATTTGTTCAGGGAGATTTGGGAAAGAGCTCTTAGAGTAGTAGTTAATATTTGGAGGCTAGATGGCTACTCAGTGTGGGAGGCTGAACTATGTGACCCTAAATTCCCTTCCATGAAGTTTTGGGTGCTATGATTCTAGTGGAGGTCATAGTTTATAAATGTGTAGAAGCAGGTGAGTGCTTTGAGATGTAGCTAGTGCAGATAGGAGGGATTTGGGGGTAAATGACTGAGTCCAAGTGTCATCAGATCTAGAGAGTTATGACCAATTTTCAAGGATTCTAATAAAAATCTTGCTCTAATCCCCGAGTTTAATCTTTTAACAACTATTTACTGAATGCCTACTATGTGTCAGGTACAGTTCTAGGTGTTGGGGATATAGCAATGGCAAAACACACATAATCTCTGCTTTTGTTCAATTGGTTTGTCTAGACTCACCACACTTGTCTCTAGGACTCTCCCGTGGTTAAGAGTTATTTTCATAGCCACTTGATTCTTACGCTAACTGAAAATGATCATCCTCAAAGTCCCATCGTTATCCTTGTTAAAAAATAAGTGTCAGCCTGGGCAACACAGGAAGACCTCATCTCTAGGAAAAATAAAAATTTTAGCTGGATACATGCTGGCACATGCCTGTAGCCCCAGCTACTCAGGGGGCTGAGGCAGGAAGATCACTTGAGCCCAGGAGTTCGAGGTTACAGTGAGCTATGATTGTGCCACTGCACTTCAGTCTGGGAAACAGAGCAACACCCTGTCTCAAAAGAAAAGAAAAAAGTGTCTGAGATTTTCAGTCTGGCTGGAAACTCCAAAAGTATCCTATGTCCTCTGAGGGTGTAACAGGTGAGTTCAGATTATCAGACACTACTTCTTACCTTGTGAGATCTATATATGTCATTGGCCAAGGTTCATTCCAGACCTAGCCTTGAGTCTCTGACCTAAATGTCCCCATCATTTTAAGTACAATGACATATTATTTCTTATTTTTATCTTTTGAACTGGGCATTTTTGTGTTCATCTTGAGAAACCCACACATATTTCAAGCTCTGGAGGTAAGATGGTCAAGTGGGGATAATTGTGGGCTTTGGAAACCAGATTAACTAAATTTTAGCTCCACTTACTAACTATTGAACCATGAATAAATTACTTAACCTACCCGAGACTCAATTTTATCAGCTGTAAAATTGGGATAATAGTCCCTATTTCACAGGTTGTGAAATTAAATGAGATATAAGACAGTGTTATATATTATAGTGCCTGGTATTTAATACTTACACATTAAAATTGCTGTGTAATTTATCTGCATCAAACAGCACACTAAGAGAGAGAGTTCTGAGGTAACTAAGATAACTTACAAATACGCACTTATGGTAATAGAGAAGTTTTTTTTAAACTTTGTTAACTTTTCAGAACACCTAATATTTTTATGAAATGTGGTGAGTGAAAATGATGACCCCAAGAAATGCAACGTTTTCCACTACTACTTTTTATACAAAAATCCTTCATCATAGTCAAGAATTAGATTTCTTGATATTTCATTTCTATATAAAACTATTCCCATTTTAAAGAACAGATTTTGTACATACATACAATAAAATTGCTACATTTTCATAAGAAAATTCATTCAAAGACAAAGTCTGCTAAATTAAATCCAAGGACAGGACAAGACCATATTGAAATAAGTTACATTTAAAAATAGAACTTTGCACATGCAAAAACTGAAAACAAAATAATAAGCATGTGTGTTAGGTTTTTTTGGTTTTTATTCTGTTTTTTCTTTTCAGTAAAAAAGTTTTATAAGTGTGCATGCATTAGAAAACTGAAGAATTTTCAAGAGCCAAGAATGTCATGGTGATTTCTGTGAACTTATTTCTAAGGACTACAAGAAACACACTGGTTGCTAAATGTGAATTGGGAAACATGAACTCTTGCATACACAACAACCCCAAAGAAAAGCAAAAGAAAAGCCTATATTAATTGTGGGTCCAAAATTCCACCCATACCTATAGTTGCAAAATAAAACAGAGAAAAATGGCCTTTATTAGCAGTGGCTTAAATGTCCATGGGGTGGTGCAATTGACTTTTAAAAATACAAAGCCAGGCTATCAAAATAAATATCCTTTTTCTCTTATTTATTGGAGTGAGGGATATTTTCACTAATCACTGTGCTATAAATTTAAGAGACTTAGAGCATCTTACAGTTTCTTTTATTGGTCACCTTTCCCTGGGATCCTTGGAAGATGACTTTATCAAACACAAGCATACTTTTTAAACTGGTAGATTAAAAAGAGAAGTTATTTCTTTTGCTTCCAGGGGTTTTATGAGCCCCACATTTATGTATTTATCACTGTAATTTGGATAATTCCCAACACTACCATCAACATTACCATCCACCATGTATATTGTACAGTAGGATTTCTGAAATATTTCCATATTATGGCACTCATTGAAAATAGTATTTGTGTACATGCTGGGGTAAAAGAGAAGGGTTTGTCCAGCAGACATTGGAAGCAAAAGGCCGGGCCCCACGCCTAAGCTCTGAGAGCTGCAGGAATCACTATTGTTGGCAAACCTGCAGCCTGTTTGGAAACACTGGGGTATATTAGCATGCCAATTGGAAAGCTCTGTGTTTGATTTCAAATAATGCATATTAGTAGTAAAGAGAGAATAATACCCTTCATCCCATACCAAAAAGAAGGCTGACAATACCAAGTGTTAGAGACAATGTGGATAAATCATTCTACTACACATTGTTAGAGGTAGAGTAAATTGACACAAGTGTTTTCAAAAATAATTCAATATTATCTTGTAAAGCTGAATTTTCATGCATTCTACAATCCAGAAATTCCTCCTCAAGATATGTGCATATGTGTGTGTATGTGTATACATGTGTATGTATGAGAAGACATGCACCAGAAGATATGTACAATAATATTTTTAGCAGTACTACTTGTAATAGCAAAATAATGCCAACTCTAATTCTCATTGACAGGAAAATGGACAAATAAATTGTGATATATTTGCACACACACGCACACACACAACGCTATATATATATTTTTGAAGTTTCCTTGAGCCTAAAGTTTAGCAGAAAATATTTCCATATTTTGTATTGCATCTTAGCTTTCTATTGAAATAGATTGTTTTCAATGTCTATGTTGATCTCAGGCAAGTATTTGAGCTTTAAGTCTCAAGTAAAGGCAATTAGCAAATGTGAACCTGTTTGTACTGAATTGGGTTTTTCCTTTTCTGAAATTGTCAATGAAAAATTTGGGGTTCCAAGTAGCAAATTAAATTCCTGAGCAATTTTACCTGTGTAAGGTAATTATTCACGGTTTGAGAGAAAGGAATAAGATTGTATACCTATGTAACTGACATATTTTGTCTTAAGCATGTTTTCTTTTAGAGTTTAAAATATAATGCTTAATGTTTCTCATCTAACTTGGGTATAATAATGACAATCACTAAAACAGAATGCAGCTTGTCAAGCAATTTAACTTTAGAAAGGAATGTCTTTAAAGAAATTAGAAAGGCAGGAAGGAGAGAAAGAGATTGATTTAATAGTCTCCCTTAGTGTGTTCAAAATTTAACAATTCTTCCTGTCTAGAAATTGTTATATGTAGCTTTAATCTCCTCTACTACAATGCAACTTCATTTTCTCTTTTTATGTCTTGGTGGGCAGAGGGCCCCAAGAGTGTAAGAGAAGTTAAAGAATAACCAGCTCTACAACCACAATTGGGTAGTGTTGACACGACTATAAAATGAAAGCTATTCCACTTGTTCTATCACCCTTAAACTTTGGAAATAGTGTCCAATAGTGGAAAATTAAAAAAAGAAAAAAATAAAGCCTGCCTTGTTTTCCACAGGAAAAGGATCATGAGTCTGTCTCTCCATGATAGATTAGATCAATTGCATTTCTTTCAAAATCTTTTAAAAACAAAAGTGAAGTCTAAAAGTTTTATGTCATCATTGTGATATCAGTAACGTGTGACACTTAAGCAATTGATTCCTATGTTCATTTTGCTTTATTAATAATCCTTTGTATATTTTCTGACACATTATCCTGTTCATACTTTCATAATCACTTCAATTTTGAAGATAGTCTCATCGCAACGTGTACTCATGAGGGCCAGTCTCATCTGTTGGAGATTGAGATCATGTATCAGGAATACCCTTTGAGTTTTTGTGACCTTAAAAGCAATGTGAAATTGGATCACAATTACAGAAAAATACCCAGTCTGTAACTATTTGTCTCAGACTTCTTAATGGTAGCTCTTGTACTTGAAATGAGTTAGAGAAGACTGTTCAACATTAAATCTTTTCTGTGGAACTTATTGAAGTACATTTGAAGTTTATCATTCTCTTAAAAGTCCTAGGAAGTTTTAGAGAAAATGCTGGTTCCAAGTATGTACTGTCTCTCACATGACATTTCTAATGATCCTCAATAATTGTACACGGAATATTTTAAATATATCAATGTATTCACTATTTATGAGGCTTTTATTGCAAACAATGAATTTATTTAAACATAGTAAAATATCTAGAAATTATTAAAAACATAGGAAATGTACACTATTATTATTCCAAGTTTTGGGGAAAATAAATAAGGCACATTGGTGTTATGTCACTTATTAACCGGAAATTATTATTCTTCTCAGATTTTTATGTTTTAGTTGTTGTTGTTGTTGTTTAATTTTAGAGACAGGGTCTGGCTCTGTCACCTAGGCTGGAGTACAAAGATACGATCATAGCTCACTGCAGCCTTGAACTCCTAGCCTCAAGCAATCCTCCCACCTCAGCCTCCCAGAGAGCTGGAAATACAGGTGTAAACCACCAGGCCCCACAGATCTGTCCAAATTAATCATTAAATAAATCCTGAGCAGTAGAAGATTTGGGAGAAAAGCCTTTCTGCTTTTGTGTGATCCCTGAAAGTCTGTCTAGAGAATAAATTTCCAGATGCCACACACGCACAAATAAATTTACCTATAAATAAATTTATAAGTTTTTTAATAACATTTGCAAATAATGTTTATTACCAAGCCATTTTATAATTTTGAGTTGAAATAAATTGCATTGTTTACATTGTTTGTGATCTATGATTCTTTTTGCAACAGTCTCTTACCAAGTAGTAATTACATACATTTTCTGAATTACAGTCTAAATTTTTTTTCAATTAGACCTTGCTAATTTTTTCTAGATTCTTGATTTCAAATATCAGCTAATTACAACACTACATTTTCCATGAACTTTGTAGGTCCAACGTTTTCTCTGTAACTTGATAACCAATTTGAATTAATTTATTTTGGCATCGTATGGAATTAGTGTAAATGATCTTTCATTAAGGTGATATCAGTTTGAATCACAAAATTTAATTTCAGGAATGTAGCTCCATTCATCTATTTAATTCACTTATGCTAATACCTCAATGTATGGAATAATAAGCAAACTATTGTTCATTAAAAAGTAGAAAAGTCAAAATAATTTTCTGATCTAATGGTTAGTAATATTGCTATAAGCTTTTACTAGTTTCTACACAGAAAGTGACATAAAGCAAAGTCATATCAAGATAAGGCCTTTTCTTTTAAACTATTGCCTGAAATTCCTTCCAAATAATTCAGCAATTACTCAGAAAACTACTAGTTTGATGGAATGTCATGTTGCAAAGATAATTATCACTATTACATCTAAAAATTATTTCTACAGTATGAATAGATTATGTCTCTAGTTGTCTACTGAGGAATCTTCATCTATAAATTTATGAGTATATTTTAATATAATGTCTATATTTTAAAGGTGTGGACAGAAAGGAATTCTGTCCTGGTCTATGCACATGGGAAGCTCTTTTTTCTATCCCCAGAGGGTTCATGGGTTTTGGAGGTCAAGTCCAAAGCATGTGCTCTGTAAAATTCCCAGAGTTTCCCTGAGCTCCCTCTGGAAGTCTAGTTATACATTTATAAGTGAGAAATTATAGCCAGGCCAGGTCACCTGCAAGACCTCACCATCTGCTATGAGTCCCTATCTTTAACGCAGCTCTGATTTCCTCCTTAGAATATGGGTGTTGCACATTTAAACAACACATGATTCCATTTCCCAGCTATCAAGTTAGCAATATTTTACTGAAATTGGAACACATAGTTGATATAAATACAATAGAATCAACACTTTAAAATATGAATAGTGGCAATTAATTGATAAACTCTCTAAAAATCATCTTGGCAAGATGCACTGAAAAGCTTAAAATGTTTGTATCATCTGAGACAATACATTTTATTTCTGGGAATATATCATAAAAAACTAGAGTGCTGACTAAAAGTGTATTGAAAGGTGTTTATGACAGTGACATCTGCAGTATTAAAATATGGGAATAACTTAAATATCCAACAAAATGGAACTGGGTAAATAAATTTTAGTATACCTGTACGAGGAAAAGATATTAGAAATAATTAAAATTTATAAGATTATTCATAACATGGGAAATGCTTTTAAATCAATGAAAACTGACCATTGAAAAAAAATCTTTAAAAAAGAATCACATAACTTTAGGAAGAATTGTATCTCTGTATGTGTGCATATCTGTATTTGTAGCTATTTCTATTTTTCTATCTAACTATATTTAAAACGCATGACAGCTATCAAGGAGAGACTATGACCAGTTTGTTCTTGTAAATTTCTTTACACTTCTAAAATTTTTCAAAATTGCATAAAATTAGATTACATTATATTTAAAATTACAAGAATCTTATTATTAAAAAATAGACTCAGCCCTTGGTAGTGGAAAAAGGAGTGTCCTTCATTAAGAAATGTATCCCTGTCTGAAATGCACCAAAAAGCACTATCAAACTGCTTCCATATACTAGAACATTCCATCTCTTACTCCTGGGTGACAAATTTTGATACATTTGATAACTTGATTCATATAAGTATTATCAATAATTGAGGCACTTAGATTCATGTATAACAAAATTTCCAATACTTCATTTTTGTCAAGTGTAAAATGATATGGGTAAGCTGAGAGTTTAAAAAAACCTCAAAGAAGGTATGAAAATTATAATTAAGAAATAATTATAAAATCATGCAGAATTAGACCTTTATAATTCATCAAATATAGTATAAACAATTTTTTTCTGTGAATTTTTTTTCAATGTACATTTTACATGCCTTCTTACAAACAATATTGACTTTGGAGGACTTGAATATGTAATGTTTGGAAACTAAACAGGAGTTTATTAGTTTCACTTAGAGTCTTTCAAACGAAGTCTTGGAGTTGTTAAAAGATCTTTGCTTTCATCCTAGAAATTATTGTGTTTTTTTTATATTGACACCAAGGTGGTAACTTTGAAAATGGAAGAATGTCTTAGGATAAGCACAACTTGGAAGCAGGCCTAACTGCTCAATTTTATCCAAATAACTAAAGTTAGTGGAAGGTAAATGGTTTCTATGGGGTGATTATGTTCATGGTAAACACCACATCTAAGATATTTATTTCAATGCTTTATAATTGAGTAAATATAGGTATGGAAAATGTTTATCAATTAATTGTATTGACTCAATATGTATGAAGTTTGCTCAACACCAGACACATGGTAGTACAGTGTTCTGCACATAATAGGATCAAGTTGAAAAGAATGTGGAAGGAATGAGTAAATGAAAGGCCTTTAATGAACCCGTTTCCTTCCTTTTCATCTCTGTTGATTCCTTAATTGATAGCTAAATCAAAAATTCAAATCTGCACTGTGACCTGGAAGATTTCATGTTTAAAATAATACAAAACAAACGAACAAAATATATTTATTTTGTTTAACATAATTTTAAAACTTTCAGAGTAAAACAAATTCAGTTAGTAGGCACAATGCCGGTTTGTTAAATTCAAGTTTCAGGGGAAATGGAAATTCTTACATGTGCCTAGATAATAACCCTATAATATATATTTTCATGATTACAATAAAATTACTTATAGGCCCCTACAGTTACACTACTGAGAGCTGCAATCACGATGAATTTGCACAAAGAATGCAAATTTCATTTTTGCCAGAGTGATATGACTTACATCACATGTGGCTGTTATAGTTTTAATAGATGCTTAGCAACTGAATCTATAGCTTTTGTTTGGTAATGTCTATTTTAGGAAAAGAAGCATATTCAACCGGAACTAGGAAAAAAGCTTGTTTTTATATTGATTGACGCACATTAATTGTTTAAGAAGATATTTAAACATTCTCCAAGACCATCTTTTGAATAAATCATTTGCTAAATCATAGGGATATAAAGCATAATAGAAGGGACTGAAATTCAACAAATGCTTATAATTTGAGTTCTATGTGCATTTTAGATATGTGGTTGTATGGGTAACAGAAACTGAATAATATATTTATCTTGGGATAGAACTGTCATCAGTAAGCTAAGAAACTAGAAATTGATATCTCTGCTTGGGTTAATTTGAAGATGATGTTGTGTTTATTTGCAAATAATTTTTAAAGTAATGAACTACCCACTACACTACCTATAGGCTTTATTTAAAACTAAAAATGCAAAACAATTGAGATAATGATCATTTTCTTAAGAGGGAAATGAGAAATGGTTTTACTTTTCGTCAGTATGCCATTGCAGATTAAAGAAAAATGTGATTTCATTGTATGCTACAAAGGAGGATGACATCAAAGTGTCCTCTTGGTAGCAAGCTAGCTATATAAACCACAAAAAGAGAGCTGCATTAAAAATACAATACATTGAAACAGTAATTTTTCAATGCTATGTAAATACTGTGGACATTTTAAATTCAAAGATAAGCAGAATCAGCAGATAGTGACAGTTTTAAATTTGCTAAAAATCAATAGAAGAGCAGTAAAATGCAATTTTCCTAAACCGGGCTGTAACTTCAAGTGAGCTGAACCATTCTGGATGCAACTGAGAGATTTTTTTTTTTTAAATAGGACTTAAGAAAATTGATTTAACATTGTTTCATTTTATTAGTGGTTGAGCAATATAAATGTGAAATGCTTTGAAGTAATCTGCATTATATTTTTATTAGCTTCAGAGCTTCTATATACATATTTTATATTCTTTTCAAAAGCTTAAATAGTATTACATTCTAATTATTATTTGCAGATGGTATTTGTTTTTCTTGTAATGACCAGTCAGAAATCATTTGTCTGAATTGCACGAAAAAGAATAATTTCCTGTTGAGTAGCAGTTACTCAGTATGCATTCTAGCTCTTGCTATCTCAGAGGGAAAGATTTAAATAATGTATGGTGGATTCCTTTGTAATGAGGTGCTCTTTTCTTACATTTTGTTGTGATTTTGTCACGTTAGAGGAAATGTCATTAAAGGGACACAAATCATATGAAGGATTTTATCAATGCCATATAATTGACCTATATATCTTTTAATGGGTGGGTGAATGTCATTCAAGGCTCTTGAGCATTTAATTTAAATACTAAATTTAAGAACCACAAGCATATTGATGAGTTAGGAAAAGACAGAATTGTGTGGATAAAGCAAGATCTGGGTGAACAATCTTTTTTTTTGAGGTAGACTTATTTGATAGCCATAGTCACTTTTTGGTTCTCAGAGTGGCAATAAAGAAATCGCTCAATAAAACACAATTTCCCTTTTCTCTGTGTCTGGTATTCCGTTTCTCTTCAAATGCAGCTGTTTTCTTCATGCTTCTTTCAAATATGAAGACCATGAGAAAAACAAAACAAAACAAAACAATTTCTGAAGAGCCCGGTAGCTTTTTAAGCCTTGAACTGACATCTTGCTTTTAAGCATTATTTCTAAAATAGGCAATCCTGCAATAATAAAAATAAAAATAAAAAGTCTAATCAAAATTTAACAAAAGAGTAGGCTCCCTAAAGGTATCCTTCATTGTCTGTCACCTCTTTTCTTAAATGTTTCCTAAATGTGAAATCTCTTGTATCATCTAGCACACTTGATTTCTTCAGTTATCGATATTTATTTTGTGCATTTCTTTTTATTGCCTACACATTTTGCTATTATGCCATGTCAGGCACTTTGTCAATTGACAGTATATGTAGCCTTGTATTTGAATACATATCTAGGAGGCATAATAAGTAGTAGCAACCCATAGAACACAAATCAGAACCTTCTATGCCAGAAAAAAATGATTTACCAAAGATCTATGATATTCTCTAAAGGTAAAACATTAGCATGTTAATTTTACCTGTTTTCCAAAGAGCATGCCATTATTATTGACATGCTACTGGCTTTATGGTCCCAGGATGCATGAATTATTAGTGTTGCCTGACATTTTTAAATTCCTAACTCTATAGCCTATAGCAGTACTTCCTGTTAGCTATTATGAGCTTTAAGAGTGCATGCTAGATGCTGATCAATGATTGTTCAGTAATTCAGAGGTGTCAAATTCTCTCGTGGGTTAAAAAAAATGTTGGTTCTTTCTGGATTTTTATAAGACAATATATAAATAAAATTTTAACACACTGAATCTGATATCTAGAGGACAGCCATCCTGATTTTTGAAAAGAAACTGCACTTTTCTACCATTATTTTTCTAAGAAATAAAACCATACTATTCAAATGCATTTATTTATTTGATTGTAGTGCCTTTTTTCTCAAAACATTACAATGAAATATTATAACAGCACTATATCACACAAAATTGAATTTATCTCTTTTTTTAATCCAAAAAGTCCACTTAAATAGGAAAAATAATGAGGATATTTAATTTATAGAAATTTATGGTATATTTACAAGTTTTTCATGTTTCAAGAACAATATTCGGATTTTTTATCAGACTGAGTTTTTAAATGGTTGTTTGTAATAGAAAAATACAAACATTTGAAGCAATAAAATATTGAAATAGAAATATCAAAGACATATACTTTTATCTGAAACAATTTTTATCTTTTTTATATTAACATTTTCACTGTGAGAAGATGTTAATCTTTAAGTGAATCAATGCATTCTCAAATGCATCTGTGTTTGGAATTTTTAATTGGTAAAGAATCACAATGGAAATATCTTATTTTCATTTTTTCCCTTTAATATCTATTAAGCCTGCCCTATCAGCAGGAAGCACTTTCAATTAGGAAACCTGTAATGAAACTCAGCACAATTAATTCCCTGTTAGTCTCTCATGCTATATTTATACTTCTGGATATGTTGCTAAGTTTTGGGTTTGGGCACTTGCCTTATATAGACTGACACCCAGCTCATCAAAGGACGTATTACAAAATCCCAGTGATTAGTTCCAGTGATTAGTTGAGAATCACATTTTCTAGCACTCTCCTATCGACAAACCCAATGGCTGATTTTAAGCTCTTGTCCCAACTTATCTCTCTAAAGCATTTCAATCTATAGGACCATTTCCTACATCTTGAAATACTCTTCTCCTTTGGCTTCCATTCTTCTTGTTCTCATCTCATCCCATCTGTTAAACAATCCTTCTAAACTTCCTTTCTGGGTCCCTTCCCATTTCCCATTTCTTAGGTTCTATTTTTGGTACTATTCTCATTTATCCACCTGTAGAACATTTACGAAGTATTTACTATACAGAAAATTGGCTGTGCGTGGTGGCTCACGCCTGTAATCCCAGCACTTTTGGAAGCCAAGGCAGGTGGATCACGAGGTCAGTATTTCAAGACCAGCCTGACCAACATGGTGAAACCCTTTCTCTACTGAAAATAGAAAAAACAGCTGGGCATGGTGGTGCATGCCTGTAATCCCAGCTACTCAGGAGGCTGAGGCAGGAGAATCGCTTGAACCTGGGAGGCGGAGGTTGCAGTGAGCCAAGATTGCACCACTGCACTCCAGCCTGGGCAACAGAGTGAGACTCTGTCTCAAAAAATAAAAAATAAAAAAGAAAGAAAGAAAATTGTATAAAAAACTCTGAGAGATTCAAAACTGTATACAATAAGGATAATATCCTGAGGACTTTGACATTTAATGTGTAAATCATTCCAACTGGATATCAATGCTTGTCTTCTCTGTACTTCAATTCTACCTGGATAATCTCACTATTCTCAAGACTTCAACCACAGTAAATAGTGACCATCCCTAACACTTCTATCTAGAGCTGTGCTTTCAGCTCCTTACTGGACATCTCCGCCTGCTTGTCTTCTAGGCAGTTAAAATTCATTGTGTTACACATTAAATTTTCCCTCTACCAGCGCTCTTTCACATCCCCCAAAATCCTGGTTCATCTACTGAATTCTCAGTCTTCAACGCTGCCACATGTTTTAACACTTCCTCAACCTCATACCGTCTAATTTATCCTTGAGTAGTGCCTTCTATTTCCTCTTTTATATTGAATTCGTTACCCCAGTTTGCTGATTTTCCTCAAAAAATTGTTTCTGAATATCAATCCTCATCACCATCTTTTATCTCGGTCCTATATCACCTCTCATCTGGATAAATGGCAAAAGTTTCATATTCTATTTTCCTACCACATTTAGTAGTGGAAGTATAAGGGGCTTTGGAATCTTTCAAAAATGATTAAATGTACATGACTTGGTCATGTGATTTTGGATGGCTGATTGTTCTAAGCTTCAGTTTTCTCACCTATTAAATGAAGTAATCTGTTCATTTCAAATTCGTTGAGAAAATTAGGTACTATCTTGCTAGAAAGTGATTAGCACAATTCCTGGCACATATTAAACACACACACACACACACACACATTTGTTACTTTTTCACTGCAATTTATCCTGGACAACACTGTAAAAATTGTCTTCCTCTAAAAACGTATTTTTCTATTTAAAACCTTCAATGATTTCACATTGCCTACAACTCACAATTCACCTGGATATTCTAACACCAATTTACTTCTCTGACTTCACTTTCTACCCCTCCACTCCACGCACGATTTGATTCAGTTGCACCAACCTTCTCATCACTCAGAGCTCTCTAATCCCTGTGAACACTCTACACCTTACGCATACTGTTCCTACTCACTTCCTGGAAAGGTCTTCTCCCACTTCTCTTGGTAAAACTCCTACTCATCTCCAAGAACCAGCTCAAATGGCACATCTTTTGGAAGTCTTCCCTGAATCATCCAAGAAGGAATAGTTATCCTTCCACTTGTGTTTCTGGATCACTTTCTTTGCAAACATAATAGTATACTACTTTCTTGTGACTTTCCCTATATGAGTTTCAGTTTGCTGAACAACAATAGTAATAATTAGCATTTATAGAGTGCTTACTGTATGTATGATCTTAAGGAATAAATTTATCTTGCTTATCTCATTTGGTCTTCACTACAACACAGTGAAGTAGATGCTATTTTATTCTTATTTTAAAGATAAGCAAAATGAAACTTAAAAGTTTGCAATCCATACAAAAGTACATCTATTAAATATCAACAACAAATTTAAAGTTTGTAATTAGTCTGGGATGAATAACTTACATAGATCTGACTTCACAGTTCACATATAATCACATATAATAATAAACATATATAGTCATAGATTCCAATATCTTATGTTTGTGCACAAACCCCTTTGAGAATATAATAAAAGTAAAAGAAAATGCAATTTTCAGATCCATGTGGAATTTAGTATATATCAGGTAGTTCATGGATCCTCTAAAACACTTTTATAGACACTTAGAATGCCATTGATCTAAAGATAGGACACTCTTCTTTATGGATAAAATTTTTGATTATGTAATCTGATGAAAAAGTATTCTCAAGCTTTTTTATTTGAAAATAACATTTATGGTTAATAACTAATTGCATATTTTCAAAAAGCTAAATGAGAGAATTCTGAATGTTCACAACAGAAAGAAATGGTACACATTTGAGGTGATGGATGGACTAATTACCCTGATTTGATCATTATACATTGCATATGTATATCAAAATATCACTCTGTATTCCATAAATATGTACAATTATTACATGTCAACTAAAAAAATCCACATTTCAAATACCAACCTTCAGTTATCCCCATAAAGTGGCCCATAAGGAACTTCTAACTTTTTACATTCTATGGAACAAAGCTTGAAAACCACTGGGCTAAGGTAGTGACATGTTCAATCCCTCAGAAATGTTTAATTCTCTCCAGGTTGGACAGCATCATGAACTGTGTGCCTGACTTACCACTGTATTCCATAATCTGCTTTTTAAAGGATGATTTACACAATCAAGCTGTTATCTGAATATTTAAATGAGGTTGGGATTTAAAAGTGGAGTAAGATATATCTCCACAACTGAGGTAGATAGGGCAAATTACTTTTCGTCATGAAAACTGAGTAGCCTTGGCAAATAGCTGACATGAATGAAGATATGCTGATCTAGATTATTAAGACCACCACTGGACATATTTGGATCAGTGCTCAAGCATGTGAATTATGAGTTAATCAGTAAATAAAATGAACAAAGTTGTGATTATATATGGGTAGCAGAGGTTGCAAATTGCCTGCCAGCAGACTCAATTTGGCCTACAAATATGTTGTTTGGCCAGCATAATATTTTTTAAAAATTTAAGCCAGTATTTAAACATCTGATATTTGGTTTTTTTTACATGAATCCCTGAGTTTCCAGCTTTCTCTTGAAAATTTGGAAGCTCTGACAATACTGGGCCCACATTCTCACATGGTGACAATTGGCTAGAACTGAAAGCAGCTGTTCCCTCTACACAAGACATGTACTTTCTAGTACAGCATAACTCCCAGTAGACCCACTTCACACATATACTGTACCTGCCTGTCCCCCATTAGGCAGTTGTAACCCTAGAAGACTGGCCTAAAAATTTGAAGAGTTTATAGGAAACTGCTATTTTAAATAATGCATCATGTGCTGCAATGCCCCCCCACCAAAAAAAAAAAAAAAAGAAAACAAAAAAACATAAACAAACAAACAAACAGCTCTTCTGGAGTGTAGGCTGGAAACATATACTTCTAGGTAGCCACTGAGGCTGTTATGACCCCCAAGAAATGTGAAAACAGAAAATTTTCACCTCTATTTATTTGGATTCATACCCGTTTTACTATGGAGAAACAAAAGGCTTGCATTTTAGCCTATCAGTCAAAGGCAAATCAGTTCTGCAGGTAGTAGTGAAACAGCATGGAAGTCAGGTACTCTATGATGTGTGTGAAATCAAATCCGGAAGCACAGTATACTTTTGGTGAATTAAGTTACAATTAGATGTAACTTTTAGCATTACACTATAAGAAAGAGGATGAGGTTGAGGTGGGGTTCAAACTTCTTCCTATTCTCTTCATATTGGTATTCTTTCATTTGTGTTATCACTGTGTAATAAGAAACTATAATATAAGCAAGCAAAGCAAATGGGAAAAGATTTTGTAATTCTATGTTTTCTGGTTTCTATCTGGTGATGATGAACATGGTATCATTAAAATGGTCTAGTGGCTATAGTATTTCCAGTTATTCTAATCCTTATAATTCTACAAGGCTTTGAAGGAATTCTCTTGAGAAAAAAATAACTATATCACAGTTTAATTGTTTATAGTGACTAATCAACATAACACAAAATTTCTATTCATGGTGCTTTCTTGAATCTTAGACTAGACTATATATTGGAGAACTGATTTGATTTAGGAGGAATCTGAGTCCTTAAATTATTATGGAAAGACCAGCTCACATTTCTTTGATGTGTCACTCATCTTTCAGTATCCCTGCTAATATTAGAGCACTTCATTTTTTTCCAAAGCACTTTCACATACTGGAAAGTTGCCTTCAGGTATTTCAATTAAGTCAATTTTAGGATATTTAGCCTAATGGAAGTATGAACAAGGGTAGCTCAAATAGAAGGGCGACTGATTCAGGAATTTTCTTTCTGGTTCAGCAGTACTTAAGGACTGCTGAGAGATTTAATAACTCTGGTAAGTAGTGACAGGAGAAATACTATCTAGGAAGACTCCAGAAATATGAGAGTTGTCATTTATATTAGATCTTTGCCGTTTATGGATTTACCATTTGAAATCTGACTAGTCACGAGCTTTCCGAAAAGTTTATGATATTTTAAAGCTATGGTCATTTTTTTCAAAACTCCAAATTTGAATTATTTTCTTTTAACTCTGGTAATGTGAAGAAGTCACTTAGCTAGTAAGTATTGTGAGTCACTGAGCATCATGCTCGATGCTGCTTGTCGTTCTCCAACCATCTCTGCCCATACAAAACATTTCTCTTAGAATTGTTTAAAAGAAACAAGAAAACTCAGTTTCTTTGTGGAAAGAAAATATCCTCAAAAGAGAGAGGCAAAAGCGATTAAATTTCAGTGAAAGGATTTCTCAACTCAAACAAGCCAATGCTGCGCTAGCATTTCTATGTTTGTAAACTTGGAAATTGAAAATCTCAAAAACTGAAAATTTTAGGAGTCTACTATCCTTTAGAGGTACCCTTTAATACTTGTTCTCCTATATTTCAACAATGGAAATCGTTGAGCTTGCTAAAAGGCAAATTTAATCTTCACTTAGTGAAACAAAAAAATATTCATTGAGTGCTTATTTATGCATGTCATGGGATTACAGAGATTGAAACAAAGCATTATTACAAATAAGTTTCCTTCCAGAGATACTCCGCTCCCTCTTGATTTAAAGATCTCTATCTGATCATATATGTGATTGTCTGACTAGATTCTTTTCACCCCACGCTTTTTAGGGTGACTATTATTTTTTTTAAAAAAACAAGGCTGGCCCCAGTGGAGCAGCCCTCTAATCCCAGTACTTTGGGGAGGCCAAGGCAGGAGGATCACTTGAGCTTAGGAGTTTGAGACCAGCCTAGGCAACATGGTGAAACTTTGTCTCTACAAAAAATACAAAAATTAGCTGGACATGGTGGTGCATGCCTGTAGTTCCAACTACTTGGGGGGAAGAGACGGAAGGATAGCTTGGGCCAGGGAGGTTGAGGCTGCAGTGAGCCATGACCACACCACTGCACTCCAGCCTGGGTGACAAAGGGAGACCCTGTCTCAAAAATAAAATCAAACAAGCAAAACAACAACAACAACAACAACAACAACAACAAGTGTTTGCAAAAGTGTGGAGAAACTGGAACTCTTGTATACTGTTGGTAGGAATGCAAAATGGTGCAGCTGCCATGGAAAACAGTATGAAGGTGTTCCTCAAAAAAATTAAAAATAGAACTAATATATGATCCAGCAATTCCACTTCTGGAAATTTATCAAAAACAGTTGAAATCAGGTTCTTGAAGAGGTATGAGCACTTCCATGTTCATTGCAGCTTCATTCAAAAACGCAAGATATGGAAACAACTCAAGTGTCCATCAATAGATGAATGGATAGAGAATTTGTGGTATATATGTTCAAGGGGAATATTAGCCTTAAAAAAAGAAGGAAATCATGAAATATGTGACAACATGGATGAACTTCAAGGATATAAAGTGAATAACAATATCAAGTGAATAAAGTTGCTAATCAATGGGCTAAAGTTTCAGTTATGCAAGATCAATCCATTCTGGAGACCTATTGCACAACATTGTGCCTATAGCTAACAATACTGTATTATACACTGAAAAATTTGTTAAGAGTTATATCTTACATTGTGTTTGTACCATAACAAAATAAAAGATAATAGATGTATATGTGTGTATTTATGTATGTATACAATGTGGATTATTTTTTTAAAATACCCAAAAGCTATTTTCTTCTGCTTTTGAAAAAAAGTTTCATTATTCAAAATAATTGGTCATTTATTTTAAATTAACACTATAGCAAAAGGGGGAAAATTTTTTTAATACTAGAAATCTGAAAGATTTATTGAACTTGAATTACTCTGACCAAGTATGTAATTGTAACAATTTGGGAAATGTTTCAAAATTTGAATATAAATTTTACAGTTTTTCAAACTATATCTACATAAAACCAGAAGATGTTGGCTGTGTGTGTTTGTGTTTATATACTTTACAAATAAATACTTAGCATTTATATAGCACCTTACAGAGCAGTCAAGCATCATAAAGTCATTTATTTTATCATTAAAGGAAATAGATGTCAAGAATAACTTAGAGTATATTATTTATGTCATCAAAAGCCTAATTCTATAAAAGCTTGCAATAGAGAATTGGGAGGGAAAAGGCTGCTCAGAGAAGCAGTCTTTAGGTTTTCATAAGTTAGGGAAATGTGACTGTTACTTACAATTAACATAGAACATATAAGAATTTTCTCCCCTATGTGATCTTGGAGAATATTGTTTCCATGAATAATAGAAGCTTAGAAAAAGAAAGAGAAAAGTCCCTAAACACACCCGTTATCTGACTTTACATGCTAAGAACAAATTTGACTGTCGGTTTATGAGGCAAGAATCAGATCTAAGACCTCTTCCCCAACTGTACTCAGGATGACAATTGTCAACATACACACAGTCACAAGTCGAGAAGTGGAGTACCACAGACCTTAGCATCTGCATGCAAAATAGCTAGATATGACACAAAAGTGGTTTCTTTCTTGATTTTTCAGCTGGCAAAGGTAGATTTTATAAATTAAAAAGCACATCCCTTCATGGTTGTAGTAGACTTTTTTTAGTTCATCAGTGTAATAATATCTCCCTATCATAAAATATTAATTTTATTCAATCCAATTCATATGTGCTTTTCTCATTCATAGCTGGAATTCAGCTCTCCAGGTGGAAAAAGTTAATATTTGAATAAGTGATTCCACCCATTTAAACATGAAGAAGTTGTCTTAATCTCTACATTTTCATGGTTGCCAATATTTTGATTAATTTCCATGACTTCTATTGACTCTGATGCTTGAATAGGTTCTCCAGATCTGTAATATAAGTTATTCATATAGACCTAGAAATTATCAGTATATCTCCTATGAAGAAATATTTCATGTGAATGTTAAAATACCTTAGGAATGTGGCTGGTCGTGGTGGCTCATGCCTGTAATCCAAGCACTTTGGGAGGCCAAGACAGGCAGATCACCTGAGGTCAGGAGTTTGAGACCATCCTGGCCAACATGGTGAAACCCCATCTTTCCTAAAATTACAAAAAATTGGCCGGGCGTGGTAGTGGGCGCCTGTGGTCCCAGCTACTCGGGAGGCTGAGACAGGAGAATTGCTTGAACCCAGGAGAGGGAGGTTGCAGTGAGCCAAGATCACACCACTGCTCTCCAGCCTGAGCGACAGAGCGAGACTCCGTCTCAAAAAAAAAAAAAAAAAAAGCAAACAAAAAACAAACGAACAAAACAAAACAAAAAATAAACAAAAATAAAACACCGTAGGAATTTATTGATCAGTTTATGAGTTAAAATAACACTAAAGTTAGCTTTCTTGAAAGAACAATATGATTTACATATGCCAGGAACTCTAGGCACATTAATTTTTTTACCAAACTCTTAGGAGAAATCAGTTGTATAAAATTTCATACAGAAGTAACTAAATCTTAATGTTAGTTACCAAAAAGCAGACATGACTCCTTTTAAATGTGCTTTCTTCATTTTGAAAAATAATTAGCACTAGAATGTTTTAGGTGGATTATTCCAAAGGAAGCAGTATAGCATGGTGATGAAGTTCAAAAAGTGCTCTTCAGTCAGATTGCTTTTTGCAAAGCCATGCTCTGACAATTCTAATGTTTTATCTTGGGACTGTTTTCTATATATCAAATGGAAAAAAATAATAATGCCAATCTCACAGATTGGATTGAGAATTAAACAGTCCATTTAAGCTGAGCCTTGTGCCTGGCACATGGAAAATGCTCCATACATTTTTGATATTAGAATAATAACACCATTAAATCGAGGTAGTCATAGTATAAAAATAAATTAGACTTTATGACTTTGGGGTTTCAAATTTTTACTTACAATTGGTTTGGTGTGTTTGCTTTAAGAAATGTTGACAGTATGTGTGTGGGAGAGCATATTTCTGACTTCTTTCTTTCCTGTAAAGTTAAATGTGGGATTTCAGTTGTTTGCATAGCATTCGAACAATCATTTATACATGTTTCTAAGATACTATCTCTGAAAATTACCTCTAGAAGCTTCCTATCTGTTTCCTGTAGCTTGTGGTCTACACCAATGTAGATGAGATAAGTGTAGTATTGCATGCTAACATATTCTGCAAAAGACAGCATGGGTTTACAAAGTTTCATTGACTCAATTATTATTGGAGTTATCTCTACATATCATTTATAGTAAGCATTCCAAGCAGCTTCGTCATAAAATTCTTAGTAGGAAGAAGTAACTAACATAGATAAGGAAAAATCAAATGCTCCTATATCTTTTTTTTTTTTTTTTTTTTTTTTTTTTAGACAGAGTCTTGCTCTGTCACCCAGGTTGGAGCATAGTGGCATGATCTCAAGTCACTGCAACCTCCACCTCCCGAGTTCAAGCAATTCTCCTGCTTCAGCCTCCCAAGTAGCTGGGACCACAGGTGTCCGTCACCACACCTGGCTTATTTTTTTGTATTTTTAGTAGAGATGGGAGTTTCAACATGTTGGCCAGGCTGGTCTCAAACTCATGACCTCAGGTGATCCGTCTGCCTTGGCCTCCCAAAGTGCTGGGATTACAGGCTTGAGCCATTGCACCCAGCCTGTATCTTGTCTTTATGCATACATTTATTTCATATCTACTTCAGAGGTCTGCTGTCTTAGCTGAGGTTTCTAATATTTGCATGGGGTGCACAATTAGTAAAGTTGGTACTGATATATGTTTCAGAGGTTAAAACCATGCAAGAATATATCTTTATAGAGTCCCCTGCTTTGCTGGAGCCTTCCCAAGACTTTTTGTAATAAGTAGCAAATAAATAATTTGCTATATTTTACAGAGACCCCATTCTGCAAAAAAACCCGTGAAAAACAAAACAAAACAAAACAAAATCTTGCCTATAGCTTCTATGAGATTAGAATGTTTCTTAGTGATAGAAATAAGTGAGTGTTACATAATATTATAATCCAAATAATTCTAAATAGTAGACTTTTCAACAAATTTTGTGTTTTAGATTGCTTTATTCCATTGAAAAATTTAAAAGTAACCATGATCTCAAATATTCTAATGTTGTGAGATTTACATTACAATTTAGAGTGTTTGCATTTTTATTAACTTTGACTTAAGAAAAATAAATTCAGTTGAAATTAACTCAATATGTTTAAAATATTTTCTAAATTACCTTTATTTTACTATTTCATGAATTATACTTTTTTAAGTTTTAGGACACTGTCGTGATTATAATATTCTAAAGTAAATTATTTTAGAAAACAGAGAACTTAACAAAATTTAAGTCAGCTACCTCCTGTCAGTTAGCACAGTAGCTCTTAAGTACCCTAAGATATCCCCTCTTTTGTTCTCTTAAGAAATAGGTGTCCCTCAAATATCTGCATTTATCTGTGTCCATATGGTTTTGAACAAGTGGTGAAAGTATTCACTATTTGCTGTGTACCCACACTTGTATAGTTCAGCTGGAATACCATCTGGTGTGGTACTCTTCCCATTTTCCTCATTTTGATTGCTTTCTCAATCTGGAAAATGGTAGCTTGATCGTCCAACGGGTCTCCAGATGGCTGCTGGATCATTCTATGTAGTATCCATCAACAACATTTGATGGGTTATTTAAAGTTCATCCAAGGTATTTGCAAGTTCATTATTCGGTCATAAAATATCAGAAATTTCAATTGGGGAAATAACATAATCTCAGATTTCAGGAATGAAATCTTTTGGATTAGTTTGAGGAAAGAAATAAGAAAACACATTTATATCTTTCTAAGAAGCAGATGGCTACTCTTACAGTGTTAGTTATCCAAAATTGTTTCTATTTTTACCCTTCTATATTGGCTAAGATGACATTTTAGCGGAAACAGCATCCTTGCATACAGACCATCTTTGTTCCTTGAAGGACAACTGTTGAAATTAAAAAGCATATGAGATTAAATTTCTGCAGAAAAATGAGGCAGACCAACATGGCTATAAGGATCAATTAGTGTAAATTGAATAAGATCATAATGACACCACAAGATAGATGTCATCTGAGGCAAGAGTGTATAGATGTGAGACAATGGTGATGTATATCCTTATGTGAATATATAAAGCATGCTTAAAGGAAATCATGGTTTATCACCCTCTTTTTTTTGCCTCCCTACCAAAGCATGCCAAACTTTAATGAATTTTGGAGCACCAAAAATTTATAGTTTCCTAATGTATCATTTAACAGCCTCCATTTCTCCATGTTTTGGTAAATAGGATGAAAGAAAATCGTTTTTCCCCTCTACTCAGCTCCTGTTTTATGTGTAGCTGATTTTAATTTTATCTTGGTTACATTTCCTCATTTTCTCTTCTCATTGATTCATTTATCCTTTCATTTCACAGTTACTGAGTATCTACCAGAGATTTAGAAGAGACCCTTTACAGTGTTAGTTATCCAAAATTGTGTATGCATGGAATTCTGCACGAAGAAGACATAGGTCTGGAAATCAATAATTACATTTGATGTCATAGGTACCATAAGGTATTCATAAGGAAATATGAAACCATGGAAAGACTCCTACTCTTCCAGATGGGTTCCATGTCAATGACACCTTCATATTTTCCTCAGGTACTATCTGCATATAAAAATTTGCTTCATTTGATCTTTCACGCAAGAATTACTAAGGTATATTCAATGACATCATTTGTTGTGTAAGTAGAAATACGTCTAGCTGGCTCAAAACCTTAACAGTAAACCTTAACTGAAACTGAAACATAATTTTCAACTTAGTTCATTTGTGTAATACCTGTATAAAGTGTATCTGAACGAATTGTTCCCTTCTTCTAAATACTATGTAAAAATGGAAGAGACATTCATGACTGTAATCTGGTGTCTATTCATTCTTTGGGCAAAGCTTTATTTTACGACCTCTAGCATGTGACCAGAATTTAGCTTTGTCTTTCAAGCTTTAGCCTTTAAGTTAAACTATTATTGCATGTCTTATTTTAGAAGCTTACTGAGAAATTCTTTTTATCTCCAACTTTTACAAAATCCTTGCTCTAGAATTTATCTTCTTCAAAGTGGATTTGGATTGTGTTACATCTATCTCAGAAGAGATGGTTTGGCTTCCTGTTAAGCTTTAAATTTATTTCAGAACTGATTGAAAATGATATTTAACTGATACTTGTGCTGTAGAGTAGTATTTGAGTGAGAATTAGAGGCCAGGCATGATGCCTCATGCCTGGAATCCCAGCGCTGTTGGAGGCCAAGTCAGGAGGATTACTTATTCTCAAGAGTTGGAGGCTGCAGTGAACTATGATCAGACCACTGCACTCCAGCCTGGAGGACAGAGTGAGACCTTGTCTCAATAAATAAATGAGAGTTATACCTGTAGGAATCATTCTGAAGATTGAGTGGTACCCCCTCCAAGTACTAAGCTAAAGATTAATAGAATATACCAGTTTTAGTTTACATCTGGTAGCATTATCATTTAATCAGGAAATGCAAAGTTATTAAACTAATTCAATTTTTATTTAATTCTTATCACTCAGTACCAGTCAATTAAGAATATTTGAATCAAATAAAATTTCAGAATGGCCAAAAAAGACACATCCTTACATTATGTACATAAAATCACACAAAATTTCTTTTATTTTTTATTTGTTATGGAGTTATGTAGGTATATGATGCCATTATCATGAATTTTTGTGTCAGTTGATCAAAATATACTTTCATAAAAAAATCTAAAATGGCTTTAGAAAATATTCTTTAATTTATTTTTGCAATGTAAATATTTCAAGACAAAATAATGCACTCTCTAACTAGCACCTATGTATAACCCAATGACAGGATACTTCATTAAATCAGTCTTTGAGCTGGTCCATGTACTTTTTTTTCTAAAATGATGAGTTCACATAAAAATACTTTTAGGTATTTTTGACAAATAACTTCTATTTTTTCTGACTTCCTCAAATATAGTATATATTTTGGAAATCCAACGCATTTATTGAGAATAAGAAGAAATAAATAAGAAACAGTTACTATGCTAAGGACAAAAAATCATCAGAATAAGATTCACACTGTATAAAAACACCTTGATCTTTCCCACATGCTATTACAAACACAGGAAGTGCAGAGATCATTGCTATAAGAGCTAGAAGTTTCTTAAAAACATTATATCCAGTGAAGAATAATATTTTAAGTATTAAGTATTTTCCCCTCTGAAAGCTATTTTTAAAGAGTAATTTCTTTATTTTTCCAAATTACTACAGCTTTTCAAAAATGCCTGATATCTCTTTGGCAAATCTTTGCGCAAAGAGTTTGAATTTTCCTGAGAATCATGCTAATTAATGAAACTGAAGGACAAAGCAGAGAATGTATTCATAAAATATTTTGATATGTTTCAATGTCTCTGTACTTGAAATTGCCATGGCTTAGAACACTCTTTATCACGCATTAGTTTTATTTTTATCTTTTAGTATCTCAGAAAGATCCTCATTCTACCTTATCTAAATTGGCCTCCCTAATTTATCTCTTTCTCCTTGGGCGTTAACTTCCTCTATGAAAGTTTTCACTATTTGTAATCACTGATTCTCTTTATTGATTTGTTTTTGCATTTCTCTCATCATACTGTAAGCTTCATTTAGGTATCAACTTTGTCTTCTTTTTAGCAACGCCATTCAGTGCCTTGCATAGTGCCTGGCAAATAGTAGAGCTCAATAAATAAATGTTCAATAAATAAATGAGTGAAATAAAACTTAACCATACTTTTTATTGCTTACTTGCTCACAATGGGCAAGTGACATATTTGTATATGTGTGAAAAAAATCCTATTTTCCAAGTGGGAGCAATTATTTATTATTATTTCAGATACAACAATTGTGAAATTTAGTCAATATTTACACAATAGCAGTATGAGAGCACAGAGTAGTAACTTTGGAAAGAAGTGATAATTCTTTCCACTTTGCCATCATTTACATTTTTGTCAACTTTAGAAAAGGAGAAAATGGTGAGAAAAATCTGTAAAAAGTTTACACACAAAAGAATATTTCAATGAAGGAAAATATGTCAGCTTACTATACCATATTTTGTTCTTTCAAAATATTACAAAATTGACATGGGACATAATGGTGTTTGATGTTCTAAGAAAAATACAATATGTTTAGGAGACTGTATATGTGATGTGGATGCATCACTATGAGAACTATATAAGGAACTGCTAACATTGCAAAAGCACAGATTTTCAGAATGGTACGTATATGTGCTTAAAATTGCTGGTGTGCTATACTTAATTTTTATTCTATTTTAAAGGGTCATTCATTTATCTTTTATAGACAATTTTCACAGCTTATCATGAATCCCTAGAGCTGCTATGATTAAGTCAATACATTTACATAAATAGTATGTAAATGTACTTAAGTATTTAAGTATAGTGTTCTTGATATAGCCTAAGGTGTTTTATGTGAATATATCCAACATTTTGCTTTTTGAAGGAGAAAAATGTATTTTTATACTTCATCACACATACAGTAAATATCCTTTATGCTTGTACTAGATTCCCACCTTGCTTCACATCATCCATTTAATTTTTTATATATGCAGCATAATAAATTCATGTTGCTAAATTCAAACTTTGTAAGAGTCTGACCCATTGTAAGTGAATTTCATATCTTTCTCTGTGCTTCACTGATCTGGTCAGAATACGGACTTCCTTTTATATTAATGAGGATTTTGTTCTGTGTTTGAAGCCATGAAATCGGACGAGAATGTGGGAAATACCAGAAAAATACTGTTCAGTGATACTGTTACTATGAATGCTTTAAAAAAGATTTTCTTTCTCAAAAAAATAATAAACTGCTTTGAGCTTTTTAAAAGTCACAGAAAGTTAAAGCTAGTTCTATGACCTAATTCTGTAGAGGAGGGAAATGAGGTACTAAGTGTTGAACCTATAGTCACATTTCAGCTAGTGGTAAAAGCAGGAATAGAACTCAAGTCTACTACTTCGCAAACTGATGTTTTTCTCAGACTCATCTCTGGAAACTCAGTTTTTAAACAAAATTAGAAAATAATTATAATAATACCTCACATAAGATTGTTTTCAGGAGGAAATGAAATGAGATAATAGATACTATATACCATGCCTGCCCCATGGTAGGCATTCAATAAACTATAGCTGCTGTTATTACGATCATCTGCAATTGGCATTATTTTTATAGTTAATCATTACTACAAGGATGAATAATCTTACAGCACTTCAGTATGAGACAATCTCAGGATGGGTATGGTATAGAGCTCGCCTATGATTGGAAGAATTCAGCACTGTTTTGGCAGACCCTGGCTGCACCCAGTTTAAAAGTAATTAGTCCTACTCAACCAGAGTAATCTGGAAATTGGCTCTCAAACCATATTTGCAATTTTATGTGAAAAGGCATGATTCAATATACAGTAATGGTTAGGTACTTTCAGTGTTCAACCCTTAGGTCCTTGTGTAAAGAGGATTGATGTCAAAATGGAACGAAGCTTTGCGTGCAAAATAATGGCAGGAGAAGCCCCTTAATCAGATTTACATAGAAAAGGGGGGGATTGTGACATCATGTGAATGCCAACAAGTAGATGCACTGAATGTGAAAATCAGTTATTTTTAATGTTAGTGTACATATTAGCATTAATAACTGGACGTAGAGTTGTCCTTCCAGCCTCTGTGTTTCATAAAGGGAAAAAGAATTCAATGTCTGTCATGTTACATTTGAACAATATATTTACTTCAAATAAAGACATTAAAATACCTTGTAAATTAAGTAAATTCCATAAGATATCCAGTGGTCAAGTAAATAATGGGAAAGTTAGTGATAAACTATAGGTGAGGAAGAAATATTTTCATAATAATAATCACTTTTGTAGTAACAATCATGATGGTAGTGACAAATGCTTGATAGGTCAAACCACATGTGTACTCAACTGATCCATGACTTCAGAGTTACTACTATCAGCAGGACTTTTACTGGAAAAAGAAAACTGTAATATCTCTAAGCTCAGTTTGTCATCTTTAAAATAAGTTGGATTTTACCAAATGACCACTTAAGTCTCTTCCACCACTAAACTCTCAAAACAATTATATTGTTGATTCAAAGATACCCGTTTAAAGATAGAGCCTTCATACATATGGACCCAGAATCTATCAGGACTGAGGATTGACGGGAGATGTTCCACCCTGTGAGGTTCTATTATAATAGGTCAAATTGACACCCAGGAGTATTGGAGGATTTGGCAGTGAGCCCAGAGATACTGTTTCCATAATCACAACCTATTTTGTTCCTGACCCCCCAGGACAGCATAGACCTAGTTTTGACTTCAACAGGAAATCCCAAATTCAGAGCCTGAAGCAGAACTGCACTGTTTTGCAGAAATGGGAAATCAGTTGCAGTGTGCTGACCTATTCCCTTAGTGGAGGTGATATAAGTGGCATCACAAAATCAGCTTCCTTTTTTAATGCTCACATATCTTGACACTTACAGCTTATTACATCACATATTATCCTCCATCCAGATATTATCTGGAAGGTGGTCGAAGGTATTCGGTAGTCTTTCAGCCTCAGGATTCCAGGTTTTCAAAATTTTAAAGAGAAATCCATTCCAAATTTCCTTTGTTTAAACTATTCCAGAAACTGAAGTGCCTCTAAGTATAAATGACAGGATAATAGAACTTTAAGTCTTCCTTGCAGTGACTATTATGCTTTCATTTTGCACAGTAGAGCTCAAAATGCCTCACTTTATGCTGATGGTGAGCACTTTTAGAGTTTTTCATCTTCCTACAGTTAAAACATATGACAAAGTGGCCATTTGAAAAAGAAATGAAGGGGAAAAGTGAGCGTGAAATTCACAGAAATTGAGACCATAATAAATACTAAGTAAGTACACTTCCGTCTACTTCTACTTGTAGATAAAATTTCAAATATGCTACACCAAGAGATTTGCATTGACAGATTACTTTTTGTTTAAAACTAGATACTCTGGGAAAAAACCAATATTCATAGTAAAGACTGATTGGAAATATAATAATCATCACAAATCAATGTAAATCAAATACATGTATGTATATAAACATTTAATAATACATAAATAGTTCTGTAAAATATATAACTAAAGGAACTTAAATATTAAAAATTAATGTTTTTATTTCAAAATAATTTCTATATCCATTTGGGTCTGGACACAGAAAGCAAATTATTATGTATATAGCAAAATAAAAATAAAATAAAATAAATGCCCTTTCTGAATATGAACTTTAATCCTTAAATTAGTGTAATTTTATATTATAATAAAGGTAAAATAAAAATTTCATATAAATGTCCCTCTTATTAAAAAATGGAAAGAAATCAAAATGAAGCTAATTCTTTTAGAAAAAAATTATATAAACAATATAATAGATTTTTTTTTACCATAAGTGTACTTTCTACTGATAAACATGTAAAGTTAAACAGACAAAAATGAAAACATTAATCATTATGTACCAAATATCATTTTGGGAAATCATATTAGAATTGTTTAAGGCAAACTACATTTTTAACTCTTGATTAAAAATAAATAGTGGCATCTTTGACATAAGTGGCCTAGTTTTTCAAATAAATTATTAAATATAATTAACAAGTGAAAGATTTTAAAAACATTACATTTTAAAATGTATCTAAACACATATAACTAAAGAAATGGCATCTGTGTGAGAGATGAGGGATTCCATTTTAAAGATTAAGAAACCCACATCAACTAGGGTAAAAGCTAATGAATCAGTACAGAATTTAAAACTTGATTCAAAGTTTCTTTTAAGAAATGTATCACATAATGTCAAAATGATATAAATGATAATTCTTTATATTTTGTAATTGTTTCTACATCAGGCTAAGATGCTAAATCATCCTAAAGATTGGATATTTTGTAAGTGGTTATGTTATACTAAGAGATGTAAAAGCAAAAACTTAATTATCATGTGATGATCTTTTATCATAGCTCAGTTTTGATTTGTAACATTTAATTTCGACTCATTTAGCTATAAAAATATTTTATATTGTATTTTGATATCTTTTAAGCATTACAAACAGCATTAGTAATAGAAAGAGATTAAAGTTATTTGAATACCTGGCTTTATCATGATCTGGAAGTGCTTTGTGTTTCGTTTTCCTGCTTTATTAACATTTATGGAATTTTTGCACTAAAATATCAGCCCCATAGTTTCATGAATCATTGCAAAAACATCAGGGAGTATCATTTATAATGTACAGCAATCCATTTTGATACATGAAAGTAGACCTGGTTGCAGTATGCCATTTTTGGATTCGATTTTCATATAATTTGAGGTAAGTGCTAAATTATGATCTTGACTGATACTTACTAGTGAGCCAGTCGTGGCATTAAAGTCGATATGGATCAAAATGAAAGAACAGAAAAGAAAGGCATTAGAAATACTTTGATTTAATAAACAGGCTATACATAAAATTTTGTATTTTAGTATGCTAATTTTAATACCTGGACTTAATACCTGACCAAAGTGTACTTTCACTTTTATTTCCTTAGTAAGTCTTTCTTCAATTATCTTTTCCTGTATGGTCAAACATTCCAAGTTTTTTTAATGAAAATTTATATCATATAAATCTTATTTGAAAGTTTTAGAAGATGAAATGTAATTCAGAATTCAGGAGAACTATGAACTCCTATGTCAAGTATCTAAAAATTAAAATAATTTTAACTTAATTATTTTATGAATATATAGATTTAGCATATAATTATAATTGCAACAGTTTTCTATTGTAAATAGATATTCTGGTAATACTTCTTAACCTAATGCAATCCATCATGCATTTTTGAATGGTAATTTATTAAAAATATACTAAATATTGTCTTTTTTAAGTGTAAGATTTCACATACTACAAACTGCAAAACTTTACGTAAAAATTAGAGTTCAATAAGTATAAAAGAATACATTTTTAACTGAGTAATTTAGAATTCTTTTCTATCATAAATCTACTTTTATAGGCACATTAAAAATCTAAATAGCAAAGGTAACACTCTGCAAATAAAATGGTTAAGAGATATGAATAAATCAACTATGTAAAACATGTTGAGTTTTCCAGAAGAGAAATGTTAAACTGTTAATGTTTTATTGTGAATAATTAATAAGCTCACATCTGATACGTTTTCCAGCTCTTAATATAATAACTTGTATTATGGGATTATCAGTGATATCGGCCCACAACTAGACAAAAGATGTAGCCAAAAAAACAAATCTATAAATTCACTTGAAAAAGATCACAATGGGTTTTGTGATATTAAACAACTCTTTTCAAACTTTCCTTTATAAAATGTTTAAAATAACACTTGTTAATATAAAAAAGAATATGTAAACCATTAACAGCAAAACAATTATTGAGTACAATTAATCCACCATACAACTTAAGATAAACTAAAGATAAATAAACTGAAACATTTAATTAAATTGCAAGAGAAGAATAAGCTGGTTTTGACATTTCTGAATTTTAAGTATCTTCTCTGCCTAAATATAAGCTACTTGGTACTTTATTTGCATCTTTTTATACAGTTAAAACTCTCTTTGTTTAAGGGTTGAAGTAGTAACCTTTAAATTAGTGTCTATTTAATTTAATAACTAAATCCATCAAACTATAGGCCTACTAAAACGATTTCATTTTCCTTGCTGGTTAATCTAAAGTGCTTAATCTTAAAATGTTAACTGTCAAAATAATAGACCTTTTTTCCCTCCATAAGAATAACTTGAATTTCTTACACATTTCCTGTCAATCATTCCATCTAAACTGGGTGTGCATAAATTGTTCCACCACTGTGACTCTCTCGTAAGTTTGTAAGTTTGGACAGTGTTACTCACCCCTACCACGAAAAGGAAATAAGATCATATTCTGAAATGGATTTACATTTCTATGCTTATAGTCAGAATGTATTTTTAGTGAGGGGAAGATCTGTTACACAGTCAAATAACAGTTTGAGAAAACAGAGTATTATGGAATACATCAATGTGTTAGGGATAGGAAGTAAAATACCACAGAATTTATTAATCAATGTTACACATACTTCTTCCTTAGGTGAATTTTTTGCTACTCAAGCCATTACCTTTTGTGTTCACATATTAGTAAAAGCCGCACTTTTACTTTTTTTTTCTTTTTTGGAGCAAAAACTTTAATAGGCAAGAAAAAAGAAAGGAAGAAGAAAGCAGCTCCCTCGTACAGAGACGGGGGGGTGGATTTGAACAAAGAGAAAACCCCCCAAAGACGCACTTTTACTAAAAAATATTATCATTAATTCTTTGCTATATATCCTGGCATCCTATAATGTGTATGACTAAGTTCATGCATTGACATAAGCAAACACAGTGTTTCATTAATGAAAAGAAGACTTTGGACTGAGAAAAAGCCCACTGACATTGTCAGCCAGTTACTTCAGTGTTATATTCGAGGTGGTTTGATATTATTTTTTGTGTGTTAAACACAAAAGCCAAAATGTAAAAGTCACAGGACTAGTTTAGGTCTTGCAATCCAGAGTTACATGGTCTCAACAGTTGTTCTTTTCTATTTTAATTTAAAGCACTAAACAAGAAACTATTCACTAAGTTTTAGAGCTGCATTTTAAACAGGCCAGCCTTTGAATTTCTAATATTTTAATGAAAGCTTCAATAAAAAGCTGTGGTTTGAAGTAAGAACATATTATAGTTTTGTAAGACAATTTCCAGTTGGTATAATGAGAACCCATATAATCTAATTGCTTAACCAGTAACATTCATTTTTACTATTATATAATCACCTATGTTCTAAGTAAATTTTTATTAAATACAGTTCCAATACAGATATTAGGAAACTTATTTTATGCTACTGTAATACTAAAACATTGTGTAAGTGCTCAAATAGTTTTGTCAGGGCAATTCCCTTCCACGGGAATTTAAAAATTATTTGTGTCATAGATGAATGAGAAAACTTTAATAATAATCCATGAGACAATAACACACACACACACACACACACACACACAAATGATCTAAAGGTCTTATTCAATATTGTATGCCTTTTATAAAATTAAGCTGATTCTCCTAGATTGTAAACTGGGATATAATTAAATACCAGAGTAAAAAATTGGGACAGCTACTGGAATTACAAAAATAATAATAAATTAAATAAAAGAATGGTTTAAGTCCTGGAAAAATTCAATCTAATGCTATAATTATAAAGATAGCAATGTGAGCATTAGATAACACTAATAAGAATACTATGTAAGTTTTACATAAAGAGAACGCAAAATGGGGGCTTAAAATATTTCCCAAATGTAGAATTTACCAGACAAGTAAAGTGATAATTTTTAATTTAAGATATGTGGTTTAATTAATAATAATAACTTGTAACTTTAAATCTACAGGAGAGCCTAAAACAGGTCAGCACTGGATCAGTGTTGCACAGAACCTGACTTTAATTGTCATTTTAAAAAAATCAATAGAAAGCAGTGGTTCTCAAATTCTAGCAGGCATCAGAATTGGGCTTGTTAAGACTCAGATTAGGGTTCAGAGTTCTTATTCAGTGGGCCTGTTATGTGGTCTGAGAACAGGCATTTTTAACAAGTTCCCAGGTGACACTCAGGCTACTGCTAAGAAGGCCCCATTTTGAGAACCACTTTCTGAAGTACAGCATAATGCGTTCAGCACTTTCTTTTATAAAGCCTATCATCACATTCTCAAAAGACATTTATTGACTCTGGAATCAAATATTAATGAATTTGGGAATTACATGCAAGCACTATCATTTTATAATCACTAAAACATATTTTCTGATAACTATGGATACACGAATAATTTGTCCTGGGGTAATATAATTATGTTTCATTATAAATGGTATTATATAACTTATAATTGGTTATACAGTAACTATTGCTTTGATGTGAAAAAGTGTGTATGTTTTCCTTTTCCTAACTGGTGCTTCCTTAGTCTACTCAGTTCTGAAAGACTTTCCATACTTTAAAGGAAAAAAGAGAAGGCAAATCTACTTCTAGAAAGAACTTATTACTACATCTGTGACATGTAAGTATGTTCTGGTGAAGAGACAACAGTAAGGGCTTGTAGAAACAACCACTTTCATACAGCTTAATATTTAATAATAACCACATCCAAGTCCGCTCCTTGAAAGGAGGATGCTGCTTTACATTCCTTTGACTTCCCCACCAAGTCTCCAACAGCCTGAATTGTAAGAGGTCCCGTACATCATGGATGCTTCAAGGGCAAGGTCTGTTAATTATTCCTCAGTAGCCCCAGCAGTTAGAAGAATACCAGTTGCATAGTAGGTACTTAAGAAATGTTGACAGACCTGGACACAAACCTCATGAATAGTACATGCATAATGGATATTTAATGATTTACTCTGAAAGACATCCTAGTTCTTTTGAATATACAAGTTGCTTTTTCTCAGCAAGTTCATCCCTTGCTATAAAATAAAAGATGGGCTAGTGTAGGTGTTTGTATATTAAGGCAGATAACTTCTCAAGTGTCCAACTGGCCTTATGCTACTAAGTTTGCCCACGTCTCTGATATAGGAATTTTAATAAAAATGCTTTAACACTAAAACAAGTTTTATTGTGTACTTTTTAATAATTTAGATATGACTTTGTACACATAAAATATATTTTTAAAATATGCACATCATTATTGTTGCTTGTAATATAAGCTATAGGTTTAATGAGAATAGAATGGTGGGAGACAAATTTTACTCTGTTATGGCTGTAAGAAGGAGCTTTATAACCCAGTACTAGGACTTCTGAGGCTTAAATCGACTTGTGTATTGCCCCTAAAAATGTTTCTACTAATTTCTACTGCTAAAGTATATTAATTTAGATATTATCTTTGTTTTTTCATCAGCTCTGAGAATTGTATCCAAAAACATACAAGTGAATTAACTGCATCCATTCAGTGACAACTGCACCATTACAAAGAAAGGATAGGCATAAAACTCAATGACCAAAAAGCTATGAAGCAGTTCCCTCCTTCTCTCACTGATCGGTAACCCAAACACCCAGGAAAAAACAATTGCAGAATATAGGATATGTGACAGGGGTGAAATTGCAACAGCATCATAAGCCCAAATGTCTCGATAAAACTAAACTAATTTTTTCCTAATATAATATGAAAGTCCACTAACGACAAAACACTTGAGTAATAGAAGTCATTCAGAGACTAAAGAAAGAAAGAAAGAAAGAAAGAAAGAAAGAAAGAAAGAAAGAAAGAAAGAAAGAAAGAAAAGAGAAGAGAAGAGAAGAGAAGAAAGGAAGGGAGAAAGGGAGGGAAAAAAGGGGAAATAATAAGAGAAAAAAAAAGAATAAAAAAAGAAAAAGTCCTACTGCTCTGCCTGTTTTTAATACTGACACCCCATAAACAAATCTGTCCCTGGGATATGATACAGAGGCCTGGAGCCTGTGACCTCCTTTCTGAATCTATCAGGAGACACAGCCCACACCAAAACACCAGGAGTGTTGCTTCTGCCAAATATCCTTTACTAACTTCAAAGAAAGAATGGAGAAAGAGCTGTAATGATGCTTAACACGAAAGACTGCCTTTCTGCTTCCTTTCCTTTCCCCATAAACTGAATGAACTGTCATTATAAGACAACATACTGCTGAGTTAATGTAACTTAAAAATTTACTGCAGGTTGTATGCCTGGAGGCACATTATGGGGCCACCTGTAGGCATCTAATTCCAGTGAAAATAATAAATAATTGTGGAGCATTCCTCAGAGTCTAGAGAGAGTGGATAAGAATCGTGTTGCTTGTTCACTCCAACATGGATTCTGTTGTGGAGGAGGATTAGAGAACTGAACTCTCTCCAACAAATGAGTAATCCTTCTCCCCACAAAAGAGTTCGCTAAATGCTACACCAGACACCTGGGTGCCAGATCTACACAGCCATTTTTGTGCACTTTTGATAATCCACCTGCAGAAATTACCACTTGGCAATTGCTTAATATAGCACGTTGATCCATTTGAGGACTTTTTTTAAACAGTAAAGAAAGCTATTTTGTTTGTCTCTCTGTATGCTGTTTATCTTTTTGAAACCCCTCCTCACATTTTGGCAAAGATAGTGACAGTAAGAATATCTGTGATATGACTCCAATCACTTATTTGGGAGAAATTAGTATGTGTATTTTAGCAATGCTCAGAAACCTTGACCTTTTTTTCACTGGAAAGAAAAATCAATTTACTACAGAGCTGCTTTTTTTTTAAAAAAAAAAAAGATAGAAAGAAAAGGCCAAAGGATTTGTTATCGTGCTTTTGCCACAAGGTAGGTGGGTTAGTATTTATCCTGTGACTACTCAGAGTATGTATGTTGTTTATTTTAGATAAGATAAAATATTCTAAGATAGTGAAATTTTACATATATGTGTGTCTATACATATATAACATGAACTTTTATTAAGCAGGTTTCAAAAGATAGTCTAATTTTTGTTCAGTTGGGTTATAAATTACTTATAAACTTTACTAATGTAGTCCTCATCTTACAGTCACTGCAAATACGGTTTGGGTTTAAAATCTATGACAACCTTTGATCATAACAACCACATGGTTTGGAATTAAGAAAACTAGATTGAAATGATCATGTAAGTAAGTAGTGAAGATTGGATGCTCGGTGGTATTCAGGTTGACATTTCCTTTCCATTTGTACTACACGAAGGGTTAATAAGGTTTGCATAACCTTATTCTTTGAAGGTTTTTTGGCAGAGGCAGACTATTTAAGGATTGCTGCCAAAACAGATTTTAACCCTTTTAATCATACTGTTAATAACCACATTGTGCACGGTACAGAGCATACTGCACATAAGGCAATATCACTCTGAACACAGTTTGACCTGATACCCAATCAAGGAAAGGTTCCTAGAGACACTTGCCATTTTGGTTGCTATGGTGAGTTTCATATTTTGTGGAAACCACTGCTAGATGTCTTAAAATAGAACTTTGCCAAGAAAAACATTGGTCCAGTGGCATATGCTGGCAGAGCCTACCAAGGTTGCTCAAATTCCCTTCCTTTGTTTTTCACTCTCCCCACTGGGGCAACTGCTCCAAGCATCAGCCCACTAGTCTGGCAGGCAGAGAATCCAGAAACTTGCTGCTAATTACAATGTTGACAATTCCCAACCTGTTTACTGGCGCCAGCAATCAAACCGCATCCTCTCGAGTGAACCAAAAAGCACTTGCTGGCTTTAGCTTCCTGAGGTTCCAAGCTGGCTATATTAATTACTGTTAACTTAAAACTGTATGTTGTACAGAAGAAGCTTAATTAGCTGGTACGAGGATTAATATCTATCCTTTACACAATTTAAAACATTTTGTTCTTGGCCAAATTATGTGAATCTATAAAATATTTTTCTTTGGACAAAATATTGATTATTTTAGGTGTGGCTTCTCAGTGCCAATTTTTCCACTGGATTATTTTCAGTTGAGCAAGCAAATAGATTTTAAAAAGTTAGTCTGTCTGTCTATCTACCTACCTATCTTGGGATTATATCTACAACCTTTTTAAAAAACTTTAGAAAGAGAATGAACACAGTTATTTACAGTTATTGTTTATAATTACTAAAATAGGAAAACCTATTAAGTGGGATTAAATGGTCAAAAGGATATCAACTTTCTATCTTGATGAATTTAAAACAAAGATAGTTACACCATTTTTCTAGTGAACCCTCAATGCTATGATAGAGGAGTGATTTGGTAGTCATATGGCACATAATGGTGTATCTATCAGTGACAGGCTAGATATACAATGGTGATCCCATAAACTTGTAATACTGTATTCCTACTATACCTTTTCTATATTTAGAGTGTTTAGATTCACAAATACTTACCATTGTGTTACAATGGGCTACATTATTCAGTATAGTAACATGTGGCTGTACAGGTTTCCAGCCTAAGAGCAGTAGGCTGCCATACAGTCTAGGTGTATAGTAGGCTATACCATGTAGGTTTCTGTAAGTACATTCTAGGTTGTTCCTACAATGCCAAAATTGCCTAAGGATGTGTTTCTCAGAATGTATCCTTGTTGTTAAGCAACATATGTACGAGGAGCATGCTTCACGATTGATAAGTTGGTTGAACCCACAGTGCAAAATCACCTTCTCAAACCCCTAAATTGTTAGCATTGCAAGTAACCCAGATGTGGCAGTGGCAGACCACCATGCAATTTTCATAAATAGCACAACAGAAGTGAACAGGGTTCAATTGCAAAATTGAGAATTTTACTTTGATTCTGCCCTAATCCAAGAGCTGATCTGTCCTTGTTTATTCAACAAGATAACTTTGAACATTTAAAAAGTGAAGTAAAAGTAAATATAATTTTAAATTGTATATTAAAATGTGATTTTACTTCTGTTATTTGGTATGAGAACATCATGGGGTCACTATTATTTAACAATGTCACTTTAAATTTTTCATTGAATACACTGCATTACAAATATTTTTGTATCCAATCTTTTAGTCAACATTTGCATTTGGAAGCTTATTAAACTGAGTTGATATAATTGTGATTAACATTTCCCTTGTTTTACTGAAATATTTTCAACTAGGGTAAAAGGTCAAATTATTCCTTTAATTATGATTCATCTTCTGTTTCTACATTAAGATAGCCTATACCATTTTCCAAGATTTAAAAAATCATTAGTACAAGCACACTAGAGACCTTTGGAATCTGCTGATACATTCACATCTATATATACAATATAAGAAGTTTTGAAAAGTTTAGATTACTTGGGTAAAATATCACTGAACAGTATGAAAAATATAAGAATTATTCTCAGACAATAGGAAGAGTAATGTGAGAAAAACTTCAACATTTAGTGAAGTTTTAGTGTGATATATTAGAAAGAAAACACCCAACAAGGACTGAGAAAATGGGTTCCAAATATTATCTGGGTGTCCATGGAGAAGTTATTTGGATTCTCTGTGTTGTGAGGACTTCATATGGGAAACATGGGAATTGTATTACATACCAAAGAACTAGATCTGAGATAGAAATTTATAATGACAACTAAATATCATATGAGTTTACTATGAGCTTATCAAAGACTTTTGAAATTTTGTATTCCATGTGGTTATAGGAATGGAAAATAGTCATATTAAAAGCAAACAAATGATCAGGTGGAAATGTTACGTATTTGGAAATAAAGGCCAAGTTAGACAAGGACAAATGTGTCAATCTTCTCTATCTTTATCATGGTTAACTAACAAATAGATTTCCTCTCTAAAATCTAAATCAATTAAGTGAATAGGAAAAACTAAACTCTTGGTATCAGTATTTTATATCAGGAAATACTGTCTTAACAAATCCTCCTAGGTTACTTTACTTCTAGAGCATAAATTCAAGTATCACACATATGTTTTCTAATAGAAAAACTGTTAAAAAGGCTGTCTCTTTTAAGCCATATCCCCCTAGGCTCAATTTTCAGAAGTCTGTCTTTTCAGACTGATGTTCTTTCTTTTATTTGAGAAACATCCAGATTTCTTGCCTTTCTCAATTTTCTACAGATAAGCTAGGCTTATTTTATTCAGTTTATTTCTATTTTAACTGATTCAAATTTCTGTATCAGAGCATGACTTTGAAAGCAAGAACTCTGGGATACACTTGTCACTCATACTATGAAAGAATCCTTCTACACAGATAAACTATATACAATCAATATTGAACACTACCCATCACAACAGGGTAAACGGTACCATATAAAGAACAAGACCTCTTCTAATGTTTCCTAAGATTTATATTTTTTCAAGGTGTACTGGTCCCAGACACCAGGAATTTCATTATTGTTACTTTAATACATCACCAAAATCTGCACATTCTTCACTCCAGTCCACATCATTAACATTGTTACTTGCTATCATTGTCCCTTTTCTCTTGTCAAATTAATTGTTATCTACACAAATCACCAAACGTAAATGTGAAACCACCTCAAAAGTTTAATGTCACTCACTATTTTTAATAAACATAGCATTCACAACTAACAAAAACCTGCTTGTCTGTGGTAAAGAATCTCCTTATTTTGACTCTGTTATAATATATAATATTAAAACAATTTCAAAGCTGTTTTATGGACAACCACATCCAACAACAAAAAGGAACATGAGATATTTTAATAAAAGTGTGAATAAATGGCTTCCAAACCTCACACTCCTACCCCGATATATATTTGAAGGCAATTACTTTTGAAAGATTTGTAGAATTTTTATTGAACTTATTCTCAAAGTTTTTATTTTTTAATTAATTTTTTCTCCTTAAATCTCTATTCTTTTTATGCTTGCTTCCATTTAGCACACAAATCAGAGTCAAAGTTTTCAATGGACATAATGTTTTATACCCATAATTAAACTGAGAATGGATAGTATGTAAACTATCTGAATAAAGCAATAGCTGATAAACTATATTATTTTAATTTTTAGAGGATGGGTGTATTATTTTGTGATCAAAAAGTCAATTTATATTTACTATAAATTGAACCTCCCGGAGAGTCACACCTTTCAAATAAAATTGTAACTTAGTCTGTTTTCCTAGTAAATAATTTTTTTAAACTAAAAAAACTTACACAGATCTTTAGCTTTGAAAATATGCCTATCATAGTAATTATTATATTGCACAATGTGCATTTCTATTGATTACTTCTTAAAACTTTATAAATTCTTACAAATATTTATACATTTAATATTAAATAAATACATTAGGTAACATTCACATGGACTAAAATTTTCTATTTCAATAGTAGATAAACAGATTCTTGGAGTTTCAAAAAGAATATCAGCTTGAAAGCAATGTTCCCATGGATTTTTCCGTTATTTAAAAGTTATATCAAATAATCCGAGAGAATGTATTTTCCTTCTTGGCAAAGAATAACTGCACTATTAGTAAACAATTAAAGAATTAAATTTTATGTTAACATTAAATTAAACAAATATATGCTGTATAACAATCATTTTATATAATACTGACTTTAAATAATTATGAAAAAATGTAAAATTTATATTCATGTATGCCCCAAAAGGATATCATTGCTTTCACAAAATTCATAAATATTTTGAGCACCTACTATGTGCCAAACACTGGACTAGGTATTTTAAAAGATTAACCATTTTAGAAGAATTAAATATCCTAGACAATTATTGGTCCTTTTAACAGAGTGGAAAAAAACAGTAATTTTCACGCTGTTCCAAATATTGTAATTGAATTTAATAGCATAAACATTTACACAAGGAGTAAACATTTTTAGAGGCCAAGTGTTCATGTTCATTCTTTATCCACTACAATCATATACATCAACTTTGAATGGAGTTGTTTGTGATTTGGCCTCATTAGGCTAAAATGCTTATGAAGATAGATCTGCAGTTTGAGTAGCTTCAAATTTATTATACAGATGTACATATACGTGTACTCCCATGCTAACACATTAGAATGAATCTGTAAAGCATTCTTTTGGGGCTTTTTTCCCTACTAAAACTTCAAATAAAAAATGAAGCATGAAAAAGCAACAAATATTTCCATGTGTTTCATGCTTTAAGAATTTAAGTAAAAATCTTAAAGACCATTTTATTATTTAATACTAAGACAAAATGTTGGTGAATACTTTTTAAAAGCTTCTGTCTTAGTTGTGATATCAGTTGGCCCACCATCTTTACATGAAATGAAGAGTAGAATTCATACCAAAAAAAAAAAAAAAGGCTTTCTTTGAAATGGAATCCTAAAGAGGTAAAAAGGCCTTAAGTGAATCTAAATCTAGCCCTTCTCATGGATGAGACAAGTGAAGACCAGGCAAGCTGTGTGATAGGTCCATTGTCATAGTTCACAACAGAATCTGTACTCGAAATCAGATTTTCTAGTCTTATTCCAAAGTTCTTTCTACCACAGGATATACCTCTCTCCTTAAGTATCATGTAATTGAGGGACAAAATGAAATTTGAGATTTCTCCATGTAACAGCCTCAATTCTCTAATTTGCTTTGTCTCAGTAAACACCAAAGCCTATATAAATAACAGTTATGGAAAAAAATACATGAAACTGGATCCATAAAGTAATCATTCTATAACTTTAATTCCTGTGTAGTTATCTGTAAAACAATCCAGGATATTTGGAAGTCTTATCATGATATATTTCTATTACAAAGGAAAAGGTCTTTTTCTTATATCTGCTTCTGACAGAATAGTAGGCATGACCTTCATTCATTCATTCATTCATTCATTCTTCTTGGAATCCAAAAACTAATGGACTATTTGGCAGATATATAAAAAACTATTTTAAATGAGTAATTTTTAGTTTATCTTGAGACTTCTTTGAACCAGTTATTGAAATTGACTACACTAGCCTAGAGAGACAAAAATAGGCTTCAAACAATTAATACTTACTCATGTATTGAATACAAATTTTAAAAACAAAATTGCAAGAAATATCAACTTTCCAATTAAAATGTATCATTTTTATAAAAATAATCTTTTCAGAAAAAGTGTTTCCAAAAAGCACATATTTCATTCAAGTTTACAAATAGACACTACTTTCAAATTATGCAATTATGTCACTATTGTAATATAATTTGTCAAGTTTTTAAAAAGCATATTATGATACAAATTTCATTTGAACTGGAAACATAGTATTAATAGATTCCAGCAATATGTCTTTTTTAGTTTGTAATTTAACTGAATGAGATTCAGTATTGGTTTTAAATTAATAAAGGCAATAACCCTTATTTAAAATCTTTGAACTGCATGTTTTAGAACTCATAGGTTTTTAACATTTGGTTCTAGTTTGATCTACTATATATATATATATATATATATATATATATATATATATATATATGTATTTTCAAATACTATGAGTCTCAAAGGGCTTTTCCACAAATAAAGCAAATGAAGTGTTGTCTTTACCCTTGCATATGTATTATAATATTTTAATTGTGTTGAAGATCAGACTGCCTTGCTTAGCTCACATTATTATTAGCCAGGATGTAACAGAACCCAGAACTCACAAGATACAGTTGGTAATAAATTTTTAAGCTGGTCAACAATACAAACATACAGATACACTGATTTTATTGTTAGGCTGCACTCAACAAACTCAACTAATTACTGGGTAATAAACACATTTCAAGAAATTTAAAATATTATAATATATCTTTTTAGCTTATGTTTTTTGGATGAACTGCAGTGTTTCCTCAACTAAAGTGTTTATTTTATACAATCATGCAAAATGTTTTCTAGACTTAAATGCAAGACTTGTAAGTCAAGATTTAAAGTATAAGCACTAAGATAAAAATCTGAAAACATTTAAAAAACAAATTGTACTACAAAGCTATTTGCTTAAAATCTACTTACCATTTGTGTATGTAGTTGTACAGCTATCAATAACTAAATTCAATAGCTAAATGATTTAAAAGTCTTTAAATATTCTGATGTCATTATTATATTTTTTCTTCTTACGGAAAATATATCCAAAAGAAATTTACTTTTAAACAGTAAGCATCCCATGCAGAATACACTACTTTCCAACACAGTAAGAACATCATTCTGTCATTTCCGTGATACAATGGTAGCTGCACCTGTACATATTGACAAGATGGTGAACAATTGTGATGGCCTTATGCTGTCTTTCCTTCTATGTCCTTAGCACTTCTCCTCTGCCCTACATAAAACACAAAAATGTTTCCCAATATACCCATCATCTCTAATTTTGTTGTCTATTTTTATATTTGAAAATTTCTCATGACTAATGTGGAATATAATAATACAAAAATTGATAATAGGGTTTTTGGAATACTCCTTCCATCAAAATGCTACTTCATCGTTGCTTGCCTTTGCTTGGACTTTCACTGGGACCTCTGTTCTGGTTCTAGATTGGCATTGCTCTGACACCAAGAGCCACATCATTCTAGGGCTCACAATGGCCTCAGGGAAAGTTCATGGGGTTGTCATAATGCTCTATGGATCTTTAACCACGAATACCATCTCCACTCCCCACAATTTTATTCAAGCAACAACATCAGAACAGAATTCACAAATACAAAGAATAAAATAAGCAAATTTTCTGAAAAATGCAGATTCTATCAAGCTACTTACTTGGGACTCAGTAGCAAATGACCAATCAAGATGATGTTTCTTATACTTATTAATGAATATTATAGTATAAAATTGACCATTTATAGACATTATATAAATTTAAATGGGCGACCTAAAATCTCCCATCTATACATCATAAATTGTGTTCATAAATTCTGAGTATTTAAGCAGGATTTATTAAAGTAAAACTAGTGGACAAAAGTAATTTTCAGAATTTGTCTCCCTCCTCCTTTACTGTGCCCTCAGTATTGTCAAATGAACAGCTTAAGCTGAATCCACGTTCCTTTTTTCAGGAAAAATTTCTATCACCTTTGTAAAGCAAAAGAAATATTAGAAAAGGCTGCTTACCCTTCTAATCTTAGGACATCAATTGAAAAGCCATCCAAAAATTATGACTACTTAACACTACTTGGATCTAGCATGAAAAGCACAAACAAGCATTTTGTACTTCTTTAATCATGGCTATGGACAGTGACAGGGCAAAAGCAGTCATTGACTAGTGGCGACATAATTTAAAATTATTTTTTCTGGGAAGAAAAAAGCTGCCTTGTAACAATAAAAATTAACTCCAGTAATTTCAACTTAATAAAGTTTTAATTTTTCCCACTTTCTTATCTTAAAAGGTGTGATGATGGAACATTTTCACCCCTAACTTAAGTAAGAACCAGTTCAGACTGACACCTAATGGAAACTATTATAGGAAAATAATTCTGCAAAGGAAAGAAAGCAATGAGATAAGTATTTAAACAACAACAACAAAAATACTTTCAGTTAACTATGAGTAGAGGTTTCCTTTAGATTTCATCACTAGCATTTGCAATTATTCCATTCTAAACATTATTCTTCCTCTATGAAGCAACTGCAATAAATTTGCACAAAACTGAATAGAATAGCTTATTTTTCAAAAGTTCTTCCTCATCCCCTCAACAAATGCCAGAGTGTTAAATCTTCTGTTTCTCACAAACTCTGTCACCAGGGCTTCAGCTCTCTTTCTTCCTTTCAAATCCTAAACACTTATTATTTAGCCAACCAGCATGAGGCCAACTTTCCAGAGACCACCTAGGAACTAGAGTATGTAGCTTCTACTTTTCTAATTTCCCAAGGAAACAATGCCACCAGTAGACATATTGCATTTTGTTAAATACATAACAAGCATAATATTTAAAAGCCCTAAATCACCAACTGGTAGATCCCTAGAGAAAAAAGGTAATTCATGGAATAATGAAGGAAAGAACAGGAGTTACATATTCTCTTGCTGGTGATAGAATGTCGAATGAAAAGACAGCATCTGTGTTTTCTTTCCTACTTCAACTCATTCTTAAAATGGACTCGCCCCCGGGAGCTTCTGAGAAGGGCTCCACCCGTTCCCTGCAGACGACAATGTTCTTTGAGCGCAAAAGCTGTGAGTATAGATACCCTGGGAGTAATTGTGGGATCAGACACAATGGGGTGGGATTAGGGGTAGGGAGAGGGTGTGTGTGGAGTACCCTTCACTGGGAATCCTAAATATTAGAAGAAAGGCGAAACCCTAGGTGGGGAAGCATGAGAGTGTGCCTGCTTCCTTCAAGACACCTCGGTGTCAGCCTCTCCAGGGTTCAGACTGCTCTTGTGGGCAAGAGCCCAGTGGGGCACACGCACTTCGTGCCTGAGAAAGGCCCATCCTCCAGGGGGAGAAGGTATCTGAGATGTAGCTCAGCTTAGAGCGGTCCCAGAGCGACAAGAGGGAGAGCTTCACAGGCCTCTAAGTTTATTTGATTTTTCTCCTGCAGTTTCCATTTCTCAGGAATTCAGTCTTCGTGCGCAGCCCGTGCACAACCAACGACCACCACGCAGGGAGGAAACCTGGTCTTAGTGTTTGGCCGCGCTAGTGGAATCTTCTGGGCGCCTGGTACGTTCTTGTCCCCAGCACTCTGTCCTTCCACCTTTGAAGCGCCTCGATAGGACGGTCCCAGATGCCTCACAAGAAGGAAAGGCAAGGTGCAAAGCTGGCAAAGCTGTGTGGTCCGACGCTGGCGAGAGCTGAGACCTGGAGCCCCAGCCCACGCCTTCCACTCTGGGTCATCCTTCCCAGCTTCATCTTGGGCATGCCAACTCCTGCCACGTCCGATTGTCCCCAGGAGTGCCCGGGCATGCTTGAGGGGTGTGGTGATGGTGGCTTCCTCTTCGCTAGGAGGTGACAAATCCGTGTTGTTTTATCGTCCATTAATATTTGAAACAAACAAACAAACAAAAACTCTAAGTAGAAGGAGGGAGAGGCTCTCTCTTGCTCCCATGCCTTCAAGGTTGACCTGAGAGGGGGGAAGTGCCTTGCGTTTGTTGGTGTTTAAGACTCGTCCTAAAGGAAGAGGCAGGGAAGACAGCGCTGAAGAGGTGTCCCAAAGAGATTGGACGTCTGAACAGTCACTGCCTGCCCCAACCTCTTTCAGGAAGGTTCCAGGTCTGTGCCACACTGCAACCAATCCGGTTCCCATCCTGTTTCTCCACCCCTTCTCGGAGAATCCGAAAAGAAAATATGCGTTCCTGAGAGACCCGCCACACTTCCGATCTGGAAGTTCCGCGGGGACCCAGCCCCCGGGCCCCCGCCCCCTCCCCAGCTCGGCCGCCAAGTCTGGTTGCGGAGCGGCGCGGCCGGCCGGGGGTGGGGCTCCGGCACCGCCCCGGGCCCGGGATTCGCGAAGTCACGCGCTTCCGCAGGCTTGCGGGGGCACCTTCGCCCACGGACACGCCCTTTCTGCGGAGGCAGCCCCCAGCGACCCTCTGCCCAGCTTCGGCGCCTCACTCGCGACGCTCCCAAACTGCTCAAGGCCTTTCAGTCGTTCCCAACTTTAGAAAATCGCCCCGTCCGCGTCTCTCCCTCCAGCCGCACCCCACCGTGGAGAGGAGAGGAGCGGACTGGGAACGCCGAACCGCCCCGCAGGCTCGGGGGAACGGACCCCCTTCCGCTCCCCGCCCATCCCCTTCACCTCGCCCCCCGCCCCCTGCGCGAACCCATTTTCCAGTCCTGGTCACCAGAGGCGCAGCGCACAGCCTTTCCGGTGGAACCAGTGCGAAAACACCCGAGGAAAGGAAAAGAACAAGAAAGTGCTACCTTGGCAACCACGGGCGTTTAGTGGCCAGCTGGTGGGCTGGGGAGGGCGGCCGCTGCCCCCCTGCCGCTGGTACTCTCCTCGACTACGCGTATTCTTAAGCAATAACAACGTAATCCGTATTATCCACCCAAGAATACCCGTCACCGAAGAGAGTCAGAGGACCAAGCTGCCGCTGCCGCTGCTACCGCTGCCGCTGCTACTGCCGCCGCCGCCGCCACCAGAACTCTTGCTGCTCGCTGAGCCCGCCCCTGCCTGGGGATGGGCTGAGCTTGACCGGGACCATAAATCCATAACTCGATTTCCCTAAAGAAGGATCCAAAGCTGTGCTCGGCTGCTTCCTGCCCAAATCCAAATGGCCGCTCTATTTCCAATTCTGAAAGACAAATCACAAAATCAAATACTTAACACAGAAGAGTGCTGTCTTTCCAGTGAGGAGGGAAGATGTGGCAAGGCTCTTTGGGCACAAGTGGGAGTGACAAGTAACCTTCAGTTTACCTGGTGCTCTCCCAGTGCTTTCCTCTGCACTTCTCTGCTTGGTACCCAGTCTGGTCTCGGCCAGTCCACTCTAGGTGGTTTCATTGAGTGCCATGGCAGCCAGAGAACCCTGTAAGAGACGTGAATAGTTACCCACACAAATACAAATATATTTGCCTAGACGGCTTTGGGAAGAAGTGAGGCTTAAATAAAGATAGGTCATGCATGGGTGAAATTTTCAGTAGTGTGTTTTGGAAATGCACTTTTCTCAAGCCCAAGATCATGGAAAATAAACACTCATTCAATTTACTACTTGAAATCAAATACTTATAGATGTACAAAAAATAGGCATCTGTCCTTTGAAGGCCTTATAGCTATACAACATAATGATTTTTAAAGAAAAAAAAGCTTGAAGGCACACAGTAATTAAACCCATTTTCCATAGTGTCAAAACTCACTGAGTTGACAATCTGGTAGACTTTCTATGATTTAAGCATCATTTTATATCACTACAATGTTTAATTTCATAGCACACTTTAAAAATATATACTATAAATGCATTGCTGTACAGCTGTTGTGGACACCTCTACAGAAAAACCTTTGAAGCTCTGTGTTCATAAATATTATTTTAAGAAGAAAAAGCCAATAAAAACTCATTTGCAAAGTGACTGTAATTTTGGCATTCAGAGAGAGAATCTCTGTGATTCTTTGATGATCAATATGGCTCTTACTGGAAAAGCTTTGTCTTAAGATCCTGCAGTGGATATTCTGATAATGGGGGTTTATTGTTCACTAAATAAAATGGACAAGTGCAACGTCACTACCCAAGACATGGTGTAGCTTCATTAGAAAGTTCTGAATTTGCTTTCCCCTTTACTCTCAAATACATGAAAGTACATCCATGTAAGGGGAATGGGGGGGGGAATATGGAAACATGGCAATAGACATTATGATTTCCCAAATTATGTAAGTGCAAATAGCTCTTCATCAAGGAGTAATTATATAACAGAATCTCTCCCACTACCACAACTCATCTCTAACTGACCTGGTTGCAATTTAAGGTGCTTAGGTTGTGTTTGCTCTTATTTTTTAAAAAATTATAATACTTCTCCAGGCACATCAACTCATCATTTTCTTGACATGTTACTTACAGATGGAAAAATCAACATGAATTCTAGGTTATATGAATAGATGTTTAATATATAATGTCTGAACCTAAAATAACTAGAAAGAAAACCAATATAGCCCAACTACCGGACTGTTTTACATTATTTTCAGATAACTCTTAAGTACACCACTTACAAAAAGACAGATACCAATAAAACAAATAAATAAGCACTATTTTCTGTTGTTACCTAACATAGGTATAAAGTGGAGCTTTTCTCTGGTGCTAGACAAAAAAAAAATTCAGAAAGCTGACAGGTTCTCTTCAGCTTGAACTCCTAGAAACAAAAGCCCTTAGGGAAAGTAATGCAATAGTCTATGAGCAAAGTGTACATTTGCTTCTGCACTCTTCTATTTAAATCTCAACTAATATTAAAAGGAAAACAAGAAACACACTATACAGATAGGCTTGGATTTAGTAAATGGAACGTTATAAACTCAAAAGGATGGTCAAGGGAGGTACACACACACACACACACACACACCCCCCAATACACAGGGCATCAGAATCACAGCATAAATACCCACACAGCTTTTCAATGCTTTCCAAGTAGTCTCCTTCAGTTTTGCTTCCTCACAATTAAAATAAAATATATACACACACTGGCCCACAGACTCACACGCTTTAAGAAACTAGAACAACGCAGTTGATATGCTTTCTTTCTACCCAAGTAGCAGTGCCAGCCTTTTCCCTACCTACCCAATGTTCCACCAGCTTCAGCACCTGGACGAGTGGACAGCTCAACCCGGGCCGACTGCCGGCAGCACTCGCAGCAGAACTGACGCTCTGAGCTCTAACCAAAGCTCTCTCGTGCTTGAGCGGGGCAGCCTGACTTACGAGAACACCATTTCCTACGAGACCACTGCCGCTGGGTGCATATTCAATTCAAGCCTCCTTAAGCTGTCGGATTTCTCCCACCCATCCACCCTCCCCCCCTTCTCCACCCTCCACACAAAAACAAAAAAGGGAAAAAGCCCAATACCATCAGGGCGTTTGTTGATCAACTTACACTTCGCTTTTGAATATTTAGATACTGCTAGCGGAACAATATCAGCGGAGGCTTAGGTCCGCATTAAGTATCTTTGTTCATCGACTCCTGCAAGCCATGTTTATTAGAATCTACATTTCTCTCGCGCCCCAATAACTAGAGGTGTGTTTTGCGGGCAGGGGGCTTTCAGCACCTTTTGATCTCTCAAGGCCACCGCGACTGACTGACGGTTCCCAGTACTTTCCTATGCTATCCCCCACACTCCAACACCCATCCCAGTTAATCGCTTCGCAATTTGCAACCAAAAATACATAAAGAAACGCGACAAAGCAATGGGTTTGAGGAAATAAGCCAATTAAGCTAAAGCTGAAATGCCTCTCTCTCTCTCTCTCCCCCCCCTCCCTCTTTCTCTTCCCCCTTGACTCCCTCCCTCTCCCTCTCTCCTTCCCTCTCAAGTAGAAAGGGGGAAACACCAAGGAGAGAGAAAAAAATCGGGAGGAGGGTGGTAGTCGACTCTTACAGTCAATGGAAAAAGAGTATACACATCTTTACTGAATAATACTCTCGTTCTCAGACAAAAAGAAACACATTTTTCGATGTAAACATAGTCTGCCTCTCCCATACATCCTACATCCTTTACGTTTGCTGAGATTTGTCTTGCTGTATGGCAAAGTAACTGTCACAAATCCACCTCGATTGAAGTGCTTACCCTCTAAATCCAGGTTTCAAGCGGAACTCCAACTGTGTGTAGAAGCCAGGGAGTCATCTGATGTGCAGTGAGGTAGGCTCTGGGCAGTGGGAGCTGCTTCTTCTCTCCGAGTGCCGGGTTACAGTGTTAACAAGCCCTGGGAAGGGACCTCGGCGCCTCGCGCTGGCTGTGCCCCAGTGCCTTCGCGTGGTGGCGGCTTGCTCATGCTTCCGAGGAGTCCCAGGCGATAGCCTTCAGCTGATGCGAGCTTCCAGAAAGGAGTGGGGAAGGGAAAAAATCATCTAATGCAATCAAATCGATCTGATCTACACCATCTGTCGCCTGCCACTATACACAAACGTTAAAATAGGAAAACGGAAAACACTGACAGCCGAGAGGATTGGTCTGCAAAGAGTTCATTTTTAGCAGAGCATAATTGGATATGGTCGGCGTACAGTTACAAAAGCTGCTGTTAACCATCCAGTAGTGGATCCCAAACATGCTAATGGTGGATTAATTGAGGAAGATCTGACGTGCAAGCTTCATAGTCTCTTATTCATGACTTCCCAATGGGAAAGGACCAATGCCTTGTGGGACTATGGTAACATACAGTCAAAAAGCTGCTAAGAAAATGGCTGTGTGTTCACAGCACCTCTCTCTGATAACAAACATATGTCGACTAAAATGGTTTAGTAGAATGGGAGGGGGTGTTGGAGAATAAAATTTTCTTTCCCCGTGTAAGCAATCCCCATTTTCTTTTCTTAAAGAAAAGCAAAAACAGATATGATCTCTTTACCATAGTGGGGGGAAAAGGATGTTTTAAAAGGTTTTTATCAAGATCAAACTCTGCCATATAAAAGAAACGGAACACTCCTGTGCAGCAATTCTTTTAAAAAAAATCTATTCTCATTTTTTTCCTTACTGTGATCAAAGTAGATCCATAGCATGTGCAGTATACAGAAACTCAGTCCAGTTAATCCCACCAGGATTGATTCAAGGTTGTTTAATGCCAGGTATCCTTTTGACTTCTTAAAACCAGGATGCCTTTTGGGGAAGGCATTTTGTATCATTTAAAATTGACATAATGAACATTAAGTATGATTGCAGTGAGGAGATGAGAAGAGTTTTCCTTTCTAATTCTGTAATTACTCTCTCTAGCCAAACCCCCTTTTGGTCTGTTTCCAGTCTTCCCAGATCAGTTGATGGGGAAATATAGGGATGGGGGAGGGAGTGGAAATACCGAGAAGGAGGGAAAGAGAGTGTGGATTATCGATAGCCAATAAATTCTATTCCACTTGTAATAGAAAAATATATAGCAATAAAAGAGATAACTCACTAATTGTTGATCGTGATTTTAAGTTTAAACCAGTTTTAAAAAATAATGTTTGATATATGGAAAGAAGACATATTGCAAACAATGGGATGACTGCCCCCCACCCATTTATAGTTGTAGGTTTAAAAAATATTGAAATAGAGTTTATTATCTAGATATGTGACAATCTTTTATTAAATATATCTCAAAATTCCATATTTCCTCTGATTTTTGTCATCCATTTGAACACTGAAAACTATGGTCACTTTGATTCTGCTGTCTTTTCTTTGGTAACATACAGTACATAAATTCCGTAGTAAACAATTAATGTTCAGGAAAATTCTAAAGATGAATGTGTCTCCTAAAACTTTGATAATCTCTTTAAGGAAAAAAAACCTAACAGTTATGAATTAAATTAGTCTAAAAATATAGCTTGAAGACAAATCAAACAATTTACCTGATCTTTTGTTTCAATATACATTAATTAAGCACTCTTTCCAACCTACACAACATTCCAGGGTCATAGTCAGATATTCAAGTCTAATAGTTCAGCAGCCTTTGTTGTCATTCGTGTCAAGCTATTGCCCCCTGCAGGTTAGGCTGAAAGTGCAAGCAGAATTTGGCCAAGTCCTCAGGAAATTGATGGTAGACAAGTTACTCAGTCTCTCCCAATATTTAACTAGAGTCAACTTTTTAAGTTTGCTTTCATTATGGTTTAAACTATGTATTTACAGATAGGTAGTACATTAAGAAAAATGCTCTTTAAAGATGTGACTTCAGTTTTTCTTCTGAGAATTTAGCTGCATTGAGTAAAACATCCACTTTGTTGTGATACAAGGAGCATTTTGACACATTTAGTATAGTTTTCTTCATCTTCCCTTATCCTTATTCCACAAGATCCAGCAAAATTTAAAAAAAACATATGTAACAGGATTGGAATTATGAATTCTCATAATAAATATATAGCCCTGGGCAATTTGATATCAGTATGCTTTTGGTAGACTCAATGAAGTGTGTGCAAATCAAACCATTTCAGATTCTCCCTGCTCCTGATATGATGAGGTCAATTACACCATTTATCTTGATTATAAAATTAAACATTATTTCAACCTCCATATTCCTGCTACACTATCATCCTTTCCCACAATCAACTTTTCCAAATAGGGCACCTTGCCAAGATGAAATAAATTTATAATTGACAGAATAGAAATTAAATTACATCAACTCTTTCACAATATTAGAAAGTGGAGCAAGTTTACAGAAACGACTTCAGAAGGTTTATGGAAAGATTCTTTTATTCTTTGGAAGTCAACGTTGTGGCTATTCACACTGAGTTGTAAAGAAACCAGCAATGGTATTTCCCTATTACATAAACATTCATCTCATTGAGCAGTGGGATATCATTATGTGAAATATAATCAATTCTAACACCAAATTAGCAATCAATAAGAATCTTACTTAGTCAAATTATAGTATTATTTCAACATTGTATGAAAGTAGCTGGAAACATGAACTGCACTTTGTTTTTTTAAAGCTATTATGAAATGCTCAATAAAGACTTAAAGTTTAGTGGCAAAACTTGGGTCTTTTTTGGAGGATTTTTTGTTACCCTAACTACTGATATGTTTTCTGGATCCTCCAGAATGGACATATGGGATAGGAACTGAGGATAACTGTGTCATATTTTAAACAATATTAAAAACACAACAAGCCAACACAAACTAAAAATAACCTGAATACTTATCTGTTTTATTACATTTTCAAAGCTTGTTAAATTTCAAGAGGACACTACATCTATACATTAAGAGCTTTGCATCTACAGTTCATTAACACTCCTGCTCCAAGTAAAGAGGGGATTTGGACTAGGCTGTGAGACTATTAATTGCACAAATATGTTGTAGTCAGAGCAGTGACTGGTTGCCTGCAGCAGCCATTTCTAGTTGTCTTTGAGTATGCGTTTTTTTTTTAAAAAAGTCATCTCCTCTTCAAAGTCATATCTCACATATATATGATTATACTTGATTGTGTGTACTGAAGCACATTGCTATTGAGTCAGAAATTTTCAAGTATCTTGATTCAAATAACTGCCAAATACCTAAGAACAGAGTTGCTTTTAATTAGCATCCAGAAAAGAGAGATGATATTTGACCTGTGAGTCTTAATCAAGGGGAATATTTTTAAGTTCTCCCATAAACGATGTAGCAGATTGCTTGCAAGTGCCTTGAAAAACATAGTCCTACTTCTCCTCCTACTATCATTACTATTGTTCTAACAATTTCTAAAGGATCAGAACAGAGTTCTAGAAACCCTGTAATGCTGTTATTGCCGGAATCCTGGGTTATTAAACATTCTTATCCGCAGAAGCAAAGGACCATCCAATCCTATTCATATGCATCCTATGACTCAACTCAGTTTCCACTTGGCGGGCTGTGTGTGTGTGTGTGTGTGTGAGAGAGAGAGAGAGAGAGAGTGAGAGAGAGAGAGAATGAGAGAGTGAGAGAGAGAGAGAGAGAGAGAGAGAGTTCATCCTGAAAGCGCTTATGTTTCCAGAGGTTTTCAAATGGAAATGGAGTGGGAGTGGTGGTGGCCGTGATGGAGCGTACTGTGTGGGTGTAGAGGGATTTGGGGAGAGGGTGTCTTGGGCAGTAAGTTTAAACAAATTCAAGGCCATTACTACCACTGCAGACCAAAATAACTTAGGTCTGAGAGACCCCCTTAGAAAGATACAATGCCTTCCTCATCTAAAGGGAGCTAATACCAGAGTGATCTCAGCGCTCGCGCAGTTTTGAGAGAGGGTCCCGAAAACCGCCGGAGGCCAGGTGTCGCGGACGGGCCCCGGGCTAAACTCTCGTCTGGCGAAGTGAAGAGCGCAAAGTCTCCAGGCCCAGCGCGCCTTCGCGGGGCAGACCGGCCACCCTAGCCCCGGGCCGGGCTCGCTCTTCTCTGAAGCCCTGGAGCGGGCAAGGGGCACCATTCTGGCCACAGGAACTCTAGTTTCAGCAGCCGCAGCCCGCCAGCGCTGGCTCGGACCCGGGCCTCCTCTGGGAGAGTAGGAGAGCGAAAAAATCAACCACCACCTTGGATTTCAGATCGAGGAAAGGAAGCCAAAGCAAAGGTGTGGTTACACAGGACATCCATAGACAAACCGTTGCCTCTCTAAGTGGGCCTGCGCTTTGCGGCTCCAGAAGCGCGAGGCGCGGTTGGTGCGGACGCGGGGGCGTGGGAGTCATCGCTCACCCCGCAGCCCTGGCCGAGCTCTCTGCTGTCCTCCCGAGTTTGGGCTAGGGACCACGGCTCACTCCCTAACGCCCTCGCGAGGACGGCTGCCCGTCGGGCCAAGGGCGCCCCGGGCTGGAGGCCGGAGCAAGACGGCCCCGCGGGACTCGGGAGCCTTGGTAAGGCGGAGGCTCAGACTCCGTTCACGAAAACGCCTGGCTCCTCCAGGATTTGTCATGTCTTAAGCAGCTCCGAGAAGGCTCCGCTGGCTCTTGGGGAACCCCGCTGTGCGGCTCACCCCCGTTTGTCTCTCTCAAGCTCTCGCCTTCCTCCCCTGGTCCTCCCTTCTCCAGATCCCCTGCCCTGCCCGAGGCCCGGGCCGCGCGGGCTGAGCCCAATACGCCCGGAGAAGAGCGCCGGAGCCCCCTGCTGGCCGGACGCGGCAGGCGCGGCGGCCCGCTTGGTCCCCTCCGCCCCGCGGGCGCTGCCCAGCCCGGACCCGCCTCCACCCTCCAGCGCCCTGGCGCTGGGGGCGTGCTAAAAGCAACAGAAAACAAAACAAAAACAAACAAAGCGCCAAACCCCACTCTCACCTCGTCTACTGGTCAAAGGTAAGTGTGAGTTCAGCCTCTCCCTCGTGCGTCTCTGACCCTTCTGTGGTTCTCTGGGCTGAGGTCTGAAGGAGCCAAAAGGGGCCCCCCTGAAAAAGAAATTATGGCCGCTTTTTAGAATATGTTTTCCAAGCATCAAAATCTCTCTCTCTCTCTCTCTCACACACACACACATACACACACACACACACACACACACTTCAAACCCACACTTGCCAGTCTGGAAGAGCACTACCGATGTGCATGTTTCTGGAAGCATTTCCTTAGCTATTGGAGGAAATGTTTACTAATATTTCAGGTTGTAGACACCAATAATTATTCTGTGAATTGGGGAGAGGGAGGGTAAAGGAAGACAGATTCTTCTTAATTTAACCCTTCCTCCCGTATCTGAGTGTGAATCCTACTTTCAGTCCCAAGTCCTAGCGTGGGCCGAAAAGTTTTCATTCTTATACTGAGAAGGAGAGAGAGAGAGTTATCCATTTCTTCGAGGTTTCCTGTGTTCCCACCCCTCACTATGGAACTGGGGAAGTGATTGTTTTGTTTATCTAGACAATTCATGACTTAGTTTTGTATGGCGTTTTGAAATTAGTTTAACCTTGAAATAAGCTATATGCTTTGAGTGGTACAGTGAAATAGGCTGTATGCTTCTCTGTTCTCAGGAAAAGGTTGTTAGAAATCACAATGTTTCTTTCTATTCAGGCAGCCTTGAGTTAGAGATGGGCATAGTATGCTATGATTATTGTGACTTTTAGTAAAGTCTGTTGCCTCTGGATGTTTACTGTCTTTGGAGAATGATAGTTTTTTTAAAAAAATTCAAAAGCTTAGGCAAAAAATAAGTATAGATAGGTCTAGTAAGTGATCAGTACTATTAATATTTGCTTCTACTTTCTTCACACACTCTTCTGGGGAAAGAAGCCAAAGGACTTTTTTTTACTGTCCCTGGAATTAGTTTGTTCTATCTAGGCAGGATCCACGAGACAATCTTTTAAAATGGCGTCTGTTTTCTTATTTGGTATTTTCAGGTGGATGACAGAATCTTTGAACTGCTAATAAGTAAGGGGATGGGGCTGACATGAAGAGGGATCTGGTATCTTTCCTCTGTGTTCATCAATCCAGGAGATCTGAACAGGTCGTAAAGAGTTGCAGCACCTCCTGAGGATAAAATCGCAATTATAACAATAAAAACTAACATGTGTTGAGTGCTTATTCGTTGCCAGGTGCTGTGTTGCAACCTTTACCGTCATTTTCTCATTTAATTTCCACTGTAATCCTATGGATTAGGTACTACAATAGTTTCTCATTTTACAGAGAAGGAAAGTAAGGATTGGGAAGATTTATTTACTTGACCAAGGTTATAACAGTTGGTAAGCAGAAGAGCAAGGATCTGAAAGCAGGCAGTAAAAGAGATATCTTGAGAACTCAGGTTTATTGTATTGAATTCAGACTGGTAGTAACTAAGCTAATATTTCAGGTCTCGGTCTTGTTTTTCATAAAGAAAAGAAGAAAATATTTTCTTTTCCTGGAATGACAGCATTTGATCAAAGGGAGATATTTGCTTTTTAAAATGTTTGTTATGAACTCCCTATCCCCATTTCGCAGATGAGAAAACTGAGAGAATGAATCCATTTAGCTACCATAGCAAAGTGCATAGCCAGGCCTTAAAACCAGAGTTACAGATCCAGGTTCTATATCCATTCCAGTTAACCATACTGCTGAAACACAAAAAGATCCTTGGTTTTTCTGAAAATGCTAAGCAGTAGATCATTAACAGCCCGAATCCCATATTTCTCAGTGAGGAAGCTTTCTTTCACCTTAATTGTGAATACCTTTTTATACTGAAAGGATGCAAATGTGGAAATAGGGCTATTCTCAGTGGTGAATTAAATGACAAAAATGGCAAAAGACTAAAATAACTACATCAGCTTTGCTTGAAAAGCAGTTAAAGCAGTTAAAAAGATATCTGAAAGGCTCGTCTCAGTACCAATTTAGTCTTCTCCACCCCCCAAGACCCATCCTACCCTACTCCAGGAAAGCCATTCCACATTACATTTATTTCTGCTAGCTTTTGTTCACAAAGGAGTTTAACACTAACAAGATTTTGGTGCTTTTCATCTCCATTCATATATTTCTTCTTTGCAACTGTGAATGGTTACAGTAAAAATGTCAAAACAAACCTCTGGAATGAACACTTTAACAGAAAAAAATATATACAATATTAATTGACCAAAGATTTTTGACTGGCATCCACATTTTAAGACACACTTATGATGTACTGAAGTAAATTGTGGAAATTGATTTACCCTTTATGTTAAAGGGAGTTCAGGTCCAGAATATGTTTCAAAAAATGATTTTAGGGTTCCTCCATTTTCAGTAAGGCTCAAAGTATCAGAGAAAACCAGATGAACTGCCTTAAGTCACTGATTGGGCTGCAGCCCATGTCTTAGCTTTCTGGGTCACTTGTGTGCAAATTATTTGGCCACATGGCCTCTTGTCATGCTGGGGATCTGCGATTTTTCCAAAGGTTTAATTTAGTTAAATATGATCGTTATTGTCAAGTTGGGAATTTTTTTCCTTCTCACCTCTCATTAAAACCCTTAGTATCAATATCAGTTTTGAACTATTATGTTATATAATGAAGCTTGCTTGTCTGTGTGAATTTATACCATAAATGCATTCACAGATTTTTAGACCTGAAGAAGGGCTTTTTGAAATGATCTAGTCTAACCCTTTTATTTTACTGATGAATAAGTTGATGTCCTGAGAGGTAATACAGAATTCTCAAGGTCACCCATCTAGTAAGAGGAAGAATGGGAACTGGAACCCAGATTTTCTGTATTCAAGCTCTAAGACCCATGCATTCTCACAGCATCACGTCCCTACTTCTTTCATTGTGAGAGATTCAGTCACTCGTTCAACAACTAGTTATTGTCATGAACTTGGCAACTGTTCTAGGCATTAGGAATTCAACAGAGGGAAAAATAAAACAATCCTGAAAAAAGGCCTTCATTTGTTGAAACATATTCTGGTGGTGGAGTGGAACAGAATCAAATGGCAGTCTTAACAGTGGCTATAAAGACATTTTATAAAGACATTTTTCTTAAAAATTACCTTTAATAGGTTGTAAAATTCAAAGCAGACAAAAATATGCTGATATTCTTCTGCTTTTTCTGTTAAAGAAATTTGAGGAACTTATAATGAAACCAAGTAATGAATCACTAAATAATGAAATCGCCAAATAATGAAATCACCAACTGGAAATTAGTAGTAAATGGTCATAGCAAACCCTAACCAGGTAAGTAGAGCCCTCTCAGATGATCCATCCATGGACCAAGGAAGACTGTTTCCCAGAGTCTTCACAGGGTCTTTCTGTGAATTGGGGATTAAATGCCTTTGAGAAAACATAGACTTGTACAGGAGCTGGGATAAAGAAATAAAAAAGAGATCGAAGAGGAAATTATTCGACAAGATGTTTGACATATTTTCAAATGTATATTAGACTGTCCTAGCAGATGAACCAAAGAGCAAGAGAGCACTATCTTGAGTTTAAGGCAGAAGCTTCGAGGCTTACTATAATTGGTTTTTGTGATTAACTCAACTTTTCCCTTTTAGGATATGATATACCGTAGTCTTCCCTCATCAATGGAATAACTGGGGAGGGAAAGGTATAAATAATTCAATTCTGTAAAATCTTGGGTTTTGTGATTGTGAGATGCATTAAAAACGGTGTTTTTTTAGAAAATAGAACTGGTTATTACAAAGAGAACATACACTGGGCATTGAAATGAAAAATTATCAAATGACTAGGATGTAGTAACTTCCTTAAAACTGCTACTTTCCTCACAAGAATTTTTGCCTGTCAAGGTTTGGACCAATTGCCAATTGTTTTATATCCATATTTGCCATTTGAGAGGAGCACTTTTTTTCCTAGTGTTTTACTGTATTTGACTTGGCAATGAAATGAAGCTCCCTCTCAGCAAATATACAGAATGAAACTTTTGTTAATTTGGGACAGGGGAGAGGAGGGTTTTGTCTGATATTACAAGGGGGAAAAGTGCATTTACTCCACTGAAGTTTCTTTTGTACTGTTTTCTGCCAGTTTAATTTTTATTTTCTTTGGAGTTCTGATGATATATTAATGTAACAGACATAGTTTATAATATAATATGTTAATAGTATAATAGTTTGGCTATTTCATATTTTAGTATTTTACATGTTAGTCATGTAACACAAAACATGTAAGCAGGACTGGTTGAAAGAAACTATTAGATGATTACTACATAGTGGGGGCCACCCAAGTCCAATTCACTGCATGTGAACTGTTGAAGAAATTTTGCAGAATTTCTCTTTCATGTTGTCAGATGTCATGTGGTGGTATCAACCAGGTAAATGATTAAGTTGGATTCTCTGGAGAGTCCCTGGTATATTTCCTGCCTCCAAGCATATCTGAAACCAAGCTACAACTATAGGAAGTGTTGAATTGCAGAAATGTGGTAGAATTGTTATCTCTACTACCTGTATTATGGAGATTAGAAGTTGTAAGTAAAGAAGTCTGGGTCTTTTTCAACTTTTTGTGCCCTGAGGCCAGCTGAAGAAGTAATAGCATCCTCTCCCACCATGGTCACTGAAAAAAGTAGCAAATCTTAAATAAAGGAAAACATGAGATCTGAGATCTTTTCGATCTGCCTTAAGATTGGACAGAGTTTATGGAATAATTATGTTGAAGCTCCCAAATAATGTGAATGAGGTTATCTTTCTGAAGGGGTGAAAGGGTCTTTGTGACCCACATTCCTTTTGGAGCTAACCTGCTTAAAAAAAAAAGCAGACAGATAGAAAGAGGAAAACAAATCCTATTTGAGATGGAGGTTGAGTGACAAGAGAAGCTTTTAGCCTTCAGATATGTTTGCTCTGCACCAGGTACATAATAATATGGTTTTTGGATCTTTAAATCCATACTTAGCTAGGCATTAAATTCTAGGAATAATCTGTTTATGGAAAATAAAGCCATTTCTATTTGAAAACAAATGGAAAAAAATAATTATTTTTCCCCAAATGTGTACCCTTTTAATTGATCAAGTGCATCCAGGAAATTCTGCTGGCAATTTGAACACTCCGTAGGTGTTGTTGCAGCTCTAAATTTGTCTGCAAGAGGAATTGTAAATGGTATTTACCTTTTAATTAAACAAAGCATCTTGCAAATTAAACACATGTTCTTGCACATCAAAATTTAGTTAGCATCCTTTTCATTGTTCATCCTGCTGACACTCTGACAGCATCGTGAGTCCACACACAATATAGAGTCATGCTGCTCCCCCCTTCCCTGCACTTTGCATTCCTCAGAGTAGATGATATCACATGCTAGAGTACCCTCTGTAACTGACTTCTAATAACTGAGCAGCTTTTCCCATTTAATATACTTAATATTGTGTAAAATATGGGACTGCATTGGTGTGTCCAGAACCTGGAAGGCTTTGGACACTGATCTGACATATGTCTTATAATCTTACACTGAAAATTTGACAGTGAATGACAGAACACCTTAGAGGAATATAAGAAACTGATAAAGGCAGAAGCACTGCACGTGAATGCAGAGTATGGTTTCTAATAGCTACATACTTTTTTACATGCATACCAGTAATTTGACATTTATAATTAACGGTGGAGCTGAATTTCTGTCATTTTCTTACTGTCAAGTCCTCCACATTTTTTAAATGTCCCTTCTAATTATTATACGAATTTGAACTCCAACATTCAATTTTTTTCCCCTGTCCCTTATAATGGAGTACTACATTTAGCTGAAGTCTGATTTGCAAGACCAGTTAGGAAGTGTGATCATTTCAAACGTATTCCCACAAACTATACATGGGAACCCCTTTCTTGATTGTAGTCTGTCTTACTTATAAAAGTACAGTTTAAAACCCATCTATCAGTACTATTTCTAAGAAAATAAGGTTGCTAATGGCAGAATGAAACTGAGATAATTGGGATATGGTCTTAATGGAACAAAAGTCAGAGAGAGGTTTTTCAATAAAGCAAAATTGTCGTTAACGACTGTCATTCAGTTGCACCGGTGCTCATTAATCTCTTTTATTTCTGTTTATTTATGGTTTATATGATTGAAATAAAGTCATTTGCTTAGAACATTGCCAAAGGAGAAATGTTTCCTGCTTTGAAAAGAGACAACTCAGAATAATAGTTAAATAAAATCCAGGGTGAAATGAAGTCTTCCCTTAGCATTATGGTACCTCTGAGATTTTCCTTTTAAAAGTTGAGGGATTATTTTCACTGTTAGTGTTTACTTTTAAGGTTCAGGCAGCTAGCATGTTGAAGAGATGCTACTCATGTCAGAAATTGCTTTGAGGCACAGAAATGATTGGTATGGATATGGGTGGAAGAGAGGGAGGGCAGCCCTTTAGTGTCATCTGAAAAAAGCTTTCGTTCAAAAAAATAAAATACCTCATCCTAACCAAACTTTAAAAAACAGAAGTAAATGATAAAAGTACACTTTTTGAAAATACTGACTTTTATGTTTTAAATAGGTATTTAATTATTTTCAGTGGTATGATGGTTGTTTGTTGATTAAAATAAGCTTTTATGCAAAAAAATAGGATGTCCCTTTTTGATTTCAAAAAATGAACAGAATGTGGATGATGAACACACAAATAGGACTTAGAATCATCAAACTAATTTCCCTAGATTTAGATAAGACCAAAGATTAGGGACTTTGATTAGTCACTAAATTTTAAAATATTATTTGCATTTATACCAGCATAACTTCTGTTGCCTTGTTTAAACATTTCACAATTTAACTGGATACAATTTTCCAACTATATAGAAAATCTATGCCAGCCAACAAGTTTCAGAAATATCGATTGGAATTTTCAGTGATGTGTAAAATGTGCCTGAACTCTAGATGTAAGATTTTCCTTTTGAAAAAAAAATTTGAAGTTTGATATTGATCCTTGTGCCACTTGGTTTTCTCTAGGCTTATACAAGATAAAGCAATGATTAAACTCTTTGTAGAACCATCCAATGTGTATAATTTTTACAGTTGATATGTAAGACTTCTTTTAGAGTAATTTTTATGATATATTTAATAATGTGCTCCTAAGATATTTTATATATCAATTTCCAGAAAGATAAATGAGAATGTTTTTTAAAAATAAGCAGAACTTTCATCATTGCTGACAAAATGGCTGGTGCCTCTTTAGTTCTTGCTAAATGCCAGTCACTGTGCTGAATATAGGACACATCTTATCCCGTTGCATCTTACAGCAACCCCACATGAAATTGCTCTGAGAGAACTAAGACTACAGAGACTGAAATGCCTTGTTCAAAGTCTCCCGTCTAGTAAAAAAAAGTAGAGCCTGGTTTCAAATCAAGTTCTGATTTATGAGGGAAGGCTCTTATATACAACGCAGTGTGGCTTTTTCACAATTCTCATTTATGGAACACTTACCATGTGTCAGATGCTGTACTTAATACTTTACAGGTTGAAAATATATCTTGTTTAGCACCAAATCTAAATCATAGATCTAAGACAAAGATTTTGACTAAAAGGCACTTCTGAGCTTAGGCTAAGTGTAGAAGTGGAAGGGTGTATAGGTAGGTTCAACCTAAAATGAAACAGCAAAGTGGGCCAATGTGTCATCAACTCCTTTTCCTATCTACTTCCATTCTTTTCCTCAAGTTTACTTCTCATTTCTATAGAACCAACTCATGGAAGAAGGGACTCCAGGCAAAATTTGTGTCTGACTAGGCATGTCTGAAAAACTAAACAGAAGTCAAGCTTTAAAGAACAAGATTCATTTGTGCATTCATTCATTCCTTTATTTTATTTTATTTTTGAGATGGAGTCTTGCTTTGTCACCAGGCTGGAGTGCAGTGGCGTGATATTGGCTCACTGCAATCTTCACTTCCCGGGTTCAAGCAATTCTCCTGCCTCAGCCTCCCAAGTAACTGGGACTACAGGTGCGCACCACCATGCCCAGCTAATTTTTGTATTTTTAGTAGAGACGGGGTTTCACCATGTTGGCCAGGATGGTCTCAATCTCTTGACCTCATGATCTTCCCACCTCAACCTCCCAAAGTGCTGGGGTTACACGTGTGAGCCACTGGGCCTGGCCTCATTCCTTCATTTTAAAGTATGAAAGTGATGTGAGAAACAGAGAAAATCCTATAAATTACATAGTTCAAGGATGGGAAATTGGAAGCTCTCCAAATTGGGCTCACATATGTGGTTCCCCCCCACCAATATATTATATTTCAAAAAATTGAATTTGAATGCCTTTAGCTGGGACATAGAGTATCCAGTACAGCATGATCCCTCACCACTCTTACCAATTCTCATCCTCGTTTCACATATTCTCCACTTGGTTCTTAAAATCATCTGGAGTTCATGACTATGTTGGAGATATCCCAATATTGAAAGTTTTTGAGAAGGTTAACTCAGAATAAGATTATTTCTCCAAGTCAATGCTGTCTTTTTCTTTTCAATGCCTAGTTCAGTGCTTGGTGGATAGGAAGCTCAATAACTAGTTATTGAATGAATGAATGAATGAATGAATGAGACAGATTGACTCCTAGCATCCAAGTGTCCTCTATCCCAATCCAGTGTTTGTTTCATTTTGTCACTTAATCCTCAGGAGGAGTGGGGCAACGTCTCTACTTTCTGGTGCAGGAAATTTAGCTCTATCTTTCAGCACATGATTGTACTCTTTTTGCCTAAATCAAATGAGGCCGAAACTAACAGCAGTTCAGCCAAAGGAGATTTGTTCAAAGGTTGGCTTCAAATTGAAATCATGCAAAAACACAACAACCAAATGTACAGTACTTTCCAGAAGACCTAGAAAATCACACTTACTTCCAATCAAGTCATAATTCTTGATGTAGTACATTATCTTCATCCCTGTGATTGAAAGGGACAGAGACGCATCAGACCAAGTAGATATCTCTGCCAGACATATGGAGAATGTTTCTGGAGTTTGTAGAAACCTTTAGATTGAACCAATTTTATCTCCAAACATTCAGAAGAAAAAAGTGAATAACTGGGCCATTTATCTTTCTCTATGATTAATCATGCTATACCCATATCTGGCCATTTAGAAGAAAAATTATTTCTTTATTCAGCATTCATGTGTACATATACTGTGATATAGCTTAGGGCTGATTCTTCTGTTATTGTTATTGTGTGTCAGCCATATGACTACTCTAGAGAACCTTGGGTTGCTCATTAGGATAATTGTGTAGAGTAATAGAAAGTTGGTAATTTTGATCAGGAAATCAAGTGTTTTTAAGGCAGAAACCATGTTGCCACAGGAGTGATAGATAAACTTGTTGGGCATGTCAGTTGTACAAAGTCAAGGCAGACTATGATGTCTAGTGTTGGACCAAGACAGGCCCTCATATGCCACTAACCATTTGCATGATCACCACATTCCACACTTCTTCAAAGCCTTCAAAACTCTGTATTTTCTGAGGACCAATTTCAAAATCCTGAGCATATCAGCCGAGTCTCCCCATGGTAGTGCTCAATAAGTATTATTATTATTATTATTATTATTATTATTATTATTATTTTTGAGACAGAGTCTTGCTCTGTCGCCCAGGCTGGAGTGCAGTGGCATGATCTCGGCTCACTGCAACCTCCGCCCCCTGGGTTCAAGTGATTCTCCTGCCTCAGCCTCCCGAGTAGCTGGGATTACACGCACGTGTCACCACACCCAGCTAATTTTCTTTCTTTTTTTTTTTAGTAGAGATGGGGTTTCTCTATGTTGGCCAGGCTGGTCTTGAATTCCTAACCTGAGGTGATCCACCTGACTCGGCCTCCCAAAGTGCTGGGATTACAGGCGTGAGCCACTGTGCCCAGCCTCAATAAGTATCTTTTGAATGAGCTCATGGATATTTGCTGTCATACATTGTGTCCTGCATTTATCCAGTAATTCTCAAAGATCTCTAAATCTTGTTTTTGTTTTTTTTTCTGACTACAAGACTTTTCCCATAATTCTCTGGGGAAGCCTTTTCTCACTTGAGTCATGGCCTATGCATCTGTGTAACTTTCTGTTACTGTTCTTGGGCATCCTCTGAAAAATTTGAACCAAGCACCATCTCGTCTCTATTATGCTGCACTGCACTTTCTCTGCCTCTGCTATGGCACATATCAGATTGCTCTTTACCTGTTTTATAACTGTTATTTGTATGCCTGTATTACCTACATTATATATGCTAGGTGCATGCTTGTGTTACCATATTATAGCTCTTAGGTACATACCTGTACCCTAAAAACATGTGAGTGGTACGAGAAAAGGGATCATATATTTATGCTTTCCATGGTACATTTTCAATGAATGTTCGATCAGTCAGCCAACGAATCACACTAGACTGCTTGTATAAGAAAACAAAAGAAAAGAAAAAAGAAGAGAAGAGAAGAAAGAAAGAAAGAGAAAGAAATAAGAAAAAGAAAGAAGGAAAGAAAGAAAGATCAATCGATCAAGGGAAAGTGGTGCTATCTTTTGAGATATATCCATAGCCCTACAATTTTTTTTCAGTGTGACTATAAAGTAATACATTTTCCCTTTTTTCTTCTACTTTTTAATTTTACTTATTTTCAAGGTTCTTTTTTGAAACAAACTATGAAATTTACACAGCAAATGTCATTTCACCTTTCAAAATGATTATATTTATTCTGTTCATGTTGACATTGCTAAGACTTTTTTTAAGATTGTCTTCTGGAATCATTTCAAAAGTCAGTCTCATTATTTTGTTGCCAGGTTACTTTTTGTTCTCATTTTGGTTCATTAAAAAAAATTTAACCCATGTTCAAAATTTGAAGATTTCTAATAATTGAAGCAAATCCTAAATGCCAAAGAAGGGTTTATTGGTTTAAAAAATGGCATAAAATTCTTACAGAGAACATTATGCAGCCAAAAATATTATGACATTATGATAGGAAATAAGGAAATAATTTACATAAACATTGCTCATTATCTTTTTTGTATGTGTTGCTTGTGATAATTTTTCTGCTTTTATTTTAAAAATTAAGCCTACAAAGAAGTTGAAAGAATAATTCAATGGACACTCAGATACCATTCACCTTGATTTATCAATGTTACATTTTATAGACATTTTATCTGCTTGTCTGTTTCTCTTTCTGTTTAGATTGATAGAGCTGATGTGTGTGTGTGTGTGTGTGTGTTTTGAGTAAACCAACAGAATTTTTCTTCACCTTTACAGTCTAATGGCTAAAAAAAAAATACTAGTTTTATTAGAGTTTGTCTAGGTGATTTCTTCAGGTACATATGGGCCTTTTAAAATATGGGAGTCATGTCTTTATCTATTTTCAGGATGTTTTTCTCTGATTGTAATTTTATATATTAATTCTATTTCATTGTTTTGCTTTTTTATTTTTCAGGGGATTATATTATTTCTATAGTAGGTGTTCTGTATTTACTTTCTATGTCAACTACATTTCTCTGATTTTTCTCTTTGTTTTCATTGGCATAATGCTATACTTGCATTTTTTTCAGCATTTCTTATAATCTATTTTTGTTGTTGTTGAATTAATTCTCGCTTGAGCATTTTGTTAGTTTTTATTTCCAAGATGATTTTTGTCTTTTTAAGAATGCCTTTTGTTCTGAATGTCAATTCTTATTTCATATCTTCATGCTTTTTTGTCTGTTTCTGTTTTGAAGTTTATAAACTTATGATTTAAGTTTTTCTAAAAAATTCTGTAAATTATTGTTTAAGGATATTTAATTCAGTTTCCTTATGCTTTATTGTCATTTTATTAAAGAGAATATATGCTGAACTATTTTGATTTGAATTTTCCATTTTTCTTGTAAAATAGTTTTGTATGAATGTTGTTTGACATTATCTTTCTAAAAAATTTTAAACATGTTTAATTTTCTTAGACTAGAAGTAAGTTTTATGTAGACAAAGGAGATGTGCTTGCATAGCTCATTAGGTTTCTTAGGCCAAGAGTCTTTCTTGTAATATGGTGAAATTGACTTTCTTTGATTGCATTTATTTTTCTCTTGGGTAGGGGGATAGTGGAGGGCTGTGTGTTTTGATTTTGTGACTCTTTTTTTGTTTGTGCAGACTCCTTAAGTTTCATCTCTTTTTTCCATATTTTCCTGCACTCTCAAACTTCCAAGAGCATCCTCTGCAAGTTGGTATTTTCCTTGCAGAAGTGGTACTTTCCCAGGGACCTACTTCTTGTTTCATGCACTTTATCCCTTTCCTGTTGATTTCCCAGTCTATGGTGCTCTGATCTATCAGATCTCAGACTTGTTCTTGTATTTCCTCATTCAAGGTTGTACTTTCTTTTTCTGGGCCAGGGGATGGGGGGTATGAGCATTTTAACTGTGTACCACACTGGTCAGCTAATGCTCCCTCTGGGTATTCATGTGTAGAATCTGTGCTTGATGTGGGCTCAGGAGCTTCCTCTGCTAGATTTAGGCATTTATTTTCATATTTACACAGAATTGGAAACTTGTAGTGGTCCTTCTATCCTAGTTATTCTGCAGGCTGGGGGATAAGTGGTTTTACTTACTTTCTTTGTTGTTCTATATGACCCTTTGGACATAGTGTGGAGAAATGAAGATTTACTTTACTACATTATACTACAGGAACTGAGAATGCCTCTTGTGACACATTTGTTCTTCTTTGTTTGTTTTGGAATCTATCAGTGGTTGTTATTGGAAATTTTCTTGAAAAGGAGATGAAGAGATAATATTGGATACATAGAGCAAAACTTGATACAGATCCTCATGACTCATCTGTCTCACCTGAACATGTGAATTTTTTTTTTTTTAAGACGGAGTCTTGCTCTGTTGCCCAGGCTGGAGTGCAGTGGTGTGATCTCGACTCACTGCAACCTCCACCTCCCAGGTTCAAGCGATTCTCCTGCCTCAGCCTCCTGAGTAGCTGGGATAACAGGTGCTGCCACCGCACCTGGCTAATTTTTGTATTTTTTTTAGGAGGGACGGGGTTTCACCATCTTGGCCAGGCTGGTCTCGAACCCCTGACCTCGTGATCCACCCACCTCTGCCTCCCAAAGTGCTGGAATTACAGGCGTGAGCCACCGTGCCCGGCCAATATTTTTAAATTGTAAAAGAAAGCAACAGAATGGTATAAATAGAACACTCTTTTTTATTAAAAATGTGTATATTTGCATCAAAAATTGTCAAGAAACCAGAGTACATTAATTTATTCACTCTAGTTATAACTGGATGGGGGATTATATGTGACTTTTTAACCTTTTGTATAATAAACATTAGATTACTTAATCACAAAAAATAGAGAAAAACATTTCTACTTTAGAATATTAAAAAAATTTGTCATAATTCAATGAAATTCAACAGAGGTTTTACATTTCTACCATAACAGAAGTCACACTAGATACTGCATTATGTTCTAAATGAATTTAGAATATGTTAATTAAGTGAATTATAATTATAATTAAGTGAACTCTTCATGCATACATATACATTTGTATACACATTCAGGAATATTTGTGTAAAAAGTCAGGCACATCTCACTTGAGGAGGGAGACAAAAAGCAATGGTAGGAGGCACAGAGAGTGAGTCCCCAGCTAGGAGTAGCTGGCCTGGGAACAGCCTGTGAGACTGCACTCCCTGACAGAATATGGTCACCAGGTCTGGGTATGACCAGGTCCTGATTCAGCAGTAATGGGTGTACTCAAACATTCCCAAGTAATCTGTGACCTTTTCCTTTTCTTAAGTAGTTCTGATCAAGGTAAAGACATGGAATTTGGAAGGAAGAGAATAAAAACTGGGCTGAAGGTAGATAGTGATATATTGTGAAATACTTGTGCAACATGATGTTTAAAATATTTGGATAATCAATCACTGCAATTCTGTCACAGGCATTATAACATTGTTCTCTGGCAAGAGCACAATGGAAGTGCATTGAAAGCAAATGAAAAAGGCAACATAATCCAAGTGATATCAACCTTTATTTGCTAGTCTTGAAAGTTGTGGTTGAAAGTATGGAAACAGGGGTAGTGCAGAAGTTTTTTGTTTGTTAATCCAAAAGGCACTGATACCAGTTATTATCATTATTTTACTTTATTGAGGGCCTATCAATTTCCAACAAGAAGATGTGGTCATGTATTTTCCATTTCATAATACCAATGGAGTATACTATTACAATTATGCAAATATTCATTAAGAGGTCTCCATATGATTATGCTAGAAATGCCAGTACATTTTCAATTCTGAGTGACACCATACATCTGGGCAAAACAAATGTCTGTTTAATAATAATAAATATTATTACAAAAGCTCTATGCACTTATAATATCTAAATATATGGTTTGAAAAGTTTCTGGATTATTTTGTTTTTAAAAAAGTGTCTATAAAATTGTTTAGAGTATTCAACTGATTTGGCTCCACTGGGGCTAATGCCAGTCCCAAACTTCAGCGCTTATAATTTGTACTCTTGTTTTTTGTTAAGGACCATAAATGCTTTTAGTCACGTGGTTTTGGAATATAGTTAATGCTATGACTATAAATGCCTTATGTAACAGCACTTTTAGAGAAGTTGCTGTTTCTATGATTCCATACTATCACAATAGAGACATAAGAAAAGAATATGGTTAAAGAGTAATTTCAGAAGCAACTAGAACATTGAATTTGGACTTAAAGTACTTACGGAGAATAAGCCTTTTATATGCAATTAAAATAATAATAATTGCCAATGACTTATGGGTTAGATTCAGTTAAGAAATCTTTAATCCAATAATTCAGATATAACAATGTGCACACACACACACACACACACACACACCGTTTCAGCTAGTTTAAGCACAGAATACTTTACTAGAGAATATGGATAGATCACAGAAGTGTTTGCAGGGCTGAAAAATCAGTGTCTATTCCCAGCTTTCAGAAATGACTCCAAAGCACAGCAGAAGCCAGAGGACTACTGTGTCTGCCACTCACAGGAATCAGCAAAATTAGGAAGCCTCGCCTCGTGACTGCTGGCTCCAGCACCTCACTGTTACTGCCTTGATCCACACAAACAACCTGGATAGGTGCCTTGCATCCTGCTTCTCTCCTTGTTTCCCTGCATAACTCCCACCCAAATCAAAGGGGAATCCAAATCACATCTGGAGCACTAGCTACAAGGGGATATATAATAAGCCATTTTTAGTTTCTGAGCCTCTGATGCTGCAGGGGAGTGGAATGGGGTGTGAAAAAGCCTATGCAACTCTTATAACGTCAAACAAAATTAGGATTATGCTATATAGATAGTGTTACGTCTGGCATTTTTCAGTTTAAATATCACACTCATTTCTCACATCGTTAAATACGTTATGAAATCACATATTTGAATGGCATGATTGAATTTATTGAAATAACATTTAAATCATTTTGATAAAATAGGTCCAGTTTTGTAAATTATTAGAACCATATAGTACCTAGTGCCTAGCAACGTATGATGCACTCAATATATATTTGTTGAATGAATGAATATCATTTGAGGACCTGGGTTGACAAGAACTATACCATCTTAAACACATCATTCTTACTCATATTAAGGAGAGAAGAACCTGAAGGGATATTTAGGGAGCTTTATGGGCCAACCTTGGAAGTAACAGAACTTATGCATAACAATAGCTTCGGCTGGAAGAGAAGCTATTGTTGGAGAGAAAAATCATGAAGCCACATTGAAAGGCAAGGAAAGGGAGGCTACAAAATAGTGTTGCTGGGCCTTGTTACAATTCTGTTTCTGGGATACAAATTTTATAGGACAGTCTTCACCACAGCATGAGAAGGAATAAAAATCAATTTTTCTCCTTGTCTTTAGGGTCCTTTGCAATTGGATTTTCATTGGTTAATATTATTTTTGAACTTTCTAATTGTTCACAATGTATACTATTATTTTTAAATTTAACTTTAACAACATTTTTTTTTCTAGAATGAATGAATAAACATCAAGTGGGGACATGATGTATTTGAAATATTTTCATTACAGCAATTGGTCATACAGTTTAACTAAATAAGATCCTTTTCAGCCATCATGATATGTGCTTTTCAACGGACTCACAATTCTGTTGAGACAGCTGAAATAAGACTAGTTCTGTGAGCATCCAGATAGTCCCTGTTCTGTTTGATATATAGAACTGGAGTAAAAATATTCTTTCTAAATTTCCTATAAGGAGTCCCCTAAAATGCAGCTGACTGGTTTATGGTCCTCTCATTTCACTTACCTTGCAATCTGATCCAGATTGCCTCACCAACTACTAGTAGCACACCTGACCAACCCATTGCTTTTCCAGTTCTTCCTAAGACATAGGCAACACTCCTTCCCTGTTGTTTTTACTGTTTATATCTCTTATCATTAGAAAACTTGTAAGTCCTGTTTAATATATCACTAACTACATTATTGCTCAGAAAATGACTCCTATTTCTATGCCTCTGAAATACACACACAAAATAAGACAAGGTACGTAAATTTGACAAATGTTGACTCTGACTAGAGAGAATTTATATCTACTGCATTGGTTGAGATAAATTAGACCTAATCACACCATCATCGTTAATTTTCTTCCTAAAGTTTTAAATGATAACAAATCAGTTAAAATGTGTACCTACTCTAAAGTAAGCAACTCAGTCTTGGGGCTATTTATACTGTCAAAGGGATAGACTTTTCAAATTATTTATTTTTATGAATAAAGAATAGATCTTACAGAAATAAAGATGTATATGGAATCCATGGCAAAATTAGATTCATCTTAGCAAATGATCACTTGATTGATAATTATTTGTTTGATTTAGCAACTAAACTGGTTGACCAAATAATCTATTGGATTAATTTGTATTCAATTGGCCACAGATTATAGTCACTTGGAAGATTAGATATTTAGATCTCTTTCTAGTGATCGATCTAGGCAAAATTAGGTTCTTTTCCCCAAAGACAGTAAGGCAGGTCATTATTTCCATTATCAGCAGCTTCAGGAAGACCTTAATTTTAAATTCTCTGAGAAAAATGTAAAAAAAATTAATAACAAATATTCTTCACTGTGTATTTACTAGAAGCCAAACACCACGCGGAATCTTTATTGTTTCAATATAAAAAGTAGTTGCTGAGGGAAAAACAGTGAAGACAGAAATGCAAGTCTTTGGAGTATACATCTTAGCAGGTAGACGCAGACACAAAATAACAATAATAAGTGAATTATGTATCAAATTTCAATGTAATAAGTGCTATGAATAAAATAGAGCAAAGTAAGGGGGAATAGATGTGTCTTGAATGGGGCTGAAATTTTATCATTGAAAGGTCAAGATAATATTAAATCTATTGGTAGAGGAGGACAATTAAAGATCCACAGACTCTCTCCATCTTTCTTGGGTTCTCGTTTACCTTGCCAGCTCCAAAGTTTGGTATCACTGGGTTTGCTTTTACTGTTTACCGTCTAGTTTGATTAGAGTCCCTTCCTCTGTCTCAGGATGAGCATGTCCTTTCCATCTGGCATACAGCTTTACCCTTGAAGCTCAGATTGAAGCCATTCTTCTCAAAGCCAACTGAGTCTTGGCTCAAATACCATCTCCTATGGTCTGTCCAGAGAAATTTCCTTCCAGCTTATCCTTGGTTCAGAGCATACAGCTAAAAGACCAAATTCATCTGAACATCTTACTTTCTCTTTAGCCCTCTCTTTACTTTCTCAAGTCAATAAAGTTTTAAAATGAAGGACGGGAATTAAGTAAACTACTTTAATTGGCAACTCTTCTGTATCATAGGATATGATGACTACTTTATATTTACTCATGGAAAAATACAAAGAAGTAGGTAGTATTATTTCCATATGTAGCTGAGCAAAATGAGTCTCAGTAAGAGATTGATTCAAGGACTTAAACCCAGGGCAGACATTTTTTTTTTTAAATGAAAAAAGTCGTTTTTACAAAATCCTTTTTTCCAAGCTCATCATCCCAATTCCTAGACACCCATTTTACCTCTGCAGCTTCTTGAGAAAATACAGAAATCAGATATTTGTAGGACCTGTATTGTTTGTAACTTTTCATTTCAGGGTTAGATTTGATATTTTTAACAAAATGCATCTGAATGTAGAATTGTAATTTTTAAAGATTATGAAGGTTTTTATCAAGCTGGCATTTTCTGATTTTATATTCCCCAAAATATTTTAATAAAGGTATTATTATAATCTCCAGTTTACAGTGAAGGAAAGTCAGGTTTTCAAGGTTACAGATAATGCCCAGGTGACATGTCTGAAAGTGGTTCTGCTAAGATGATGAATAAGTAAAACTTTATTTTAACAAAGTGTTAACCAAAACATAGCCTCCCCAAATTGACCACGCAGAGAAATGTTATTGTTTAGATTTTGATAAAACTTAATGGTTACAACTAAAGAAGAATTTTAAATGAAAACCTAATGAGAAACCACATTTGGCTTTCATTTTTATTATAAAAATTTGGAAAAGTAATATATTTGTATTGTTTCAAGTGAAATGGAATCTTAAAAAATTAACAATCTCATAACCACAGGTGTCAACTAACATACCCCTGCTATTCCATGGTTCTTTTCCTCTTTACACTTAAATATTATTTTTGGCAAACACAAGCACACAGACACGGATACAACACACATCAAAAAAGAAACAGTTTTTAATATAAATTAAACTCAAATATAAAATATGCCCTTGTCTAATGAAAAATGAAATGACATATTTTAAAAACTCTTCTTTTAATACTTTAAAAATGTGAGGTTTGAGCATGAATGTTGCTTTAAGAAAAGTACTCATGTTACTACAAAAATAGAACTTGTGCCTGTGATGTTGCAGTTGCCATGGTTACTACAAATTTGTTACTTAATAGCAGAGCAAATAGATTCATAAACATGCTAATTATATCTGATACATTTTTCAAACTGTTTTATATGAATATGCATATAGTTTGCATAAAAATGAATGTCCCCATCCAATAATTTTGCATGTTTGGGAACGTTTTGCTGTGTTCTCGATAATATGATATATGACCATCTCGATACAGGAAAAAAAAGAAAATACAATTTTCAGGCAAATGATTTTATGATTCACAGGGTGAGTGACTGTTATTGTTAATATAAATAATGTAACAATTTATAAATGCTAAATACTTTAATATTCACTTAGTCCTTGGAAGGGTTGAAGTTTGGGATTTATAATAAAGCTCTTTTTAATCTGTAATTCCTTTTTAAAAATATCAAAAAAGAGGCAGGTATGACAAAGGGATGAATATAGTGCTGAGTTTTTGACATGAATCAGCATGCTGTAAAATTTGCATAAGAAGATGAACAAATGATTTTCCAACTAAAATGTTTTCCTCTCTATAGCTTCAGTATTTGAGAGAGCTGGATGCACATTGAACATTGCAAAAACTCAAGGACTCTGCTCTCTTTATCTAAAAAGCAAAGCCACCACCATAATGAGAAGGGAGGAAAAGTCCTATGCAGTTACATGACCATGAGGGGGGAAAAGCTTGGCCTAGATTACCCATTGAGTGAGCCTAGGATATAACTCAAAATCGATGCAAGAAAGAGGTTGTGACCTTTCCTGAGAAAGATTTGCTTGGGAGATTTGTGACTTCAGTCAGGGCCTTATATAGCTCTCTGATGAAAGAGAGGGAATATATATTTCTCTAGAGAGTTACATTAGGAGGGGGCTTTGCCTTAATCTTGTGATTGAGGATGTTACCACCATCTGTTTAAAACAATGTTCCACTTTTCCTTTTATTGACGCTGTCTTTTCTCTCTTTTAATGAGGCTCTTAGTAAGAATACTATCAATTGGTTTCACTCAGAAGCCAAGTGATATTTAGCAACATGTATGATATTGGCAATCAGCCACTTATTTGTTTATACTACATTTTTCACTTTCACAACCAATGCACATAGGATTTGGTTGCTATATTTCAGATGTTTGAGCATGTCAGGGATACTGACTGAAAAATCTCCTCTGCAGCTCACTGTTGCCTAGTGATTGATATCAGCTGTAACAAGATAAAATGTTATGGCATCATAATTCTGTTTGATGCAAGGTAATCTTTGATCTTTTACTATCAACAGAAGATTATAATATATACTTAGTGTGATAAATAATACCCTTTCACTGATGTCAAAGAAAGTGCAAGTTAAATTGTTAATGATTCCAATAGCTAGCATTTTAGTTGCAATTTTTTAAAAGATTGAACACCTTGTAAACAGAAAGACTAGAGTCCTGAATGTATTATTGTTAAGCTATTACAACTTCTACTTCTTAATCATTAATTATTTTCTCTTCAAAACTGAACCAAAGGGTACATTTTAAAAACTGCTAAATGCATAGCCTTGAGGTAAATTTTCACTGGAGGGCATCATGTCACCGAGGCGCCAATTAGAGACATTAATTCACCAAAAGATTATGTAAATTAAAAAAAATCAGGAATTGAACATTTGCTATGTGAAATACTCTAAGTGTGAAAAATATCTTCCTTCTACTTTAAAAATATAGTCTAAACTCATTTCTTACCACATAGCAAATGCATGCTAGATGTTAACTCTTAATATCATTTTTATCATTATTTATTGAAGGGCTTTACATATGCTGTGATCTTATGATTTGCTTCAGATGCCCCTTGTTTACCTAGAAAAATTCTCATGTTTCAAGATACTGCTCAAATGCCAATCACTTCCTTTGGAGAGGCCGCTCAGTGTATCTTTCTCTCCCCTTCAGAAAAGAGAGTCGTTCCTCCTTTCTGCTTCCTTGGCACCTTGGCTGTGATTTCATTACTACTGTTTCCCCTTGCCTTGGAATGACTTGTTGCTTTATGACTTTGGGCCCCTCAGGCCAGGGAGCAGGTCTTGATCATCTGTGTCTTCCACATTCTCTAGGAACTCAATGAATGTTTGTTAGTTGAGTTACTGAACATATGAATGAGAACAGCATGGGGTACAAAAAGTAAAAGGGCTGAAAAAAGAAAAAAATGGAAAAGTTTTCAACTGACAAAAGTAAATGATCCTAAAAAGAAAAACAAAGTCTATTTCTGGTGTTAATCATTTCTGTCTCAAACATTACAGCTTTATGGACATACAGCCAACTTTCAGGCATTGCATTGGTTTGAGAATTATCCAGGCCCCTCATTTTTCCTTTCCTCTGGATATTACCAGTTGAGCATTTGTAAAAACCTTTCCATTGATTCCTCCAATTTGATCCTCACAATATCATTGTGAAATAATTAGGACAGATAACCTCATCCCTTTTTTTTTAGAGTAGGAAACTACAGCTCAGAGAGGTTAGTGGTTTGCCCAGGGTCACATGGCTAGGAAGCCGACTGCAAATGCTCTGGATATCAGACTCCAGATAGAGGGCACTTTCTCAGAGCCCACAAACATTTCCTGAGGCTAATTACAAATATTTTGATTGTTCAGGAAATGTTTATATTCAAAATCCTTGGTTAACATTTGGGTAGCTACAAAATAAGTAGATTCAATGATGTCTATGGTAGAATGGAATATTAGACAACACGTATAATTTTTAGTTCTTGCTACTTAAAATGATATGAAGACATTAGGAAATGGAAATTCTGAAAACTTGGTGCAACACTTTCCGTCTGTATTTCTGCAGATTCCTTTATTTGGATTTATTGTCATGGCTAAGGATTTTTACAAATAATATTCTCTCAAATAGGGGAAAGTTTAAAAATTCTCTAAGTTCATCTTTTGTGTTAGGTTTGTACATATAAGCCAGTACTATTCACCTGGTCATATTGTATTAATTCAGCTTGTAAAAGAAAAGTATCTTTCAAACTAGCAGTTTCCCTTAGATGTTTTCCAGAATCATTGTTCTGAGAAAGATAAGAGGTATCATTGTTTTCAGCAGGTGAGAATCCAGGCTTTCTAGACAGTTATGACCCATATTCTAAAACTAAAGCTCAATTAATTTGGATCTACAATTGCTGTCAGCTATAGTAAGTTAGAAGCATAAACTTTATAGCTGAGGTGACTTAAAAGATTGTACCCTAGAACTTAAAGTATAATAATAATAATAAAAAGATTGTCCAATGAAACTTTCTCTGTTTGCACAAGAAGAAATTGTGGACTAGACAGCTTAAGAGGTTCATCCAATTTCACATGGTTAATCTGTTGGTGTAATTAGGACTTGAACCCAGATTACCATCTGCCTTTTCAGTATTCTTTTTACCAAAACATACTGTCTTTTTTGGTGGATGTATTAGTTATCTACTGCTGGGTAACAAATCACCTCATATAATAGTGGCTGGAGAAAACTGTAGCCATTGCTATAGAGCCTTGCTAGTGATTCTGTTAAATATGATAAATCTGCATATCTCTAAGAAACAGCCTCTTTATCAACATGTATTAAGACCACTTTTCCAACTACCTGCCTGGTCACTATGTCACAAACTGATACATGTATAGGACAATGATGTAGTAAAATGTATGCTTATTTAGTTTCAATTTCTGTTTCACCAGAAATTATCACTTAGTTGTAACTGCATATAAAATAAGTTTAGTTAAACATAACATACCCCAAATCCCAACAGTTTGAAGTTTATTAGAGGAAAACCAATTTTAGAGACAAGGACCATAGATTTTCCCACACCAGCTGCAGCATTTTACTCCCTTCTGGCAAAGCAGTTATTTAGGATGGAAGGAGTCAAAAATGTCTTCTTTAGCCCAGATTTCATTGCTTTCACAAGTGAAAGTGAAGATGTAGACTGACATTTAATGAAGCCAGATATTTATGCAACAATTTTGGACTTCTTTGCACCTGGTTTATCCTTAGTTTCTGAGGAAGCATCTTCAGGAGAAGAAGGATCTGGAAAAAAACTTATGGTAAAAATAAGAAATTGTTAGAAACTAGAATATGGCCAACTCTGGAGAATATAAAGGAGAAATGGCCTGTAGAGGATTTGAGAATGGTGTTGTACAGCTGAAATGACAAGGTTCTTTACTAGCTGTCCTGGTCCAATCATTGCTTTGAAATATGAAATTCAAAACATGCTCCAGCAGAGGCAGGAGATGTAGAGAATGAATGAATCAGATGAAACGAAGTGAACTCATCTTGGTTTAACCTGTGCTTTCTTTGGGCCCAGCAGTTGCAATTTCTGAGAATGTATTTCAAACTGTTATTATTAATCTTCTAATCTTCTGAAAAACTTTGTTGAGCACCAATAAAATATGCCACTTTTTTCAGAAAAAAATATTTCAGTGGCTTAAAATGAAGTAATAATTTTATTTTCTCCTAATTCTGTTGAATTCTCTTGAATAGTAGAATTTCTCCTCATTCTGCTTCAGCTGGGATCAGTGGATATTTTTTCTGCGAGTCTCACATGAGGTCACTTATGTGACTGCAGCAACTTGGAGGCTTAATGGATGAAATAATCTAAGATGACCTCGCTCACATGTCTGGCTGTTGGCAAAACCCACACCCCTCACCAATTGTCAAGAAGGCTAGCTCATGCTTCTTTAGAAAGTGTTACTTGGTTTCCAAGGGGTTGACAATAGAAGCTACAAGGCCTCTAAGGCATAGACCTGGAACTCTGATAACATAACACCCATCACATTCCATTGATCACGGGGAGTTACAAGGCAGACCCAAACATAAGTAGGTAAAGAAACTGCCTCTACCTCTTGATGAAAGGAACATTAATGTCACACTGCAAAGAAGTGTGCACACAGACATGAGAGCATTTATGCCTCTTCCCCCTGTTTTTGGAATCAGTATTAGTGGTTATGCTAAAAGTTCTTGCCATTCTTTTGCATCGGTGTTTACACAATATAATACTTTGTTAAGATGCAGAGAATCTAATTTCTATTTTACTGCAGGTAACTCACTCCGACGTTACATACTATAGAGACAATGCTTTTCTGATTCAAATGAATGGCAATATTGATATTTTTAAGATTTTTTCTTTTATTACAAGTCAATGGAGAAGGCTGACAATTATATGTGTATATATACATGTATACATATATGTATATACATATATCATGTATGCATGTGTGTGTGTGTGTGTGTGTATATTCTCTCAGAAAGAGGTTGAGGGCAAAATTAGTCCTGTAGTGTGCGTGTGTTTTGGTTTCTGTTAAATGATGATCTATAATTGATTTGTGTGCCAACTAGAACTGCCTCAGACTTTTTTCAGCTATTTTGTTCTCAATTCAATATGTAGCATTATTCACAAAGAGCATTACCGCCCTTTCCCAGATAATCAATCATAAACTAAAGAGAAAAAGACTGTTTTTAATGGGATATTGAGAAAAAGAGGAAGTGACTAAATGACTTGGGTGAGGGGGAGTGATCTTAGTAAGTATGAACTGTTTTGTAATAGGTCCAGCTTTCTTAGCATTCCCTTTTTATTTAACCTTATACTGTTAGAGATGTCAGGGCAGAAATCAATGTAGGGGGTTAGGGACAAGCATTCAAGCCTCATGTATCTAGACACTTTATAGACAGTATGTTATTTAAACTTCCCAACAATTCTATTAAATGGTATGTATTTTTACCTATTAGATTGTACCCATTTTTCAAATTAGAAAACAGGTTTGAGAAGGTTGGTAATTTATCCAAATTCATACAGAGAGAAAGTAACAGAGGTGGGAGAAGGCAACACATGAGCTTAAATCCAAATCAATATTCTTTCTCCTATTATACATAGTCTTTTGATTTAGGGATGTTAACATCATTATCGCTAATTTTTCTGCATTTCTAAAGGGTCATAAATAAACAGGTACAATAACCTGCAGTTATTAAATAAACACAAAGAATATAGGGCACATTGTATCTGATAACTGTTCTACTAGAAACATTTATCAATAAGCATTGTTTAAAGAAGCCACAAAAATATCTTACCCCCCTTTTCAGGATGATTACAATTTGGGCTGGTTTATTTCACTGTTTTAGAGGAACCACTGGGAGAAATGTGGGTTGGTAATGAACATTAATGGGCTGTAACTTTGTTATATTAAATCTTTAATCTGGCCTTTAAAATATTAATTTAGAAGTCCTAGGTTCTATGGTGAAGGAGCAAACTAATTAAATAAGAATCAAATCCAATGTGCGTATTTGCTTTTACGTTATAACATCTCTGAAATCAGAATTTCTCTTACAGCCAGTAATAAGAAAGCATTTGTCATATTTTAATTGTTTGATAGTGTCCTCAACTCAAAATGACAAGCTAAGGCAGGCGGCATCACTCTTTTCTCTTTTATAGATGTGGTAACTGAAGCACATAAATTTAAGTAGCTTGTCCAATGCCACACAGGTAGTAAGCGGTAGAACCAAGATTTGAAGCAAGGAAGTCTGAGTAGCAAGAAAGTCTGAGATAACAAAAATAATCTGACTTTGGGGTACAAAATGCAAAATCTGGAGAAATTTGGAGAATGGAAAACTCACTATGAATGGCATGTCATTGGGAAAATTTCTGTACCCTAGTCTTTATCCTAATCTTTATCTTTGCAGCTAATTCATTCAGTGATGTCATTGGCCCATTGCTTTCTCCTCTCTGATACTCCTTCTGCTCATCTTCACTCTCCACTCCCCATCATTAAGCTGATATTCTCTGGTCCAAAGCCTCAGCCTGTCTCTAATCAAATCCTATACTCCCTTTTCCTGTGATAGTTCCTGTTTCTTTCAATAGGAAGCTCAACAATGAATGAACCCATCTGTGGGTTCAAACATAGATGAAACAAACACAGAGAGAAATCATACAACTAGGTAGATTCTTGATCACCTCCCTCAGCTGGACCCTCAAAACTTTAGCAAAATCTGCTCTTTTTCCCTTTAACTGTCTCCCACTTTGTTCACACCGACTCTTTCAAGTATCCTTCACCTGCTTCAAGTCTTCCTTCTCATTTTTTCTCCAATTCCAAATTACTCTAAAATATCTAATTTTATCTTGAATTATAATTTAACTAAAATGTTAAAATGTCATTATAACAACCACGCTGAAAGATGTTCATTCATTTTTATGGAACAAAAGTAAAAATTAAAGGCAATGTAATAGCCTAATTTTAGAAGAGCCAGACTTAGAACTAGTCTCTTGATTACCAGTAATGATCTCCATTTCCCATTGTCTCAAAACGTGGTGCATGCACATACACACACATGCAAAAATACACACAAGCACATATATGTATTTGACCTTATGTTCTCTTCTTGTGAATTGGTAATTCATTCATGTGGTTTGAAATCAAAATCACAACACTTTCCCTCTTATCCACCCCATTTCCTCCTACCCACTGTAGGTGGACACCATTTCAGTGTTTCTTTGTGCAAATATATATGAATAAAAAACAAGTATTTTATATTTCTATTTTTCTTATTAAAATCAGCATTATTTGTATATATGTATTTATTTTTCACTAAAATATTTTTATCATTTTCTGTTTATTTGCTATTTTAGTACAGTTGACCCTTGAACAACTTGGGAGTTAAGGGTGCTGACTTCTGCACAGTCAAAAATCCATGTATAACTTTTGACTCCCCAAAACTTAACTACTAATAGCCCACTACTGACTGAAAGCCTTACTGATAACATAAAGTTGATTAACATGTATTTTATATGTTATATTTATTATACACTGTATTCTTACAATAAAATATGCTAGAGAAAAGAAAATGTAATTAGAAATCATAAGGAAGATAAGATATATTTACTATTCATTAAGTAGAAGTGGATCCTCATAAAAGCCATCATCTTCATGTTGAGTAGGCTGAGGAGAAGGAAGAAGAGAAAGGGTTGGTCTTGATTGTCTCAGAGAGGGCAGTGGTGGAAAAGGTGGAGAAGGTGGAAGGGGAAGCAGAAGAGGCAGGTGCACATGCTGTAACATTTATTGAAAAAAAAAATCTGTGTATAAAGTCTTCACAGTTAAAACCTCTATTGTTCAAGGATCAACCATAGTTGCATAGCATGCTAATATATGTATGTACTATAGTTTATGTTCAGCTGTTCTCTATTGTAGGCCTCTTGTCTGTGTCCAACTTTTTGCTTTTATGAGCAGTGCCACAATGAAACGCTGGTATACTTGTCATTTTGTTCATGTGAAAATATATCTAAGTCAGTTCCTAAAAGTGGGTTAAAGAAGAAAGAAAATTAATAATTTTGATGCCTATTTTCCCATAGGTTTGACAACAGAGTATATTTATCACATTTTGCTTTTTTTGTCAATATGATAGGTGAGAAATGATAGCTGAGAAATTTTCATATGTTTAAAAACTGCTTGTATTTTTGTTACTGAGAATTACTCACATCCTTTTCTAATTGCTTATTGTATTGGTGGTCTTTTTCTTCTCCATATCTTAAAGCTTGTTATTTATGTAGGGGTTTAGTTTTAAGTTTCTGACATCAATTAACAATTTTTTCCGCTTTGCCCTTTTTATGTGTGTACATTTTATTTTGATGTGTTTTGCCTTGTGGACTTCTTTAAAAAATGTAATGCAACTTCTTAGTCTTTTTCCCTCATAGTTTCTGGATTTTTGAGTTACAAATAGAATCTGCTCTTCCAAGGCTATGAAGAAATGTTTCTATTTTTTTTCTAGTACTTTTATGGTTTCCCTTTTACATTTATGTCTTTGGTCCACTTAGTGTTTACTGATAAGGATCAGAATTTGTCTTTTGATGCTTATCCATTTGTTATAGCACCATTACTAAAAACTTTATCCTTGACTCACTGATTTGAGATACTACCTTATCATATAATAAACGGACGTTTCTACTTGAATCTATTGTTTATTTGGTTTCATTCACCTGTCTGCTTATTCCTGTGCCAATAATTTACTGTTTTAGTTGTTAGAGCGAGGCTGTCTAATACATAGGTTATTGAGCACTTGAAATGTGACTGGTATGAGATGAGATGTGCTGTAATTGTAAACTATACACTGGATTTTAAAGATGTAGTTTAAATAAAGAATTTTAAATATATTAATAATAACTTATTTTGATTACATGTTGAAATAATGTTTTGATATATTGGCTTAAATAAAATATATTTTTAAATTAATTCTACCTTTTAAAAAATTTTTATATTGTAGCTACTAAATGTTTTAAAATTATATGGGTGGCTTTCGTTATATTTTTATTAGATAGCACTGCTTTTGAGTATGTTTAATACCTAGTAGAATTATTCCTACATCAGTGTTCTTTAAAAAAAAAAAAGTTTTCCTGGTAATTTACTCTTTTTTATTTTTTCCGTATACACTTAGAATTAGCTTGTATATTTCTACAACAAATCTATTGATATTTTTATTGGAATTGTGTATAATTTGTAAATTAACTTATAGTTTATATTTTCATTATGTTGCACCTTCCTATCCAACAACATGATATGTCTTTCTATTTATTCAGTCACACTTAGGTGTATTTTAGGAGTATTTTCAGGTTTTGCTTATATAGGTTTGGCACATTTTTGCAAAGTTTATTTCATAATATTTTATATTTCTGTGGCTATTGTAAATGTATATTCTTTTCCATTTATCTTCTCACTTGCTGTGTCTACGTATGATTGATACTAATTTTTATGAATTATTTTCCTTGCTATCTTAATTCATTCTCAATTATCTTGCTTTTGTAGTGTTTTTCTCCATTTATTCTTTTGTGTTTTTCAATAACAAAATTTTCTGCAAATAGGAAGAGTTTTCCCACCCCCTTTTAAGTGTTATATCTCTAATTATTTTCTCTTGTCAGTACAAAATGAAATAGCAGTGGTGAGTGTGACTATCCTTTTCTTGTTTAAACTTCAGCAAAAATGTCTCCATTAGGTTGAATGCCAGTTTGTGGGCTGATATTTCTCTCGTCTCTCTGACACATACACACAACGCACACACACACACGCGCGCGCACACACACACAAACACACATGCACTGTTAAGAAAGTATTCATATATACTTATTTTGATGAATGTTTAAAAAAATCTAGAATGGATATTTAATGTTATCATGTCTTTTCTGATCCAAGGAATGACTATATAATTTTCTTCTGTCAATTAGGTGAATTAGATTAATAGATTTGATGGTTTTACTTGTGATGTACTGTAATTTTAAAGTAGTTCTTTTTTTAGGTTTAAATTTTTTACAGCAGCATCAATTTATACTTTGATTTGCAAATGTAAATTAAGATACAGTAAAGAGTAAAATACAAAGAAATGGATGCATGCTGTGCATAGATTATTGATGAGTATTCGCAAGCCATTCTCAATCCCAAGCTCCCTTGCTGCTTCTACACTGAGTTTGGAGGTAACTGCTCACCACACACCCTCATTTTTAGTTACGAGAGGCCAAGTGACTCAATTATGGCCCATATGACAAACAGCAGATTTCCAGGGAAACTTAGAAGAATATTTGCTTTCCTAACAAGAAGAGGAATACCTGGCATAGATTTCCTTCCTCTTCCGTCTTCCCCCTTCTTCCTATTAAATGCCAACAGTGACTGGCATTCAACTCCCATCTTGGCATTCCTGAAGATGTTCAGCTACTACACCTCTTTTCTTCTTGTTATGTTAAACCATTTCTTGATTTTGCTTTTTAACATCTCACTTAGGATATTTGCACTGATATTCACAAGTGAGATTTTTCTGTAGATGCTTTTGAATTTTTTTCATGTTTTACTATGAATGCTTTCATTGCTTTTTAATTTTTTAAAAAAATTTATTGTCCTTACTGTTTTCTGGAATAGTTAAAATTGCATTGGAATAAGCTATTATTTGACAATTGTTTCCATCCTACTAAGATTGAGAAGGAACTTCCCTTACTTAAAGGTTTTTAAAGGCTCCAATTCTTTTCTGGATCTCACCCTCTCTTAATGTCTCATAGACTTTGAGCCATGGTTATACATACTGTCTCCTCATGATTTTCAGTGTTTCTCTTTATGCTGGCCCTTTCCTTCAGAATGTAAACATATGCCTACTTATCAAATTTAAAACTAAACAAAACTCCTATCAAACTCATTGACCCAAGGAAAACAAACCATCGTAAAGTGCAGCACTTCCTCTAATTATTTCAAAATCTTTCTTTTCTTCCCTGATCAGACTTTTGGGAGAGTTTTCAACACTGACTGTCCATTTTCTCCCTTCATTATCACTTTTCAGCACACTCTAATCTGCCTTCCCCCTTAGGTTACTAATAACTGGTGGGTCTGTGAATCTAATAAGCCCCTTCCTGCAACATTCACTACCTTTCCTCCTTTCCTTTGGCATCTGTGGCCACTCCTGATTGTTGTCCCACCACTCTGATATCCATTCACTCAGAGCCAATTTGTTTTTAAGAAACTTCAAACTTAAAATATCTGAAAGTGAGTTAATTACATTTATCCACCCAACAACACAGAAAATACTGTTTTACTGGCAATATTCTCTGCTTTAGTAAATCATGCTTCCATTCACCAACTTTTCCAAACCAGTAATATGGGAGTCATCCCTAGTATCACTCTTTTCCTTATATTCGCTGTCACCAAGTACTGTTGACTCTAAATCTGAACTCCTTCCCAATCCATCTAATTTTCTTTAATCCAAACCATCCATTCCCTATCTCTTTCATTATTACTGCAAGTCTCTCACATGTCCTCTCCAACTCTAATTTTGCTTCCCCTTCATCTGTTCCTTGCATTGCTGCTGGAGTGATCTTTCAAAAACACAAAACCTGCAAATGACTCCCTGCATAAAAGTCCTCAATGATTTTCCATTTCCTTCGGGATAAAGTCCAGACTCCTTAGCTGCATTATAAGGGCCTGTGTGGTCTGGCCTCACTCATATCTAACAGTTCTCCTTACAAATTACCCCCCTTAGAAATGAAACTATTTCCACATTTCAAAAGTGGTGAGGTATCTCTCTCACTTAACCACCATATGCTGCTTATGCTGGCCTACCTTTTGGAAATCGTCCCTTTCCCTCTCCATTTTACCTGATAAATTTTTGATGATGTTTCAGTTTAAAGTGTAGCGGATCACCTTTGACAACTAAGCTAACTTCTCTTGTTATGGGTTTCTTTAGAGTCTAGTATTTCCTTGTCTTAAGACTGATCACACTTAATTGTGGTTATATAGTGTCTGTCTTTTTTGTTGGAATGAAGACTGTGAGGAGTTGAGGACTATCAGTTCCCTGAGCCTAACATTTAGATACTGAAGAACAGCTGATTACATGAATGAATTGAAGAATATTTGTTAGAAGGCAGAATTTTTTTAGAATTTTAAATTGCAGAGATCAAGTGAGAAGGTTACAGTTGTATTAGATCTGAGAAATGTGATTAAAGCAGTGTTTTTGAAAGATTAATTTGACATTTTTCTGTTGAAACAGATTAGGGACAGATTAGATGGAGGTTTGTAGTGATGAGAACATAGACAAGTGGCTTCATATTAGAGTCACCTGGTGATATTAAAAAAAATACCTGTTTCCCAAGCTGCCCCAGACTGATTAAATTCACTGATTGCAAGTAAACCTACGATTTGTACTTTTTTAAATCAAACGCTCACACCCATCCAGGATTTTCTGAAGTTAAAATGGTAACAGTATAATTGGTATGGGCAAAATAATTTTTCCTAAGAATGATAGAATGTGAATATGGGCTTTTCAAGTCTAGTGGACCAGAGAGCCCCATTGCAGTGTTAAAGAAATGGTGAAGTAGAAGAGGGGAGTTGTTTTAAAGAAAGAGAGAGTGACCAAGCCAAAAGCGGCTCAGTACTTTGGGAGGCTGGGGGGACAGATCACCTGAGCCCAGGAGTTTGAGACCAGCCTGGGCAACATGGCAAAACCCTGTCTCTACCAAAAATTCAAAAAATTAGCCAGGCGTGGTGGCATGCATCTGTGGTCACAGCTACTCAGGAGTTTGAGGCGTGAGAATCTCTTGAGCCCAGGAGGTGGAGGTTACAGTGAGCCAGGATCATGCACTCCAGACTGGGTGACAGAGGGAAACCCCATCTCACTATCTCCAAAAAAAAAAAAAAAAAAAAAGAGGAGGAGTAAGTTTTAGGCATGTGGGACACATATGTGTATATATACACATATATACACATACAATATATACACATGCAATATATACACATATATACATATATAATATATAATATTATGTGTATATATAATATTATGTAAACATATATCACATATTAAATATGTATATAGGTATATATGTATATATATGTTTAAACACCTGACCATCTTCTACTAAGTTATGATTCAAATGTTCCCTTATCTAGGAGGCTTCCTCTCCTCTGCAGGGCCCATTGTCCTAGCTACACCTCAATAACTGCTTTCTTTTCTTTTCTTTTTTTTTTTTGTCTTTTCCTCAACTCAATTCTAAGCTCTCTAAGGACAAGTATGTTGCCTTACTCATACTTGTGAACTCAGTGCTCAGGACACTGGCATGCATAGAATAAACACCCTCTGAATGTTTGCAGAATGAGTCAGTGATTAGATATGAGACTGGATGAATTCTCCTGAAGAGTAAATGCTAAGGAGAAAAGAGTGTCTTGTAGGAGGCATTTGCAGACAGACGAAGCTATAGAGAGGGACAATGCAAGTAACCTCAAATGAGAGTGTGGAAAGGCCGGAAAGCAGCCAGAGCTTCATTGTTATGAAAAAAGAGTGAAATGTGCTCTGTTGAAGAGTTGAAGAATGAACAAAGGATATTTAGTTTGAATGGAAGCTCAGTAATGAGAAGTGAGAATGGCTGAGTTCTTAAAAGAAGCAAGTAAAGAAGAGGATTTGTGGGCTACTAAACTCATTCAGTGAATCTCATAAGACCCTTGCCTAGTGTTAAATATGTTAATGAATTCATGTCATGCTGCTCAGTCTTACTAGCCTTCATCATCCAGAGTAAAATGCGTATGATTCCTATGAAAATTTGTGGAAAGGAATATATTAATAGGTTAGAAGAATTAGAAGAATGAAAAGAAATAATTTTTGCTTTTTAAATGGAGAATCATGCATATTTGGAGACACAAGGGAAGAAGCCCATGGAGAAGGAGAGATGAAGCTGTAAAAGAAAGATGCTATGAATGTGCTCTCCAGATGCCTCGACAGGTGAGGAGAGAGTATTGTGAGCCCAAGTAGAAGAGATGGCTTTGAGATGCGGAAAAATATCTCTTTCTCAAGACCCCATTTATTTTAGATGGTTCGCGGAGCAATGGTGCTCAATCAATCTTTACCATAGTTATTACATAAACCCTTTATACATTTCATCATTAATATTCTTTTCCACTATGGTTTGAGATGCAGAATAAGGAAGATAAACCTATTTGTCAGTATTTGACCATAATCAAAATCAATTTTTATCTGGAGTCTTTATGTTTGTTGCATGTGTATATGTGTTTAAAAACTAAGTTCTGGGAAGATAGCATTATACTTAATTCTGTTGGATTACTTTTGGATCATGTAAGCATACTGATTTCTAACTTGTTTAAATATTTGAATTATTTGATTCTCTACCAGAGATTAATAACTCTAAAAAAAATTACTGGTTGGATTAAAAGTGCCTGTATTTTATCCCTACATTTCATAGAGTACAGAGCGAGATAGCACATTTGTCTGACAAATTTATATTTATGTCAGATAATATCAGTTTTGTTATCACCATCTGCATTCTGCTATATTTTAACAACAATGTGAACAGTATACATATAAAATTGTGGATTTACATGAGATATCATCATTAATTTTCAAATAACTAAACGTTATTTTGTTAGTTTAAAAACTTTAGAGTATTAAGTTAAATAGCAACTGCAGTTCTATTTTGTGTTCTTGGAAATATTACACTTTATAGAGGAGTCTATTAAGGGAAGAAGAAAACCATGCCAAATTAAAGATAGTTTAAATGATAATATAAGTGATAAAAAAACTGTTTTGATATGAAAGGAAGTTATTACATGGTATTGTGGTTATTTACTGAAGATTTATATAGTGTTTATATAGTACATGACCTACTTTTTTTAAGGTTGCTAATTGTCAGGTATCCCAAGCCAACATCTACTGCATATTTTCTGTAACAATATATGCAATGAAATTGTGTGTTATGTTTACATTATGATTTCAACGTTTATTCTTTTCTTCAAAAATTACAGGATATCATAGAGACTGCTAGTCAGCGGAACATGTTATCCTAATATAAGTATATTTATACAAGATTTAAAATAAAGATTCTTCTATTGTCTTAATATGTGTCTAGAAGTTAAATAAACATTATAATCACAGAAGTCAGATAAAAAGAAATTCATAGTCCTCTAGACAAAAAATGTAAATCTTTTAGTTTATTAATCATTTGTAATCATAATCTAGATGTACATTTTAATATCAGAAGAATTTCCCATGTAACCACATAGTCTCTATAATGTTCATTTTAATGGACTCATAATAATAAAGTTAATATTTATTTATTTAAACACTCTTTACTGTAGGACAATTACGTTGTTTACAGTTTTCCAAATGTAGATAATATTGAACTACACTTCTTTGCAACTGTCATTTTTTCTTTCTCCTAGCTTTGGATTCACCAGACCTAGGTTTAATCTTAGCCTCTACCACTTACTAGCAGTGATTTTGGAAAATTATGTAACTACTAAATTTTAGTGCCCTCAACTATAAAATGTATTTCCTATTTATTACTTTGCAAGGTTTTGTGGAAGTTAAATTCTGCAAATATTACATTATTTTCATGCATATTTATTGAACACATATCCTGTGACAGGTGCTATTCTGGATTCTAGGGATATTCCACTGGAGAAAACAAAGGCTGAGCTGTGAGGGCATGCCACATTTAGAGGTTGGGTCATAGAAAGAAGTCAGAAAAAGAGAGAATCATTAGCCTAAGGAGAGAATCAAGAGAGAAATTGTCTTCTGGAAGCCTAGTGAAAACAGTATATTTGACAAGCATGGAGTGATTTAGAATAAGAGCAATGCAAAATAAAACTACTGTCTCTCATGTATTACACTGGACAGCAACTTGATAATACCTATAAAAATTGTAAGTGAATTTACCTTATAATTCAGTAATCCCACTTCCAGGAACTTCTACTATATACATAATGCATATAAAATGCACTAATATGAAGTTGTGACTGAATATCACTATTCATTGAAACATTTTATATAGCAGCAAAAAATTGGATATAACCTGATGTTCATCTATAGGAAGCTGATTATTCAAACTAAAGTGCATCCACATGATGGAATATTATGCAGTTTTAGAAAAGGATAAGGAATCTCTTTACAGAACTAATATGAAAAATCTCCATGTTGTATTATTAAGTAAAAAATACTTATCTATACCTTATCTATAATAAAGGGAGGGGCTAATGATACATATCCATAGTTGTGTGTGTGTGTTTGTGTATGTACACTTTAAAAATCATTTTGAGGCCAGGTGCGGTGGCTCACACCTGTAATCCCAGCACTTTGGGAGGCCGAGGCGGGTGGATCACAAGGTCAGGCGTTCAAGATTGGCCTTGCCAAGAGAGTGAAACCCCGTCTCTACTAAAAATACAAAAAAAAAAAAAAAATTAGCCAGGTGTGGTGGTAGGCGCCTGTAATCCCAGCTACTTGGGAGGCTGAGGCAGAGAATTGCTTGAACCCGGGAGGCTGAGATCGCACCACTGCACTTCAGCCTGGGAGACAGAGTGAAACTCTGTCTAAAAAAAAATAGTAACAATTATTTTGATATTTGGGTAACTTTTTTTTTGATAAAGGGTGCAAGAAGGAGAGAAAGATCAACTCTTTCAAATGCTGCTAATAGGTTACTAAGATGAGCTCTAAAATTGCCCATTAGGTTTGGCAAAGGAGATATTTTAAAAAATACAACATCATCTAGAAGCTGTGTTGAAAGGGGAGGAGATACATGGAATGGTAGCTAGAAGATGATGTGAGGCCAATGGAAAAAATATTGTTAGGGTATATAGTGAGGTGACTAATTCACCACACACTGATGTTAATAATTCACTCACAGATTATAGAGGGGAATATTGATGATGCAAAGACAGTGAGAGAATTACTTGTGTGGGTAAAAAACCTAACAATGATGATGCATCTGGTCCTCAATTCCTTTTGGATTCCGATTTTCATACTTCAGAGTAATGTCAAGCTACACTCAACAGAAATATTTAACCACCTTCTTCATTCCCTTACATGTGTTCCCTTTTAAACTATTTCTCTACTGTGTGGAAGTACTGATAGATTAGAACAGATAGACCAGATCAGAATTCTTAGAGTTCTAAATAAGACCGTATATGTAGCTATCTAATTTAATATTAAAACCATCCTGTGAACTTTATGTTATGATTTCCACTTTACAGATAAGGAAACAGGTCTTCAGGTTATCTTGTCCATGCTTTAAAAATGGCTAACGGCACATTTCAAATTCAAATGTCATTCACCAGATATTTATTGAGCACCTATCTTGCATTAGGCATTTATCTAGATATGGAAATAAAAGGATGAATAAGATTGATATGACCTCTGGCCTCATAATGGCTGTAGTCTTTTGAGGGAAAGAGATTCAGTAAATCATTATGATTACAAGAGATGTTACAACAGGCAAATGCTATGTACAAGTAGAAACAAAATTCTATACTGAGAAAATAAGCTATAATCAAATGTGCTATGGGCCATCCTGTGGTTTGAATGTGTCACTCAAAGTTCATATATTGGAAACTTAATCTACAATCCCACAGTGTTGGGAGGTAGGACTTAATAAAAGGACATTAGGTCATGAGGTTTCTGCCCTCACCAATGGATTAATGTCATTAACTAGGGAGTGGGTTTGTTATCATGAGCATGAGCTTGTTTTAAATATGAGGTCACCTCCCTCTTGCTCTCTTGCCCTTGTGACCTCTCTTGCACTTCCTCCTTCCACCATGGAATTATGCAGCATGAAGATCCTCACCAGATGCAGCGCCACGCTCTTTGACTTTCCAGCTTACAGAACTATAAGAAATAAATTTCTATTCTTTATAAATTACTCAATCTCATGTATAGTGACAAAAATTGGGACTATGAAAGGCTATAAGTAGAATAGAATATTTACTTGTGATTCACATAAATTAATCAGTTAAAATGATTATAAATAATATTTATAACAATAATATTTATAATTATATAATCTGTCAAGGATTACAGAATAAAATATCTTTTAAATATATAATAGGACTAAAAATCCCACAATATTTTGTGATACTAGTTATGTAATAAAACAGTTTACCTTATTCTTCATTTAAATCTTAACATTCTTAAACTCAGTCATAGTTTTAGAAAACTCGAAAATAAAACTCAAACATCTAAGTTTTTTGTTGCTTTTTTGATGCTCACCTCTCAAGAGTTTCATGAAGAAATAATAAATATAATCTTTATTTTATTTTATTTTGAGACAGGGTCTTGTTCTATTGCCCCATGCTAGAGTGCAGTGGCGCAATCTTGGCTCACTGCAACCTCTACCGCCCGGGTTAAGGTGATTCTCCAGTCTCAACCTCCCAAATAGCTGGGACTACAGGCACTTGCCACTGCACCTGGCTAATTTTTGTTTTTTGTAGTAGAGACGAGGTTTTGCCATGTTGGCTAGGCTGGTCTTGACCTCCTGGCCTCAAGTGATCCACCCACCTCCGCCTCCCAAACTTCTGGGATTACAGTCATGAGCCACTGTGTTTGGCCTTATCTTTAATTTTTAAAACCATGTTCTTTGATTCTCTGGAGGAAACAGTGTTGGAATAAATAATAAATTTGTAAACCCAGAGTAGCATATAATCTTGACTTCATTCACAATAATTGACATTAAAAACAGCAAAGTACATCTCATAGTACCAAAACGCAAGAGGTGTGGGGAGAGACACAAACTGAAGGAAACACAATAAAAAAAGAAAAGCACATGTCATAACTCACTTAAATTTTTGAACAGATTATTATCACATACAAAAAGTTGTCAACAATTTTATATATCTGATTCAATACCTTGTCTCAGTGTCATGAGAACGCTAAGGAGTAACACAGGGTTACCTTTTTAAAAGACTCTATTCTTTTAGCGGTATGATGCATCTATCTTCTTTTGCATTTAATTCAGAAACTGGAAGAATTTTCTCTGAGTTAAATTTGAGGTGGATGCCACTGTGCAGTTTCACTAAAATACCCAGACAGTTTGATATGATGTGCACAATCTGTTAGCTCAGGAAGAACAAGAGAAAGATATGGTTCTTGTGTATGTATGGAAAGTCATCATAACTTCCTTCATTCAGTTTCTGTCTTCTTCCAGTCAGGGATCTAGTAGCTTGACTATTCTTCATTGGTTCCCTTTCATTTACAGGTCACCCAACAAGACAAACCACACAGGTAATCTCTTCTGATCCCTGCCATCGCCAAGAGTCATTTCCTGCCCTCATCACTTTCTAAATTCTATCCAATTCCCAGAATATCCATGCTCCTTCTCACTGTCCCTCATTCACATAATGCCTACAACACTATTCTGCCTGCTCTTTGGCTGATGAGCGCTTACTCACTTGTCAAGACTCAGATCAAATTGTCACCTCTTCTTGGAGGGCTTCCTCAACCTCTCTAAGTGGAGTTAATCATCTCTGCTTCTCTGCTCCCACAGTGTATTTTTTTGTTCTCTATTAGTGATTTTCTTATTTAACTGTCTAGCTCCATTTCTACATTGGTAGTCCTGGGATGGCAGATTTTAGTCATCTTAGTATCACTACCTGGAGCCTGGTCTATACTTGATGTTTAAGAAATATAAGTCTGGGTGCAGTGACTCATTCCTGTAATCCCAGAACTTCGGGAGGTAGAGGCGGGTGGACCATCTGAGGTCAGGAGTTCAAGAGCAGCCTGGCGAACATGGCGAAACCCTATCTCTACTAAAAATACAAAAAAAAAATTAGCCAGGTGTGTTGGCACACACCTGCAATCCCAGCTACCTGGGAGGCTGAGGCATGAGAATCACTTGAACCTAGGAGGTGGAGGCTGCAGTAAGCCAAGACCACACCACTGCACTCCAGTCTGGGTGACACAGTGAGACTCCGTCTCAAAAAAAAAAGAAAGATAAGAAAAGAAATAAAAGCTGGGTGTGGTAGCTCATGCCTGTAGTCCCAGGTACTCAGGAGGCAGAGGTGGAGGATCCTTATAGCCCAGGAGTTTGAGTCTAGCCTGGGCCAAAAGAGTGAGACCCCATCTAAAAAAAGAAAAGTGCTTAATAAGTAATTTTGGGGAAAGAATGGTGGAGATGAACATCAGAGAATGCTTAGTGGCCCTAAATTTGAGCATGAAGACTTCTTGCTACTGGTGAGGGGGAAAGAGACAGATCATGCACACGCACTGGAAAAACAAAGGGCAACCAGAGTTGGACAAATTTTCAAAGAACTGCATTTCATCTATTTCAAGCGATCGTTTCTAAAGGGCACTGCTTCAAGAGTGTTTCATTGGAGTGTGGTTTTAATAAAGTCTAGAGCCATTTGCTTGTCCTCAAGATGTTCCTTGTAACTCTAAGGCTATATCTAAATTAAAGCTAATGACCAAACAGAGATATTTTTTTCTCTGTTAATGTCTAGCAGGAAAGAGCCGTTAGCAAATTTATGAATTAGAGTCTGTTTATAAGTTGCTGAGAAGAATCATCGTGTATTCCCTTAAGCAATTCCCTCTATCTTAAGAAGTTTAACTGATATGCTCAATGAGCAAGACTCATGGGATGTAATCAAAGGCAACTTTATTTTTTCTCCCATATTCTAATGAAATTTATTCAATGGGGAGAAGTTCCTCCTCTGACCCTGGGTAAAAACTCACACAGGCTAAAATTTTGTTTATTCTTGAGTAATAAAAAGCCCTACAGCCATTTTAAGTCACAAACGTAGTCTTCACTGAATAATTAGAAATGTGTAGGGTCCTATGTAATAACCAAAACTTGTAATTTCATTCTCAGTTGGAGGAATTCTTTGTCATTACAGAGGGCTGGATGCACAGCAGCACTTTCTCTTGTCTTTCTTCCTTCCTTCTCTCTGGCAAGTTGTTCTATTTGATACTGCCAGGGTTGAAATTCCAGAAGGGATGGTGGCGAAGAGGCCCAAGTTTTACTTGGCTGACACTGCTGTGCAGTGGCATTGGAGGTTTAAATCTGTTCTTTCCCTCATGAGCTTTTTGCCATTTCTTCAGAGACCCTCACTGGAAGCCTCTCTGACCCCACTTCCCTAGAGGAGGGTAATTTGGAAATCATATGGGGCATTTTCCTCTGCCTGGCTGTTCCCTTAGCCCCACATGGATCTACCCCGTTGGGCTTACCTTGCCCACCAGATCGTTCTCTTTATCCAGTTTTTCCATAGACTCCAGGCTGGCCCTTGCTTCCCTGGGCCACACTTTTGAATCCCGATAGCCACACTGGTGTAGCCCATGTCAATCTATTTCACTGCCTGCTACCTCAGATTGATAGCAGAGCATTTTTCCTTTAGATTTCTCAGGCGTATGCCAGACACCAGTCCACTGTGCCCCCCGAAATCCAGGTAGCACATATCGGGGCATACATTTGGCCCTATTGTCTGTGCTTGAGCTGAGAGGAAGATATTTCCTCCCCTGTCTACTCACAGCACACTGAAGGCTGTCTCTAAAGAATGGCTTTCCTTACAAATCCTCTTTTAGTTTTCAAAATCTTGGCCATTTTATATCTTTGGTGGGGGTGAGGGTTTTCAAGAGTCCAATAACCACTTTTCACCCATTCATTTGTAAATTCTGGGCATGAAATTCACCCTTTATGGTATCTTAGTATCTGACTTGGTGAAACTTCCACTTTAAATTCCTGCTACCAAAGTAAATATTTACAAAATGGTTATATTAAGAGACTTGAATGTGTTATCTTTCACTGATAGACATTATTGACTTTTACATATGAATTTAGCATTAATGATCTGTGTAGAGCCCCTTAAGTAACAAATAAATTAATTGTTTTTTATGCTTATAATATAGATCTTATCTTGAACCACTCACAGGCCTAGTGAGTGAAGAAGTGAACGTGTGAATTTTAATTATTCTTCAAAAATCCTCCAGATAGTAAGTGGATTGGATTCTAACATATACATGTATGTGTTTATTTGGAACCAGGAAGGCATTTACTTATAGAGTGCTATAAATAGTTGCTTTGTCCGTATTGTGCTGCAATAACAGAATAAATGAGACTGGGTAACTTACAAAGAACAGAGATTTATTTCTTATTGTTCTGGAGTCTGGGAAGTCCAAGTTTGACGGACTTGCATCTGGTGAGGGCTTTCATAAAGCATCATCAAGTGGTGGAAGGCAGAAAGGCAAGAGATAGGGTGAGAGCAAGAGAGGTGCAAACTAGCTTTTATAACAAGTTCCCTCTTGCAATAACTAACCCACAACTGTATTAATCTATTTATGAGAGGAGAGCCCTCATCAGCTAATCACCTCTTATTAGGCTCCACTTTCTGGCACTATTGTATTGGGAATCAGGTTTTATTGGCAGACACAGTCAAATCATAGCAGTAGTTCACAATAGATTTATAGTTGAATTAAACCACGATCAGATATCTAGGTTAGCTCTAGAGGAACTCAATAATGTCCCTCAAAGCACTAGCCTATGATCTGAATCCCAAGAGCACAAAGGGGACATATGGCCTTGGTGGGAAAAGTGAGGGTTTGTTTTTGTTTTTGTTTTTTCTTTTCTGTGAGATGGTTTCACTCTTGTTTCCCAGGCTGGAACGCAGTGGCACAATCTCGGCTCACTGCAACCTCTGCCTCCCGGGTTCAAGTGATCCTCCTGCCTCAGCCTCCCGAGTAGCTGGGATTATAGGCACCCACCACCATGCCTGGCTAATTTTTTGTATTTTTAGTAGAGACAGGGTTTCATCATATTGGCCAGGCTGGCCTCAAACTCCTGACCTTAGTTGATCCACCCACCTCGGCCTCCCAAAGTGCTGGAATTACAAGCATGAGCCACCATGCCTGGCTTTGTTTTTTTAATGAGACAGAGTCTCCCTCTGCTGCCCAGACTGGAGTGCAGTGGGGCAATCTCAGCTCACTGCAGCCTCTGCCTCTGGGGTTCAAGTGATCCTTGTGCCTCATCTCCCCTAATAGTTGAGATTACAGGGTATGCCACCATGCCCGGCTAATTTTTGTATTCTTAGTAAAAATGGGATTTCACCATGTTGGCCAGGCTGGTCTTGAACTCTTGGCCTCAAGTGGTCTGCCAGCCGCCACTTCCTAAAGTGCTGAAATTACAGCTGTGATCCTGGCAGAAGTGAGGGATTTTAAAATCTCTATCTTATACTGAATTGGATAAAATGTTTAAATAGCTATCATAGGCTAGAGGATACGAAGTAGGAGACGTGGGCTGAACGAGTCTAGAGATCTAATGATGAACATGAGGACTAGAGGGTAATACAATTGTATTATATTTGGGATTCATGCTAAATGAGTAGATTAGATTTTAGCCATTCTTGCAACGAAAATTAAAAAAATGTATAGCTATATGAGATGATGGATATATTTGCTTCATATAGTAACCTTTTTACTATTTTTACTTTAGAGCAGACATTTGTTGACCCTGTGTTCTAATATTTCTCTCTGTCCAAAGCCAAGCTTTCTGTTCTGAGTTTCCTACATTCCTAATTCACCTTCCCTTTTCATAACCGCAATTCACATCGATACCACGGATCTAAGCTGTTGATAGTTGAAAGTGTTCTGATTGGATTAATTCACACCAGTATTTAAATGGCTGGAAAATAGTTCATCCCGGCCAGGGATCCAATATTTTCATCCTTAAAAAGAAGGTTTATTATTTCAAATTAATTTCATGTGTAAAGGTATAAGAGCACCTCACATAGGGCTTGGCATATGTTAAGCTTTCAATATTATTTGTTGAATGAATGAATGAATGTTGGGCTTTCAGGCAGTATGAAGAATGAAGTAAACTTTTTTTGTGATTTAGAGAAGATATTTTTAAATAGAGGTGGCACTTCCTGAGGTAGATAGCTTTAGCTTTAGAGTTAGCTCCTTAGACTATTTTAACTTCAAAGTTGTAAAGATGAAACCCATACAGTATTTACAAATTTTTAAATTTTCACAGCTCTATACCTAGAAGTAGAAAAGATAGGCAGTGGAAGATTGGGAAGTTTGGGGATTAGGATAGGGACTATGATGGCAAAAGTCAAGTTTGTAAATTGAGGTGATCTGAACTGAAATACAATATGGATAGAGTATAAAAACTGGGTTTTGCCTCAGGTTTTCTTAGCTTTTCGGTCCAATTTGTCTGGATCCTTCTATGAAGTCCATATAAAATATGCTCCCTGATTTCTTCCACAATTATTTTGCTTCTCTAAACAAACTGTGCCAAAGGCTGGGCCCAATAGGAAAGAAAAAAAAAAAAGAAAAGAAAACTGCATTGTGTCTACCAGCAGTGATGATCAATATCTAAAGAGGAGGCTGATGAACTTGCTTGAGCTACATCCTAAATTGAGTCAGGGCTGGTGCTCTTGAACTGTTTTCTCCAGCCTAGGCACTGGGTAATTTGGTCTGCAAAACAATGAGAAAGGCAATATTGAATTATGCATGCTCATAAAGTTCCTGAAATTACCATATAATTAATGCTAGATAAAACTACCCTTTACTACCATAAGGAGCAAGTGGGCACAGGTAAACTGGGGCATTTTCCAAATAAATACTGATATAAAGCATCAGGAGGAAAAATGGTTTGACAAACTCAATATATGTTTCACACTAGTAGAATAAGGCTGTAGGGTTAAAAATAAAAGGGGGGTGGGGGAAGAAATGGTTGATATGCAAATAATCTGAGGCTAATTGAACTTCCTAAGGGAGTCGAGTTTGGGAACCTGCTGGTTGTTTAAGAGCAATGAATTCCGAACCTGTACAACTGCACATTGAAGAAGATTATTCATGTACTTAAAGAGGTCATGGTACCTTTTAATGCAGCTGCAGGAATACTGCTATAAACACTGCACAGATAGTAATCTTTGAGCTTCAGATAGGAGCCAGAGTTAGCTTTGCAATGCTGCCTGCAGAAAGAAAGATCTCATTTGTGAAAATAACCACTATGTTTTCATATTGCCAGACATCTGCTCTTGGCTAAGAACAACATGAAAGGGGATTTGTTTTCTGGTAGGGTTCTGTCTTTCTGCAAAAGAAGATCTTCTTTTGAATTAATTGACCATCTCAACAGAATGGCCTACATTCATATCTACAAATTAATCTAATTAGGGCCTCCTCCTTGGGTTAAAATTGCTATTTAACTCTTGTGGATGCCTAATAGCATTCTTATTCCTTTGCTTTACATCAAGGTCAGCAATTACAAATGCAGAGTGCAAGGTATCTTGGGATACAAAAATACATGATGTAAGAAAGTAGGAAGATTAACATTCTGTGGCACTTCTGGTTTGTGTATATCCAGCATGACACTCTCCTGTCTATACCTTTGAAGATGAAGTACCTGAGCACAGAGAGGTTAAATAAATTGCTTAAGATTCCTCAGCATATAAAGTGGAAACCAGGTTTCAAATCTAGAGCTGTCCAACCTTATAACATAGGATCTTCCCCCCTGGGTTATACTTGTTCCCTTAAGGAATTTCCTGGCTGCAGGAAAAGCAAGAATTATTAACAAAATATACCTTGAAATAGGAAGCACCTATGCTGGGGAGTAGGGGTGGGACATTTCTAGACATTTCATCAAATGGCTACTAACTTGACAGCATCTTCTGAGTACACTTAGTGTTTCAATGTTTTCTTCCCAGTGACACTGCAGTTTCTTTCAGGTCAAGATTTTTGACCTTAATCTTATTTCCCCCTATCGTGCCCAGCAAAGTATTGGTAACAAAGGGAAGAGTTCTGTTAACAAGTGCTGTCTCACTTTGAAAGGAACAAAGGGGTCCAAATAGAACCCCCGCTTTGTCATAAAGGTGAACTACTTGCATATTTCACAGCCATGCATTTTGATGTTTAAAATTCAGAAGCCTATCATGTCTTTCTGACTACGAATTGTAGATATTTAGGCAAAGTACACATTTGTCTAAGAAGCCCTCTCCTGATTTAAGTAGCAAAGGGCCAGAAAACTGTTTTCTTCGGAAGGATTTTTTATGATGTGGTCAAAATGCCATGGTTGCCTAATAAATAGCAGGTCATGCTAATCGGTCCCTTATGGGTTCACTGTGATTTCACAGCAGACTCCACACACCAGCAACTTGAATGATGTTGACGTTCTAGCTCTGAACAAGGTAAATACAGTTCAGGCTGGGCTATGAAATAAGTGGAAGTATCCATTTGGGGATGCTAATCAGATTTGGATACCGGCCCTTAAGTATTCTCATGATTGTGTTTTGGTTTTAGTTTTTAAAAAAATCTATGGGATTTTATTGAAAGTGAGAAAAATGAAATCTCCCAAATAAACATGGGAAGGATATTAAGTGGCCTGTGTACTGATAGAAACTGAAATATACTGCAGAAAAAAAAAAAGAGCTATGCAAAATCTGCATTGTGTCCAGTTTTCTTGCTCTTTGATGAATACCAGACTTTGACATATCTGAAATGGCTTGGAATTAAGTCAAAATGTCAATGGATCTCCCAAACATGTTTGCATATTCGCTAAAGAAGGAGCATTGGACTTCCAGTCAGGGGATGAGTTCTAGTCCTGAGTCAGTCATAGTCTGTGTGATGGCACAGAAGTCTCTTAGCTTTTTGTCTGTTTCAATGACCTCATGTGGAAAATGGGGAAAATAAGTCTTTCCTTGGCCAACCTGAGGATACTGTAAATATCAAAGATAATTGATGTATACTAGTAGTGAGAAGAATTTTGAAACGCTACAAAATGTGTATTATTATTATTACTATCCAGAGATAAAGGTGTTAAAATGAAGATCAAATTTGATGTATCTAAAAGAGTTAAACAATAAAATACTGTCTCAGCCAGATTTAGGCGATGTCTTTTGTTGATGACAGGAAAATATATGAGCATAAATTGGCTTTACTACCAACTGTTCCCTACTGTTTCCCAAGGAACATTCCCTTTCACCCCCCAAACAACAATTAAGCTGTAGAAATCTGTTATTGTGACATTTAACCATCAGACACTTACTTTACCATTTCACTACTTTCTTTTTTATTGTCCCTGGTGGTAAATTCACTGGACATGGAAGTACTGGTAGCATGCAGGTTGGGCCTTTGGATTTCCAGCAGCAATAATTGCCTAACTGCTTGAATGTCAGTGGTTGGTGTTCAAAAGGACTCCACTAACTGAGATTTACAAGTAGCCCCCTTTGATATTCCATTAAAAATATTGTAGAGGGAAAGTGTGCTCTGAGAAATTGTTAGGAAAACGTGTGAGTCAGGTTTCTAGAGTTCTGCCACATGCAGCTCTAGGTTCAACAAGGCAGCGAGTGCAGGGAAATGAGCGTGAGCTCCGATAGTGAAAACCAGTCTCCACATCTTAGCTCCTCCATTTGCTAGTTGAACTGATTTGATTTTAAGTAATTTACTGAATTATTCAGGGCCTCACTTTCCTTATCTGTAAATAAAGCACAATGTTGCACTCATTTATTTAACTGCGTGTGTTGAACACTTGCCATGTGACAGATAAGTGCTAGATTTGGAGGAGCCAGTGAAGATCAAGACATACCCATGCAGGGTTTACATATAGTGGGGAAACCAGAGAATAAAAAGATCAACCAGTTCAAAAATAAGATCATAAGCCCCTCATTACAAAGTTTAGTGAGCAATCAATGAGGAAGGGGTATAAGTGTGATGTAATTATGGGATGAAAATAATAAAAATGGGGACAAGCAAGAAATCGAGCTGAAGGAATATACGTAGAGGACTATATCTGATAACAACTATAGCTATCAGTGCATTCAGTAATAAAATAGCTATCATTGTTGAGCAATTATTATGTGTTTCATGCCATAAAGTTATTTATACATCTCATATTGTTCACTTTATATACCAATGAGGTCATTAGTGTTGTCTCCTTTCACAGAGCAGGAAATTTAAGCACAGTGAGGTGAAGTTATTTTCTTAGGTCACACAGATTGTGAGTGATGGAGTTGGAACCTGATCCCAGGTGTTTTAATACTAAACATTCATGCACTTAGCCACTATGCTATACCACCATAACAAAACCTATATCTAAATTTTATGGAAATATTAACTAAGTATCTGCTTCTCTGTCTACCCACCACAACCACCAATTGTAAAGAAGCCTCTACAATTCAGGAATGTGACCCATGAAAACATTTCATATTGTTATTTAAATGTCTGCTTCTCTTGTGGGGTTTCCAACTTCCACAGTAGAAAGTTCCCACTAATATATTTCCTTGACAAATAAAATAAAGCAAGTGTGTTGTTCTACCTGGAAATCTTTAAATTATCTCTTTAGACTTTCAGCATACAATTTACAAGTGACAGGCAACATATTTCATTATCTTTATGTTTGAAATAACTTTCAAAGAGAGTGGAGAGGGGCGTTTGACATTATTGTAATCAATTCTGTCAGAAATATTATTGGATTTACTTGATTTTGTGAACACAGTCTTTTTTATTGTTATTCTGAATTTTCTCAGATGTTTTACAGGAGGCTAACATAAATAGTAAAATATGCTTCACCAAGACATCTGTTGAAAAAATAATGAGGAGGTGTTCTTCTGAACAGAGGCACTGTGTAAGCTGTGATGGCCTCTTTTTATAGCAAAAAGGCATATCCTCAGTGTCCTTGGGATAGCGCAAACTCCATTCTCCTCCATCAGGAAAGGCAGTACAGTTTTCCACGGCCTGAATGTCAGCTGGATGTTGTGAGGTTCAGCAGGAAGGAATAGCATAGAGAGGCGCTAAAAAGGTTTAACTTGCACAGCTGGGAGAAGTCCCAAGCCCTGACGAATTTATGAATTAGTCTATGTTGGCACCTATCCAAGAAGACTTGCCCAAATCTGGTGCTTTATTGGCTGAAAATCTTTGTGCGAAGGTTCACTCTTCTGCCTGGTTACCATTTAAATATTGGGTCCTTCTCACTGGGACTTAAGGTTGAGGAAGGCACAGGGCAGACATCCCTGTTGTTGGTAACTCTATATGACTCATGTCCAACAATCTTTTGGAATATTATGAGGAAAAGTCTACCTGTGTCTCCGTTTACGTAGTTAAGGGGAATCTGATTGCATTCATGGGCACAATTTAAGACTGGAGTAGAACTATGCATTTGAAGTAAAAAATCTAAAAGCTTAAAATTATTACCATGTGTTCTAGTTTACTCTTAACTGCTTTGTAACTCTTGTTATCTAAGTTTCCTAAACAAGTGATTCATTGATTTTATATGTAGACTCTGAGAGAGTATTTGGCAGAGGCCTTTGACATAAATCAAGGAAGGCATTGTTATCCTCATTTTCTATATAAGGGATTTGAATATCTGAGAACCTAATAAAATTATCTAATGACTCTTGGCTGTTAAATGGCAAAGCAGAGAGTGCTTAGAATCTAGATACTTTTCCTGTGATACCAAAATCTTGCATTTGGAAATACTTTTGCCATGTATTTATAGTAGAGATGAGAACCTTGATTTTGCTTTTTCTAACTGTTCTACTCCCATGAATTAGTTTTTAAATCCTTTGGCTTGTAGTACTATGTGTGACTTGTATGTATGTCTGATGTGAGTATGTATTTATATAAAATGAGAAATATTCTCAAAAGCCTAGAGGAGATATCTTTAAAGAAAATTTTCTTCAATCAACATTTAAAAATGGTGAGTTATTTATTTTTATTCCTCAAATAACATTGGGTTATTTTTGGTTATTTAAATAATATTTTGACATTTTCCAGCATGTTTTTTTGAGGCAAGGGGAGTAGGGCAGTGAAGAATAAGGCAGTGTCTTTCCCATTTTTGTATTCCAAGAGCCTAGCAAAGTAGCACATAGTTCAGACTCAATAAAGGATTACTGAATGTTTAAAATTTTCAATTAGAATTCTGAAGAAAAGCAGTTTGATTCCTTTCAAACATATGTACCTACTCAAATTTAGCTAACATAAGCTAAAATTACCTGGGAAAGTATCTGAAATGACCTATTTTGGTGAATAACTGAGTACACCTTCCAGTTAGCATATCAGATATCAGTATGTAAATGAGTACTTACAAACCATTTGAAAATCATTTGATCTATAATTTGTGCTCTAAAGAGTCATAAGTACAGTATTGTATGCAGTTTCTTGTTAGAAATTCTGTGAGTTATGCAGTCAGATCCTGCCCCCAAGGGGTTAGTAGGCTTATTGGGGAAGGAAGGACTTAAGGTACTTGAACTGCCTGGGGAACAATGCTAGTAATAAGGAATAGTATCAAGGGCCAAATAAGGCTTTAGGCAATACAGGTTTAAAACAAAAGTAACTTAAGAAGACAGGACAAGAATAATGGGAAGGTGGAAGAGGGAAGTCTTCCTACAGAAAGTGGAATTTGAGCTAGAGTTATAAAGATTTGCATCAGCAAAGGCAGGGGAGGTTACACCTAGACTGCCAAAAAGCTAGAAGGAAGAGACGAATGGGCACGGGAATGACGCCATCAATATGGATAGCAAGGCACAGTCGGGGGACTAATATGAATGAAACATGGTTTGTCCATCAAAGGTAATTCTGCCTTTGTTTTGCTGCCTGATATTTCACAAATTTGTATCCAAATTGATGAAGTTACACTGTATGTCCTGTTGTAAATTTCCATCTCTGTTTATCAGGCAACTTTCTCTCAGAAGCTCACTTGGAAATCAAGGGAAATAATACACCGTGCAGAGGAAAGAGAACCTGGTCCCTTGTGCCTCCCTGCTGTGGTGCAGCATGGTCTGATGACCAAGGGCACAGGATCCTATTTCTAGGATTAGTCAGAAAGAATTGAGCACATGTCTGTAGACTTTTGCCTCAGTATTATATTTTAGATGGTTTAGTCGGAGCTGTTACATTTGGCAGCATTCCTTGTTAGCATTTGATAAACAATTATTGCCAAATGTTAGCAAGGAAACCTGCCAAATGTTACAGCTCAGATTTAACTGCTGAAAAAAATGCAGTTTGAAAAAGCCTTTTGCTACAGAGCTGTTGCCTGGTGTGCCAGTTCTGAAGCTGCAGGGGACCCCTGTTGGGAAAAATTGTGACTCTAAAGGTATAGGGCCTTTTGCCAGCAGTTCTGGGTTCCTCTCTGAAGTTATGAATTAATTGACACCTGTTGGTTTTCAAAGCAATAAGTTTGGGGCCAATTATTTATGGTGAACATTTTGTTGCATGGCTTCTAGTCACATTTTATACTTGACACATCCTCTTTCATAGCACTTTTCACCAATAGGTAAACTGAAAGATCATCAATCATACAGTCTCATCTTGCTTATCTATTGGTGGATTACCCAATTTCTTTCAGAGTCTAATGTTCTTTAATAGCTCCTCTGGGACTGTTCTTATTTCCCACTTCACCCAGGAGACATTTCTCCATCTTTTCATTCTTATTTTCCATCTTTGGTTTACCAATTAAAAAAAATACCAAGATAAAATGACCCCCTCCCCGTTTTTGATACTTTTACCACCCTGGTAATTCAAGAGAATACTGTGGACATAGTGCATTTAGATTATAGTTGGCCACCATGTCAGAAGAGTTCTGGTTATGTGATTAGGAACAACATAAAAAATGGAAAGCACAGTTAAGCATCTTTATAGCCCATTGAACAGGTCTCTCAGTGGGAGCTGATTAGCTTCAAATTTGAAGGTCTTTATCTTGGTGTTTCACAGACCTTTGCTCTGGTCCCTGCCCTACACAATTTCGCCAGAGGCTTGTGTTAGGATAGGCATTTTTATTGAATCTGTAACTGGTTTAAATCTTGGGGGATAACTAAAATGTTGGGACATATTTAAGGTGAAGAAAGATAAAGAGGTTAAAACAGGGTAAAAGACTGGAAAATCTGCTGAATAGGAATTGATTGAAAAAATTGCCTTTATGTTCAAAAAGCCCTGGCATAGGTATAATTCACATTTGTATTTTCTCCCTGAGATCTAATCCCTCTCCCAAAATGGTGAGCTCGTTTTCCTCCAAACAGAAGCTCATAATACCAAATAACTTGCTTTCCTGGGGCAATGTTCCTAAGCAGCTCGAAAATAGATATATGACCTTGTCTTGGCCAATCAGATGTGCTAGTATAAGACTTTAAATCTGAAGTTAGTGACTCAGGAATGAAAGAGAATGAAGTATTAATCTTGCAGGGGGTATGTGGTATCTCAAACAATTAGCATCAGTGGTTTTAGTAGGAGCCATTCACTTTCGGTGGCAGTGACAGCATGTACTTCTTATAATGTGTAATAATATTAATCACTATACTGACTTTATCTCCTAATTATTTATTGAACTTTTCTAACCTCCCTATCACTACTACTGTTTTCTTGTTCATATCTTTATGATTTCTTACTGAAGCAATATAAATGTCCCTTACCTGTATTGTTATATCTCCAAGTCTATTCTCTTCATAATGGGTAACATATTAAGAGATCTATATAAAAATGAAAAAAAAAATGCTAGAGTATTTCTCAACCCAGAGGAAAGAGAAGATATAGTAGGGAGATATTAGTTAATGATTCAAGATTCATAATGACATGGGACATGGGAGGGAATTAAGAGCATAATTAAAGGGAATAGCCTAGTCAAAAATGCAAAGAGGAAGAATGAAGACGAATACAAATAATTTTAAAAGTTGGGGTAAGAAAATGAGGGGTACTAGATGCTTTCACACTTGCCTGTGAGGTAGAAGGCAAGATAATCTGGTAAGATTTGAAATCATCTTGGGGAGATAGAAGTTTTGGAATATCCACTGAGGGAACTATGAGCTGGCTAAGGAAAATGAAGTAATTACCATGATGAGGACTCAGCCAAGATTGACAACTACAGAAAGTGTTGCAGCATTAGCTGATATGCTTGTGAAAAGAAACTCTGGACAAAAATTGAAGGGGGGTAAAGGAACTTACTTTGTGGTGGAAAAAGTAATTATGGACAGGCAGCAATATATGGATTTTTATTCCCTCAAAGTTAGAATAATTATGGAAAATGGCAAGATAGAAAGGAGTTGATTATTAAAATACACTGAAGGTAAAAATCACTGGAGTAATATTTGATCTAAAATCCTGATTGCAAATCTGTATTCTTTTCTGAGACCTAAACATATTTTCCTTAAAAGAGAGAGGAGTGGTAGTTTCACTGGCTGCTGCTGCTATTGACCCAGCATCTTAAGAGACAGTGTTATAAGAACAATGAAGGTTCCTACCTAAGACACAAATATGTCAGCAACAAAACTAATAGAAAGAATAGTAGAAGCCTAAATAAATAATATATATCTTTAAGTTCGTATTACCTAAATTCCTACCCAGTTAATTCAATTTGTAAGTTTCTAGACCAGCTTGAATAATACTGCAAGTAACAAAGAACTTACCTCCTTTACAAGACATTCCATTCCATTATAGAGCTGTTCCAATTATTAGTAATTTCTTTTTGAATTGTGTAAACACATAGGCAAAAAGTTTGTATAACTTCACTTTTGAAAGACATATCTTCAATTGCCTGGCAACCTTTGTGTTCTCTACACTTCATTTTACAATAAAACAAACCCATTTTCTTTATTTGACCCAAAAAGATATGGTTTTTAGGCGTTTTAAAATGTAGATTGTGAAGGCCAGTGCTTGACTTGCAAACTGGCCCTTCTTGATTAGACAGCACTTTTCTTTTCCATTCTTATCTTGGGGTGTCCTTGTCTCTCCTACCCTACATTCTAGACCATCTGTCATTTCAGTCTCCTCTGAATGCCATTGATTTTGCCTAGAATGTCCACCTTTTCATTATTTTCTTGGTGAACTCTTATTTATCACTCAATATTCATGTCAAATATTACTATTCCTGTGCCTCAAAGCAGCTTTGGCTACACCTCCTCTGCACTACTAGTACTTCTTTTATATTAATACGGCACTTAACTTTATCTTTCCCAGTAGAATAAACTTCAAAAGGACAGGAATCTTACTAATCTTTTAATTTTCACTGCTTAGTATGATTTGTCATGTAGAATCCAATAAACATTGTTTAAATACATGTTTGCTTGTCTAAATGTGATACCCCAAACTGGACAAAATACTTTACTGCAGAGTAAAGTAGGAGCATCACATTATTAGATCTGAATTCTGTATGTCTACCAAGGTGCTTGTTTTGTTACTTTGTTGTTTGCTTCTTTGTTTGCGAGGTGGCTCCAGTTTACTCATGTTGTCCTTATATACAACTGCATTTCCTGTTGTTTTTCACCAGAATTGCAGCTCAGCCAAATCTCCATTCTAAGTTCCTAACAATAGAAACTGACTCTGGATAAATTTCGTCCCAAAATAAAAGTGGTTGTTGAAATGTGTTGTATAGGTCACAAATGCAACTGGAACTCTGGAATTTAGAAAACAGGCAGGAAAAGGTGGAGGCTAAGCAGCTAGAAGCACCAACAAAACTCTGGGGAACGTGGACATCTAAGTGGCAGATGGAAGAAAAGAGCACAGGAAGGAAAACTGAGAAGGAGCCATCAGAGAGGCATTAAGGAGAACCACAGACATTAAGAGACTAGAGAAGAGATTTCCAAGTGGATGTGGAACAGTGGCAAATGCAGCAGAGATTTAATAAGATAGTGGTTGTAAAATGTCCATTCCATTTGGCAATTAGTCATTGGTAAGCTTGGCAAGAGCACTTTCAGTAAAGTGGGAGGATGGAAGGTGGCTGCCAGTGAGGAGTTAAGAGAATAGGCAGGGTAGACTAAATATTTGAGTATTCCCAGTGAGAGTTGGTGAGGAAAGGAGTATATGACACTAAGGGAGAGCTTTTATTAGATGAGTCTTGTGCATTTCTATCAGCTGTAGGAAACTGCTGGGAAAAAGACTGGAGTAAGGAAGAGGGAATAGATGGTTGGTTTAAATGTGTTTCTGAGAAGACAGGAGGGATGGGGGTAGAAGTCAGAAATGTAGTCATGACAGTGGAGGGGACACCTCATTCTCTGCGGTGGGAGGAAAGAGGAGAAGTCTGTGTGAACTTAACAATGAGTTTGATTGTGTGGGGATGAAAAGTTGATGGAAATGGCCTTTGATTGTTGGTATTTTCTCAATGATGAAGAAATAAAGGTAATCTACTGAGACTGGAGTAGGACTCTTGAGGAGTTCCTTTTTTCATTATTTTTATATGTGGTGGTGTTGAATTTTCTTCCATTATCCACCCCTTAAATTGTGATATTTGCCAAAGTTTACACTCACCCTATACAGATTAACCTAGTGGTATGTGGAGTTGCCTTCATCCCAGTGTGTAATGTATTCTGTTGTGACTATATAGGCTTCACCTCTTTCAATAGACAGCAAATTTAGAGAAAATACTTATGTCTTACTTCCATCCTTTGTCTCTAAATGATCTTTGATCAGTGTTTGCTGAATGAAGAAAGGGTTTTTTTTTTTTTAAATTTAATCTCTTTACTCTGGTTTACCTTGAAGGGTTATATAATTGACATATTTAGAGTGCAAGGCAAAGTATAGGTGGAAAAATGGAGTGCACTTTTGTAATACCTCACTATTGAATTTTTACATGAATTTAATGTATGTCCCTTCATTTCTCAGTATTTCATCAGTAGGCCTCTATGCTCTGGTGTGGACATCTTATATTGCATATGCTGATGTGTTCATGCAATATCATGCACACTTGAAAGTTGAACAAATCTACTATGAAGAAGACTAAGGGCTTAATTCTTCTTCCATAACTGGGCCTATGTGAAGCTGCTTGGAGAGGGAGGCAAGAGATGCAACACCCCAACCCCTCCTAGACTGGCAGGGGCAGACACAATTCTCTAAATGGCCAGTCTATTCTTGTAACTCACCAAAGCAGCAGAGGGCAGGATGCTGCTCTGACTTTTGCTTAGCCATGGGTGATGACCACACCCTCCCTGCTTTACCATTTCTACTTTTATTTATGAGAGAAATGTTGTGGTTGGCAGGCCTTTGTGGGCTGCCCAGTGTGATTAAGCAGTTCTGGGTTAGAAGAGGACATAATTCATGGGCACAGAGGCCTGGAGAGGAAAGATGTTTGCTTGACTCTGAGGCTGTGTCAAGCAATTATCACACCTTGTGGGGCTGGAAAGGGGCTGTAGGACAGGATGTTTTCTGTATCTTCAGAATACTTATTTTAGGCCTCACCAAAAGGAACTTTACATCTACTTGGAAAGGAGTGGAAGAATACTGGCAGTAGCAGCTGACTCTCTTCATTGACTCTGGTGCATGGATTTTATATTTCCTTACATGGTTTGTCTTCCACCTTAATTTGGAAGACCGTAGGACCACATCTATAAAGGCAGTGTTACTATTCAGCAGTTATGCTTGAAAAGAGCGACGTGAAGGCCGGCACCTGTTCTAATTTATAGGTGCCTGTACAGTCCCTGGATGTTCCGTATTAAAACTACCAGACTTGGACAAAAAGAATCTCTAGGCAGAGGGACGCTTCAGTTTACACTCGTAAAAATATCTAATGGTTATCATTTAAAGGGTAGCTATTATGTGCCAGGCACTGTTCGACACATTTTATACACACTTGATTTTGGCAATATCTTTGAGAGATAGGTGTTATTATCCATATTTAGCAGACACATACTGAGCCTCAGAATGATTCAGTGATGTGATTAAAGTCACAATATTCGTAAATAAATAGAGAAGCAATTCAAATCAGGTTTGTTTAATTCTAAAGTCCACTCCTTTTCCACTTAGCCCTGAGAACAGCCTCGGAGAGGAAAAGTAGCATTGAATAGGCAATAGAAATCCTGAAGGTTGCGTGGGTGGATGAAAATGGGTCATTTTCTTTGCAAAACTGTCCTCCCTCTTCTTCTCAACCTTTGCATTAAGGAATATTGGGGCAGGGCAGAGACAAAAAGGGGATCATAGGCTGATATCCATTTGAGTTTCTCAGGGCCTCATTGATCAAACTGGAAAGGGCGCTCTCTCTCATTTTCTCCCCACTTATTCTCCTGTTTAACTTGCTGGAACTTTAACATTTTGACCAAGAATATTTCTCAAATCTCTGTGTCTTTGGAACTGTCCTACAAAAAGTTTAAAGTCATGCAGCACTACTGTAGATATGAGAGGCAGTGAAAAAGACTGAAGGGGGAAACAAAACAAGGCTTTTCACCTCAGCCAATTTTTTTTCTTATGGAATTGTCCATTAGCTGCCAAGTATCTCCTGAATGTAACAGCTGTGTTCTTCTTGAATATATGCAGAGATGATTGGGAAGCTTAATTTTTTTAAGCTGAAAGAGTTGCTTATAAAAGTGCTGATACAGGCAGGGCGCAGTGGCTCGTGCCTGTAATCCCAGCACTTTGGGAGACCAAGGCGGGCGGATCATCTGAGGTCAGGAGTTCCTGACCAGCCTGTCCAACATGGTGAAACCCCGTCTCCACTAAAAAAAAAAAAATTAGCAGGGAGTGGTGGCAGGTGCCTATAGTCCCAGCTACTCGGGAGGCTGAGTCTGGAAAATCACTTGAACTCAGGAGGCAGAAGTTGCAGTGAGCCGAGATCGCACCATTGCAGTCCAGCCTGGGTGACAAGAGTAAAACTCTGTCTCAAAAAAAAAAAAAAAAAAAAAAAAAGTGCTGATATAGTGAAGGGTCTCAGGTTTTATTTTACTTAATATTAATACATGTACTAGGAGTTACAGCCCCAGGTTGATGAGGATTAGGACATCTGGTTTTCATTCCAGAATCACACACACTGTTGCTGTCATTCCTGTCACTGCCGTTAGTTAAAAGGGTAGACATGTGACTAAGGCACTGGGGCAATAGAACCATGGTTAGGAGCTGGACTGCCTGGGAACAATTTTCACATGTTCCTCACACTAGTTGTGGGGCCTTGGGCAAGTTACTGGAATTCACTGTATCTTGGTTTCTTCATCTGCAAATATACTATTTTAAATAGGCTAATATATACATTGCCCATATAAAGTATCCCTATGTAAAGCTTGTTATTTTTTATTACACAAAATGGGATGACACTCTCTAGAAATGTAACTTAGTTAACCAAATGAAAGCTCAGACTTTCTCCTGTCCCCCACAGGAGAGTTCTAGAAGGAGAATCTCCTGATGAGGAGGAGTTCTGTGGTCCATGGATCTAACTCTTCACTGCGACATTTACCTTCCTTTTGGAGTTCCCCCTGATTGACTGTCAGCTGCATCTCACTGGCATCAGGAGACACTGCTTTTTTGATAATATTCTAAAACCCAGGCATGGGGACGAGTGAGGGTGCTATTAACTGAAGCTGAAATGGGGGTGCTACTACAACTACAATTAGATTTTACCAGTAGCTCCTGGCCAGAAGAGATACATAGGTAGTATGCTACCAATTTCTACTAGACACCTGTGGCTACTACTGATCCCTTGAAATATGGCTAGTCTGAATAAAGACGTGCTATAAAGGACATAAAATTGTAACATATCCCATTCACTGGTTGAATTTCAAAGACATAAAAATGTAACAAACCCTATTAATTGTTATAATGATTACATTTAGAAAGGACAGTATTTTTGATTTATTTGGTTAAATAAAATATATTATTGAAATTAATTTTTATCTTTTTTAATGTGGATGCTAGCAAATTTAAAATTACACTTGTGGCTCACATTTATGACTCACATTGCATTTCTGTTGGACAGTACTGATACAGATATATAGCTTGCTCTTCTTGTTTGCTGGCCTCTTTGTTTTTCTGTGATTTCTTTGTTTCTTTTCTTCCAAGCTTGTCATCTCCCACCATGTGATGGCCAACAGAAAACCCCTTACCCACATTGCTATTTCTTGACTGCCTTGAGGTCAAGACTAGGAGAGTGTCAGAGTTAACTCTTTATCCTGCAGGAAATGTGCACCAAAACCAAACTTAGCACTTAGATTAAGATCTGTTCATTGTGCACAGAATTGCATTCTTACTCATGCCATCCTCACTGGAACCACCACATTTCAATATAACAAAAGTTACTCTGATATTTGTAGAATAAAAAATTATCATAAAAGTTACTCCTGTGTTAGTCATCTTTCCATTTATATAATTATAAATGCATTTCCTGCTTTAAGCACGCCAGGCATACACAGTTTACTTTATTTAGCTTATACTATGTGATATTAATGAAAATATTCTGAAGTAGATAATATCTACATATGAAGAAACTGAGATTTGGAAATATTAAATAATATTCTGAAAGCCATATAACTAGTGTGTTTGTTAAAGTTGGTTTAAATTGAGGTTTATCTGTCTGAAAGTCCATCTTTGAACCCATTATATGTCTAGGTGAAGTATCGTGTTTCTCTACTTAATCTACCTCAACCAGAACTCTCAGCACAGTTCTTGGGCCCAACCACCAGGATTTTGCTGCTCTACCCCAAGTCTTCTGAATTTTCCATGTCAGAGTGCCCATTCTTTCCCTTCAGAACCCTGTAGAAAGATGTTATGAGAGACTGTTTGTTTCCAGTTTTGTAAGGGAAAGGGATGGCTTCTTCAAAGAACCAAGAATTGGGGGAACTTGGAACATGGTAAAACATAATGTAGTGATGTGATTTTTTGTTCTATTTAGGTATGAAGGTGAAGCTTACCAAATAGGGATGTGAAATTGTTCAGCAGCCTTCTCCTAGTATAACTCCTCACTCTGGAAAAGTGGAGGAAACACCATTCCCTGTACCGTTTATGTGGTTGTGTGCAGTGATTTCAAAGCCAGCTCAACTTAGAACTCTTATGCTTACTTAGACTCACATGTTTACAGGCATTCAGATCCTAGTCTAGGTCTCCGACCACCGCAAGCTGTAGATTCCTCTTCTGGCAGATGACATTAATAATAGTGCCTACTTATAAGGTTGTAGGAGTAAATCAGATGATGTATATAAAGCACTTAACTAGTGCAGGAACGTAGTATATATTCAATAAATGTTAGCTTTTCTTTCCATGATTTCCCAGGCATTAACTTATGGGCTCTGAGCACTCTAGAAGAACAATTGCTGTTCTCAATCCTTGCTAATGTGTCCTATGGTTTATATTTCAACCCAGTAAGGTTGTCTCGGATTTTGATGGGAAAAGTGTTAAAGTGTGCATGGTCCCCAGAAGAGAGTGAAGACGCCCTGTGCAATGCCCGTCTGCATCAGCATTACAGCGAGCAGACAGAGACATAGCACACTCCTGGGTGTGCTCTCTGTGCATCACAGAAAATTGTAAGCTCCAGTAGCTATTTAGATTGCTAACTTGGGGAAAGAATTCCTCTTCTTGCATGTGGGCAGGATACATTTGTTTCCTTCTCTTTCTGCCATTCCTGATTCTTTGATGGACAGAAATGGAAAGAGATTTGAGGCTCCAAAGGGATTGTGTGGTAATTCTCTTTATAAGGCAATGATTGATTATTTCTTTGCACAATTTCACTTTAATTGTGTTCATTTACTACACCTGACTAACATAAATACATATTGTGGTATATAATGTATCCCCAATGTATATAAAATAAGAGCTATTATTCCTTTCTGTGTTCTGGTGCTAATAAACAAGCTATTCAAGCTTTGCTTAGGTAGTTTGCAGCATTACTAGAATGCCTTGATGGAATTACCACCTTATCCATATACAGTTGGGGGCATATGATTCCTTTTATGTAATGTAATACCCTATAACATAATGAGTATCATTAATAAAGTGACAAAATAAAACTTGAATTACCACTTCAGGATGTGCTTTATTCAACCAGTAATACACTTTTTGGTCCTTTGTAGTTTCTCTCTTTTGAATTCATGGCTTACTGCATTCAAACTGTGATATTAACACACCAACCAAGCGTACCCTGTTGTGTCATAAAGCCATGGTACTGAGGTGTCAAAGGAGAAAAAAACAACCATGATTCTAAAACAGAAACTGGGGAATGTTACTGTGATGCTTTAAAAGAAGATATGGCTCTCATGAATAAGCAAATTTATTTACTACCCAAAAGCAACATTGCTATTTTTATTTTTGGAAAGGTAAGTGTTCTTTACTCAGAAAGAAATGTTATATGAATTCTGTATTTTGAAAAGGAACTAAAAGATAAAGTCATAAATTAGTTTTTGCCAAGTTTAGACATCAAGGGGCGGCACAGAATGCTGTGAGAATACTGAACAGTATGGTAGGCAGAAAAAAAAAACCTTTGATTCTCTTTTTTTTTTATTCCACTTGATACTACTAGTTGATTAGTTCAGAGTAATTCTTGTAAAGACAGTATCTGAGGTTTTCTCTGGATAGCTCATTCATCCTCAAAGCATAGAGGATTTAGACATTTGATGGTGGTGTCAAGGATATCAGTTAGAAAGGGTGGTTTTACTTCAGATAGAGTAAGCTCAGCACAGATTTCCACAAACTATAGTGACGTATTCAGATGATGCTCAAAATTTTAGAAATTGGTTTTAATTCTAGGTGGCGGGAAGCCTGTATGTTCACGCGAGATAGGCAATGAGAAGATTTGAGGTTTCTTGATATTCAGCAGCAGGAAGAATTACACAAGTAGGAGTATAATAATTATAAAATTAAGAAGAGGTTCCCTACAGAAGAATCAGAAATAGGTCATAAATATGCAAAGTTACAGGAGAAAACATGTAATCCCTAGTCTAGAATCGTATTTCCCTGAACTTTCTGGTTGATACATTGAATGCAACTATGTGGCCTCAGTCTTCCTTACTACCTTTGGCATCCTTTCAGGACCAGTGCAGGACAGCTTGCAAGAGCTATATAATTAAGCATGGTTCAGTGCAAAAATATAAATAACATAATTGAAAGATGTGAAGAATTAAATGAGTTATCACAATTCAATCAAGAAACCAAGACTAACAGTAGGTCAATAATTAGTGATAGCTTCTTCTTCCCAGATTTTCTGGCATTAATTTTGAATAATTAGATTTTTATCCATGATGTTGTTAGACTTAAGCATGAATTTTCTAGAAACATGCAATATGATATTAGAAACAATTTGTAAATCACTATTCATCTTTGGAATTCTGATATTCATTGAGAAAAAGATCTAGTGTAAATTTGGTGGCGTCAATATCAATCATAGAACTTGGATTCCTGAAATATAAATCTACAAGTGTTTAAATCCACACAGTGATATTATTTCAACACCTGCAGGCCAAAGTAATGAGTAAACTTCTAGATAAAACAAAAGAGGGTTTTGAAAAGAACTGTTACTATGAAATTGATAACTAGAAGTTGATCTGTAGAATGGCTGAGTTTTGCCTACTTCACTTAGTCAACAGTATTCTCTCACCTACATTTCTTTGTGATTACATATCTTTAAATTGTGTAACTGCGATTGTCATGCAGCTCTGGAATATGTCTTTTCCCTGAATTACATCAACTGGCCCAAATGAGAAATCAAACCTACATATTTGTTCTCACTAGCACCATATGCCAACTATCTGAAAATAAATCTTGTGTTTACTGCTCTGTAATTCACATGCTAGCAGGTCTGGGAGGTCCCAGCAGTAAATTATTTTTAAAAATTGTTACACTAGTGTACACTGAATATTTACTCAGTATTTCTGTTTTTAAAAAATGTTCATATAATCAATTGTAGATTCTACAGTTGACCACAGTCCCATTAATTTCATAATACATAACAAGTCATGTGTGAGTGAATGCACACAATACAAATCTCTCTTACACTGAGTTCAAGTTTCAAGCCTGATACTTTACCAGATTGATGGCCAATACACTGAGCTTCATTTGTGCTCAGTTTTCTCATCTGCAAAATGGTATCAAAGCTCTCCCACTAGTATACTGGTTGGATATCATCATCGAGTAGAAAAATTAACAATGTTGATACAAGGCACAGAGTTCGACATAAGCTATATCAATCACTATAATTATCCCAATAAAACATATAAGGAAGAAGATTATGTATTCCTTTTAGAAAACATGATTTTTTTTCTTCATCTCTAATCTACCACTCATCTCTGGTTTTAAAAATATAGGTTATACAGTGGCTCATGCCTGTAATCCCAGCACTTTGGGAGGCTGAGGTGGGCTGATCACGATGTCAGGAGTTTGAGACCAGCCTGACCAACATGGTGAAACCCTGTCTCTACTAAAAATACAAAATTTAGCTGAGGATGGTGGCACGCACCTGTAGTCCCAGCTACTTGGGAGGCTGAGGCAGGAGAATTGTTTGAACCTGGGAGGCGGAGGTTGCAGTGAGCTGAGATTGTGCCACTGCACTCCAGCCTGGGTGATGAAGTGAGACTCCATCTCAAAAAAATTTATAGCTTATACAAAAATTAATCAATTGCCATGTGTGAAATATGAAAGTGCAAAGGTGACACTGAGTTGCCACAGTTTATTTCTGTGTCATTTGGCAAAACTGAATGAAAAGGCTTACATTCACTCAAATTGAGCTATTCCTGACAACTGTCAGGGAATTCAGGTTGAGCCAAAAGTTCCAGATACATTAGAAAGTCTCTCTGTGTTTACAAAAAAGAAGGTTCCTTTTGGATGAAGAACAATAATCAGTTCAAGCCTTTCTTGTAGAGGAAGAGGTAAGCTACAAAGTGAGCTATAATCAAAGCTGGTCCTCAAAATTGGTTTATCCTCTCAGAGGGCTTCAGGAATTGTCAGACTGATGTGGAAATGGAGAGTGCTCTTGGAGACATTGCCAGTCTGTAATGAACTCTCCAGATTTATCCTGGGCCCAACTTCTTCCAGTGTAGGATAGACTGTGTAAATCTGAAGATACTAGAACTAGACTGGGACAAAGGATGAAGACAGGCTCCCTCATTTAATGTTAACACCAAAGCCTGCAGAGAGCCCTCAGCCTTTTAAAAAAATTGTGGTCGATTGGCTGCCAACTCTTCAAAAAGTTAATTAATAAAATGCAAATAAATTATAAATGAAGAGAATCACTTGGTTAAATAAATTTTATTAGTTGGAAGAAATGCACACCCAATGTTATTAGGCTATAATAGTATATTAAGTCAACCAAAGGAAGCCTTTGTTGTAACAATATTCATACAGTATAGAGTTTTCAGACAGTAATTTTTTTGTTTACAAAGCTTATATGCAGTGATTTTATATTTTCCAGGCACAGCCAGACCTGCAGAGATAAGGGACATATTGAATGAAACAATAATCCTATTGTGATTGAAGTGGTATGTTTCGAGGGCCATTCATATCCTATATTTGTTAATTAAATATGTAGGCATTCTTTTTAAAATAGAAAAAAAGAATAGCTGCTGGCCTATCTTTAGTTGCTGGATTTTGCAAAAGATTTGTGGATGTTGCCTGAGATTGCTGAAATCTCTTATTTCTGACAAGTTCAAGCTCTGTCATGAATGTAATCTGCACTGCCACCGAAACCAGCTGGCAAATGAAGTGGTTTCTCATGCGCTCCTGAATCCATGGTGTAGGTTTTTCTAAATATGATCTGTATTAGGCAGTTTAAATAAATGAATTTGAATATTTTTAACCTTGTAATTAAATTAAGTGTTCTATACTGTGTGTTCTGAAATGCTTCTTTGCAAAGACATTGCAGAGTGAATTTAAACATAAGAAACTATTTAATCATTTCAATTAAGAGTTCCCTTTATCTGTGAAGAGCAAAATGTCTCAAACAAAAATATTATTTTTTGGTGCTACTGGTACACTTTTCCAGAAATGCAGCCGATCTCAGGTTTTTTCCTTTAGGCTATCATAAAAAATATTATGAAAATGGAAATAAGATATTATATAAATGTCCAGATGATTAAAAATCTTACATTCAGAGTGTCTTTAAAGTTAATATACATTTGACAGTTGGTCTTGTCTCTTCTGGGGCCACTAACACACCATCTACAGCAATCCTAATAGACTACAAACTGCTAAATATTTGTTAAGTCAGGAGAACCATGTTTTGGTGGGGCTGGGAAGTTTAGCAGTGGCAACAGCTACTGGGCAACTGTCCAAGGTTCTGAACCATGTGCCAGCTTTGACATTTTTTTCTCTCTCCTGAACCTGAGAACCTGGTGACACCCGTCTAGCTACTCCCAGACTGTATCTTATTTTTATTATATTTATCAGTAATATATAATTTAATTTTTTTATTTATCCAGAATAAACAGAGCTGGAATTTATGTTACCCAATTGAAGTGTTAATTTTATTTTCTTTAAAAAATTAACTATGCTTGGCATATTTGCATATATTTTCCATTACTGGAAGTGGGAAGGTAGAAAAAGTTACATACTCCTCTAGTACTATACTTATGACAATAAAGTCTTTGAAATATAAAGAAAAATCCAGTGCCAACTCTGACAACTTTAACGGCTATGCAGTGTTTACAGCTATAGACTTCTAATGATCTGCTTCCTACACAATGTCTTTGAGATGTGCTTATGCAAATAGCCAAAAGGATATTTTTTCCTGCCGTTTTCTACAAATACAAACCTAATTTTAGCTGAGCAGCACTTAGTGTACATGGGTGGTGATTTCATTAATGATTTTTTGGTGTTTCTTGCTCCAAATATCACAATTTGAAAGATATATTAATCCAGCCAAAAGAATAACTCTAATAATGCTGAGAGTCCCAAAAGATGATCCCTCTTGGCTTACCCATCTACAAGGGAGACTAAAGAGCATGCTATTAATCCTGTGTTAAAGGAATCTGGCAGAATTCGAATGCCTTTATAATCTATAATGAAGTATTATCACCCTAGTCATGTTCTATGACCTTTAGGGGCCTCAGCTTTTCCATCTTTAAGTGTGAAGTTTGGATTTGGTGATGTTAATGATAACTTCAGATTCTAAGCTTCCATACTCAGTAATCTTGGCAGGTGTGTTACCATATAAACCATTCAGGGTTCTAAGAAAGATACCATTCTTTGTACTACACTGGAATTCCAGTGAGTATTATGTATATAAACGTATAAGCAATAACTGCATTTTGCTTTTCTGTTTGGTGAGCCATACAGTAAAGCAGCACTTCATCTGTTCATAAGACAAGATGTCAAAATCTCAATAAACCTGTCCATATGTGTGAATGTGTGTTTGCATGTGTGTGTGTAACATAGAGACAAAGATAGAGACCCATACAGAGACTGTTCAGTGACACTGGAGAGGAATCAATTGGTTTAGGGGAAAATAAGCAAAAAATGACACAGAAGGAAGCATTTGCTGAATATAAGGAACTATTTCTATGGGGTTTCATAATGTGCCAGATTCAGGCCTATTCTTTCCCAAGTCTGAAGATTCCACACTAAACCTTCTCCCTAAGCATTATAAGAGTAAGAGACATTTCACTTTGTCTGTAGAATGAATAAAGTCCCAATGATATTTTAGAGCTGTAGTTTTGAGCTATTTAGATATTTTATATATTTAAGGCATACTTTTTATCTTTATGCTTGTACTTATAGCTTTATGGTTATATTAATATCAAGAATTGCAGGCATTTACAATCCTTTTAAAAGTTACAGAATTCTTTATGGAACTTGAAAGAAACTATCTATATTTTTGTTAGAAAATATAATCTTAGATAAGAAACCAAGTCAATTTTTTGCTTTGTAAATCTGTTGTCATAGTAATATAAATGTACTTGCAACATAAGGACAGACCCAGAAAATTAAAGAATAGGAAAAAAAGTTACATTTGGTAATGAGAGGTTAGATTTCATGAAAAAGCCAGTAAAATCCAAAGAACACTGTAAATTTTTGGCTGCAGAGTCAGCCACTGTTGGCCAGGGTCTACAGGATCAGCTTCACACTGGGCATTTGCAGACAGTTGATCTTGCATTTTATGGACACTGAATACATGGAAGTAGGATGAGATTACTGTGAGCATTCTTGCAGTTTTGCCAGTTCTTTCAAGGTCATATATGTCTATGATTCACATATGCATAATGAATGAAATACCTCTAGGAGAGAGGCAAATTAGGTGTTTGTGTTTCTCTTCTTTCCAACACTATCTATCGTCTTTTCCAGTCTTCGTACCACTTACACTTTATGTGTCTTTTCATTCTCCGTTCCTGTGAGAACTCATCTCCTTTGGAGTCCATGTCTCTGGCAGAAGAGGTATAACAATTTGGACCATGATTTCGGGCATTAGTAAGTCAAAAATGATTGAGTTTTCCTTAAGAGGTTAATTATGTTTAAAAAATCAGCACAAATTGTTGCTTTGATATTTTATGTCAATATTTCCTTAGAAATTTCTCCATAGACTTCCAATTATTTGGCAAAATAAGTAGGGTTTCTTTTGTTGTTGCTCTAATGTATGATATGATGGAAGGCCTAACAGCTGAAAAGTGAGTATCCATTTATTAAAGCTCTACTAAGTGCATAAAACATGGTAAATCACAGCACATGGTGGAAAGCACTTTAGTAAGGTTATAGACAAAGACCCATGGGCCGTAGAAGAAATCTGAACTATCTCTGCTTAGGTTAGTTAGTGAGGCTTTCCAGAGGAAGTGGCGTTTGAACTGCACTGTAAAGAAGGGAAAAGATTGCACCATTTTCATAGTGTTTGTGTGTTGTAATATAGATATGTATACATAGTGCTTGGCACAAAGTAGGCAATAAATAAATCATTGTTCACTGAATGAAGAGATAAACAAACATGGGTGAGGATGTAGCATGCTAATTTTCTGTATCAATTATATTCAATAATTACTGAACTAAAATAGAAAAAAATTAATAACTTTTCTTATCTTCCATTTCCCTGTCTGTCTCTCTCTACCAAGATTTCAAAGCTGGGAATTATATGTAGGTAAGAACCAATAACATGTTGTGTGGGGAAGAATATACTTTCTCTTCTCTTGGACTATATAATATACTGTGAAGAACACTGTTAAAGTGCTCTTTAAAGTGGGTAGAGCTCTGTTTCATTTGCAATCTTAGTTTGGGGATTTGTTTAGATTTTGGGATGTCCATGGTATCTCTATGTTGCTGTTTCACAATGAATGGTTGGAAATTTAAAATTTAGTCTTTAATATGCATATGTAAAATATATAAATTATATTCTCATTCCTTTCCTAAAAGGAAAACTAAATTTCACCGATTTTTTTTAATGTTGTTCCTGCCTGCTTATGCCTCTCAGCCCCAAATAAATCCCTAAGTTTTTCCAGCACATTACAGCCTAATTCTAGTCCTGTTCTTGGGATCCATTAACTCCTCCTATAACTTTCTTAACTGTGTTCCTTTGTAAGGAGTCGAGATACAGAACTTTTGTTTAATCGATTTTTATGTAACTTTAGCAGGATTCAATACATACACAGGTGGAAGTATATTATCATTTAGATTTTGTTTGTTTGTTTTGTGATAATAAGAGAACCATACGCAGAGGTGTGAATCAAGCCATATTTGGCTTTCCCTTCTTGTAAGCCATTATCATACCTTATGGCCTCATTCACAGATGGTATAATTTTTTAAAGAGTTTCCTCTACCTGAAAAACTTTCATTTTAGTAAAGTACTCTTGAAAAGAAGTAGCTTTCAAAATCCAAAAGGATTAATTTATAATGATAGATTTTAGCTAGTATGAGCAATTGATGGCCAATATGTAGAGTAAGTTGAAAATTAATCATAGAGAAAACTATAGGGAATGGAATCCACAGATTAGAGAAGCCAGCTGAAGAAGAGGTTGGAAGTGATTGTTGACCAAGTGGATGATACCAGGAAAAAAGAGAGGAAAATATGGTGGTTTCAGTGACTAGAAAACAATTTCAGTTAACTGAGGTCACCAGGGATTAGTACAATGAGACGGTTTGGCTGTGTCCCCACCCAAATCTCATCTTGAATTTCTATGTGTTGTGGGAGGGACCAGGTGGGAGGTAATTGAATCATGGGGGCAGGTCTTTCCCATATTATTCTCATGATAGTGAATATGTCTCATGAGATCTGATGGTTTTAAAAAGGGGAGTTTCCCCACACAAGCTCTTTTCTCTTGTCTGCCACCATGTGAGATATGCCTTTCACCTTCCGCCATGATTGTGAGGCCTCCCCAGCCACATGGAACTGTAAGTCCAATAAACCTCTTTTGTAAATTTCCTAGTCTTGGGTATGTCTTTATCAGCAGCATAAAAATGGACTAATAAATACAACTACCCAAAGACTCCTGAAGTTGACAGCTATATATAAAAAAATATTGAATAGAAGGTCAGTTTTGCATTCTGCAGTCATATCTTTAAACTATATGTGCATATGCCTACCTTTACATGCATCTCATATGCATCTCTGTTGCTCTTTCTTTCTCTCTCTCTCTAACTCAATGATTAAACTAAATGGTTAAACTGTAAAATATTTATGTATGTGCCACAGGGTTAATGTTCCATGATGCTCCACAAGTAACATTAGAGAGTCTCTAATTTTTTTATTTATGTAAAAATTATTTTTAAAATTTAGACCCCATCAGGAACAGATAAAATGAGAAAATCAGAATATATCTGGCTAAATATAGTGGCCAGTAGCCAGGCACAAGGCCTACTCAGGGTGGGAGAGCTAGCGGATCAGAAAAATACAGTTTGAAGTCATTCAGGGTTAGTAAGTAGAAAATAATTATAGAATGCATCTGAGCACACAGACTCCTAAATAAATGTGGTTGAAGAAAGAAGGATGTCTGTCCTGAAAATGGTAAACACCGAAGAGGGCAGGCATCAAATACTTAAAGGACCATGAAGTAGAAAATAAATTACATCCTCTCCCTCTCCCTCCCCCTCTCCCCCTCTCCCCCTCTCCCTCTCCCTCTCCCTCTCCCTCCCCCTCTCCCTCTCCCTCTCCCTCTTCCTCTCCCTCTCCCTCTCCCTCTCTCTCCCCACGGTCTCCCTCTCCCTCTCTTTCCACGGTCTCCCTCTGATGCCGAGCGGAAGCTGGACTGTACTGCTGCCGTCTTGGCTCACTGCAACCTCCCTGCCTGATTCTCCTGCCTCAGCCTGCCGAGTGCCTGCAATTGCAGGCGCGGGCTGCCACGCCTGACTGGTTTTCGTACTTTTTTGGTGGAGACGGGGTTTCGCTGTGTTGGCTGGGCTGGTCTCCAGCTCCTGACCGCGAGAGATCCACCAGCCTTGGCCTCCCGAGGTGCCAGGATTGCAGACGGAGTCTGGTTCACTCAGTGCTCAATGGTGCCCAGGCTGGAGTGCAGTGGTGTGATCTCGGCTCGCTACAACCTCCACCTCCCAGCCGCCTGCCTTGGCCTCCCAAAGTGCCGAGATTGCAGCCTCTGCCCGGCCGCCACCCCATCTGGGAAGTGAGGAGCGTCTCTGCCTGGCCACCCATCGTCTGGGACGTGAGAAGCCCCTCTGCCTGGCTGCCCAGTCTGGAAAGTGAGGAGCGCCTCTTCCTGGCTGCCATCCCATCTAGGAAGTGAGGAGCGTCTCTGCCCGGCCGCCCATCATCTGAGATGTGGGGAGCGCCTCTGCCCGGCTGCGACCCTGTCTGGGAGGTGAGGAGCCCCTCCGCCCGGCAGCCACCCCGTCTGGGAAGTGAGGAGCGTTTCCGCCCGGCAGCCGCCCCATCCGGGAGGGAGGTGGGGGTCAGCCCCCGCCAGGCCAGACGCCCCGTCCGGGAGGGAGGTGGCGGGGTCAGCCCCCCGCCCGGCCAGCCGCCCCGTCCGGGAGGTGAGGGGCGCCTCTGCCCGGCTGCCGCTACTGGGAAGTGAGGAGCCCCTCTGCCCGGCCACCACCCCGTCTGGGAAGTGTACCCAACAGCTCATTGAGAACGGGCCGGGATGACAATGGCGGTTTTGTGGAATAGAAAGGGGGGAAAGGTGGGGAAAAGATTGAGAAATCGGATGGTTGCCGTGTCTGTGTAGAAAGAAGTAGACAGGGGAGACTTTTCATTTTGTTCTGTACTAAGAAAAATTCTTCTGCCTTGGGATCCTGTTGATCTGTTACCTTACCCCCAACCCTGTGCTCTCTGAAACATGTGCTGTGTCCACTCAGGGTTAAATGGATTAAGGGTGGTGCAAGATGTGCTTTGTTAAACAGATGCTTGAAGGCAGCATGCTCGTTAAGAATCATCACCACTCCCTAATCTCAAGTACCCAGGGACACAAACACTGCGGAGGGCCGCAGGGTCCTCTGTCTAGGAAAACCAGAGACCTTTGTTCACTTGTTTATCTGCTGACCTTCCCTCCACTATTGTCCTATGACCCTGCCAAATCCCCCTCTGCGAGAAACACCCAAGAATGATCAATTAAAAAAAAAAAAAAGAAAAGAAAAGAAATTACATTATCTTTTTCTGTGTTTTTGAAAAAAGTGTGGGGACTGGAGAAGAGGCTGTATTGTGGGTTGTAGAATTTTCGTTTCCAACACATAAACATGGTCATTACCTAATAGAGTAGAATTAGAATTAATGGATAGAAATAATATGTTAGATATTTCTGTTAAATAAAGCAGGAACCTTCCAAAACTTTGTGCTGCTCAAGGATGGCATGTGCCACCTGTAGAAGTTGAGATTCTTCATCTGCAGAGGTTTAGCTCTTAACTGAATAATCATAGTTGGAAGGTATTGTAAAGTGATGCAAGCCATCAATTTTGATTAGACCATGTTTACTTAACTCTTTGATTCCTTCCTTCCTTCTTTCTTTCCTTCCTCCCTCCCTCCCTTCCCTTCATTCCTTTTTTTCTTTTTGTTTCTTTTCTTTCTTTTTTTTTTTTTTTTTTTTTTGAGAGAGAGTATTACTTCGTCACCCAGGATGGAGTGCAGTGGCACAATCTCAGCTCACTGCAACCTTCACCTCCTGGGTTCAAGTGATTTTCCTTCCTCAGCCTCCCAAGTAGCTGGGATTACAGATGCCCACAACTATGCCTGACTAATTTCCATATTTTTAGTAGAGACAGGGTTTCACCATGTTGGCCAGGTTGGTCTTGAACTCCTGACCTCAAGTGATCCACCTGCCTTGGCCTCCCAAAGTGCTGGGATTACAGGCCTCAGCCACTGTGCCCAGCCAACTCTTTGATTTCTTATTTCCTCATCTGCAAAATGGGATAGTGCCAAAGTCACAGTTTTGGTGGGAGGTAGAGCTGATATTTGGAATCAGGATCATCCCACACTTGAGCAGAGTTCTTAACTACTATGTAATACTACGTCTTCTATCAACTATTAGAAACATGTCTTAGAACAGGGAAAGGCATGTAGAAAGTGTTTAGTTTTAGCTATTGTTACTACTATTGTATATTTAAAATATTTAGAATATAGTGAGTACAGGTGGTTTTACTGGCTAAGAGTGAAGATCCTGGAGTAAAACTTTCCAGTCTTGACTCTATCATTTACTAACTGTAGGACTATAACTTCAGTGTCTAACTATCTTCATCTGCTAATTGGGGATAATCATAGTACCCACCTCAAAAGTTGGCTGTAAGTTTTCAGTGTGATAATAATATAAAGTCCTTAGACCTGTACCTAGCACATAATAAGTGCTCAATAAATGTCACTTTATTATGAGTACTAACTACATACAAATGTCCATGTTAAATAAAGCCAGAGTAGAGGCAAAGTGTCAGAGATGAATATGATACAAGAAGGCCCTCAAAGGTGCTTTCAGTTTAATGAGGAAGATAAGTATGCACACAAATACTGTAGGAAATAAATCTCTGTAGGTCTGTGTTGGAAGGTGATGCTCAGAGTAGATGTTGAGTAGTGCTAAATATGAGAGTAGCCATTAAGGTTCCCAAGGGGAACTTTGGTGTTAAAATGAGGGCACACTGTATCACAGAGACCCACTGTGTTTTATGAGCATGAGGAAAGGAGAGTGGCCAGTTGGAAGAAGGAGTGTCTTTTAAATCTGCCCCAACAATGTGACTGATGGTCAAGCATTCTGGATATAAGATGTTTTATTTTCAAGTCTTTGCTTGAGGTTCTCATTTATGAGCACACATATTGCTCCTTGCAAAAAAAAAACAATTTGATAGTGCCAATAGTTTTCTTTCATTATGGAAGACTCAAATAAGAAGTTTCACAAGACGCTAACCTTAAAGATTGAGAGGTGATCAATATATTAAACAATAAATATCCAATATTCAGCAAATGATGCATGATTACACCAGTGGAATATGTTAGATATAAATAGTCAGTATACTGTTGCCAGAAAAATGCTTATTGGCATGTGAAATAATCAAGTAAAATTCTTGAAAGATGAATTACATTCTTGATTTGCATAACTTGGATTCAATACATTTACACAATATTTGCATTGGAAACATATCTAAAGCCAGCCAATGGAAAGAATACATGATTTTACTAACATGCTTATACATTAATAACATTACTTGGCAATCTGATGTTTCAAGACCCAGGGTGAATTACTTATTAAAAACCCATATACAGCTATCTGTCTTTATCTTTCTTTCTGTATGAGCCATAATGGCTCTGATTGTTTTCAAAATTATATTTGGACAGGATATGACTGCTACATGAGACCTCTCAAACCAATATCATTTCCCTCACTCATAAAATACATTATACTGCTGTGTGCATTGAGCCAAATCATTAATGAAGGAAGCATACCCTAACCTTTGTGTCTCTGATTTGACCAGTAGTTACACTGAAGCAAGCTAACATCTTGGAAATTGTTTAAAAAGTGAAGCTAACACGATTATGAATATTTATGGTACATTCACTTATTTCTTGAAAATTCATCCTGCCATCTGAACCATTTCATTATTCTTAACTATTTTCTAAGAGGCTTAACTTTGAGATAGAAAAACTATCTGAATCTTACATTATTCGTAAAACCAAATAACTGTATTCCTGGAGTACACCCCTTCTCTGTACTTATTTAAACATGCAATATCTACAATAACTAGTTAAAATCTGTGAAATGTGCAAATTAAGAAGTACATTAATACAGTATTAACTTTTTTCAGCTTTTAAAAAATATTTGGAAGGCAACCATTGACTTGCTATTATTATCTTAAAGGACTGCTGAAGTTTCTATTTAGTAGCTGAAACCAACATTAGCAAATTGCTTTATCTTTAGTTTTATTTGCACTTTGTATAATGTAAATATAGGCATCTGAATTTATCAATGACTGGAATTTTTGCACATACAGAAAATGAAAAAGTCCATATTTGAGATTAAAAATAACTAATGACCTTGAGTTAAGGATTAGTTACATACAGTTCTATTTAATTACTATTTGTATCATTTTCCAAAAATAGTCTTACAAAAATAGGAATACGATGTGAATTCTACCTCATTGATGTGAGTATGTGTAACCTGTTACTTAGAAAGTGTCTGTGGTTTGAAAGGAGGAAATATGGATATGAGTAAATTTAAGTTAGAAGGTGCAAACAGATGTGGTACGGGTTGGCACAGGGGCCTCAGATTGCAGAAGGCACCCAATAGGCTCATAGCAGATGTAAGGTGTGGCCTGTGGATGTATTTATTTGGCTTTTTACAGTCATTTTTTTAATGTACCCTGAAAGGGTAGGTGTGGATGGAACTGTGTCTCAGGTTCACTGTTGTGCCTTCCTCTCCTTATTGTGTTCACTCATTTATGACACCTGTTTAGTTGACATTTGCCTTAGCTATACTTGATTTAAATAGTGATCAGAGAACAAAGAAATCTGCCTTGAAGAGAGAAGTCTTAAAGCATTCTAGGATATATGATTGTTGATCCTCTGTTCTGAAAACAAGGGCATTAATGGCAGCAGATGGTTTGATGGTGAGAAAATTACCTTGCTTCACTAAGGTATATTTCATGGAAATCACTACGACATTATTCTAGAAAATTTGCTATTTCAGATACCTAATGTAATCCTGAATGATTTAAGCCTTGGTGTTTGTCATTTTGCCGGTTATCACTTTATTCTACATATGTTATTCTTTGTAATTGAGATTGGTTTAAAGTATACAAATGTGTGCTTAGTAACAACAATCATTTGCGGGGTCCTAACCAATGTTTCCAAATTGGATCCTGATTTTCAGGGCCCACTCACAAAACACTCAAGCATACATCATACAAAATTATGGAATTTAGACTCTATCGAAGGTTATTCACTCATGGGCAAATAACACATGAGTGCAGTCGTCTCTTCTGCTGGATGAATTCCTGCAATTCTAAAGCCAGGATTCATTAGGAGTAAAGAAACAGACCTGCACTAAACAGTGATTTGGTCATAAGAGATGTCTGTGTAACAGTTCCAGCTGTGACCCTTATCTTTGGAGCAGACATAAGCATCACTATTCCTTAACTGTTTTTTGGAAGGAAGCTGCCTCCCTCCTGGCTGGGAATTTAAAAAAGAAAGAATAGGTAGACTGATTTCCCTTTTGTCATCTTCTCCACTGTTTCATTTTGCTAAAAAATATTCTCCATTTACTTAAGTAGGATGTTCTGACAGAAGATAAAATGAGAAAGTGTCTAATGATGCTTTGGGCTGCTACAACCCCCTCAGGTACACTGATATCCATAAGAGCAATAAAAATGTTTAAATAGTTGTTTTGCACAGAAGTTTTTGGGAAGTCAGAGACTAGAGAGATGCACACGTCAGGGTGGTTTTCTGCCCCTCTGGACCCAGGGTCTGGAGCTGACCCCTTAGCTGTCAGTAAAATATGAAGCATCTGTTGGTACTATAAGAATGAGGGATTAAAGTAACTCAGTATTATTTAGCACCACTAGACTTTTTGCAGGGTTGTTTTTGAAACATTGGGAATCTTTTGGTAATACACACACACACACACACACACACACACAGACATTGCAGAGGGGCAGTTTTGCACAGAGGATGCTAGAGACTCTGTCATTGGCAAAGTGACTCCTTGGGGCAAGATTGGCCATAGTGAAGAGACATCGAGAGGATTGATGTCATCAGCATTCATGAGCTTTCACTAGATTCACAGAAATGACTGTGATGGTGGCTAAATTTGGGATTAAGAACCAACCCATTTGGCATTATTAATGTCATCTCCTGTGGATTCACCCATGGACAGGTGAAGTCCCAGGACATTTGAGTTATGCTTGTGGCTAATAATAATGCAAAACTTCCGTTATTCACTTTGACTGTGACGTGAAATCACATGGCACTGAATAATGATAAAGTAAACTGCAAAAAGTGCATCCAAGTGATGCTGAGAGTCTGCCTTAAATTGTGAAAATGTTGAGTAGAAAGCTGAAAACCTGCCAATGCCCATCTATGGTTTATAGTAGATAAGCCATTAGTCTTGGCTAGGTATATCACTTCCTACATTATCGTGCATGCAAAATGTGAACTCCCAAGACCTGTGGGGTGTTTATCATCCAGCAGAGATAAGCCCTTAAGAAAGAGCCTGGGTAAGGTCACTGTCTCAGAAACAGATATGGTTTTTGGAGGTTGCTAATAATTGAAAAACAATGGTTTGGAGGCATAGAACATATTGGCTTAGTTAATTAAAAGCCAATTAGTGCCCTCCCCCATATAGACCAGCAAATAACCTACAACTAACCTGCTACATTCTTTTGCAAATGACTACAATTCTAAAAACTTGGAATGGAGAATTCTAATAGCTAAGATTGTTTCAGTAGGAATTTAATTGGGTCATATCACACAAAGATACCCACTGACATGGAAACTGACATGGAAAAGCAGCTTCTATACAAAATTGGAAAATGGGCTAAAGGTATTGATTAGTTCAAGGAAAATAGAGAAAGAAAATCAAGGAAAGCCTGTAGTATGTCAAGATTAAGCCAGAAACTGAAAACTCTGATATAAATTAGAGCAATGTTTTGTGAGCCCTCATGAAAAACAAGAACACTAAGACTCAGTTTGGCATTCTAAAGAACAATTCAGCTAAATCATTTCCTTTCCTTTTGTAGAAGATCATTCAAATAATAAATTTGGACATCACCTACATTGACTTATCCAAACATCTGGCACATTTTCTTATGATATTGTAGATAATATGCAGAATTATAGATGTGGACATTTTATGGATTTATAATTATTGCAACAATAATATCCCCAAAGACTGAGTCAAACAACAAGGTTAATGTAGAAGGAGAGCACAGTGATGTGTCATCAAGCTTTCTCCCCATGGTACCAAGATAGTGCAGCGTCTAAGGAGCATACCAGTTACCATGGTGATAAGAGAATTTACTGATCACACTTCATCAGGGCTCATTGACCAGTGCAACTCTCTCTGATTGTCTGTTCCACAGGGGCATGGGGAAGCAACTGTCTGTTAATCCACAAGCAATGGAAACAGTATTGCCTGAAGAAAATGACTAAAATGATAGCCAATGAATACCAATATAAGTATTCTTAAAAAGAAAAAAAAAGGCAAGTCATTAGAAGGATGTTATTAATCTATTTCAGATAGCCAGGAAGAATATCGAGATGCTGAAACAGGGAAATACACTCATAACCTTAGTTATTTCAGAAAGAGGGACACCTAATTGTTAAAACTAAGGTCAAAAAATCCATTCTGTAATTGGAATTAAGTTGAGTGAGCCCACCAGGACAATTTTTTTCACTCTGAATCTTTCTGGAAATTAGAAATGCCATAACTGAAAACAGCTGATCTGGGGAAGATAAAGGTAACTCCAATAATTTTGTCTATTTGGGAACTAATTAAGGGAATGCAACTTTGGAAAAAAGAACTTCAAAGGTGGACACTAAAGGGAAGATGTGAGCCTCTGTAAGGACTTCAAAATTAGAAGTGCATAGACACAGATTCCCCACCTCCCCAATTTCTCAGGCAGGCAAGATTATTTTAGTTACCAATAATTAAAAACAGATATACTCCAGTGATAGAAGTTTTCAAAGGTGAGAACTTTTTCCAATTAGGGTCCATTTTAAGTCAATCAGGTTGAAAAAAACTAGCTGAGGTTTCCTTGCGATCGCATAAAGCAGGAGTTTATTTGGTATTTTTCCAGGTAGGCTGATGCTTTTAGGGAAGAGCTGCTGCAGAAACACAGACAAATCATTGGAGAGTACCTTGTGAAAATTGCTGCAGATCACTGAGGACATTACTCAGAGTCTTGTTCTGGAAGCACCCCAGAGAAGCAGGTTGGGACCACAAAAGCTTTACCTTAGAAAGTAGATTGACATCTGGAGAAAAATTGGACCTATCTACTTCTTTTATGAGGGCAGGAACTGAGTGACTGTCTTGCTTTTCAGGTATCCACATCACCTAACACAATGCCTGGCAAATAAGTAGGAACTCAATAAATCCAATTGTTCAATAAATTCAATGAATGTCAAATCTCATTAAGAGAGAGAGATTAGTGAGACTGAGTGATTGATTTTGAGCTAGTGGAAAAAAATGCAGGGGAAGATAGCTAGCAATACTTTGTATCTATGTACCAACACTATACTACTTGTTTTACATATATTATTTTACATATATTATCTTTTTAAAAAATAGTCTTGATAAACCTCATTTTTTTATTCCTACTTTACATTGGAAGATAAGGCTCAAAGAAATTACAGATCACCCCAGGATCACACTGTTAGTAAATATCAGTGTGATGGTTTTAAACCAGTTGTGTTGGGCTCCAAAGATAGAGACTTTCCACTACACCAAGTTTTAGAAGAGCTCAGTGATTTCAAAAAGGAGCAGATTTACTCTCACAAAGCAGTAGTTCTCTATCTCTAGAAATTATAGTAGCTTTAGAGTTGGAAGGGAGATTAGTGATATGCTTCAACTGCCTCTTGCGATGGATGAGGGATTGAAGTCAAGAGAATTAGAGGCATGCTCACATGCATGGCAAGAACGGGGCAGCATAAAGTTGTATGCCTTCTTGCGTACTGCCAGCACACTTTCTATTATTTACCGAATATCTGTCTTTCACACCAAATAATAAGTTCGATCTATGAAGTCAGGTGCATTAATTTTCTTATTTATTTAATATATCAGGACAAACCTACATAATAATACATCAATAAGTATTTAATAACTGCATAGATGAATGACTGGAAACAGAACTTGAACCCAGGTTTCCAAACCTGAAATGTTTGAACAGAAGGTTTGTGATCCTTTATCAGTGGTGTTCTGTGTTAGGTGTGACTTGTACTAGATAGTCACCATGGTCCCTTCCAGAAGTAACATCTATAAAATTAAATCAGCTTGGGAGTCTCTGATCTTTATGCCTACTGCACCCTATCTATACTTCTATTTTAGCATTTATTGAATTGCACTGAAATAACTGTTTACATTCGTATTTTTCTCACCAGAGTAAAAGTATATGAGAGTTGAGACTGTGTTTTTATAGTGGTTTCCAGCACTTACCACGGGGCCTTATACCTTACAAGTACTCAACAAATGTTCATTGACCTAACTTGCAACAAATTCAGCTAAGATTCTTTGAAAGTATTTAGATATCTATCACATTGCTTCTCATGTTAGGTACTCCTGGTTGAAGATTTCTTTGTGAGAATGTGTTTACTGAATTGATTGGTTTCCCAACTTGTTTTTTATTTAAACAGAATTAGAGAGAAAGTGAGATAGGGCATTAAAAAGAAATCTGTGATACTCTTGGCTTGCCTGACACAAGGCTCTTCACAGACCCAGGTCTCCCTTTGAATTCAGTATGAATTCTGCATTTATAGAAAGATCTAGTGCTCAGGATTAGCTTCATTAGGCAGTTGGACTTGAACAGAGGTGGCAGGAGATCAGGAAGGACCCTTTTAGAAATGGGCACAAAAAGACATAGTGTGCATAGATGAATTCTCCTTTAAATAAAAACTGAGTCAGATTTTAGAATGAAATTCTGTAGTGCTGTCAAACTGTTTGAAACTGGAGTTGGCAGTTGTCCTTTCAAACTGTTATTTCAGAGCACGTGTCCCAGAAGGGACAGCTAAGAATGTTTGTCATATTTGAACTCTTTCCAGAGCCATTCAGCAGGATACTGGCAGTCCACTTTCTCGTGTTAATTATTTCTGCCCTGATTGCCTGGCAACACATAACATGGGAAGTATTATATTTTGTTATTTGTGAATGCTTCCAGCTGAATGCAGGAAGAAAATGGGATACAAAGTCAGCCGGAGATGCAACTTAATAAGTTAGGTGTGTTTTTTGATTGAAAATTTGTGATGGATGAAGAAGTTCGTAATCTCATGATTGTGCATGTTCACCACAATTTCAGAGTTTGAGAGTATCACAATGTGTCTTGGTGGAAATGAAATACTGATGGATCTTAATGGGCACCAGACTAGAATCTATGAACATGAATTGTCTCCTCCACAGGCAAAACAGATTTGTTGTAAGCAGACGTTGTTTCATCCTTGAAGAGTCTCCTTCCTTCTCTCCTTCTTTCCTTCCTTCCTTCCTTCTTTCCTTCCTTCGTTTCTTTCCTTCCTTATTTTTTGACGTGATTGGACTCTAGAATTGAGTTCAAGCATAAAAACCTAAGATCAAGTATGATGGGAAAAGTGTCATCATTGTAACAATAGCAACAATAGTAAAGATTGCTGTAAACTGGAGAGCAATGAGGGTTTTGATCAGTGACTAAGGCCTAGTAGGAGCTTCTCACCAAAACATTATTAGAAAGTTCTGCCTGTTGATGTGGCTCAGTTAAAAACTGCTATCTAGAACTGAAAACAATATACATTTGACCCTTGAACAATGTAGGTGTTGGGGCACTGACCCCCTGTGAAGTTGAAAATCCATGTATAACTTTTAACGCGCCCAAAACTTTATCTACTAATTGCCTACTGTTGAGGGGAAGCCTTGCTGATAAATATAAATAGTTGATTAACACATTTTTGTATATTATATCTATTATATACTATATTCTTACAGTAAAGCAAGCTAGAGAAAAGAAAATGTTATTAAGAAAATCATAAGAGAAAATACATTTAAAGTACTCTACTGTATTTATTCATACTGTAAGTGTATGTCTTCTGTTTACAAGATGCATTGTCTATCTAAAGTGGTGGGCAACCATAGCTGCAGACCTCAGTCGACGGTATAAATAAAGCAGTACTGCAAAAAAAAAAAAAAGATGAAAACCACATGAGAACCATGAAAGAGCACTTTTAACTGTGTAATGCAACTTACTGGTGAGAAGAACTGCTCACCTGGAGATGATTAGCATCACACAGGTGATTTAAGGGGATACTCACAACACTTGAGCTCACTGCAATAGCAACAGGAGGTGGCTGCAAAATTATTACAGCAATACACTATATACTGCAGTTAATTTTATGCAGTTATGACTTAATTCTGGATCTTTAAGTTTGTTTATACATCTCTCTACTGCCAATAGTGCCATGTATGGTCTGTAAGTGTTTGAGTTTTGACAAATTTTAACTGTTTAAAATAGATTTGTGTATATTTTATGGCAGTTAATGATAAAATAGACTAGTATCTAAATATATTTTTTGCATTCATGACATACTTAGCTTTTTCTTAATTTTTTCCCCATAGTTTTAGGGCAAGTTCTTTGCCTTTGAGTTTTTTCAAGTTGTCACAGATCTCCAAAAGATTTTTCATTATATTAAAAAAAAATCCATGTATAACCTGTGCAGTTAAAACCTGTGTTGATCAAAAGTCAAATTTATTCACTCACAGCATGGAAAAACAAAGGTACATTTCTGAATTATTTCCAAAATTTCAATTTTTTTTTAAAAAAGTGATTCTCTGATAGTTTTCTTCTTGCTGTGTTCATTGAAGCCACCCCTGAGTGACAATTTCAAAGATGGTAGTTTTGCATTCTGGGCTGGTGGGTGATGTGAGACAATGATCCAATGGAAATTAATTCCAAAAATAAATTGTAAAATACAATTATTAATGTGTTCAGAGATACATTTTTAATGGATGGGAGCAGCTTTTTAGAGCTGTAAATGCTCAGTTATCAATCAATATTTAAAAGTATATTAAGATCAATCTTGAAAAATATTTTTCTACAGCAAGATTTCAAACATTTATTTAGACTTTTAGATTGTCATTTTCTCAACAACACTAGGTGAAAACAAAACTAGAACTAGAAAACTAAAACTAGACCCCCAAATCAAAAACATATTCTTGGATGAGATATACTCAGTTCCACACATGAACATTTCTGCAAAAATAATACCAAGGCGAGGTGTGGACAAAAAAGACAGCAGCAGGATGCATTCCTTTCAGATCTGCTGTCATCCCCATTAGGCCTACTTTCTCTCAGAATTAGCTTAGGGATAAGAAAAGGAATAAAATGGTGTCCTTACATAATTATTGTAAAGTTTAAATTAAGTGTGGAACCCCCAGTTTCCTAAGGTAAGCTTGGGTTAATAATGGGATTACCGTTTCTTGTTCTGCACCCTACCCACTGTGCCCTGCCATCTTTACTGGGTCATATCTGTGCCAAAGCTATTCTAGAGTCCCCAACTTGCCAAAGTTTACAGATTGTTTGGTGGCAAGTGGAGAGAAATGCTGATTTCACCTTTTTGTGTAATACCCTTAGATAACGGAACAGTGCTGTTTCTATTCTGATGTGTTATAAAATTCTTAGAGGAACAAAAAGCTCTTAAAACATTTCAACTTAGGCTCTTCATGAGAATTTAGACACATGTTCACAGAGGTTACCCTATGAGGCAAAAACATGTGAAAAAATATTATATTGAAATAAAAATTCTCCCTCTAACTTTAGACCAATCTTTTCTCTCCAATTTAATTTTCCCTTGGATGAAAGTCCTCTCTGATAAGATTTCTCAATACCTCATACAAATAAACTTCCGGAAGGCTAGCTCCAATGCGTCTCACAGGACAGTGTAGAAATATCTTAATCTCAATGTTAAATACAACATCATAAAGATGTGGCAATTGTGGTCTGGAGACCAAATCTGGCCCAATGCTTGATTTGTATGACCAGCCAGCTAAGATTGGTTTTTACATTATTAAAGGGTTGAAAACAAATTGAAGGAACATTTTGTGGTGTGAGAAATTCAAATTTCAGTATCCACTTAAAAAGTTTTGTTGTGGTACAGTCGTGCCTGTCTTGTTATGCTTAAGAGAAAGTTAAGTATGTCATTAATGCAAAAAACAGTGTTTACAGATGTTTCATGGTTGTTTATGGCTCTTTTTGCACTCTAGTGGCAAAGTTAGTGGTTGGACTACCGTGTGGCCCATATCTATATAAAATATTTATCATCTGGCCTTTTACGGGAAAAGTTATCTGCCTCTGACATCAAGATGGAACCACTTTATGTCATCACCAAGACATAAAGACTTCACTGGTTTAGGTGAAGGTCTATAGTGCAGAGTTTGGCTTTTAGAAAGTGCTCAATAAACATTAGATTTAGGTGTTCCTTCTTAATACGTTAATTGCAGTTTAGCCTTTAGCTCATTATTTTCTTTTTCTTTCCTTTCTTCTTTCCTCCCTTTCTCCCTTTCTCTTTCGTTACTCCTTTCTTTTACCTGAAATAGCTTTAACCGTCCCTTATGAATATTTAAGTCATCCTTTAATTTTTTTAATAACAAAGAAGTGATTTCAAAATATTTAAGCCAGATTAGTATCTTTCAAATATTCTATTAAATGCAGTTTAATACACTCTAATAACAGTCAAAACATATAAAGTCACTGATTTTTCTTTCAATTAAACATGAAGCATGGTTGTTTCATTTACTTTAGGTAAATTGTGCTAGAAAAAGCATGACTTATCGACAAGTACATTTTAAAATATTGGTTTGAAGACCAAGAGTTATTAAAATGTACATTGAAATTTAACAGTGTTTTTATAATATTAAACATAGACAACAATTGCTTTTATGAACTGATGTTTGGTGTTTTTGTAGTTTGTGTTTTTTTCTTTATAAAGGAAAAGGCAAACAACATTCATCAGGATATATTCACCTTTTAATTTTGATTTTTAAAGTAATAGTCATATCTTGATATTATAAAATAAATTGGTTTAGATGAATTAACTTAATTGACCATAAATATCTTGAAGATAGGGATGTATCATTTTCATTTTCACATTCCAGGGCCTAGCAAAATGCATAGTTCTGGGGTGATTAAGGAATGGATGGATGAAATAATTATCTCTAACTTTAGATGACACTGGGATAATCTTCCATCACAAACATCTTCACCCTCTTATCCATGAAATGTCTTACTTTTCTCAACCCCCTCTCAGAACAGTTTCCAGGCCCTTTGATTGCTCTTAATTTTCCTGGAGGAAGTTATTGCTTCCTCAGTATGAAAATCTTATCTTTTGACAGGGGATTCTGCCACCATCCTGAGGTAGAGAAAATGTGCTCTATCAATTTGTTTGAAAAGACAACATGAGGTTACAAGATGCAATGAGCTTGTGCTGTTTGTTTTCCATATTGGTGGTGTTCAAACATTTTGAATGTATACCTAATTCACACAGTTTTTTAGAATATACCTTTATAGATAGATGAATGGATGAATGCATAAATGGATAGATGTAGATTGATGAGGACATATGGATATGGACAAATACATTTAAATAAGTATATAAATAAATAACATATTTCAGAAAATTCTTAAATATATTGTCTGGAGATAACTAGTATTCACAGATAGAGTAAAAAAGAATTTTCACATATACTCCCTATCTTATTTCAAGTAATTATGAACATTCATTATAGAAGACAATATAACCCATAAATCACTTTAAAATATAGTAAATCACAGTATTCTGCGAGTTAACAAATGTTGGGCTATTGCATATGATAGGAAGCTGGGTGACATGTGTCCTAGTATGGATGTTGGTGTCCAGATGTATAATAAATACTATTAAAATAATCTTTCTTACATTTTGTAAAAAAGTATAAATATAATTTCTTTCTTAGTTTTTTAATGTTTATGGATTCAGCGGGTACACAGGCAGGTTTGTTACATGGATATATTGTGTAGTGGTGAGGACTGGGCTCCTAGTGTACCCATCACCTGAATAGTGAACATGGTACTCAACAGATAAATTTTCAATCCTCACTCCCCTCCCACCTTTTTGGAGTCCCCAGTGTCTATTATTTCCTTTTATATGTCCATGTGTAGCCACCATTTAGCTCCTGCTTATAAGTGAGAACATGTGGTATATTATTTTGTAATTTCTTATTCCAGTAGATTGTCCTGTACATCTCCTGGGTAGAAGCAGCTCATTTCTGGAAATTCTTATTTTGTAGTACATCTGGAAATATGGCTTTTTCAGCTCATTATATTTCTTCCTTCCCTTGAGTTGGGAATTTGGTAAAAGTGTCTGATGATTTATGCCAGAGGACAGATGGGAATGAACTCTAGTATGCTACCTTAAAAGTTATCTATTTGCTTTGTCACCTAGCACCAATCCTGGATACTTTGACTATCCCATCAGAACAACTTCCTTTTTTGTTTAGAACATGGCCTGGAAGGCTAATGAGTGGCAGTCATTCCTTAGCAACCCAGAAGCCTAGGTGTAAGTTTAAATGGATATATTATCTATTTCTCCTAGAAGGTATCAGGCTGTCCTGCAAATAAAACACACTTTAATTATACTCACTCTACCCACTCAAGCATTGCCTGTGTTTTCCTTGGTTTTGAGAGTTGGAAGTTGTTCTGGGACCCCAAATACACTAGTAATATTGCTGGAGTCTCATTCTTTTTTTATAATTTCAACACTTATTATAGATTAAATAGTACATTTGCAGGTTTGTTAGGTGGGTATACTGCATGACGCTGAGGTTTGGGCTACAAATGATCCCATCACCCAGTTAGTGACCATGGTACCAATAAGAGTTTTTTCAGCCCGTGCTCCCCTTCATCTCTCCCCCGTCTTTAGTACCTCCACAGTATCTATTGTCTATGGGAATTCAGTGTTTGGCTCCTACCAATAAGTGAGAACATGTGGTATTTGGTTTTCTGTTCTTGTGTTAATTCATTTAGGATAAAGAAGTCTCATTCTTGGTAGGTTGAGAGCAGTTAGCAGGTAGGAGATGGGGGCAAAACTGGGTAAGATTTGTCCTATATGCTAGTTTCAACTCTTTTGTCAATGTTTAGTCATAGATGGGCAATACTGAAAGGGTTGGAAACTGGTGGGTCCAACTTTTTTAGTGGTACTTTGGTGCCAAAATTGGTACTAAGTTTTACATTCAAACATCATCCTTTATTAAAGTGGAAATAGCAACCACCAAGAGTCTTACTAACCTGCCCCAAATGCTTACACTGCCACTATCAGAATCATTCTCTGGAGCTAAGATACTCATTACACAGGAGTTAGGATAGGAAGATTAACTTTAGAAGCATGTTCGTTTATTCAAAAATATTTCTTTGGCCTTAGCTGTGGTAGTGTAAAAAATTATCTATTTGGTACCTCCTTATCTATTGTGTATTCACTACTTGGCCCTGGATATAAAAATAACTTAAATGCCAAAGAAGTAAATCTCAGTACTTTTTAATTCATAAGTTAAATATTGAGCACACACTGGGCATTTATTTATTATTGTGCAAAACCAAAAGAAGTAGAAGGAGGTTATAAGACCTATTCTATTCGGTTGAGTGGGTCCTGACAGAATAGTCACTTTCCCATGAAAATATTGCTATCTTTTTTACACTTTGGGACATCCATATGAGAATTTGAATAATAGCTGCATTACAGGTGTAAAGATTTAGTTTATTTATGCTGATAAAATCTCTAGATAAGAGGTCTTCTTAGGTAAGGGGCTCATTTAACTGTCAAGTAGAGAGCATAATTGCATTCATGTTCGTATATTGAATAAATTCTACTCAGTAAACACTGACACTGACTGGGTCTCATTAAGACAAAGTAATAACATTCTGTGCTAACAAATATCGTCTTCTCAAATATGTATTTGCTTCTACAAGATCAAAATCCTGCTTCTGAGAAAAGTTGCCAGTGACATGTTTAAAAGACCTATCTTAACAGGAAAAGTTACAAAGCCAAGTAAGTTTAATTGCATGTCACCTCTTGGTTTTGACAAAATATAATGGCACAAGTTGCTAGTAAACTTAATTATGTAGATTTATTTTAGCTTAACAAAATATATGCTATATGTAGTAAGTAGCTAGCTATGAGCCAAGTTTTAACTTGATTTTTTTTTGCAGTCAAAATGCTTATGAAAGAATGATTTAAATTAATGAAATTTATCAGTGTAATTGTTGCCAAAAGCAATTTTAACTGGAAAAATACCTTTTCCCATGGTTCAAGGAAAAAAATATATGCACCTCTTTCAAACCTGTAAGCAGAAATTTGCTAAAGATATTACAAATTTTTGCTTGGCCTTGCACCTCTGCCAAAACTCCTCAGAATTTCCATAATTACTTCGTAATTAATATAGCTCGACTTTTTCCAAGCCACTTCTTAAAATTTCTTAGAGACAGAGATTGTTAGCTAAATGAAGATTCATGATCTTTTGATGACCATTCCCTGCCTCCCCATACTCCTTTCCCATTTCCTCTGTGCAATCACCCTTCTTTCATATACCCACAATAAAAAACTTGGATGTATTCCTGACTCTCCCTTCTCTTTTAGCACCTTCCCATCAGTCACCAGACACTCTGTCTTCTTTCTTAAATATTTTCCGATGTCAATGCTTCATGTGCATTCTCATTTCTATCACCTTACTCTGGTTCTTTATGTTCACACAAAGACAATTATTCTTTCATTTACCTCCTGGTCTGTCCCCACCAATCAACCCATTACATATGATTAATAGTCTTAAATGAGAGATTTTATCACTGCCCTGCTAAAAAATCTCCAGTGTTTCTGTACGTCTTACAGAAAAAGTTCAAATCCTCAGCGTGGCCTTTAACTTCTATATTTTAGTCTTTCTCTATCAATCCACCTTCATTTTCATTCTAAGTTTGTCACTATATTCTGACCATGGCATTTTCTGCTTTTATTTCCAGATTTTCTTCATAGTAATCCCATTTCCTGTTATTGCTTCTCACTAATCGAATTTTTCTCAACTTTCTTGATGCAGTTGAAATTCTAACTCCTTTCCAGCTTCTCTGAGTCTTCCAGTTCCAATGGATCTGCCTTTTGTAAGGGATCTCAGAAACTATGAACATACACCTCTGCATGGTACAACAAGAAGAAATTGAGTTTCGGAAAGGTTAACTAATTAGAAGCAACCATGATTTGAGCCCCTTCACTTTCCTTCCTGTTATACCTTGGTACATTTCTAGGCTGCTTAAAGAAATGACAGTATTTGAGTTACTTATCTTTCTTTTTGGTGGTTATGGACATACTGCCCTGCATTATCGCTGAACTATTTCATCCATATGTGTTTGTTGTTTCTCTCTATTTTATATGCTCTGAGAAATAAGAGATCAGGCATCACATGGATCTCAGTGCTAAACACATTTAAGCATTAGCATACATTCGTTAGTTGAAAGGTTTGAATGTGTCCTTTAAATTATGTAATATTCTAATAAGGTCCCTATTTTTTCGCTATCTTGTTCAAGTTGAATATAAAATCGTATCTTATTCTTGAAGAACGGCAGCCTATTCAGCATTTAACTAATAATGTAGCAAAGGGAATAGAGATTGGAATAGGATTAGAAGGTAGAATTCAGACATTTAGATTAAGAAATAAATCCCTAATACCTTACTTCAATTTGCATATTAGAAGATAATCTTTGAAATAATATGAAAATGAAATGTTTTGCCAAATCATTGGATTTTCTCTAAAATCATTTTTGTTATATTTGATCATATATTGTTGGATTAAGGAGAAATATTGACATAGGCATGTCTGTGTAATTATTCCCTTGGCAAATAGGAGATATTTTGTTTTGTTTTTCTTTCTTACTAGGAGTCTAGTCTGTGGTCTGCAACACCTGGGGAATAGCCAACAGCTAACTATCTAGGCAAGCTTTTGAAACATAGAAGGATACTTGAGAGCTAGCTTCTTCTAAAATCAAAGAAATTCTTCTTGACCTATTAGACACCAACTCCTTATATTGTTGCCCTGTTAGGGATAAGCTAAAATTTATCTATAAAGTCAGCAAAATCTAAATTAATAATAAGGCAAACAGTTTTAATTTAAGATGGAAAAATATATTTTATCTCATTAAGTCCCACCTTCCTAATGAGTAGCAGTGATGGCCTAGAAGAGTTAATGCAAAGTCAGTGGAACAAGAGTTAAGTTTTTTTTAAATGTCATTTTCCATCCTGAAAAAGTCTGTGTGCAACATTACATTTCTCACTTTTTGTAAGTCTTGGAAAGACATGATATTTTTCTGGTTTCGTCAGCAGTGAAAATGCCTTCACGCAGGCCTGTAGCTGATGACATTGTAGTGAAAGCTCTCCAAACACTAATTGGAAATTTAAAAAAAAATCTTGACAACACCTCACTGCATCATAGTTATGTTTCATCACCTTAGACATTCATTGTCACTCACCACATACACATATGTTAATGGGAAAATGATTTCGAATTGTCTTACATTGCAGAGTCAAGCCATTTCTCACTCTTTTTAAAGTCATATTTAATTGTTTTTGGATGGCTAACAACTTGTGGTATCAAGTTGTAATTTTATACATAGATTATTGTGCAAAATGATAAGGAAGCCCTAATTTTTTTTTGGAGGGAATTCTTCAGGGAATGTTTTTCCAAAGAAAAAGATGAAATGTATTGATTTCCTCACAACAGTAAGAGAAAAAAAAAGTCGACTCTTTCCAGATTTATATAATTTATTAGAAGATTAACTCTAGACATATGGCTCTAACTTTTCTTACTCTCTGAAAAGTGGGAATATGAATGCACATTTCAGTGGTTAGAGGATGATTAGTGAGAAACTATTGAAAAAGATTTACAGAGTACATTTCAATACATTAATACATTTCAGTATTTGAGTACAAAAGAAGAACAAGAAGAAAAAATAATGCTCAACTTACGTAGGAGTCATAAGGACTTTGGGATATAATGCAGATGTAGTAAGCTCTCCTATACCTGTTCACCCCTTTGTATCCCACAAGGTTTTATTAGCTCTTTTTGAAAAAATGTAAACAAAGAAGTAAAAGATTCAATTTGTACCTTATTCATGGAATGAAGTTTACATACAGAAATAAGACAATATACAAAGAAAGATAATACTTTTGGCCCTGCTATCTGCTCTGCAGCTTTAGTATAGGTTCTGGCTTTGCAGAGTCCTTTCCTTCAGGCATGTTTAGAATCGCCTCAGTGTACATGGGGATTCCCCAAAGGAAATCACATCTCTGTTCTCCACACAAAGTGTAGGTAGAGGATATTTCATAAATGTAGCATATCACATGTTTTAATTCATGATACTACTTACTTATGACAATTTTCCACCTTTCTTCCTGCCCATTCATTTGTACAGCCCTGCATTTCTGCATGAAAATAGTTGCTGTATCAATGTACAGGGCTACTGCACTTATTAGAATGATGGAGGAGGCTGTAAGTCAGACTCTTAAATTCTTCACGCTCTACCTTTTGCAATTAGAAATTTGTGACCTGGAAATAAAAATATGTTAAAGATGTATTATCCCCAACCATTCATTATTAACCAAATCAAGTTAAAATTCCTACAGTAGCTAACATTAACTGAGTACTTATTACTTGTATGGCATCTAAGTTAAAAAACAAGTAATTCCTCAAGCATGTAGGAAAGAAACAGACAGTTTTACCATGGTAACAAATATATATCAGAACTGTTTTTAAACTTATTTAATGAATAAATGACAATTTGTTTCATTTAACATGTCTCTGAAAGCCAGCCAACCAATGACAGCCTTCAAAGCTGGCCAATCAGTAGTGGACTTACTCCAGTGAATATACTTTTAAAGCTGACACTGATATTAGCCTGCTCCTACAACACAAACCACACTTCTAAGAGAGATTTAGAGAACTCCTGCCTTTGTAACTAAGACATCTGCAAATTATGCATTTCTCAACTACCCTAATAAATGTTCAACCGTTTGCTTTGCTCAACGAGCCTATGCCTGACCAGCATAGATCTTACTTCAGGATGGAATACATTCAACTTTTCCACTTCAGATTTTGAGTACTATTGTCTTTCTACAACAAAGTATTAACTAATTTAATTCTCCTGTCAGCTCTGTGAAGTAGATACCGTTATTCTCTTTATTTTAGAGATGAAGGAACTGGGATACAAGGAAGTTAAGGAATTTTCTCCAGGCTGCTATGACTACAGTGCCATAGCTGGTGAGAGCCCAAGCAGTCTGGCTCAAAGTCTGGACTTCTAACCACTTTGCTACACTGTCTCTTATGCCTTGTAAAACATGTCCAGAAAAGTTCCTCCAGTCTCTCACAGGCCAGAAAAATAAGCAAAGATTTAGAAAAACAACTGATGTGTTTTCCCCTTTCCCTTTTTGCAGTTTGAGGCAAGAGTGATTTAAGAGGATGTGGATAAAAAGTGAAGCACTTTAAGGTATTATTTGGGGGACTGTAAAATATGAAATCATCAAAATATGGATTATTTGTGGCTGAAGAGCTACTTGGTGAATAACCTTTTCCATTTGTGAACCTCTGTCTTTCTTGATTTTTTTTTTGTAAGAAAAAAGTCTCCTGTGATTGTAACTGCCAGACACAAACTGTAATTCTACTCTGCTTTTCTTTCAAGGCTGTTTGGCTGGAAGTATGCAATACCCAAGCATGGGGACAGCCAAAATTATATAGGCTGAACAGTATTTCCTTAGTGAAGAAAAGATAAACTATTAAGAGGTCAGGGAGTTTGGTGTTTCATGACTGGGTGATTAGGAATGAAATAATTATGCATATGTTCAAAAATATTACTGAAAAGTTCTTGGTGGTAGGCCCATCATATTAAACAGTTATTAAATTTGAAAAACCTCAAATGTAGAATTAGAGAATAGACAATCATGATTGCTGTGAGTTTCTCCAGTAGGCACCAAAATATCATTAAAATTAAAACTGATTACCACAAAGAACTTTTAAAACTCAATGCTAAGAAAACTAATAGCCCAATTACAAAGTGGGCAAAGATCTAAATAGACACATTATCATAGAAGTTGCACATATTGCAAAAAAATCATATGAAAAGATGCTGAACATCCCGTCATTAGGGGATTGCAAATTAAAACCAGAATTCACCTATTAAATGGATAACATTAAACACAGAAAACAAAAACCTGACAATACTAAGTGCTGGTGAGTATGTAGGGAAAAGGAAACTATCATACATTGCTAATTGGAATGCAAAATAGTGCATCCACTTTGGAATACAGCTTGGTGATTTCTTACAAAGCTACACATAATTTTAACATATTCTCCAGCAATGGTACTCATAGGTATTTACTTAACTGATCTGAAAATTTTTGTCCACATAAAACCTGTATGCAAATGTTTATAGAAGTTTTCTCATAATTGCTAAAAACTGGAAGCAACAAAGATATCCTTCAGTAGGTGAGTGGATAAATGATGGTATGTCCATACAATAGAACATTGATCAGCCATAAAAGGAAATAAGCTGTTAAGCATAGATGAAGCTTAAATTCACATTGCTAAATAAAAGAAACCAGTCTTCTTTTAGAATACATACTGTATGATTTCAATCACATAACATTCTGCAAAAGGCAAAACTAAGTAACTGTAAAAGCTCAGTGGTTCCTGTAGATTTGGGAGAAAGAAGAGAAGATTAAATAAAGAATACAGACATTTTTAGGGTGATGAAACCATGCAGTTTGATATTGTAATGGTGCATACATGGCATTATGTATTTTTCAAAACCCATTAAATTTTATACCACAAGAAGTTAATCTTAGAGGGTGCAAATTTAAAAAAAAATCATCTAGGATGTAGTGTACTCCAGGATGAATGTGATGGTAAAAGAAGAAAGCTTCTAACTGTGTTACTAATGAATGTAACAATCTCGGTGAATAAGATAGGAAGAAAAGGTGCTGACTAAGTAACTTTGGAAATATGTAGAGTCTGTAAGACTGAAATAAAAGGTACTTGTACGTAATCACTATATTCTAGTTGATAAAATTGTTTCTCATGAGGAAAGCGTTGACAATTCTTATGAGGAAAAGGTTGATATATATATGTATATGTTATATATATATATATAGATGTGTATATATATGTGTGTTAGTGTTTGTGTTGTGTGTGTGTGTGTATATATATAAATATATGAATGGAGCAATTATGTTAATGGTGGATGGTGAGAGCCAGGTATCTCACTGTTGGAGTGGAAGCAAGGGGAGGAAGCTACAATGATTTGTGTGATAATAAATTAGAGTTGGTGACATCAGTATGAACTTATGTTTAGCTTAGTATAGACAGATGATTATGAGTAGAAATATTATAGATATGAGTTTATACATGGTTTAGTATACAGGCATATATTTCCTTGCTTCCTCCACTGAGAAAGCCTAAAAGTAGTGAAACACCGGTAGCAATGAACACTTCTAGAACCGGGATCTTTGCTTCTAATACCATTCTTCAATAATATAAACCAGGGCTCTTTAGAGAAATGGCTGATTATAGGTCTGGGAAGAATATATACAAGATGAGCCTGGAGCATCTTGTGCTAAACAGGAAGTGCTAAAAAAAATAAAATAAATGGTGGAAGTATGTCAAAGGGACACAGGAGCAAATCAAGAGTTTTTCATGGCCAAAGCTAAAACAATTTGAGCAACAAAATATATTAATAAGTGTTGTATTATAACTCCAAGTATAAATAGATATTCTTGCATCCATGTTGATATAAATAATTAAGTCAATAAATAAAAAGGGGAGAAGAGACAAAGCACTCATGAAGAATAATTCCAAATAATTTATGTAGATACAACACACTCAAGGAGGTTGTGATGGTTAAATTTTATGTGTCAACTTGACTAGGATATGTTGCCCAGTAGTTTGGTCAAATGACAGTCTACATGTGACTGTGAAGGTATTTTGTAGGTATGATTAACAATTGTCTTAATGTAAATGATAATCACCCTCAGTAATGTGGATGGGCTCCCTCCAGTCAGTTGGAGGCCTTAAGAGCAAAAACTGAGGTTTCCCAAAGATGAAAGAATTCTGCCTCAAGACTGTAACATAGAAATCCTCTGTGAGTTCCCAGCCTGCTGGCCTGCTTTGTGGTTTTAGACTTGTGAGCCACCACAATTCTGTGAGACAATTCCTTAAAATGAATCAATCAACCCTCCCCCTTTTCTTGTGACCTCTTTCTCTCACTACCCCTCCAGCTTCCCTTGGGGTATTTGTTCCAATACATGGGGTATTTGTTCCAGGACCCCTGACATATGCCAAAATCTGCACATACTCAAGTTCTGGAGTCAGCCCTGTAGAAACAAATATATGAAAACTCAGCTCTCTATCACCTTGGGTTTCACATCCCTGGAAAACTGTATTTTCAATCTGCATTTTGTTGAAAAAATCTGCGTGTAAGTGGATTTGATCAGTTCAAACTCATATTGTTCAAAAGTCAACAGTGTATATTATAATTTGTGTTTTCATGTATATTTATTTTAAGGAGTTGTGTATATATGTATGTATGTGTATATATATGTATTCTTTAAAGTAAATATATATATGAAAACTTATAAATATTTATGTATAAATGTAAATACATACACATACATATTGGTTCTGTTTCTCTGGAGAATCCTAACTGATACAAAGGGGAAGCAAAGCTTTGTACTCCTAAGTGTGGGCTGTGCACTGTGACTGCCTCCCAAAGAGTACAGTATGGGAGTAACTTAGCCTTGGAGAAACCTGATAGACCCTACCTCAGCCAGGTGATCAAGGTTAACATCAACATTGATAAAGCACATTGATAATATATATTCTTGATGTAATAAGATGAAAGTGGTAACTTCTGTGATCTTCCTACTTGAAACTCATAACCCATGTCTAATTTTGAGAAAAATGTCAGACAAATTTCAATTGAGGGGCATTTTATGAAATATCTGACCAATATTCCTCAAAACTTTTCAAGGTCATTAAAAACAAGAGAAACTTGAGAAACTGTCACAGCCAAGAGGAGCTTATAGATATGACAAGTAAATGTAAAATGGTATCCTGGATGAGATCCTAGAGCAGAAAAAAGGACAATTAGGGGAAAACTAGGGAAATATGAATAAACTATGGACTTTAATAATATATCAATATTGGTTCATTAACTGTAACAAATGAACAAAACTCTTATAAGAAGTTAATAATATGCAAAAGTTAGTGCAGGCACATATGTTTATAGCAGCACAATTCACAATTGCAAAGATGTGGAACCAACCTAAGTGTCCATCAGCTAATGAGTGGATGAAGCAAATGTGGTATACATACACGTGGAATACTACTCAGCCATTAAAAGGAACGAAATGATGTATTTTGCAGCAACTCGGATGTAGTGGATGGCCATTAGTCTAAGCGAACTAACACAGGGATTGAAAACCAAAAACCTTATGTTCTCACTTATAAGTGGGAGCTAAGCTATGAGTATGCAAAGGCATGGAGAGTTATATAATGGACCTTAGAGACTCAGAAGGGGAAGGTGGGAGGGGTCCAGGGATAAAAAAACTACACATGAGGTACAATGGTCAATACTCGGGTATCAAGTGCACTAAAATCTCAGAATTCACCACTATATAATTAAACCATGTAACGAAAAATTACTTGTACCCCCAGAGCTATTAAAATTTTTAAAAAGCGAGTGGAGAGCATACGAGAATTCTGTGCACTATCTCATTAACTTTTTGGTATATGTTAAACTTCTAAAAAACAAAGTACATTAAAAAATTGTTAGTGTTCAACTATGAGTTAATGCAATTTAAGTGCAAATAAGAAAGACACTGGAACATACCCTCTAAATTATATATTGTTATAGGATTGTAATGACATAATAGCAGATTATGCCTAAAAACACCTAACTGGCACCTTGTAAACATAATAGAAAGTTTAAAATAGGAAGCTAATAAGAAAGTTAAATGAAAGTAATTTTAACTAGAAGGAAATAGTCTAAGAAGACAAAGCAAAAATATAAGAAGATCAATAAATTTTACTACAGATGGATCAATACAAATAGGATGCTATTTCCACTATCAGAGAAAGAAGAGAATTAGTGTAAACAGCAAAACCTGCTCAGTGTCTTGCATTCAAGAAAAATCTGGTTAGTTTAACTGCTTTATGTGTTTCTATACAGTATTTTCCCCTTATCCAACTCCTAACTGGATTTAAACTTCTTCAAGTGGTAAGATTATTACACCTTTTTTGAGATATAAATGCATTACAGAATACTATACATACAGAGGTTTGTGAGAAATATCGATTTAGAGAATATCTCTTGTATCAAACAGGTACTTGCTTTTTAAAATCCAGTCTGAAAAGATCTCTGATTTTAGTTGAAGTGTTTAGTTCATTTACATTTAATGTAATTATTGATATGATTGGGTTTGAGTCTGTCTTCTTTATTTGCTCTTTGCTCTCTGTATTTTTCTCCTTTTGTATTCAAAGTTTTTGCATTCCATTTTATTTCCTTTTGACCTTTCAGCCAATGGTTCATCTAAGAATTGCAATACACATCTCTAACTGACTAGCATGGTTAGAATGAATATTATATGAGTTACTGTAAAATATAAATTAGTTATGTATTAAGCCACTTGTGTTGCTATAAATAAATATCTGAAGCAGGAAAATGTATAATAAAAGAGGTCTAATTGGCTCACAGTTCTGCATGTTTTACAGGAAGCATAGTGCCAGAATATGCTTCTGGTGAGGGCCTCAGGAAGCTTCTAATCATAGCAGAAGGTGAAGGAGGAGTAGGCATGTCAAATGGCAGGAGCAGGAGCAAGAGCAAGAGAGAGAGGGAGTGGGAGGTACCACACACTTTTAAACAACCAGATCTCATGAGAACTCATTCAACATTGCTAGGACAACACCAAGTCATGAGGGATCCACCCCATAACCAAAACACCTCCCACCACACATCACCTCCAACATTAGAGATTACATTTCAACATGAGATTTGGGTGGGGACAAATATCCACACTATATCACCTTACAGTAATATATTCCTCTTATAGTGCTCGGTAATGCATTTATATCTCAAAAAAGGTGTAATAATCTTATCACTTGAAGAAGTTTAAATCCAGTTAGGAGTTGGATAAGGGGAAAATACTGTATAGAAACATATAAAGCAGTTAAACTAATCAGATTTTTCTTGAATGCAAGAAAATGTATTAGAGTCGTATATTTCACATATATATATACACATAAACTCCACAATAAAATTTTATTGCTTTTGCTTTGGGAAGTAGTTTGTCTTTTTCAAAAATTAATAGAAGAAATAGAAAAGGTTTTAATATTTACCTGCATGTTTATCATTTGTTATTCATTTTTTGTTATAGATACAGATTTCCATATTGTATCATTTCCCTCCAGTGCTGAAGAACTTTCTTTAGCATTACTTGTAGCACAGATGAGACAAATTATCTCAGCTTTTGTTTACCTGCAAATGTCCTTATTCTGCCTGCATATTTGAAAAATATTAATATTTTCACTGGATGTAGAAATTTGGTTTGCTTGCACCAATTTAAAGTTATCACCTTATTATCTATTGGGCTTCATTATTTCAGATGAGAAGTTACCTGTTAGACTTATTATTCGTTTGTATGTAATATCTGTCTTCTCTGGCTGCTTTTATAATTTTCTCTTCATCTTTGGTTTTCATCAGTTGACAACAATGCATTGAGATGTGGTTTTCTTTGAATTTATTTATCTTTGGGTTTACTGAGTTTCTTGGATTTATAGGTATTTGTTGGTATTTTTAATCATATTTGGATTTATTGGTATTTTTCATCATATAGGATTTATTGGTATTTTTCATCATATTTGGGAAATTTGGGGCAATTGTTTTTTCAAGAATTTTCTTCTGCCCCATTATCTCTTTTGTTTTTTCTTCTTTTTGAACTCTAATTATACATATTTATACTGTTAGTATTTTCTCACAGGTTACTGAAGCTCTATTTATTTTGCTTTTCATCTTTCCCCACCATGATTTTCAGATTGGGTTGCAATCTGTATGTTGGGTTGCAATCAGCTGTCCAGTGATTTCTTTTTTCAGTTCAGGTATTGTACTTGCCATTTATAATTGACTCCTCTTATTTCTCTGCTTATATTACAGAGTTGTTTACAGACTGTGGACTTATTTGTAAAAGCAGTTTGAAGTTCCTTGTTTAATAACTTCAACATCTGGGTCATCTTTTGTGTTTGTCTGTTTTGACTCTGTTTTCCTCCTTGATATTGGGAATATTTTCTTGCTTTTTCACATGTCTAGTAAGTTTTAAATGTATACTGGTCACTGTGAACATACAATGGAGGAAGGCTGAATTATGTTATTTTTTAAATTGTTTTATTTTGTCCTGGCATGCTGTTAAATTCGTGTTGGGCACTCCTAATCTTGTCAGGCTTAGTTTTATGCTTTGTTAGGATGGGTCTATTTTTTTCTTAGTCTTTGGGCATAGGCCTCACTCTGTTTGTAGTTTTGATCCTAGAGTCTCTTCTTATTATGTCTCAACTTATTGCCTCAGGTGCACAGTGAGACTTCTTCACTCTGGTTGGGCCTAAGTTATATTTTTTCATAGCCCTGCATAATTTACACATCTTCATTTAAGTCTTGGTTTTGCAGTAGCCACTCTGTTATATCTTGTGTTTTTTTTTAACTTTTATGTTCAGGGGTACATGTGCAGGTTTGTTGTATAGGTAAACTTGTGTCATGGGAGATTTTTGTCCAGATTATTTCATCAGCCAGGTATTAAACCTAGTACCCATTAGTTATTCTTCCTGATCCTCTCCCTCCTCACACCCTCCACCTTCCAATAAGCCCTAGTGTGTGTTGTTCTTCTTTATTTATCCATGTGTTCTCATCATTTAGCTCCCACTTATAAATGAGAACATGTGGTATTTGGTTTCTGTTCCTGCATTAGTTTAGTAAGAATAATGGCCTCTAGATCTATCTATGTTCCTGCAGAGGACATGATCTCATTCTTTTTATGGCTGCATAATATTCCATGGTGTATATGTACCAAATTTTTTTTTATCCAGTCTACCACTTATGAGAATTTAGATTGATTCCATGTCTTTGCTGTTGTGAATGGCATGTTCAAGAATAGGGCTGCAGTGAACACACATGTGCATGTGTCTTTATGATAGAACAGTTTATATTCCTTTGGGTATATTGGTATTTCTGTTTTTAGGTCATTGAGGAATCACTGCACTGTCTTCCACAATGATTGAACTAATTTACACTGCCACCAACATTGTATAAGTGTTCCTTTTTCTCTGCAATCTCACAAGCATCTGCTATTTTTTGACTTTTTAACAATAGCCTTTCTGACTGGTGTAAGACAGTATGCTATTGTTGTTTTGATTTGCATTTCTCGAATGATCGGTGATGTTTAGCTTTTATTCATATGCTTGTTGGACACATGAATGTCTTTTTTGTAAAGTGTTTGTTCATGTCTTTTGCCCACTTTTTTTTATATTTACAGTTTTTATTTTATTTTATTATTATTATACTTTAAGATTTAGGGTACATGTGCACAAGGTGCAGGTTTGTTACATATGTATACATGTGCCATGTTGGTGTGCTGCACCCATTAACTCGTCATTTAGCATTAGGTATATCTCCTGATGCTATCCCTCGCCCCTCCCCCCACCCCACAACAGTCTCCGGTGTGTGATGTTCCCCTTCCTGTGTTCATGTGTTCTCATTGTTCAGTTCCCACCTATGAGTGAGAACATGTGGTGTTTGGTTTTCTGTCCTTGCGATAGTTTGCTGAGAATGATGGTTTCCAGCTTCATCCATGTCCCTACAAAGGACATTAACTCATCACTTTTTATGACTGCATAGTATTCCATGGTGTATACGTGCCACATTTTCTGGATCCAGTCTATCATTGTTGGACATTTGGGTTGGTTCCAAGTCTTTGCTATTGTGAATAGTGCTGCAATAAACATAACGTGTGCATGTGTCTTTACAGCAGCATGATTTATAATCCTTTGGGTATATACCCAGTAATGGGATGGCTGGGTCAAATGGTATTCCTAGTTCTAGATCCCTGAGGAATCACCACACTGACTTCCACAGTGGTTGAACTACTTTACAGTCCCACCAACAGTGTAAAATTGTTCCTATTTCTCCACGTCCTCTCTAGCACCCGTTGTTTCCTGACTTTTTAATGATTGCCATTCTAACTGGTATGAGATGTGGTTTTGATATGCATTTCTCTGATGGCCAGTGATGATGAGCATTTTTTCATGTGTCTTTTGGCTGCATAAATGTCTTCTTTTGAGAAGTGTCTGTTCGTATCCTTCGCCCACTTTTTGATGGGGTTGTTTGTTTTTTTTCTTGTAAATTTGTTGGAGTTCATTGTAGATTCTGGATATTAGCCCTTTGTCAGATGAGTAGATTGCAAAAATTTTCTCTCATTCTGTAGGTTGCCTATTCACTCTGATGGTAGTTACTTTTGCTGTGCAGAAACTCTTTAGTTTAATTAGATCCCATTTGTCAATTTTGGCTTTTGTTGCCATTGCTTTTGGTGTTTTAGACATGAAGTCCTTGCCCATGCCTATGTCCTGAATGGTATTGCCTAGGTTTTCTTCTAGGATTCTTATTGTTTTAGGTCTAACATGCAAGGTAATTTATAGATTCAATGCCATCCCCATCAAGCTACCAATGACTTTCTTCACAGAATTGGAAAAAACTACTTTAAAGTTCATATGGAACCAAAAAAAGAGCCCGCATTGCCAAGTCATCCTAAGCCAAAAGAAGAAAGCTGGAGGCATCATGCTACCTGACTTCAAACTATACTACAAGGCTACAGTAACCAAAACAGCATGGTACTGGTACCAAAACAGAGATACAGACCAATGGAACAGAACAGAGACCTCAGAAATAATGCCACATATCTACAACTATCTGATCTTCGACCACCCTGACAAAAACAAGCAATGGGGAAAGGATTCCCTATTTAATAAATAGTGCTGGGAAAACTGGCTAGCCATATGTAGAAAGCTGAAATTGGATCCCTTCCTTACACCTTAGACAAAAATTAATTCAAGATGGATTAAAGACTTACATGCCCACTTTTTAATAGTGTTGTTTGCTTTCTTCTTGTAAAAATAAGTTGTTTATAGATATTTGATATTAGACCTTTGTCAGATGCACAGTTTGCAAAAATTTTCTCCCATTCTATAGGTTGTCTGTTCACTCTGTTGATAGTTTCTTTTGCTTTGCAGAAGCTCTTTAGTTTAATCAGATACTGTTTGTCAATTTTTGCTTTTGTTGTAATTGCTTTTGGCATCTTCGTCATAAAATATTTGCCTGTTCCTATGTTCAGAATGGTATTGCCTATGTTGTTTTCCAGGGTTTTTACAGTTTTGGGTTTTACAAATAAAAAAGAAAAGAGAGATAATCCAAATAAACACAATTAGAAATGACAAGGGGGATATTACCACTGACACCACAGAAATGCAAATAACCATCAGAGAATATTATGAACACCTGTATGCACATAAAGTAGAAAATTTAGAAGAAATGGATAAATTCTTGCACACATACACCCTCCCAAGACTGAAGGAAGAAATTAAATCCCTTAGCAGACCAATAATGAGCTCTGAAATTGAATGAGTAATAACTAGCCTACCAACCAAAAAAATCCCAGGACCAGATGGATTCACGGCTGAATTCCACCAGATGTACAAAGAAGAACTGGTACCATTCCTGCTGAAACTATTTCAAAAAATTGAGGAGGAGGGACTCCTCTTTAACTCATTCTAGGAGGCCAGCATCATCCCGATACCAAAACCTGATAGAGACACAACAAATAAAGAAAAATTCAGGTCAATATCTTTGATGAACATCGATGCAGAAATCTTCAACAAAATACTAGCAAACCAAACCCAGAAGCACATTAAAAAGCTTATCCATCATGATCAAGTAGGCTTTATCCCTGGGATGCAAGGTTGCTTCAATATACACAAATCGATAGATGTGATTTATCACATAAATAGAACTAAAGACAAAAACCACATGATTATCTCAATAGATGCAGAAAAGACTTTTGATAAAATTCAACATCCCTTCATTTTAAGAACTGTCAATAAACTAGGTAATGAAGGAACGTAACTCAAAATAATAAGAGTCGTCTATAACAAACCCATAGCCAACATCATATTGAATGGGCAAAAGCTGGAAGCATTCCCTTTGAAAACCGGCACAAGACAAAGATACCCTCTCTCACCACTCACATTCAACATAGCATTGGAAGTCCTGGGCAGAGCAATCAGTCAAGAGAAAGAAATAAAGGGCATCCAAATAGGAAGCGAGGAAGTCAAATTATCCCCGTTTGCAGATGACATGATCCTATATCTAGAAAACCCCATAGTTTCGGCCCAGAAGCTCCTTAAGCTGATAAACAACTTCAGCAAAGTCTTAGGATACAAAATCAATTTGCAAATATCACTAGCATTTCTATACACCAACAGTCAGGCCTAGAGCCAAATAAGGAATGCAGTTCCATTCACAATTCACACATACAGACACACACACACAATACATAGGAATACTGCTAACCAGGGAGGTAAAAGGTCTCTACAAGGAAAACTACAAAACACTGCTCAAAGAAATCAGAGACGACACAAACAAATGGAAAAACACTCCATTTTCATGGATAGAAAGAATTAGTTAATGTGGCCATACTGCCTAAAGCAATTTATAGATTCAATGCTATTCCTATGAAACTACCAATGACAATGACATTTTTCATAAAACTAGAAAAAAAAACTATTTTAAAATTCATATGGAAGCAAGAAAGAGCCCGAATAGCAAAGCAATCCTAAGCAAAAAGAACAAAGCTATAGGCATTACCCAACTTCAAACTATACTACAGGGCTACAGTAACCAAAACAGCATGGCACTGGTACAGTAACAGACATGTAGACCAATGGAACAGAATAGAGAACCTAGAAATAAGGCTGCAACCTACAACTATCTGAACTTTGACAAAGCTGACAAAAACAGGCAATAAGGAAATGACTCCCTATTCAATAAATGGTGCTGGGATAACTGGCTAGCCATATACAGATGATTGAAACTAGACCCTCTTCCTTACACCATATACAAAAATTAATTCAGGATGGATTAAAGACTTAAATGTAAAACCCAAAGCGATAGAAACCCTGGAAGTTCTTATATTTTCTTGTCCTAGTTCTCAGCTAAAGGACCCACTCAGTCCTCAATTAGTGTCTCATGGGAAACCTTCAGTGAGACTTGTCAGCCTCTCCTTTTACACAGCTTCTGCCTCTCTAATACTCCATCCTGAGAATTCCAATCACTTCAGTGGTGCTGTAGTATAATCTGCCTGTTCGTCTCAGCAAGCCCATTTTCTGCACAGGGGTTCCACCTGTGTGGTTTGAAAAGTGACCTCAGGTGGAAAGCCTGATCACTCACACGGGTGGAAAAATATCAAAAGTGCATTTTAAATGAGTATACTTTAATGGCTAAAGGCTAATAAAATGCAAACCTCCAATAAAATATATAATGGTCTCACCATTGCGAAACAGGCTAAGTTTTAGGTTTGATGAACTGCTTTCACTCTCTTGGTGTTGTCATAGCATCATAAGTCACAGATAGAGGAAATGTAATACAGGTACTATGACAATGATAAAATAACTTAATACAGATTTTTTTGTAAAATGTTAGACTGGAACCAGAAAACAGAAACACAAGGAAATGTAAGAAAAAATATTAGAGATATTCGAAGGTGAATAATCTTTGTGCATAGTTTTCCATCAAATTACCCAACTCAGATCCTGATTAGCTGTCTCCCTAGTACTTCAGTGAAAAGTTAATTGAAAACTAGAATATACTAATACTTAATTTTAAAAAATCTTTTTTATCACCTTTGAGTGATCAGAAATACTATGAGAACTTCTACAAGTTTTACAGTTTGCATTTGTAACCATTGTCACAAATGGTTAACAGCACAAAAAAGTGCTTTTTTAAATTTTTCTTTTAAATGATAGAAAACATTACAACAACAGGGTGTACATTCATTAAAGTTTAAAAACACAGGAAATTGTAGACACTAATGCCTCCTTTATTTCTTCTTCCTTTTGGATCTTCTTTTCAATTGTTGGTTTCTGCAAAGTACATCAAATAAAAAAAAAAAAACCTAGTAAGAACATGTAAGTATTCATTAGCTATCTGGAGGAGTAAATACAAAGGAATGTTTTCAATGAATACAAATTAGGAAATGTTACTTTTGTTTTCTTTGCTTCACTGTGAGGAACCCACACCACTGAACACATTTTAAATGCTACTTATCTTCATGTATCAGCCCCAAACTAAAAATTAAAAAAAATCCAATCTGACTGACAGATATTAGTAATAATAGGTTTACTTTGATTTTAACTTCATGTTAAAAAATATATCCTTTACTTGATGCCTTCTTTACTTAGTACTCCATGTTAAAACAGGAATTGTGCAAGCACTTTCAGTGGATACAGAGTTACATTGTGCTTTTATTATACTTGGTGTGGTTTCTGCATTTATAACCAAAACCATTGTTAGTATTTCCATGCGTTGTATCATCTAATGTGCTCAGTCTTCTTCCTCTTCCATTACTCATATTTTGCAGCTGTTTCTAGTTATTTCAGAAGAAATCTACCATCAACTATGCCTTGCCTGGGAAGCTTAAGAGCACAACCTCTATCATCAAATCCCTAATCTACTAGTTGGCCTTCGGCTATTCATGTTACATCATTGAATCTCAGTTTCATATCTATAAAATGGTGGATAATAACTGTCATCTCTGGGGATTATGTAAGAATTCAATAGATAATGGATACTTATATAAAACATTCAAAACGAGGTATAGCACATGATGAGATTACAAGTAACAGTAGCTACTTTCTCTGTCATAAACATCTAAAAGATTGTTGAAGCTCTTCACCATACCATATGGTCTACATCCGTAATAACATTGAGAAATAGGTAGTTTTCACCTCTAATAGGCTTAATCATCCATTTTTCACATAATGTAATCTGATATGGTCATCAATATATAAGAAGCTATTCTTTCAAATTTTTGGTATCAACAGAAGCAAGACTTTAATTTCCAACTTGTGATTCAACAATTTAATGTTTTATTTTTTAAAGATGCATTGACAGATAAAATTGTAATCCACTGTATAGCATTTCATAACACTATTTTGAATAAGACAGCCAGGATATTCAGATCTTTACTAGTCCAAACCAGATAAACTATAATTTTCAAATGGAATTCTTTTCACTGCTATCGATTTACGTTGTTATAAAGCCAGCAGGTAAAAATCATATTTGCCTTACCAAAGTAAACCAAAATTATGACTGCGGTTATCTTCAGGAATAATTATATTGGACATTATACTTGAATTTCTTCCTTTATATAATAAATTTAGATAGTACCAAAAATAATTGATCAACTGGATTCACTATATCATAAAATTGGGTCTCATTTTCTTTCATATTCAATAAAGTATTTATTTTTATTTAACAAACAATATGTCATAAAGTTTTGAACAAACTGCTCTTCTACGTGTTATTGTGTGTATACAATGAGTATGATGTGGTCTCTACATGCAAAGAAGCATGCAAATCCATAGGGGAAATAGACACACTTGAAAATGCATAGAAATTAATGAATGGGTCAGGGAAACAAATTGACTTCTATCTCCAAGATAGGCTACTTTTCACCATACCCAATAAATAACCCCCTCGATTACTGAGGTTATCTTCATAAAGATGCTACATACTATCTTTCTGTTTTGGTCTGTATTTTATCCCTTGCCCCATTCTTAATGAGCAATCAGTGTTATTTCAAGATAAGTAATCTGTTAAAAAATGTGAGTGGTAGAATCCATGTACTTCTCAAACTAAGTGGATGGATGTGATTTCTCTCAGGTACAACACATTTTGACTTTTTCTGCTGCCTTTGCTTTCTTTTCTGACACATACGATACATATTTTAGATCAAATAAATTCATTTTTCTCTAGAAAGAGCTCATAATTAAAACTAAGTTTAAACAAAGCATAATGACCTAACTCTAAAATTCTATATTTCTTTGCCAGTAGAAACTTCTCTCCCAATGATAAAATCCAAAACAGCCTGTGATAATACCATGAAATCCAGTAAAAGGGACCCAGAAGAACTTAAGCTTTAAAAAAAGAATATCCGTGTGTCTTATCATATACATTACATTTGAAAAAAAACACATATATGCTTAATGGTAAAGATAAGATTCTTTCCTCTCAAAGACTAAGAAATTATGCAGTCATATTCTGTCTCTGTGCAGATAGCTTTCCGTTTGTTTAAGAACAATGTTACCCGTAAATTCTCCAGCTTTATTCCGTAGCTTGAAGAGCCTACGCTGATAAATTTAAGTTGGGCACTCCATTTTTCTCAGATATAATTCTTGCATTTAGGGTGACTCCTTCGAACTTGCTTTATTGGATGGGGTTCTCCAACTTCTTTTGTACCAAGAAAGGGAGAACTTTCTATGTGTATATATACAAATATTTTAACATAATTTTTCTCACACTTTGAACCAGATATCAGATAATCAGATACCAAGTTAGTGCAGTTTGCTAATATTATATATTTTTTAAGTAACAAAGCAATCATAATCTGTGTTGCATTTGTTTGGTCTTTCTTCTCCAAATTGCTCACTCAGGTAGGAGGAGCTGTTAGTTAGTGGTAAGTCAAGAATTTAGGGATTCTCTACAAGGAGGAGCTGATACCATTCCTTCTGAAACTATTCCAATCAATAGAAAAAGAGGGAATCCTCCCTAACTCATTTTATGAGGCCAGCATCATCCTGATACCAAAGCCTGGCAGAGACACAACAAAAAAGAGAATTTTAGACCAATATCCCTGATGAACGTCAATGCAAAAATCCTCAATAAAATACTGGCAAATCAAATCCAGAAGCAAATCAAAAAACTTATCCACCATGATCAAGTGGGCTTCATCCCTGGGATGCAAGGCTGGTTCAACATACGCAAATCAATAAATGTAATCCAGCATATAACAGAACCAAAGACAAAAAACACATTATTTTCTCAATAGATTCAGAAAAGGCCTTCAACAAAATTCAACAGCGCTTCATGCTAAAAACTCTCAATAAATTGGGTACTGACGGGACGTATCTCAAAATAATAAGAGCTATTTATGACAAACCCACAGCCAATATAATACTGAATGGGCAAAAACTGGAAGCATTCCTGGCACAAGACAGGGATGCCCTCTCTCACTACTCCTATTCAACACAGTGTTGGAAGTTCTTGTCAGGGCAATCAGGCAGGAGAAAGAAATAAAGGGTATTCACCAATGGAACAGAACAGAGCCCTCAGAAATAATGCCACATATTTACAACTATATGATCTTTGACAAACCTGACAAAAGCAAGAAATGGGGAAAGGATTGCCTATTTAATGAATGGTGCTGGGAAAACTGGCTAGCCATATGAAGAAAGCTGAAACTGGATGCCTTCCTTACACCTTATACAAAAATTAATTCAAGATGGATTAAAGACTTAAATGTTAGACCTAAAACCATAAAAATCCTAGAAGAAAACTTAGGCAATGCCATTCAGGACATAGGCATGGGCAAGGACTTCATGTCTAAAACACCAAAAGCAATGGCAACAAAAGCCAAAACTGACAAATGGGATCTAATTAAAGTAAAGAGCTTCTGCACAGCAAAAGTAACTACCATCAGAGTGAACAGGCAACCTACAGAATGAGAGAAAATTTTTGCAATCTACTCATCTGACAAAGGGCTAATATCCAGAATCTACAATGAACTCCAACAAATTTACAAGAAAAAAACAAACAACCCCATCAAAAAGTGGGCGAAGGATACGAACAGACACTTCTCAAGAGAAGACATTTATGCAGCCAAAAGACACATGAAAAAGTGCTCATCATCACTGGCCATCAGAGAAATGCATATCAAAACCACATCTCATACCAGTTAGAATGGCGATCATTAAAAAGTCAGGAAACAGCAGGTGCTGGAGAGGATGTGGAGAAATAGGAACACTTGTACACTGTTGGTGAGACTGTAAACTAGTTCAACCTTTGTGGAAGTCAGTGTGACGATTCTTTAAGGATCTAGAACTAGAAATACCATTTGACCCAGCCATCCCATTACTGGGTATATACCCAAAGGATTATAAATCATGCTGCTATAAAGACACGTGCACACGTATGTTTATAGAGGCACTATTCACAATAGCAAAGACTTGGAACCAACCCAAATGTCCATCAATGATAGACTGGATTAAGAAAATGTGGCACATATACACCACGGAATACTATGCAGTCATAAAAAAGGATGGGTTCATGTCCTTTGTAGGGACATGGATGAAGCTGGAAACCATCATTCTCAGCAAACTATCGCAAGGACAAAAAACCAAACAACGCATGTTCTCACTCATAGGTGGGAATTGAACAATGAGAACACTTGAACACAGGAAGGGGAACATCACACACCGAGGCCTGTTGTGGGGTGGGGGGAGCGGGGGGGATAGCATTAGGAGATATAACTAATATAAATGACGAGTTATGGGTGCAGCACACCAACATGGCACATGTATACATATGTAACAAACCTACAGATTGTGCACATGTACCCCAGAACTTAAAGTATAATAATAATAAAAAATAATTTAGGGATTCTGGATTCTGGCTGAATGTGATCAACAGACTGAAGAAGCTCTTTAAAATCAGGGATTGTTTATCACGATCTCTTTAGTATTGAGCAAAGTACTCTGTCTAGAAAGACATTTATAAATGCTTTAAAACCTGGCTGATTAAGAACTCCATACTTCCTGGTAATAAACAAATCTCGTTTTCCCATAGTTCCCATATTGTGATATTAGAGACTCATAAACGTAGATCTAGTTCTCTTTAGAGACCCTGTGGTGAAAACTCAAAAGTTCAGGACTGAATAACCCCACAGAGAAGGCTGAATCCTAAGAATACCAGGGTCAGCAAAGCAGTTGACTCAAGACAGGCTGACTTGACGATGCATAAAAAGATTTTGTCCTCCAAATCGTGACTCTTAATTCCCAATAAATGTCATTTTAATTTGGGATTCAGAAGGTGCTGTACCAAGGTATGCCCAAGAGTTTTGGAAGTAACTAGTGGCAAAATGAAAGCTTGTATATCCAATCCCTTTCTGCAAAAATTTCAGATTCCTGTGGAATTTTCAAGCCACATGGACTTCACTGGGGATGATGAAACAGCAGTGCTCTTATTTAAGCATAGCTGTGAAAAATGCTTGAGGGGCATGTTGCAGTGTCACGTTTTAGAGGTTGGGTCAATTGAGGGTCTGTCCTTGCTCTGTCTCTTGCTACTTGTTACTGTTTTTGCACCTGTAAAATGGTGTGAGAATGCGTGTTTCATGAAACTGTTGTGAGGATATAAGGGAATACATTTCACAATGGTCTCCAGGTGCAGAAGGAGTAAGGATAATGTCATTTATGCCTTCTGACCATGGGGCATATTTTAAAAGAATACACACAGAGTAGGAAGTTCTTACTCAATTTTTTTCTCTGTAGATAAAAAAGAAGAAAAAAACCTCTTTGTCTGGAAATTATCTTAAAAGCCATATTCTTTTTTTTTTTTGCACTGTCAATGGAAATAGAAACTAGGTGGCCTAATGTGACATTCTGTCACTGAAATCATATAGAAAGCATAAAGCTTGCTCTACTGAAGAAATTTAGAGAGATTAAGATGCCACCTCCCTCCTTGTGATACTTGCTTATGAGAGTGTTGTTCTAGAGCATTTGATTTCCAAATATGGTCTCTTGAAACCTGCCTCAGGATCATCTGAGGTGTTTGTTAAAAATGCAGACTCAGGGTCTAATCCCAAATGGACTAAATTGAAACATCCAATACGGGGCCCCAGAACCTGCATTTTAAACACACCCCCAGATGATACATATGTAATCTGAAGCTGAAGAATCTCAACCTAGTGCAGCAATCTCCAAATATTTGACCAGCCACCAATTTGTAAAGGTTTTGATATCCTCCACGTATGTGGTGTATGTTCAATTACCAATTGTAAACATTGTCATGAATAAAATTTTAGAAATCTAGTAAAGGTTAGAAATATAAATATGATTACAAACTAAACATTTTATTTCTTCCTTTATAATGGTCTTATAAACTGTCTGGGATGTATCTCTGGTCCAAATGTTACCTTTACCTCAAATGTGGAGAATAGCATGCTTTAGAGATGGGACATACAAATCTATCTCTGTGTATTATATATTTTTAAAAAATTTGTACTGTAAAATATAATGTAACTCTTGGCTTCCATTCAAATTCGACAAATTTTAGCATTTTGCCAAATTTACTTGAAAATTTTTTAAAAATAAAAAACTATAGAAACATTTAAAATCCTCTGTGTATTCCTTCATGTCCCTTGTCCCATCCATTTAACTCCAGAGTAACAATTATTCTGAAATGTCAGTGTTATGGCTGTCATTCATGGCTTTATACTATATCTGCATAGGTATTTATCCACAAACAGTTCTCTTTCTCCTTCCCTTTTTCTCCAAGAGAATTGTTATATGTGATAATATCTTTATGTAAGTGCTTGCTTATTTTGCTTAGTATAATGGTCTTTAAATTTATCTGTATTGGTACATACAGATACATATACATATAAATAAATGCTAGTTTATTTTAGCTATTATAATATTTCATTGCATGAAAACGTGTATTTGTGCACATGTGAGAAAGCTTTTCTTGAGTTATATGCAAAACTGGAATTCTTAGCTTGCACATTTAGTAGATCTACAATTTTTATTTTTGGATGTCTTATGTCAGATATAAAAGTGTACAAAATATATCTTGCTTTAAATTTTATTGGTCATGATCAGCAGGATAGCACACACTTTCATGTTTGTGACCCTTTTTTTTACATTTTCCATTAACTCTTTCTCATTTTCTTTGTTCATTTATTTTTTCTGTTGGGTTCTTTGACATTTTCTTATTCATTTGCAGATGTTTTTGTATATTTTGGATACGAACCTTTTACTTGTTTATAGGTACTGAAAATACATTCTCCTAATGTGTAGCTTGCCTTTCACTTTTGCTTTTTTTTGCACAAAAATTTTAAATTTTAATCGAATTAAATTTACAATTATTTTCTTTTAGATTTGTTGAGTCATCAAAACCGCAACGTCATATTGTCTCTTATACTTCCTTTTTCTAAGTTTAGCTTTGATTTTCAGATGTAGTTCTTTGGTTCATCTGCATTTTTTGAAAAGTGTATTTTTTAATTTACATGAAGTAAAATTCTTTTTTGTTTTTATTTTTGGCTAAACTTTTGTGTGAGCTTTGACAGATGAATGGACTTGTGTAACCACTGCCACAATCAGGATGCAGAACAGTTCCATCACTCCAAGAACCCCTTTGTGTTATCCCTATACAAACTCTCCATCTACTCCCAAACACTAGCAGCCACTGATCTGTTCTCTACCCCTGTAGGTTTTGTCTTTTTCTGTTCTCTACCCCTGTAGGTTTTGTCTTTTTCAGAAAGTCATAGAAATTGAATATACAATATGTAATCTTTGAGTCCAGTTTTTTTCACGATTAAGATTTAATCATGTTGGTTCATGTATCAATAATTTGTTCTTTTTCTTGCTGAATACTGTTTCATTGTATGGATGTACCACAGTTTGTTTATCCAGTAAGCTACTGTAAGATATTTAGGTTGTTTTCAGTTCTGGTGATTATGAATATGCTGCTATAGTTATTCTTGAACAGGTTTTCGTGTGAGCATACATTTTCATTTATCCAAGGCAAATACCAAAGATTAAGTGCATATTTTACCTTATAAGAATCTGTCAAACTGTTTTCCAGAGTGACTGTTAGCATTTTGCAATGTATGAGGATTCCAGTTACTCTGCATCCTTGTCAGCAGTCAATATTATCTTTTATTTATTATTTTTTAGCCATTCTAACTATTATCTCATCTGTACCTCATTCTGGTCTTAATTTGCATTTTCCTCATGATAAATGATTTCAAACTCCTTTTCATGTGCTTGTTTGCCATCACATATGTTCTTTGGGGAACTATGTATTCAAATCTTTTGCTCATTCTAGAGGGGGTTATTTTCTTATTGTTGAATTTCAAGGGACAGGGTTATGATATTTAGTCTAGTTCTCCTTGTAAGAACTGGAAGAGGAATAGTTGTCATTAGCTATCACATTCTGTCTTGGGCATATAGCAGCATCAAGACATCCTAACAATTCATACAAATGCTTAATAGTGTTAACTGTTATGTCAGTGTTAATTGTGGTTAAATGGGGGGAGTTCTCTACTCTTGGTAATAAAATTATCTTTTCACTCCCCATTGTCACCAAAGCATAAAAAAAGTTCCTTATATATTCCATATATAAGCTGCTCATTGGATATATGGTTTGTAAATATTCTTTCCCAGTCTACAGTTTGTTACTTTTTTTTTTTTTTTTGAAACAGAGTCTCGCTCTGTCGCCCAGGCTGGAGTGCAGTGGCGCGTACAGTTTGTTACTTTTAAAGAATCCTGGCCAGTTATTTTGTAGACTGATCTTCATTTCGGGTTGTCTGATGTTTCTATGATTAAGTTCAGATTATGCATTTTGGGCCAGAATACCACAGAAATGACCTTAATCTTTGGTTGTCTCTGTGCTTCATGTCAGGTGATACATGATGTAGATATGTCTTATTGTTGTGATGCTTTCATTTTTTACATAGGGGTTTGAGTTATCAGATTATAATATTAGTACATTAGAGTCTATTATTATAAGAGTGGTCTTGTCAGTTTCTTCTTGAAATTCTACCAGTTATTGAGGTAGGAATTTTTAGACTTTAAAAAATAACATGATATTGTGAATAGTGCCGCAATAAACATACGTGTGCATGTGTCTTTATAGCAGCATGATTTATAATCCTTTGGGTATATACCCAGTAATGGGATTGCTGGGTCAAATGGTATTTCTTGGAACCAAGCCAAATGACCAACAATGATAGACTGGATTAAGAAAATGTGGCATATATACACCATGGAATACTATGTAGCCATAAAAAATGATGAGTTCATGTCCTTTGTAGGGACATGGATGAAGCTGTAAACCATCATTCTCAGCAAACTATCACAAGGACAAAAAACCAGACACCACATGTTCTCACTCATAGGTGGGAACTGAACAATGAGAACACACGGACACAGGAAGGGGAACATCACACACCAGGGACTGTTGTGGGGTGGGGGGAGGGGGGAGGGATAGCATTAGGAGATGTACCTAATGTTAAATGATGAGCTAATGGGTGTAGCACACCAACATGGCACATGTATACATATGTAACTAACCTGCACGTTGTGCACATGTACCCTAAAACTTAAAGTATAATTTAAAAAAAAAACATGGTAATTAACGTCTTCTGTGTTTATTCCTTAGTCTTGTGTGTTACTTCCTTCTTTGTTGCTATGATGGTTTTTGGCTTTAAATTCTATTTGGTCTGATAGTAATATTGGTAATTTTCCCCACTTACCCCTTCCTTTTTAGTCTTTTAAATGGTTTTTAGCTCAATTTTGGTGCCTTGCAAATATTTTAGACTTTCATTTTTAAAGATGCACTTATATTTTATTGTAAATATTAACACATTTAGAATCATTGCTACCACTTTATTTTGTAATGTTTTCTAAGTATTCATTTTCTTTTCTTTTCTTTCTTCTTTAGAAAAAAAAATTCTTTTTTATTTCTTGTGCAGGTTTACAGGATTTGTGTTCAATTTCTACTTGGGGCAAGGTTTCCCTTAATTGTTTTTACATGAGTAATTAAATATTTTTCTAACAAGGCCTACATTAATTTAGTGTTTCTCTCTTAATCACAAACACACCACAAAGATCCTAGTAAAGTTTAACTTTCCTTTGAACAGCTCACCCAATTCCATGTGCACACATGCATACATTTATATTGCTACTGCTATTTAGAATAATAGTTTTATTATTAAAAATAATAAACTATTGCATTTAAAAATCAATAGTTAAATATAGTTTGGAGCATGCATTTACTAATTTATCTGTTCACTGTTGTTTTTACTTATCTTTTCTTCAGGGCACCATTTTCTTTTATTATATACAACCTTTAATAGCTCCAAATTGGTGTTTCTCAGCACACTGGATGGTTAAATATTGATCTCCTAAGGCCTAAAGGTGAACCAGTGATTTTTAGGTGACCAAGGCTTCCAGTTGAGCATAGCCTTGTTTGTTCACTCCCATTATGATTTTCTAAGTATGTCATGATTTTAAAATGTTTGGTAAATGTCACTCCAACAGCCTTTCACTCTGAGTCTGGAGCTTAAACTCTCATCTTTGAATATCTGAGCAGCTTTTTATTACCTGGATTTAAAATTTGAGTTTGACAGTTTTTCTTCAGCATTTTAATATTACTTTATTCTATATATTGCTTCTAATGGGACATATCTTGTCAGATTAATCCTCATTCTTTTGTTCATAATCCTTTTTTCCCTATGATAGCTTTTGTGGTTATCTCATTATCCTTAATGCTTTTACATTTCACAATGATGCAATTAGGTGTCTGTTTATTTTCATTTATCTTGCTAAAACACTTTGAATTTCAGAAGTAGTCTCTCCTTTCTACTTGGTAAAATTCTCACTCATTTCATCTTTACATTTTGTGTCTCCATCACTTTTAAAAAATCTGAACTCTGATGCTAGAACTCCTCTATTCTCTATGTCTCTTAACTGTTTTGGTTCCTGTTTAAATCACTTTATGACTCTATGCTGCATTATGGGTGAAGACTTCAGTACTATTATCCACTTAATCTCTTCTCATCTGTCTGCTACTGTGTCCAGGCTAGATTTTATTGTATCTTTTAAGATTTTTTTCTCCCACAATGGCTACATTTTTATAGCCAAAATTTATATTTGCCTGTTTATTTTTATATTGTGATGGTTAGAATTCTAAGGTCGTTTCTGTGATCCATGTCCATGTTGGTAGATATGCTTCTTCTTTTGAATGTAGGTGGGACCTGTAACTTGCTTCTAACCAATTCAGTTTGACAGAAGCGATGGAATATTATTCCCATGATTATGTTTTGCTATACAGCAAAGCTGAAGAGAATTTGCAGATGTAGTCAAAGTTCTTAATCTATTGACTTTAGGGTGATCTAAAGGGAGATTATCCTGGATGGGCCTGTCCTAACCAATCAAACCATTTTAAAGAGGGTCCAGAGGTCATAGATGGGGGCAGTGGGGTTGCTCTTTTCTGGGCCTCGAAGAAACAAGTTGCCATGATTTCCACAGCTACAAAGAAATACATTTTGCCAACAACCATGTGTGCTGTGGAGAGGCCCCCAAACCTCCAATGAGACCACACCCCGGCTAACACTTTGATTACAATGTGGGAGACCCTTAGTAGAGGAGACAGATAACACTGCAACTGGCCTCCTGGACCACAGCCACTTTGAGATAATAAATGTATGGTGTGTTTAGTCACTAGGTTTGTGGTAATCTGTTATCCAGAAAACTAATACATATTTGTATCAATTTTTGTTTCATGGTTTGCTGTTTTAATTTCAGTATTTCTTGTTCTTTTCTTGAATATTATTTTTATTTCTTTAGTTATTTTATTATTAATTAAACTTTATACCTCTTTTCTATTGTTTTTATTTCATTTTATCTGCATTGGATTTTGAATTAATTTTGTTAGCTGTCTAAGAACTACATTTTTTGTTCATGTAATTTTCGGGTTTAGGCTCATTTAAATAGGAAATGCTCTCCCCTTTACCCTTTCCCACCACCTTCTTTATCTAAATCTCTATTCCCACATTACCTGTTGCTTTGAACTGCCTCCCAGAGGCCTGCTGTTTCAGAAAGAGACTTTGTATCAGCTGCACCATGGTGATTAGTCCTGAAGCCAGCTGGTATATTTCTTTAGGTCCTGTCATGGAGATATTTTTGTCTTGTCCTCCCACCTCCTTAGGTAACATTCATAGAATATCTAACCCAGGAAGCAGACATTTTTTCAGATTTCTTTTAAAATAGGGAGCTTCATCATACCAGCCACTGGTTTCAATCAGTTAGCCTGGTCTCCCTGGTAACATAAGACACTTTGCTATTTGTTGTTCCTCAGACTCTTCCAGCCCCAAGTCTATTTCTGAATCAGAAGCTCATCTGGTTTGCAGCTTCAGCTCTGCTCACTCCTCTATTCCATTTTGGGATCTCAGGTGTATTTACCTTAATTTGAAGCCTAGTTGTGTTTTTTTCTCTTTTAATTGAAAATATTTATTATCATCCATTTATGGAGGGAAGGACAGAATTTAAACTTATAATTCTTATTTACTTTGCTGAAAACTATAAAAAGGCTCATAACCATATTATTTTATTAGATATATTTAATAATGAACTATATTTAATAATGAATGCAATATTCACACCAACATTCATGTATTGACATGTACTTATCTAATCTTTTTGGATACTTATAACATTTTTGCTTATTTTCTGAGTATTATATCTTAGTCATGGATCCCTGACATCAACTTTATACACTGATTCCTCTCAATGGCCAGAGTTGGCTGGATTAATGGTTGGTATCTAGGTAACCTGGGTAAAACAAAGGTTTTTCCTGAGAATTTGAAATTGAGAGAAAAATAGGAAAATAGAGAGTACTCAGTTGCTTTTCCTGTGGCTTACCTATGTTAAGCTAATCATGCCAAGTTTACCTTCAATGAAAGAAAAAGTAGAAGGTAGTTGTTGTTTTTTTTTTTCAGAAAGACAGGAGATAACCTGAGTAGAAACAAAGGTTAGAGATGGATAGAGGGCTTTATAATTCCATAATAATCTTTCCTATATGTGTGTTTTAAGAGATACCTACAGATCCTTTACAATAAATTTATCTAGTTGGTGTTACTTTATTGAGTTTCTATTTCTTGCAAGTAAAATGAGTCCTAACTAACTGTGAGGGGTCTGCCTGTCATTCACTTGGCTAAGCTGGACCTATGCTTTCCAGAATACCCTTCCCTTAATTCTCTAGGCTAGAGTTGGCTAAAAGTGGTACTTGCATGACATTTGTTTAGAAGAAGGAAACCAGCATCCATTGCTCTCCGAATGTTGTGATGACAGTCGTGTGATGAGATCTGAGGCTGTGGTGGCAGACTGAGTGAGGATAAACTGATGGGTTATAGCTTGTTCTTTAAAATCTCCTCTGCTCCACATCCAGCAATCTTGCCAGCTGCTGATCTTGCTGACCAATAAAGGCCTCATGTCCATCACCAGGTACTTGGAGGCAGACCCCTAGACTTCTTCCAGAGACTTCTCCATCACCTCCCATTACTCAGATCCATGTACGTGTCTGAACATGAAATCAGTGGTTTCTCAGACTGACTGATCTCTGACTCCTCTAGCTTCCCAATTTTTCCTTTCAGACATTCATTAAGGAAGATCTAATTCCTACAGCAAATCTCTCATCCCATAGTTCATAATCATTTTGCTTCCCTGACTGAATCCACATTAGTGATACACTAATGTAACTTGTCATGTTAAAGCATTCCTTAGGAGTGTGATTTCCAGCCAATTTCCTCAATATGCTTCTCTGCTGAAAGACTAGCTCCCATGTCTTCTAAATTGCTCCACTGCAAAGTTTTCTGTGCCAATAAAGATTTTTTCTTCACAAATATTATTAAATTATTATATACAACATAACCTTTGAAATTAAAATCTATGGATTTTTTGCATACTGTTTATTGAGCAACTACTACATGCTAAGCAAAGCTCTCAAACTGGGGATGTAATAGTAAATAAGATTAAAATGCTTCTGATTTTATAGATTTTTGCATTCTAATTGGAGAGGGGAATACAAACAGGCAAAAAGGAAACAAATAAATAAGATAATTTCAAATAGTGCTTATATTATGAAGGAAATGGGCAGGGAGATCTGAGAGAGAATAACTAGCAGTGATAGCTTCTTTAGACCAAGAAGTCAAAGAAGCACTCTTAGGAGTTGTCATTCGAACAGAAACAAATGACATGGAGGACCACCTCCATAGAGATCTTGGGAGAAAACATTCCAGGAAGATGGAAACTGTTAGGTGCAAAGGCCTAAGAGGAGAAAGAACTTAGCAAGTTCTAAAGAAGGGAGAAGAGTGGCAGAAGATGAGGTCTGAGAGGTAGGTATGCGTTAAATAATGTATGGCCTTGTAGGCTACAGAAAAGAGTTTGAACTTTTTTCTAAGTGCAATGAAATACCAGTGCTGAATTTAGCTTTGTTATATGTTTTCTGTTTTAAACTTCCCTCTGATGACTGGGTGAGGATGGATGGTAAGGAGACAAGATTGGAAACAGAGACTAGTACAAGGAGCATGGAGAAGAGGCAAGACTCAGAGTTGGAATTATGTAGCACCTTTTTTCTCTCATGTCCCTTCATTGTTTATTTCAGGAAGGGAAGTTCTTCCCTCACGTTCATTGAAAATGTGAGCCATTCTATGTCTTTTCTGAGTAATTTTAGATAAATTTTATTCACTTAAAATTATTTCCAAAGTTAGAATGTGCATTCACGTAGAATAATCGACACTTAGTTTTCATTCAAAGCTCAAGCCTGTTGCAGGTGCAAAGCCTACATCTGGGCAGGGATTGTGGTTGGCTTCTTTCCACCTCTTACTGTGTGGTTTCTGTTTCCTGGTAAGGGAGATAGAGGGACAAATGAAAGCTAAGGGGAACTGAGGCAGGAAGGCTCTGACTTGTCTGGTACCTCAATTCCCTCTATGCCTAGCTGATATTTAGAACTCATGCTTTCCTTTCTGGAGTACTTTTATGATTAATCAGAAACCCTACCTACACCCTCAGTCACCTGAAATCTTACTGACGAGTGATGCTTTCTCTGTCTCTTCATTAACTACTTCTAGTTAATGAAGGACCACCTTTTGGATGGTCCTATGGGGCATGATATATGTGAACCTCACAACTCTTGGAGTATGTGGACAAAATCTGATAAATGAGGAACATTTAGGCATCATTACACTGAAAAATTCTAGGAGAACATTCAAAGGATTTAGTCACGTCTTTTTTTACTGCTTCTTTCAGAGCAGATAGCTCCTCATATATTCACTTTTGAATTTTCCAGGAAGGAGTCAGATACCAGTTTATTATATTTCCCACGCTGCAGGGGCTCTTTGCTCCTCACTGACACAAACCAGTCTTCCCAGATATATGTCTCATGCCATCAAATATCCCACCTGCTATAACCCCTTCTGCAGTCTAACACAACACATGAGTCATTCCTCACTTGTTCTGTGAAACATAGCATAGTGGTTTAAAAATATAATTAGGGATACAGACAGCTTGGGATCAAATATGAGTTCAACCTGTTAGCTGTGTGACTTTCAGTAAAGTATTGAAGTCGTTTGCATCCCAATTTCTTAGACTGAAAAATGATGATAATAATAAGAATACCTTACAGAGTTGTGAGAGGTTTAAAAGAGTCATTATTTGCATAGATTAGTGTCTGGGTCATTGTAAGCACTCAATAGCTGTTGCCTGATACTCCCTGAAGCTTTTTATTCCTAGAACACTGTCTCCCTTTCAGCCTGTCCAACACTACTGCGCTCTTAGTTCCTGATGATTTGAATACCTTGGCATCTCTCTTCTTTAGTAACCTCTTCTTCAAGGGAGTGGTATACCACCTTACCTCAGAAATTCTCTCACTTATTCCCTCATCTCATCATTATAACAGTTGTAAACCTTCCATCATCTCACTTTTAAATGATCTAATTCTCTGTCTGCAACCTTCTATTTTCCCTCTGGTATCTCAACTTCAATAATCCCTCAACCCAGGCAGAACCCATAATCCATTGATCTTACCATATTTGCACTATCTCTCAGCCCCGTCATGTTCTCAAGTTACCTTTTACATATTCTAAATTTCATAATGGAACAGTAGACTCAATACTTTACCCATAATCCTTAACTTTCATGATCTTCTTGCTTTATTTGTACATACTTGGCAATAGCCCAGTCATGGCCTAATCCACTCCTTCCTTGGTCAGCTCCTGCAGGTGTGGAGTGTGTTGCACATAGACGAAGACATCCTGCCATGCTAAGTTGTCTCACATCAAATCCATGAAAACTAATTTCAAATGGGGTCCAATTGGTTTCCATCAAATTCTATAACCTTCCCCCAATTATTTGCTTTTCTATCCACTGGAAGAAAATTTCATACCTTCTCAACCACCCTCAAACTTCTTCCTCTGCCTATGTCTCAATTGATGATTTAATAGGAAAAGGGAAGTAATTAGAAGAGATTGGACACAAGCTCTCTTGACTGTGTTTACCCACTTAGCAGCATGTGTACATACGTATGCTTTCTTTTCTCCTCTTATTGAAGGTGTACTAAACATGTTGCTACACAGGGAAAAGCTCCACCATCCCCACTCCTTCCTGCCCGTGTGCACCTGTCCCATTTCCTTTCATTGACTCAGTTATCTTCTCTCACTCCTGCAACACCAGGTTTTCCTATCTACTGAATCATGCTCGTTAGCATCAGATATACTCATATATCTCAATCGATTAAAAAAATTCTTGGCTGGGTGCAGTGGCTCATGCCTGTAATTTCAGCACTTTGGGAGGCCGAGGCGGGTGGATCACTTGAGGTCAGGAGTTTGTGACCAGCCTGGCCAACACGGTGAAACCCCATCTCTACTAAAAATACAAAAATTAGCCTAGCATGGTGGCACATGCCTGTAGTCCCAGCTCCTCAGGAGGCTGAGGCAGCATGAACATGGGAGACGGAGGTTGCAGTGAGCTGAGATCATGCCACTGCACTCCAGCCTGGGTGACAGAGCAAGACTCCATCAAAAAAAAAAAAAAAAAAAAAAAAGCTCCTAACTTCTCCTGACCTTCAGATTTCCTTCTTATAATGCCCTCTTTTTAGCAGAACTCCTCACCAGAGTTTTATAACTGCTGACTCCAGTTATTGTTGGTCAGTCTCTTGATTCACTGAAGTTGATTATTGCTTCACCCTTAATGACACTTAGACTCATGATTTAAAATTCCACCTACCTTTGGCAACTCCCAAGATTAAAGTTTTAACATGTCTACTAGATATTGAACAGAGGTATTTAGCATATTCTCAGTCGCTGTACTTCACCTTCCCAATTCCCACTATTCTCTTCAGTCTTTCCCAATTCACTAATACCATCCTTCCCATTACTCAGGCCAAAAATCCTTAGGCTCATGCTTGACTTCTTTCTTTCTCACACACTGTGTATCCAATTAGTGAAACCTATTAGGCCTACCTAGTAAATATATCCTGAATCCAAATGCATTTAACCACCTCCATTGTTTTCATCCTGGCCCACGCCACCATTATCTCTGACCTGGAATTTTGCAATAGCTTCCTGTTGCAACCCTGACTGCTTCTCCCCAGAAATATTGCTGTCAATTCAGAACACAGCAGTTGAAGTCATCCTCATAAACCCCTATGGCATGAAGACTAATTTGAGGGGAATTCTTTTTAACAGAATAGAACTAAAATCTTTAACACAGAAGATGGAAGTAAGTGGCAGGAATTAAATCATTCTAAGTTTATTCTATTTGATAACAACTAATTAAATCCATGCATTGCATTTGGAGAATTATGGGAGGAGGGGTTTTCTATGCCATGAAGCAATGTTCCGTGAAGCTAATTCTCTGGTATAAATTTTCAATAAACCTGATGAAAGTGCTATATGCTAATTAGTCTTAAAATGGAAAGAACATTTTTAAACTTAATTAACACTATGTTATTTTTTGTGGCCTGTTGACAGAGACCAAGTTGTGTGGGAAACTTCCTTTAAGAAAGGTACACTTACTATATATGTGAACTGTGGACTTTCACATTGTGAAAGAGAGGTCTACTGGAAATAGAATTTTCCTCTAATAAGAAAATATTGTTAGTGCAGAAAGAAGGTAAATTTAGATTGGCTAGGCTCAGAGGAAACAAAGTAGGCATTCTTTTCATATAAGTACTTGAGGAATCCTTTCATAAAGTTATAGTTGCTAGTCTTCTTAGTCACATGGTAAGTACTTAATGATATCCATTTTAGCTGTGTTGGAGATAGAAATGTTGCATTAAATATGTGAAAGCAAGCTGGAAAATATTTAATTAGTGATGGTATTATTACCTATGGAGAGGAATGTTTCCATCCTATCACTGGTGGGACACTTGGAATCACCTGTTTCCTGAACCTCATTTTCATGTTCAATAGCTCAAATATTCTGGTAATCCCATGCCCACTTTGTGAACTTGAGCTTCGGAAGGGAGGCAGATAGAATGTGAAACAAATGTAGGCACAGCCACGCTACACAAGGGAAAAGACTCCTGTGAATCCTGTCTCTTCTGAGTCTCCTTAGTTTTTCTGCCTCTTCTCTGATGCCCAGCTTTATTTGGTAGCTTAGGTGGAAATTTACATAGGAAACATCCCTAAATAGAAAGGTTAAGAGCATTGATTTTCCCCAACAGTAATATAGAGCATCCTCATATTTACAGTAAAATTCTTCGGTTCATTTAATTACTTGCATCATTCATGTGGGGCTTTTGTTTGTTTGATTATACCTTAGATCTTTCAGTATGCAATGCTTATACAGAACTTTCATTTAAAAAAATGCAAATATGAGGGAATAAGACTGTATCCATAAGTCATATGCCTACAGGAAACTTATTCTTCAGTGGTGTACCTTAAGTGGAAGTCTCCATTAGTCAAATGCTCCTAATCCATAATCCCCTATTAAGAAAGAGGCTTGTTTTACTTTGTTTTCAATTTTCAGTTATTATAAATACTATAATAATAAAAAATTTCCCCTCAAAACTTTCAGTTTGGTTTAAATGCTTGATCTTGCTAAGTTTTGACAGGTTGCAAATTGTTTAATTCAGGTGCTTCAATTCCTATTAGTTGGAGTGACATAAGAGCAGAAGCCAGATTCTCTTCTCTTTGCTGACATGGCCACATAGATGATAGGGCCTAGTTATGCACTCATCTGTTAAACTCCATTAGTAATATAATAGTTGACAGTTTTACAAGCTGACCAACTCAGTGTTTTATTTCATTGCTACTATACTAACTATACAAAGGAATGCATTGAATAAAAGTGATGACACTTTGAAAGGCAACCACTATTTCAAAAATAATCATTGGAATATATACAGACTCTGTGGAAGAGTTGAGAGATTATTCCCCTATGCTAATATTTGTTCACATCATTTTTTACTGCATGTGTGGTAATTGTCACCTTGAATCACAAGAAAATGCAGAGGTTAGGAGATGGTATTCTTGCAAATTTCCTCTGGACAATTTTTAATGAACAGGCATATAAATATTTTGTTTTCTTGAGGAAGAAGAGAAAATGTCCAATTTACATAATCTCAATTTCTTTGCTATCTACTCCACTGAAATATCTTTATGTTTTTGCATGATTTGCTACATAGATTAAAGTAAAATCACTAGGAGAAGCAAAGTATATATTGTAATAGAATGAACAAATATAGCCGTGAACACTGGGCAAGGACTCTTGGCAGCTCTTCCCTGAAAGCTGTGGAGGACCTGCTGTGCGGAGCCCTAAGGCATTCTGACAGTGAAAAAGCACACTGATAAATAATGTTTTAAAACATTTAATTAATAACTAAGGCCACAGTATGTATCCCTTGTAACTCAGACAAGGGAGGTTTTTTTTTTTTTTTTTCTTCTTTACTCTGCAGTATTAGCTACTTTCCGAAGAGGTAATATGCAAAAGATATGAGGAAATGCCAATGTCTTTTTAATTAGTGTTTTTGACTATAAAAACTTTATAAGCATTCCAAAATGAATTATGGGGAGATAAAATGGCAACTCAATAATAATAACAGCAACATGATACCATTGCGTGGAAATACAATAGAGTGTTAAAAGCGCAGGCTCTAGAGTTATACAGGTTTGGAGCGGAAACCTAACTTTGCCAGTGTAACCTCCCTGCATCTTCTATGTAAAATAGGGATATAATAGGACCTATGCACAGTGCTCTTAGGGCTGACATAGATAATATATGTAAAATACTTAGTGCTTGGCACATAACACTCAGTATGTCTTGGCTATTCATTATGAGTACTGATATTTTACACAATGCTCCATCTTGAAGAAGAGAGTGACAGAGTATGTTGAGCATTAATGCAAGTATTATTTCAGGCTGTAAGCCATTAGATGGTCTTTGGTGCAGAAAACCCACAGACCCCTTTGGATCTGGTATCCATAGAAGGACATACACAAGACTCACGATCCCCATATTCTTTCATGGTTTCCTCATGGATCCCTTTGACCTTGTTTAAAAAAAATGTGAGATGCCTTATGAATTCCACCTCAAGCCACAAAACCAAATGTTCTAAAGTCCTGCTCATACTACAAACGTGCCTGCGAATTCCACGCTGGGGTTGTCCTTCTTATTTCTTTCAGATGATGATTTATTTTCACCTATTCCCTTGTTCTTTCCAGGATAGGTTAATGTGGACTTGTAAATCCAGTCACCTTCCTCAAAGAAGCCTTTTCTGACCACCACAGTCTAAGCTGATGTCCCTCCCATGTACTCCCAAAGCATCCTGTGTTTCTTCTGTCTCAGCTCCCTGCCCTGTGACAATTACTCTGTTTTCTTGTTTTGCTTTCCCTTCCAGCCTATAAGCTCTAACAAGACAGGCAGCATTGTGTGCCTGCTGCCCACCACAATGTGTGGTATATTGTAGGTGCTTAATAATCTTTATGTGGTTGTTGTTCATGATTGAGAGAGTGAGCTAGCTGTGCAAGTGGTTATATTCCAATGCCTGTGTCCTTAAGGATATGTATTCTCCTCTGATAGAAATACAGGTGTAAGGGATATGAAGTGAAAATTTACATGTAATAGTAATAGTAAAATAAATAAATTAGATGGGATACGGACCCTATCCACTATTATCCCCTTTTAATTTTCACAAAGACTAAATTTTGCCATTTGTTCAGTAGATAAAAAAATGTATGAAAATGTGGGCCTTGTTCACACACCCTCTTTGACTTATTCATTTATTTAATTGTGTTATGCACTTGGAAAATGACTAAGTTATCTATTTCACATAAGGTAATATAGTTATAAAAGGATTAGAATGTTCACATAGTAAAATAACCAGAAGTAAATCTATGCACTGTTTTATATTTTACAGAGCACTTTCATACTATTGTTTCATAATAATAAGTCTTAATATGCACTCAATCTCATTTTCCCCTTAGATTGCCTATTGTTAGCCCAATGAATTTGGAAAATGACTTCCAGATCCAGAAATTTACCTAACCTTCCCTTACAACCTTGACTCTAATTCTTTTGTTTCTAACCAAAAAACAGCTCAAAGCTCTGTATTATTTTGTACCCATTTGACTCCAGCTACTTTCCATTTGGTGGCAACAAGTTTTTTGTTGTTGTTGTTGTTTTGTTTTGTTTTGTTTTAATGTAAGCTTCAGTCACATAGCTGAACATACCCTCACATCTTTTCTATCTTACTAATTATCAGTCTTCAAATGATTTTCCCCTTCTTTAATCCTCTACTAATTTGGCAAGAATGGCTTGGTACCATCTAGGTTTTTCACCCTATTTCAATATACTTGCATTGTGATTGGAAGGCTAATTTGTTCAGGACTTGTACAATGATGAGCTTTTCTCAAAACAGAAGCAGCAAGCTGCTTCACACCAACGTATACTTGGCCCCTCTCCTGTCAATCCATATGTAGCAGATGCAGATAGAATCTGTTGGTTGGCACAAGAAGCTCTGTTGCACATGGCTCCTATTTTTAAGCCTCTGTTGGTATCCATGTGCGGAGAACACGGCTTGTTACTGATGGACTCTGAATCACTCCACAAGGAACCAAATTCAGAAATCCATGCAAGCAGCCTAAAAATGAAGAACTGCTTAGTGTGTATGTGTGTGTGCCTGTGTGTATGAATATATATTGACCAGGAAAACATGAATAATTCAGCCCCCTCATACCTAGCCACTAAGATCACAGCACTCTAAATAGAATTGCAATGATTCTATATAAATCATATCAGTCTTGAAAGGTCCAATGATTTTACTGACAGATTTTCTCTCACTCCCCACCTTTTTAAACAGTACTATTACAGATGCACAGATACATGAATTAATGGCTCTTTGATTTTAAATAATTGATGCAAAAGGCCATAAGGGTGGCTTGCTGTAGTATGTCATTTTATGGATAATAAAGGCCCAAAAGATAATTTCAAAAACATGTTATGTCCTGTCATTAATGATAAAAGTGCATTAATTGATTTGGCTGTCATCAAGAGAGAAGTTTGATATGAGATTTTCAAATTGGTTCCTAGACAGTGAGAATCAAGTTATTACTTGATTTTTTGTTAGGGGTCCTAGTAATTCCTTACTATAAATTATTTTTTATCACATGAGATACCTTTCAAAGTACACTAAAATTCTAACGAGAATTTCTGGTAGAGAAAAGGACTGTTATTCAAAAAATGTTTCTTTTGCTTAATGTTTTTCTTCCCATACCTGAGCTGACACTTTGTTCTTTTATCTTTATCTCATTCTTATCTGTTACAATATACACATACCTTGTATGTCCGCCTCCTACTATCCTGTAATAGCTGAATATATTAAGGAAGACCTAAGGTAATTCAGGCCAGTGAGGGATATGATGAAATAGAATGATTATTTTGGGATAAGGGGCTCAAGAAAGGCTAGAGAGTGGCTAACACAATAAAGAGAAGCTTTTTTTATCATATAGATATGCTGCATCAAAAAAACGTGTATTTTAGTGTCCCCAAAACCTGCTGTAAGTGTAATCTCAGACACAATCTTGTCTCAGACTTTGATTTACAGTTTATAACTTAGTTTTGGAAAATACTGCCCCATACACTTTATTGTGGGTATCTGTCAACAACCAATCCCATCCCAAGACCAATGACACCCAGATGGAATTTATTCTCTGGGTAAAATTTGTTTATTATATATACAAAATAGAATAAAATATAAAATACCAGCATGTATATACAAAATAATGGACAGTATTAGTTTTGTGAAACATTTGTTTTGGTTATAGTTTGTGTGTGCGGATGTGTGTGTGAGTGTGTGACTGGATTATGATTCAGTTGCTCAGCCATTTTTCCTTTCAAAAAAGTTTGAACCTTGCTACCCACAACCTTGCTACTTCTCTGACCTCCCAGTCCCCCAAACACCCTAAGCTTCACCAACTGTAGACAAATGACTAGTTAAGTAGGGTCTTTTGAGATCACCTCCACTACACTAGGAATTGGTAAGAAGAATATTCCTGCTTCAGGACATCTGAGGGAGAGAGACATGTTGATGGCATGCTCTTTCCTCAGGCCATGCATAGTTCACCTGTTGAAGGTAATCTATGATCAGCCCTATCTTCCCCTAAATCTACCCTCTACCCCTTTCATAGGCAGTTAAGGATAAAAGTTGAGGTACAACCACTTACATTCTACCTCATGAATACAACAGAGTTTGCTAGAATGTTTGGCTTGTGAGTATGGTGGAAACCTTGCTCTGTGCCACTCTGAGAAGGGCCTCAGGTACTCATACCAACCAAATTAATTATTATTACTTCCTTTCATGATCCTTGGCTGTGTGACTCACCTTTGCTCTGATCTTTGACTTCTAGTTCTTATCTCAGGTCCTGCCATTAAACACCTTATTTGGTCATGTTTATCTGAACTGACCCTCAGCCCTGTCTTTAGGACAGAACTTTATATTTAATTTCAGCCTCTGTGTGCTTTTCACCTTAACACTGTATTCCCCAGGGGAGAGTTGAATCAGCCCTATACAGCATTCTGGAAGGGAAAAGGGGATTAGAAAGATATATCTTTCTTGCCATTAGATTGAATCCTAACTCACTTAGCCTCTGCCCCTCACTACCTGTCCACTGATGGAAGAAGTTTTAGAAGGAAAGAGAAACTGACTGTTAAGAATGGAAGACAGAATCAGACTAACTTATGACTGTGCAATCTTTGCTTAGCTAAGTTGCAATATATATTCTCTTCTCTGTTCTATTACCTCCTTTCACTTTTTCTCTCAGAATAAATTCAAATTAAGGCCATCCTAGATCAGGCTTTCCTGGGAGCAGATCTTGAACCAAGGATTGGGGTGCAGGTGATTTTATTGAGGACGTGTTCTCCAGAGACACCATGAAGGGAATAGTCAGCAGAATAGAGAAGGGGAAAAACCCAGCCCAGCTTTGGTGGTTTTTTTTAGTCCAACTTAGAGTATAAGCCATACCTCAGAATCTGAGAATTTGTTCCCTACTCAGCAAAGGGGCAGGTTGTTTGTGCTCTTACACCAATTGTTCCATTAGGAGATCCTTGGGAAGAGAAGGGCCCAGAAGCAGTAGTGTTGACCTCTGGGTCATTTTCCTCCATACCAAAGGCCAGTCTTCAGAGGCAAAGCAGGCAGATGTTGGGGGAGGGCCACACAGAACTTGTAAAAGGGACCTTAAAAGATCTGGAAAGGCACCATGAGTGTTCAGTGCTTGTTTCTCTAGTCTGAAAAGTGGAAGCCATTTTCTAAAACCATGAAAGAATAATTTTTGCTAGGGCTCTGTTTCCAATCCAAAAGAATCATGTTTTCCAATCGCTGATGTCAGGATTAGACAAAAGGTTGTTGCCTAGACCCTGATCAATTCATACTTAATACTACTGAGTCCTTATTATGGTTTAGGTACAATTTTAAGGCTACAATATATATTATCTCTTTTAATCCCATTTAATTTACTCATCAGTCTAGTATGATACGCATTAGTATGTGGTTGAGCTGGGAAGTCTGACTTCAGGGCCTGTGTTTCCCTACAAAAAAAAAAAAAAAAAAAAAAAAAAAAAAAGCATGGATTCTGCAAAATTAGAAAGGAGAAACTCATGGCTCCCAGGCCCAATTTCTGCAAACAATTCTAAAAAAATAATTTAAAAAATCCTGAACTCAGTGGAATAAGAACCCTAAGCCTGTCATTAAGCTGGATTCTAAGATGTGTCATACATGACTACATGCACAGGGTTTATGAATTGGAGCTATCATAATCAAATGTCATCTCCAGTGCTCTGGGATGCTTTTCCCTCCTAAGGGAAGATCTTGTTTTCTGACTAGGCTCCAGTACCGAGAGAGCGATCTTCAGAGGTCCCAAGCCTTATAAAGGTTATGGTGCATCTTCAATGTCAGATTTGAAATAAAAACAATACCAAACTACAAATCAATATGATGAGGCCTAACAATTCTTAGAATGTACTCAAAATGATTACTTCTTTCCTTATTTAAAATATATCAAAATCTTTCAGAAATTTATTTTTTCTCCTGTTTTGGCGGGGCAGGGAGACGTCTTCCGGATTTCTGGTGTCTTGTGTACTAGCAGAGTCTTGACTGTTGAATAATCATCTCCACCACCTTTCCTTCTCTTGTCCTCACCCTCACCCTTCAGTATACTGTAGTCCTTCCTAATCCACCATTCCACAGTCTCAGTTGATTGCAGTCAGCTGCATCCTGAAAATAGGTGAGTGCAGTATATTATATTAAGAGAGAGAGAGAGAGAGGGACTACAAGCACACAACTTTCATTACAGTATATTGTTATTAGTATAATTATTCCATTTTATTATGTTTTTGTTTTTAATCTCTTCTGTGCCTAATTTATAAATTAAACTTTATCATATGTATATATAGGAAAATATATAGTATGTATAGAGTTCGGTACCATTCGAGGTTTCAAGCATCCACTGAGGGACTTGGAAAGTATCCCCCATGGCTAAGTGGGAACTACCATAAACACACTCTCTCTCTGTCTCACGCGTGTGTGTGTGTGTGCGCGCACACACACACACACTCACCCAATGTCACCTCAAAAGTTAGTCACCTTTTTCACCATGTAGTTCATAGCATTTATTAATCTCACATATCACACATAAAAATAATGTTTTCTCTTAGGAATAAGGGAATTTATTTTCTAGAAATGAGATTTAAAAGCACATAGGGTTTTCTTTCACCCAGTTGCCTTTCTTTACAAATAGGAAGAGGCATGCTTTTTTTCCCCTTTCTGTGCGATTGTTCTGTCCGTTGTATGATGCTTTTTGGTATTGCTACAATTTCTACTGCAAACTGAATTTTCCTCCTGTTGCTGCTGGTTTATATTGTTCTCCCCTGCAGAATTCCTTACCTGGTTTACTTCCATCAGCAGCAGTTTGTGAGTCTCAGATGCTTTGCTGTTTGTATTAAACTGTGAGTTTGTATCAAAGAAGCTGTGAATTCATTACGAGAAGGCTGTGATTCTTTCCTGAAATTTGGTCTTAGTTACCTGGCTTGTTCTTCATTATTGGTTACTTTTCATTTAGAATTGTATGATATTAACTGTTTACTTAAGCTACTGCCTTAAGTGCTGCTTTAGAACATAATGGAATATAATACTTTAACAAAAAATGTATGCATGTAATTATCTTTCCATTAAATTTTTTTTCCAAAATATCTTTCAAATGTGGAGTATACATTCTCTCCAGCTTTTCATTTTAGGTATGCTTGTTTTGAAGTTAATGAATTCCTTGAGTTTTAGATAACTATTGACAAAACTTTTATATCAGTTCTCTTTATTAACTTATCAAATTAATTCTGAATCAATGCTGTCTAGTAATACTAGAATGTAAAATGAATTTGCATTGTATTTTCTCTGAGAATTCTCTTCTAGAACTGACTTTCCAACATCAGGAGCAAATCTATTAAAGTCACACTATCTTTGTCTTTCTAAGCCTTAGTTTCCCCCAAGTGCTCAGTGAGAAATAATATAAAAGGCTCCCTTGTGCTGTGTAGACTAATGACAAAAAATTATTGGATTAATGTTTGGAAAGTGTTTCGGAATTCTCTCAAGAAAGCTATTATGTAAGCAGCAAGTACTATTATTATTTTGCTATTTCAGCTTCCTTATTTTTCATCTCTCAAAGTCATTTGGGTCATTTACTATGGAATTTTCTGATTCCTTGACAATTTCTAATGGCTCTTTGGAGAGGCTTTTGAGGGCTTTTTAATCCCCCTGTTGATGATCTATCTGCTTATGGAGTTCATGCTTTTTTCACAACACATTAATATTCAGGTTTAAAAAAATAGTTGTAGATATCTTGTACCTAGATGAAATTGCTTATGTTTTGGAGGAGAAATTTATGATCTTGCTTTTCAAATAGGATTTTTTATTTTTTGTAGACTTCCTTCGTGGGGTGGTGAAAATGGAGCTAGGAATGCCAGTTATGAATGATACCCTTTGGAGAAAATGTAATTGAGCATGGTCCTTAAGTCATCCTATGAAAGCACCCAAATTCTTTATACCTGTAGTTAGGCTATCTTTTTGCTCTCCAGATTAGAGTGAAAAGTTAGCAATGCTACTTTTTTGATTACAGAGCATTAGCTATATTCCCATACATCTATTGTCAAAATTTGTATTTCTCATGATCCCCAAAATTGCGGAATAGAAAGTGACAACATATTTTCTTACTTCCTGCTTATTTCTTCTAAGCTCCTGTGAATAGGAGGTGGGACGACAGGCTAGTTTTTTTTTCCATAATATTATACATTATGAAAATTCTAGAGTGGGAGAGAATGATAAAACTGGTCATTAGGAGTATATTGCTAGCTAGTGGCAAAATTATATCTGTACAATGATTTAGGGTTTTATTTAGGATTTATTTTCATATGGAACTCCACTAAATATGGTGCCAAGTAAGTCTGACAGTTTAACATTTTACCTTCAGAAGTGAGGAATATAGAAAGGGAATATACTCAAGCTCAAGCTTTCTCATCTTGGTAGTTTCCCTAAAAAGTTTTTTTTATCTGACTGGACAATATTAAGTGCTTTGGTTTTTAAAAAAGCGAGAAGTACTAAGTCTTTATTCTGCTAATTAGTAATTGCAAGGAAATAATTACACATTATTCTACATTTACTCTTCTGTATTTTACTAAGTATATTTTAAGATAGACAAATAGCTCCAGTTGATGAGCACTAATGGAGTGTTCTTGCCATAAAATAAGTTGATTCTGTATTTAATCAAGCCATCAGAGCTAACTTCCATTTACAGGAAAAATAGAAAATAAAAATATACTTAAATAATATTACAAAAAGTATAGGTAAATCCAAAAATGAGCCATTCTCCAGAATAAATACACCAATTTTTGCTGTAAAGCAATGATGTGGGGAAAACAGGTATCAGGAACAAGGGCCTGCTTTATTTTAAACAACTAAATATAATAGGTAGATCTTGTTTGAATTCTGATTCAAGTAAACCAACAGTAGAAAGGACATTTTCACAATACATCCAGGGAAATTTGATTATGGAGTATACCTTGGGAGATGACAGTGAGTTATCATTAATGTTTTAGGTGTAATAATGGCATCATAATTGCCTAGGAGAAATGCCATATTCTTAAAAAAGATATACACTGAAATATGTAAGAGTGAAATGAAAGGAGGTCTGGGATTTAAAATAGATCAGCAAAAGTAAAAAATAGCCAAATCAAACGGAACAAAATCTTGATGGTTGTATGGAGAATCATTACACTTTCTTCTTTTCTATATTCAGGATAAAATAATTTTTAAGTGAGGAAAAGAGCATGTGCTTGAGAAGGCATTTCAGATTTCCGATTTTTTAATTTGTATAACAACAGTGCTGTTGAATTCTTATCCACTGTCACTACTAATTATTTTCATGAAAAACTGATGACTTGGATTATCTTCTTTTTCACTTGGGAACATCTGAAATGCATGATAGGTCTCTAATTATCTATCTATTATTTATCTATCTTATCTATCTGTCTATCTATCATCTATCTTAACAGTTACATTAACACTTTTAATAAATTTAAAGCAGCATGCACTTAGTAGACGAAATAAGAAACTGACAAACACTCCTTTTCTTCACACTCTCACAGGTTTGTTCTTCTGTCTCTTCTCTCATAGCTTTGAGTCTTCATCATTTATTCTGGGAGAGGCCAGGCATTCTCATCCTTGTGTACTTTGGTACATATTAGTCCCTTTGACAAAAATGCAATCTCATTTCTCAATAATGAAGGACATTTGTAATCATATTTAAAGCCTCAGTGCAAATACTCGATCATCTGTGAAACTCAACTTGATTCCTTCAGTCTATTTTCTCAGTCTCCAGTGCTCCTTAGAACAGTTGCCTTTTCTGTTTTTCTGTATGTTCATCTCCCTGCTGAATGACGAGATGACCGAGGACAGGGCAGGTGCGCCATCTCTTCATATTTGTATCTTCGCTTAGCACAGAGCCTCAAATATATTAGAAACTCTGTAGATATTTATTGAATGAGTGTGTTAAGGGGAGTCTGTTAGTCTAATTGCATGTGGAAAGTCTTAACACTGAGATGGCTTATTGAAAGAAATACTTCCTAGCTTCTCTCCTCCCAGTCCCCCAGGACTGTGCTTTTGGCATCTTAGGCAGAAGCACTAGAATTTGGCTAACTCAGATGTCTGGGGACTGGTTTTGCAGGCTTTAAAATTCATGCCTCTTTTTCTCTTAAAACTCAACAACTTTGCCTTGAAGTAGAACATATTTCCATTTTTTCTATTCCATTGCAGCCACCTTTTTTTCTTTCTTCCAGTTTTACAACTTCCCCAGAGCATTACTTCCTTCCCTGTGGTCTTCCCAAAATTCATTTTCTGTTTACTGTTTATTGTAGGACTATATTAGTATGGAACAGATTGTGAACTTCATATTATGTCTCTTGTCATCCCTGTTATGTACATATCAAAGACAACCTTCCCTGAAGCTGTGTTTGGCATCTTGGGACTCTCTCTTTGCAGAGTCAAAGATCTGAGGCCAATACCTATTCACAGACTATTTCCATTGCTGCTGAACTCCTACAGGGAAAACAGTGGAGAAGTCTTGAAACATATGGGCAAGTTCTTAAAGCTATCAGTTTCTTGGCCTTTCTGGCTTATTCTTATTTCCCCCAAATGTGCTGTGTCTTTTTGAAATGCAAGCGGAAGGCTCGATCTCCCTTGGGCAGAAGCAGCTCCTTTTGTGACTTTTCTCTCTACCTAGATTAGTATAAGTCCTCTGTTAACCTGAGAAGCTCAATTCCAATCATATGGGCTAACTGAAAACTCAGAAAGTCTATAAACTTTGAGAACTCTGATAATGACTCCTTGCCTCAATTGATATTTCAATGAATTCCACAACTTTGAGGTGTTTCTTTCCTTCATAGAGCAAGAAGAGCGGCATAAAGGTTACTCAAGGAAAGATTCAGAACCGTAGATTTGAGTAAAAAGCCGTAAAACTTATCTAAGAAACTACCAGAAAGTGGCTCTTGCCTTCTCAAGATCCTCTTAAATCAACCTTTGGTTGTGTTCTATTACAAACTAAGAGAGGTGTTTTCAGGATTAGGTAGAAAAGATGAAAAGATGTGCAAAGAAAATAAAAGCAGGCTCTAGACAACATGAGGATAAGTGAAGGTTGTTAGACATTAAAATAATTATATTCAATGTCCTCTAGAGTAGGGAAGCCAAATGGGGCAGATTAGGTACTTATAACTCAGTGTTTGAAATCATTGCCTACTCCCTTTCAAAGTAAAACATGGATCTCTGAAGATGACCATGGAAACACTTATAACAACAAATGTTATTTTCTTAAAGCAATTTAGTCTTATAACTCACAAGGAGAGAGAAGTAATGTCAAGAACAAAAAGCAACAGGCATGGCATAAAGACAAAAAAAGAGTAGATATGGAAACTGTACTCCCAGAACTCTTCTGGTGATTAACAAGGGGCCTTTGTTGCATCATCTAACCATTTCTGAAGCTACTCTGACATATTTTCTACTTTGAAAATAGAGAAAGTAAAATTATAATTAGTTTGACATCTCATCATGCGTGAATTATGAAGCTCATTTTTGCTTGAGAGAAAGAAAAAATATCTCGAGCAACTCACACTAAGTTGCCCTTGAGACAGCATAGTCAGGAAAGACAGAATAGATGCCGCCCAAGATATTGCCCACTGGGTTTCTTCTTAATACACATGCCAAGACCAATCCACCAAGGAATGTCTCCATGTTTATCATTATGGTGATATACAGGAGGATTTTCTACAATTGCTTTTTCCCTGCAGTAATCTGACTATTGGAGATCTCACCAGTTTCTTTGTCAATGATGTGGGAGATGTTTACTTCTAGTGAGACAAGGGACAACAGAGTGGAACAGAGTGTGAAACAAGGTAAAATAAAGAAAGGAAACTTAAATTATGGAGGGATGTGTGAGAAAGACCGTGGAGGCACCTGGGAATTGTGGATTGGTTTTATGACAGAGGAGTCACTGTGACTCTTGAAGTAGGTAATTCCCAAGAGGAAGTATAGGGTAGTAGTTATGATAGTACCAGAGTAAAAATTTTTGTGGTTTCACTTACTAGTTTTGTGATGTTGGGCACACTATTTAACCTTTGATGCATCAGTTTCCTTATGTATGAAGCAGAAATAATAACAGTACCTTTCTCATAAAGTAGTTATGAGAATTAAGTGAGTTACTGTCTGAACAACACTTAGAATAGTGCTTGACAGATCTCAAGTATAATATATGGGTTTGTTAATCAAGTAAATTTCCAAAATATTATGGAAAGGTGGTCTCATCATGGATATGTAGGGAAAGTAATAAACATTCATTCATAGCAAAATTTTATTTCATCCTTTAAATTCATATTTTCTATTTGTGGTAAAATGTGTTCTTCGAATAACTTGTTAATATTTGTATATGCTGTATAAATTGTAGGAGGTGTCTGCAATTACTTTGTGTTTTGAATCACAAAAATTTGAAAGCTATTCTTTCAGATTAAGAATCTACTTATAAAACTTAAGCAGATATTATATAAGAATATTTTATGAGAGTATTGCCATTGTTTCAATAAGATCAATATTCTGCAGATATTCATTTAACTTGTTGTGTCCCTTTTTAGGAGTGTAGAGAATCTGAACTTCACAGAGTCTCTGTAAAGGGGAAACCTGGTGTACAATGTGATTACCGTAATTATCTGGTTGGATAACAAAAAGGTTGATTTCCTGACCAGGAACAAATCAGATTCTCTTTGATGAGAAGTGGAACTGTGAGATAGAAACTTTTGTCAGTCATTGATTAGATCCTTAGCTAAGACTAATATAACATTGGAACCAGTGTCAATATCACAGCTATCATGTACCAGTGAAAGTTGGAGAGGAGCAAATATTAGCTGTTATATATTAGATATTTTTTTCATTATTTCAACCCTCTTTCCTGATCTTCCTAAGTTATTTTCATGGATGTATATTCCTTGCAACCTAGTATTTCCAGATTAGAATATTTTCTATGGTTTGGATGTGGTAATGCAAATAAAAGGATTAATAAAAATGGCTAACATTAGAGTGGCTTAACGAAAGAACAATTATACCACCTAGGTAGTGGGAAAACTGTAGAAGACAAATTGTTATGGTTTGTGCTTATATAAGTGAGAATTTTACATTGTAGCAGCTCATATTACTTATCACTTTTTATTGAAATTAGATATCTCCAAGTCTTTTCTTGAAACGTAATAAATGGAATATAATCTTTTAAATTTTTATACAATATCAGGATACTCATAAAATCCTATAAACATTTTTTAAAAACCTTTTTTTATTCAGGAGAAATTTCAAAATTCACACATATTCTAATACAAATAGAGAAGATTTATGGTGCTTCAGAAAAAATTCCACAAAATTGGGCAGATGTTCACATATATTTGTGTGCATTTTTAAATGAATGCACCTTGTTGTACTCCATCTGTTTGGTACTTTAAACTCTTTCCGGAAATGGCATCTCAAAGATTTGAGAAGCCTTACATGCACATATATGCAATAATAAGACTTCAGAGCTGCTTCATAGTGAAATAAAAAATAAAAGCACAGTTGCCTAGGCAGTACTGCTTAAAACGTTTCTTTTATTAAGATTAAAACATTTCATAGAATAACATTATAATATATTTAGGATCATTTTTCTTGTTTACTTGTATTTTTCTATCTTTCTGAATGTCTTTGGTTATAAAAATGTCCTATTATATTTTAAATACTGCAAGCATCAGAGAAGGAAAAGGTAGTGATTTGTGCTTGTTACTGCACAAAGTGCAGTAAGGTTAATGAACTTCTACTACTAACAGGATTAAATATTCAATTTAAATCCAGGCCAGGTGAAGTACATGATTATTCTTTTTTAAATCTACTATAATCGTACCTAAGCATTTCAATCTTAGTCTTTTTTCTGCCTGAACAAAATATGCTAGATAAAAATGGAGGTCTTATTTAAACTATAATCATTTAGTTTCCATCTAGTAAATTTCATTAATTACTTATAGAGAGGGAACAGGTTTAGGATTTTGTGCATTTTAAAGAAGAGCAAATGGCTTTGTGCAGCTGTTTGATGGAGGCTACAGGATCACTAAACATAATATGATTTTCAGTTCTGAAACTGAGATAAGGAGTAAAAGATTTGACTTTAGTGGTATGTAGTATACTAGAGCTTAAACCAGAGGACTAAGAATTTGTAAAGTAACACTGCTTCATGAAAATTATACTTTAATAAATCATGTAACACAAAATGCTGAATTGGTAAGAAATTCTTTATATTAAACCATAATAATTTACCCACTTAAAAGATGGGCATATATTGGGTTAGCATTTTAAATGGATTTCTAAGTTAGGATGTCTCAGTTAAATTTCTCTAGATTAGAATAAGATTGACAGCCTTATTTTGAGTAGTAAAAACTGCCGGTTTTGTGTTTCCTGGGGAAAAAATCTTCCATATTGAATTTCCTCCATAGAAAGCGTGGACATCTGGAGAGGGAAGGATGCTCCCTGGGGAAAAATTCACAGATCATTCTTCATAATTCTGTTTTAAATAGAACAGATATAAACCAACACACTCCTTCATTGATTTATTCACTCATTTAATACATTTTTTTTAATTGTTTCCTATGTCTCAGATGTTTTGAAAATCTTGCCATATAGCTGTCAGTAAAACCAACTACTTGTCCTCCTGGAGCTTCCATTCTCATAAAAAGCAACAGAGAATAAACTTGGAAACTCAGAATAGTTATAAATAGAGCCTCTTTCAGTCTCAAAGTGGTTCAATGAGAGTGAAACATTACTAGGTCCCCTTTTATATATATATATATCAGCTGATGACAAGTATTGTCAAAAACAATAAACAGGGTAAAGGACAAAGGAGTTTGGAGGAGGGAATGCCACTACTATTAATATAGAATGTCAGGGAAGACCTTTTAGTTAGAAAGGAGAAAGGAAGGCCAGTAGATAATGCAGGGAAGAGTGTTCCAGGCAAGTGCAAAAGCTCCAAGGCAGACTTTTGCTTGGACCATTCAAGGACCAGCAAAGAGACTAGTGTGGGTCCAGTAGAGTGGTGAGGGGCAGAACAGCAGGAGAGAATTCAGTGAGTTTTTTTAAAATTAATTAATTAATTAATATTGAGACAGAGTCTCTCTCTGTCGCCAGGCTGGAGTGCTGTGGCTCGATCTCAGCTCACTGCATTCTCCGACTCTCTGGTTCAAGCAATTCTCCTGCCTCAGCCTCCCGAGTAGCTGGGATTACAGGCATGCACCACCACACCCGGATAATTTTTGTATTTTTAGTAGAGATGGGGTTTCACCATGTTAGCCAAGAAGGTCTCAATCTCCTGACCTCGTAATCTGCCTGCCTCGGACTCCCAAAGTGCTGGGATTACAGGCGTGAGCCACCGCGCCTGGTCTCAGTGGGTTCTTGAAGGACTTGGGCTGTTACTCTGAGTAAATGGGATTCATTACATAGTTTAGAGCAGAGAAGTGACATGCTTTGACTCATGTTTTAAAAGAATCATTTGGGCTTCTGTGTTGATTACATGCTAGGAAGCAAATAAGGAAAATAGCTACAGAGCAAGTTGTATAGTCCAGGCAGCAGGGATGGGCTCTTGAAAGAGGTTGATAGTGCTGTTAGAAGTGGTTAGATTTTGAATATACAGACATATCCTATATAAAATCTCTCTAATAAATAAGAACGCCTCTTGATTGTCGAATTACCCACATTTCATATTACTCATACACAACTTTCTCAATACATTTTTAAGACTATACTAATATAGGAAAAAAATTAATATTTATGTCCTAAACACACAAACATTTAAAAATATAATATGCAGGAGAAAACTTGAAACTGAAAAATAGCAAAATAGCAAAATAGCAAATTCTGGTTGCTAGAGCACCAGAATTATGTGTAGATATTAGAATAACAACAAATTGGCAAAAAAAAAAAGGATGTGCATTTTGGATTTTGCATATGCTATGAGGCCTAACGGTGTCATATTTAGCAGGAATGATGAGCATTATCTTTAAACATGAGGATGATAAGATGGGAAGCTTCACATTTTAAAGTAGCCAACCCCTTATAGCTTTGTTCAAAAAATAATGGAAATGTAAATAAAAGTCGATTTTGCATTTTTTATCTAAACATATCAAATCTGTTTTTCAAGTTTTGACTTTTCAAATGTCTCTACAAATACCCAAATGACAGAGAATCTCTACCAGTTCCTCTGAGTTTGATAATTTGCCTGAAATTGCCCATTCATTACCCAAATTGTCAGTACCAGCACCTTCTAAAGTAAGTGACAAAGATAACTTTAATCTTTTACCCTTTTTCCTTCTCGACAATTGCCAAGCCTCAAATGTCCAACTCACTTGGTAAGTATGTATTAGAGAATTGTCTAATTTTTATTGTGCATTTTTCCCTGCATATTTTGGATAAATATTATTTACCATGAAAGATTTCAAAATCTAACAACTTTTGCTGTATTTTAGGTATCCTTTAGTCCTTTAGAAATTTAGTTGGGGACTTTTGTTTTGATGTAGCTCATTGTATTTTTCTCACTTGAAATAATGTGAAATAGGCTGCTGATTCGTGTTTTGGTGCAGAACATTCGATGCGCAGGAATGCTTAATGATGTTAAGTAGAAGTTACCTATTCTTAAAAGGTAGGATCAACAGGGAAGGGATGGGTCAGGAATGATTCCATAGTTTTTAGTCTGGGAAAATTGGAAGGATAGTCACATTTACTGAAATTGGTATGACTGCAGGAGGAGCAGGTCTTGGAGAAAAAGCAGGAATTCTGTCTTGGACATGTTGAGTGTGAGATTCCTATTAGATATCCTAGTTGAAATATGAATAGGTGGTTGAATAGACGAATCTGTTGTTCAGGAGAGGGAACCAGGCTAGAAATGTAATGTTGGTAGTTATCAGTATAGGTTATCTGCATAGGTTTATAACCCTGAGATTTGTTTTGATCACAAAGGGAGTGGATATAGATAGAAAATAAGTTTAAAGAAAGAGCCCTGGGACTTTTCATCATTTAAGACTACGGATATTAAAAGAAAAGAAAAGAGCCAGCAAGGGAGGTGAGTAGAAGTGGCCAGTGACGTAAGAGGAGAGCCAACCAAGAGGGGCCAGAGAAGCCATAGGTGAAGTTTCCTTCCTTTTCTTTCCTTCAACAAAAGAGGTGGTAATCAACTTTTTTTAATGTTCCAGATTGTTGGAGTAAGACAACGGCTGACAACTGAGCAATGAGCTTAACAGCCTGAAGGTCTTTGGTGATTTGATAAGGGCTATTTCACTGGAATGGAGGGGGCAAAAACCTGGGATCAAGGCAAAATGAGAGGGGAAGAATTGCCAACAATGAGTAGAGACAACTTTTGATGAATTCCTTTGGAAAGAGAACAAAGGCATAGAATTTTAACTAGAAAAGAATACTGAGCAGAAACATTTTTGGATAGTTTGTTTTTTGTGTTTTTTGTTTGTTTGTTTTTGACATGATGGATTTAGTACCATGTCTGTAATGTTGAAAAAAATAGAAAAACAAATGATTTAGGTAACAAAATATTGGGTGTAGAGATATCCTTAAGTGGTAAGGGACCAGATCTTCAGCACATGTGTGAGTTTGTGTAGAGTGGGGTGCTGGCAGTGGTGGCCTTAATGGGAACACTAACAATTCATTTCTGGGAACAGAAGAAAAGGCAGAGCATCTGGACACAGATGTAGGTAAGTAGGTAGATGTACTAGTGGAAGTTTATGGAAAGTCTTTTCCAATTTCTTTAATCGTTGTCAATGTTCAAAAGAGGAAAGTCCTTTAGTTGAGTGCTGAAAATAGTGAAATGAGTTTGAGGTTGTTTAGAAAATATGTCATCTCTAGGTCAAAAACTATTACTTATGCTAAGATCTAAGAAACGTGGTGGTGACATGAAAACAGAAGTCATTGGGAACAAGGAGGAAAAATAAGTGTGAGACAAAGGTGTTGCAAAAGACATCAAAATAGAAATGGATGTTTTTATCAAAGACTTGCCACAGTAAGCAGAAAGGAGACTTCTAAACAGGGTGCCACGAGCCTTCCAAAGTGTGCTATCAAATGGTTATCAATGTCCACAATATCTGACAAGATGATAAAATGGGACTCGTTCTATCTCTATTTTATCGAAAGCCCCACAGGCTGAGAACAATACAGAGGTACCTTGTTACTCTATGTCCTAAACCAAAGAGCTAGTCCACTTAATCAGGACATGTTAAAAGATCACGAGACTAGTTCAGACAACTTTAGCAATCTCTCACCTCTAGTCTCTGTAAGTGGAAGAGTTTGGAGAAGAGTGAGAATGTTGTGGAAAGAGTTTTTGGAGTACCATAGAGTTTCACCTCCTCCTGCAAGTGACATAAGCTTAGAGAGCGCTTTCTGTTTTGTTTTTGAATTAAATTTATTTATTCATTCATTCATTCTTTACAGAGGTAATCAAGTTACTGAGAGGACTTTCTAGGAGGGATGAAATATGTCCACAGAGTTTTGGCTTGGGATTGAAGAGCAAAGAGGAGAAAGGCTGCACTGGGAGTGAGTAAGCTGTGCTTCCACCCGACTAGCACAGGGGTGCATGCGTTTCCCATAAGCCAAGTGGTCCTTGGGAGTAGGACGACCCGCCGACCCAATATAGTTTTAAAGGAGACCTTGAAGGTCTTCCAGCCAAGAGCAAGATGACCTGAATAGGAAAAGCAAGGCAAAGCAAAACAAGACACCATATCCTACAATTTCTGAATTGTAGGATGTTCATGAGGGCAGGAGTGGGTGACTGAATGATTAGGGTAAAGTCAGAAAAACAGCATTGCCTTTATCTAAGGAGCTCTGTTTTTGTTTTCTAAAGAACCTACAAGATCCTGCTTAGAAAAAAAGATATCCAGAGATTCCCCACACCCTTATACAAAGTAAGACTGTGTCCTTGCCTTCTGATCCCTTCTTCCCCTGAGGCTGGCCCCAGAGGGTTTTGAAGCTCTCACTATCAGAGTAAGACAGACAATGGAAGAAAGAAGAAAATACCATATTACATGCCCCACCTCAGGCTTTCAGGCCGGAGACAAGCACTAGCTTGGAAAATGGAAGACTTAGCCTGGATGTAAATTTCAAATTAAGGTATTATATTAAAAGGGACTGGTCATTTTAGTGCCTGAAATGACACTGCAACCAAAAAGGATCAGGAGTGTTAAGGGACCTGCTTGGAAATAAGTGATTTCCAGAAGAGGTTTGAAGAATAGTCGGGGAGGAATGAAATTGCATCATGATTCACTCATTGAGTGCTTCACTTTCAATATGTCAGTTACACAACCTTATTAAAATTATAGATATATTGTGAAGGCTACACTGTCAGATGGAACACTGAGCATAGCAAGTCTTGCCATACGGGTTAAATCGATACTACTCAGTGACTTTCTACAAGTTAATGGTAGATGTTGTGACTTCACAAAACGTTAAGTTGATCTCAAAGAAAAATCAAAATCAAGTATTTACTGGAACATGAGAATATTCCAGTTTTGAAAATATAAAGAAACATAGTCAAATAAGCTAACTATTCTGTTTCAATGGTATCCCAGTGATGAAGAGCAATCAAATGAAATAAACATGATAATATATATAACCTACAGTTTTCTACATTTTCAAAAAAATAACTCTATAAGATTCTTAAATAGGTCACCAGAAATTTGAGTTCCTAATTAAAACTGTGCCATGATTAGAAAATTTGAAAACCTACACAATATAGCCTACCAGCTGTGGTTGAGCTACTAACCCCCACACCTTGAGAACATGGCTTAATTTTAAGGCTCATGAATAAGTGATGATGAAACCATTGGTACGTCACAAGACTCAGCCGATGTATTTGGGATCCCTGATCTGTCCTTAATTTGAGTAGAGTGGCTATCTCTAAGTTGCATACTCTACCCTAATACAATAATATATCATTTAATTATGGGGCTACATTCTGAGGAATGCAGTATTAGGTGATTCTGTCATTGTATGAACATCACAAAGCATACCTAAGCTATATGCAAACCTGTACAGCACTTTACTGTACTGAATGAGTACTGTAGGCAGTTGTGACACAATGATAAGAATTTGTGTACCTAAACATATCTAAACATAGAAAAGGTACAGTAAAAATAAAGCATTACATTCTTATGGGACCATCATCATATATGCAGTTCGCCATTGACCAAAACACCATTATTTGGCACATGACTGAGTGTATATACATACACACACATATGTATACATGTGTGTATACATATATATAATGCAATGCTATACTATATTTAATCCTCACTTTATAATAATGTAATGAAGATTAAGCAACGTAATGTATAAAGAGTAAGATCCAATTCATTTCCTTCCTTAACTTCAGAGGCAACACCTTTTCATGTTTGCTTTCCTGGGATATCACAGAGTAGGTAATGACATGCTGACAGCTCTCACTTCAAATTCATGACCACTAACCTCAAGGGGGCAATCCTAAAAGCCATTCATACCTTTTTTCCTCCATAAATACCCAATAACTCATCCTGCTTCTTATCCATTTGTGAATGTTCCCATAATCTTGTTCATTCCTTCTTTCTTACCACTGGAAAATTTTGCTCATGAGGTCATTCCTTCCTCAAATTACTAAGCTGACGGACTTCATTACATTTTTAGCATGCAGAGCCCCATTGTTTTTTTCCTAATGAAATCTTACATAGAACACGAAAGTAGAACTACTCTCATTCAAGCACAGGGTGTGGCTGCAGTGTGAGGTCTCAGAGCCCTGGATGCACAGCCATACCCTCCTTGTCACCCTCCATCACCCACCCCAGTGGCAGCCATATCAGTAGGTATTTATAGAAATATTTCTCGTTTCTTGTTACTCTACCCATGGCAACTCATTATTCATGGGTGGGTGTATGTAAAGCATTTAGACACTTGATTAGTTTCTTTTCCTTCTGTCCCCTAAACATAGGCTTTCCTGAAGTTTCTTGTCTCAGGCCCTTTATGATTTGTTTCACACTCCTGCTTCAATGATCTTATCATCTCATCTAATACCAACTCTCACTTATTTACAGACAACTTCCTGTTATACATCTCTAGTCCCACCTCCTAGGTAATTGTTCAATCTCTCCCTCTTCCAGAGTCATTGCCACATGCTCTAACCCTGGTTTCTCCTTTTGTCCCAAAGCCAGTTCCACTTTCTTCTTTCTGTTTATGGTCACGATGTTCTTTGTTCAAGCTTAAAACTTCACAATCATCTTTGAATTCTTTATCTTCCTCATGTCAGTCAGTTGTCACAGTATATAGATTGTGCCTCTGAAGTTCAACTCACATACCTCCTCTTGTGTCCATTCCTAAAACAATCACCCTGGTTTAATTTCTTATTGCAGTTTGTTTGGTCTAATGCAATGAATACTGAATTAGTTCCACTGCCTCCAGCTTTCCCTACACAAATCCATCACACTCACTGTTGCCAGGCTGATCTTCCCAGAGCACTGATCCACCTATTTCACTACCACAATCCTTCAATGACTTCCTTTTACCAATTGGATTAAGAACACACTCTTCTGCCTAGAATTCTTGGCCCACCACAATGTGTTCCCAACCTGTTTTTTGTGCATTATCTTGTTTAATGCCCCATAACAAGTCTACATTAAAGACAAATTAGAAAGTTTGCTGTTGTCCAAACACATCCCATGTTAGAAATATGTTCCTCTGTATTTTCTCTTTCTGCATCTGTATAATTTGTAGATGCCCTTCAAAGCAGTATAATACAATGATTTAGAGCCTTGGCTTTAGAGTTAGACAGACCTGGGTTCAAGTGCTTCCATTTAAAGGCTTTATGACCTTGGGTTGTTTACTTAACCTCTTTAGAGCTAAATTCTACATTTTAAAAATGATGATGATAATATTACATACATTATAAAGTTGCTGAGAGAATTAAATGAGATAATATGTCTTCACACTTAAAGTTTTTAAGCAATGGTATAGCATAGGAAGTACTAGTGAGTAAATTTACTCAAACATGTAAGGTACCATCCTCAGGGACTTTGCACCTGCTGTCCTTATGCCTGTAATACTCTTCTCCCAGGTACATGCATGACTTATGCTCCCAGGTCACTATTAAAATGCCACTTCTTCAAAGGAGTCTTACCTAATGATCCTAAGAGTACTCACTGTGTCCACTCTGTTCCTTTATTTTGCTTCTCTTTCTTTAAAACAACTGACATTATATTATTTATGTATGTATTTATTTGTATATTGCCTGCTACACTAGAAGGTAAGCTCTGTCTGAGTCAGGTATTAGTCTATTTTGTTTATTGCCACCTTCCAGGCACCCAGGGCAGTGTCTGGCATATGGTGGCTATTAATGGGTTTTTATTGAATGAATAAATAACCAAATTAATATTTTAAATAAATTTTAGCTTTAATTAAAGGTAGTTCCAAATATTTTTGTTATAATAATTTTTTTGATCAGCCCACTGAGTTAGTTACCTCCTTCTATGAAATCTGTATATACTTCCCTAACGGAATGTATATTCTGATTTAGATATTTATGTCTGATCTTAGCACAGTTTGGCAGATCAAGTATTTCTCAAGAATAGGAATATTGTAACAACAGAATTGAGTAGTTGTGACAGACTGTAAGGTATACACAAACACACACACACACAGCTATATATAGTAAATTTATATTTTAATTTAAATTAAAATTTAAATATACATATATATATATCCAGTAGCCACCACAAAGTGAATTTTATATAGAAGTCAGTCAATAATATAAAACTGTTATTCAATAACTAATACATAGTATGCAATTATATATCAATGAGATCGATAATAGAGAAGCAATGATAGTAAACAAATTGTAACTAGATAATGGAAATAGTCATAATTTATTGAACACCTAATGATGCTCAATGTTGATTTCAATAATAGCCTGAAAAAATGGATGTATGAAGCTCTTGGCAGTTAGGTCGCTTTTCCAGGGTCACCAAGAAGGAATAATAATCATAGCCACAATAGCAGCCAGCATTTATTGAATGTGTTTTAGGCATCGGGCTGTTAACTTTACATGTATCATATAATTTAATTTAATCTTTACAACATACTTTTGAGATAGATAATATAATCCTTTTTTTTTAGATAAAGAAAATGAGGTTCTGCAAGTTTAAGTAATTGGCTTGATATCACATAACTTGTGAGTAGTAAAAGAGCAGGGTATGCCTGACTCCAAACTTTAGCAGAGTAATTACGTATTCTGCTCTGAAACTTTTGTACTATAGATACCTGCAACAATAGTCTCATGATGGAGGGATGAATTATTTACACTAGGAGGCTGGGATTACTTGATTTTTTTGAAGACAACTGAAATAAGTCCAAATGTGAAGTCTTTTATATTCTGGCTCCCCCGTCCTTCAACCTATTTGCTCCTGCTCCCTCCCAAGCCTTTCAGGCCACCAAGGCTGTCTGAAACCTCATGGGCCTCTGAGCAGGCTCTATGTATTTCTTTTCCTTTGTTTTTGCTTCTCCACCTCTTCTCCACCCTGACCCCCCAGAATCCTCTCATCTCTCTTCTCCACTTATTTGATTTTTTTTCTCTGTTCAAATGCCACCACATCCATGGTACTTGAATTCTTCTTGCTTTTATTGGCTTACGGTAAAATCTACATTCTATACAATTCTGGTAGAAGAAGTATTTGGTGCTTCTTTTCACAGCACTTGATATTGATATTTAACTTTGTTTGTGTGTCTATATATGTCTTGTTTTCTCCCCAAGGGAATTTTAAGGACCAAATTCTATCATGATTTCTGTTTCTCCATCATAATAACAACATACTGACACACAGTAGGTATTAAATTTCTACTTAATTGAGTTGAACATACTAAAAAAAATCCCTTTAAATGATACAATTAATTTTTAATAAAGTACACATGTTTTAACAGAAAGTAATACAACTAAAGTAAGTGAATGTACTTCTACTACCTGCTAGAGGCATAAATTTAATGAGATGGAAGGGTCAAAGAAAGTACAGTGGAATAGGGATGCTTTGTACAAGGGTCAACTAAGTATTAAAAAATGGTCTCAGGGTCAGGATTCATCTGTTGGGGTTCATTTTTTGCTTTTTGTATAAATGAAAAGTTCAGGACTAAAATAAGTACCCAAGTTATATTACTGCTGTAGAGATCCAAATAGCAATGCACAACGCATGAAATTATTATTTAGCAGTCATCTCAGCCAGAACTGAATATCAATTAACATTAAGATCTCACTGTTCACATGGCACTGTGCTAGGCACTTAGAAGGGTTGGGAGGCACTTTCCTTAATCTCTGCATATATGAAGCTTACAGTTAAGAGACATGCATTACAAGAGACATACATATCCATGCATGTATTAACAAGAGGTCTAAATTATAGGATACGGAGTGTGGGGGAAGAGAAATACAAAACATTTTAAAGTGTTCTCATGGCATTTTGTATTTTGATGTCACTCTGAAATGATTTGTAAAAAGGAGAGAAGGCAAGTGGGACTGGAAATGCTGAAAAGAGGAAAATAAAATGTAAATGTGTTTAGTGGGAGGGCTCATATCTTGAAATGTTTTTGTATTTCTTTGTGTTGCTAGCAGATAACTGGAGTGACCAATAGGTATTTTGTAATCCTCTGCTAATTTTCCTTATAAATACACTTTAGATAAGTTTTCCTTGTAAAAATAAACCCACTCTTCACCAGAGGCTACTCATCCTATGTCATTGACTCTGCTACCTCATCAGACTTGCTGTTCTTTCACTGTTCTCTCCCACTTCCATACAGACTTAATCGTCTGCATCTTTTCTCATTTCTCCTTCTGTGAACACTCAGATGACCTCACTAAATTGTTGAGGTTTCATGCTCTTCCTGACTTTTCTTGGCCTCTGAAAGCCCCACTGCATTTTCTCAACCTATAAGGAGGCACATAAAATCCAACAAAGAGTCAACAAGCCAAGATTCCCAATCTATCTTCCTGGCTGACATAGGCTGACTTCCCGAGAATGCTAGGGCCCTGCTCATGATCTACGGGATTTGGCACAAGCAGTGACGATTTCTAAACCTATGCAAAGGCAAATCAATTATGTTGGGCATTCTTCTTTGAGATCCAAAGGATTTATTTCTTCAACATAAAACACTGCTGCATTTATTTAAGCTTGAAGGCAAAAGGCTAAGCAAAAGGTACAGAATTGGTGATTGAGTCTAAATAGTTACTATTAAGAAGTGGAAAACTGAACTCTGTGGTGAAGCAAGCTTAGAGACTCCACCAGGAGGTGAAAAGCTAAAGCCCATACATTAAAGCCTGTCTTATATTTAAATGCTTGCTTTTCCTCATTCTTCATGTCAAACAAAACAGAAGAAAACTTGTTGCTTCTAGCTCAGAAATATCTACAAAATTAATCTCCTTTTCCCCCATGCTGACACTGTCTTGGTTTGCCTTGCTTAACTCCACTTAATAAATGACCTCCCAGATTTTTCCAGCATCCACTGCTTCTTTCAAATTTATGCTCCACATCTCTGCAGGAGTTCCTTCTATGGACTGAATTATGTCCTCTCTTCCCTCTAAATTCATATGGTGAAGCCCTAACCTCCAATGTGATGGCATTTGGAGATGAAACCCATGGGAGAAAATTAGGTTTAGATGAGATTTTTGAGGTGGGATCTCATGATGGGATTAATACCCTTATAGAAGAGATATCAGAAAGTTCTGTCTCCTCTGTCTCTCTTTCTCTCTCTCTCTCTCTCCCCCCCTCTCTGCCATGTGAGGACACAGTGAGAAGATAGCCATCTGCAAGCCATGAAGAGAGCCCTCACAAGGACTTGAATGTGCTGACTGATCTTGGACTTCCAGGAAGGAAGGAAGGAAGGAAGGGAGGAAGAGACAGAGAAAGAAAAGACAAAGGGAAAGGGGAAGGAAGGAAAGAAACAAGAAAAAAGAAAGGGGAAAAAAAGATGGATTTTGGGCTACCAGCTCAAGTTGATGAGTGATTTTAATTGATATGGCCCTTTTTCCTCTGGGAGGGCCCCAACAATGTTGCTTTCTATATGAAAAGAGGAAAATACTTTATTACCCTAGTTGGTAACTAGGATATATATTTCCAACCAGTTGCCACCCTCAGTCCACTCACCTAGTGGTATAAGTTTAGGTAGCTGTTGACAGCGTGATTATTCACTCTTACTGTTTTCTACCCATTGAGAAAGTACATAGGAATATCCATTTTTAGGTGGATCCAGGTCCAGTGAACAATTCTTAGAGGAAAAAGATACTAATGCATAGTAATCACTCACTTGCCTTGAACTTTTTGGACTGTTTAGTCAGAACAGAATATGGATATTGTTATGATCAGAAAGAGCCCAAAGCCTATATGTTTGGAAAAGATAAAGGAGGAATCAAACAACATATTTCTTCCTCTATATTTTTACAACCACTTCTTCTCCCATTATGAATATAAAGCTGCTTATATGATTTTTTCTGTGTAGTTTAATAAAATATGATAGGAAAGAAAGATATTTAAAGCTCAAACTAATTGTAGCTGTTTCTATCCTCAAATAGAAATGCTGTAACTTGTATCAGTGTGGAGATAGAGCTCTATTTCATCTTCTCCCCTTAGCAGAAACTGGTGGAGGAAGTTAGGGATGGGGGTCAGGGGCAGGGAGTGGAGGAAGACGCTTAGTAGATGACTCATTTAAGTGTACCAGAGAATCTTCAGAAAACATCCAGGGCTGAAGACAGGGGATAAAGAAAGCTGAATTTGTTGGCATAAGAAATAGGGAGACTTTTCTTTTTATTTTTGCTTGGGTGTTTTTATTTTTGAAGAGCAGAAAAGAGAGAAAGAAGCCAAATAAATGGCTGCATGTGTGTCGGGGGTGGGGTGGGGCTAAAGCTCAATCTGGTGGGAGTATTTTACAGAACATTTTAAGAACAGAAAATTAGGTATAAAATGACAAAGTGAGCATGTAGGTCTACCATCCCCTCCACCAGGTCCCAATAAACATATATATACATACTATTGATAGCGTAATAGTACTGGAAAATAAGAAAGAAAGCAGGCAGTGCTTGAGGATTTTAAGGAAATCTTGGAAGACTGAAAGAATTATGAAGAAAAGCAAGAAGAGTGATCCACTGGCCAAAAGTAGCAGACTAAGCTAAGTCTTATTAGAAATAGCCTAGAGACACTCCAAATTTAGAGTCAATACAGAGAGAGCCAGTGATAGGCCAGAGTGCAGTCACAGAGATTGAGCCCAGCTGGCACCATTTCCTCCCTCTCCCGGGCATTCACAGATTGTGGTGGCTGACCATTTCTTTTCTGCAAAAAGTGAGCCAACAGGTGAAGATGATTCTGTGTCATTGTAGGAGAGGAACAAATCTAGATAGAAGTAATGCTGCATCCTCAAGTAAACACGGAGTGGAATGTGAAAGAAAAATTATTACCAGAAGAGAAATTTACTAAAATTCTGCACTGCCAGAGAGTCTCCATCCTTTCTGTCTACCTTGCACTCACATACTCCATAATATACACATAGCCTGCCATTTGCCTTTCCATTTAAGGAAGAATTCTGTTAGGGTAAAAGACCTAAAATGACCGCAGAGGAAAAATATATTAATAGGTATACTAACCAACAAATAGCCACAAACCAATAACCAAGTATTTCCAATGTGGAGCAAAACCAAAAATAGGAAGGAGAAGGCAAAGATCAAAGAATGGGACAACTGATGCCAGAGGAACACAGATAACCAAAGATAGAGAAGATGATTCTAAAAAAATTTTAATTATAATTACTACAAAAATTTTAATTGTGATTAGCAAGGAGAAATGTGAGAATAGTTCGATATTCAAATGAGAAGGTATTACTTGGAACAAAGATAACTCAGAATAAGAATTATTTAATCAACTTAAAATTATAATTGTTAAAAGTTCATAGGTAGACTGAGTAATGTAAAAGATTAAAGCTAAAACAAATGATTTGGAAAATAAGGTCAAGGAACTCTCTTCCCAAAAATATAAATAATATCTGAAAATATTTAAGATGGTAGAAGGAAGATACAGCAGATTCAACCTCTATATAACATGATCTTTAATGACAGAGAAACAATGGAAAAGAGAAAATAATCAAAGAAATAGTAGAAAAAAATTATGCATTCAAAAAATATATATATACAGATTTTTGGTCCACTGTGTACTAAATAGGGTAAATTAAATTAAAAAATAATGTAGCACAGAATGAAGGAATTTCAAGACTATTGCAGTAGAAAGTGGAGATTGAACTCTCAAATCCACTGAAACAAAAGGTGAAAGTGAGAGCTTTAAGCACTGGAGTGAGTTGAAAAGTACTGGAAGATATTAGGGAGGAGGTTGTTAAATATGATTAGGACATTTGTGTTTGCTAATTGTTGTTTATGGAAGTTATGCAGCCACTTGCCCATAGCCACTGGGACATAGGAGTGCTTTCTCCTTTGATGATTACATTTCAAAGGGATAGCCTCAGGTCATTGAGAAAGACATTCTTGAGTTGTAAAACTGGAAAGAGGCTGGGAGAAGATTTACATGTCAAAGAGGTAGAGAAAGAATTTACAACTGCAAGTTCTCTACGTGAGTGATCTGAGAAAAGGGAAGTCAAGTGCCTAAATCAGAAAGAAACTTGTGATCTTTAATACCAGTAAGGAAGGGAGAGAGAGAAGGAAGGAAGGAAGGAAGGAAGAAAAGAAAAGGAAGGAAAGAAGGAGGGAAAGAAAGAAAGAAAAAAGAAAGAAAGAAAGGAAAAGAAAAAAAGAAAAGAAAGGAAGGAAGGAAGGAAAGAAGAAAGGGGAAGAAAGGAAGAAACGAAGGAAGGAAAGAAGGAAGGGGAAGAAAGGAAGGAACAAAGGAAGGAAGGAATGAAAGAAGGTAGGAAGAAAGGAAGGAGAGAAGAAAAAAGGGAAGGAAGGAAAAAAAAGGGAAGGAAGGAAGGAAAACAGGAAGGAAGAAGGAAAGACCTGTCAAAAGTCTCGTCAGTCTGAGGGGAATGTTAAGACCAAGCTTGTCCAACCTGCAACCTGTGGGCCACATGCATCCCAAGACTGCTTTGAATGCAGCCCAAAACAAATTCATAAACTTTCTTAAAACATTATGGGATTTTTTGTGACTTTTTTTTCTTTAACTCATCAGCTGTTGTTAGCGTTAGTGTATTTTATGTGTGGTCCAAGACAATTCTTCCATGTGGCTCAGGGAACCCAAAATATTGGACACCCCTGGTTAAGACCATCTTGGTCACCACCATGCATACCAGGTGGGCACGGGTTAAAAGTTTCCTGATGGAATGCAAGCTGCCTCCCATTAAATTTCGATAAAACATCTGTATTAATTTTCTATTGTTCTTGTAACGCATTTCCACAAACATCTCCATTTTGGAAGGTCACCTATCTCACTGGTGGGAAAACCAAGGTGTCCACACCTTGAAGGAATCAGAAGGCTGATTCCTTCTGGAGGCTCTAGGGAAAAATCAGTCATTTGTCTTTTCCAGATTCATATACCTTCCTTGGCTTGTTCTTTCTTCTTCCATTTTCAAAGCCAGTAATATAGCATCTTCTCTCTTCTCTGAGCTCTGATTTCATTGTCACATCTCCTTTGACTTTGACCTTCTTGACTCCCTCTTTAGGAACCATTTTATCCTCTTTGTTGAGCCCATCCAGGTAATCCAAGATAATCTCCTCATCTGAAGATCCTGAATTTAATTTATCTCCACAATCGCTTTTGCCATGTAATGTGGCATATTCAAAGGCTTTAAGGACTAGGATGGGGACATCTTTAGGGGGCCATTATTCCACCCACCACTGCTTCGTAGGCTGCTAACTTGTTTGCTGCTGTCAGTTCGGGACCCCTATCTTAAACTCTTTGTCTGTTCCCACACTATCCACAGGCCCAGGAAAGAGTCTTGGGAAATAGGATTTACATATACATGTGTACATGAGCACAAACAATAAGGTCACTCGCACAGTCACTTTCACCTGAGCGGACAGGTCTCTTACACTGTACCACCCAGTCCATGTCTGCAGCCTTAGGGAATATGACATCCCTCAGGCTGGAGACGGCCTGGCCTGCTCTTCTCCTTCTTAGGTACTCCAGCGTATCTAATAGTTTTACCTACCCAGATGTGTTCCTGATGATGATGCTGGTTTCACTTGCAAATTCCCGTATAATGCTTAGCCCTCTGGTTTGGGTATTTTAATTTTACTGGATAATGATCGTGGTGATTTTAAACATTTCCTGTTGCTTGTTAAACTGCATGCCCGATTCAGCTCCAAATAACAGCTTTTACACGCAAGTGAAAATTTAGCTCCTAGTATTTAACAACTACTATAATTTTAAAATCTACTTTCAATTAAGAAAACCTTGTAATTCTAAAAAGTGGTTATGTTCCAAAGAAGTGCTGAAATGTCAGCTGAATACAAGTCCACTTTATGTCTGGCAGGAACTGTTCAGTTGTCGTGTGGCTTAGCATTGAAAAGCTCACTCCAAAGTGCTACTGACAGGCCTGGTCTAGTGTGGCATTTAATATTTCCCTTTATACATTTCCCCATGGTGTCAGAACAATCTCCAGTAATCAAAAGAGGTGAAAAGAGCTAGAATAAAATATTTGTTAAATCTAAACATACACAATTGACGTGTTCAAGAAAATGTGCATAAGGAGTGTATTATTGATTTTAACAATGAAGATCATTTATGATTCTGGAAACAAGGTAGCTTTTGAGAATATGACAATTATCTCCTTTATGTTGCCAAAACTCTATATAGATGGATTAGTTTTACGAAGAAAAGGAGTCTTTAAAGCAGCACACCTTTTTGAAAGTTAATCTAGTAGGACTCTGTCATTGAAGAATCAAGTCCAAGTTTCATGGAAAATTTCCTTTATGTTTTAAAATTTAATTTATGTTGAAATTAGTGCAGGTAGTTGACATAGAAATGAGTTGAATTATTTACATGGAATACTTGGAGATCCTACTTGGTACATAAAAGGCTTGAAATCTATCAGCTGATCATTTACTGGACAGTTGCTGACTCTAGATGTTTATAGGCATAAGATTAATCAGAATTTCTTTAAAACGAAAAGTTTCCTCAAAAAATCTAAAAACAGAGGTATCATATAATCTAGCAATTCCACTTCTAGGTATCTCCCCAACAGAAAGGAAATCAGTGTATTGAAGAGATATCTGCACTCCCTTGTTTGTTGAATCACTGTTCACAATAGCTAAGATTTGGAAGCAACCTGCGTCCATCAGCAGATGAATGGATAAAGAAAATGTGGTACTTATACACAATAGAGTACTATTCAGACATAAAAAGAATGAGATCCTATCATTTGCAGCAACATGGATGGAACGGAGATCATTATGTTAAGTGAAGTAAGCCAGACATAGAAAGACAAACATCACATGTTCTCACTTATTTGTGGGATCTAAAACTCAAAACAAACTCTTGGACATAGAGAGTAGAAGTATGATTATCAGAGGCTGGGAAAGGTAGTGCATTTGAGGGTGGGGGTGGGGTATACAGAGGAGATTAGGATGATTTATGGGCACACAAAACAATGGACCAAAAGAATGAAAAAGACCTACTATTTGATAGCACAACAGAATGACTATGGTCAATAATAATTGTACATTTTAAAACAACTAAATGAGTGTAATCAGACTGTTTATAATAAAAAGGATAAATACTTGAGGGAATGAATGCCCCATTCTCTATTATTTGATTATTACACATTGCATGCCTGTATCAAAACATCTTATGTATCCTATAAATATATATATCTACTATGTGCCCACAAAATTAAAAATAAAACAAAAATAATATAATCTTTAATCATTTAACATATAAAAGGTAAGGTCTTGTCTATGCTAAAATGAAAGAAAGAGCAAATTTGTGGTAAATTGTATAGCTTTTGTTCTCCTGGCAATGTTTATTCTGTAACTGGGTCTTTTTTGTATTTTTAAAGTAAGCATTTAATCAAAAACATTTAGTCAAAACATCATGTTTTTGTTTGTTTATTTGTAAGAAATTATATTTCAACATATGTAGGTTAAAAATGTGTTAGTTTGGTTTATTTTCTTTGTTATTTTGTCTTCTTTTTTTTTTCTTTCAGATCATCACTCAGCCTTGGTGAATTGTTTTGATTAGAGAGAGAGAGGTCTTTGAGATGGTTTGCAGTGACAGCGTCATGGTTTGTGCAGGCAGGCAGTATTCTTTTTGTCTTTTTATTGGGCCAAGGACATCTACAGATTTTATCAATAGGTGCACAAAAATTTGTAGATGGGGGTGGAACAAAGTTTCATTCTCTCCATAGACACAGCACTAAAAATATCAAATTGAACACATTTCTACTTGAGAAGGCTCAAGATTTGTCCTTAGCCTGAGTTGTGCATGTTCTTCCTTTTAATATGCATTTTTTTAAATGCCAGGGGAAATTTAAGCGGTGTTTATTAAAGCAGAAATGTATTGATGACATGTGTTGGAGGTTTTATTTCAATCCCCCGAGTTCTGCAATGAACAGATCCGTTTTACACTCAGCCCAGGCAGCCTGATTTACCCACTGGCCCTTCTGTTGGATACCTGGTGATTTTATTTTTCATCCGTGATATGGTTCGGTTGCCCCTATTAAAAGATATATGTTTAATTGAAACTTTTAAAGAAAATTTTAGAAAATCTTATTTAAAGAAGTTTATCACACATTATAAAGAACTTTTTGAGACAGAAAATATTTTAAGAGGAAAAAAAGCCTTAATTTTCTAACTGTTTGTAATGATGCTCAGTGACATTGCTTTCATATAGAAGAGTATGATAAGGGCTGTTAGCTGATCTTCTGAGATCAACCCATTTTAATGTACTTGTCCAATAATTAACTCAATACTAGATGAAAGCAGTCTTCCAAATTCCAACATTAAGTTTTAATACCAAGCCAGGTATGAGGCATTCAAACTCATTGCAGCAAACAGGTTTCTAAGTGTGGCTTTTTCTTTCATGCAGAGAAGGGACTGATTAGTTTCCCAAACCATAAAAATTGTTTTCTTTCTTTTTCTTTTTCTTTTTTTTTTTTTTTTGAGGGGGGCGGGGTGCGGTTCTGAAACTGATTTCTTGGTTGTCTCCATTACTCACAAATCTGCTTGCCATATTTGGTAGCAAAGTCAGGGGCTAAACTTATCTTAGCTGTTGCCCACAATTTATGAAGAGATAATCCAGTTCATAGGAAATGAGGTACTTCAAGTATTTGAGGAATGGCAAGTATTTCTTTGTCAGCATGGATTCAGCTTCAAATACGTCTCCTACTGATCTCTGGACTACCGCTCTACGCCGCATTGATCCATGCAGGAATAATTGTAAAGAGTTTCCAGGATTTCTTTTACTATCAGAAAAACAACACCCTGGAATCACTTTGCCTGTGGTTTATAGTGAAAACAGCCGTCTGAGCATTTTGAGCCAATAGCTTTGGATAAGGTGTGTAATTTGTTTGGTGCTGAGTTCTGTGACATGAAAAGTAAATTACAATTGGGAAGGGTAGTGGGAAGAGGGATACCATTATTAAAGAAAAAGAAGAAAAGAAAAAAATATTGTTTCAGCAGCAAGGATTTTTGAGGTTTAATTCTTCTCCCCACTCCAAATTTGCTGGCTTGAGGCTACTCATCAGCTTCATTGCCACCCATAAAAGCACATGGATTTTAAGCTGATGAAAAAGATGGACATGGATTATGCCTTTTCCTCTGCCAATGCTATGAGAATACCTTGGTTCACTAGAAGAAATGCTGACAGATAAAAATGAATAGAATATCATAATTTTTGTTCAAATAGGATAGCAAATGCTTGTAAAATATTCCTAAAATTGTGCATAACCTTTGACTCAGATAAATCGCTTTTAAGAATATAGAAATAATCATGTGTTTGAGCCCGGAGTTTGCTGCCTAACCATGGCACATTAACATAGGTAAAATTAGGAACAACTTGAATGTCCAAGTGTGGTCTGAATGAATATATTGAGGTATACTCTAGTAAAAATGTAAGTAGGTGGACTCATACCTTCGCAGCAATGATACACTCTTGTAGGCATTGAAAATGTGTTGATACTAATCTAGATACTGAGCATAAAGAATTAAGGAAGAAAAACAAGGTCTATGATCGTATTGAGTTTATATTATGAATGGAAGAATTGATAGTGACAGAAAAGTACATTTAACATATATTTTTAAGATAAAAATTAGGTGGCTAAACCTGGGTTTCCCAGGAAACAAATCTAATGGCAGATGGCTTATGTACTATTGCTTTATTAGCAAGTGCCATCCCAGGAAAGAGAAGTGACAGAGCAGGGGAGTAAGGCAGGGAAGAAAGGGAGAGCCAACAAGAGGAGAAGGCATTATTGATATTGATAGTGATATTGGTCACTGCTGAGTTAAACTGATTACTGGTTAAGTGAGGCTGAGCCCTCCTCAAGTAGCCATGTAAAGCATCTGTCTAGACTCTGTAGAGTAAGGGTTGGGAGCAGAAAGGGGGAAGAATGTGTCCACTGGCTTCTATATCTATTGGTCATTTTTTTCCCTCTGGGGTGTTAATTCTTCCACACTTCCAGGTTATTCATGTGTGGACAGGCACTGAGTAGATGCATCTGTGGGCATCCCCAAGGCATTTCAGGTATGCATGTTTGAAGTAGGTCAGAGCCCACCCAGGAGATGCCTGGGTGTTTGATGCATGTAGAACACTGATTGAGTAGGTTACGAAATATATGATTACTATGATTCTGTTTTTGATGTAGAAATAGTTAAAATGTTAACAATGATTATAGTTGGGTTTTTGGAATATGGTTTGTGTTTGTGTTCTTTTTGTCTTTGCATTATTTTCTTGCAATGAACATGGATTGGTTTTGCAGTAAGAAAAAAACCAAAAACTTATATTTTTAAAATGGAAATTTGTCATTCTTCATATTTCACAAATTATGATTTTTCTCCAATGTTATTTACTTAAAATTTTTCATTCGTATTTCACAAATTATGGTTTTTTTACTATTATTATTATACTTTAAGTTTTAGGGTACATGTGCACAATATGCAGGTTAGTTACATATGTATACATGTGCCATGCTGGTGTGCTGCATCCATTAACTCGTCATTTAGCGTTAGGTATATCTCCTAATGCTACCCCTCCCCCCTCCCCCCACCCCACAACAGTCCCCAGAGTGTGATGTTCCCCTTCGTGTGTCCATGTGTTCTCATTGTTCAATTCCCACCTATGAGTGAGAACATGCGGTGTTTGTTTTTTTGTCCTTGCGATAGTTTACTGAGAATGATGATTTCCAATTTCATCCATGTCCCTACAAAGGACATGAACTCATCATTTTTTATGGCTGCATAGTATTCCATGGTGTATATGTGCCACATTTTCTTAATCCAGTCTATCATTGTTGGACATTTGGATTGGTTCCAAGTCTTTGCTATTGTAAATAGTGCCGCAATAAACATATGTGTGCATGTGTCTTTATAGCAGCATGATTTATAGTCTTTTTGGTATATACCCAGTAATGGGATGGCTGGGTCAAATGGTATTTGTAGTTCTAGATCCCTGAGGAATCGCCACACTGACTTCCACAATGGTTGAACTAGTTTACAGTCCCACCAACAGTGTAAAAGTGTTCCTATTTCTCCACATCCTCTCCAGCACCTGTTGTTTCCTGACTTTTTAATGATTGCCATTCTGACTGGTGTGAGGTGGTATCTCATTGTGGTTTTGATTTGCATTTCTCTGATGGCCAGTGATGGTGAGCATTTTTTCATGTGTTTTTTGGCTACATAAATGTCTTCTTTTGAGAAGTGTCTGTTCATATCCTTTACCCACTTTCTGATGGGGTTGTTTGGTTTTTCTTGTAAATTTGTTTGAGTTCATTGTAGATTCTGGATATTAGCCCTTTGTCAGATGAGTAGGTTGCAAAAATTTTTTCCCATTTTGTAGGTTGCCTGTTCACTCTGATGGTAGTTTCTTTTGCTGTGCAGAAGCTCTTTAGTTTAATTAGATCCCATTTGTCAATTTTGGCTTTTGTTGCCATTGCTTTTGGTGTTTTATACATGAAGTCCTTGCCCATGCTTATGTCCTGAATGGTAATGCCTAGGTTTTCTTCTAGGGTTTTTATGGTTTTAGGTCTAACGTTTAAGTCTTTAATCCATCTTGAATGAATTTTTGTATAAGGTGTAAGGAAGGGATCCAGTTTCAGCTTTCTCCATATGGCTAGCCAGTTTTCCCAGCACCATGTATTAAATAGGGAATCCTTTCCCCATTGCTTGTTTTTCTCAGGTTTGTCAAAGATCAGATAGTTGTAGGTATGTGGCATTATTTCTCAGGGCTCTGTTCTGTTCCATTGATCTATATCTCTGTTTTGGTACCAGTACCATGCTGTTTTGGTTACTGTAGCCTTGTAGTATAGTTTGAAGTCAGGTAGTGTGATGCCTCCAGCTTTGTTCTTTTGGCTTAGGTTTGACTTGGTGATGCAGGCTCTTTTTTGGTTCCGTATGAACTTTAAAGTAGTTTTTTCCAATTCTGTGAAGAAAGTCATTGGTAGCTTGATGGGGATGGCATTGAATCTATAAATTACCTTGGGCAGTATGGCCATTTTCACGATATTGATTCTTCCTACCCATGAGCATGGAATGTTCTTCCATTTCTTTGTATCTTCTTTTATTTCCTTGAGCAGTGGTTTGTAGTTCTCCTTGAAGAGGTCCTTCACATCCCTTGTAAGTTGGATTCCTAGGTATTTTATTCTCTTTGGAGCAATTGTGAATGGGAGTTCACTCATGATTTGGCTCTCTGTTTGTCTGTTATTGGTGTATAAGAATGCTTGTGATTTTTGTACATTTATTTTGTATCCTGAGACTTTGCTGAAGTTGCTTATCAGCTTAAGGAGATTTTGGGCTGAGATAATGGGCTTTTCTAGATATACAATCACGTCGTCTGCAAACAGGGACAATTTGGCTTCCTCTTTTCCTAATTGAATACCCTTTATTTCCTTCTCCTGCCTAATTGCCCTGGCCAGGACTTCCAACAATATGTTGAATAGGAGTGGTGAGAGAGGGCATCCCTGTCTTGTGCCAGTTTTCAAAGGGAATGCTTCCAGTTTTTGCCCATTCAGTATGATATTGGCTGTGGGTTTGTCATAGATAGCTCTTATTATTTTGAGATATATCCCATCAATACCTAATTTATTGAGAGTTTTTAGCATGAAGGTAGTTGAATTTTGTCAAAGGCCTTTTCTGCATCTATTGAGATAATCATGTGATTTTTGTCTTTGGTTCTGTTTATATGCTGGATTACATTTATTGATTTGTGTATATTGAACCAGCCTCGCATCCCAGGCATGAAGCCCACTTGATCATGGTGGATAAACTTTTTGATGTGCTGCTGGATTCGGTTTGCCAGTATTTTATTGAGGATTTTTGCATCGGTGTTCATCAAGGATATTGGTCTAAAATTCTCTTTTTTGATTGTGTCTCTGCCCGGCTTTGGTATCAGGATGATACTGGCCTCATAAAATGAGTTAGTGAGGATTCCCTCTTTTTCTATTGATTGGAATAGTTTCAGAAGGAATGGTACCAGTTCCTCCTTGTACCTCTGGTAGAATTTTGCTGTAAATCCATCTGGTCCTGGACTCTTTTTGGTTGGTAAGCTATTGATTATTGCCACAATTTCAGCTCCTGTTATTGGTCTATTCAGAGATTCAACTTCTTCCTGGTTTAGTCTTGGGAGAGTGTATGTGTCGAGGAATTTGTCCATTTCTTCTAGATTTTCTAGTTTATTTGCATAGAGGTGTTTGTAGTATTCTCTGATGGTAGTTTGTATTTCTGTGGGATCGGTGGTGATATCCCCTTTATCATTTTTTGTTGCGTCTATTTGATTCTTGTCTCTTTTCTTCTTTATTAGTCTTGCTAGCAGTCTATCAGTTTTGTTGATTCTTTCAAAAAACCAGCTCCTGGATTCATTAATTTTTCAATGTTAATTATTTACTTAAGTTCAGCCTAATTTATCCAAGTATCTTTTTTTTTTTTTTTTTTTTTTGAGACAGGGTCTCGCTGTCACCCAGGCTGTAGTGCAGTAACGTGATGGCGGCTCACTGCAACCTGCCTCCCGGGTTCAAGCAATTCTGCTGCCTTGGCCTCCGAGTAGCTAGAACGACAGGCATGCACCACCACACCTGACTAATTCTTGTATTTTTAGTCGAGATGTGGTTTCATCATGTTGGCTAGACTTGGTCTCAAACTCCTGGCCTCATGTGACCCACCCACCTCAGCCTCCCAAAGTGCTGGGACTACAGGCTTGAGCCACCGCGCACGGCCTCAAATATCTTACTTAATAATGTAGATGAAGATGATCAACCCCAGCAAATAATCAAGCTGCCAAATTAATTAATAGCTCTCTGTAATCTGTATATGCTATATCGTATGCTCCTAGCATTCAGGGACACATCCTATGATGATGACATCATTAACATTATAGGATATGTCCCTGAATGCTAGGAGCATACAATATAGCATATTAGAGAGTAAAGAAACATTTTCTATGGATATATCTGAAGTATGAAGGAGAGATGGAGAATATGGGCGCTGGGATGCAATTTTAGACAGGGTGGTCAAAGAATGTTTCATCGAGAGGTTGACGTTGGAGAAAGAAGTGAGGGAAGTGAGGGAGTGCTGTAGAGATAACTTAGGAGAAGAATATTTGGAGAGAGAGAACAACAAGTGCAGATCCTGGAAATGGGAATGTGCCTGGCATGTTCAAGGAGCAACAGGGAAGCTGGAGTGGTGAAGCTGAGTGACAGAATAGTGGAATCACAATGCTTTACATAGTAGGTGCTCAATAAACATTAGTAGAATTGCAGTCAGCAGAGTTTTGAAATTGAGAAGCTCGTAGCTTATATGTTATGTTTCTTCATAGGTTTAAGTTTTAGTACAATGTCTGGCAGAGAGTAGATTTGTGGAATTAATAAATTTCTCTCATCTTTGTATTCTCCAAATTGTTAATTTATATTTTAGAACTATCTTACAATTTTACAGTCTCTTATTACTTGCTGTACTTTATTTGATTTCATTGACCAACAATAAGCTTGGAGAGGGCAAGGCTGTGTGTATCTTGTTCAATAGCGTAGTCCCAGCCTGGCAATACAACTTTTGAGAGAATAACTTGCCACCTTTCTAATGGGAATTGCAAGAACAAGTAAGTTCAAGGTATAAATCAGATAATAAGCAAGAAATTAAGTTCACTTTTTAAAAGTTGACCCCATCACTGGCCTTGTAAGCAGAAGTGTTCTTAAGTAAATTGGGGGTAGGAGGAGAAAACCATGTGAAGATTGTCTAGATGACAGCATGATGGAAGGAAGCATCCCCAAATAAGTTATGCAGATACGCTGAGCTGGCAACAGTGGCCAATTTGCAGGAAAGTAGATGATGCTCTTTCTTCACTTGGGTGTGTTTCACTCAAGTATGTAGAATAAAAATAAACACATTTTTAAAGGAACACGGCGTGGCAGCCTGATTTTCTTCCATATTCATACTCTGTGTCTCGAGGCTTTCGAATGAATTGTTCCTTTTAATCTGAATATTTTCCTCACTTTCTCTCCTTGTGCCAGCTAACCTACTCCGTTTTCAGGTTTCAGACAAATGCCATTTCCACTGAGAGGCCTTGCCTGTCTCCAAGGCTAGTTCAGGTCTGCCTTTTTATATGATCTCTTAGCACCCTGATTTCTCTAAGAGAACTTTTAATGATCTTGTAATTAAATACCAATTAGGAAATTACCTGTTCTGCTTCTGCCTTCCCTGTAGAAACCTAGTGTCTGCAGGACAGAGGCTACGTCTGTCTTGGTCATTTCCCTGTCTCCAGGGCTTCGGAGGTGTTTGAAATATATAATGCACTAAAGTTTATAGAGATTAAAATTTTTGTTAGATAAGCATAATTGTAGCAAAAGTAAGAGAAAAGATTCAGTACCAGCTACATTTCTATAGTCTTAATTGAAAGATATAAAGTGAACAGGTAATTCAGAAATAAAGTGTTCGTAAGTGGGAAGAAAACAAGTTAAATCTCTAGCCACTGGAAGTACTTTCAGTTACCCTAAAAATATCACCTAGTATCTTATTAATACTCTGTCATGCAGATATGATGGAGTTAACTTACCTTGCAAAAATAATGAAAATCTGCCATATATCAGCTTCTCTTTCAAGTTATGCTGTGATGCCAACCATGTGTCTCTTTTTAAAGATTGTAATTATTTATTTTTTATATTGGTTCAGCACAAAGTTATAACAAACTACAGAATCCTGCTACAATTACCACACATGGCACAATTTCTAATTATACAGAACTAATGTACAAACTCTCTGTATTAATAATAAAGCGATTAACCTAAAATACCAAATTGGTGTGAGTTTCTTATTTTCTCATTACCACAGCCTGTTCTCAGTTTGAGCTATTGTACATTGTACTTTATAAATGTTAGCTCCAGATGAAGTTTATTTTTACATCAATCACAATAGCCTTAACACTCATCACCTTCAGTTTTCTCACCTTTCCCCTTTGCCAGATGTGTATGTGCATGTATGTGAAAGGTGATATCTGTAATAGGAGTTCATTATAAATCAGATGAATTTATGGACAATTAGGAATGCTAGAGACATAATATTATACTATCATAGCCCTCTGAATTTACTTTGCTTCCTTTTTTAATATCAATAGATCTTGTAAGAGACACTTCCATTGTGTCTGACACTTCTGATGCTATGGTGTCAATGGAAGTATGTGTGAAAACCATTACCTTGTCAATTCCGTGATGTCAATGGCAACTTGATGTCAATGAAAATGTATAAGGTTCTTCCATTATCATTGTAACAGCTTCTCTAGTCTTTTCAATGTATCAAGAGACACTAGTCTGTAAGAAAGACTAACTACCGGAAATTGCTGCCTGCATTTCTTGAAATTAAAGCTATGATACTGTATTACTTTCTTCTTACAGTTTAGCATTAGCAAAAATATATAGGAGCACCAATAACACCAATAAATAAAATAATAAGCAGTTATTTTGTGGCTAAGAATGTAAATAGCTCACAGTTTTGAATTTTTAGAATTCAAATGACTGGTGCACATAACTGGGAAAATTTTTGTTTATAAATGGAAGTAATGAAGAGAACTTTAGTTGTAGACAATATATTATGTTGAACATGCACTATGAAACACAAAAGCAGGAAGGTCACTGGAAGTAATTACTTTACCTAGTATTATCCCCATCAAAAGCAGCAATGCTCCTGCTGTGACATTGAACTGTTTCATATAGTGATTTCCTAGGAAGAGAGTAATAATCATGATGTATCACTAATCTTAGGCAAATAACGCTTTGGTCCTTATGTAATAAAATAAGTATAGATTGCATTATGCAATTCACACAGTTCGTGTTTCCTTCCCATATGGAGAGTGTGGTTTAACAAGGCTCACTTGCTTTGTTTATGACTCTTTAAGCATAAATTTTGGCCCAATTTACTTGGCAAATATTGAGTATTTTAAAAAGTACTCAAATGTATGCTTTTGCCAGGCAAAATACTTTCTCCTCCCGTGTGTGTCTGTCTCTCTGTTTTTTTTTTTTTTCTCAAATATTGTGGCATCATTTGCTTTAGGTACTTATCATTGGAGATGATAGAATTGGTGCATATGCTTATAAAATATTAGGAAGTTGATTATTTTCAGCAGTTTACTTATTAGTTCTTTGACATATAGAATTTTTAGAATGAGAAGAAATTTGAAAAAATTTAGAAATACATATAATGTGTATGTGTGTGTATATGTGTGTGTGTGTGTGTGTGCATACTTTCAGCTTCAAAGACCTAACATTGTAAAGGTGTATAAAATATGTTCATAGGTAGATTACACATATTCCAATACATATGCTTTCATTTTTTAAAAAAAGTTATGCATCCTGAAATATTGAGAGACTACTGAAGAGAATTATGTTATTTGAGCTATCTTAAAGGAAACACTGAATTTTCTAGGTGGAGAATGTGCGGAATGCCATTCCTGAATTGCATGGATGAAATCAACTGATAAATAAAAAATGTTATGGATATACGTGTATATGTATTTGTGTGTATATGTATATAATCACATAACCATGATTTGACTTGGTTCATAGCCCATAAAACACACATCTCACTTTTAATTTGAGGCTTAAATATGTTATGTTAATATTATGTAAACCTAAACTTACCATTTTCCCCTAATCCTTTGATGATCATTATTTCTGGCATTTCAGTGTTTGCACAAAGGACAGAAAGTAATTAAAACTTTCAGACTTCAGACGAATTCGTGTGCTACTTGTGAGCAATTCTGATGAAAATTTGGAGACAGAAAGTTGAACTCATTGAATAAGAGAAGAGTTTTTAAAATTATCTGTGGATTTCAATTAATTATGCAGATATCCTGACTCCCTATGTGTGGAATAATCACATTTTAAAGCAGATTTTGTCTCTCTCTCTCTCTCTCTCTCTCTCTCTCTCGCTGTGTGTGTGTGTGTGTGTAAGCATATTGAAGATTATGAAAACTTTTAAAAGTGCTATTTTCTATTATATAATAAAAGAAGATACCATTAAAAACAAAATCATCAAGCTTAATAGTCCCTTTCCAAGGTGGAATCCCTGTCAGTTAATTCTGATGGATATGTAATGTACTTCTTTATTTTCACCCAAACACAAGGTTAGGAAGTAGGAAGAGAGGGGCTAAGGAACAGGGAGGATGAACATGTGTGTGCATCTGTCTCTCTCATCTCTCTCTATATATCTATCTGTCTATCTATTTATCTATCTATCTATCTATCTATCTATCTATCTATCTATCTATCATCTATCTACCTACCTATCTTTTACCTATCCATAATCAGATTCACCTGGGAGCTTGTTAGAAATGCAGAATCTTATGTATAGATGGCACACATACGAGAGAGTGCATGTGCTATAGATATCTCTACCTATCAAGAGAGGGAGGGAGAAACTTTTAAAACACAAGAGAGGAGAGAGGAGAAAAAGAAGCTGTTGTTACCCGGAGGAAATACAATTAAATATTAGGCTGGAAGCTCTGCTTTCAACCATGAGATCTGGTATCTCTCTGACTGGAAAACATGCTTTCTTCATCACGGTGCTCTATTTTCCCATTTGTGAAAGTGAAAATAAAAAACTCCACTAAGGAAGATGTTCTCTAAACTTATTTAACAATCTTCCAATTTGGAATCAGGTGCATCCTTACACAGCTGAATCTCATGTTGGCAGCATATCTTCACACCTCAAATCTAAGACCTTGTAGGAAATTCAGACAGTATTTTCGTTAGAAAGACAAAATAGTGACGTTGAAAAGAAACCAGACTTGCTCACCTCAAAATGTGAATCAAATTGTGCAGGGGTGGGGGTCAAAAATATCCCCAAAGCCTGGCTTGATTTTCCTCAGGAGGGGAGGCTGTCATCTGTTCCCTAGCATGGATAGTTTGGGGAAGGCTGGGAAACTTTTCTTGCTTTAACTCATTGTCTGCTTTCTTAATCTTTCTGTTTTGTTGTTGTCAAAAGGCAGAGATGCTGAAAGACAACACATTCTAAACTAAATGTTGGCTTCCTCAGCTAAGTCAAGTCCCATCCCCCAGGTCAAGGACTGTCTAAATCAATAGCACACCATTCTATATAGTCAAATTTAAATGGTGAGTCAGTTCACATAATCCAAATTCATGTCAGCTGCACAGGAACTATTTAAAAGTACCTTGCTGTCATCTATTTCTTAAAACTGATTAGCAGTAAATTACTGGAGACCATTCTATCAATGCATCAATATATCTTGATGCACTAGTGATTTTGGAGGGAGTTGTTTTTCTTCATATTTAGCTGCTTATCAGGTACTTTTTTGATCCATACATATTTATTTTCAAGCACCATTTAGAAAATATTAGCTAGAGTTGCTGCAGCCACAGAAATTTTAAGCCACTTATTTTGTTTCCTATTAACAAATGTATTTCAAAGGCGGTGAAAGCTGATTAAAAAAACCTGCCAGCCACTTTATAATACAAAATAATTTATCTCAAATGAAATTCAAAATTTAAAAATAGACTGTTTGCCAAGCATGTAATAGTTAATACAGCCTTGGTTTTCTTTTTAAAAAGCATTAGTTTAATCTTTGATGGATTTTGCACATTGAATTCCAACTTAAAAATAATTTATATAATGTTGAGTAATTCCATTGAGCTGAGTGTATCAAATTACTATTTCCCAACATTCATCAGGAACTTATGTATCACAGGGACTATTTTATGTAATTTTATGTAGGCTTCATAAACACTCTATGATGTAGATATCATTGTATTATTATATCCATTTCATGGATGAGAAGACTGACATGAAATTAAATAAATTGTCCTAAAATTGCCTGGCTAGTAAGAGCTGTGATTAGAATGCACACCCAGTTCAGTGTAATTACACAGCCAGTGTATGTTCAACAATTCCATTCTAAGAATTAGAAAACTGTGGAATCAAAGAAATACTCCTTGGATAGTATTTCTGTATTCTATATAAGTCTGGTTCTTTCTGAGTTGAAGTTAAAAAAATAAACTATTAATATAAGCAGGAGAATAAAAATGTGGAAATCCAGGAGAAGTGGGAAAGAAAGGTAGAGAAGAAGGTCAGATAGTGTCTTAGTGGGGTTATGTTTAGGGGTATAGATGATAGTCTGAGTCCTTGTTTGAATAGCAAGTGTGGTCCAGGAGTCAGTAGCATCAGATTCAACTGGGAGCATGTTAGAAATGCAGAATCTCATCCCCGCTCCAGACCTACCCAATTAGAATTTGCATTTTCACCAGATCACCAGGTGATTAATGGGCACATAAAATTTTGAGAAGCACTAGTCTAGGTGACTGATTTACTGAATCGAAGCTGAGTTGGTATTTTTACTTACTTTGGAGAGCTTGAATTGACCTGCAGTGCTGTCTATAAACCTGGGGCTCAGTGCTCTAATGAAGAAGGAGACTGCTAGGAGGGGTTGCCATGGGATTTAGAGTGGCTAAGGCACCAGCAATCTTTCTAGCCAGACTCAGGGGAAATCACATCAAAATAGTAGAGACTTGGCAAGCTGCCAACATTATCACAATAGCTTCTTTATCTTTCTTTTTCTTTTTCTGTCTAGACCTTTGTCTCATGCCCATATATGCTTTCCCTTCAGCTCCAGTCTGGGCATGAAGGGAACACAGTTGGATGATGTCAAAAGAGCGAATGCACAAAGATAGAATAACTGGCGAGAGAAATTTTAAAAATAAGCAACCTTGGTGAAGCAGTGAACAAGTGTTTCAGAAAGGAAGAGAGAGAGAGGTGGAAGGATAGACTGAGAGACAGAGAGAGAGAGAATATGCATGGGTCAAAATTTAAGAGAATTACCAAGACCCCTGAGAATTGATATCTGTTTAGAATCTAAATTTAATACCTAGTTTTGTCGCTCAAGCCATGAGGTTACTTTTTATCTGAGCAGATAATTTTTATACCATCAAGAGAAAGAAAAGATTTGGCTCGAGTAAATCTTTACTAGTAAAATATTGCTAATATATTAATAACTTTAATGAATTAAAAGGGTGTGACATTAAATTATAACCTTAACTGTCATAATAATATGGCATAATAGCATAATTATGATTAAATTATTATCACTATTACATCTGTCACGGATGAATCTCCTAGATAGATGAAAAAAATGTAGCATGTTCATTATTTTACCTTCCCAGCAAGTGTCCTACAGTGGTGTCACAAATTCACATAATGTCATTGAGAGCTGGATTTTCTGTTAGAAATTCAGTTACACTGAAGTATGTGAAAACCCACAGATGGCAGAGTAGAATTCCTACTGAATATACATTTGATGAGATTACGTGTCTCATTTATTCCAGCCACAAATGAAATATTTTGCACTTATGAACTGTGCCACAGTCAAACTTGTTTTGGTGGCAGTATGTGAATAATGATGAACTGGGTTGAAAACTTTAAAGCTTAGCGAAGCCTTGCCCTTTTTACTTTGTGAACACAGATACTCTACTGTCCCTTGAAGCACACTGCTCTTGATGAGGTACCATCTCTTTTCCTTTTTCCTTTTAAGTTTAGAGAATACATGTTATAATCAAATATATGCCAAGGTCATCATTAATGATTTAAAGAAAGGAAAGAAAAGAAGGCTTACACTTATATAGCATATACAGAGGAAAAATTACTTCTATATGTGTTATATTTCATTTAATCCTTAAAATAATTTTTAAATTATGTATTATTATGATGATTTGGAGATGAGGAATTCCAACTGAGAACAATTAAATGATTTGCTCAATGTCACATAGCACAATACCACTTATTAGTGACAAATCAAGGTAGTACTTCACCTACAATTTAGATGTTCAGTTTACTTTTAAAATGTTCACTCATTTAGAAAACATTTATTGACTACTTATTCTTTTTAAGTATTGTTCTGCATACTAGTGTACAATGATGATCAAAGAGAGACAATATTTGTCATTTCTTGAAGCTTATTGTCTAATGAAAGGAGGGAGAGATGTGGGTGCAGGAAATCAATTAGATACTCACTTAAGAATGGAAAATGGAAAACCAAGTCATTTTCTAAAGGACAGCTCAAGCCAGAGGATGGGCATATAGACCTGGAGTCATCAATATCTCCCCTCAGAATAAGCCTCTACCTTTATGAAATAGAAGGTGAGTGTGTGTGTGTGAAAAGAGTGTGGGAACTGGGTGGCAGGATGTTTTTAAACCATGGGAGCAGCATAGCGTGTATCAAAACCCCAGTACAACAGGGAGCTTGACATTTTTTAATTAAAATGTGATCAGGCCAGGTGTGGGCTCATGTCTGTAATCCTAGCACTTTGGGAGGCTGAGGCAGGTGGATCACTTGAGATGAGAGTTTGAGACCAGCCTAGCCAACATGGTGAAACCCCATCTCTACTAAAAATAAAAAAAAAATTAGCTGGACATGGTGGCGCACGCCTGTAGTTTCAGCTACTTGGGAGGCTGAAGTATGAGAGTCACTAGAACCAGGGAGGTGGAGGTTGCAGTGAGCCAAGATCATGCCACTGCATTCCAGCCTGGGCCACAGAGCAAGACTCTGCCTAAACAAACAAACAAACAAACAAACAACAACCAAAAAAACCATGGTCAGTGTGGCTGAAGCATAAAAGGTAAGAGGAAGAGTAGAGTGAGGAGAAGCGGGAAGGAGGAAGAAACTTTTCTATGCATGGCCTTCCAAGCCTGTGAAAGGTCGAAGGCAGTGGGAATCCCCTGAAGAGCTCCATATGGAGTTTAGGAGTTGGATAAAAATACTAAGATGTGCATTTTGAAAACTCGCTGGAGCTGACGTGTAGAATGAATAGAAATGTATGTAGTGGTGGCGATCAAGAAAAATGAGATTTGAGACAGTGCTGGATTATGACTTTTAGATTTCCAAAACTCATTTTACTTTTAAAATTTTAATTAAATAGATTTTTAACTAAAATTAAGGTTTTAATTTTTAACTTTTTAATGTTATCATTACCACCATATTCATAAATAACATTTATATCCCACGATCTCTTTAATTATTAATTCCTGGTATTGGCTTGCTGCTATGGTTTCTGAACATTTTGTATCTTCTATTTTATTTTTCACTATTTTCCCATTTTAATAATATTATAATTTTGGTGTCCAGTGATTGCATTGTTACTTGAATATGATGAGGTAAACATTCTCTGATGATTCACATAATGAATTATGATTGTAGTTTTCATTTCATGCAATTTTTTGCTTTCTATGATAAGTAACTATTTTTGTTTTTCATTTCCTTAGATTTCTATAGACCTACTTTTATAATTTGACAAATGTTTCCATGCATATCTTTAGTTTTCTTCCAAATTCTCAAATACATCAAATGATGCAGTAGTTCAATTTCCCCTCCCTCCATCAAGGACCTTCCCTGTGTTAGACCTCCATTTCCTCATCCCACTTGTACTGGTTGCCCTCTAGGACAGCTGCTTATATGTTGAGGTGGGGTCTTCCTATTACTCCATGAAATTGCTTTCTCTTCTCTCCTCTGGGAAATCTCATGCCATTCTGACTTCTCCATATCATATACACTATTTTTTCCCCTCTTTGGAAGCTTTTAGTATCTCATCTGATTGCTGCTATTTTGAGACTCTATGATTATGAGACTATCTGTTTTAAAAGTGTTATTATATATTGTTCTGAGTAAATTGCAGATGCTTTCAATGTATAGGTTCAAATTTCCCTAATATCATTTTTTAATAACTCTCCCTTCTGCTCCCTCTGATCTCTACATTTAGACTGCTATTAGGTGAATGTTCCTCAGGAGCTCAACATTAAACCTCCATTTTGTTTATCTAACTAAGTCTTTCATTGTCTTATCTTTTCACTTCCATTTTCTATATATCTTAATTTCTTTTCTTCTGTGAGAGTTCCTGATTTTTAAAATCTTATCCTTGATACTAATTTGATTACTATGTTGTTGATTTCAAGGATCTTTTTCATTTTCTCTGATTTCCTTTGATTTACACATCCTTCTATTTTATTGGATACAATATCATGTTACGTCTTTGTATCTCAGAGAAAATAAGTTAGAGAGTTTTAATTTAAGTAGTATCTGTTTTCTCTGTGTCCCATCCCCCACTTCACTTTTGATTATGTTTGATTCTATATCTCACACAAAAAGCTTTCCTAAATTATCTTCTAATCTGCTGACATTCATTCCTATTTGCAGAGTGAGTTACTGGTTTCATATCTGTAATGGCAGCCTATGTGATTTGGATTAACCCTTATATTAAGAACAGCTATAAAAAGGGATATTTCAAACTAATAGAAGTTTAAATTGCAAGGAATTAGAATAATTCTTAATTTATATTAACATAATTACACTGCCTAATATATTAAAAAATTAAAATAATTAGAAGAAAAATAGACTAGTCAAAAATCTTAGTAAAAAGAATTTATCACCTCTCTAAGTAACAATAGAAAAGGCAGAGAAAAAATCAGGAATATTGATTTTGGAAGAATATAGATTTTTACCAAGTATACAGAAGAGGATTTCAATAGCATGATTAAAATTGGTTATATATATAATTTAAATAGCATCATTAAATTATATATGTGTATGTGTGTGTATATGTATATATATGATATATGTGATATAGATATATATATCCTGACAGCTATAAAATACATTCTTTTCAAGTACACAAGGTATATTTACAGAAATTAACAACATACTGGGCCATAAATATAGTCTCAACAAAATTGAAATTATATAGACTGTATAAGCTCATAATAATGAAATTAAGCTAGAAATTAATATAAGAAGATGACTGGAAAAAATCCCCATTATTAAGAAAATGAAAAAATAAAAATAGTTTTAACTGAATAATAATAAATTCAATACCAAATGGAAAATTTATCTGAAGTCCTGATTAAATAAATGTGCACAGCCTTAAATTTATAAGATAAAAAAGAAGAAAGACTAAAACAAATGATATAAACATCCAAGACGTCGGCAAAAGAACAAATTAAACCTAAAGAAAATAAGAAAAAAGGAAGAGAAGATTACATAAATAGAAACAAATATACGATAGAGTGTCAATAAACCCCAAAGTTAGTTTTTGTTTTGTTTTACAGATAAACAAAATTAATAAACCCCTCCAAGACTAATGAAGAAAAAATTGAAAGGAGATGAAAAAAAGCTCATGTCAGGAATGACAAAGGGACATCACTCCCTAATTAAAAGGTATCATAAACAACTTTATAAAAATAAAATAAAACATTAGGTAATGTGGACAGACGTCTGCTTCTGGCCAAAGGGCCAGCATTTACTCTTTCCCTTAAACAACTGGGAAACCAGACAAAATCAATGACATGACAGTTTGCAGACATTAGAAAACAGATCATGCCAGATCATGATTCCTGAGAAAAGGAAAAACAAATTGAGGCCCATAACAAATTCAGCCCCTACAAGCAGTTAGCAGGTTGAAGTGCAAGGAGAGGGAATTCAAATGGCCACTGAATTGATATGGCAGAGATTAAATTTGAGGACCTCAAAGTGGCTAGAATTTGTGTGGCTGAGTACAGTGAGTAGGAATCTGCACACATAGCGATATCCAGAGAGATGCAGAGGCATTCTCTCAAGTCTTTGGCTGAGTACTGACTGGCACGTGTGTGAGAGGAGACAATATGAATAGGGGAAAGATCTGACAGAAAGGAGGAGGGAGAATCATTTCTGGAGTTCATAATGGATTAGGAATTGTTCATGTTCCCACTGCCCTGAGTGCAAAGAACAAATGGGATGCCAGAAAGGAATCTGGTATTATTTAAACAAATATAACCTAAAACTAAAAGGTAAAATTGACAGTATTTGGGATCCGATTAAAAATTACCAGGCATGCCAAGAAACTGGAAAACATGACTCATAACCAAGAGAAAAAACAACCAATAGAACACACCCAGAAATTACTTATAGTGGGATTAGCAGAAAAGAACAGTAATACAGATATAAATATGTCCATGCGTTCAAGAGGTATAAGAAAATATGAACACACTGTGGTGAGAAAGAGAAGATTTAAGAAAGACTGAAATTAAGCATCTAGAGTTGAAAAAATATAACACAAATTAAAAATATACTGGGTGAAATAAAAGCATATCAGACATTAAAGAAGAAAATGTCTGTAAGTATTTTTTTTTCTTTTTTTTATTATACTTTAAGTTTTTGGGGTACATGTGCACATTGTGCAGGTTAGTTACATATGTATACATGTGCCATGCTGGTGCGCTGCACCCACTAACTCGTCATCTAGCATTAGGTATATCTCCCAATGCTATCCCTCCCCCCTCCCCCCACCTGTAAGTATTAAGACATACTAATAGAAAATAACCAAGATGAAATACAGAGGTTAAAAAGATATGAAAAAAAATCAACAGAGCATCAGTGACCTCTGGAATAATATCAAGTGATATGACATACATGTAATTAAAGTCCTAAGATGGGGGGGTAGGAGTATGAGAGAAGAAATATTTGAAAAAATAATGGCCTCAAATTTTCTAAATTTAAGGAAAACTATAAATGTAGATAATTGTATTTCTATTGCTGCTGTAACAAATTACCACAAATCCGTGGTTTAAAACAACAAAAATCTATATCTTACAATTCCAGAGGTCAGAAGTCCACTAAAGGTCTCACTGGGTTAAAATTAAGGCACAGGTTTACTGTGTTTCTTTCTGAAAACTCCAGAGAAGAATTAATTTTCTTGTCTTTTCTAGATGCCAGAAGCTTCCTGCATTGCAGTGGCTGGCTGAGTCTTTCTCACGTGGCATCACTCTGACACTTACTCTCTTGTTTCGTTCTTTAATTTACAAGGACCCTTGCGATTACATCAGGCCCACTTGAATAATCCAGAGTAGTCTCCTCATCTCAAGGTCATCTGATTAGCAGGTTAAATTCTATCTGCCTCCTTAATTTCTCTCTGCTGTTATATAACATATTCACATGTCCTGTGGATGAAAATGGACATATTAGGGGAACACTATTCTGCCAACAAACTACATATCCAAGAAGTTGGATGAACCCATCTAAGAGTAAACATAAAGACAACCATATCAATGCACATTATAAAACAATTATTGAAAATCAGTGGTGAAAAAATATTAAAAGCAGCTAGAGAAGAAAAGACACCTTATGTTCAGAAAAACAAAAATATACATAAGAGCACACTTTTTAACAGAAACTCTGCCAACCAGAAGATTATGGAAAGACTTTATATCTAAAGATATAGAAAGGTTAAAAATAAAAGAATAGAAGAAGATATACCCTGCAAACTCTAATCACAAAAGCTAGAGTGGCTACGTTAATATCAGACAAAATGTACTTCAGAACAAAGAATATTACCAGGGGTAACAGGAGACACTTCATAAAGTTAAAGGGTTATCAATTCATCAAAAGGACATAAAGTTTTAAATGTGTATTAGCATAAAAACAGACTTTTAAAATACACGAAGCAAAAACTGATCAAACTGAAAGGACAAGCAATAAATACACAAGTATAGTTGGAGATTTCAACACTTTCAATAATTAATAGAATAACTAAATGAAAAAATCAATAAAGATATAAAATAACTAAACAGAACTATTACCCAGTTTGACCTAATTGACATTTATAGACCACTTCATCAACTACAGCAAAATACACATTCATTTTAATTACGTTGAGAACGTTTGGTAAGGGAGACCATGTGTTAGCCAATAAAACAAGTCTTAGTAATTTTAAGAGGGTTGAAATTACAGGAGGGTTGGATATTAAAAAGGTTGGTGGTTTTTAAGACTATGCCAAAATTACGGTAGAAATAGCAGAACAATATGTGGAAAATATCAATATTTAGAATTTAAGCAATAACTCCCTAATAACCCAGAGGTCAAAGAAAAAAACACAAGGGAAATTAGAAAATAGTTTGGACTCAGTGAAAGTATAAACATATCATGTCAAAATTTCTGGCATATGAAGCAGTGCCAAAGGGAATGTTATCAAATTATATTATTAGAAAAGTGGAAAGTTCTCAAATTAATAACTTAGCATTCACATTAAGAAAGTAGAAAAAGAAGAGTAATTTAAATGGATGAAATGGGCAAATTATGTACAAATACTTAATTTTTACTCTTACCATATATAAACATACACATACATATAGGTGTGTGTATATATACACATATATGTGAGTGTGTGTGTGTATATATATATGTGTGTGTGTGTAGATATATATATATTTTACCAAAACTGACAGAAGAAGAAATAATGAATCTTAATAGTCCTATCACGCTTAGAGACATTAACCTTGTAATTTCAAACCTCTTCACAAAAAAATACCAGGCAAAGATGGCTTCACAAGTGAATTCTGCCATGTAGTTTTACAATCTCTTCTGGAGAAGAGGAAAACAATGAATATCCCCTAACTCATTCTACAATCCAGGTTTAATCTTGATTTGAAAACTTGACAAGGACATTCAATAAATAAATAATACAGCCTAATATCACTTATAAGTATGGATGCAAAATAGCAAACACAATTATCAAAATATATCTAGCAATAGGTATACTGAGTGGTACAACACCACCAAATTGCATTTATCCAGGAATGAAAAGTTGTCTTAGTATTTAAAATTCAGTCTATATAATTAATCACATGAGGAGAAGCTTTTATCTGAATAGATGCAGAAAAATAATTTCAAAAAATTTAATGTCTATTCATGCTTAAAGTACATTTGGAAAACTAAGAATAGATGAATCTAGGAAATAATATACAACTAACATCATAAGAGCAAAAACATTGGCATCTTTTCAACTGAGATCATGAAGATACTTAAAGTAGTCAACTTTCACAACTTCTATTCAACATTTTAACAATGGTAGCCTGTGCAGTGAGGTAAGAGAAAAAAAATAAAAGGACAATAGTCTTCTTTTATTGTGTTTTCACTTTCCACAGTTTCAGTTGCTCACAGTCAACTGTAGTCCCAAAATACTAAAAGGAAAATTCCAGAAATAAATGATCAATACATTTTAAATTGTGCACCATTCTTAGTAGGGTGATAAAATCTCACGTTGTCCTTCTCTTTTCAGCCATGAATCTGAATCATTTATTTGTCCTAAGTATCCATGCTGTGTATACCACCTGTCTGTTAGTCATCAAGATCATATGCTGCTGATATCCAACCATCAATATCATCATGGCTCAATGATCCAGGATCACCTGAATCAGATGATCCTCTTTTTATCATAACATCAGAAGGTCAATAATAGTGTAACACTGTATCACATGCCTATGTCATTCACCTTACTTTATCTCATCACAGAGGCATTTTGCCATCTCACATCATCACAAGAAAAGTGACTATGGTACAAATAAGATATTTTGAGGAGGGGAGAGAAAAAGAGACTACAGTCACATAACTTTTATTACAGTGTATTGTTCTAATTGTTCTAATTTTATTATTAGTTATTGTTAACCTCATACTGTGCCTAATTTATAAATAAAACTTTATCATAGGTATGTATGTATGTATAGGGGAAACATAGTATACATAGGGTTTAGTACTAACTGCAGTTTCTGGTACCCATTTGGGACCTTGAAACGTATGCCCCACAGATAAGCAGGAACTACTGCATTAAGGATTTTGAAGGAAAAATAAAATGGTCATTATTTGCTGATGATATGATTGTATATGTAGAAAATCTGAAAGAGTTACAGATAAATTATTAGCATCAATGAATTAGCCTAGCAAATTTTCTGGACACAGATTCAATAGCCAAAAATTAACAATATTTCTCTACACAAGGAATAAACAATTCCAAAATGAAACACAAAAAGATAGCATTTATAAAACAACAAATATTCAATTCATAAAAATAATTCTAAGAGAAAAGATACACAATGTTTATAGAAAAATCTATAAAATATTATCGAGAGAAATTAAAGAAGACCTAAACAAATAAAATCATATGTAATTTTTATGCATGAGAAGACTATGTTGAAGCAATTGTAGTTATTTACCATAGTGATCTATAAATGCCAGGCAATCTCAAATGATATTCCACTTATTATCTATTTAACAGAAAATACATTAATTTTAACATTTATTTGGAAATGCAAATGGTCAAAAATAGCCAAGGCATTCTTAATAAGAGTAAAACAAGATAGAAGAATTTATTCTACTAGTTACCAAAATTTTTTTGAATGTATAGCAACTAAAACAATTTGATATTCTCTGAAGAATACAAAACAGACTAGTGGACATAATTTTCAAGATCTAGAAACAGACTTGCACAATATTAAACTCCTGATTTATAAAAAGCTAGTTCTTCTGAGCAATGGTGAAAGGAAAGTCTTTTCAAAAATGGTCTAGGGTCAATTGGATATCCACATTTTATAAAGAGAAACTTGGCCCTTTCTTTGTAGCATACATAAAAATTATGTTCAGGTGGATTGTAGATATAAGAATGATAAAATAATAAAGCTACAAGGGTGATTTATTAATCTTTTGAGTCCCAGAATAGGATTTCACATCAATATAATTTCTTTTTTTATAATGCTATGTATTTTATTTTATTCACTTAATTATTCTGAAAAGTGCTCATATTCTTCCTCAGATTCTCAATAGGATCTGTTGAAAAAAAATTTTCAGGAATTTCTACAAGTCAATACAAGAATATAGTCAAACTATTGGAGGTGGGGGATACTTTCTTAAATAGAACTCAAAAAGCAAAAACTATTAAATACAAACTAATTAATGGACTGTATTAAAATTAGGAACTCTTTTTTTTTTATCAAAAGGCACCATCAGGAGAGTGAAAATGCAAGCTGCAGATTGGCGTACATAATTATAAGAAATTGTTATTTAGGATATATAAACATATTCATTTAAATTAATAAGAAAAATGACATACCAATAGAAAATTGGGCAATAATTTGACCAGACATTTTACATAAGATCCAAATTCATTAACTATCAAGGAAATACATGTTAAAACAAAAATGAGGTACTAGTACAAACCCTCAAATATTATTGATGGTAGTGTGAATTATTACAAGTGGCTTTGAAAACTAGTATTGTCTATAAAGTTCCACATACGCATACCTTACAACTAGCACAGGTTCACCAATAGATGTGTATAATAATGTTCATAATAACAATACTTGAATCATGAGGCAAAATGGCCAATTATAAGCAGCTGCAGTCCACGGCTCTCACAGAGAGGAAGGAAAAGGGGAGAGTGAATTCAGCACCTTCAAGTGAAATATCCAGGTTCTCGCATTGGGAATGATTAGGCAAACAGCTTGACCCATGGAAACAAAGAATAGCGGGGTGGTGGGGTATGGCCCACTCGGGAGCAGTACAGAACCAAAGGAACTCCCACCCCTAGCCAAGGGAAGTGGTGAGTGATTGTGTAACCTCACCCAGGAAACCATGCTTCTCCCACAGATCTTTGCAGCCTGCAGATCAGAAGATCCCCTTGTGAGCTCATGCCATGAGGGCCTTAGGTTCAATGTAACCCAATAACTGTGTAGAGCTGTGTGGAGGCTCAGCAGAGCAGCTGCTTGGGCACACACGGAGACACAGGAGTTTTACATATTCTGGCCCCAGGATCCCTGGCAAGGCAAAAAATCCATCTGTACATATCCTGAGGAAGGGAGCTGAATCCAGGGAGCCAAGCAGCATCATTCTGTGGGCCCCACTTCCATGGCCCCTCACAAGTTAAGACCCACTGGCTTGTGACCCCAAGCAGCCAATGGCAGCAGGTTGGAATCTGCCTGAGATAGGACTGAGATCCCAGAAGGAGAGGTGGCCACCATCTATGTGGTTCAGTAGACTCAGCCATTCCAGCCTGCTGGTTGTGGAGAATACAGATTGTTCAGACAAGGAATGTCATCCCTGATAATACACCACAGCTGCCTTGCCAGATCATGGCCAGACTGCTTATTTAAGCAGGACGCTAACACATTCCTCCTCACTGGGTGGGACCTTGGTTTTACAGATAGAGCTCTGATCTTTCCCTGGGACAGAGCTACCATAGGGAGGGGCAGCTGCCATCTCTGCAGTTACATAGACTCAGCCATTCCAGCCTGCTGGCTATGGAGAACACAGTTGGTCCAGATGAGGAAGTGTCCCCTTTGTGCAGCACACCTGCTCTAGCAAGAAGCAGCCAGACTGATTCTTTGGGTGGGTCTCTGATCCTGTTCCTCCTGACTGGGTGAGATCTTCCAGTGGGGGTCCCCAACCACCTTCTACAGGTGCATGCAGGCTGGCAATAGGTCAGTGCCCTCCTGGGATGGAGCTTCCAGAGGAAGAGACTAGCTGGCATATTTGCTGTTTCCCGACCTTCACTGGTAATACCTCCAGGTACATGAGAAGCTGAGGCAACTGGGGTCTGGAACAGACCCCAGAAAACTGCAGCAATCCTATGGTAAAGTGACCTGTTAAAAGAAAAACAAACAAACAGAAAACAACAACAACAGCAAAAGACCCCACAAAAACCCCATTCAGAGGTACCTCAAAGATCAAAGGTAGATAAGCCCACAAAGGTGAGAAAGAATCAATACAAAAATGCTGAAAACTCAAGCAGCCAGATGGTCTCTTCTTTTCCCAATGACTGCATCTCCTCCAGCAAGGGCACAGAATTGGGCTGAGGTTGAGATGGCTGAATTGACAGAAATAGGTTTCAGAAGGTGGGTAATAACAAAGTTCACTGAGCTAAAGGAAAACGTTGTAACCCAATGCAAAGAAACTAAGAATCATTGTAGAACAATACAGGAGCTGATAGCCAGAATAGCCAGGTTAGAGAGGAACATAACAGACCTGATGGAGCTGAAAGACACAACAGGAGAACTTCACAATGCAATCAAAAGTATCAATAGCAGAAAAGACAAAGCAGAGGAAAGAATCTCAGAGCTGGAAGACTATCTATCTGAAATAAGACTGGTACACAAGAATAGAGAAAAATGTAATGAATAAAACCTCCAAGAAATATGGGATTATGTAAAAAGACTGAACCTATGGGTGATTCGAGTAACTGAAAAAGATGGGGAGAAAGGAACCAAGTTGGAAAACATGCTTCAGGATATAATCCAGGAGAACTCTCCAACCTAGCAATGCAGGCCAACATTCAAATTCAGGAAATCCAGCAAACCCCAGTAAAATATTCCATGAGAAGATCAACCTCAAGACACATAATCTTCAGATTTTCAAAGGTTGAAATGAAAGAAAAAATGTTCAGGGCAGCCAGAGAGAAAGACCAGGTCACCTACAAAGGGAAACCCATCAGACTAACAGTGGACATCTCAGTGGAAACCCTACAAGCCAGAAAAGATTGGGGGCCAATATTCAACATCCTTAAAGAAAAGAATTTCCAACCCAGAATTTCATATGCGGCCAAACTAAACTTCATAAGTGGAGAAGTAAGATTCTTTTAAGACAAGCAAATGCTGAGGGACTTTATTACCACCAGGCCTGCCTTGTAAGAGCTCCTGAAGGAAGCATTAAATATGGAAAGGAAACACCATTACCAGCCACTACAAAAACAAACTGAGGCACACAGACCAGTGACATTATGAAGCAACCACATAAACAAGTCTGAAAAATAACCAGCTAGCATCATAATGACAGGATCAAATTCACACATAACAATACTAACCTTAAATGTAAATGGGCTAAATGCCCCAGTTAAAAGACACATAATGGCAAACTGGATAAAGAGCCAAGACCCACATGTATGCTGTCTTCAAGAGACCCATCTCATGAGCAAAGACACACATAGGCTCAAAATAAAGGAATGGAGGAAAATTTACCAAGCAAATGGAAAACAGAAAAAAAGCAGAGGTTGCAATCCAGCTTTCTGACTTTAAACCAACAAAGATCAAAAAAGACAAAGAAGGACATTACACAATGAGAAAGGGTTCAGTTCAACAAGAAGACTTAACTATCCTCTATATATAAGTGCCTATTACAGAAGCATCCAGATTCATAAAGCAAGTTCGTAAAGACCTACAGAGAGACTTAGACCTCCACATAATAATAGTCAGAGATTTTAACACCACACTGACAATATTAGACAGATCATTGAGACAGAAAATTAACAAAGATATTCAGGACATAAACTGAGCTCTGGATAAGTGGACCCAATAGATATCTATAGAACTCTCTACTCAAAAACAACAGAATATACATTCTTCTCATCACCACAGAACACTTACTCTAAAATTGATCACATAATTGGAAGTAAAACACTCCTCAGCAAATGCAAAAGAACTGAAATCATAACAGTCTCTCAGACCACAGCACAGTGAAATTAGAATTCAAGATTAAGAAATTTACTCAAAACAACACAACTATATGGAAATTGAACAACCTGCTCTTGAATGACTCCTGGGTAAATAATGAAATTAAGGCAGAAATCAAGAAGTTATTTGAAACTAAAGAAAACAAAAAGACACCATACTGGAATCTCTGGAATGCAGCTAAGGAAGTGTTAAGAGGGAAACTTATAGCAGTAAATACCCACATCAAAAAGCTAGAAAGATCTCAAGTTAACAAACTAACATCTTAACTAAAAAAACTAGAGAACTAAGAGCAAACAAATCCCAAAGCTAGCAGAAGACAAGAAATAAGCAAGATCAGAGCCAAACTGAAGGAGATAGAGAGACTAAAAACCTTTCAAAACATCAATGAATCCAGGAGGTGGTGTTTTGAAAAAAAAAAATAGATAGATGCTAGCTTTACTAACAAAGAAGAAAAGAGAGAAGATCAAATAGACACAGTAAAAAATGATAAAGGGAATATCACCACTGACCCCATAGAAATACAATCATCAGACAATACCATAAACACCTCTATGCACATAAACTAGAAAACCTAGGAGAAACGGATAAATTCTTGGACACATACACCCTCCCAAGACTGAATCAGGAAGAAATTGAATCCCTGAATAGACCAATAACAAGATCTGAAGTTGAAGCAGTAATAAATAGCCTACCAACCAGAAAAAGCCAAGGACCAGAAAGATTCACAGCTAAACTCTACCAGAGGTACAGAGAAGAGCTGGTACCATTTCTATTGAAACTATTCCAAAAAACTGAAAAGGACGAACTCTTCCGTAAGTCATTCTATGAGGCCAGCATCATCCTGATACCAAAGATACAACTACAAAAACATTAGGCCAATATCATTGATGAACATCAGTGCAGAAATCCTCATTATAACATTGGCAAACTGAATCCAGTAGCACATCAAAAAGCTTATCCACCATGATTAAGTTGGCTTCATCACTGGTATTGAAGGTTGGTTCAACATATGCAGATCAATAACTATGATTCATCACATAAACAGTACTAAAGACAAAAACCACATGATTATTACAATAGATGCAGAAAAGACCTTCGATAAATTTCAACATACCTTCATGTTAAAAACTCAATAAACTAAGTATTAAAGGAAAACATCTCAAAATAATAAGAGCATCTATGACAAATCCACAGCCAATATCATATTGAATGGGCAAAAGCTGGAAGCATTCCCCTTGAAAACCAGCACAAGACAAGAATGCCCTCTCTCATCACTCTTATTAAACATAGTATTTAAAGTTCTGGTCACGGCAATCAGGCAAAATAATGAAATAAAAGTATACGAATACAAAGAGAGGAAGTCAAATTATCTGTTGCAGATGACATGATCCTGTATTTAGATAACCCCATCATCTCAGCCCAAAAGCTTCTTAAACTGATAAGCAACTTCAGCAAAGTCTCAGGATATAAAATCAATGTGCAAAAATCACAAGCATTCCTATACACCAACAATTGACAAGCAGGTAGCCAAATCATTAATGACCTGCTGTTTAGAGTTGTTACAAAAAGAATAAAATAACTAGGAATACAGCTAACAAAGGAAGAGAAGTACCTCTTTAATGATAACTACAAACCAGTGCTCAAAGAAATCAGAAAGGACACAAACAAATAAAAAACACTTCATGCTCATGGATAGGAAGAATCCAAATTGTGAAAATGGCCATACTGCCCAAAGTAATTTATACATTAAATGCTATTCCCATTAAATTACAATTTACATTCTTCACAGAAGTGGAAAACTCTACTTTAAAATTCACATGGAACCAAAAAGGAGCCCATATAGCCAAAACAATCCTAAGCAAAAAGAACAAAGCTGGAGGCATCACACTACCTGACTTCAAACTATAATACAATGCTACAGTAACCAAAACAGCATGGTACTGGTACAAAAATAGACACATAGACCAATGCAATAGAACAGAGAACTCTTCTAAGACTGCACACAGGCAACCATCTGATCTCTGAAAAATCCAACAAAAACAAGCAATGAGGAAATGACTCCCTATTTAATAAATGGTGCTGGGAGTGCTGGCTAGCCATATGCAGAAAATTGAAAGTGGACCCTTTCTTATACCGTATACAAAAATTATCTCAAGACGGATTAAAGACTTAAATGTAAAACCCCAAACTATAAAAACCCTAGAAGGAAATCTAGGCAATACCATTCAGGACATAGGCATGGGCAAAGATTCCATGATGAAAATGCCAAAAGCAATCACAACAAAAGCCAAAATTGACCAATGGGATCTAATTAAACTAAAAAGCCCCTGCACAGCAAAAGAAACTATCATCAGATTGAACACACAACCTACAGAATGGGAGAAAACTTTTTCAATCTATCCACCTGACAAAGGTCTAATATACAGAGTCTTCAAGGAACTTAAACACATTTACAAGAAAAAGACAACCACTTTAAAAAGTGGGCAAAGGATATGAAAGACCCTTGGCAAAAGACATACATGCAGCCAAGAAATGTACAATAAAAAGCTCAACATCACTGATCAACAGAGAAGTGCAAATCAAAACCACAGTGAGATACCATTTCATGCGGGTTAGAATGGCAATTATTAAAAAGTCCAAAAACAGGAGGGGTGCAGTGGCTCACGCCTGTAATCCCAGCAATTTGGGAAGCCGAGGCAGGTGGGTCACTTGAGTTCAGGAGTTTAAGACCAGCCTGGCCAAAACGGTAAAACTCCGTCTGTATTAAAAATACAAATAAATTACCTGGGCATGGTGGTACACGTCTGTAGTCCCAGCTACTGGGGAGACTGAGACAGGAGAATTCCTTGAACTCTGGAGGTAGAGGCTGCAGTGAGCTGATGTCATGCCACTGCACTCCAGCCTGGGAGACAGAGAGAGACTCCATCTCAAAAACAAAACAAAACAAAACCAAAAACAACAGATGCTTGCAAGGTTGAGGAGAAAAAGGAACATTTTTACGCTGTTAGTGGGAGTGTAAATTAGTTCAACCATTGTGAAAGAGACTGTGGTGATTCCTCAGAGATCTAGAGCCAGAAATACCATTTGACTCAGCAATCCCATTCCTGCTTATATACTCAAAGGAATATAAATCATTCTACTATAAAGATACATGCACACCTATGTTCATCACAGCACTATTCACAATAGCAAAGACAGGTAATCAACCTAAATGTCCATCAGTGATAGACTGGATAAAGAAAATGTGGTACACATACACCATGGAATACAATGCAGCCATAAAAAGGAATGAGATGATGTCCCTTACAGGGACATGGATAAAGTTGGAAGCCATTATCCTCAGCAAACTAATGCAAGAACAGTAAACCAAACACCACATGCTCTCACTTATAAGTGGGAGCTGAATGAAGAGAATCCATGGGCACATGGCAGGGAACAACACACGTTGGGCACCTGTGGGGGCTGAGGGAAGGGAGTGCATCAGAAAGAATAGCTAATGGATGCTGGGCTTAATCCCAGGTGATGGGATGATCTGTGCAGCAAACCACCATGGCGCATGTTTACCTATTTAACAACCTGCATGCCCTGCGCATGTACCCATAAAGTAAAAATAAAAGTTGAAAAAAATTTAAAAAGGGAAAAGTCAACCAAGAGGGCTGCAGAACATGGGGTCATTTTATTTTTATATATAATATGCATATTGTTGTATGTAATTTATGGTCCTAGTTTTCACAGGGGAAGGATCATGAAAAATGTGCTGTCTTCATTTTCAACCCAACAGTTTAGTTTTTAGGCTTGAATGTTTCCTAGTCAAGTGTTTATGTTTGTTCTTGTATGTACTATCGAACAGGGTATCAAATGCTTTGTAGCCATTTGTGCTGAAAAAAAAATACTCATCCCCAAATCCAAACATCTATCAATTATCAAATGGATAAAGTGAATTAAATTTAAATGTGAATGAAGGAACTGCTATATACAGCAGGATGAATCTCACAAATACATTGAGGGAAACAAGCCAGACACAAAGTAATACATAATATATAATCCCACTTACAAAAAATTTTAAAATAGATAAAGCTAAAGCTAAACTACAATTTTTATAGTTAGGATAATCGTTACCTTTAAGGAGGCGGGAGTGGCTAAGGAGGGGGTACCAGCAGCACTTCTGGGATCCTGGCAATGATTGATTTCTTAATTTGGTGGTAGTTACATAGGTTTCCTCACTTTGCCATAATTCAGCGAGCCACACACTTGTTTGTGTACTTCCTATATGTGCATCATAATTTAATTAAAATGTTTTAAAAAGTGCTAAGAAGCTGACTGGAAACTTTGTGTATAAAAATAGAGCTTGTCAATCAGTAAGCTTTACTGCAGGTGAGTATTCAGTGTGTAGCTGTTTAAATGGGGAAACCCAAGATGTCAGCAATTCAAAGAACCTGTTTTAGGAGGAAATTAATGAGAATAAATTTACAATAGAACCATTTCCAAAAGCCACAGGTACATTAGACAAGAGTGGTGGGTTCTACAATTGGCATGATATGGGAGAGTGGAGGCTTAGTAAATATAAACATTCACCTTGCTCCATGGTGAGTGAAGGGGTCAGGATTTATAAAAGAGACCCAAAAGGAAGGTAGAAAATATAGCACTATACCTCAGAACTGCCCTGAATTCTGGGGAGATGTGAGAAATACATTTTAAAAGTCTCAATTTAAAATACTCATGGATTACTTTTTTTAAAAACATACAATTTCTGTGAAAGGTGTATCAATGTGGCCCTCATCTGCTCCTAATTGAGTATTCATAACATTGAAAATTTTAAACAAATAGAAAAGATGTATTCTAAAACTTGCTTTTACCTAAAATATATATATATATATACATTATACATATATATATATTTTATGTTTTTCCTACATAAATACATGCCTCAGTGATTTGGGGTGGTACATAATTTTCATTTTCATTTTTTTTTTCTTTCTGAGATGGAGTCTTGCTCTGTTGCCCAGGCTGGAGTGCAGTGGTGTGATCTCGGCTCACTGCAACTTCTGCTTCCCAGGTCCAAGCAATTCTCCTGCCTCAGCCTCCTGAGAAACTGGGATTAGAGGCACACGCCACCACACACGGCTAATTTTTGTATTCTTAGTAGAGACGGGGTTTCACCATGTAGGCCAGGCTGGTCTCCAACTCCTGAACTCGTGATCCGCCCACCTCAGCCTCCCAAAGTGCTGGGATTACAGGCATGGGCCAGTGCGCCCAGCCCAGGTATATAATTTTCCATTGCATCAGAGTATTTTAATTCTTTTAAATAATTTATTAACAGATATTTAATTCATTTATTTACGTACTTATTTCTTCATTCATGTAAAAACACTTCCTCAATTTAAGAATAGATCTGAGTGACTGGAAAATAGTTTAAATAACCACTGTTATTTTACACATGTACACAGCTATTGTGGATAAGCCAGCAATGTTAACAATCAGGAATGTTAACAATGTGAAGCCAAGCAATGACTTAGAATTAAGAAAAATATTATATTTCAAATCAGAGACTCACTCTGTGGGTGACACTCTTGTGGGAATGGTCTACAGTGATAAAACTTCCCCTTGTGGTATGACAGGAGTGTGGGGAGTAGAAGCCCATGGTAGTAAGAGAAGTGTAGCCTTTCCAATCTTCACCTTTTTACGCATACTTGAGAATTCTAAGCAGCAGTTCTACAAGGGGTTGACTGCTCCCACTCAAAAAAAAAAAAAAACAAAAAAACAAAAAAAAAAAAAAAAGAAAGAAAAAAAAAAGCACAAAATAAAGAAAAACCACCCACCCAAATTAAGATCTACCATATGATCAGTAGTGCTACAAATTACTTTGTGCTCTCTTTTTCATCTATTTTGACCCCTGGAAATAATTGCCTTCCTTGATTTTACATTTATTACTCCCTTGTCTTTAAAATATTTTTATCATGTTTTTTTAAACAATGTATCATTTATACTATCTTGCTTTTGAAATTTATAAAATTGATAAGAAATGATATATTGTATGAAGTTTTCTGTGGCTTAGTTTTTAAATACAATTTGTTTTCTTCTGAGATTCACCTGTGTTGTTACATGTCGCTATAGTTTATTATACAAAAGTACATTGTGTACAGATGTCATAATTTATTTATGCTTTCTCCTGTTGATGAATGTTTGTGTTGTTTCTATTTTCCATTTTCCATTTAATAAACACTAATGCTATGAACATATATATATATGTATTTTGATGAACGTGTGAAAGAGTTTCTCTTGCTGTATTCCTAGGGATTTGGGATGGGTGGCCAGGTGTGAAATGAACAAATGGTCACTCTGCAAGCAGGAAGGAGTCTCAGCAAATACAAAGATAGAACTATTTGGTGAAAATTTCAAGGTCAGAGGGAATATTTTCCACTTTCTCAGAGGTATTAGAGTCTGGCAATGTAAATATACTTAATGTTGCTGAACTATACACCAAAAAACTGGGTTAAATGGTAAATTTTATTTATATTTTAGCACAATAAAAATGAGTTACATAACACTAAAATAACTCTAACTTATAACCATATTTATAAAATCAGCAGTAATTTCAATTTTTATTGTTCTTCTCCACTGTTCAAATGTAGTTAAGTATGTAAGTAAAATTTGTAAAAAAGTATAACCAAATATATGTGAGTATGTGTGCATGTACATGTGTGTGTGTGTGTGTGTGTATATATATATATATACATATATATTCTCAATACATGCCAGAGTTCCTTATAAGAAACTGTGAATAGGATAGACAATAACATTTCTAGTTATATTTGTATTTTGTATGAACTTCTTTGCACATACATATAACCTGATTCAAAAACACAACCTGAAGATCAATCCAGTGAAAAATAGTCATCAAACTTACTCTAACTTATTACTTATTGATTAGCCAGACATCCTAAGATGATAGTGCCATGGGTAAAAAGAATTATGTTTCTCTATGTCAGATAATACAACTTTAATCAAAGAACATAAAGCCCACTGCTTCCTTTATAAGCATATTATTGCAGGGTTTAATATTGAAAAGACCAGAAATTATTTTCCTTATGTCTGTGTTAAGCAGTTTTGTTTTGAATTAGGCATCTTTATTACTAAGCATTAATTTTTACTAAGTAGAATATAATTTGGGGCTGCTTTTGTCAATAGTTCACTGCCCTCTCCATCTCATTAGATAATTTCTTTGCCATGAGTGGTGTTTGTAACACTACCCAGTCAGCCTCATCAATGAGTTTCATTAAGAACTTGTTTACTTCTCTTTCCAAATCATTAATAATGTTGTTAAATAAAATCAAACTGAACAAAGAACTTCTTGGCAGCCTATGCAACACCAAACCTGAACTGAAAATAGAACCATTTTTTATTCTCTGCTTATAGACTTTCATCCTTTATTCAATCCATTTGATGGTACTTTTATGTAGGGCAATTAGAATTAATTTTGTTAGTTGCATTTCATGATTTTGTGAGCTCCCATCTCATTTAATATAGTAATTTTCCCAGAGTAGGGATCTGGGAAGTAGCAGTGCAGGAACAGAGGAAATGTTCCATTTTAGAAGGGCAACATATTTCAATGCAAACTAAATTCATTATAGACTAGGTACACCTTGAAGACACCTTGAAGGAGTAGAGAATACACATGACGTCCTCAGACCAAATGTTATGGTGAATAATTTGATGGAAAAATAAGAGCATTGTAGAGGTAGACCTAGGGAGAAGGACAACAGTTGAGGAAGATTATCATTATTGTAAGCAGATACTTTTAGATAGAAAATTATTGGCTCTAGGTTAGGGATGACCCATAGAACTTTTGTGATTATGGAAAAATTCTGTAGTCTGCACTGTTCAATACAGAAGGCACTGGCTTGCTTATGATTCTCAAGCATTTGTCCTGGGACAATTACAACTAAAGACGTGAATTTTTATTTATTAAACTTTAATTCATCTAAACGTATATAGTGGCTGCACACAGTGGCTCATGCCTGTAATCCCAGCACTTTGAGAGGCCAAGGCTGGAGGATCACTTTAGGCTAGCAGTTTGAAACCAGCTGGGGAAATACAGCAAGCCTCCATCTGTACCTAGAAAAATAAACGAACGAACAAAAATTTAGCCAGGCACGGTGGCATGCGCATCTGTACTCCCGGCTACTTAGGAGGTTGAGATGGGAGGATCACTTGAGCCCAAGTGGTCAAGGCTGTAGTTAGCTATGTTCACTCCACTGCAGTCGCTAAAAAAAAAAAAAAAAATTCTTTAAATAGCCACATATGACTAGTGGCTACCATATTGGGCAGCACAGTTCCAGAACTTTAGGGCAGCTACATTACAGGTCAAAGAGGAGAAAACAAGGACTTCCTGGTAGAGGATAGTTCTAATTTAGAACCCAGAATAAGAGCAGCCAGGTAAAGAGCTCTTTAGGGTTCTTCCTCTATGATACAACCATAGTCAACAAGTGAATTGGAAGCAAGCACTAATTTTGCCCCCAGTGCAATGAAGTGCAACTTCCTTCATAGCAAACTCATCAGAAACTGAATAATGGTAAACAGATCAAAGAAAATGATGAATTTCCTTCAAGTAATAATTAAAAATATACTTAAATCAATGATTAGTCACCATGTTTTGCATGTACCTAACATTAAATTATATTTGGAAAATATATGCCTATTATACCTTTCTTCTAGATTGCGTGCATTCATTCATATTTACTGTAAAATATTAAACTAATATACATTAAATCAACTGTGATTATTGCTTTTAAGGAGTGTTCTTTTTTTATTACTGTACAGGTGTCTTTTACTTGTTTTCTAATAATTTAATTTAGATTCTTGTTTCCTTTCTCTTTCCCAATTCTGTTCTTAATCCTGCCGCTATGGTGCTGTGATTTCATCCACACCGCCTCAAAAATAGCAGATCTCTTAAGCTTTGTATTTATTAAGGGAGTGCAATTAGTGTAATATGCATGAATTACAAAAGGCTTTGCACCGAACTGAAAGTTTTGTGGAAGAACTTACAAAAAATTATTGCAATTGTTATGTTGGAGAGTCAATCAGTTTCCACAAGGGATAATCTCAGGCCTTGTATTACTCAGTATTTTAATCTCTGGCTACAACAACAGAGTTTACAAGGCATTAGTTAAGTGACAATGAACAACAAGTGGAGTTTATATCTGGTCATTTCTGCTATCTAGAATTTGTGGGCGTGATTATAAACATGTACATAAGATTTTTTGTATGTCCATAAGTTGTCTTTTCTTTTGGATAAATAGGCAGGAATGGAATTACTGGGTCTAAGAGTATGCTTAAATGTATAAGACACTAGAAAACTTTTTCTAAAATTTCTGAATTATTTTTCATTACCATCAGTAATGTATGAAAGTTCCCATTGCTCTGTCTCCTTAGCAGTACTTGGTTTTGTCAGCTTTTAAGTTTAGCTAATGAGTCTATTGTGATACCTCACTTTGGATTTAATTTGCATTTTCATATGACGAATGATGTTGAGCATCTTTTCATGCCATCAATAGCTCTTTTGTGAAGTGTCTGTTCAATTCTTTTGCCAACATTTTTAAATTGGGCAGTTTGTTTTCCTATTCTCACTTCATGAGCGTTTTTTATGTATTATGACTACAAGTTCTTTTTCAAACACGTGTTTGCAAATATTTTCTCCTAATCTGTGTTTTGCCTTTTCATTTTCTTAATAGTGTCTTTTGAAGAGCAGTTTTAGTTTTTATGGTTCCAATTTACCAATTTTTTAATGAATTGTGATTTTTCTGTCCTCTCTAAAATATTTTGCCTAATTTAAGATCACAGAGATTCTCCTGTCTTAAGTTTTGGGTTTTACATCAAGGTTTATAGTTCATTTTGAGTTCTTTTATAAATATGATATGAGTATTTAAATACTTTTTAAAAATGTATGCCCAATTGTTATAGCATCATTTGTGGAAAGGTCATTCTTTATACACTGAATTGCCCCAGCAACTTTACTAAATAATCAATCTATCATATATGTTTGGGTCTATTTCTGGACTCCATTTTGTTCAATTGTTCTATATACCAATGCTTTACAGTCAATCTGGAAATGGAGTAGTGAGGGTTCTTCATCTTTATTCCTTAATTTTGTCTTAAATTGCCTCCATTATTCTAGGTTCTTTGCTCTTTGCACCTAAATTTTAGAATCAGCTTACTGATTTTTACAAAAAACCCCAAACCAAACCAAAACAAAAAAAAGGTCTGTTTGAGATTTTGATTTGGATTGCACTAAATCTATAGACCAAATCAGAGAGAACTGAAATCTTAAGAGTAGTATTTTCTGACTCACGAACATGATATTCTCTTCATTTATTTAGGGTTTTGATTTATTTAAATCAATATGTTATAGTTTTCAGTATAACAAATTTTGTATTTCTTTTGTCAGATATATACGCAGATTATCCTATTAAATACCTAAGTTGTTAATGTTTTCAATGCTATTATATTTATATTTATTGCATTAATTTATATATAAGCATACTATTTTTTCACATATTTAATCTTATCCAGTGACATTTAGGAATGATTTGTCTTTTTTATGAACTTACCCATTTATCATTAGGTAATGTCTTTCTTTATCCCTAGTAATACAGCTTGTTGTGAAGTTTATTTCATTGGATGTTAATATTACCACTCCAGCTTTTAAAAATTATTGTTTACAATATTTTTAATACTTTTACTTTTAACTTATACTTGCCTTTATATTTAATATGAATTTCTTGTAGACAACATATAGTTGGATTTTCCTTTATTACCCAATTTTGAAAATCTCTGCTTTTTGATTAGGGAAATTAGACAATTTACACTTAATATGATTATTGATATTATTAGATTTAAATTTACTACCTTACTAATTGCTTTTAATTAATTCCTTTGATTCTTTGTTACTTCTATCTTATTTTAAATTAAATATTTAAAAATGTTTCTATTTCCATTTTTGGCTAATTATTTATATCCCTCCACCAACTTTCAGTTGTTCCCTAGGGGTTAGCATACATATTTACCTTATCAGAGGCTACTTTCAAATAACAATAATATAGGCAGGTCGTGGTGGCTCACACTTGTAATCCCAGCACTTTAGGAGGCCAAGATGGTTGGATTGCTTGAGCCCAGGAGTTTGAGACCTGCCTGGACAACATAATGAGACTCCTGTCTCTACAAAAAAAAAAAAAAAAAAAAAAAATCCAGGCATGGTGGTGTAGCCTGTAGTCCCACCAACTTGAGGCTAAGGCAAGTGGATAGCATGAGCCTGAGACATTGAGGCTGCAGTGAGCTATGATTGTATCACTGCACTCTACCCTGGGTGACAGAACAAGACTCTGTCTCAAAAAAAAATTATATGTACTCACTCATAAATAGCATCAGAACCTTACAACAGAATATTTCCAAACCCTTTTCCCATCCTTTGTGATATTGTCACATATATTAATGTTATATAGAGTTTAAACTCCATAATATTGTCACAAGTCTTGCATTAAACACTCAAATATTTTAAAGTGATTAAAAATGAGGAATATATGCTTTTTACTTTTACCTCCATTTGCGTAGTTAACACCAATCTTCATTTCTTTGTGTAGATTCAGTTCTAGTGTGGATGCCTAAAGACTTTTGTTTAGCATCTCTTAAAATGCGGTTCTACTGACATAAATTCTCTCAGGCTTTGTTTGACTGAAAAAAAGTCTTTATTTTGCCTTCCTTTTGAAAAGTATTTTTCCTGGGTGCAGAATTATTGGTTCATAGTATTTTTTTGTCTTTCAGTACTTTAATGATGTTACTCCCTTGACCTCTAACTTGTATAGTAGGGCTAAACATCCTGCTTGGCTTATGCTGGGATTATTACATCTGTGGTTTGATGTCTTCACTCACTTACGAGAAATTCTTGGTCAAATTTCCTTCTGTCTAGGACTTCAATTTCATTTACATTAGATCATTCAGCATTGTCCCACAGTTCTTGAATTCTCTCTTCCATTCTGTAGGTTTGTCTCTTTATTGATTGCCTACTTTGTGGTACAGTAGCTTTTTCATTCAATATAATCCTATTTGCCTATTTTGCTTTTGTTCCCTGTGCTTTTGAGGTCTTATTTTAAAAATCCTTGCCCAGTTCAACTCATGAAGCATTTCCCCTAGGCTTCCTTCCAGTAGTTTCATGGTTTTGATTATTACAGTTTAGTCCTTAATCCATTTAGAGTTGACTTTTGTATAGGGTGAAAAATAGGGATCTAATTTTATTCTTTTGCATGTGGATATCCAGTTTTCACGGTACTGTTTATTGAAAACTGTCCTTCCCCCCATGTGTGTTTTTGTTGACTTTGCTGAAAATCAGTTGTCTGTAAATGTGTGGATTTCTTTCTGGGTTCTCTATTATATTCCATCAGTCTATGCATCTGTTTTAATGCCAGTACTATGCTATTTTTGGTTACTATGACTTTGTACTGTATTTTGAACTCAGGTAGTGGGATGCCTTCAGCTTCATTCTTTTCACTTATGATTGCTTTGACTATCTGGCATCTTTTGCATTTGCATATGAATTTGAGATAATTCTTTTCTAGTTATGTGAAGAATGTAATTAGTATTTTGATAGGGATTGCACTGAATTTGTAAACCAATTTGAGTAATATGGACATTTTAACAGTATTAATTCTTCCAATCTATAAGCATGGGATATCTTTTATTTATGTTCTCTTCAATTTCTTTAATCATCCAGTAGCAAAAAAGAAACCCAAATAATCCAATTAAAAATGTGCAGAAGGCTAAAATGGACATTTTTTAAAAGAAGACATGCAAGTGGCTGACAGAGACATGAAAAAATAGTCAGCATCACTAATCATCAGGGAAATGCAAGTCAAAACCACAATGAGATATCTCCTTACTCCAGTTAGAATGACTATTTTCAAAAAGAAAAAAAAGAAATGCTGTCAAGGATGTGAAGAAAAGGGCACTCTTATATACTGTTGATAGGAATGTAAATTACTACAGTCATTATGGAAAATAGTATAAAGTTCCTCAAAAAATTAAAAACAGAACTACCATATGATCCAGCAATCCCATATATTGGGTATACATCCAAAGAAAATGAAATTAGTATGTTGAAGAGACATCTGCATGTCCAAATTTGTTGCAGCACTGCAGCACTATTAAAAATAGCCAAGCTATTGAATCAACCTTAATGCTCATCTACAGATGAAAGGATGAAAAACTGTAACACACAAACACACACACACACACAAATGCACTCGTGTGCATGCACAAGAGAGTATTATTCAGCCATTACACAAAATGAAATTTGTTGTTATTTGTGGCAACATGGATGAACGTGGAGGACATGATATTAAGTGAAATAAGCCACGAATAGAAGGACAAACACTGCATTATCTCACTCACATGAGGACTCTAAAATAGCTGATTTTATAAAAATAGAGAGTAGAGTAGTGATTACCAGGGCTGGGGAGGGTAGGGATGAGCAGGGGGGACCAGGAGAGGTTGTTCAATAGGTGCAAAGTTACAGTTAGACAGGAAGAATAAATTTTGGTGTTCTATTACAAAGTAGGGTGAGTATAGCTGATATGGTTTGGGTGTGTCTCCACCCAAATCTCATCTTGAATTCCCATGTGTTGTGGGAGGGACTCAGTGGAAGGTAACTGAATCATAAGAGATGGTCTTTCTTGTGCTTTTCTCATGATAGTGAATAGGTCTCATGAGATCTGATGGTTTTAAACAGGTGGTTTCCCTGCACAAGCCCTCTTCTTTTGTGTGGCACCATGTGAGATGTGCCTTTCACCTTCCACCATGATTGTCAGACCTCCCCAGCCACATGGAACTGTAAGTCCATTAAACCTCTTTATTTTGTAAATTGCCCAGTCTCTGGTATATCTTTACCAGCAACGTGAAAACAGACTAATACAGTACATCGGTACCAGTAGAGTGGGGCACTACTGAAAACATACCCAAAAACGTGGAAGCGACTTTGGAACTGGATAACAGGCAGAGGTTGGAACGTTTTAGAGGACTCAGAAGAAAACAGGAAAATGTGGGAAAGTTTGGAACTTCCTAGAGACTTGTTGAATGTATTTGCACAAAATGCTGATAATGATATGAACAATAGAGTCCGGGCTGAGGTGGTCTCAGATGGAAATGAGAAACTCGTTGGGAACCGGAGTAAAGTTGACTCTTGTTATGTTTTAGCAAAGAGACTGGTGGCATTTTTGCCCTTGCCCTAGAGATTTATGAAACTTTGAACGTGAGAGAAATGATTTAGGGCATCTGGTGGAAGAAATTTCTAAGCAACAAAAAATTCAAAATGTGACTTGGGTGCTGTTAAAGGCATTCAATTTTTTTTTTATTATACTTTAAGTTTTAGGGTACATGTGCACAACGTGCAGGTTTGTTACATGTGTATACATGTGCCATGTTGGTGTGCTACACCCATTAACTCGTCATTTAACATTAGGTATATCTCCTAATGCTATCCCTCATCCCTCCCCCCACCCCACAACAGGCCCTGGTGTGTGATGTTCCCCTTCCTGTGTCCATGTGTTCTCATTGTTCAGTTCCCACCTATAAGTGAGAACGCGCAGTGTTTGGTTTTTTTGTCCTTGCGATAGTTTGCTGAGAATGATGGTTTCCAGCTTCATCCATGTCCCTACAAAGGACATGAACTCATCATTTTTTATGGCTGCATAGTATTCCATGGTGTATATGTGCCACATTTTCTTAATCCAGTCTATCTTTGTTGGACATTTGGGTTGGTTCTAAGTCTTTGCTATTGTGAATAGTGCCACAATAAACATACATGTGCATGTGTCTTTATAGCAGCATGATTTATAATCCTTTGGGTATATACCCAGTAATGGGATGGCTGGGTCAAGTGGTATTTCTAGTTCTAGATCCCTGAGGAATCACCACACTGACTTCCACAATGGTTGAACTAGTTTACAGTCCCACCAACAGTGTAAAAGTGTTCCTATTTCTCCACATCCTGTCCAGCACCTGTTGTTTCCTGACTTTTTAATGATCGGCATTCTAACTGGTGTGAGATGGTATCTCATTGTGGTTTTGATTTGCATTTCTCTGATGGCCAGTGATGATGAGCGTTTTTTCATGTGTCTTTTGCTTGCATAGATGTCTTCTTTTGAGAAGTGTCTGTTCATATCCTTTGCCCACTTTTTGTTTGTTTTCTTCTTGTAAATTTGTCTGAGTTCATTGTAGATTCTGGATATTAACCCTTTGTCAGATGAGTAGATTGCAAACATTTTCTTCCATTCTGTAGGTTGCCTGTTCACTCTGATGGTAGTTTCTTTTGCTGTGCAGAAGCTCTTTAGTTTAATTAGATCCCATTTGTCAAGTTTAGCTTTTGTTGCCGTGCATTCAATTTTATAAGGGAAGCAGAGTACAAAAGTTGAGAAAATATGCAGCCGACAATGCAATAGAAAAGAAAATCCCATTTTCTGAGGAGAAATTCAAGGTGGTTGCAGAAATTTGCATAAGTAATGAGGAGACAAATGTTAATCCCCAAAACAACAGGTAAAATATTTCTAGGGCATGTCAGAGGTCTTCACAGCAGCCCCTCCTATCAGGTCCTGAGGCCTAGGAGGAAAAAATGGTTTTGAGTGCTGGGCTCAGGGTTCCTGTGCTACTTGCAGCCTAGGGACTTGGTGACCTGCCTCCCATCCACTTCAGAAGTGGCTGAAAGGGGCCATTGTAGAGATTGGGCCATGGCTTCAGAGGGTGTAAGCCCCAAGCCTTGACAGCTTCCACGTGATGTTGAGCCTGCAAGTGTAAAGAAGTAAAAAATTGGGGTTTGAGAACCTCTGCCTAGAATTCAGAGGACGTATGGAAATGCATGGATGCCCAGGTGGGTTTGCTGCTGGAGTGAGCCCCTCATGGATGACTTTTGCTAGCGCAGTGCAGAAAGGAAATGTGGGATCAGAGCCTCCATGCAGAGTCCCTACTGGGGCACCACCTAGTGGAGCTTTGAGAAGAGGGCCACCATCCTCCAGACCCCAGAATGGTAGATCCACCAACAGGTTGCACTGTGTACCTGGAAAAGCCACAGGCACTCAATGCCAGCCCATGAAAGCAGCCTGGAGGGAGACTGTACCCTGCAAAGCCACAGGGGTGGAGCTGCCCAAGACCATGGGAACCCACCTCTTGTATCAGTGTGACCTGGATGTGAGATATGGAGTCAAAGGAGATCATTTTGGAGCTTTAAGATTTCACTGCCCCACTGGATTTTTGGACTTGCATGGGGCCTGTAGCTCCTTTGTTTTGGCCAATTTCTCCCATTTGGAATGAGTGTATTTACCAAATTCCTATACCCTTATTGTATCTAGGAAGTAATTAACTTGCTTTTGATTTTTCCAGGCTTATAAGCCGAAGAGACTTGCCTTGTCTGGAATGAGACTTTGGGCTATGGACTTTTGAGTTAATGCTGAAATGAGTTAAAACTTTGGGGGACTGCAGGGAAGGCATGATTGGTTTTGAAATGTGACGACATGAGATTTGGGAGGGGTCAGGGGTGAAATGATATGGTTTGGCTGTGTACCCACTCAAATTTCATCTTGAATTCCCATGTGTTGTGGGTAGGACCCAGTGGGAAGTAATTGAATCATGTCATGCTGTTCTCATGATAGTGAATAAGTCTCATGAGACCTGATGGTTTTAAAAAGGGGAGTTTCCCTGTACAAGCTCTCTTCTCTTGTTTGCTGCCATTTGAGACATGCCTTTTACCTTCTGCAAAGATTGTGAGGCCTCCACAGCTACACAGAACTGTAAGTCCATTAAATCTCTTTCCTTTGTAAATTGCCCAGTCTTTGGTATGTCTTTATCAGCATCATGAAAATGGATGAATACAATAGCAAATAACAATGCAGTGTATACTCAAGATAGCTAGAAGATTTTGAATGTTGTCACAACAAAGAAATTATAGAAGTTTAAAATAACATATGTGTAATTACTCTGATTTGGTCATTATACAATTTATACATGCATTGAAACATCACACTCCACCCCCAAAATATGCATAATTATTGTATGTCAATTATAAATTAAAAAATTAATTAAAAATAAAATTGATCAAGGTACATAAGAGTTAAAGGGGATCTTGTGAAAATAGTTACCACAACTGCAATAAAGATAATAACAATAATATTGGTAAAGCAAGTGAACATATCATAGCCATATATTTCAATATTAAAAAAGTTGTATTCTTTATCTATAAATAAAAATTTACTTAGCTAATATGTTCCTATTTTCACTTTATGCGAGGAACCTTAGTTGTAACCAGAAGTGTAACTCAGACTCTGTTAGATTAAAAATCTTTCTAAGGAAATGATAACTCAGTGACATCAAATCCTTGATCTTTCACTTTCCCAGGTTGGTATCTTTTTAGGCATACATAGCATCATGGAAGGGGTTATTCTGGCTCATGACCACCCTCCGGTGTTTTCTGTGATTGTGGTGTACTTTGCTTCAATTGGCTGTTGTCATCATATGCTAACAGGTGTGCTGAGGTTCACAGTTCTGCCATGGCCTTCAGCAATCAGATCTAAGTAATCTGACCTGACTCCTCCTCCTCCTTATTCGTATGCAGGTCTGCCAGTCCTCTATTAGTATTGTCATGCTTCCCTACCATTCTTTGAAGGAAACTGGGGTGTGTCTCAGGCCCATGATTAGTCAAGGGCCTAGTTCAGCCATTGCTACTCTGTTGATCTGGCAACACAAGAGAAATGGGGCTTCAATAAGATAATTGGTGTATCCCGTATGGCTATTATGTAGAAAGCAAGGCATATGTTCTCTCTGTTCTCACATCATAAAACAAACTTAAGATCTCTGTATCCCTCTCTCTATCTCATGGTAACCAAGGATAGGAAAGCTAGAGCTTAGGACCTTAGAAGGAGATCCCCTGTGTTTTATATAATTGCTCTCCTATACCAATTCACCTCTTTTTCCATATATCTTGTTGAGTGTCTGCTTTTTTCTGGAGAGAAAATTAACTTCTACATTATCATGCATTCTTAATTTGTGTGTGTGTGTGTGTGTGTAATCTTATGCTTTGTCTCTGATATTTTATGTTAAACTTGGAATTCAAAATAACTCAAGTCCATTTTTTTAAAGACTATATGTTTAAACAGCATCCAGAAGCTCAATAGAGTTAATTGTTTAGGCTATATCTACTTTCTCTCTGAGAAGATTGTTATTCTTAAGAAAATGTTTAAATAAAGTGAGCGAGATTGCATTGAATCTGTGACAGCACAGGGAATGAAGTTAGAGAAAGACTAACATCCTAAATATTGAGTATTAATCTTACTAACAATTTCGATGCATCCAACACTAGACCTGTGTCTTATAGAAATTATTTTATTTATTTGTTAAAAAAACTAATAATGCAATTTATATTATTTTAGAAACAGAATTAAGTAGCTTATTAAGGGAGAACTACACTAACTCTTTCATTTCATAAATAAGAACACTGAGATTTGGAATGTGAGATTAATTTAAATAAGAATATGCTGCTTGTCAATGAAAACCTAGGACCGGAACCTAAGATTCCAGATGCTTTCTCTGCTTTATAGTTAGGTGTCACATAGATCTACTTTAATTTCAATGAAGTTATTAGCCTTTATGGAGACAGACCTCCACTTCAGAGTGATTTTCACAAACTAATTATGTGATCCCTGAAAGAAATAAATGCCATGTACTAAATAATAATGTGATAAAAATAAATTAACATATAGGAAATAAATTTCTAGGCATTATTGCTTTATGTGCTTAAAATGAGTCAGTGAGAGTACCCCTATTCAAACAACTCACTTGGCAATTAAATATGTTAACAGTAAGGTAACAAGAAATATTTAGAAAGAAATCTTCCTTAAACACTCGGCAGTTACAACTTCATTTTTTATGTCTTATGATAGCAGAGAAATGATAAGAGAATGAGGATGATTCAATACGGGGCAGAAAAAATGGAAGGGTTACTGAGGACAGATGGCATTGATTGATTTTGACTGGATAAAGTAATGCTGTGGGCAAATTTCACCCTTTTGAAGCTGAGTATTATTCTAACGTGAGGACAACAGAATTTTAAAATTTTTATAATATTTGAACTATACAAAAGAACGCATGTAAGAACAGATGCAGGTTATGATGCAGAATATTAACAAGAATGTATGTGAACACAATTAAGAACTAGAATATGACAGTGTTACCTCTACCTATACACTGCTTCTGACCTTAGTCTTTCCGCAGATGTAACTTCTATCCCAGATTTTCTTCTCTAATTTTTAACGTTTTGTCTTTTATATTTAAGTTTTTCATTCATTGTGCATTGATTTTTATGTATAATGTGAAGTAGCAATCTAATTTCAGTTCATTCTCGTGGATCACTTCAGGTTTCTTTTTCCTGTAATGTTCCATGAAATCTTTCACATATATTAACTTTGTTTACATGTGTGAGTCTGTTTCTGAAGTCTCCAAATTGTACCAGTAGTGAAATAGTCTTACTTCATCATCAATACTAGATGGTTCTAATTATTACAGCTGTATATTAAGTATTTTTTTCTATTTTAACTTTTATTTTAGAATCAGGGGTACATATTAAGGTTTGTTACAAAGGTATACAGAATTAGAAAAAGCTATTATAAAATTACTATAAAATGAAAAAAGAGCCCAAATAGCCAAAGTGATTCTAAGCTAAAAGAACAAAGCTAAAGGCATCACATTATCTAACTTCAAACTATATTCCAAGGCTACAGTAACCAATACAGCATGGTATTGGTACAAAAAACAGGCACATAGATAAATGGAACAGACTAGAGAACCCAGAAATAAAACCACACACTTACAACCATCTGATCTTAGACAAACTCAACAAAAATAAGCAATAGGGAATAGAGTTCCTATTCAATAAATGTTGCTGGAATATGCAGAAGAATGAAACTGAACCCCTAATTATCACCATATACATAAATTAACTCAAGCTGGATTAGAGACTTAAATGTAAGACATGAAACTATAAAACTTCTAGAATAAAACTTAGGAAATACACTTTTTGACATCAGCCTTGGCAAATAATTTATGGCTAAGTCCTCAAAAGCAATTGCATCAAAAACAAAAATTAACAATTAAACTAAAGAGGTTTTACACAGCAAAAGAAACTATCAAAGGAGTAAACAGACAACCTACTTCACAAACTATCCATCTACAAAGGTCTAATATCCAGAATCTATAAATATCCTAAAGCAATAATCAAAAAAGAAATATAATAAATCTTGATATCTGAAAAGGCAAGGCCCCTTTCACCCTATACTTTACTAGGACTCTCTTCATTATTCTTTGACTTTTTCTCTTCTAAATCAATTTGATGTCAGTTTGTCTAGTTTTTTGAAAAACTCTATTTGGATTGTGATTAAAAGTTATTTAAATCCATGGAAAATGTTTAAAGTCAGGGAAAACCTGACATCTTAAAATATTGAATTATCCTATCCAGGTATATGGTATCTCATTTTTTAGGTGTTCTGAAGAGATTTTCAAAATTCTATATTTTTTATAGATAGATTGTACACAGTTTTTTGCTATTTTTATTTACTTATATTGTTACTGCTTATAATAAATATTGTATTTTTTAAATTATATTTTCTAAATGTATGCTTAGTATATTTGTGTATATTAATTATATATCCAGAAAACTTATTAAACTCCTCAACTTATTTCTGGATAGATGTTCCATGAGTCCTTGAAAAGACTGTTTTGGGTGTTTCCATTATTTGGTGGAGTGTTCTATAAATAAGAATTAAATCAAGTTGTGTCTACTTATTCTATCAATTATTGAGAGAATGGTAATAAAATCTCTGACTTTATGGATTTATTTATCATTGCAGTTACATCAGTTTTTACTTCAGGTATCATGAAGTTTTATTATTAGGCATATGTGTTAGTCCATTTTCATACTGCTATAAAGAACTGCCTGAGACTGGGTGATTTATAAAGAAAAGAGGCTTAATTGACTCAAAGTTCCACATGGCTGGGAAGGCCTCAGGAAACTTACAATTATGGAGGAAGGGGCAGAGGCATGTCTTATATGGTGGCAGGCGAGAGAGAGTGTGTGTAGGAGGAAATGTCAAATGCTTATGAAACCATCAGATCTCTCGAGAAATCACTATCAGAAGAACAGCATGGGGGAAACCACCCCATGACATAATCACCTCCCACCAGGTCCTGCCCTCACACATGGGGATTATGGGGATTACAATTTGAGGTGAGATTTGAGTGGGGACACACAACCAAACCACATCAGTGTATAAACTTTTAGAATTATTATATTCTCTTAATGAATTCACCTCATCTTCATTATTAAATTATTCATTCTATTCCTGATAATATTTTGTTCTGAACCCTATTTTGTCTAATATTAGTACAGTTATTGCAGCTTTCTTTGGAAAGGTATATCTTTTTCATTCTTTGACTTTTCATCAGTTTCTTTATACTTAAAAAGGATTTCTTATAGGCAACATAAATTTGAATCTTTAAAAAAATACAATTTAACATTTTATATTAATTTGGTTATTTAGACCATTTACATTTAATGTATTTATTAGTATGGTTGGGTATAAATCTGACATCTTTCCATTTTTTTCTATGTGTCACATGTGTTCTTTGTTCCTTTTTTCTCCTTTTCAGACTTCTTTTGAATTTAGCACTTTTATCCTTTTATTATTCCATTTGAGCTCTTAGGTTTGCTTATTCACTCAAATGTTTTATTGGTTTTTATAAAATGCATTTTTAATAAAACTGTTACAGAAAAAAATGTATATAGTGTACAACTTTAGACAATTTGTCTTAAAGTATTACCACATAAAACCATATTTTTTAATAAGAACTTTAAAATAATATAGTTGTATTTCTTCACTTTAAGTTTTCATCCTGTGATGTCAGGTATTTTTACTTTTACATATATTATAAACCCCACAGTCCATTGTTATTATTTTTGTTAAACATTTAATTATATTTTAAGGGGATTTTAAATTTAAATTTTAAAAATCTACCCACTTATTTACAATTTTAGGTACTCTATAATCCTTTCTGTGGATTCATATTTATGCCTGGTATCGTTTTGTTCCTGCTTACAGGATATTCCTTAACATTATTTATAGTATAGCTTTGTTGGTGATGAATTATTTTGACTTTGTATACCTACAAATGTTTTCACTTCACCTTAATATTTGAAAGATATTTTTGTAAGATGACAGTATCTTTTTTCTTTCATCACTTTAAAGACGTTCACCCACAGTCTTTTGGTTTGGCCCTGTTTCCCACAAGAAATCTGCTGTCATTCTTGCTAAGAATGCTTCTGTCACAAGAAGCATTTTTTGTACTTGTCAAAGATGAGTAGACACACAAAGAATAAGACACTATGTATGGGCATCAGAAAACTCAATAGACAAACATATATACAAAACTTGATATATAGTATCAAACATAGACTATCAACCATAGATTAAAATAGTAAATTATCTGATTAAGAATGAAAAGAAAGCCAAGTTTGAAAATTACAGCAGGAAACTGAAATTGTATAGACTAAAATGCCAAATTTGAAAGAAAGAAATTCCAGGAATAAAAATACAGTAACAAAAATGAAAAACTCAGTTGATAGTTTTAGCAGCAGCATAGTTATAGCCAAAGAGAGCATTGGTGAAATGGACAATAGTTAGGAATAAATTATGAAATATGCAGCTAGAGAGACAAAAGGATGGACAACAGACAAGAGTGGAAGAAATATTTTTTTCCAAAAAGTTAAATTGTGAAATCTTTCCAGGGATATTGCAATGATCTCCAGGGAGCACTCATAGCTGGCCTCTCTCATCTGGGGTGCATGTAGCACATGGGTAGCTTCAGTGGCCTATTTACCAGATAGATCATATTCCAAGGAAATCCATGAGCAACATTGGATAAGATGCTAGATTATATCAAAATTTTAATCCAAGTATACAGAAAGAATTTGTAGTACATACACTGACAAAAATAACCCTGATACAGCATCAGAAAGGCTTGCTATGGGCACACTTGACTATAATGGTCAAATGGGAGCCAGGAGTTTGTTTGCAACAATATCTATAGTGCTTTTATAAATTGGCATTTTATAAAAAGTAGATATGTTTAACTGACAGTGGATGAACCCAGACCACAAAGGAAAAACTACACAGATTATATTACATGACAATTTATAAATAAATTCAAAACAATATTTTGATATTAACTTCCACTTTTGCAATAGACAATGATAAAACCTTTAGCCAGATGTAGCTAAGGGAATTGTTTCTGTTCTGGTTCTAAGTTTTTCTTCTTTCACAGTGGTGCCTAAATTCTATGCATGTCAGTGACCTTTGCTCTTATGGTTGTTTCCTTATACTAAAATTTTATTAATAATACTTATTTATTTAGTCAAGCAATTATTTATGGACCCATTATGATAGTCCAAATGTTCTGTTTTCTAATTGTCATCTGAATAGTCTCTATGTCCTTCATATTAACCTGTATTGTAAAGATCAAGAATGGAAAAATATATTGAGATAGTTTATGGAATGAGTTTACCATTATCTGCTCTACATAAAGAGAATCTTTTAATAATTTGATTACCATCAAATGGATTTTAAGTATTTCTTAGATTAAAACTCTTTGAAGGCAGGGATCGTATTAAGCTCATTCTTTTGCATTGCTAACACCAAGCATAGTGTAGTACATAGAAGAGGTACTCAATGTTGAATAAGCAAGAATGAATAAATGAAACAATGTTTTATGAACTTTAAAATGTATAATTAGCATGCTTATATATGCTATTTTTATCTATATGTATGTAAGATGGAGGCTTGTTCAGTGTTTCCAAAAGGTATTTTGTTATTAATATGTCCTATATAAATACTTAGATATTAAAATTCATACTACATATGTACCTGTGGGGTCACAGGCTTTGTAGGGAGTTGTGTCAGCTCATTTACATATGTCTCACTATCTTTTATGTAGTGAGGGCCACAATTTTAAGGAATCTCGTATCTATTTTCATAGCTTAGGACATAGATATGATGTGGATGGTGTCAACCTCATTAACTGCTGCTTTTCAAACCTAAGTAATTTTTTTCTTGTGTTTAGTTCAAAAGAGTTTCAACAAAATTGAAAAATACTGATTAGAGTTTACTTTTTCATTTAAATTGAAACCAATCTAAACCAGACTTCTGTTTAGGGTTTGGTTCAACTCCCAGCTCAAGGATAAATACTAATTTTAGTCAGTAATTTTGAACTGAATTTCAGATAGAAAGCAATTTCAAAGTATTTGTCTGAGGATATTTTTTGTATGAATATGCTTTTTCCTTATTTCATTTTTTTTCAATAAGCATAGGTAAAAATTCTTTACACTCTCCAACGTTCCCTGGATATTTCCATGAATTTTCTTCTGCTTAGAATATGTGTTGATTTCTTTAGAACACAATTTTCAGCTTCTGTGTGAGCGATAAAGGAGATTCAACATTACATTTTATAAATGATTTTTGGGGGCTGGTAGAAAGATCATATATTGAAGATATGTTCTTGTGCTATGATCTGGAAAAAACTGAATATAGTCCTTTGTAGATGTTCCTCTTTACAAAGTACTTTCTCTGAGACTTCTAAAAAATATTGTATAGAAATAAAATAAAATGGCAATCTGCATTGCTGAACAATTTCTATAGTTCTCAAATAGATTGCTCTTGATATATTTTTAAGAACCTTTTGTTGCTTATTCTGTGACTGCGTTATTTTATTTTAATTTAGTACTGTCATGTGAATAATAAGCAGTCAAGGCTAAAAATTTCCTGCTTTGCAATTCTCTGAATGTTAATAATTATACTAATTAGCAATTCACAACAAACAGGTCTCAGTCACAGTGAATCATTTCTGCCACATTCACCACACTTTTAAGATCATGAGTAAATTTCAAGCTACTGTTGTTGTTTTAGAAATTCTCTTCTGTGAACAAAACTCCTCCCTAAATCCATTCAGGTCTAAAAGAATGCACAGATCATTGAGGCTGTAAACAAAAACAAAAATTACCTTATTTGAAGGAATACATTTCTATCCTCAATCGAGTTAAGCCTCTTGTGTTCAGTTTTAATGCAGATAATTTAGCAATCTATAATGTATAAGATAACTTTGCCTGAAGAATTTATTGGCATATATCATTTTTGTTAGACAATTCCATATGGCCGGGAAGGCCGAATGGCCAAGTTATTTAGTCTTCACTATCAACAGCTAAAATGGTAAATAGATGGGATGCATGTTCTTCCCTTGCTTGCTTCTGGGTAACCCCTACTGGTCCTAAGCAGCATAGCAACTGTCATCATGTCTTGAAAAAGTTGTTATCTGGCTGGGCGCGGTGGCTCACGCCTGTAATTCTACACTTTGGGAGGCTGAGGTCTGGAGTTAGAGACCAGCCTGACCAACATGGTGAAACCCCGTCTGTACTAAAAAATACAAAATTAGCTGGGCATGGTGGCACATACCTGTAGTCCTAGCTACTTGGGAGGCTGAGGCAGGAGAATCCCTTGAACCCAGGAGGCAGAGGTTGCAGTGAGCTGAGATAGCGTCATTGCACTCCAGCCTGTGCAGCAAGAATGAAACTAAGTCTCAAAAAAAAAAAAAAAAAAAAAGTTGCTATCCACTCTAGACTTAGCTAATGCCCTGCTTTTCTCCCCATCTCCAACTCACATAGGAAGTTATATTATAGCTTATTCATCACTTACCTCACTGCAATTGTGAACCTTGATTTTTCTTTTTCTTTTGAGTTCTGAGCTCTTTGAGACGTATCTCAAAGCTTTCTATGTCTTTGAGATAGAAAATACCTATCTGTGTACTTTCAGCACCCAGCAAAACTCCAGGTATAGGCACACAATAAATATTGTTGAATAAATAAACTGGTATAAGTGAACATACCTATAAATATTTCTTCCATTAGTTAACTCATTGTCATTAATTGCACACATATTTGAGTGCCTACTACGTGCCCAAAGGATATTGTGCTATGTAGTGATAGCAACACAAATGGCAGGTTTTGTTAACTAAGTGATATGTCAATTTCGAATAAATAAATATTTCTGCCTTTTGATCTTTTCCTTTCAGTATTATGCCCACCATGTCCTCTAACATGCATACTTAAGTTTAAATTTTTTAAATGGGCAAAGTGCACCTAATTTCATTGCACATATTTAAGCAGAGGTTTAGTATTGATTAAAAGTTGTAATGAAGTGCTTCCCTTACTGACCTCCCAGTCCATTAATACAGTCTGTATTTTATCAGCAGACCTTTGTAAGCATCCACCATGGGTTAGACTCTCACTGTGCTTGGTGCTTAGGAAAGGGCAGAGAAAGGCATATACTATTACTACTGGCCTTATGAGAGTAACAGTCTAGTGGGAGAGGCAAGTGTTTTCCAAATAACTATTTAATGATTACTGTGACTAATATTACAAAGGAGAATAAAATGCTATAAGAACATAAAATATGAGAGTGAATTTAGAAGGAAGATGGAGTCTTTGTGCTGTTTCCTATACCTAGAACACTCTTCCCACTATCATTTCGCTAGTCTAATTTTCAGATCTCACTCTAACAGCTACTTTTTAGAGACCTCCTTAGCCTTCTCTCCCACCTCATCTCAGGCTCATCTAAATTAGATCTTTATTTTTTTCTCTCATAGCATTCCATTGTGTCCCTTCAAACCCATTATCATACATGTGTTACATGTGAATTTATGTAATTATTCATTGTTTGTATTTCCTGTTGTTTTAAGCTCCAAGGAAGTGAGAGCTGCATTTCTTTTGTTCACATACTCAAGGTTTAACACAGTGCTTGAATTTATCACGAGTTCAATAAATACAAATGGCATACATAAATGGAGGAATAAATGAATGAGTGAATGTATACATGAATGAACTGATATTTAAGCTAGATTCTGAGCAACAGTCAGTTGGAAGTAGCCACATAGAGAATAGAATGCCTTCCAGACAGATGGAACAGCATGTGTGAAAGTGCCTGAAATGCCAGAGAGATATAGGCTCATTTTTGAAGCAATTCCTGAATATCAGAAGGCAAAGAGTAAAGAGAAAAGGGGCACAATATGAAGCTGGAGGCATTGGAACACCCCATAGCTTCCAGAGCCTTTTACACCCTGTTAGGACGTTCAAATTATATTTAATATTATATATAATACTTGTGTGTGTGCATGTATATGGTCAATTGGTACTGAATTACTACACTGCATTTCAGCCCCCCAGATAAGGAAAACTTGATATTTTTGTACCCGCAAACCGTCAAGATGTATACTTAATTCTGCTATATGGAACACTGTTTTTAAAACAGATCACTACTCGAGATTATAGAATAGGCGAACTGACTTAGCACAGAAAAAACATGGTGCACAGCACATTCAAATTCAGTCAGACCCTCCATGTGCCTGAAGAACCTGTTGGGAAACAGCTGTATAATGAGAGGCTGGCTGCTCCCTGCCCTTCTTCAAGTTTGCTTGAGTACTGCGGCTTAGTGTTTGTGTGTGTATGTTTGTTTTTCCCTATGATTATCCAAAATCAGGAATGATTTAACAAATAGTAATGATATACTGGAAATAAAATTTTCCACCTAAGACTTCACCTCACTAGTTAGCCTCGTTTTCAGAAGGCTTGAACATACATACAGTCATACACATTGTCCATACAATTACTTTGAAATACAAATGAGATTTGAGATTACATTATATTGTGTCTAGACCCTGACGTTCAAAGTCAGAAAATTATACTTTAGAGTATAAGTGACTCAGTGCATTTAGAGTTTGGCCTTAGGTGGGAATATGCTACATTTACACTATCGGCTGCAACTGTGAATGGAGAAATGAAGAAAGGTGATATAAACACAAGGTTTGGCATATCAGGTTTTCCTATTCTTAAAGTCAGCTTATGAGTTCACATAAGTCATTCTGTTAAGGCGTGGACTTTGTGTTTTCTCCATTTTGAATCTGTAAGAGAACAGGGAGCTTTTTATTTAGCAAACTCTTGCAAAGACACAAACCCCTGGACATCTAAAGTATCTCTCATTCATTAGATGCAGTCAGACAGAGGTTTGTGTGCTCTCAGTGACCTTGCTACCACACTCTAGCTTCCTGGAGCAATGCTGGAGTGTATTCCTTTCTGGCTTGGAGTCTTTCGCATGACAGGCTCTGAACACATTCATCGAATATGTTAAAGAACTCAGATCCTTTCTGGGCATGACCTTATTTGTTGTAAATACTCTCAAGGGAGGGTATTAGTTGTTCCCAGTCCCTGGAATACTCCTAATTTGTGGTATAATGCTAGCTGATGCCAGCTAACATTTATTACAGGCTTATTTTGTTCCATTCGTTTTCATATATTAAATCATTTATTTCTTACAACAAACCGAGAAGGTAAACACAGACGAGGTTCACAGAGTTTATCCAAAGTCACATAACTATGAATCATAAAGCTGGAATTTGGACACGAACAGTCTGACTTCCTCCATCTTTTTTTTTTTTTTTTTTTTTAAGACGGAGTTTCGCTCTTGTTGCCCAGGCTGGAGTGCAATGGTGCGATCTCGGCTCACCACAACCTCCGCCTCCCAGGTTCAAGCAATTCTCCTGCCTCAGCCTCCCAAGTAGCTGGGATTACAGGCCACCATCACGGCCAGCTAATTTTGTATTTTTAGTAGAGACGGGGTTTCTCCATGTTGAGGCTGGTCTTGAACTCCTGACCTTAGGTGATCCGCCTGCCTCGGCCTCCCAAAGTGCTGGGATTACAGGCGTGAGCCACTGCGCCTGGCCGACTTCCTCCATCTTAATGTCTAGGCTGTGTTGCTACTGAAGTGGAGTGATGTGGCTTTTTAGATGACACATTGATGAACAGTTTTTATTTTAATTACATTAGAAATAGGCAATTTGCACATCAAAGTCATGATTTCATGGTTATTGCTCAGGATAGAACTAAGGTAAAAAGGTGATTCCATTTAAATGTATATATAAAATATTAAATAAAAAACTAGTAAAACAGATATGACAAAAATACGTGGCAAAATAATGACGAAAATTGTGTAACATATCCCTAATATACTAAAGTACGGAGAAAATCTGTTTGATTTGCAGCAGGGTGGACCACATGGCAAAGTCAATGCTTTTCTACAGTTAAGGGTGCTGTTATTTAGACATACCGTGGTTATTACGCTTCATGCTCTGTTACTCCTCAACAAAATGGCAATTACAGAGGCAGGTGTATGCTTTACTGAATGCCAGAAAGGTGGAAAGATTTTTCAGATTTTTTAAATTAGACATAGCTTTCTAATTTTCCAGGAGAATATTACTTATTATTAAGTTTTAATGTTTCCAGTAATTTACTGCGATTTGATGAACAACTTACAAATTACAATATAGATTGTCATGACTAAATACTCCGTGGGGGCAGGGTTTGTAGCTACAAATCTGTACTCCACGCCGGTAGGGTGCTTGTTAGATTGAATTGGATACATGACTTCCTTTCTAAAATCTGGCAGGACAGAGAATTATTTGTTTCTAACCCATACACCTCCCCACCACATAAGAAATTAGATAGCCTCAAATCCCCATTTCTCCTTATCTGCTGTTTTCTTCCAAGCTTCAAGAAACCAGCAACTTATCAAGCACCCCTAAATCATGGCAATCCTTTCCCTAGGCATAGAGCTGAAGGCAACTAGTAATAACGTATATTTTTTTCTATCCTGCTATACTTGTTACATAGGGAATAAATTAAAGGATAGAAGAGCTACAAAAATTTAGATCATTGTACTTATTAAAAGGCAGGGATGATCTTTTAGGGCTAAAAGAATAAAGTTTTAATTTGATTCTGCAATATTTCCTATCTGAAAAAGGCCCCCAGCTGTATTACCTGCTCTTATTTAGCCAACTCTTGTTCCCATCCTAGTTCTAAAGCTTTTTCCCAAATTTCCTCCTTCATGAAGTTTACACAGATGACTTGTATCAAGCTATAAGAAAGATCTTCGGAGAGGTTCCTGTAAGCTCCTTCCAAAGATCCTAAATGATGCTTACAGAGTCAGAAATTTCTTTATTAGGGATTTATTTCTCCACATTAAGTAATCGTGTTTCCAGAAATTCCCTGTCAAAATAATAATGCAAGTAATACAAACAACACTATAATTGGCTGCTAAGATCTTGATATTTTTCTTGGATAGTTAGCAACTAGTGTTAAATCAATAAGGAAACTGTGTAAATTCTTTTTAAAAAGTCTTTTTTCCTTTACAAAGCAAGACAAATTTATTCTAGATAACTTGGAAAATACTACTAAACAAAGGAAAATCAATCAAAATTCTATCATTCCTGGTAATTTTACATTATATTTGATGTATATCCTTCTAAACTTAAATATACATTTATGTGTTTATTTTTTCATATTTTCTCAAATATTTGAATATCTTAATAGTCTTCTACAGCACGTTATTCTTTTCCTTGAAGGTACTATTTTGTAATCAATCTCCTCTGTTTGAAAATTAAGTTGAGTCCATATTTTTCGATACTGTAAACAGCATTGCATTGAAATTTTTAAATAATTAACTCTGAGTTTTTATGATAATTTCCTTAGAATAAATTAGAATGAATTATGAGGTATTTTTGAAAAGTTGCATGCCTAGGTCTGATGTCAGTCTGAGTGGAGGAAGGGCCATTGGTAGTGGCATATGACGTGATGTCAATGATAAACTGCCTCTTTGACAATTTCACCAAAGAATTCCTCATCCTTTTTCAAGCAGTGTGCACAGTTAAAATTCGTGTGCTCTGCTCTACAGAGCTTTCATTTAGTCCTCTTTTGACATTCCACAGGGACTTCTTTACTCTTTCCCATTGGACTGTAAGTAACTTGATGGCTAGAGGGTGTTGTTGTCAAATAAAGACTTAATATTTGCAGAAATGACTTATCAAATATTTAACTCAGAGAGTTATCTTTGCTAGGATTCTCAATCAGAAGCTTTTCTTTAAGCTGAGGTTGCTTTATTCTGATAAATCAAATTATTTTTGTCTGCTATTGACCCTGCACTTGGCATAGTGCTAACTTTTAATAATCATTGCTACCTTAAAAGGAAGGCTAATATGTTGTGATGGAAATACACGGAGAAATAAGTAATGTGACTTATATTTTTTAAAAGGCTTTTGCTGCAGTGAATATTTTCATGAAGACATCATGGAGGTATATAATATTTCTGTAAAACATAATATAAAATCACCAAGGAACCTAAATTAATGAATCTGCAAGTAGTTTTTTCCTGTACAGGAACACTAACTCAATAGACACCTGTAACCATGGTGCTAACCTGTTCCATGAAATTGAATGAATAAAATGCTCTGTGCACAATGGGTTTTCAGGTATTTGAAGAGTTCATCATGACTACACTGATGGGACAGTTTCAACTTAAGCGCTATGAAATTCCTGAGGGAAGAGAGAATCTTAAAGGATTCTCAGACATTAACTAAAAACTTGAAAATGTATGCCAACCTGTTGGCATTGTCTATTTTTGAGAGAAAGAAAATACTGGGAAGCAATGTGTTTGCAATATAGTCCCAAGGTGCAGGCTTAGTTCAATAATTTAAATCTGTGAACGAAAAGCAGAGCTCTTTCTTGGTACATTAATTATACTTTCACTAGACTTTAAAATGGAGGAGTTATGTAGACTTCTCTCCTTAATTCAACAATTTTCTGAGAGGTCACTGAGAGCTTTGTCTTTCCTACAGTATTTTTGAGGGAAAATGTGTTTTAATAAGTAAAATTATTTCTCAAGAGCTTGAGGACTTGACACTGATAGACCAGAGCTGAAGATGCTCAGCTCTGCCAGAACCTTTTGCATTAGTTCATATCCTCAGGAGTTTTGGCCTGTCAGTGCTGAAGGGTTTGAAATTGGGAAATATATTACTCAAGTTTGCCCATTAAAATATTGGAGGAAAAAAGTACCGAAGTTGCAGCCAGTGTGACATGCAGTATGTGACACTGGAAAAATGCTGTGAATTTCAGGGGTTGTCTGAGCATAGAATCATGTGATGTGACAAGTGCAGGCAATACTTTTTTCTGTGAACAGCTGATTTAACAGGAAGAGAAAACTCCATGGAAAAGCATCAGTGCATAAACTCTTCCTTTCCTAAACTCAATGCTATTAATTCTTTGATTCAAAGAGTCAAATTTTGTCAGAAAAATGGAATACACTCTGACATTCTCTGCCAAATGGATAGACACCAAAAAATGACATTAAATGATATTTATGTTCGGACCAACTTACTAAAGGCTATGAAGAATTATTATTGGCATGGGACTTTCTTGTTTAAAGTTCAACACACTTTATTGTTGTAGTCACATATTTTGCTATTTTGACTATTTACCATCATTTATATTGAACAAATCATTCTAACATATTATCCTATTTGATATTATAAATAGGCAGGGAAAAAAGCTAAGCTTCCAGAAAGACAATAATGATAATAGTGATTTCACTTGATACGAATGGATGTAGAATTGGCAAGAATAATAATCCTGTCAAACCAAATACATATGTTGAATAGTTTCAGTGATGTTTTAAATGCACTCACTATACAAAAGAACTTTAAAATAAAACAAAGCATAACATTTATTGCCAGGAAACTTGAAGTGTTTCATGAACACTGAGCTCAGTTTTTCCCTATGTATCAGAAAATCGTAAAGAGCAACTCCTTGCCTTTCTTGTATTGTCTTTTAATATCCAGTTGCCTCTGGGCTTTATGGGAAAATCACTAACAGACTGACACCCAGCCAGAAGCCTGTACGACTGAGTGTGTGTTAACATTTCTTTAAATATCTCCTAAAAGACAAAGCAAAATGTGACACAAGAGATTCTGAGAACATGCAATTCCGCCCCTCTGAGCATTCCCCAAGGACATTCTCTTGCTCCTCTTTCACTTATGGTCAAGATATATCTCTCTTCCTTCTAGGGTATCCCTAATAGAATGCCCTTGTTGAATTAACAATTTCTTACATTTGCAATGACATTTCTAAAGAATTTTTTCATATGTTATGTCATTTGATCTCACAATGACCAATTAAACATGTAGACCAGATAATAATACCCCAACCCAGTACCCACGTCTTCTGATTCCCAGGGCAGGTGTCCCATCTCACCTCCAAACTCGAGGTTAGAAAATAGAGAAGGTTGTTTGAAATGTCATGGTAGTGCTTCATGGTGGTACTCATCAGAGAGTATAATTCAAATTATCTGCTAGCCAGCTTCTGTCAAAAGTCTGGCTGAGATGGTGAGAGAATAAATTTCTGGAGATAATTTGGCAGTATGTGACAAAAGATTTAAAAATGCTCCAACACTTCAACACAGAAATTCAATTTTTTATAATTTATCAGAAATGTATGCAAAGATATAGGTATGATGATGGTAAGGACCTTATTACTTACAATATGGAAAATTTTAAACCTAAATATCTAAATTAAAAAATTGATTACAATACTGTGATATATGTTTACAGTGCAATATGAAATTGAAATGTAAAATTATGTTGTATAACCCCTATTCATTAAGAATAGTGTTTCTGATACATCCATAAATTAAATATTAGACAGAAAAATTGTATACAGTATCATTATATTTTTGGAAAAAATATATTTTATGCATGAAAAATTATTGGCTGAAAACACACAAAAATGTGTAAACAGTTTTCTGGGTAGTAGGATTAGCGATGGTTTATTTCACTTTTTGCTTTATCTGTGTGTGTGTGTGTGTGTGTGTGTGTGTGTGTGTGTGTTTGTCCCCATTTGACATGTATTACCTCTGTGATTAAGGTTAAAATGTCTATGCAAAAAGAAAGCCTGGCTGAGAGAACTGATGCCTGTAGAAGATAGCATAAGAAACATGTTCAGCCAGTCCTTTAATCATTCTAAGTTCTAAACTCCTGTCAAGATAGAGAACATAAAGATAACATAAAAATATTAGTTTAGCCAGTCTAACCATCACCTCCCATTTATAGTTTATTTTGTACAATTAATGTTGAATTTGTTATTTGTCATATTCTTCAATGTCCTTTATATACACTTACAAATGATAAATTATTTTTCGAATATAGTAATGGAAAAGAATTTGTCTTTCAGATTTGTAATGTTTGCATCTAAGTTCTAAAATATAAGGAGAAATTTCATAAACCTATTTGATTCTCTCTTTCCATCAATATATATAAAATATTAAAATAAATTGCAATAAATCTGTAATTCTTGTGGTTAGCATATTTTATTTCTCCATGTTGTTTTTGTTTTTAAAAAAATTTTAATTTGGACAATATTATTAGATATGTACTTTTTATTATATTCCTCCCTTTTTTTAAAAAAAAGTTATAACAAAATAAATAATTTCCCAGGGACCATTCTTCTTACTGTACATCTGAAAAATTTAGAAACAAGGCCCAGTTACATGGCTTTCATGGTACAGTGGAAATTTTAGAGGATAGGGTGAAAAAAAAACCTTGATTTAAGTCCCTAGGATACTGCATATTACCCCTGTGACAACGGACAAGTCACAATCTATCTGGACATGTGACGTTATCTAAAAAACTTTATGTAATACCTAGGAGTGAAAGAGACCATTCATTGTCTTGTCTCTAAGAGCTATACCTAACCTCCTTTGTCCTTGTTCTGCCTCCCACCGGAGGGACTGTAAGAAGCCAACTTATTACCTTCCCAGTCTCTTTGTTGCTAGGTATGGCCATGTGACTCACATACCCCTTGATAAGATTTTTGGGATAGGTTTTTGAGAAACATTGTTTTTCTCTTTGATAAATAAGTAAATTCTGTTTGTTTCACTCCTTTTCCAGCACTTGTCCCAACTACCTGCTTCTGGCTTTGTTTTGCCTAAAGCTGTGAAAAATATTATTCAAACACAAGATGGCAAACTGAAGAATGAAAAATCAACATGTATCAAATGATGAAGGGGAAAGATGGAAGAAGCCTGGGTTCTTGATGGCATCATTGAACCCTCCATGCAAGGCCAGCAACCAAGCTGTTATTAACTAAACCTAGATGCATTATTATGTTCAAGGAATGAACCCTTATCTGATTAAATTACTGCCATTTAGGTTTTCTGTTACCTGCAGATGAGCCATCCTGATGCTCAATATCATAGAATTATTCTGAAAGTTAAATGAAATAATGTATGCATAATTGCTTAAATAACTACAGATATACTGTTTAAAGAGGTAACACAGGGCAATGGAAAAGGCATTGGACTCGAACTCTGACTAATTTAGCCTGGAATCCTAGAAAGTCACCTTATTAGACCTTCTTCATAGGAAAATGTAAACAATCTCTGTGTGTCAGTTGTGTCATCTCTAAAATGGAAATAATTAGCATCTTGGAGGATTGTTGTAAAGGGTAAGGGAGATAAGATATGGGAAAGCTCATGGCATAGGGCTTGATGCATGTTATTCAATAAACATAAGTTAGGGAGAAAAATTAGCAAGTAGCAGTGTGGTCTGCCCCAAGTGAACACACTTCCTTTATCTGAGTCAGATTATACTGCCCCTTGAACCTTTACAACACTATGCAAAGTTTAGAGCACTAGGAGATAATTCAGAGTGTCCTATTAATAAAAGTAGTGGAAGGATAGTTTTTTTTTTCTAATTCTGTGAAGAACGTTAATGGTAATTTAATGGGACTGGCATTGAATCTATAGATTACTTTGAAAAGTATGGCCATTTTCACAATATTGATTCTTCCTATCCATGAGCATGGAATGTTTTTCCATTTGTTTGTGTCCTCTCTGATTTCTTTGAGGATCAGTTTGTAGTTCTCTTTGAAGAGGTCCCTCACTTTCCTTCTCAGCTGTATTCCTAGGTATCTTTTTTTTTTTTTGGTAGCAATTGTGAATGGGAGTTTATTCATGATTCATCTCTCTGCTTGCCTATTGATGGTGTATAGGAATGCTAGAGATTTTTGCACATTGATTTTGTATCCCGAGGCTTTGCTGAAGTTGCTTATCAGCTTAAGAAGCTTTTGGGCTGAGAAAATGGTTTTTTTTAGGTATAGGATCACGCCATCTGCAAACAAAGATAATTTGACTTCCTCTCTTTCTATTTGGATACCCTTTATTTCTTTATCTTGTCTGATTGCCCTGGCCAGAACTTCCAATACTATATTGAATAAGAGTGGTAAAAGAGGGCATTCTTGTCTTCTACCACTTTAAAAGCCATATGGAACCAAAAATGAGCCCAAATAGCCAAGACAATCCTAAGCAAAAAGAACAAACCTGGAGGCATCATACCACTCAGCTTCGAACTATACTACAAGGTTATAGTAACCAAAACAGCATGATACTGGTACAAAAACAGGCACATAGACCAAAGGAACAGAAAAGAGAACTCAGAAATAAGACTGCACACCTACAACCATCTGATCTTCAACAAACCTGACAAAAACAAGCAATGGGAAAAGAACTCCCTATTTAATAAATGATACTGGGAGAACTGGTTAGCCATACACAGAAAATTGAAATTGGACCCCTTCCTTACACCTTATACAGAAATTAACTCAAGATGAATTGAAGACTTAAATGTTGATATGGTTTGGCTCTGGATCCCCACCCAAATCTCACCTTGAATTGTAATCTCCATAATCCCCACATGTCAAGGGCAGGACAGTGTGGAGGTAACTGGATCAGGGTGGTGGTTTCCCCCATGCTGTTCTCATGATAATGAATGAGTTCTCATGAGATCTGATGGTTTTATAAGGGGCTCTTTTCCCTTTGCTTAACACTTCTCCTTCCTTCCACCTTGTGAGGAAACTGCTTTGCTTCCCCTTTACTTTCTGCCATGATTGTAAGTTTCCTGAGGCTTTCCCAGCCATGCTGAACTGTGAGTTAATTAAACCTCTTTCCTTTCTATTAATAAATGCCCAGTCTCAGCAATTCTTTATAGCAATATGGAAACAGACTAATACAAATTTAAAACCCAAAACTATAAAAACCCTAGAAGAAAATCTAGGCAATACCTTTCAGGCAAAGATTTTGTTATGAAAATGCAAAAAGCAATTGCAACAAAAGCAAAAATTGACAAATGGTATCTAATTAAATAAACGAATTTTGCAGAGCAAAAGAAACTATCATCAGAGTGAACAAAGTACAGAATTGGAGAAAATTTTTACAGTCTATCCATCTGACAAAGGTATAATATCCAGAGTCTACAAGGAACTTAATCAAACTACAGGAAAAACACAAACAACCCCATTAAAAAGTGGGCAAAGGATATGAACAGACACGTCTCAAAAGAAGACATATATGGAGGAGCAAACCCCAAAAATAGCTCAACATCACTGATCATTAGAAAAATGCAAATCAGAACCACAGTGAGATACTATCTCATGCCAGTGAGAATGGCGATTATTAAAAAGTCCAAAAATAATAGATGCTGGCAATGTTGTGGAGAAAAAGAAATGCTTTTACACTGTTAGTGTGAGTGTAAATTAGTTCAGCCATTGTGGAAGACAGTGTGGCAATTCCTCAAAGACTTAGAGGCAGAAATACCATTTGACCCAGCAATCCCATTACTGGGTATACACCCAAAGGAATATAAATCATCCTGTTATAAAGATGCATACACAGGCATGCTCACTGCAGCACTCTTTACAGCAGCAAAGACAGGGAATCAACCTAAAAGCCCATCAATGGTAGACTGGAAAAAGAAAATGTGGTACACATACACCATAGAATACTATGCAGCCATAAAAAGGAACAAGATTTTGTTCTATGCAGGGACATGGATGTAACTGGAAGCTGTTATCCTCAGCAAACTAACGCAAGAAAAGAAAACCAAACACTCCATGTTCTCACTTATAAGTGGGAGCTGAATGATGAGAACACATGGATAAATCAGGGGGAACGACACACACTGGGGGCCATTGGTGGTGGGATTAGGGGGAGGGAGGGCATCAGGAAAAATAGGTCATGGATGCTGGGGTTGATACCTACGTGATAGGATGATCTGTGCAGCAAACCACCATGGCTCACGTTTTACCTATGTAACAAACCTGCACATCCTGTACATGTACCCCTGAACTTAGGATAAAAAGTTTAAGAAAAAAAAGTAGTAGAAAGAATTTTATTAGTTTATTAAGTGTTATAAAGATCTAGGCACCATTTAAAGAACTTCACATATACTAATTTAATCCTCATAAAAGTTTATGTGGCAGGTGTTACCATTTGCTTCATTATACAGATGAGGAAAATGCAGTGCAGAGAGATTAAGATATTAATCCCAGATTAGCTATCTAACAAATTGAGCAGCCAGAATTCAAACTCAGGAAGTCTAGCTCCAGAGCTGGTACTCTTAATCTCTGTATTATGTTATCTTCTAACAAAATTACTAACACATTGACCGAACCCTCTATCTGGTCGTGAAGAAGTTTGAATCCAACCTATCCCGGCTTACAGGCTTGGATTGTTTGCAAAAGAGAAGGTAGAGCTGCTTCTCATAGTTAGCTTTTGGATAAAACAATATATTGGGCCTGATATAGTTTGAATATGTGTCCCCTCAAATCTCATGATGAAATGTAATCCCCAGTGTTGGGGGTAGGGCCTGGTGGGAGGTGTTTGGATCATGGGGGCAGATCATAAATGGCTATCATCATCCCCTTGGTGATAAGTGAGTTAATGTGAGATCTGGTTGTTTACAAGTGTGTGGCACCTCCCACTCTCTTTCCCTCTCTTTTGCCCCTGTTCTTGCCGTGTGAGAAGACTGGCTTCCCTCTTCACGTTCTGCCATAATTGAAAACTCCCTGAGGCTTCACCAGAAGCCAAGCAGATGCTGGCGTCATGCTTTCTGTACAGCCTGCAGAACCATAAGCCAATTAAGCCTCTTTTTAAAAAAATAAATAATCCAACTTCACGTATTCTTTTATAGCAGTACAAGAATGGTCCAACACAAGGCCATTCCATCTATTTTAGTTTCTGGGGAGTTGAGATGACAGAAGGCTCTAAATCCCCATTGGGCATCACCACATTAGGCCTGGCTGAGCAAAATTTCAAGCCCAGGCTTTCTTAGTAGGCTTTTAAATAAAGGGATAAGCTGCTCTCTAAATAAAGGAGCATAGAAGGAACCAAAAGAAGACCTGAAACTTGCCTATGCTATTCCTTTTTCCTCAGCATAAACTTGCAGGTATCTTAATAGAGGAAATCTGTTAGCATTTTGGCACACTATCCTAGGAAAATAATAACATTTATTAATGTTCTTTATTCCTATAAAAATGAAAATTTCTTTATGGAGATATGGGTGATATGAGACTTATGTTTCCATAAGGATGCCCAGAAAATACCCCAGAGTAAGCAGACTTCTTAGTTAGGCATAAATCTATGTAAGGTTATAAGAGTGAGAGTGATTATGGGCTTACTTAAAATGGATATGGTGGTTTCACTCTCCTAGCTTGTCTTCCTGTATTGTAGAAGCTAAAAGCTTAAATTATATAATTCCCAGACTTTATTGCAGTTAAAATTCTAGACATGAATTAGCTTCTGCCGATTAAATCCATTCACATACCATTAAGAACATGGAAATGTGGAGGGGGCGCTCTTCATTCCACCTGAGTGTTTCAACTGGCTGGTGTGATGGTATTTGCCAGCGAAGCTGGATGGAAGTGAGACAGTTGGGTCCCATGCTGCGAATTCTTGGATTTTGCTAGGGTAAGGGGTGGCTTCAAAGGTTTCCCTGGATCAACCTAGAGGATAATTAAATCAAAGCAAACTTTACAGGCAGCAAGATAAGGTAGAGAGCGAGTCAGATTTATTCCTTAGTTTTTGTAAGAAATTATAAAGGCTCAGATGGTTCTGTAGGAAGGTGTAGAAGGGGTATAGTTGAGGGCTTGTGGTTTTCCCTTGAAGTGTACCAAGGTACCAGGTAATTCAGCTACAGAAGACCTGGGATGACAAGTTTCAGGAAGAAGATGGATAGGGGTTATGACAAATGTTACAAAATGTCTACAGAGCCTTCCGGAACCAAGGTGCCTAATCAAGAGGGAATACAACTGAATCATAGCTGCCTGAGAGAAAAATATGGATCACAGATATATAACCTAAGCATATTATAGTGTCAGAAGTCAACAGAAGTCCTGAGGTAGTGCTAGTCAATTTCAACAGGCATCTGGTCCATGGGAAAATCTCAACTGGCTTGTCTTGAGTTGAGATGAGTGAGGTTACGAAATTTGATGCAAGTTCCTGAGCTCCCAAGCCCCATTTTGCTCTCACCAATGCTGTACACCTCACCCATATCCCAAAAGAGCAGAAGAGGGCTCTGGAAGACTAGAAGACTGTGCATTTTAACCTAAAAATTCTAAGTATCATCTAAAGGGAACACTTAAATTATTGCATCAGGCAAAGTTTACCACATAAGGCTAAAATTTAGATTTTCCTTTCCACCTGTTTCCCAGTAGGTGGATTATGATAATGATCAGATCAGATGAAGAGCATAAAGCTTCCACACTTTTTTCAGTGTGAGGGAAAAAAATATGAGTATCTTTCAGACTCTTCTGCATAGACTATATTTAGTTCATTCTATCTGCAGCCTTAATTACCTGCCCCCAATTCAAGAAATATGCAGTCCACAAAAATGGAAGTTTTTCATAGATTAAATATCTTGCTTCTTTATGAGGGAAGAGTTCTGAGCAGGGAAACAGAAATTTTTCAGCTTTCCCTGTTAAGATATAATGAAATCATTTTATTATTTGTTTTAACTCTGTAGAATACTTAGAACCTCAGATTAAGCCATATATTCAAATATATGTACAATGACAATAAGGTTAAATCTACATTGATTTTTGAATAAATTGTGACATGACTCATCTGGGTCAACATGGATAATCAGCAACTCAATGTATATTCTTTGGGTGTCCCTCCCCCACAATCTCCTGCTCCCACCACCTCCATCATAATGGCTGCAGGTAATGGATTCTTGTAAAAGGCTATCTGTGGTTCACAGACTTGCCTGGGGTGGGTAAGCACTAAATGCACCCTTCGTCAGCTAACATAAGGCTCATTCACTCAGCTTAGCTTCTTTCCCAGCCTCCCAGCTTGGTGCAGTGTAATCCCCCTTTCCTCCTTATTTATTTTTTAAGATTTCCTATAATCTACATACATATGTTCTTTTCTTAAGGTAACAATTGTTTTTCAGATCAAAAAAGAAAAAGTTTTCAATCTATTGATTACAGTAAAACTCACTAATCTTTTTGTTGCATAAATGTGTTTATATGTACATCTATGTCCTAGTTTTAGCATTTCTGCCCTTATTCATTTTAATATCCTTTAAAAAGTGACTCCTGTTTTTTCTTTTGACCTGCAAATAGCTTTGATTACTTTTTCTTTGCATATGTTAGTGGACTCCATAAGGAGATCATCCTGCATAGGCACCTGTACCATGTTTAGGGACATTCAGCTATTAGTTAATTAGCCTACAGTCTCATGAGTATTTATAATACTTGTAATATGGTAAATTCATGTGTATTAGAGCTGGTGAGCATGAGTCATCCTTTACCCTAAGTTTGAAATCTACTTCCCTGGTGTGGCAGGCCAGGCCTCACTAATATAGGCCTCCCTAACAACCGTTTCAGTACTGAGTAGTTAAGTTAAATATTAAAAGTTAAAAATGCCAGGGCCCTTATACAAAGGCTGGAATGCAACAAAAGCCCACCAAGAATCTTGCCTATGCTTTTCCTGGGCCTTAAAGCATGACAAAATAATGAAGGAATTCTTAACAGGACCCGTTTAGGATTAAACAAGTTTTACTGGGGATCTGAAGAAACTCCTCAGGCCTCCACATACAAGTTGATTAGGGGTCTGAAAGAATACCCAAACCTCTGTGATTTAACAGGAAACAAGATAAGGGTAATCACCCTACCACCTGAACCCCTTTAGACTAAGTAAATTTACTGAGGCTCTAGAGGAAGGTCTTCAGGACTGAGACCTTATAGATTAAAAGAAGTTAATCACTTATGTCTTTAGATGAATGCAGACTTACACATAGACTTATAGCTTAGGAGGTATATAAGCTCTGGAAAACTTTGTGTTTTGAGTTGGTCTGGTGATAATTTCCAGGTCTTCTCCCTGTAACTGGGTTACAGGAATAAAACTTTCTTCCTCCCCAGTTTGTCTGCATCTTGTTATTGGGACACGAGAAACAGCCCGACCTTCAGTTTGGTTCAGGAACACTGGGACTCTGTTTTGAAAGAGCACTGTGAAAAAATCTCCTCTTTTGTGGAACAGTTATTTAAAAACAACCAACCAAATGGAGATTACTTAAGAGAAATGTGTGTTGAGGACATAATTCCCTACAGCCCTAGTAATAGTGGGATTTTGTTGACATGCTTAGAAATGTCGGAGAAATGTTGGCACTTGTATCATATCCTCCCTGGTTATGTTGGTCCTACCACTGCCAACATGCTACAAGTCATGGGCACTCTGCATTGCTCAATGGATTGATTGAATTCTTCCCTCATTTAGTCAGTCAGTCTGCAAACAATGATGACCTCCTGGGTTTTATCCAGATCAAATGCTAAGCACTCTAGGACCGAATGCACAACAATGAATCCTGTAGCTTTAGTTCTCAAAAAACTCTGCAGTCTAATGGTATAAACAAACACACTAGGGGTTTCCAAAGCCAGCTGTGCATACGTATAGGTTGTACTAAACTATCCAATAGAAAAAAGATTTATGTTTATATTTTTACTAAAAATTAAGATACATATTAATTTACTGATAGTCAATGGTCACATGTCACTAAGGTACAAGTTTTCCTTAAGAAAGAGTGGAACTTCTGCAATATGGAAAGACTAGAGGCTTGCATTCTCACCTGTTTATTCACGTTCAATTTATTTTTGTGCCTGTAAGCAGAGAACAAATTATAAAGTGACTTGCATCATACAAATTTACACTGATGATTTTAAGAATCCCTGAGATTTAAATCATAAAGAAACATTATCAAATTTGTATTCAGAACTTTCTATAACAGTGTAATGGAGGGCATTTTGGAGTATTGGAACAAGATAACCCATGAGAAAGCTACAGGACTCTGTTTTACTTAAGTTCCATAGCACTTAGAACAATTTATATTTATTGTATTTTATTTTTGTTTGCTTGTTTTTGCCTGCTTTCTCTAGTATATGGCAAACTCCATGAAGGTAGAAACAAACTACTCTACCTTGTCTCATTCATATCCTAGTACCTAGCACAATGTCTGGCACAAAGAAGGGGTTAAATCAATATTTGCAGAGTGAATGAATGAAGTGGAGGGAGAAGATATTTGAGAGATATTTAGGATATGTAAACATATGCATTGTATAAGATATCTTCGAGACACTTGTCTTCAAGTGGGTATAGCAATTGTGGCCTCAGTGAGGTGTCTGAAGAAGATTAAGTAAAATTACATAGGAAAAGATCCCGGTAGAAAGTAGGACACAGTCATTTCTTTCAGTTCACTGCTATTTTCTCCAAAGCACATTTCAAACAGCTCCAAATATTGTACAAGTAGAGTGACCATACAAATTTATTATCTAAACTGTAACTCTTTTCAGAAAGTAAACTGTCAAAGTAGAAAGGACAAAGATTAGAATCATCATTGAGATTGTTTGGTTTAAAATAAATGGTTATCTTATGGGTAAAGGATAATCAATTCAAAATAACTTCTGCTCTTCCAAATTAATAATGCTGTGAGTTGTTCTGTTGATTAGAAAGAAAAAGGCAAACATGTTTTTATGGGTGTATCTTGTTGAAAGTATAATCTACACATGCCAAATAAATGTGAAACAAAGGGATGAGCAGAGTTATCAGTGCTGGAATAAGAATAATATTTATACATACTTTGTTCTTCATAATAATTACTACAATTTGCTGTTTATTTCCCACTTACTTGTTTAAAGTTTTTGCTCCCACAGAGCTGTAAGCACCATGAACACAGGGAGCATGTCCATTTAGTTTACCACAGGTCCTGGTACATGGTATCCAAAATAAAATATCAGTCAGGTGAACAGAAAGATTCACTATAAGGTTTTTTCTAACAGTGGTTCTGCCACCTATTGGCTTTGAGATTCTGGATAGTTACTTCAACTCTCTGAGCCCCATTTCCTTCAGTGCAAAGTGGAGATAAATTGTTCATCATGCTGGTATAAGGATTAAATAAAAACAATGCTTAAAACACGAATCCTAGTACAGCCACATAATATATGTTCAATAAATGTTACCTGTTAGTAGGGCCTGTTTGAGGAAGTCAAATGAAAATTAAGACAAAGAGTTTTGCAGAATGTTTATATTTGCAGGGACTTTTCGGGAACACACAGAAAACACACAATAATTGCCTCACTTAGAGTTGAGATTCTGACTTGCAGCTTTGTACTAGTGACTTTTCTGTGGACGATATATTCATCAGAGATAAATTACCTCCGACTTCAGTTGGACAGAGTAGGGGGCTCCACAGTGGTGGAGATCAATAGATAGGGGTGGCCAGAGGCTTTAGTGCTGGGCCGATTTAATGAGTCTTGGAAAGAGTTGTATTAAAAGCTTTTAGGGGAAAGCTCCCTGTTGCTGCTTTTTGTGCTCTGTCTAGTACTTTAATGAATGCTGCTATAAAGAGTGTTTTATCTGTGCATTATGAGCCCAGGTTTGACTGTTCAGGCTCTCAGAAGGATTTTAGCTGTCTTGGGATAAGATTTTATGAAGGGAAGAAAAACTCATATAGAAATATGATTTTCATAATGAGTACTAATCTGAAGAAATTAACAGCAATCACTGCTATTAAATCCCCAAATCAGAAATTTTGGACTGATTAAAAATATGCACCAAACAACAGAATTTCACACCAGATTTTGATAGTATACTTATCTTTGTATTATTATTAACACTTTGGGCTGGATTATGGATTTGTTCTCCATGATATGTAAAAAAGCTTTGGGAACTTAAAACACTAGTAAAATTCTGTTTCTTCAACGTCACTCATATCTTTTGAATCCCAATGCTTACCCTTTATAATTACATGTGATATGTTATTGAATATTGATTCAATTTTAAAAATGTGAGGGTAATATTTGTACCAAATGCACATTAACATAACTTGACCGGCTTCTAGAGTGGAATGACATTTCAAAATAGCAAAGCAGAAGGCACTTCCTTTACATGTGTCTAAACCTCACAGTGTCATACATACAGTACACAATTTGCTTTGTGAGAATTTTTCTATTTCATCTTAGATTTTTCTTCTGGGTTTTAAAAATAATTATACTTATATGTGGAGTTAGCACTTTAGCAGAGATTTAAAGCCCGTTTCGATACCTTCTTATGATAAGCTTAATAAGGCTAGGAAAGGAAGTGTAGTACTGAATGTATTGAATCCATTGAAAGTGTTCCCCCTCTCCTTTCCTATGAGTTGTTTCAAAAAGCATAAGATCCAGAGCCATTAGCAGGTGCAACCCAGTTAAATTCTTTGGTAGAAGTGGATTATAGGGGGATGATTTCTGAAGATATTACTGATAAATCGAAATTTTCAAACTAAGTTAAAATATATTATTACATTCTGCTTTTATTAATAGCCTGTACAGGCCAGGCCCAGTGGCTCGTGCCTGTAATCCTAGCACTTTGGGGGGCTGAGGCAAGGGGATCACCTAAGGTCAGGAGTTCAAGACCAGCCTGGCCAACATAGTGAAACCCCGTCTATATTAAAAATACAAAAATTAGTTGGGTGTGCTGGCCCATGCCTGTAGTTCCAGCTACTTGGAAGGTTGAGGCAGAAGAATCGCTTAAACTATTAAAAATACAAAAATTACTGGGGTGTGCTGGCCCATGCCTGTAGTTCCAGCTACTTGAGAGGTTGAGGCAGAAGAATCACTTAAACCAGAAAGGCCAAGGTTGCAGTGAGCTGAAAACCCACTACTGTACTCCAACATGGGTGACAGAGTGAGACTCTGTCTAAAAAAAATAAAAGCCTGTACAAATGTAAACCATATACATACAGTTATTATATCTCAAAATATTATTTATTTGAAAAGATCAATTTCTGAAATATTGTATTTGCTTTATAGATTTATTATGGTAGTGAATTTTAATTCATTGATTCATTTCATTTTGCTTTCTTATCATTATCCTGTAGAAAGATGGTAATAACATCATTTTTAAAATTTGTTCATTCACTAATGTTATTTATTCATTTGCTAGGTTACACATACTTTCATTGAGCATTTATTATGAGCTTTGATTGAGACCATAAAAACGAATAAAACAATGGCTGCTTTCCATAACTCGCTTTGTGGTAAGGGGAGAGTCAGTGAAATAAACTGAATATTACCAGACACTGATAAGAAGTTTGTGTAGCTTCACAAAAGTTTACTGAAATGACTAAATATGTGCTTGATACAGTTTGAATACATGTCCTTGCCAATCTCATGTTGAATTCTAATCCCCAACGTTGGAGGTGGGGCCTGGTGGGAGGTGTTTGAGTCATGACAGCTGATCCCTTATGGATTGGTGCTGGTTTCCTGATGGTCAGTGAGTTCTTGGGAGATTTGGTTGCTTGAAAGTGTGTGGCATCTTCTCCTTTGCATCCTCTTGCTTCCACTCAGGCCCTGTAACATGCCTGTTCTTACTTGGACTTCTGCCATGTGTAAAAGCTCCCTATGGCCTCCCCAAAAGCCAAGCAGATGTTGGTGACAAACTTGTACAGCCTGCAGAACTGTGAGCCAATTAAACCTCTTTTCTTTATAAATTACCCAGTCTCAGGTATTTCTTTTTTCCTTTTATGTTTTATCCTCTCAGGGAGGAAGGTTTTATAGCAGTACAAGAACAGCCTAACACAGTGCTTTTAAAAATAGCATTTTCCATTTTTGTTTTCTGATTACAAAACTAACATATCAATTTTAAGAAATTCATATTTTTAGTATTTTTGTGTATACACTTCCCATCTTTTATCCGCATGAAATTATATCTGTACGTGTTTTACACATCTGAGTATATACTGCTTAGTGCCTGTTTTTGTGAGTTTTACTTAACACTCTACCATAAATATTTTCCCATGTCAATATTTATTATTTTATAATTTTAATTTTAATAGATATTCTTTGCTCCATTATTAGATGTACCATAATTTAGTTCAATTCTTCCCAATTGGTTATTTAAAGATTTTTAAAATGCCATTGTAAATAAAGTTCCAATGAAAAATTTATAAACAAATCTGATTATTTCCTTAGAAAAATCTCCTAGACCTTGAATGGTTATTTATTTATTTATTTATTTATTTATTTATTTATTTATTTATTTATTTATTTATTTGAGATGGAGTCTTGCTCTGTAGCCCAGGCTGGAATGCAGTGGTGCAATCTCGGCTCACTGCAAGCTCTGCCCCCCAGGTTCATGCCATTCTCCTGCCTCAGCCTCCTGAGTAGCTGGGAGTACAGGCACCCGCCACCACTGCCAGATAATTTTTTGTATTTTTGGTAGAGACGGGGTTTCACCGTGTTAGCCAGGATGGTCTCGATCTCCTGACCTCATGATGCGCCCGCCTCGGCCTCCCAAAGTGCTGGGATTACCGGCATGAGCCACCGCGCCCAGCCTAAATAGTTATTTATTAACGTATTCATATTTAAAGTATCATATTTATATAGATAAATGTTCTCAGAAATTGTGCATTATATAAGGCTGCCCTGCATTTTTACACTTTACCATTCTTTTTGGTCTTCTCTGTTTTGATGAGTGAACAAGTAGCATTGAATATTTTCCATTTTTATTAGCCATGTGTTCTACTCATTAGTGACTTACAATTAATGACTTTTACCTGTTTTTTAATTTCAAAGACCTCAGAGTTCTAGTTTTGTAAAATAGTTGGTTATACTAGCTTTTTAAACCTTCTACCTTTATATTTGTGATAAAATAATAAATAAATAATGAGAATGGTTGACCTTATCAAGCATGCAAGAAAGGGAAACTTTATTTACCAGAAGCAGAGAGGTAGCTGAGAGGCAAACAATGATTATGCCAGCCGATGCTATGGCAGGCAAAATGTGACGGTGATTGTGTACAGGATACTGCATTGCCACGCAATTCAACTTCTATGGTCTTGCTGTGGAATCAGACTGGTTACAAAAGGCAACACTTAAACTGGGTTTTGCCTTGACTCTGGGTGGCACAGAACATCTATTTTGAGAACTCAAAATCCAAGTTTGTGCTTACAATTAATTTGGAGTCCAATTTAAGCTACTTGGGTATTAAAACACATGCACACACACCACACACACTGAGAAATCAACATGGGAATTGGTCTCTGGCCGCTGATACATCTCTGGTGTCTGTTGGAATCAAATGCAAAGCTTTCTGGGGAGACACTTCAAAAACCAAGATGCACAGAATTTCCATAATAACAGCATGCTTTGCATAAGATAAGATAATATAAAAAATGACAAAACGCTAAATGAAACAATCCACCGTGAATAAAACTTAGGAAAACAAGAGAAATAACACCTACAAAACATGAGATAATAGAATAATACTATTACAGGGATTGTAAAGTGAAATATTTAAAACTATTGATGTGATGAAATAAGTTATAGAAAACAAACGAAGAGGACAGGAGATTGGTTTAAAAACAAAAACAAATTCAGTTTGAAAAGGTACAAAATACACAGTCTAAATACTTAAAAAGAAACAAATCATCATTAAAAAAATGGACAATCTAAACAGCAGATTGGAGATCACTAAAGAGTGAGAGAGTAAGTGAGCTAGATGAGAAATCTGTTGTGGGAAAAAACTATAATACAGTACAGAAAGACAAAGAGATAGGGAGTGCGTTCAACTTGGGTTAATAAGAATTCCAGGAAGAAGTAAAACGAATGGTTCAGAATTTTTGAGAATTAATAAAAGTCATATATCTCCAATCCTAAGCTATGCAATTTCCAGGAATAATAATAGTAATAATTCTAGGAATTACATCAAAGAAAAAGAGAAATTTTAACAATCAAAAAAATGCAAATTCATTACAAAGGACCAATAATTAGACTAAAACCAGACTTTTTTTTTGTTATACTTTAAGTTCTAGGGTACATGTGCACAACATGCAGGTTTGTTACATAGGTATACATGTGCCACGTTGGTTTGCTGCACCCATCAACTCATCATTTACATTAGGTATTTCTCCTAATGCTATCCCTCCCCCAGCCCCCCGGCCCTGGACAGGCCCCAGTGTGTGATGTTCACTGCCCTGTGTCCATGTGTTTTCATTGTTTAACTCCCATCTATGAGTGAGAACATGCAGTGTTTGGTTTTCTGTCCATGTGATAGTTTGCTTAGAATGATCGTTTCCAGCTTCATCCATGTCTCTGCAAAGGACATGAACTCATCATTTTTTAAGGCTGCATAGTATTCCATGGTGTATCTGTGCCACATATTCTTAATCCAGTCTATCACTGATGGACATTTGGGTTGGTTCCAAGTCCTAGCTATTGTGATTAGTGCCACAATAAACATACATGTGCATGTGTCTTTATAGTAGCATGATTTATAATCCTTTGGGTATATACCCAGTAATAGGATGGCTAGGTTAAATGGTATTTCTAGTTCTAGACCCTCGAGGAATTGCCACATTGTCTTTCACAATGGTTGAACTAATTTTACACTCCCAACAACAGTGTAAAAGTGTTCCTATTTTGCCACATCCTCTCCAGCATCTGTTGTTTCCTGACTGTTTAATGATTACCATTCTAGCTGGCATGAGATGGTATCTCATCGTGGTTTTTGGCTAGGGCAATCAGGCAAGAGAAAGAAATAAAGGGTATTCAATTAGGAAAAGAGGAAGTCAAACTGTCTCTGTTTGCAGATGACATGATTGTATATTTAGAAAACCCCATCATCTCAGTCAAAAATCTCCTTAAGTTGATAAGCAACTTCAGCAGTCTCAGGATACAATATCAATATGCAAAAATCACAAGCATTCCTATACACCAATAATAGACAAACAGAGAGCCAAATCATGAGTGAACTCCCACTCACAATTACTACAAAGAGAATAAAATACCTAGGAATCCAACAAGAGATGCGAAAGACTTCTTCAAGGAGAATTACAAGTCACTGCTCAACAAAATAAAAGAGGACACAAACAAATGGAAGAACATTCCATGCTCATGGATAGGAAGAATCAATATTGCGAAAACGGCCATACTGCCCAACGTAATTTACAGATTCAATGCTATCCCCATCAAGCTACCACTGACTTTCTTCACAGAATTGAAAAAAAAAAAACTGCTTTAAAGTTCATGTGGAACCAAAAAAGAGCCTGCATAGCCAAGACAATCCTAAGCAAAAAGAACAAAACTGGAGGCATCACGCTACCTGACTTCAAACTATACTACAAGGCTACAGTAACCAAAACGCATGATACTGGTAGAAAAACAGATATATAGACCAATGGGACAGAACAGAGGCCTCAGAAATAACAGCACACATCTACAACCATCTGATCTTTGACAAAACTGACAAAAACAAGCAATGGGGAAAGGATTCCCTATTTAATAAATGGTGCTGGGAAAACTGGCTAGCCATATGTAGAAAGCTGAAACTGGATCCCTTCCTTACCCCGTATATAAAAATTAACTCAAGATGGATTAAAGATTTAAATGTAAGACCTAACAGCATAAAAACCCTAGAAGAAAACCTAGGCAATACCCTTCAGGACATAGGCACAGGCAAAGACTTCATGACTCAAACACCAAAAGCAATGGCAACAAAAACCAAAATAGACAAATGGGATCTAAGTAAACTAAAGAGTTTCTGCACAGCAAAAGAAACTATCGTCAGAGTGAACAGGAAACCTACAGAATGGGAGAAAATCTTTGCAATCTACCCATCTGACAAAGGGCTAATATCCAGAATCTACAAAGAATTTCAACAAATTTACAAGAAAAAAAACCCATCAAAAAGTGGGCAAAGGATATGAACAGACACTTCTTAAAAGAAGACATTTATGCATCCAACAGACATATGAAAAAATGGTCACCATCACTGGTCGTCAGAGAAATGCAAATAAAAACAGACTTTCAACCTCAACCATAGAAGCTGAAAAATGGTACAGTTAGAGGTTGGTGCAAAAGTGATTGCAGTTTTTGCCATTGAAAGTGATAGAAAAACTGAAATTACTTTTGCACCAGCCTAATACTTCGAAGTGCTAGAGTAGAAAAAAAGCCATTAGCATAGATGCCTAAAACTATGTAAACTATCCTTCAAGAATGAATTCCAAATGATGTTTTTGGCAAACAGAAACAAAGTGCCACTTGCAGGACCTACTAGAATTATAAAGTATGTTCTTCATTAAGAAAGAAGTTGAACCCAGAAGGAAGGAATAATAGTCAAGAGGCAATGTTGAATGAAGAACTGACAAGTATATAGATAAATCTAAATTTGTATTAACTATAAAATCAATATTAATAATAACCAATTCGAGTGGTTAAAAACAAAGTACGCCTAATTTATAGACAATAATGAAAAATGGGAATGAAGAAGATTTGGATTTTAAGAAGGTGCAAAAAGGATTAACTTTATCTTTAGCTATTTCAAATATATATGTTAAACATTTAAGAGTAATAACTGAAAAAAATAGAAGTGATATTCAGAACTTTCATACCAGTAAAACTTGAAAAAGGGATTAGAAAAATGTCATTGATCCAAGAAATTAAAGGAAATGAAAAAGAAGCACAGAAAGGACATTGTGATTAATCATCACATATTATGATAGGCATGTATCTGAATATCAGCAATCACATTATTATAAACTTAAAAGAAACTTGCTAGCTAAAACTAGACACTGTCAGACTGCATACCTATATGTTTATACCCAGGTCTATGTGATTAACAGAAGATGCAATTTAAAAAATAATGACTGGAAGGACTGAAATGAAAGTAAAAGGATCAGAAAAAATGTACAAGGCAAGTATTGACTAAAATGAAGCAGGTGTGGTTACATAAACAAAACAAAAATTTAAGGCAGAATTCTTTAATAGGAATAAAGAAGTAGGTCATTGAGAAATAGATCAATTCATCAGAAAGATGCAATAGTACTGACCTCATAGACAGCTCACAATACAGCCTTAAATATAGAAAATCAAAACTGACATAATCACAAAGAGGAACTGAAAATACCCAGTCAGATATTTTAACCCACCTCTCTCAAATATTGACAAATGAAGTGCACACAAAGCGATGTCTGAACAAAACTTGCATAACAAACCGAATCTAAGTGGACATATATGAACATCCTTGGAACAATTATAGAATGTTTAGTCTATTTAAATTTGCAAGAAATGAGGACAGAACAATTGACCACCTTATAGGCCCAAAGCAAGTATTTGTAAATGAAAAGAAAAAAAGCATATCATGTAGTTCGTGTTCTAAGACACTGATGCAATAAAGTTGAATTAATTGCTAAGAATTGACATAAATGCACAGAAGTAGGAACTTGTGTATTGCTGGTGAGGGTAGAAGTTTTTATAACTATGTTAGAAGACCGATTTTAGGTGTCAGTACCTATTAAAGCTGACATTATACACCACCTGTGCCACTAATTTTACTTCTGCACAGAGGGAGAATTGACCAGTATTATTCATGGCAGCTCTGTAGGTAACGGCAAAAAAAAGTGAACAGTTAAGTTCACTGTTCCTTAGTAGGGAACTGGGCTAACCTATTTTTTTAGTACAATAGATTACTGGGCAAAAATTCAAATGAATAAATTGTATCTACATGTGTGGATATGAATAACTCCAAAACATAAGCATTATTGGAACGAAGAAAGTTACAATTATTGTATACGTTGTCTTAACATTTACATTATTGAAACAGTTTTGGATATGTATACAAACTGAGACAAGTATAAAAACATTTATTGGAATGATGGCATGCATACTAACCGTGGTAATGACTGTCTCTGAAGAAGAGGAAGTGATAAGGGCTGTGTGAATTGGAGTTTCCCTTAAAGCTCTAATGCTTCCCCCAGCCCCCTATACTGTCAACAATAAAGAAATCGGAAACAAATATGAGAAAAATGGTAACATTTTAAAAAATGAGTGATAAGTACATGGGTCCTATTTCCTGTAAACACAGGAAATCTGTTATCTATATTTTCCTATAAATTGAAGAAATATGAAATACATAAAAATTTATAGCAATTAACTTAAAATATGTATTTGTAAGCACTCTGTATTAAATTGTCATGTGTCAAAAATATTATAAATACTTTTCTTAACTTGCCTAATTTTGTTTTCAGTACTTTTAAACATTGAGAAGTTTTAACTTTTTCATTAAATCTATCATTTGCATTTTTATTAGTTCTACACTTACTTTTATACTTATGAAATTCTTTTCATCTCCAGGAATCAATAAGCATTGAAGTTTATTTTATTCTAGTTCTTTTTTTTTTGACCTTCAACTTAGTACATTAACTAGAATTAAGTTTACTCTCACTTATGTGGTAGGTATCTCTAAATTCCAGTTTTATATTGAATTTCAATAATTATTCAATATCTCTGAATCATATTCTAAATGATCCTTTCATTCTCACTGACTAGAAATGAACTTTTCACATACACTAATTTTATATTATCTCATATGCTAGCTTTTATTTTTAAGATTTCATATTCTATGTCTCAATATCTGGTAATAGCTTTCTTCCTGTCCTCTCCTTCAGCTCCCAACTATGCATATGTTTAATATTTTTTGTCTTGGCTAGTCTCAAACATTTTTCTTACTGATGAACTCTAAAATCATTTTTGTTAGGTTCCAAATAAAACATTAAAATTGTGACTGGAATTGCACTGACTCTGTAAGTTAATTTGAGAAAGAACTGGCATTTTTCCATAAGTAACTAAATTTTCCATTTAGTAACATATTACATTTCAGCATTTATTTAAGTTTTACTTTTGAGACTCAATATTTTTCTCATTAGCTCTAAAAAATTTCTAAATTTCCTATATCTTAACATTTTTGTTAACTATTTCTTTTTGTTTTTCTGTTACTATTTAGTTATATTTTTATGATTATTTGTAGCATAAAAGAAAGCTATTGTTTTGCATATTTACTCTGTATCTGGACATTGCATAACATCCTCACACACTTGGTTTTTCTAGCTTGGCTTTAATATCTTTTGAAAATACCAGTAGAGTGGTTTTATTTTATTATTTTGTATTATTGTTTTTTTCTTTTTTAACGTGTATTTTAGATTCAGGGTATACGTGTGCAGGTTTGTTATAAAGGTATATTGCATGATTCTAAAGTTTGGGGTATGATTGGACCTGTCACCCAGGTAGTGAGCATAGTACCAAATAGGTAGGTTTTCAACCCTTTCCTCCTTCTCATCCTCCCCTGTCTTACAGACCCCAGGGTCTATTGTTCTCATCTTTAGGTTAATGTGTACCCAGTGTTTAGCTCCCACTTATAAGTGAGAACATGTGACATTTAGTTTTCTTTTCCTGTTTTAGTTTTCTTAGGATAATGGCTTCCAGCTTCATCCATGTTGCTACAAAGGACATGACTTCATAGTCATGGCTGGGTAGTATTCCATGGTATATATGTATATTTTCTTTATCTAGTCCACCATTGATGGGCTCCTGAGTTGATTCCCTCCCTGTCTTAGCTATTTTGAATAGTGCTGCAATGAATATATAGGTGCATGTGTCTCTTTAGTAGAAAAATTTATTTTCCTTGGGGAATATACCCAGTAATGGGATTGCTGGGTTGAATGGTAGTTCTATTTTTAGTTATTTGAGAAATCTCCAAATTGCTTTCCAGAGTGGCTGAACTTATTTACATCTCCCCAACAGTGTACAAGCATTCTCTTTTTGCCATAACTTTGCTAACATTTGTTGTTGTTGGTTTTATGACTTTTTAATAATAGCTATCCTGACTGGTGTGAGATGGCACTAAAGAGCTTCTGCATGGCAAAATAAATTATCAACAGAGTAAACAGACAACCTCCAGAATGGGAGAAAATATTAACAAACTATGCGTATGACAAAGGTCTAAGTCCAGAATGTCCAAGGTACTTAAACAAATCAACAAGCAGTAAACAAACAATCCCATTTAAAAGCAAGCAAAGTACATGAACAGACACTTCTCAAAAGAAGACGTACAAGCAGCCAACACATGAAAACATGCTCATCATCACTAATCATCAGAGAAAGGCAAATTATTTTCTATTATTTCACTTCAGCTATACCAGGGGTCTTCAAAAAGTTCATGGAAAATGCATATTATGAAAAACTATGCATAGATTTCAAACTAGTTTGAGGCCCTAAGAAGGGCAAGATACCAGTTTGAAAAGAACCTCTATCAGAGCAACACGAATTCTGCTAAAATTGAAGAAAGAAAAAACATCAAATTTATGGTGAAGTTTTGGTAAAAAGATGGTGAAATGGTGATGCTTTACAGAAAGCTTATGGAGAAAATGCCCCAAAGAAATCAGTAGTTTATAAATGGATAACTTGTTTTAAGAAAGGACTAATGACATTGAAGATGAAACACACAACAATAGACTATCCACATTAATTTGCAAGAAAAAATTCATTTTTTTCATGCCCTAATTGAAGAGGACTGATGACTAACAGCAAAAACAATCCCCAACACCATAGACATCTTAAATGGTTCAGTTTACACTATTCTGACTTAAAAATTAAAGTTGAGCAAGCTTTCCACTCAGTGGATATCAAAATGGTTGTGCTCAGATCAGCTGCAGACAAGAGCAGAGCTTTCAATGGAAACTTTAAACAAGTGGGATAAGATCCTGAAGCATTTCTTTGAAGAATTATGACAGGAGGTGAAACATAGTTTTACCACTATGATCCTGAGGACAAGGCACAATCAAAGCAATGGCTACCAAGAGGTGGAGGTGGTCCAGTCAAAAAGCAAAAGGAGACCATCCAGAGCAAAGGTCATGGCAACAGGTTTTTGGGGCGCTAAAAGCATTTTGGATGTTGACTTTCTGGAGAGCCAAAGAACAATAGCATCTGTTTAAATGAGAGTGTTTTGAGAATGTTAGCAAAAGCTTTAACAGAAAACACCCAGGAAAGCTTCACCAGAGAGTCCTTCTCCACCATGACAGTGCTCCTGCTTATTCACAAGGACAATTTTGTGAGAGTTTCGATGGGAAATCATTAGGCATCTACCTTACAGTCCTGATTTGACTCCTTGTGACTTTTTTTTTTTTTTTTTTTTTTTTTTTTTTTTTTTTTTGCTAATCTTAAAAAATCTGTAAAGGACACCCATTTTTCTTCAGTTAATAATGTAAAAATAAAAAAACAAAAAACAAAAAAACTGCCTTGACATGATTAAATCACCAGGACCCTCAGTTCTTTATGGATGGATTAAATGGCTGGTATCATCACTAACAAAAGTGTCTTGAACTTGGAACTTATGTTGAGAAATAAAATTTATATTTTTATTTCTATCTTTTATTTTAATTTTTCCATGAACTTTTTGAAGTCCCCTCATACTTTTATTATGCCTTGTTGAGAGATTTTAGACTAATAGTAAATATTTGTAGTAATAGTGGGCATCCTTCTTGTATTACTAACTTAAATATGTGATGTCAGCTATTGGCCAGAAATATATATTATTATTTTTCTGAGAAATTAATGTTAAATTCATAGTTTATTGAAAAATTTTGATCCAGCATGAATAAGTTAGATTTTATGATATTAATTCAGATTTTCTGATTTTGATTTTTAAGATATGGTAATCAGCGTACTTTGCTCACCACCCACATTTCAACCTAAAATATGACTGTTTTCTTTTCTCTTTTCTTTAAGAAACCAGATATTATTACAGGTGAGTTTTCTCAATGTTAAAACAGTTTAAGTGCATCAGTTTGGGGAAAAATGCTTGACTTGTTGATGACCATACTCACTAACTTCTTTGATTGTCAGGTACAAAAAAATTCCATCAAATATTTAAGGAAAACATTAACGGTTTGGGAAAATCATTATTTTAGAAACTTTTTATTAATATTAATAATATATTATACACTATGCATTATGCAAGGCACTATGAGGAACACAGACATAAAAATTAAATTGTGAAACAATAATGAATTTTCTTAGGCTTACTGTGTTTAAAAAAGAATAGAAGAAAAAAATTCCAACAGATCTATAAAATGGAATTTCCTGGACTGAAAAATCATTGAGCTTATCTAAAAAAAGTGTTTCTTTTATAGACTACACTTTGATTATAAAGGTCTTATTCCTTATGCATAGAAAACCAGCAGAGATGATTATTCCAAATATAGCATTAAATGTCTAATATTTTTAAAACAGAAAGAATACATGAAAATTGTATACAGAGAATTATCTACCTCCTGCTATTGGCAGTTTCCTGGTTTATTAATGTGTCATTGCTGATTTTCTGTATAATAAGGCACACTTGACTTTGTTTGATTGGTTGATTCATTGCTAAAATAGTCCCACAGACACTGAACTGTGATAGACAGTTTGGAGAGTCTGGCCACTCTCTATGTAACAGCATCCAGCACCATGACTAGGATACCTTCTCTCTCACATACACACACGTATAAATTGTTTCTTATTAAAGAATATATTCCCAAGTAGGATATTGAATTATAATAATAGAATTGTAAAGTAAGTCAATTTCTGCATTTTGAAGATGCAGAAACTGAGGTTCAAGGAGGTTAAGCAATATCCCTAAGATGATATAACTACATAGAAGGTTCTCTACAGTGGAAATAATCCTCTGACTGCTTGTCCAGTACTTTCTCAGCCACACCATACCAGTGAATAGTAGAGGCAGGCTGTTAGTTTTTAAAATTTGAATTATGATTCAAAAAAGAAGGAACTAAGTTTATTTACTGGTTTTTGGAGTCTCCTTATGTAAGTATTCCATTCTGGTGAAAGCTATACCAATGGTGGTTAGGTAAATTACCAAAGACAGTCTCTGCGCTACACAGAATTTGTGAAGTGAGAATCTATCTCAGACTTGAATCTGCTGAAAGCTTTATATTTGACAGATGGTTTGAATTTATATTGAAAGTTTGGAGAGAGAGAAAGAATGAGAGAGAGGAGAGAGAAGAAGAGAAAAAGGGGGAATGGAAAAAGAGAGGAAGAAAGGAAGGGATAAAAGAAGAGAAAAAATCTGGCATTGGAAGCATTTTTAAGAACTGGATATTAGGTACAATACATCATTTCAGAAATAACTGTTAGAAAGTTATCTAATGCATGGAGAAGCTGTATTTACTGTTGAACTCCATTTACTTTAAAACCCATATTGTAATAATTTTTGGATTATTTTACATTTTTATTTGTAATTTAGTGTGTTCTTCTTTGTTAGCAGGCGACCATCTATCTTTATTCTCTTAATGTTCAACTAAACAGAGATACAGCTCAAAGGATACAAACAGGATGTTAGTCAAAGGATACAAAATTTCAGTTAGACTGAAGGAATAAATTCAAAATATCTATTGTACAGCAAGGTGACTATACTTCATATCAATGTATTGTGTACTTGAAAATTGCTGAGAATAGATTTTAAGTGTTTACACTACAGATAAATATGTGAGGTAATGCATAAGTTAATTAGATCGATTTAACTATTGCACAATATATATATTTCAAAACATCATATTGTACACACATATTTGTACAGTTTTTGTCAATGAAAAAAGAAAGAATAATAAGAAAAAGTAATAATAAATGAAGGCTTGAGGACTTGTGATATCCATTCAGATTTTTCCATCTGTGCAGGCCAGGCGTATTTGATGTTTTGGTGGGAGTGGTTTTTAGATGTACGATATTGCCTTGTGATTGCTGTGGTCATGTGCAGAAGACATCATTTTAGACCGAAAAATTTTATAATAAAAATCATTACATATTAAATAAATGCTTCACCACTTTAAATTTCCAGTTGAGTTGGAGTGATTTTTTTCTGTTCTGTTTTCTTTTTATTTTGATTAATTTTATTTGTTCTGAAAAGTATGTATGCATTATTAAATATTCTTAATTTTAAAAGAAACCTACCAGGATTTATTTGTGTAAATTAATCTTGAGTATTAATTTTGGGTGGATGGTTCCATTACGAATTCTAGCAATACTCATTTTTTAAGCACAATTTTAAAAAATATCTTCACAGGTGAAAATATTCATTTATAAATTTTATGATGAGTTTTGTAAGATTTTCCTCTATATTTTATCTCTCTTTATTTTCTATAGAATCTTAGCTGGGGAAATCTCAGATGGAAGCTTCTGGGAATTTTCTTTATGTAGGGTAATTCTATAACAGAAGCTTCAGGAGGGCAGATATTTTTATCTGCTTCCCTTACTGCTGTATCATCAGAGGTTAAAATCAGGTTTGACACAGAGGAGGTACATAATAAGTATTTGATGAAATGAAAGCAAACACTTGCATGCATACTTGCCTCTTCTTGGCCCTCCATCTAGTGCTTGGAACATGGATGTGACAACGGGAGTCCATTCTGAGCCATGAATCCTAGGGCCACAGAATGGGAAGCTGAAAGAGGTATGAATCTCAGAGCCATAGAATAGCTTGACATAAACTCTAACTTTCGATCAAAAAGAAATACAATGATCTCTTCTTAATGTCATTGTTATCTGGAGATTTATGGTACTCATGAGTGAAACTCATCCAAACCCCGAAACTTTGCTTTTTAGAAAACAATAGAAAAGTAATGAGTCAAATTTGATAGAAAAGTCTGTTGACTCTGAGGTAATTTTTTAAGTCAAAACAATTTAATAAACACTTGATGAACCTTGTCAATTTTATGCATATCTTTAATTTTTTTTTATTTCAGTAGCTTTAGGGGTACAAGTGGTTTTTGGGTACATGGATGAATTGTAGAGTGGAGAAGTCTGGCATTTTAGTGCACCCATCACTGGAGTACTGCACACTGTACACAAAAGGTAGTTTTTCATCCCTTACTCCCCACCATTCTGCTCACTTCTGAGTCTTCAATGTCCATTACACCACTCTATGCTTTTGTGTATCCAGAACTTAGCTCCCATTTATAAGTGAGAATATGTGAATGATAGATGGAAATCCTAGTCAAAACTTAATCCTAGGCCAGGTGCGGTGGCTCATGCCTGTAATCCCAGCATGTTGGGAGGCCAAGGCAGGAGGATTGCTTGAGTGCAGGAGTTCAAGACTACCCTAGGCAACATAGTGAGACCCTATTTCTAAAAAAAAAAAAAAAAAAATTAGCAGGTGTGGTGGTGCACACCTATAGTCCCAGCTACTCGGGAGCTAAGGTGGGAGAATTGCTTGAGCCTGAAGGTCAAAGATGCAGTGAGGTGTGAGGGTGACAGAGTGAGACCCTGTCTCAGAACAAACAACGAACCAAAAGCTTAATCATTTGTAAACAATGAGGAACTATTTATTGAAACTGGACTGAAAGAAACTTTGGAAAGAATGAAGTAGAAGTAAACTGCCATTTGTTATATTTTTGATATATAAGAGGTATGTGTTTGTGTGTGTGTGTGTGTGTGTATTTTGTTCAAATAGAGATATAGTGTGTATCTTGAAGGACTTCATAAGATATATATATATATAAAAACACTGATATATAGATATAGATATCGATATATGAAGTCCTTCAAGATATACACTATATTTGTATTTGAACAAAAGTAAGAAAGGAGTAGTCATAATATTTAAGTAACAGCTTAAAGTCATTCAGGTAGTAAGAGGCAAGTTCAACTGACCTGTGGCTTTGAAGCTATTCTCTTCCCACTCATTCATGGTAAGAGTGTGTGATAACCAGTAAAAGGTAGACACTGAAGCCATCTAAATCCTGTTTTCACCTTAGAAACATAACATCCTCAGATTACATCACAATTAATAATCTCCTGTGTGTACACATTATATGACTCAAATTCAATGAATTTTATTTACAACATATAGGAATGTATTATGTTAATGGTGAAACATTGCATAAAAAAGATGAAGCCCATTCACACTGTCAGACCTAAGCCCATTTTATCAATGGCTAGCAGATTCCAGAATAAACAAACAAACAAACAAATTTTCAGCAAGCAGTTAACTGAGAAACAGCATGGCTTAACTACACCACTGAAAACAACCCGTATGAGATTCAACAAATTACTGTTGGTTAGGGTGACTAAATTTGTAGATAGAAAAATTCTATAGACATAGTGTGTTTGGATTTTAGCAAGTCACTGCTCAAAGCATGTGAGAAAGAGTGAAGGATAACAATGAAATAGTAGTAGAGAATGGATGGGTTCAAAAGTGGTAGGTGGACTATATCCATACTGTTGGCTAGTGGACTGATACAAATCCGAACCACTAACATTGTTTTGTGGTCACATCCCATATATACTTCCACATTGTTCCAATTAGTAGAGTACTAATCTTAGACCTATAAGTTGGATTTGCATTATGAATCTTATAAGATTACAAGATTCATAATGCAAGGTTCATAATGCATTCTTAAGATTACAAGATCCATAATGCAAATCCAACTTATAGGTAGAGATTATTCTGTTCTTTAAAATATTTTATAATTTCAACCTTAGTATGTTGAATAAATAATCTTTTACAGCAAGTGTCTTTTGAAATGAAAACTAATATTAGGAGAAAACAACATTTTGCTAAAAAATATTACATAGCAAAATTGTTAAAAAGTAGATTATAATTATTCCTTCGTTGCAGATTTCATTATTCTCAAAGGTGCAGATAGTGTGATCTCTGACATTAAACTCCGGTGACCTGATCCTGTGTACACAATTTGCCTTTTGAATATATAGCTAAGGAAACATATATGGAGCAGGTACACAGGTTGGAAATCACAGGATGTTTTCCTAACTGCTAAGGCAGTGACTAGCATCTTTCTGTAGGGGCTGAAAGAGGGTTGGGCTATTGGAGGCTGATCAATCTTCTTAGTCTGCTATTGTTTTAGGAACAGTGAGAGGAACACCAGAAACCTTGAACATTGCCAGCATTGTATATAATGCAGGGCAGACAACAATTGTCTTAATAGTCACAGATGTCACTGAGAGACTACATGAGATTTAGGGATAAATGATCATAATCATTACAGTTTTATATTTATTCCTGCTCCTTCATTATTAGTTCTGGATATGGCATATTTACCTCTTAAATTAAGAATGATTTGTTCCCATGTAGTGCTTATCACTTGAGAATTTCAACGTGCTTCATGAGCACTGGGCTGAGTTTACATTTAGCCCGGAACTTCTGCCAGAGCTCTTCTGAATCTCCCTGGACCTCTTCTGAGTGTGGTACTATTTCCTTAATGGCACTTCTCACTCAGATCATCTCTGTTGGGATGACAAAGAATTCTGCTGAGGTTTAGAGGAAAATGTGAATTTGAATTTGGAACGCTAGCTCTTTAATCCTCCCAGCCCTGTTTGAAGTAGAGAAGTGATGAGTATTATTACATCCATTTTCTAGACTGAGTTTCAATGGGTTGCCACTGAAACCACCTCTGCAGAGGTGACTTGAAGGCCTTCGGCTGTCCTCCACCATATGCTGCCTCCCTGCTATAGATTGAAGTGGGAAGAGAACAGAGAGATTTGGATCCCAGAGCTTGTTTCCATGAAATTAAGTAATGTTTGATTTTTAGGCACTTAAAATGGATGAGTTAGTTTCCTCTTTGTGAGGTGTGGGTACACACACAAGATAGTTGGAAAATAGTTTGAGCTCTATCCATCTAATCTATTATTGTAAGATTTGTCTTTTAAAAACACCTATTAATTTGACTCACTTTTTTATTTTTGAGTGAATTTGTGTTACCTCTATTTCATACTCATGCATAAATTATTATTGCATAGCCTTCTATTCTTGAACAAACATTATTGGAGCAATTCCCTGAAAAATACTGCATTAGAAGCTGCATTGGGTAGGTAAGGGAAGGAAAAAGTGATTAGTTTGTTTGTTTCGGAAGCCAGAGTATACATTAAATAATGCTTCATATGCCATCTCAAAGATGCATAATAAATAAGTTGATTTTTATATTTCACACACTTTTTCATCTTAGAAAAGTTTTCAGATATATCTTCCCAACATAAATACACACACACACACTCACACACACACAAAGTTAAAAAAAAAAAAGTATTCTTGGAACTCTAGAGATAATCAGCACCAAAATCCTGACATTTTTTCCCACTGTTTTCTTGTGTTAAAAACACACCACTTCTGTCAGTTATTGCAAAAGATATTTTTTTCAAATGCAGACGTATCCTGCTACCAAGATGGAAATGTCATTACAAAAACTTTAAAGTAGTTTTTCAAAAATCAACAGGATGGATTTTTAAATGCCAATTCATCAATAATGCCCTATCACTGGGACAGCACTGAAAAAGCATAAAATTCTCTGTGTTTGGGACTGCTGGATCCCATAATGGCTCAATGGCTAATTGCTTTATAAAAAACCAGAGGCAGTATTCTTTCCACACCTCATTCTCAGGATGCAGAATTTGATTAATTGATGTTGGATGATTGGCCATCATAAGATATGACATTTAGCCCAGACAAATGAAAGCTGGTTGAAAAAAATTGTGTGCAAAAGCATTGAAAAATAAGATCTGGAAGGGTCAAAGGGCAACAGGAAAAAGCTATTTGATGGTTAGCTCATATTTACCTTATAAATTTTTTAATAATGGTCGATGCATTTTAATCTGACTGTCTTGTAGTCCGAAGTGTAAGTCAATGTATAAGCTAATTGCAGTAAGCAAAAGTGGTATTTAATGCACTGGACACTTTAACTATCAAAGTATTGTATCTCTAATTAGTGTTTGTAACTGATGTGACAGCAGTTTATAGAGCACCAAAATAGTTCCTAATTTGTCAAGTGGGTCTGAAGCTTATGGCAGCTTTCTGATCATCTCCCTTGCCGCAGGACCTGAAAGCACCTTCAAAAAGCTTTCTCTCATTGATCTTTAGTCAGATGCTGACTGAAAAGCAGACAGCCCTGCCAGAAAGAAGATAGATAGGTGCTGCACTAGCATGAAAAACACCGCACCCTTAATGAAAAAGGTTCCTGCATATAACTCATGTGTGTGTACAAACACATCCACACGGGGGTTTCGACAGGGATAGCAGTCCCTGGAAATTAAGGGGGAATGCATTTGCCATTTATTTTTTCATTCTTCTCACATATAAATGCCCACCATGAATGTCTGGAATGCACTAAGCAAGCTATTTGTTAGTTCCTGCATAGTTTCCCTTTTTGTTTCTCACTAAGGTTGGTAGTTTTAATGTTTAGCTTACAATTTTCAGAGAGTCAGTAAGCTATTGCAGCCACATAAGATAAATACGAAGTTGTGGTGTTGTCCTCAGGATAGACAAAGGATTATTTGATATTAATTTTGAACTTGTTTAAAAAAAACTACAGTTTCAAATCTCATCAATGTTTTGTGACAATCCCTTGCTATTTATGTGGTGCTAAGTGACGCTGCTGACCATAATAACCTACCAGTAGTGTATCATAATTGTATTTTGAAATATTTTATATAATTTGCAAAAGTAAAGTTACCAGCAGTGTGAATTTGTCAGCTATTCATTTAATTTGTCAGGATAACAGAATGCATTACTAAAGATAACACAATGATTATCCCACCCACATTGTATCTCATGGTCAGAATGTCAAAAGAGCACACTCTCAGCAGTTGTGGGGAAAAGTTCGTTGAAAAAATGCAAGAACTACATAATTAATGAGAAAATGTTTTATGGCTAACAAGTCCAACTAGCAATTTTTGCCACTTACTAGCCTCGGCGCTCAAAATTTTTTATCTTTTATAAACAAATCTTCAGAATTGCAAGTTGCATTGCTGTATCTGTTAACTCAAGGCCCTTTCCAAGTAAATTTTAGTTTGATATCCGTTATGGGGGAAAGTGTATACAATTTAGATAGCTAAACAGGAGAAATTCAAATGAAATATAACAAAAATTAAAATCTCTCTCCCATTCCTTATTTTTTTCTCTTTTTTTAATTATTATTAACTTTCAGTTTTAGGGTACATGTGCACAATGTGCAGGTTTGTTACATATGTATACATGCGCCATGTTGGTGTGCTGCACCCATTAACTCGTCATTTAGCATTAGGTATATCTCCTAATGCTATCCCTCCGCCCTCCCCCCACCCCACAACAGTCCCCGGAGTGTAATGTTCCCCTTCCTGTGTCCATGTGTTCTCATTGTTCAATTCCCACCTATGAGTGAGAACATGCGGTGCTTGGTTTTTTGTCCTTGCGATAGTTTGCTGAGAATGATGGTTTCCAGTTTCATCCATGTCCCTGCAAAGGACATGAACTCTTCATTTTTATGGCTGCATAGCATTCCATGGTGTATATGTGCCACATTTTCTTAATCCAGTCTATCATTGTTGGACATTTGGGTTGGTTCCAAGTCTTTGCTATTGTGAATAGTGCCACAATAAACATACGTGTGCATGTGTCTTTATAGCAGCATGATTTATAATCCTTTGGGTATATACCCAGCAATGGGATGGCTGGGTCAAATGGTATTTCTAGTTCTAGATCCCTGAGGAATCGCCACACTGACTTCCACAATGGTTGAACTAGTTTACAGTCCCACCAACAGTGTAAAAGTGTTCCTATTTCTCCACATCCTCTCCAGCACCTGTTGTTTCCTGACTTTTTAAAGATTGCCATTCTAACTGGTGTGAGATGTTATCTTATTATGGTTTTGATTTGCATTTCTCTGATGGCCAGTGATGATGAGCACTTTTTCATGTGTTTTTTTGGCTGCATAAATGTTTTCTTTTGAGAAGTGTCTGTTCATATCCTTCGCCCAAACACCTCTACGCAAATAAACTAGAAAATCTAGAAGAAATGGATAAATTCCTCGACACATACATCCTCCCATGACTAAACCAGGAAGAAGTTGAATCTCTGAATAGACCAATAACAGGCTCTGAAATTGTGGCAATAATCAATAGCTTACCAACCAAAAAGAGTCCAGGACCAGACGGATTCACAGCCGAATTCTACCAGAGGTATAAGGAGGAACTGGTACCATTCCTTCTGAAACTATTCCAATCAATAGAAAAAGAGGGAATTCTCACTAACTCATTTTATGAGGCCAGCATCATCCTGATACCAAAGCCTGGCGGAGACATAACCAAAAAAGAGAATTTTAAACCAATATCCTTGATGAACATTGATGCAAAAATCCTCAATAAAATACTGGCAAACCGAATCCAGCAGCACATCAAAAAGCTTATCCACCATGATCAAGTGGGCTTCATCCCTGGGATGCAAGGCTGGTTCAACATACGCAAATCAATAAATGTAATCCAGCATATAAACAGAACCAAAGACCCATTCCTTATTCTTGTTCGCTTCCTGTGTTTTGTAGATTGAAAGATGGTCCATTCTCTTAGGAAAATTGCAAACCTGAGAGTATTTCCTCAACACGGTGCCTTCCTCAACCATGTTCCTTTATCAGTCCATATCCTGTCCTTCTCCAAGTGTTAGACTTATCACTTAGTAGTTTTCAAATCTGTCTGCTACTCTCAGTCTCCACAAACAACAACCTAATTTACTTTCATCTCTTAATGGGATACTGCAAGGGCCTCTTAATGAGTATTCCTTAATCCCACTCTATCTCACATAAACTTATTCTTACATGAGATTCCCTTGTATAAAAAGTTTAATGCATCAGTTTCTAAATGATTTGGTCTCAGGAGTCCTTCATACTCTTAAAATTATTGAGAGACACCAAAACCTTTTCGTTTTTGTGGATGTATCTATTGATAGTTACCATATTAGAAATTGAAACTGGGAAGTTTAAAAAGTTATTTATTAATTCATTTTAAAATAGCAATAAGCACATCACAAATTAGAAATACTTTTTGAATGAAAAACAACTGTATTTTCCAAAACTGGTAGTGACAAGTGCAGCATTGTTTTACATATTTTGCAAATATTATTAAGCTCTAGATTGACAGAAGATAGCTGAATTCTCATATGAATGCAGAATCAGAGAGATTTCAATATATTGTTTTATTTATTATTTCAATATATTGTTATTTCAATATATTGTTTTAGGTGAAGCGTATGAAGAAAATCCAGTTTCTGAAAGATAGTTTGACAATAGTGGAGTATTTTAATAGCCTTTTCAGGTATTCTTTCTTGATATTACACCAAAACTTGACAAATGTTTCTTAAAAGGTAGTTGCGTTGTGGAATCTGGAAACACATCAACGAACTTTTTGTCCTCTCTTGTATTAAAATTCATTGGTCTGTCTAGCATTTTGAATGGATCCTTTACTTATGAATGATTTTATATCATGCATTCATTTGGAAAAGACTAGCTTACTGAGTTACATAGATCTCCCAAACGTTGATACATTTCATTATACAACATCAAAATCATCATGTGTGTTAATATTACTACCATACATATGAAAAGTCATTACATATTAGGAAGTTGTCAAGCTCATGGTAGTAGATATACGTTTTCCAACATTCACTTGAAACTGCTAATTTTATCATTTATAACAATTAGTATTTTTCTTGAAATGATGGGCTCAGTGCATTTTTGTAAAATATATGTCACATATCAACTCTAAATAACCATAGTGTGACCATCAATCTTTCTTTCAAGTAAAAATTGAGTTTGTGAAAAGATCAGCTAGTTCAGCTTGCAACTCAAATAATTGCACAAATGCTTGTCCTCAAGGCAACAATCATACTTTGCTAAAAAAACAAAAACAAAAAACAAACACAAAAAAACAAACAAAAAACCCACAGCTTAATGGTTGATATTTAATGGGAGTGATCATTTTTACTTCTTTACCAAGGCGTTCTTAAGTGACACTGGCTCCCCACTCTCCTTGGAAGTGCCTGGGAGAATGCAGTCACTACTAGTACAGTTCAGAGCAGCAGCCTCAATTTGTTCATGCTAATGTGCTTCCTTCCGTTGCTTCTGCACAACAGTGTAAGTAGTGATATGGCTTTTTCTAGAATAAACCATGAGATTAGAAAAATGTATTCAACTCTGAATATTTCACAAATGGTATAAATATCACTTCACAAATGGTATAAATTAAAATGCAATAAATTTTCTTCAATGATTAGTTGGTGCTGATATTAGATGCCTACAAGCAAAACAATAACCTAACAAATCTGAGGATTGGTCTGCTCATAAGGCAAAAGTACAAATCTCAGAGGAGAAATAAACTCAGTCCTCATGTTTGCACCTAAGTCTTTACTTCAACAAACTACTGTACTGTTGGAATGTGACAGTGCCACGATTTCTTTCACTGACTTTCTTTTTCTTTTCTTTTCTTTTTTCTCTCTTTCTTTCTTTTCTTTTTCTTTTCTTTTTTTTTTTTTTTGAGACAGATTCTCCCTCTGTTGCCCAGGCTGGAGTGCAGTGGCTCTATCTTGGCTCACTTCAACCTCCGCCTCCTGGGTTCCAGCAATTCTTCTGCCTCAGCCTCCCGATTAGCTGGGATTACAGGCACCTTACACCATGCCTGGCTAATTTTTGTATTTTTAGTAGAGATGGGGTTTCACCATATTGGTTAGGCTGGTCTTGAACCCTTGACCTCTAGTGATCTGCCTGCCTCGGCCTCCCAAAATGCTGGGATTACAGGTGTGGGCCACATCACCTAGCCCTCTTTTACTGACTTTTCATCCAGAGATCTTCAGCAATGTCAACTCTACAGGGCTTTGTTAGTCTTTCAACAATTGTATGTGTGTCTCCATCCAATACAAGATATAACTTAATCTGTAAAGTGTTTTAGTGGATTTTTCATTTCTGGTCTGAAAAGTGGTGAGCAATTTTTGGCTTTTAAAGAGTTTATCTTACCTACATATAAAATATTCAATTCCTTTTCCTTTAAACTCTGATTGATTCTGCTCAAAATGATGCCACAACTTTACTAGCACCAAATATTATTCCAAAAGTTCTGTTGCATAAAACACATCAGTAATGCTGAGGAAAAGATAGCTTTTGTCATAGTTTTATTTCTTATTTACAGTTTTGCTCCATTTCTTTGCAGTACATTCCTCTCTTCTGTGAGTCAGAGAACTCTCTGATATGTCAGTTTCATCTTTTTAGCATCTTTAGACCTCACTATCACAGCTATGGGTTAAGAAAACAAGTCTTTAAATCTCCCTTTAAAAGTCAATGATCTATCCTAAAATATAACAAAAATATATTATAAATAAGTTTTTTAAATTTTAGAACAGAATATTATTTCACTGTAAGACAGTAACATTTTTGCAAAACAAGACATGAAAGTAATTTTAGTTCTTTGTGTGTTTCTGCATAGGTGCAAGGAAAACTTCAGGGTTTCAAAATAATAGTTTGTTGAAAGGTAATGGGGTTACAAAAATTATAGCAGATATAACAAAAAATAATTAGTAAGAGTGCAGTAAAAGTGCTGATAACAAACTGAGTTAATCTTTGAAAATGCAGATATCTATACATTAAGATTGTGACTTTAGTAAATACAAATATGCATATAGTCATCTGAGAAATGACATCATAGTTTACATAGCCTCTGGAAGGCTCCACTGTGAACATACACTGTGAGAGAAAGTGGGTAAAAGATAAATAGCTTTTTAGTATTACTTCTGAAAATAGTTTTGACCTTTGGGACCCCCTGAAAGAGCTACAAGAACCTTCAGGGGTCTTCAGATCACATTCTGTGTACTGCTGATTTGATGGATGTTCTCTAAATTCTCTTAGGATTAAAATTAAAATCTTTAATATACTTGACACAACCCTCAAAGATTTCACCTCTCTGTGCAGCTCTAGCCTCACCTCAAACCTGCCCAGCTGCCTGGACTCCATATCAAATTCTCTTCTTCCAGGGCATGACTACCAGGCTCACTCTGCCTGAAATTCTGTACGGGCTCACACGTTACCCAACCCCATCAAGTTGACTGCTTAGCTTCCTTCAGTTATTTCGGCTTTTTAAAACTCACATCTCTAAGTCCAAAAAGGGCTTTGTGCTCACCATAACTAAGTTATTGTTTTCAGATCCATCTAGGCTTTTCTTGTTATGATGAATGATAATTTAGCTCTCTTACACATTCCCACATCACCCACTCTCCTCTGGAGTTTTGTACTCTAATAATTTTTAGGTAAAACAATAGTTTATATTATTTTGATTATATAAATATTACTGCAGAGAAAATAATGTATTAAGAATCTATGTCATTTCTTTTACATTTTTTCCTGCAATTATGAAATGTCTTATTTTTCACATGTGCACTATACTATATATATTTGAACATTTAAAATTACATTATATATGCTGTCATACATTATCGCTATTTTTCCAAATGCTCAAAAATACCAAAATATGTTAATCTCACTTTTCCATTTAAAAATCTTTCATTTTACTCAAATCTGTATTAATTATAGATTTTAAAATCTTTCTAAAATTATTTTTATCTGTATCTGTGTTAATTACAGGTTAATTTTTAGGCATGCCACACAGTTGTCATCCTAGCTTCTTTTCACTTTTATCCAATAAAGGTGGATAAAGTACACTACTCTAACAGCTTTCTAAGAAAGGGCATATAAGAGGTATGCATACAGAGTCCTTGATGTCAGGAGATGTCCTTGTCTAGTCTGATTCTGGACTGATAGACTGCTGTCTTTTAGGAAGTGGTGGAGGGAGTGATAATATGGTGTTTCCTGTTGATATGCAGATTTTCATTTGACCCTTCTGCCAACCTGAAATTTTACCCTCACTGTTTACCACATCTAGTGTCCCTAAATTCTGAACATCTTGTTTCAATTTATCTGGAAAATTTACCTCCTCCCTTTTGTGGGTGTGTTGGGCAGGGAAGGATGGTTATCACTCAGCAGATCACTATCTGGTGTGAAGAAGGAAGCTTGCTATCTGATTCTCCAGTATATAGGCTTTCAACACTTTCCCCATTCTAAACCCGCACCTTAATCCCACTTTGCTTTACCTGGTGCCTCAAAGTCTTGAAGCTTTCAGGGGTTCAAAGCTCATGTCCCCTTAGCTTGCATTACCCTGTAGTCTGCTTTGCCCTGTTGAAGCAGTAGTTATTTCTCTACTTATTTTCTGCTTTCTAAAACTTCTTTTGAAATAGCTTGACTGACTGCTGATTTTCTTTGTGATAAATCAAAATATATATATATTGTTCTTTCATTTTGGGTCTTGGGAAAGAGAAAAGATGAATTAATCTGGTGAATCTGGCATCTTTCCTAAAGAATACTGTCCGTGAAAAGCATTTCTGAGGTACACCTAATATGTAGGTCAAACACAGAATGAGCAGTTGTCCTCATTTGCTTAGGGCTAAGGGGTTTCCTAGGATGTGGGACTTCCATTGTGATGACTGGTAAAGACCAAGGCAAACCAAAACTATTGGTCACTCTAGAATAGCTTCCTATTATGGCATACTTAGAAGTAGTGCATCCTTCTGAGTGGGAAGCACTTCTGTTATCTCCAGTGGGTTCAAGTATCATTCACAAATATTTATTGGGCATCTACTATGCATAACGCACTAAGCCAGGCAATTCAGAAGGAACATAAGTCAGGTTATCAACCCCATAAACTGTTAGGATCTTTTTTTCTTTACTTGTCTTTCTTTTTTGACATCAGTAAAGGTACATCACTTAGGATAAAGACACAAATCCTAGAAAATAATCTGCCATCTGTCTCACTATGACAGATTTTGTCCTTGAAAGTTAAGTTGTACGTGTGTGTGTGTATTTCCTACTTTTTCTCTTTTTAAAAATTAAACCCTACTAATTGTTACATTTGATTGTCACAGATGCTGGATTTTGTGGTCACGTCACGAGCATTAAAAATTCAACCAGCAGACATTGTCTAAATCAGAAGAGTGATATCGCTGTCATAGTTCTAGGGGTAGCTGTAATCTACAGAGAAACAAGCCCAGTGCTATAGGCATAACAAAAAAGATAAATAAGCAATACAATTATCACACCAAAAAATAATAATTCCTTAATATTATCAAATATTAATTTTGCTAATAATGAACACTTTTTAACTTGTCTTTTACTTGCCATCTCTGTTGCTTTTTAATATCTTGGAACCTTCTCTTTCCATGGCTTATAAAAAAATTTCTATATCCCACCCATTACTACCAGTTAGGTCAGGCCATTTGGGGCACTTTTCCCTTGTTTTCATGCACTAGAGGCTACTCTTTGGGCCCCTTTTTTGATGTGTCCTTCTCAACAGGTGAAGGGTCTCAGGACCAAAGAGACACACCTATCTGGAGCTTTCCTCCTACCCTCAGAATGTGCTCCAAGTACTTGTGCCACCAAATGGCTCTGAGCCTGCTTCTAGGACTAAACTATCCTCTTCTTTGAATCTGTTCTACTTGGGCAACTGTGCTACCAAAATGCATATTTCCTTGGCCTAAACTGTAGCAAAGAGTGGCATTTGCAAGAGAAGAGATTGTAATGGAACTTGGATTTACAGACTGGGCTGTCCACTATCCACATAACATGCACAAATGGCAGGATGGATTCAGGGATGAGAAGAGAAAAGGGTCGAATCTTGTATAGACCCATTTTGTGCTTTTGTCCTGGGCCCTGCAAATGTTAGAGGTGGGTCGTTCTTACCGTTACTTCTATTTATCTCTTAACAGCTCCCTTTTCTCCAAAAAAAAAAAAGCATACGTTACTATTCCTAGGATTATATATTTGACTATTTTCTCACTAATAAATTATTGCCTAATCCTTCTGTATTAGTCCATTTTCACACTGCTCTAAAGAAATATCTGAGACTGGGAAATTTATAAAGGAAAGAGATTTAACTGACTCAGTTCTGCATGGCTGGGGAGGCCACAGGAAACTTACAATCATGGTGGAAGGTGAAGGGAAAGCAAAGATATTTTTCACATGGCAGCAGGAGAGAGAGAGCAAGCAAGAGCAGGGAAAATTGCCTTATAAAACCATCAGATCTTGTGAGAACTCACTCACTAACACAAGAACAGCATGGGGGAAATTGCCCTCATGATCCAATCACCTCACATCTTGTCCCTCTCTCACACATGGGGATTACAATTCAAAATGAGATTTGGGTGGGGACACGGAGCCAAACCATTTCACCATCTACACCTACATATCAATGATTCTGAGAACTAAATTTGCACTAGACTGTAACATTCAAATACTTTAAATAAATTTGTTTTCTATGCCTATGCCTGTATTTAGGATCCCATGATTACCTCAAAATTAACTTGCTTATAATAGAACATGCTACCCCCACCTCCAAATCTGATTTTCTACCTAGGTTCTCTACCTTGTCTAACTAGAAACATGAAAATGGCTTTCTTTTCTCCTCTCTTCTTTCATTCATATTTACTCATTATCCAAATCCTGTGCATTGTATTTTTTTTTAGATGGAATCTTGCTCTGTCACCAGGCTGCAGTGCAGTAGTGCAATCTCTGCTCACAATTCTCCTGCCTCAGCCTCCCCAGTAGCTGGGACTATGGGCGTGCACCACCACACCCAGCTAATTTTTGTATTTTTACTAGAGATGGGGTTTCACCATGTTGGCCAGGATGGTCTCAATCTCCTGACCTTGTGATCCGCCTGCCTCAGCCTCACACAGTGTTGGGATTACAGGTGTGAGCCACTGAACCCGGCACATTGTAATATTTTAATCTCCATCAAATGTGTCCACTCTCCTAACTTTATGGGCTTATACGTTCATTGCCTCTTAGTGAATTCAGGATGTAATTGTTTAATTAACTGACTGACTTATACGTGCTCGTAGCAGACCTTATTTTAATTTCCTTTCCTGAAAACTACTCTCCATACTGCCATGACTAACAAAAATCCATTAGCATCTCATTATTGCTTTCAAAATAACACTGAAGCTTATCACCATTGTATATGTACTCTAGACCCCATCCTAGTTCTCCAAGTCATTTTCTCAGTGTGTATTCTTTGCTCTTCTAATACAGAACTGGTTACAACCACCACTCTCTGTAAAGTCTCCATGCTTCCACACACTTTTCTGTTGCTACTTCTGGCTAACATTTTCTCAACCTTTGAAGACATAGCTAGGTGCATCTTTATCCCTCCTCCCATGGTGCTTCCCTGGCTTGCTGTGCCGCTCTTTCATAGAACCTACCACACAGTGGTGAAAAGTATTTTGCCAAATGTCTCCCCATGTAGACTGTGTTCTCTTGAAGGGCAAGGATTCTGTACTGCTGATCTTCATTTTCTCATAATCTGGTATAGTTCCATTTCTGTAATTAAAGAGTAATCTATAAGTGAATAAACAAAATGAAAAAAATCACAGGCTGGTTGTAAATTGAGATTTTGCATTTAGGTAGACTTCCATTAAAATAAAAACTCTGGCACTTGTATTCAGAACACAAGCAATAACAAATGCTGATGAGGATGTGAAGAAGAGGGAACCCTCATAGACTGTTAGTGGGAATGTAAATTAGTACAACCACTATGGAGGACAGTTTGGAGGAGCTTCCTCAAAAAAACTAAAAGTAGAGATATCATATGATCCAGCAGTTCCACTGCTGGGTTTATGCCCAAAAGAAAGGAAATCAGTACATGGAAGAGATATCTACAATCCCATGTTTGTTGCAGCACTATTCACAATAGTTAAGATTTGGAAGCAACCTAAGTGTCCATCAACAGATGAATGGGTAAAGAAAAATGTGGTACATATACACAATGGAGTACCATCTAGCCATAAAATAGAATGAGATCCTGTCATTTGCAACAACATGGATGAAACTGGAAAGCATTATGTTAAATGAAATAAGCCAGGCACAGAAAGATAAACATTGCATGTTCTCACTTATTTGTGGGAATCTAAAAATCAAAACAATTGAGCTTACGGACATAGAGAGTAAAAGGATGGTTACCAGAGGCTGGGAAGGGTAGTGGAAGGGTCGGGTGGGGGATGTGGAGATGGTTAATTGGTACAAAAAATAGACTGAAAGACCTAACATTTGAAGCACAACAGGGTGAGTATAGTCAATAATAACTTAATTGTACATTTTAAATAACTAAAAGAGTGTAATTGGATTGTTTGCATAACAAAGGATAAATACTTGACGAGATGGGTACCCACTCTCCATGGTGTGATTATTATGCATTGCAGGCCTATAAGAAAACCCCTCATGTACCCCATAAATGTATATACCTTCTCTGTACCCCCAGAAATTAAAATTAAAAAATTTAAAAAGATTAACCATTTGTCTACAAATAATTCCCGTTTGTCAAATATCTAGAATTTTATTTCATGATAACTTATAGAAAACAGGTTTTAGATTTTTAAGAAATTAAATCTACTTTTTTTTAAAATTCTGGTATTCTTAGCTGTGTGATTTGGAGCAAATGCCTTAACCTATCAGAGACTCAGTTACCTCATCGCTAAACAACAGTTGAAATGAAGATTAAATATGTTAGTGAGACTTAACTGATGCATATATCTTCCTTTTTGAAATGAATGAAAGAAAAAGTTAAAATGATTTCAGTGTTTTGGGGTCTTTGTTGCTAATTCTATGACAGCTGTGAACTAAGCACCTCAATTTTGATAATCTTCTAAATTACTCCAAAAACTTTATAGAGTGCTGGGTTCTGTGATATCAGTGAAGCTGGTATATTTCAAGCAATTGTCTTATTTACTTAGGCTTAAACCTCCTGCTTAGTTAGACTTAAAATTATTGATGACTATAAGTGAGACAGTTGAATACTAATAGTGATAATGCCATTAATAATAAGATGAATGTAACACTTCTATTAAAAATATTTTTAAAATTCCATTTGAGGCACATTGAGAAACTGTTTCCAATCATGTAGTGCTTCGGGCAGTTGCAAATATTAGCTTCAGACAGATTTACTTGATGGTCAGTAATAGAAGGGAAAGGTGGTTCATAATATAGCAAAAGTTACCTTCAGTGATAAGCTCTGCAAATAAGATTACCCTTTCAGTGTGTTTGAAAAGGGTTTTCTAGCACATTTAGATGTTTCTAGTTTCCTATCCACAGACATAGCAATCACTATCAGTAGCACTCTCTTCAAATACAAAGGACAGTGATGCCTGTAATCATGTTTCTAAAAAAATTCAGGTCATGCTTAGATTTATTTGGCTGTATACATTCAAAGGAAACTTCCTTTGGTGTTTTTTTTTTTTTCACCTCTAAGGAACATCTACTTAAATAAGCCTTTTACTAAGAGTTTAGTTCTTACAGCTATTCTTAACCTTTGATATGTAGCCACAAAATCAAAGGACTTTGGAAATTGGGGGGAACCTCATTGGGAATTTAGTGCTTATGTGAATGAGGAAATTGAATTGAAGCTCCAGAATTTTATGAAACTTGCTATAGGTTGCACAGTTTGTAGCAAGTCAGCATCAAAACCTGGTTTTCCTGACTTTCAATTTGATATGGCTGGGCTGACTTTGACTCCAAAATGTTTTGGGAGTTTCAAAAAAATGGATGAATAGAGAAAGGGGATACTTGTCTCAGTGGGAATTTTAAAAAGACTCTGAACAGCTAGATATTTTCTAGAGATCAACAGTCCAAGTCATCAGGGCAAGGCCAATAGCCAATTTTTATAAATTCTAGGCTAGAGGTGTTCTCCAAAGGAGCCGAATCTGAGAAGGGAGGGTAGGACACAATCGTTGGATTTCTGGTGAATGGCAGATTTCAGCATCACATCGGGATTTGAATAGCTACAAGGACACCAGAAACAAATACCAAATTTGAGAAAAGGACCTAGGGCTGGGATTCTCTTCTAGTATAGATTGGTTTGATTATCAGAGGATTGAGGTCTATAAGAAGATATTAGATAGACTATAGAAGTGTGATGGATATTACTTTGATGACCACAGCCACATAATCCAGGGCCATCAGGGCTCTGTTCAACCCTGGGCACAAAAGGCATGGAGGAAAGTGGGGGAATTTCCCAACCATAATAACCATTGTTACTGGGTGGTGGTCCCTACATACTGTTGGGTAGAGTCTCCAGAATACAAGAACTGAGCAGAGCTTAACTTTCAGGTGCTAAACTCCAGGCCAGACCCTTGGCCAACCTGTGTATGGAAAGAGCAGGCGGCAGTAACAAGATCCCGAACTCCTTCCTTCCCTCCAGACTGCCCGTGAAAAATGTGCATACCACTAAAGGCCCTTGTCTCTTTCTGTGTGTAAACATATGGCACTCTTCTAGAAATGCAGGTGGCTTTTCCAGAGAAAGTGACAGAGTTGGGAGGTAGGAGCACGTTATTTCCTCTGAATTTAGGTTGCTGCATACACAGTAGCTTGAACTATAAATTTCATATTAAATAAATGATTTTGTAATATGATTCACCACTATCATTTTCAGAAATAAATTTACCATATTAGACTATGACTTAATTCCTCTAAACTGGATCATATGAACCTTGAACCCCATAATGCATGCCCTTCACAAATTCATATGGCCCCCAAGTTGATTCAAACTCTCTGGGGAATAAAGTGCGCAGTGTGTTACTTGCTTATGAACTCTAGGCCAAAGTATAAAGTAACTTTCAGAATCTAGTTACTTGGCCTAGTGGCTTTGAGTGTAAGTTTATTATGCTATCACCAACATGTTTATGATCAGTTTTAGCTAGTGCAGGCTATAAAGTACTTTTCCCTTGACCCAGTCAGTTAATTTTAAAATGCCTTGGGCCAAAACTCTCTGTGGAAAACAAGCTTCTGGTATCCCTAGGTAAATTTGTGGTTTACTTCTCTTTTGTTTTGTGCTATTTCACTCTATAAACAATGAGAGTGACTTTTTAAATATATATAGCTTTTTCTATTTCCTAATTTTTAAAGAATTTGGCACTTTAGATATAAAGAATCCAAAATGTGCTGCTTAACCTTTTGTTTGGAATCAACATGAACTTACTCTTTATTTGAGAATCCCTTAAAAATAAAGTATCCTTCTCAGAGATCCTTTCACTATGACCATTTTTCTAAGTTACAGATACAAAGAACGAGAGCTTTATAATTACTTACCATCTGGTGACTAGTTCCTCCTGAAATGCCTTCCACCCATCCATATTTTAATGTCTTTTTCTTTCAATCATGTGTAATACCTCAGCCAAATATATTGGTTTATCAGTTATTTTCCCAGCTTCTCTGGGCGGCATTTGTTGTATGAATATTCATTCTTTTTCCTTCTAGGCCTTCCTCTCTTGCTGATGACAGCTCCACAGTTGCTGAAACACTAGGTCTATACTTTATAGGCAGCACAAAAGGTTTCTGGACTTAAGGTTCCTGATTTGTGTGACTCTCTCTATGTGAGAATCTGAAAGCTCATTCTATTGTTGTTGCTATAAATTGGAAAAACACCAAATGTGGACATTAACCTAGCTTTAGAAGCCAAATTGACAGGTATATCCTAAAGGGAAATAACGCCTAAAACCTTTTGCTAACTTTAAATATCTGTTTATTTATTATCTATCTATCATGTATCTCTCAAAACGAAGCTTACACATACACATGATTATAAATACATAAACCACAGCCACTGAAAATAAAAATTTAAGCCCCAGAGATACCTTTTTCTGACTCATATACATAATTATTGCTTCTTATATTTGTAGGCACAGGGTCAAGGCACAATTGTAAAGATAATTTTAGCCCTTGATTTCAGCTAACAGCCACCTGCTATCATTTCAGAGTGTGCAATGAGCCTGTGCCATGGCCAACTGTGGCTGTGTGGTTCCATGGCAGGTTGTGGTGTTTTGGGTACATAATGAGACATGAGTGGAAGTCTCCGAATTCTAGTTTAATGCAGAGCTGCCAGTCACTCATCAATCTGCAGGGTCTTATTTTAAGAACAAGTGGATGAATAAAAGGATATATTAAATAAGGTGTTTTTTCCCTTTAAAAAAATACAGTTGCTAACATAGATAAGTGAATTTGGCAGCACATTGGACTTGGCATCAAGCAAAAATTTTCATTGTAAGATTTACACCTGACAAAGCTTTCATTTAAATTTTTTGAGTTTCATGTCTTTAAAAGGAAAACTCAATCTGTATATCTCTATTTTAAAAAATTTAAGAGATATTGATTCCCTTCTCCTTTTATTCTACAAATATTTATGGACCTCCTACTGTATAGTTACCATTCCATCAGAAATAAGTGGAAAGGCATTTAGAATATCCTTTAAGATTTAGAGCTTATCAAATGTGAATGAGGTCTCTCTATGATCCAACTGTCATTTTGCTGTCAAAGAGAAAAGTGAGGTGATTCCAGCTATTTCACCTGTGTCACTTTTACTTGTCATGATCTTTTTCTACTATTTTAAATCAGTGGTTTTAAAAAAATGTTAAAAGCATAATATTAAGATTGGCAATGTTTCTAGTAAATTGTTTCTAAATTCAGCTATACAAATGTGACTCATCAGAGGGGGGACAAGTGCCAAATACCAAACAGAAGTTGTTGCTCATGTACAAACCTCACTACTGAATGTTTGTATTTATTAAAAAAAAAAAATCCAAACATCTAATTTTAGTTTCCAGGGAAAAATAAAATGAGAACGTTATGTAAAAGTGGGTCAAATTTTCAGTTTTTTTAAAAATGCTTCATATGAAATGCTTTCGAAATTCAAAAGGAAGTAAAATGAAAGCAGCAGAAGTAACAAAAATTTATTTTTATTTTATTTATTTATTTTTTTCGAGAAAGGGTCTCACTTTGTCTCCCAGGCTGGAGTGTACTGGCTCAATACAACCTCCGCCTCCCTTGTTCAAGTGATTCTCCTGCCTCAACTCCCTTAGTAGCTGAGACTACAGGCAAGCACCACAATACCCGGCTAATTTTTGTATTTTTAGTAGAGGCGGGGTTTTGCCATGTTGGCCAGGCTAGTCTCAAACTCCTTGCTTCAAATGATCGGCCCGCCTCAGCCTCCCAAAGTGCTGGGATTACAGACATGAGCCACTGTACCCGGCTATAACAAAAATTTATAAATGACCAAACTGAATCAAAAAGAAGTAAAGACCAGAAATACAGTGTTTCCTTTTCTATTTTCTCCTCATATATGTTGATCTACATTGCACTCGAATTTTAAGGTGCATTCAATGGCTTGGAATAGAAACCCTCAATTTAAGGAAAGAAACAGAAGGCCAACTACACTATCACTTGGGAAAGTCAAGAGAGAGACTGGAAGTGTCTGCCAGGATCAAGGTCCTGCCTGCCCCGCACCAGCGTGCTGAGGTTGCAGCTTCCTATATATCACAACCCTCTCTAAAAGAGGCAAATCTGTACATTAGTTTTTCCTGCTCAGTTCCAAAACTTTCACCCTAGAAACAGCCATGCCTGGTCTTCCCTGTGTACTGCTGCCAACTCCTTTCCCATTCATCTGAATGCAATAAAGCGTTTATGTCCTGAACATAAATATGACTCAGAAACTCCTTTATCTCCTTCAGATTGTGACTACTGATCTAGTGAACTTACAGTGAAGGAAAATTCTTTGAGCCTTACAGAATACTATACAATTCTACATATGCTTCTATTGTGGTAGAAATTGCCATTTGCCCAAGTACTTTTTATATAAATGCCCTCAAATTTCTAAGACAGTACAGTATGTTCCACCCACTTTAGTGACAGATGGAAGAGACATTTGGAATTGTAAAATGTCTTTATGAAGAGCAGATCCTTCTAGTGTTGTAGTTTTACCTCAAGATAATACAGTTTTCTCTACCCTAGTAACATGCTGAAAAATAAATCAATTTTTATTGAGCTCCCAAATGTTTATAGCACTTGTCCTTTTTTTACTTAGAAGCCCCCATGCTCTTTCAATGCACTTTTGTCCCAAGGCACTGTTTGTGGTCTACTACTATTGTTTTTCTAGGTTTTGCTTCAGAGCTCTCATTTCATTTCAAATCTATCTTCGTTTTTGTTATTCTTTTAACACAGCCAACACTTCTTACTGTCTGAGGATGTTTGCATTTGAGTGTCACAGATTTAACCCAAACAAAACCTGTCAAAAACAAAATCATCATTTTCCTGTCTATTCGTACTCTAATAGTCCCTTATGGCTTTTGCCCGCTTATCATAAGATATATATATATATAGATATATATATATATATACATACACACACATACACACACACACACACATACATGTATGTATATGTATATACTCTAATTTGAATTCAAATTCTCCTTTCTTCAAGCCAGTTACCAAGTCCTGTAGATGTATTGCTTATATTCCACCCCCTCTTTTTCCCATGTTTAACAACTGCCACTTTAGTGAAGGCCCTTACCGTTTCAGACCTGGACAACTGCAAAACCTCCAATGTACTCTTCCTGATCCTTAATGCCTGGTACACTGCTTTCGGATTAATCTTTTTAACATACGATTTCCATGATATCACTATAGTGCTCTAAAATATTTAGAGGTTCTCCATTACTTAAAGAACAAAATGCAAATGCTTTACCTGCTTAAGAGATCTGACTCCTACTTTTGCTACCTCTTCTTCCACCATCATGTCCAATGAATGTGAAAGTCATGCAGGATAGTGGAAGAAGCATTAGAGTAGGAATTAAAAGAAGTGGATTATATTATTTACTCAGTCTCTAACTGGTTTGTAATCATTGTCAAATAATATAACTTATCTGATATTCAGACTTATTCATAATATGAAAGGATGGACCAAGAATAATGATGACAGTACATGTAATTCCTCCTCAGTCTTAAATTCTATGATAGAAAGAGTTACAATTCTACCCATTATTCTAAGAATCCCTTATTTATTCTACCTTTACAGTGTTTTGTCCACACTTTATACCATAGCACCTGCCACTTTCTTCACTTGAAATGTCTATTTCCTATCTGAATAATGCCTCTCTTTTAAGGTCTGTCTTAAGTTTTAGTATATCCATATGAAAGCTCTCTAGATTACCACAATGGACCCTCCATTTCCTGAACTTTGCCATGTTTTTAGCACTTATTTTTCATAGCACTGGTTTTCCACCCGTATGTCTCTTTTAATATACATGACAGATAATATTTAACATGTTTCCATATCTTTACCACTCCCTAGTATATCTTGACAATTATATTTTGGTATTTTATGCTATTTGATTATTATACCCAGTATCTACGTAAAGCCCAAAGGATTTTTTAATAAATCTCTCAGTCACCAGGGTTACTTGTTTTTGTAGACAATAAATTTGATCATAGTTGGCCTCAGCCATAGCTGTCTATCCAGTTGCACTGCTTTTGTTCTTCTCTCTTTTAGGTGGGCTTGAATTTGTGATAGTCAACATGTATTGCATCAGTAGCGACCGCTGGAGTTTTGTGTTAGGGAGGATTCTGAAGTTACCTCTGGGCTCAGAAAAATTCCCACGATAGATTAGCAGTTTCTCATCTGGCATGGAGGTGAGAAGGAGCACCATAATTGTCATTCCCGTACTAGGCTCTAGCCTTCAATGTTTTACTGTCCTAGTATGTAGCATTGTCTAAAAGGCAATAGAATAATGTAGAAAGGGCTTTGGAACTAAAATCCTAAAGTCTGGCCTGGCTAACATACTAACCAGCCCTACCACCACCATTGCAAGACTTGGGTAACTAACAATTTTTTTTTTTTTGTAATTTTTAGCTTCTTGATTGTAAAATGGAGATTTTGTGTACAGCACTGGCCACCATATAAGATTACTGAGTATCACTTAAAATAATATTTGTGAAACTATTCTGTAAATCAAGGACATAAAATGTCAGGCACTACATCAACAGGCTAAAAATGAAAAAGCACACAATCATATCAGTAGATGCAGAAAAAACATTTGATAAAAGTAGGCACCCATTCATGATAAATACTTTCAGTAAACTAGGGTTAGAGGGCGCAATGGTTAATACTGAGTGTCAACTTGATTGGATTGAAGCATACAAAGTATTGATCCTGGGTGTGTCTGTGAGGGTGTTGCCAAAGGAGATTAACATTTGAGTCAGGGGGCTGGGAAAGGCAGACCCACCCTTAATCAGTGGGCACAATCTAATCAGCTGCCAGCCCAGCTAGAATGTAAGCAGGCAGAAAAATGTGAAAAGAGTAACTGGCCTAGTCTCCCAGCCTGCATCTTTCTCCTGTGCTGGATGCTTCCTGCCCTTGAACATCAGACTCCAAGTTCTTCAGTTTTGAAACCCAGACTGGCTCTCCTTGCTCCTCAGCCTGCAGACGGCCTATTGTGGGAACTTGTGAGTTAATATTTAATAAGCTCATATATATATATATGTATCCATTCCATTAGTTCTGTCCCTTTAGAGAACCCTAATGAATACAGAGAGAAGCTTCCTTAGGTAGATTAAAATAAAACAACCTACAGATAACCTCATACTTAATGGTAAGAAACGAGAAGCTTTCCCAGTAAGATTAGGAATAAGGCAAAGATATCCCCTCCCATCACTCCTTTTCAACGTCATACTAGATGTCCTAAAACAAGAAATGCACTAAAACAAGAAAAGGTGCATGCACTAAAACAAGAAAAGGAAATAAAATATATATGAATTGGGAAGAAAGAAATAAAACTCTTTTGGTCTTTGACACTATAATCTATGTAGGAAATGCAAAAGATTGGACAAAAAAACTCCTTGAACTAAAAAGCAATAATAGTAGGATTGCAGGATTCAAGGTTAATGTAAAACTTCAATTGATTTTTTATACACCAGCAATGAACAAGTGGAATTTGAAATTAAAAACACAATACTATTTACACTAGCATCCCCAAAACTGAAATACTTACATATACGTCTAACAAAAATATGTACAAGATCTATGTGAAGAAACTATAAAGCTCTGAAGAATGAAATCAAAGAACTACATTAATTGAGAGATAATCCATGTTCATGGAAAGGAAGATTCAATATTATCAAAATGTCAGTTTTTCCCAACTCGATCTATAGCTTCAATGCCATCTCAATAAAAATTTCAGAAACTTATTTTGGAAATATTTATAAACTGATTCTAAAGTTTATTTGGAGAGGTAAAAGACCCAGAATAGCCAGCGGAATATTGAAGGAGAAGAACAACATTGGTAGAACAACATGATCAATCTCAAAACTTACTATAAAGCTACAGTAATCAAGTCAGTGTGGTACTGATGAAAAAATAAACAAATGAAAATAGATCAATGAAACAGAATACAGAGATCAGAAATAGACCATCATAAATATTGTCAACTTATCTTTGACAAAGAAGCAAAGGCAATACAATGGAGCAAAGACAGTCTTTTCCACAAATGCTGCTGGATGAAAAACCAAAACCAAACAATCAAACAAAAAACGAAAAAAGAAACAAAGAAAGAAATAGAAAAAGAAAAAAAAAGAGAATCTGTCCACAGACCTTACATCTTTCACAAAAATTAAATCAAAATCGATCATAGACCTAAATATACAATGTAAAACTATAACACACCTAGAAGACAACAGAGGAGAAAACCTAGATGAACATAGATATGGTGATGACTTTTTAGAAACAATACCAAAGGTATAATCCATGAAAGGAAGAATTAATAAGATGGATTTCATTAAAATTAAAAGCTTCTGCTCTATGAAAGATGTCAAGAGAATGAGAAGTCAAGCCACAGGTTGGAAGATAATACAGTCAGGTGTGACTTGACAATGGGGAAACATTCTGAGAAATGTGTCGCTGGGTGATTACATTGTTGTGCCCACATCATAGAGTGTACTTACATGAACCTAATGATACAGCTTACCACATACTTAGCCTGTATATTATAGACTATTGCCTCTGTGCTACAAACCTGTACAGGAGTTACTGCACTGTAGGCAACTGTAACACAATGGTAAGTATTTATGTATCTAAATGTATCTAAACATAAAAATGTACAGTAAAATTGTAAGTCAATGAGAGAAGTGGTATGTGCTATATATACTTTTATATGGCTAGAAGTAGGTTTGTTTACACCAGCACATGAGTAATGCATTGCATTATGATATAATGCATTGCACTATTGATGACCATAATGTCACTGGACAATAGATATTTTTCCACTCCATTATAACTTTATGGGACGACTGTTTTATATGCAGTCTGTCATTGACTGAAACATCATTATGTTGTATGTCACTGTAATTACATAAGGTGCTTCTAATAAAGGACTGTTATTCAAAAACACGAAGATTTCATAAAGCTCAACAATAAAAAACAAACAACCCAATGTGAAAGTAAGCCAAAGACTTTAACAGATACCTCACCAAAGAAGATATACGGATGGCAAATAACCATATGAAAACATGTTCCACATCATATGTCATTAGGGAAATGCAAATTAAAGCAATAGTAAGATACTATTAAATACCTCTTAGAACCTCCCAAATTTGGAAGACTGACACCACCAAATGCTGGTGATGTAGAGCAACAGGAACTCTCATTCATTTCCGGTGGGAATGCAAAGTAGTACAGACACTTGGGAAGACAATTTGGTTGTTTCTTATAAAACTGAAGATACTCTTACCATATGATCAGCTGTTTGGTATTTACCCAAAAAGTTTAAAACTAATGTCCACACAAAACCTGCACTTTAATGTTTATAAGAGCTATGTTCATAATTGCCAAAACTTGGAAGAAGCAAGATGTCTTGCAGTATATAAATGGATAAATTAACTGTGGTACATCCAGACAATGGAACATTACTCAGTGCTAAAAAGAAATAATATCTATTAGGCCATGAAAAGACATGGAAGACCTTAAATGCATATTATTAGTGAAAGAAGCCAACCAAAAATAGCTTCACACTGTATAATCCAACTATGTGACATTCTGGAAAAGGCAAAACTATGAATACAGTAAAAAGATCAGTGGTTGCCAGGAGGGAGGCAGTGGGGGGTGGGGGGACGGTGTGAATCAGCAGAGCACAGAAGATTTTCAGGGCAGTGAAAATACAGCATCTGTATGATACTGTAATGATGGATACATGTTATTATACATTTGCTCAAAGCCATACAATGGACACCAAAAGCAAACACTAATACAAACTTTTGACTTGGGTGATTCTGATGTGTCAATATAATTTTATCAATTATAACAAATGCACAGGAGATGTTGATGTATTAACAAATGTCTGCTAATACAAACTTTTGACTTGGGTCATTCCGATGTGTCAATATAATTTTATCAATTATAACAAATGCACAGGAGATGTTGATAATAGAGTAGGCTATGCATATGTGGGGGCAAAGGGTACATGGAAACTCTCTGAGCCTTCCTCTCAATTTTACTGTGAACTGACGACTGCTTTTAAAAAAATAGTCTTTCAATATGAAAAAAGTCCGGGATTTCTATTTTTGCCTTGTCACAGAAAATTTAAAAAACAGGGGCAAGAGATAATCATAATCTTGCTATCTCAGTAAAGCAATACTAACATATCAATAAATTTCCTTTCCCTTGCTTTCCCATCTATCTTTTTACAAACTGGTTGTAACCATGTTAAATATATTTTACCCCGGTTTTTAATTTAACATCATATCCTAAGTAGTTTCTCTGTTTCCACATGATTTTTTTTAAAAAAACATCAGTTTAATATAACATAATAATTTACTGTATATGCCATAAGTCTCTGAAATAATCCCTGCTGTTCCTATTACAACTGTAAATATATCTCTTCTCTGTTTTTTCTTGCTTCTGAAATTAAGCTGATCATTTGGTATAAATTCATGCAATCCAGAAATGCCACATTCAATCATGCATTCCACATACATTATTGACTACGTGATGCCAAGTACTGAGTTAGTCTCTAGGTATGTAGTGGTAGACAGAAAAGTTATTGCCCCGGCCTTATAAAAGAGTATAATCTAGTGGGGGAAGGCAGGAACAGGTATTTTAAAAATGGATACAAATAATTATATATTTCCAAACTATGATAATGTTATGAATGAAAAAGCATGGTGCTTTGAGAAAAAACACTTGGAGAATTGGAGGGGGACACCCATTTCAATTGTGTGTTCAGAGAATACTTTTCTGAGAATGTGGCATTTCCAAATGATTAAAGGCAGCTAGCATAATAGAAATCTGAGGAAATATGATTCCAGATAGAGCAAACTATATGTGCCAAGGCCTGAAGCAGAAATGTGCTTAGAGGGTTTCAGGAATGAAGCAAGAGGAAACCGGTGTGACTAGAGAGGGAGTGTCCTGAGTTGAGGCTGGGGTGAGATCATGTTGGGCATTGTGTTGTCATGAAATTTGGATTTGATTTTATAGGAAATGAGATTTGATAGACCTTAAAGAGGGCAGAGGCATAATTGCTTTTATGAGAATGGTTGGAGACCTGCAAGAGTGAATGAAGACAGAAAGATTAAACAATGCAGAGTCCAGATGGGGGAAAATGGAGGCTTTTGCTAGAAAGTAGAAATAGAGATGGAAAAGAAAAGATGAATTCAAAACATGCTTTGGAGGTAGACTTGATAGAAATGTATTTGATTGGAAGTAGGGGTAAAGAAAACGGTAATTCCAAGAATGACCCATTTACAAACTGTGGCGGCTTTGTAACATGCCACTTTGGCTAGGCTGAATTACATTTCTGGTGAGGATGGGCCACGGAGAAATTCTTGCAAGATTTGGAAGGCAGGAAGGAAGTCTCAGCTATTTTGTGGTTCACACGCCTTGTCGCTTATCTGCTGATTAACCACCTTGGAATGAGGCAGCAGCTGAGCCTGCAACTGTTCAACTTTCCTCTAAACTTTCCTTCAGCTTCTCCAACTTTTGGACCAATTCTATAGCACTATGATGAAGGGCCTTTGCTTCTGCAGGTCACCCATACCACCAAAGCCAATAAATGTGGTTTTGCTCTGTTCTGAGGAGTTTCAGTTCATGCCTGTGGGTTCCGGCTCTTTCTTAATATCCTTGTATTACACCACGTTCTCTTTTTCACTGTCTGCCCTCTGGACTTCATGCCCAAGCAGCAGACACAAAGACAGCAGCCTTACGGAAAGTGTTTAGCCCCCACAATGGTATCAGGCCAAATCCCTGTAACAGACTTGTCTGTTACTGACTTGACTGATCATAAACGAAAGTAACGTGTTTCCAACATTTTGCAGAAAAGTCGCATGATTATTAGTAGTATAATACTTATTGCTATGTTCACAATGGCTTGTGTTCCTTACTACTCATCTTCATTTTTGTTGACAAGTGTCATGTACAAGGATAAAATTTTTGCTGAAATCATACCTTTTTCTAAGAAGTCTATGCTGCTTTAATTTAGCTCACTGAGTTGTTCCTTAAAATGATTTTTCTTAATCTATTGGTCTGACTATAAGCAACTTATTCTTTAAGTCTAATAAAGAGAGATTGAGTGTACCTATTTTCTTTATTTATGAATTATACTTACATAGAAATCTGTCTGCTCATTACAAGGCTATTGGTTAAGATAGGTATAATCACGACTGTCACAAAAATGTTATTCAAAGTTCCATCATGATCATAGAACCTCATACCTCATCTTGAAATTTTGAGGGATACAAAATTAAGACAGTAACAGAGGAGAGAGTGACAGAGACATACAAACAAAAAGAGAAAATAAAGAGAAAGAGAAAGTGAATGAGAGACAGAAATGTGCTTTTAAAGAAGTTAAGATAATAGTAACTCTAAGTTGCTCCAGAGGAAAGGAATACAAATTTCTCTGTATTAGAGGGATTTTCTGTTTTTGGGAAAAGAAGTCTTAATTTTGGCTTGAATATAGAATCAAGCCATTTTAGTCATTTTATTTGAATTAAGACTTTCAAGTTCTGAAAGCTATCAAGATAAACTTAATGTCATTACAAAATAGTGAAAATACAATAATTGCAAAGTGTAATTTCAGTGAAGCCAGAACTGCTGCTGGAGGTTCTGGATAAATGTCCCTTACACACAGGGTGTAGAAGAAGGTTGGGACTGACTGAAAGTGTCTGGAGAAAATGGGAATGCTGCCTATGATGTACTCATTAGTGGAACAGGTCTGCCATTGTTTCTGAGAAGAAAATGGAGACTGAAGGCAATGTTATTCTGAAATTACCTAAATAACTAAAATTATGAAAATAGACATAAATAAAAGTTAAAAAATCAATTATTTGAATTATTTAGGAAAAGGAATCAGGCCTGAGTTGGTATCAGTTGAGCCCAATCGCTTAAGTATGATTTTAAGGAGGCTTTTGCAATGTTCAAATGCATTGATTTGTTATTCAACTCTACTTCTCTGTCCATAGGTAAATAAACTTTCTGCCTCAGGACTCCTTCGCTTCTTCCTTCTTTTTCAAATGCTCAAATCTGCTGTAGAGTAAGTAAATCTTCTATTGGCAATGGGTCCCACAAAGAAATAATGTCTTCGTTTGCTCAGGTATCATGTTTTGACAAGAAGAATCTTGCTGTTCCGTTATTTTCTAATCTTAACTGGATTCAACCTGTTAGTCATTAAACTCCCTAGCAGATGCAAAGAATAGTCTGTAGTGGTAGTTCCCCAAACACTGTGACTTCAAGGGGTCTGATCATCCAGATAGATATCAAACAGTACTTATATACTGAAAAAATGACACTTCATATGTATGTACTATGTTTCATAAGTATGCAGATACTAATTGATAAATTAGAAATTTGTTTAAAAAATTCCCGAATTTAAACTACTTTTTTGGGCACTTAGTCACTCTAAAGTAAAAATGTAATTTCCATTATACATGATTGCTCGGTTTTAAAATGCTGCCTTTTTCTTTCGATGTACTTTTTATTTTTTGTCAAAACAAGGGGCTGGGCATGGTGACTCATGCTTGTATTCCCAGAGCTTTGTGAGGCTGAGGCAGGAGGATGGCTTTGGGCCAGGGGTTTGAGACTAGCTTGGGCAACATAGTCAGACACTGTCTCTAGAAAAAAATTTAAAAATTAACCAGGCATGGTGGCACATGCCTGTAGTTCCAGCTACTTAGGAGCCTGAGGCGGGAATATTGCTTGAGCTCAGGAATTAGCAGTTACAGTGAGCTATGACTGTGCCACTGCACTCCAGTCTAACTGATAAAGAAAACAACGTATTTTATTGCTTAGAAAGCCAAGTAATTTAAAAATACACATTTTTTAGATATACATATATGTTCATATGTGTATATATATATAAGAAAGGGTGTATTTAAAATATTCTTATTGATAGGGCTACTAATAAAAAAAAAGCACTCAGTTCTAGTCTATGATTTTTTTTCGTCCTTGATGCATCAGCAGTCATTTTTTAAACCACTGTTTTCCAGAATTTGGTAAAATTTTCTTATCCATTGATGGCTTCTTTCTTTTCTAGAGATAATATGGACTCATATCTTTAGATTTTTTACAGGAATTTTGTTAGGGAAATGGGATAAACAAATGTCCTCTAGCTACCATTTTTAACCAGAAATCTCTTTGCAAAAGTTTTAACATCAAGAAAGAACCCTCATGCTTGGAAACACTGGGAACCACTGGTGAAAAGCAAGAGCCCTGGGAAGAATCAGGATTTCACTTGGCCTCTGCCACTGACGTGCGGCATGACTGTGGACCAGCGACCTGCACCTCTTGTGCCCCAGTTTACTCCTCTGTGAAATGAACACTCATGCCAGATGATGGCTAGACTGTCACCAGGTCTCCTATTTGCTAGTACGGTGCCCTCTTTGACCAGCAGAATAAAGATGGATAGGCCTTCTACCTACATACAGTCATCAAACTCATCAAACTGTGAGCAGGAAGAGAGAAAAGACTGGGAAACTGAGCTAGGTGGAGAGGCAGGAAACAAGGTGCTAATAAAGGAAAGAAACTTTGAAGGTGACGGAGTCCGAGGTTGAAGCATAAATATTAGAGAAGCTTGTGTCAAATCCAAGGACTACGTCAACATGGTCCTTAGCATGAAAGGGAAATTGACTTGGCAGTAATAATCTAAACAGAACTAGGAGGAGAAAATATAGGAAACAAAGGCCAAGAAGTAGGCGGTTGTGGTAATTAAAACAGGAAATAACTGAAGCCTGGATATGTACCCTGGCAGGCGGAAGAGCAAAGAGGGATTTTATGTTTCACTTAGAGTGATAGGGATGAATACAACCGTATCCCTTAATTATTTTTCTCTAAAACAAACTGGCATGTTTCTAATAATGAGAAATCTACATGTTTCTAATAAAAAGACATTCTAAAACAGTTTGGTCGGGATTAAGACTAGGAGGTTGAAAAATATGAGTTCTGACTAAACGCAGATGAATCTGGAAAGAAAACCACCACCACCACCACCAAAAACAAAACAAAAAGAAAACTCTGATATAGCCAAACAAAATAAACAGCAATTTCAACTGGCTGGTTTTCTTGCTTGTGGTTGTGAGCCCAGATAAGGAGCTTTGTGGTGGTGGGAAGGCAATGAAGCCTTAATTGCCTATTAACTGGCTCCTTCTGGTTGCATCCTCTGTGCACTCTGTCGCCTATCCCCTGACTGGGCCACTGCCGCCTATGCTAAATGGGTTCTGATCAGCTAAAAATCACACAGTAATTTAAGCTGGAAATTTTAGTTAAATCCAGACAATTCCCCAGCATCTTTTCAAAAGGATGAAGGCTTTAATCAGTACAATACAAACCATGGGGAATAAGGGAGAGATCAGGTCAGAATGTGGGTCAGAAAAACTATAGAGGAAGTGCTAATGGGATAAGGGCGCCTGAGCTTTTTATCTTATTAGCGCTTCCCATGTCAAATTAGCAAAACGGTTCAGGCACTAAAGTGTTAGATAAAATGTTCATATGGTATGTGTTCCCCAGAAGGATTCTCGGAGTGCCACTTCCAAGAAGATTCAAGTTTTCTTCGCTTTTATTTTTTACCTTTGGAGGTAAGCATGATCATGGTAAGTCAGACTCCTGGTGACCTACGTGGAAATATGGCTTTGTCAGCAGGGCTACCACATTACAAAATTCTAGACAACACCATTCACAAAGAATATGATGTGAATGGTGCCCATGAAGGCATGCAAAGCAGGAGCTGTGCAATGCAGTGGCCTTTCATCAGAACAGATTTCCTTTTGGTAACCATGGAGTAAAAAATATATATTCCAGGAGCTGCACCTTGAAAATATACTTGTGACTTAGAACTGCAGTATATACTTAAATAGCAGGTGTGCAAATCAGTGTCATCTGAGTATCTTTTTCAATATTCACATGTCAGTGCCCTTTCCCATCTTACTTTTTGCATCACATGGATAAGTAATTAGCATTTTAAAGGACGTAAGCAGTTATTTTAAAAATCTATTCATTCAATAAATACTAAGAACTTTCCATGTGGAGCCACACTGGTCCTCTCTCAGTTAAATTACCAAACAGAAGTAAAGCACTCAGAACAGTGTTAGCTGTGAATTTTATTATCATTATTAGTTTTTAAACATACCAAGCTCCTTCTTGCCTCAAGACCTCCTTTTACTGTTCCTTTCCATTTTGGAAAGTTTCTGCCCCTTTCCACTTTCTTACCCCATGGCTAAATTCTTCTTGCTCTTTGGGGCTAAGCTTAAAAATCACTTCCTAATTATTCTATCTAAAGTCATTTATCTCCTCCTCCTCTCTATTTGTACCTTTCTCAGCCCCACACTGGTTTCCTACACAGCATTTGTCATCATCTGTCAGTATCCTATTGCTTTATTTACTTGTGAATTATCTGGCTTATCCGATGGTGGGTAATCTCCAAGGAGGGACCCAGTATTGTACATCAAAGGACCTCAAACAACCTTTATTAAAAGGATGTATGAATAACTAAGTAACCATAGCACCTAAATTTTCCCAAGAAAAAGTTAGTTTTCAGTGCACTTGAAAGTCTACTCATTCTTTTTCTGTGTTTCTGAGTCAAATTGTGAAACTGACTTTGGTGGGATATAGTTATTAACATGTTTACTGATTTCTTTTCAAATTTGGGAAAGGCTTGAATTCAACAGAAACATGACAGTATGTAAGGGCCAGTTTCCTAATACTGCATGGCAGTGGCCGCCTCGTAGGACGGTGCTATGCAAGTTCTTCACAGTATCACAGTAAACACCCTGAAGCCTAAAGTCAAAATATGAAACATTCAACTATTGTATGTGAATATAGTCTTGATTCACTAACACAAGGGCAGTTTTTGTAAACTATACAACTGTGCACTTGTTTTAATTTTAATTTTTTTAAGGAAGAGATGCTTTCTAGGGTGTTCCATATTCCAAATTTATTGAACTGGACATTATCAAATGCAGCAAATAAAGACAATTATGTCCTGTGTAGTATATAAGATATATACAACATTGCTTTGTTGCTGCAGAGTTGCTTGCCACCAATATTGGCCTGAAATTTTACTGCTGATTGGTGCTTAGACCAACTGGACCACCAAGAAATTAGGCTAGTTTTATCCAAGCAATGGACGGATAATATCTAGGGTGTGCTTCAGTTTTTTTTTTTTCAGTTAATTACCAGAACTCTGTACCTATGCCATATCAATAGTTGATATAGCTTTCCTTAAGTAGCAAATTTCAGTTGAAAAGATGAATTAACCATGGTTAGAAATAACAAGCTCTGATTATACAGTTTAATAAAGGTTCTTTAGTTGCAGTGGAAATTTCCTCAAGTTAGCTCAAATGAACAATTTGTTGTTAAGGTATGATATCCTCAGAGAAATAAGTTATAACCACGTCTCTTGGGAGCTAGAGCCCCCAGGGACTGAGGCATCTACCTGCTCCATTTCACCTCACCTCTTTAGTGGCCGATGCGATTGATCTTCTTTGGGTCCCTCTGCTTCATTGTTTCTACCTTTCTCTAGAGAATGACGTTGGTGCGTCATGGCTGACAATGGCTGCTCCAAACCTCACTTGACGTGACCTTTCATTTTGTACTCCTCTCCCTTACTATTTTCTAAATATGCAATTTACTGAAAGAAACAAATTAGTTGTTGGCAAGGGAATGGATTGATTTTCCTAGGTCAGATGTTCACCTCTGACTTAATCTGCCATGGTGTGATGGCTGGGTACCATGATGGACGCATGGCTGTCTAATCCAGCCCTTTAGTGGGAATTGAAAGAGGAACTGAAATTCTAAGTTTTGTATGTCATCATATACCACATAATCAATCTTTGACATTTATCAACACACAACAAAAGTTCATGAAAACAAAAAGAAGAGCAGAAAAATTGAAGGAGCTTTTACAAAAATATGTAACAGAGATTTGGGGAAAATATATCTTGCTTCGTATGTGTTTTTCACTGAAATCATCACTGTGCCCCCATTTTTAAGGTTACTTTCATGATGTAGCATGAGATTCTTTAAATTTATGAAAAGCAATAATTTTATTCTAAATAATCCTTCTCATTTTAATTTTTCCTCCCATGCATACATGGGGATGCATTTCAGGGGTAATATGAGGAATATAATTTGGATTCCACTTTCTTTTTTCTAGCTTTCACAAGGTCTAAGTCCCCTTAGGCATGATTTCCCTGACTTAAGTTTCACTGAATAATGATCTTTGGTCCACAGTAAATATCTTTTTTTCTGTCTTTTTTTCTCTTCCACCTTTTCCTTTTATCTTCCAAAATCCATTATTATTTTCTCTAAACAACAATTCTCAGTTTCTTTTGTAGTTACACAACTGTTGTGAATATTAATGGTATTCTTCAAGGGGTATTATTTATAGCAGGAAATATGGGCCTTTGATCAGTGTTTTTCTTAAATAAAACCCTCATGCATTGTGGGTAGATTGTATTTCTCTTATCTTATGTTGGGCATTTCGTTGCTCATTTCAATCTTTCCTTCTATAACAGACTTGGAGGCTGTTGGAGACTTTTAAGTTGTTCTTTTTAAAAAGCCTTTTTCTCCTTTATTATGTGATCTCTCTAATGCTGGCTCTGGGAATGGTGATGTCTGCCCTGGTTGGAAATCCTTTTGCTACACTCCCTAAAGGCAGCAAGTGATTCAGGGGTGACTGTGTAATTTGTTTTGTACCGTGGAATTCCTGCCATGCCTATATGTATTTAGACCACAGGCAAACCAATAAAGTTGTCATAGAAACAAAGCATTTCATGAATAAATCAATCCATAACAAACTTGTAAACTTCAAACAACCCACTGTGCTTTAACAACACATCCGTTACATACACAAAATAATCAGGTTTGTAATGAGCAATGCACAATATTATTCTTTCCCATACATTTGGTCCTGTTTGCCATCTTATAAATATTCCTTAATGTATTTTTATGCAGCCTGTAGATTCCTACTGAGCTGGAATGAAATAAGTAACTCCAGCTGGTATGATAATACTGGAAAAGCAGACTTTAAAAAATGTACCTTATGGTGAACCCCAGTTCACACAATATGTTTGGAATACCTATTCAGATCAGAGGGGATTGAAATTGTGGCTAATAAAGTTTCCTCATGTTGATCAACTCTAATATTCCTTTTTCATTTTTCAGTTTGCTTGTTTGGCTTTTAATATCCTGCTCCGCATATAGTGGGCATCTTCAGGGAATGTGGTTGACTGGCAGCGGGGTGTGGTTAGCTATTTGAAAAGTGGCACTGGGTATTTTTAAAAGGATGAACGATCTGTGCCAGAAACTATCGTGACCTGATTGGAGAAATAAAATGCTTTGAGGAAAAAAAGAATATTATTGTGTAAAACTTAAATTCCTTTGCAGATGGTAAAAAGACAAGGAAAAGGCAGAGCTAGAGAAGGAGGTCAGTGTAGTACAAGTCCTCTGGGGCTTGCTTTGGCTTCCAGAACATGAGAACTTTTCTTATTTTCATTTGGTGTGAAATTCTCTCTGTGAGTACATTTAGGTGTTGTCCTGCCTAGCAGACATGCTGGATTAGATCACCTTATTGCGGTATCTTCCTCTATTCTCACGAGTTCTGTTAACACCTTTGGCTACACCTTCATTGTGACATCTCAGCCTAATTAGACATCTCACAAATGCCTGTCATCAGATGATCACAGGGCCCTCTATCCATATATTAAGATATAGATATGAATTTTGTTTTCCGATAACTGCCTTAGTAATATCCAACCTTACTATGTTGAATCTCATAACATCCGGGAAGATTCCAGAGCTTTTCAGCCACTGTCAATTATTACAATGTAGTCCAGTCTAGTTTACAACCTTAATTCCATATTTAATTCAAACTCTCTGCTTCATTGTTTTTAAGTGGGGAGAGTGGCTTTGGCCAGCCCTCTCACTTCTGGGGGTTTATGTAGATCCCTGGGACACCTCTTTTCCTAAGCACTACCAGGTCTGGGCAGGGAGGGTGGACACAGGAGGATGAGATTTTTTTGTTTAAGCTACTGAGCAGACTCTTGCTCATTCTGTTCTCTGTGCTTCTGGTGGCCTTCACCAAGTGATGGTCTTGCCCAGGTGGTGTGCATGGTTTCCTTGGATCAATGGCAGGCTTCCCTAAAGCCCATCAACTACTGATAACACCCTCGTAAATGGGATGCCACCTCTCTTTTACCCTTGTTAGGGGTTGTGCTGGGTGGAATAGTGTTCACTCAAAATTCATATTCACTGGAAGCTGTGAATGTGATCTCATTTGAAAATAGAGTCTTTGCAGGATAAATTCAGACATAAAGATATAGGGGAGGAGAAAGTCAGGTGAAGTTAGAGGCAGAGAATGGAGTGACCCATCTACCAGCCCAGGAACACCTAGGATTTATGACAACTACGAAAAATTAGGAAAAGGTAAGGCAGGATTCTTCTATAGAGCCAAAGGGAATATGGCCCTGCCAATACATTGTTGTTGGGCTTCTCACCTCTAAAATTGTGAAAAAATAAACTTGTTTTAAGCCACCTGGTTTGAGGTCCTTTATTATGGCAGCCCTGGGAAGCTAATAAACAGATCCACATCTCAAATTTCATTTTTAGGTGGAAAAAAAGAACCATTCAACATCCTTACAAACCTCTAAACCAGTGTGCTCCAAACTGAAGTCGTTTTCTTTCCCTAAATCTGCTCCTCCATGTGTACCTCTAGATCAAGCCTGGCACCCCTCTCCTCTGCGACTTTAGCCTCCCTCTTGAGAGTTGTCTTCTACTCTTCCCTTTCCCTCACATCCTCTCCCTGCCCACATCTTTAAGGCCTCATTTCTTTCAGGGGGAAGTCCAGATTCTCGAGGTTTATTATGCCTCCATCCTTTGCCCTCAAGGTGTCTCACTAGCCTCACCTGCAACCACAGGTACAGGCTTTGCTTTGCTTCCTATGCCAAACTGTCCCTCACCCACTGCAGCTAAGGTAATTATCTTTCTTTGTTCCTTCTCTGGGCCCCCATAGCACTTTTGTGTCAGTTAGTCACTGATGTCTTCTGCTCTGACACACTAAACTTTGCAGTCATCGGGGCAGGCACTTTGCCTTCTTCATCACTATTTCCTCCAGTGCTAAGCAGAAAGCCTGATTAGAGAGAGCAAAGAGAAAAGCATGGTATATGAGTGGAAGTGGAGCAAAGGGGATAACACCTAAGAGAAAGGGATAAAACTCCATAAGCATAAAACACCCGTATAAAGGGGTATTTTAACTCTCCTGGAATTTCAACTTCCCGTAAATGGTAAAGGGGCTCATAGGGGTTATGTAATAAATACAGGACAAATGACAAGACAAATGATAACGTTCCGAGATGGCTTACAACCTGCCAGACCTATGCTGAGCACTTAACTTGCATCTGTCACTTCATCTACACAACAGCCTCTGACAAATTCCTTCAATCGATGAAGCAAATGGGGCTCTGAGACATTAAGTAAATTGCCTTAGGTCACACACTCAGTAAATGGCAGGAAGAGGATTTGAACCCAATTGTGTCTGAATCTGATCATGGTTTTAACAACTAAGATTTATCCTGTCATGTTGCATAGGTTCTGAGTATTATGAGTATTCTCCTACAACTGAGGAAGTGCAGCTGCTGAATGCAGTTTTTCCTTGATTGGGACAACATCAATCTAAAGTCAGTAAGGAGTATCTTCATTAAAGAATATTCTGCCCAAGTTTCATACCTTAGTGATTTATTTAATCTTGGCATCATAGAGAAGTGTATTAAACAACTTTAGGATATTAGTGAGAAAATTTTTCTTAAACATTTATATGTATTTCCTTAAGTGTAAAATAGCGTTATTATTGAGGGCTGTTATAAGAACTATATGAAATAATGGAAAATGTTCATTTCTCTCTCTCTTTTTTCATCTTTTTCCTGAACTATAACTTGCATATAATGCCTTATAATTTTTAAAAGTGTCTTCATGTATACTTAATTATATAAAATATTCATTATGAAATACATTATATGTAACACATATTAGTAGTAGTAGTAGTAATTCATTTGATCAGCATATCTGGAGGGTTGAAAAGACACAGCTTCTGAGGGGTCCTCACCATTAGGCTGGGCCAGATGTTCCAGAACAGTCACTACCGATTCACCAATTCTGAGTGCACACTGTGCTCTGGGCATCCCTGACCACCCAGTGATCACTCAGCAGCAAGCTGAGCACATCAGGGCCAAACTTAATCCTCAGGGAAGCCTCATGGGCTGAGTATAGTACAAAAAGACTTGTTCTGGCTTACAACTGTTTTGGATTTAGATTTCAAAGAGTTTAACTTAGACTTTAAACTCTTAAAAATCACTATGTCAAAAGCAAAATCTATATGGGATTCTTAACCTAAGTACATACATGCATTTCTTTTTCTCAGCAGAATATCCATAGGATTCAAAAGATTTTCAAAGTGGTTCATGGGCCAATTATGGTTAGGAATCTTTTTATTTTTTACCTTGAGACTATTCTGGGGATCCGTATAAATTCTGGGGTCCCAAAACATCTGGCCAAATAAAATTCCCTTTGCCCCAGAAGCTATATGAAGCTCAGTTAAACCCCCTAAAACCTTTTAAAACATATTTAGGCTTTGTGTAATTGCCTGTATGTATTCTTACTAGTCTAGATTCATTGTTAGGATGATAATTGTGGCTTTTGACTCCTGAATGATACTGCAGCATTCAAGCAATGCAAAGTAGGCATTTAAACATGTAAAAATTTAGGTTTCTTTGAGGGGCTCTTCATTGAGGCTCTTCCTTCTTAAAATTTCCGTACAGACATTTTTTCCACTTGAATTTACATAAATACTAAGTTGGAAACAAAATTTATCTATTGAAGAAAGGGGATAAATCTTCAATCACTATTATCAGCCTGTTTTGGAGCAGGGAGAAACACATCTAAGATATACCTAAGCCACAGTCTCAGTTCAATTTTTGTAACCAGAGAGATCCAGGTTCATTTTTGTGCCCCCTACATACTAGCTGTTTGAACTGGGAGATAAGGATAATGGAGATAATGGTATATAATTCTCAGGAGAACAGTAGCAATTAAATGACTATTTGGTAATATTTAATTAATGATTTTTTTTAATTTCAAGCATTGCATGAAGAGCTTAAAATAAAATATGTCAAGTTAATCATTTAAATAGCCCCAGTTTAAAGTGAGGGAATCAAGGCTCAGATAGTTAAAATAATAACCCGAGCGCTCATTTATTGCCTTGCACACAACGCATGCTTTTTAATTTAATTTAATTTAATTTTTAGAGACAGGGTCTTGCTCTCTTGCCCACGCTGGAGGGCAGTGGCATGATCATAGCTCACTGCAGCCTTGTCCTCGTAGGCTCAAGCCACACCCCCACCTCAAACTCCTGAGTAGCTAAAACTATAGGTGTGTGTGCCACCACGTCCAGCTACAGATTTAATTTTCTAAAGAACCAAATTAGCGAAGGCTGATTTCAGATTCTAGCCAATTAAGAAAAAATGACCAAACGATGTAATTAAGAGACAAAAGACATAAAATATTTTAATATGATCTCTGTTTTCTATTTTTAAAAAGTACTCCACCTGTCTATTAAGATCTTTTTTCAACATTTAGTTAGATACAGGGGTACATGTGCAGGTTTGTTACATGGATATAATGCACTCAGGTACTGAGCATATTACCCAACAGGTAGTTTTTTGACCTTCCCCCGCAACCCGCTTCAGTAGTCTGCAGTGGTCTATTGTTCCCATGTTTGTGTCGGTGGGTGCTCAATGTTTAGCTTTCATTTAAAAGTGAGAACATGTACATAGCATGTTCTTAACAAAAATGTTAGCCTTTCATCTTCTCCTCCGTTTCCAGGAACCCTAAGGTACGTGATTAGATTTTCTTTCTGTTTCTCCTGGCTCCACCCAATCAGCAGCAAGGCTGCTCCTTGGGGCTCCACCCACTGCTTCCTCTCTTTCCAGCTCTCTATCAGAAAGGCGGATAACTTACTGAAAGGCAAATACAGACATTATCTGGTAATTAGGCTCATTAATTTTATAGGAAATTCTTTAATTTTCTATGGGGCCATGTTCTTGAAATGCATTGTTTCCCTTTTATGACTTCACTTGCTTCAATGTCAGTAGAGATTAAAGGTTACATGCCCTGCTGGGAACAAACACAATTTTCCAGCAGCTGCATTTTGTTTTCCTTAATAATTAACAATTGCTGCTGACTAACCCTTGCGGCATAAAATGCCCACCTTATCACAAAAGAGTGGGCATTGGTTTGAGGAACTCACAAGGGATATCAGCAAAAGAAGTGTGATTAAAGCATTAAAGATTTAAAGGTTGACATTGGGATGAAAGGTGGAATTACAGTAAATATAATGCTGTTTAACATTAAATGGAATGTGTTGTACTTGCAACAGTTGTTCATTTCAACATTAATTATTAAGGGAACTTGAAAACTCATTTTTAATTCGCAACTGAAGACAAAATTTCTTAAGATGTAAATACAACAAAGAAGCTCAGAAAGTTGGTGCTTTTTATTCCTTTTTATTATTCTGTGATTTTTACCTTGATAAAATCTATAAGCAAATTAGAATGGAATGTACCTAAATTGTACAAATCAGGCTGTATTATTCCATTCTCATAGTGCTATAAAGAACTGCCTGAGATTGGGTAATTTATATAGGAAAGAGGTTTAATGGACTGACAGTTCAGCATGGGTAAGGAGGCCTCAGGAAACTTACAATCATGGGAGAAGGTGAAGGGAAGAAGGCACCTTCTCCACAAGGCAGCAGGAAGAAGTGCAGAGTGAAGTGGGAAGAACCGCTAAAAAAACCATCAGATCTCATGAGATCTCACTTACAATCATGAAAGGGGAACCACCCCCTTGATTCAATTACCTCCACCTGGTCTCTCCCTTGACATGTGGGGATTATGGGGATTATAGGAATTACAATTCAAGATGACATTTGGGTGGGGACACAAAGCCTAACCATATCATAAGCATAGTTGTTGGTGAACTGATATTATGCCACTGAACATAGAGATTAAGAAGTAAGTCAGGTTATATTGGAAATTGTTTCACATATTCTTCATTATTTTGATTTGAAGATTTTCTTGGAGATATACAATTTACATAGCATTTGAAGCAAACTTTGTATTTTAAATCAATTTTCTTCTAAGACGAGGGTAAGCATGTTTATTATTTATCTTTTAATAAGAAATGAACAGCAGATGATAATGTGATCAAATATGCATTGCCTGGGTTTATATGTGAAACTGATAAATATTCAAATTGCATTTAAAATCTACTGTCAATTACAATGTGCATGCTCTTTGTTGAGTAAAACTTTGGAGGAAATTTTTGATGACCAAGTGATATTGTGTAAATGTACTTAAATAAAAAGAGAAAAAAATGATACAGTGAAGAAATTTATGGTGGGGGAATTCAAAGGGCAATTTTGGTTAATTCTTTCTAGTAAAATACAATAAAAGTCAATAGTGCTACTGTGTGATTATGATTTGCTTTCACTTTAAAGAATGTCTATGGATTGGTATCAGGAACATATCATTACAGAGTCACCCAGTTTAGGCCAAGTTATGCTGCAGTAACAAAAGACCTAAAAGTGTAGGGATTTGCATAAATGAAAGTACATTTGTGACTTATGTCACATATGTATTGAATGTTTTCTTTGGTTCTTCATTCTGGGACTCGGACTAGAGTATCATCCCCAATCTGGGATATTGTTAGTATCATGGGAGAGGGAAAAAGAAAGAGGACAGAAGCACTGAATAATTCTTAAAGCTTTTCTTAGAAGTAGCATATGTCATTTTTGCTCACATTTCAATGGTCAAAGCAAGTTACAAGGTCAATTCTGATGTTAGTGGGGTGGGGAAGAATAAAAAAGGAACCAATTTTGGAAAGGATAATACAATTTACTTCCTCTCTACATAAACATATCTTAAAGTCTTTATATAATATATCATTTGAGATATATGGACACAAGTTTTTTGAGGGCATTTAGATTGGCAACTAGCATCCATCCTCTCTCTGATAATCTTATAGGGAGAATTATCATGTTGACTTTATAGTAGAAAAATATTCAATAAAAATGATTTTTTAAATTTTAAAAAATCAAGTGTCAATCAGTGTGCTGGAGTTGCTGAGGAAAGAGAAATCTGTCAAATGACCCTGCCATAAGGAATATGAATCAGAAAAATTGGATAGGCCTTATTAGTTGTAGCATATGTCTATACTGCCATCCTGAAATATGCATCTAGAATTAAACATGTTTTATGGATATTAGGGAAGCTAGCATTTACCAGTTTGAGAATAAGATGAAACAGCTACTGCAAAACATGAGGTCATTACCCTAAATGGATAAAGGGGTAACTGTCCCTGAAATGAGTTATAAAACCCTCATTTATTTTACAAAATAGGAAAATAAAGCAAATTTGTGATGGTAGAGAATAATCTTTTTAGAACACCTCTTGAATAATGTTGAAGAATTTGCAAAATGCTTTAACAGAAATCATCCATTTAATTATGCAGGATGTAGACTACTAGCCTCATTTTCTGTGCAGGGGAGCTCGGAGCTCAGGTTCGGTGAGGTAAGTAACCTGCTTAAGGACATGGCAGACCTGGGATTTAAATGCAGATCTCCCACTCTGATTTCAGTGTCCTTTCCACTGACATAAGCTGTCTCCCAATACAGAAAATTATATCCTACTAAATGGGGAAAAATGGCAGATATGTTTTAATGGAAAACAAGATATACTTGAGTTTGGTCCTGGTTGTATTACTACTAAAGCGATGTCATATATTTAGACAAGTCACTTCAGTTTTATATACCTCAGTTTCTTCACCTGCACCATCAGGGCATTGGATTATGTATTTTCTCAAGGTCTTGTCCCAACAGTAGTACTTGATAAATTAAACAACTTACAGTCTCTTTTCGCTCACACTGACCCTCAGCACCCAGATATGTACCAAATCAGTAAGAGAATATGCTTTCCCCAGCACACTAGCTAAAGCCACCCTGATATTGGAATAACTATTATTAGCTCCAGAAACTCAAACTAGTTAAGCAGAAAAAAAAATTTGTTGGCTCATGTGACTGGGAAGTCCAAGGTGACACATTCTTCAGACATGACCAAAAGCAGGGATTCAGAAAATCTAGCCCCATCACCCCCATCCGCTTTTCTTACTATCTACCCTTCTCTCTCATTTCTATTTGTCTCAAAACAGCTTTATTCACTCTCATAGTAAGCAAGTTGCCTTGCTTTATTTGTTGATATGTGGAGAATATGACTGACCACTGGTAGCTCCAGAGATGCATCCTTCCAGAATATAGAAGCTGGAGGACCTCTTCTCCTCCAAATACAAATCCTAAGGGCTTTGGGAAGGACTCTGATTGGCCAGGCTTGGACCGCATGCCCTCTCCTCTGCTAGACCCATCGCTGGCAAGGGGAATGTAAACTGTATTTTACCAGACCTGTGTCACTTGCCCAGCCCCTTGGACGCATGTTTGGCAGGCCCACTGGAACCACACAGGCATGAGGAAAGGCAGTCACCCATAGAAAGTGCATGCTGTTACCAGAAGAATGGAGAAGGGGCTATGATTGGAAAGCACAATAAATATTCACTGCACACGGTAAACATACATCTGAGCTGTCTCACTCACAGTTGGATTCCCAAATCAATGGACGAAAACTTGATGATGAAGCACACAATTATAAGCTCTAAGCTATGAGTAGAAACATGATTGTACTTTAGACCCATGGTCACATTATCCAACCCCTCCAGCATATTAAAGGACATATGAAGAAGATACATTCTCGACAGCATTCTTAATTTTAGGAATTACAGCACACATCCATACCTCCTTTAGGAACCGATAAGAAATATTTCATATATAGTCATAACCTCAAGAATGTTTCTCAAAGCTTGTTTCGTGGACTTCCAGTATTATGAGGTGTTGTGAGAAAGAGTCCTGTGGTTAAATTCTGTTGGGAAATGTTCCATATTGTCTTCACTCCAGAGAGTCATGATGTATCTTTGCATATTTAAAGTCATAGTAAAGAATCTTTGTTTAAGTCAGTATTTCCCAAACACTTTTGATCAGAGATCACCCCAACCACACACACACAACAAAGAAAGAAGGAAGGACAGGAAGAGAAGAAGTAGAACATCTAATGATAACCTGTGGAAGTTCATTGGATTGAATGTTGGAAAACAGTGACCTAAATCTCTATTCTACATATATTTGTTTTATATCCCTTTTTAGGTCAGAAAATTATCCTAGTATTTCCCAGCTGTTTAGAGTTAACACTTTTTAAAAGTTTTTTGACACGCAAACCAGTTTTAAGTTACTTCTACATGACAAATATGTCAGAACTTACCAAATGCCTAAAATTTTTGATATCATAAATACAACACTTGGAATTTAGAGGCAAACATCACTCCAACATATATCCATTAGTTTTTTAAAAAATAGATCATTGCAAACTCATTGCAAATAAATTATTTATGTGCAAGGAAATGTATTTTGGGGATCTAGAAGTAGATAAGAGATATTTCTCATGAAATAATGAACTGGATGGTCTGACTTTAGCATGTTTGAAAATCTCTCTGAGCTTTACTTTCCTCCCTTGTAAAACTGAGATCATTTACCTTCCAGAGCTGTTTTGAAGAATTACATGATAAAATGTGAAAAATGAACTTAGTGATTATTAAATATGTTTACATTAACATCCTTTCTTAGCATTTATTTTTCAGCCTAAATTTTCAAATCTTAAAGATTTATCTACTGAATGCTAAGGTGCTGGAGGAGGAGAGTGTAATTAATTAAAAAAAAAGAATCAGGTATGGTCATGAGTAGAAAAGTGCTTACACAAATCTTAGAAAAGGAAATAACCATTTACATAAAGATAAACAACAGAAGGCAGCAAGTGTCAACCAAATGAGGTTCCTAGACATTAAATACTATAGGAGCTCAGGAGTGGGAGAAGTCACTGCAGGGGTAGTGAGTTCAAACAAGGCTTTATGGAGTCTTTGCAGCCTTGAATGAAGCAAAGCAGAGGAAGAAGAACAGATTAGAAGAGAAAAATAGCATAAGAAATAGGGATGGAGATGAGCAAATTGGGTATTTTTAAGTGACAGTGAATAGATTAAAATAATTATGGTGAAAGACTTTGAGCAGCACAATGTAGGGTATAAAACAAGACATGTTGATCAAGTCCAGAAAGTACAATGCTTTGACTGCCAGACTGAAGTATGTGCACTTTATCTCTGAAGTAAACAGATGATATTAGATATTCTTCAGGCAGGAAAGAGGCATAAAATAGTTAATATTTCTGGTAAAATAGTATGGTAATATATACAAAGACTTAGTTTGGCTTGGAGGGAAATTTTAACATTAAAACTTTCTGGGCTGGGTATGGTGGTTCACGCCTGCTATCCCAGCACTTTGGGAGGCCGAGGTGGGCAGATCACCTGAGGTCTGGAGTTCAATACCAGCCTGACCAACATGCTGAAACCCCATCTCTACTAGAAATACAAAAAATCAGCTGGGTGTGGTGGCGGGTGCCTGTATTCCCAGCTACTCGGGAGGCTAAGGCAGGAGAATCGCTTGAACCCGGGGGATGGAGGTTGCAGTGAGCTGAGATCACGCCACTGAACTCCAGCCTGGGAGACAAGAGTGAAACTCTGTCTCAAAAAAAAAAATTAAATTAAATTTAAAAACAATTCTGGCTGATATGCTTCTAAAAGCATTCTGGAGAATGCATACTTACCAGGAAACCTGATTGGCCCTAGGCATTCAGCATTGTCACATTGAGCACTGCCCAAAAGGTGCTTGCCTGCATTGATGTTGTCAAATAGTAACTCCCTTCACCTGACAGAGACACTCACTGGTTTCCCTTTTTGCCTCCTGTGACCACAGCTCAGGATCTTGCATGAATACTCTTCCTTCCCTAGATAGCATCAAGTTCACTTTCTTCAATACAGGGAGCATTCCATTTGGCACTGGTCAGAGAAAATTCTTCATTCTACTCAATGAAACAATCTACCCTTTAAGACATTGCTCATTTTGAAGCACAAACCACTCAGTGCTACCCCCGGACCTAATTCCTAATGTTGGGGGACAGGGTCATATTCTCCCTTCACCTCACGTTACCCCTCCTGCTAGACAGGATTCTCATTGCATTGACAAGACTTGCGAGTGGTGTAATGACTCCCTGGTAGTCAGACATCATCAGAGGCTGTGAGACATTCACTAAGCTTGTGAGGTTTCAATGAGAAGAATAATTAGATTTAAGATAAAAAAAATCTACTAGCCTTCCTTTCCAAGTTCCAGAGATGGCTAAGAGCCTTGACAAAAAAAAAAAAAAAAAAAAATTGCATTCTAGGCCAGTCCCAGGAGTGTCCTGATGAAGGCTATTTTTGAACTAGTGGTGCATGAAAAGAAAAATCTGCTTTGAATGTGGATGAGTAAACAACTCAACACATACAAATTTAAATTTCTGAAGAAACAATTTCCACATATTTCACCTTTTCTCTCCTATTCTCGTCCCAGTCACATGGTTAAGAAAATCTGAATCTGAATATGGATAATCTGAAAACTCTAAATATCACTCTCTGAAAAGATATTAATTGGAAAGTACTTTTCTAAATTAGAAAATTAGAAAAAGTTTATATGATGTATTGCTTTTTTGTGTTTTGTTTTTGTTTGTTTGTTTTTTCTTACCCACTACAAGCTTTCTGTTTGGAGTGACTATTACATAGCAGCACCAAGTAACCACTCCCCGACTCTACCCTTTTTTTTGATGTAATTTGAAGAAGCCAGCCCATTATATAAAGGAAAGTGAATTAACCTTTCTTCCTACTCATCTCTTCACCAGACAGGCAATGGGAGGCCCTGGCCAATCTCTGTGCAATTTGATCTACTCTCACATTTGAAAGTGTAAGAAAGTACAGTGTAGAGGAAAGACACAGGCTTGGTAACCAGGTAAATCTAAGTTTAAATCCTTGCTCTGATTCTTATTAACTACATGAGCTTAGGAAAATTAATTTCCTGAACCTCAGTTTGACCATGTGTGAAAATGTAACCCAAGTGTGGTCATGAGGATTAAAAAAAATATGTGTATTAAATACAAGTAGCTCAGATCTTGACTCATTAAATGCCCAACAAATGGCACATATTTCCTTTTACGTATTTTTGTGTTTTTAAAAAAATTGTAAATATTTATCTATCCATCTACTTATCTAACCATCCATCCATGCATCCATCCCTCTAGAAAATCAGAGAAACATATAATTAATGCTGAATTTTTATGCTAATGCGTGTCTCCTAATCACAATGCTTTCTGTTTATGGATCATTGGAATAAAGCTTTTTTTTTTTTTTGGAAGAAAAACACAGTATAAGCTTTTTGAAGCTTGGAAATAAGCCTTAAGACCCACACTTAAATTGACTAAATTTTTGAGGCATGTTGATAAATAATAGAAAAAAACATACATACATTTGTACTAGGTAAAATGTGCTTAAAATTGAAATTTTGAAACTTGCAATTCTTACTAATTTTTTTCTTGTATTGTTGTACTAATAGTATAGTATTTTGCATAAGATCAATGCCCATACAATATGTCCTTATTAAATTTAATTAACAACTGGGAGAAAAAATTGTGGGTTACCAATTTAAGGGAATTAGCACTTAAGTAAATAAGAATTAACCACCCCGCCTCCACACACACACACACCCCCAATGGTCCTCAAACAACCACAGTCAAAAGAAGATTGTTAAAGTACAAAATGTACTCTGGTTATTTATTTTCACCATTGTTTGAGTTTAATTATTTATGATAATAGCGTCCTTATAAGTGTACTGTAGGCTACTTTCTACAGTAATAAAGTTTTAGTAATATGAGCAGCCAATGTACTACTCTGCTTGCAAATCTTTTCTGATAAGCTAGATGTCATGTTTAATTTTTAAAATCGGTGCTTGTATTTGAGACTTAGGTTTGAGCATACACTAGTTAGCCATTTCATACCTCAGTATGCTGTATTTATTTTAGGCTGCCATATTTGTGCATGCCAGTTATGTATAACTAAACTTGAATAGAAGGAAATCTGTCTTGAGGGGTACACAGACTTTTGTGATAAAAGGTCTTCCTAGTCTATAGATTCCTGACTAGTGAATCATGAAGACCACCTCCTGTTTCCTGTTACCGAGTAGCATAGTTTGTTATTTCTACACATGACTCTGTTTCCTGGGGAGGAGCAGCGGGGAGAGGACAGACTATGATTACTCTTTACTCCCAGGCTCCATTAGTACCCTGTCATAGCTGGATAAAGTACTGGGTATCTGCAGGTGTGCATTAAATAATATTCATAATGCCTTTAGGGAAACACAACTGCATCTTGTTAATGTAATAGTTTATAATCATTAAATTGCCATTAGAGAAATTTTATTGATGTCACTACTACCTATGTTCCATTGATTCTTCATGAACAAATGGTATATGAAGGTTTCATAGATTTGCTCCTTCTCTGTCATGGAGTTCTCACATCACATACCCCTTCTGCATCCTACATTCCTATCCTCATCCATCTATTGATATAGATTCCAGTTCTGAGATCTTTTGTGGTTTCTGTCAAGTTTCATATTCACCATTTTCTAGCTGTGATGGGAGGGACTTGAAGCATTCTCTGGAAATGTGTATGCAGAAGGGATAAAGGAAAGTAGCTCAGCAGAAGGCACGTTGCTGACCTTTATCCACCACTGGGAGATAATACTATAAAGAAAAAATAAATAAATAAGCTAGGGAGTTTTAGTGTGTAACTTTATTGAGGAATTCCATGATTTACTGTTCAATATAGCAAGGCTTATCGTGTAACTTAGCTGTGGAACTCCCTGATTTACTGTGAAGCACAGTGGGGCTTATCATGTAACTATTACACGAGAGTCTTGGCAAAGACATGGTTAGGGTTTTGCAGAGACCATTAAGAATGACTGACATGCTTTCCTCAAATGAACCAAAGCAGACTCTGGCTAGCAAACACAATTGTTATTCTCTGCATCTGAAATTCGAGTATTTTAAATTTATTCGGCACAGATTTTAAGGGTAACTTATATGCCTACTTTATCTTTCATCATTTTATATCGAAGCTTCTGCTTTATAGTAAATTGCTATATGAGGTTTACTGTTTTATGATTCTATTATCCGTTTTTCAGGATTTAAACTCTTTTTAAAAGAGACATTATAGCTGGAGAAGCAGCACATTAAAACGCATGAAGCATGGGACATTTCCATCTCATGTCAGTCTCAGATTTAAGGCCTTCAAAGACTCCCTTGCCATTAGGATAAAATCAGAGCTTCATAGCCAGGGACATAGGGCCCTGCAAGTTAAGTTCCTTCTTGTGAGGGAAGACCATTATGTGGAAATGGAAATATCCTCTAAACAAAGACTACAGTCCCCAAGTATTAGGATATACTGATTTTTGCTACTCATGAGAAACTAGAATTAAACAGCAATGATCATAAAAGTCTTAAGCAATTTATGCAAAAAAAAAATTTGCTTTTTTCAGGCTTACCCTTTCCTGAGGATGATGACTATGTCTTATTCTTTGAATTCTTGGCATTTAGGGCAGTCTGTGGCACCTATTGGGTCCTCAATAATTTTGAAATATGAATAAAAGTTGAACTACTTGAGATTTCGCCTTCATTTGTGTCTCCATATCTTTGCTCACACAATTACACCTGCCTGTCCATCTTGTTTCCTTCTTCATCAAATGACTGGCTACTAACCCTGTTGTAAGTTTGGAATTAGAATAATTTTTTCCTGATCCTCTTCCTCTTGCTCCCATAGGATCCAGTGCAGATCTATATCACTTATCAAATTAAATTCTAATCAAATTTACATGCCCAATATTCCTTTTCACTCTTTTGACCAACAAAACCTAGAACCTAAGTTAATTTCTGACATAAATTGGATATTTCGTATTTTTTAACTGAACGAGTGAGTGAAGTTAATCAATGATGGTGAGTGGGCCTATTTGTTGTGACAGTGAATGACAAAAATGCCAAAATTCTTCTAAGAGAATCTTTGGTTTAATCAACAGATAGAAATAAATAGGTCAAAGAACAACATAACGTTGAGCAGTAAATAAAATAATGAAAAAATTTGATGATGATGTAATCATAGCATGGTGGATAAAAGCAAAGATTTGGGGGCAAGAGAGCCTGGGTCCAGATCTTGATTTTTTTTTAATTAGCTGTGAGACTTTAGGCAGGTTACTACACCTCTCTGTGCCTGAGTTTCTTCATCAGTAAAAGAAAGATTATAATCATACCTGCTGTGTAGGATTATTATGATATTATATTAAATAGCTATCAAGTGCTATGAAAAGTCCCTAATACATAGAAACAATTATTTAAGTATTAGCTATAATACTATGATTGTTGTGTACTCTTCCCAGTCTCTTTTGAAAATTTTAGTGATTATTAGTATCCTCGTTTTTAATTTAATTTCCACAGTATTTTCCATATGAGTATGGCTGGCTTAAAATTCCATTAATTAGAGGTAGAATGGAAACTAGAGATAATTTGTTATTTAGGAAGAGAAGATAGAATTTGGTAGGCTGAATAGTTAATAGAACTCTTAAACTTGAAGTTTTTAGAATGGAAATTTATAGTTATTTTATGCTGGTATCTCTACTTGGAAAACCTACTCCATTTAAATACCTTCTTAATTCAGATTATGGCATCCCAGCAAATGGCTGTGATTTAGCCCCGAACTTGTGGAAATTTGCCTATTTTATGATTGGAAGCTAATGTTGGGAAACCCCCTATTTCCTGTTTTAAGAATGAATTAACATTTAAGTTCATTGAAAATGATAATTTGTCAGAACTCTGAATTCTTTATGTGAAATGAAGTCTAAGAAAATATGTATCTATAATTAATTGTATGCATTCTAGCACTTATAGGTTTGCTAAAAGAATGCATACAATCCATTTATTTTTCTTAACTATGATTGTTCTGAGTTATCTTCCAGGATAGGCCTATTGACTGTGTTGCTGGGAACTTTAGTTGACCTTTAGTCTACTTTTCCAGATGTGAAGAATGAAATAAGACAAATGTCTCCTTAACTATCCCCCAGTCTGTTAACATTGGTATGTATGCTCTACTGCTTATCCCTGGGACATCCTCCTTTAACAGTCACCCTTTTGGTGATCCCATCCAGTCTCATGGATTTAAATGTCTTGTATAAGCTGTAAATTCCCAAATTTACATCTGTAGTTCTTCTCTCCTAAAGTTTAGATTTCTCTCTCTCTCTTTTTTTTTTTTTTTTTTTTTTTTTTTGAGACAGAGTCTTGCTCTGTCGCCCGGCTGGAGTGCAGCGGCACGATCTTGGCTCACTGCAACCTCTGCCTCTTGGGTTCAAGTGATTCTCCTGCCTCAGCCTCCCAAGTAGCTGGGACTACAGGTGCAAACCACCAAGCCCAGGTAATTTTTGTATTTTTAGTAGAGATGGGGTTTCACCATGTTGGCCAGGATGATCTTTATCTCTTGACCTCGTGATCCACCCGCCTCAGTCTCCCAAAGTGCTGGGATTACAGGTGTGAGCCACTGCAACCGGCCAACTTTAGATTTCTATATCCAGTTTCTTAGCCTACATTTCCACTTTAAGGATAAATAAGCATCTCCACTCAACTTGTTCAAAATAGTATTCTTTATATCCCTCCTCAAACCTCATTGAAAGTCTTCCTCCATTTCTTAATGGCAACAGCAACCTCCCTGTTGTTTAGATCAAAAAATCTTACAGTCATTTTGACCCTTACATTTCCTTCATGCCCACATCCAGTTTCTCAGCAAATTATCCTGGCTCTACTTTAAAATGTCTCCAGAATGTAATGATGTCTCAGCATCCTCTAGCTAGCAACTCGTTCTAAGTTACCAGTATTGCCTACCTGAATTATTTAATGGCCTCCTAACTGTTCTATGGGCTTCTACTCTTGCATTTGTTTTAGTCTATTTTCAACTCTGTAGCTAGAGTGAGTGTGTTAAAATGTAAAAGCAGAACATGCCACTTTTCAGATCAAAACCTTAAATAAATTTCGTACTCTAGAGTGAAATACAAAGCCTTTATATAGGGTGCAAGATTGTGTGATCTTCCCTTCCTTCATTACTTTCATGAATTCATCTCCTAATGCTCTCCTTATTTACTCTAGCCACAAAAATTTCTGCTCCATGTACATGCCAGCTGAACTTCTACATCTACTTGAAATGCTCCTGAGTGGCTGTCTCCCTAAGCACATTCAGGTCTATCCAAATATCACCTTCTGAATAGTCCTCCGTGACCATCCTTGAAATCTCACTTCTCACATTTCCTATCCCTTTCCTCAGTTTTATTTTGCTTTGTGGCACTAGTCTCTTTAATTATATTATAGAATTTAGTATAGATTTTTCTTAGTTTCTGACTTACCATTCTTAAGATGTAGGTTTCATAAGGGATGCAATTTTTGTCTATTTTATTCACTACTGTATCTCCAACACCAAGAATAATGTCTGGCCACATCATAAGCACACAATCAATAAACCATTGGTTTAATCAACCAAGGGAAATAAATCAGCCAAACAATAGCATAACATCAGATATATCATTGCACATTTATTATATTATATTGATGTCAACATTTAAACAGTGTTGTAAATAGCCAACTATCCATCAACATTTCGGTTTTTCTGTTCATGGTATAGAATCTTCATTATAGACTCTTTACTGTACATTTGTTGCTGTAATGCTGCTACCCAATCAGGAATTACAATCTCCAGTCCTCTCCCCACCCTTGTATTTGGTTATGGCCAAATAATAAGTTATCAATGGATTTTGGATGTGTCACTTCTAGGTCAGAGGTTTTAAAAGGCGTGCATGTCTTCTCCTTATTTCCTTTCCTCTTCTTCCTTCTTCCTATGTGAGACCACTATGTAGAGTGAGAAATACACTTTTACTACATTTTTATGATGTTTTCCAGTTGCAGTTCATTATTATTTATGTAGGTAGGGATATCTCTTTAGTGGGAGGAGGTTTCAGTTTGAAGGTTATGGGCCATTTATCTTCTTCTTGCAGGGGTAGTGGGAAAAAATAAGCAGAGAGAAATTTGGGGACCAATAATGAGATAATGTGAACTATGGAATATGACTGCCAAAAGCAGCACCTCTTTCTTGGTTATGAATTTTTACTTGTCTCATGTCTGTCTTGAAGAAATGTGAAGAAAGAAGAGAGATAACAAGTGTATGATCTGAAAAGGGGTGTCTGTATGTTAGGTAACCATTGCTGAAAGATAAAACCAAGAAAACCAATTAGGTCTCTCAGCTTTAGAGAAAAAAGGTCTTGTCCAAAGATTTAATATTTCTAACTTTAGCCCCTAGTGCCTTCCTTTTCTTATTGATCTCTCATAGTCTCAGGCTCACTTTCTTTAACAGTCACCCTAGCAACCCTCTGTCCCAGCAGATCTAAGAATTCTCTTTATGTTTTACACATAACTTAGTTGGGGAAAACAAGGCAGCTGGGATTCCTAACATGAAGAAATTTTATTTTATAAGGGCTAGTTCCACTCTTTAGAACAAAGATATTGGACTGAAGATGGAGGTCAATAAAAATTGTAACCTGCTTGTAAAATCACTGCTGCTCTTTGGGGTTTCCAAACATCTTGCTGTAGTACAGGCATTAGGAAGTGCACTGACAACAGTGTTTCTGCTATCTTCATTATATTTTGTTCATTGTATATGCCATAATATTTGCCAAGGTTATTATCGATTTTGAATTTCATGAAATAAGAAGGGAAAAGTAAGTTGGGGTTTGGGGAGTGCGGAGAAAGGGTTTCAACTAAGTCTGTAAGTCAATTGTAGTAATTTTAAAGTAATATCCAAGAGAATCCAAGGAGAAATTGGTTAAGCAGTTGAAATACTCTGGGTAATATTGTGTAGTATAATAATAAAAAAGAAAATAAAATGAAATATTGTTCCATAGAACTTAATTTATAAGACGAAAACTTAAATCCAAGTCAAATGCCTGAAAATATAAAAGCGTAACCAAGACTAGAAAAAAAAGAGTAAGTACTGCAATTTCTCCACAATTAGAAAACCAAGATGATCTATTATTTTTCATTTTCCAGAATTGATAACATGCAGAGATTATGCAGCACTAGCCATTTTTAAAAAACGGATAAGTAGTCCTTTTCGTTTATAAATGAGTTGTTTAGTAATTGTGGAGACATAATTTGATATCTAAAGTAAATATGGAGGTCGTTGTGTGCTACATTCATTCTTTGTTTCATTTCCCTACTAAATGCCAGTAGGATCTGAATTAGGAAAAATGAGGACCTGAACATTTTACCGCCTTACATAGTCTTGTTATCTCTCTCAAGTTTAATTTGTAAAATATAATCCTAATTGTGGGGGGGAGGGGGTTTTTGTAACTGTGAAATATGGCATACACAGATGTAAAATAATTAGTAAAAAAAAATTGGAGAAATGAAAAACAGAAAAATAGAGAGTTTGAGAGGCAAAGTTTCATTGGCAATTTGATTTTGCATAAATCTGGACTCAAGTCCAGTTTATCAGCTAATTGATCTTGGTAAGTTACTTGCCATCTGTAAGCCATAATTTGTCATAATGAACTGGATCATAATATGTTATAAATATAAGATTATATATATTAAGTATTTATTATAGAGCTTTGTGACCAATTTAAATTATTGCTATTTCCATGATTAATATGATCAAAAGTAAAATAGAAAGAGAAAAATATTTTGCACCTCTTTGTATATAGATGCCTGTTTTCAAGTTTTAAAAGACCAGAATCAGACTGGGTGTGGTGACTCACACCTATAATCCCAGCCTTTGGAAGTCTGAAGCAGGAGGATTGCTTGAGCCCAGGAGTTTGAGACCTGCGTGGGCAACAGAGTGAGACTTTCTCTACAAAAATGACAAAAATTTTCTGGGCATGATGGCACATGCCTGTACTTCCAGCTACGTGTGACTGAGATGGGAGGATCGCTTGAGCCCAGGAGTTCGAGACCAGAAGCAGATGCGTTTCCTCGTACTCTTCTCTCTCCTTTGTTCTGCACATTTATCACTTTCCCCCCATTTCCTGTCAAACTCTTAAACATTATGATAAACAACTCAGGGTCATCATAGTTCATTTCTGCTCTTTGAATTACATGCACATCGATTGAGTTGCTGAAATTATATTTCATCGTTTTAATATGCACCTTCTTCTCTATTCTTAAATCCTCAACAAATTTCCAGACCATTGCATCTCTTTGATACTAATCTTGATTTTGCTCAGTTTGAAACACCACAGTTGGAATTGCCTTAGGTCCTCTGCACATGTATTATTCCTGTATTCAAAATTATTCAGAGGTTCGTCACGTGAAGTCAAAACTCCTCATGAGAACACGAAAGCTCTCAAGGTGTTATATTTAGTTTTCATGTTTTATTTTTATTCTTCCAAGGTCATCTTGGTTAATTAGTTTATTTAGCCTGCTTCCATGGGTGTGGAATCTTAGATTGTTATTCTTCTTTCTTCCCTTAACTACTTCATTTTCTTCTACCCCTTTACATCAATCTTCTGTAATAACCATGCTCATTGTGCCGCCTCTCCAGACTAGACGGAATCTCTTTTTAATGATGAATCTTTGTAACACTCCTGTCATGAAATCATGCTCAAATTCTTTTTTTAGAAGAATTTCAATCAAAGTTTGCCATCTGGTCAATCTTATATTGTACAGAGCTGACTAATGTAGTGTAACAAATACAGTAGTGCTTACTAAATATTCCATGTGCTCCCCTAGTTTTCCCAGCATCCCTTGTAATTAGGTTGAAGTTGGATGATGAATTCTGGCTGGGAGTGGAAGTGGGCATGACTTAGGTCTGAGGTGCTTAGAAGCAGGTCCTAGAGGCCATATTTTGGAATGGCAGCATCAGACAGTTGTAATAAGGTCAGTCTGGGTCCCCTAGTGGCCCCCTGACCATCCACCAGAGCTGTACATATAGCTCACTGTGTAAAATGTCTGAGACCTCAGAGTAAATATATTTCTCGAGCATATCCCAGCTTATCTTGACTAATATCTTTGGTTAATTAGGCCCAACAGTAATTAATAGGACAAAGTCAGCAATATAGGCCACAGTGTGCAACAGCTGACTGTAGACTTGCATTCCTCAAATAGTAAAATTGTTTCTAGAAATGGTGCCTTTTATATCAACAGGGTCAGAGGAAATGTTAATAAAAGTGATGATAATCATACACAGATATTACGTTGCCATGCACAGCATGGCAATAATGAAATGGTGCTATTGATGGCTTTTGGCATTTGCAATTTTAAGGTAAATAAAAATGCATTGGCTAATGTCTGTCTCATCTACTTATTAATACAATAATAAATTATGTGTAAGTTTTATTTTTTCATACCATAGTTTGGGGTTTTTCACATTGAACCTAAGTTCTGAATAAAAATGTGTGATTTGCAGATGCCACTGTACCATTTTCATCTTTTAGTGTGCTGCCTACTTTTCACTTTAGAAAAAAAAAATGAAATCAACTCTCTTTTCTTTGATTCTTCAGGCTTAATTGGAATGGAGCACTCATGCTCAAATTAAGGGGCTTTCACTTAACTATTCTGCTTCATTTAAGAAAAAAAAAAAAAGGCCTTGTTAGCTAAGCTAAGACATGGCATTTGTGAATCCATAACTAGCAAAGCATCCATCACACAGCTGCAAAACACAATAGGTATTTTGGTATAGTTATATCTGTTTTAGGGATCTGCAGTGTGTGAAAAGAAGAGGCAAAAATAGGGCCCGCTAAATAAAAACCAGCCTTTGGCTGACTACACCTTTCCTTTGTTTCTTACCTTTCACACCCACTAATTATCTCCCAGAAATTTGGTCAATGAGAAAAACCCCACCAGATATCCAAAACTACAATCACTTTAAGTAGTTCTGTCCACCAGATACACAAAATATACCTGGTTAACATGGAAATATTTATTTACATAGGAAAGAATATATCTGAAACTGAGAACAATTGTATCATTTTGACCAAGTGTCTAACAGTACATCAGGACAATTTTGTATTGTTTTCTATCCCAGTAACACATATTTTGGAAAATGCTTAAAGGAAATGCTCTGGTTATGATTTTTAAACGTAGATATTTGTTGCAAACATGGAAGGAAAGAACCTATTGTAAACCTGGTCAAGCAGTGTGCTGGATTATCTCTGTCTAAGTAAACTCTGTTCTCAAGCAGATGTGTTTATGGTTATTTTATAGTGGAAAGAGCTTCTAGCCTCTTAGAAAGTCACCCTATCCTGATATATAAGTGCCATCCTTGACACCTTATTCTCCCTCATGCCTCATATGTAATCCAGTCTATCCCCTACACATTTAAAAAATTTATATGCATAAACCCAGCACTTTGGGAGGCCAAGGCAGGTGGATCATTTGAGGTCAGGAGTTCAAGACCAGCCTGGCCAACATGGTGAAATCCTGTCTCTACTAAAAATATGAAAATTAGCCGGGCATGGTGTCATGGGCCTGTAATCCCAGCACTTTGAGTGGCAGAGGTGTGTGGATCATCTGAGGTCAGAAGTTTGAGACCAGCCTGGCCAACATTGTAAAACCCTGTCTCTACTAAAAATACAAAAATTAGCTGGGCAGCAGTGGCACGCACCTCTAATCCCAGCTACTTGGGAGGCTGAGGCAGGAGAATCGCTTGAGCCTGGGAGGTGGAGGTTGCATTGAGTCGAGACCGGACCACAGTACTACAGTCTGGATGACAGAGTGAGACTCTTTCTCAATAATAATAATAATAATAATAATAATAATAAAATTTATACACATCTTTCCACCATATTCGTCAGTTCATCTCACCTGGGTGCTGGCAACAGCTCCTTGACTGATAAAAAGCATTCTGACTTGCCTCTCATCCAGTCTCCAAATTGCAATCAAGCAAGTATCATTGCACCACAACACACTTAAAACCTCACAATGGCTTTTGATTCGTTTTAAAATAAAGTAAAAATGCCTTTAATGAGCCTAAAACACAGTCTAACCCCTATACATATCTAACATTGTCTCTACTCAAGTCTTGCTCTCACTCTTCACTCCAGCCAAATTGACCGTGTTATATTATCTTTTGTCCTCTCCATACTTCTTTATATCACAGAGCCTTTGTACATGCTGTTACCTCTGTCTGGAGTTCTAGCTTCTCTTGCCACTCCTACACCCCTAAACAACCACAATGTTCACATACCTCATTTAATTAATTCTCACTCATGCTTGAGAACCCAGTTTAGTCATTTCTTTCTCATTGAACATATTGCAAACTATCTTTCTTGTATGCCACTAATTACAGTTGCAATTTTACACTTCTTGTTATGAATAATTGATTAATGAGTATCTCTAAACTCTATATTACATGAGGGTAGATCTTCCCTACTTTTTCATTTAATAATTGCACATAGCAGGTATTCAATAAATTCATGTTGAATGAGTTAATGAGTTAATCTTTAGAAATAAGGTTCAGCTTACTTATCTGCAAACCTCTCAAGTCTGTTATAGGAATAAATGAAATATTGTCCATAAAGTGCTTACCACTGTTCTTCTCAATAAACTATAGTTATGATACAAATAAAAATAAGATGACCACCTATAATTTCCTCCCTTTTTAAATAGCAGCAGAGAGTCACTCTATAGAGACAATGATTGTTTTCTCTTTTTTTTGTTGAAGTTTTAGAGAGCTAATAAGTAACTCCCTACTATCCGACAGAATTCTGAGGTAGACAGAGAGAAAAGGCAGGTGGAAATAAAATGATCAGCGTTATTACTGATAAAACAGATACAGGAGAATGTAGCTAAAGTTTAAGGCAATGACACAGCTCCTAAAGCCAGCCTCAGAAAGAGGCTGACATCCCAACTAGACAACTGCAGGCCTCCCTGCATCTGCACGGGCAGGGCCTCATCAGCAAGCTTACTGCGTGACACCAAGCCGACCAGAGAACATGCTTTCTGCAAACAGACAGATCACAAAACATGGGGAAGTGACTGAGCCACATGTGCCAAGTTTCCTCATCCAACTTTACCAGTCACATAAATCATTCCTCTTTCCATGGAGATGAGTAAATGAGAAAGTTGGGAGAAAGGAAAAAATTATGACTTTAATGGAAATCCTTCCACATAAAAAGAGACATCAGGAATGGGAACTAAGTATTACATTTCTTACCTTAATGTATTATATTAGATGCAGTGTTGTGCACTTTCTTAGAGTCCCTCAGCTGTCTCTATCTTTTAAAAAATTATTTCACTGGAACAGAGTTGGCTTTCACCCTTCAGACTTGAATAAAAGCAGTGACTCAGACATTTGTAAGACCTAGAGCCCTGAGGGTTAAGCCTTGGCTATTGGAAAAAAGAATTGGGCAGGAAACAGGTGGATATCTCCTTCCTTTCTCCCATGTGTGAACTGCTCTTGGGTGCAGTTTTTCCTTGTCAGCTCTGTGAAGAAGTCTTGCATGATGAAGAAATAATACATGTTGAGTGATGCTGTGGTCTTCACAGCTCCTTGACAAACGATGGCCATAGTGATGCATCAAATCACGTTGCTATGGCATTTTCCTTGCTTCATTTTCCCATTTTTTTCCTCATCCTCAACACTTTCAGTCAGTACTTTCCAAACCCAATATCAGCACTTGGAATACTTGCCCCCGACTTTACTATCTGGAAGAACTATCCTAAAACATGCATGTTACTTGAAATGAAATTTTATACTGGAGTTCTTTATTTTGCAAAAACATTATGGGTGTATAATAGTAGTATATATTTATGGAGGACATGTGATATTTTGATACAGGCATATAATATGTAGTAATCAAATCAGAATAATTGCGGTATCCATCACCCCAAGACTATATTATTTCCTTGTGTTAGGAACATTCTGATTCCACTCTTTTACTTATTTTAAAATATATTTTTACCAGAGGCTGGGAAGGAAATCTTAGAGGGAGGTATGAAGTAGGGATGGTCAATGGGTACAGAAATACAGTTAGAGAGAATGAATAAGATCTAGTATTAGTAGCACGATAGGGTGACTATCACTAGAGTTCTTTTTTAAAGTCTTTGTATATACGTGAGAGATTGCCAGTTGTTTTCCCCATTATCTATTCTCCCCTTCCTCTGTATTAATAGGACTTTAGCTGAGATCGTTTCCCAGGCTCCTTTTAAATTAGTTATGGCCAATGGAATGTGAACAAAAAAAAATGATATTTAGAACTATAGATTCCTATACTTTAAAATAAGAGCGTAGATTTGTATACCTCCCCTTTCCTCTTCCTCTCCCCCCATCAGCTAGAATTTTAATATGATGCCTGAGCTGGATAAGCCCTCTTAGATAAGAAGGTAGGAGCCCAGTGTGAAGGCTCTTAGAACCAGAATGAAGGAATCTGGGTCCCAACTCCATGGAGTGAACTGTCAGTGAGACATAGACTGTTAACACACAGACTGCTAAGTGAAAGAAAGAAACTTTACTTAGTTTAAATCCATCATTTTGACCACATTAGAGCAGCCTAACTCATAGCTAGTCCCAGATGTATACATTATAATTCTTTTAAAATTGTTTATTAGAGACAAACCATGCTGCTGCTGCTTCCCCTCTTCCTCCTCCTCCTCTTCCCCCCTCCTTCTCCTCCTCCTCCTTTTTCCTCCTCCTACTCCTTCTTCTTCTATTTATTTCTTTCTTATTTCGTCTTCCTCTTTCTCTTCCCCTTCTCCTTCTTCTTTTCTTTCTTCTTTTTTTTTGAGTCTTGCTCTGTCCTCCAGGCTGGAGTGCAGTGGCGCGATCTCAGCTCACTGCAAGCTCCTCCTCTCGGGTTCACGCCATTCTCCTGCCTCGGCCTCCCGAGTAGCTGGGACTACAGGTGCCTGCCACCACACCCAGCTAATTTTGTTTTTGTATTTTTAGTAGAGATGGGGTTTCACCATGTTAGTCTGGATGGCCTTGATCTCCTGACCTCGTGATCTGCCCGCCTCGGCCTCCCAAAGTGCTGGGATTACCGGTGTGAGGCACCGCACCTGGCCTCTTTCTTTTTTCTTCTTCCTCTTTCTTCTCTTCCTCTTTTTCCTCCTCCTCCTCCTTCTTCTTCATAATTCTAACCCATGGAGCTGAATATAAGCATTCAGAAGATGGTGAAGCAAAGTTCTTTCACAGACAACATTTCCAAGAAACTTGCTCAAAGCTCTTGCTCACAGGAATGTTAGCAGTCACCAGAAGCTGGAAGAGACAGGGAAAAAATTGTCCCCCAATGTTTTCAGAGGGAGCGTGGCCCTGTGGACACTTTGACTTCTACCCAGTAATGCTGATTTTAGACTTCCAGCCTCCACAGTTATGTAACAGTAAACCTCTGTTGTCTTTAAAGCAATAAAAAAAAGTTCTCACTCAAGAAATATTTCTAAGCCAGTTCATATGCTGCAGAGAAAAGGCTGAGTGAGCTGACTGGCAATAGGACATGGACCAGGCTTGATGAGATCCTTGATTGTAATTCAGTGTGGCTTAATAATTAAGGCTGTAAGCTGTGAAGATGAAGTGGTGTTTTCATTGTGGAGAAAAACATGGTCATGGTTTCCATAGTATGGGTACAACTGAAAGGGTAGGAAGAACAAATCGAGGAAAAGGAAAATCTCATCCACTAGGATGAAGCAATTTGCTCGTGACCTACATATGGAACATGCAGGATTCGTAGGGAGTAATCAGAAAAGCATTTTTCATTTTCTCTATGAGTAACCCTTTAAATGTCCTCGGTGTGGGTTGTCCTCCCAAGACAGAAACTTGAGCAATCTTATAAGTTTTCCAGTAATATCCAGGTAATAAAAAGCCCTATTGTCTGAGAACACATGGACATAGGAAGGGGAACAACACACAGTGGGGTATGTCTGGGATTGGGGGCGGGGGGAAGGAAGAGCATCAGGACAAGCTAATGGATGTGGAGCTTAATACCTAGGTGATGGATTGATAGGTGCAGCAAACCACCATGGCACACATTTACCTATGTAACAAGCCTGCACGTACTGCACATGTATCCCAGAACTTAAAATGAAAAAAAAAAATGTTTTAAAAGCCCTATTGTCTTTTTAAGTGCAGTCTCAGTTTAATAATTCCAAAGTGTCTAGCCTGATACTTTAACCAACATTTTAATTTTAATCCCCCTCTCCCCGAGCTGGGACAGAGTAAGGTAGGCTGCTGACCTTCTCACTGATTCTCTCACCTCAGCCTCTCTCACTAGCTGTTCTCTCCTCCAACATGGGTATGGAGTGGGAGCAGGAAAATACTTTACTAGTGAGACATGACAAAGATTCCTTGCTTGACCAAACTTTAGTCAGGCTCGTGACTGAAACTTCTCGTAGGTCCATCTGTGCACTTTTTTGTAAAATCCACTTTTAGCAAGAACCCTGCTAAGTCATTTTAGCCAGAACCCTCTACCCTCCATATCTTATCACCCTAGAGATCTAGTCAGGTTCATCCCCCTCCACTATCCCTCAGGTGATATCTGATCACCCTGGCCTATCTTCTGCAAGAATCCTGTTACGTTAGTTTAGCCAGAATCCTCACTACCCCTAATGTTTCCTCTTAGAAATTTTCCATCCACTGACCCCTATCCTGTCCTCTGGCTATAAATTCCCACTTGAATTGAGCACAGCTTTATACTGAGATCTCTGTTCCCATATTACAGTAATCCTGAATAAAATCTGTTTTTATCACTTTAACTACTATTTTTTCTTTGACAGAATTACCTTCCTAAATGACTTCATAATCTCTAAACTTGGCTGATATTTAATGTTCTCTCTCTCATGGAAACTTTTGTAATTCAACTGGAGGCTACCATGGTGCCCTTCCCAATTGTGGCTCTATTGAGATGGCCAGTGCTTTTCCTATGGTGAGCTGTCCCCAGTCCACCTTTAGCAACTATTTCTAATAATACACATCACAGCTTATTACTTCTGGTGTCATTGTGTCCTGGAAAGTAACTTTCTTAGGTAGGCGCCCTTTTAATACAATTGAGGGTAAGTTTTCAGGATTTACCCTAGTACGGACAATAAATGTTTCTTCCTCATCATCTTACTCTAGGATGAACTATTTCAAAAGAAATGTAATAAGTTCAGTAGTTTTTTGTTGATAAGTGAATGAATAAAAAGCTTGTTCTGCTACAATACAATCTTCCTGAACTCTGACCTTCTATTATATAATTTCTTTTTTAATCCATAAATCTATTAATCTTTCTCCTGGTCCATTAATAAGACAATCAAACATCAACCAATTATCAAGTATATGTTCAGCATGGGCTATTTAGTATCATTTTCTAGATGTTTTAAAAAAACATAGAAGATGCAGGCTGGGCACAGTGGCTCAAGCATGTAATTTCAGCACTTTGGGAGGCAGAGGCAGGCAGATCATGAGGTCAAGAGTTCAAGACCATCCTGGCCAACATGGTGAAACCCTGTCTCTATTCAAAATACAAAAATTAGCTGGGCTTGGTGGTGTGTGCCTGTAGTCCCATCTACTCAGAAGGCTGGGGCCGGAGAATTGCTTTAACCTAGGAAGCAGAGGTTGCAGTGAGCTGAGAGCTGCGCCACTCCACTCTAGCCTGGAGACAGGGCAAGACTCTCTGTCAAAAAAAAAAAAAAAAAAAAAAAAAGACATAGAAGATGCTTATATAGTGGATTACTGGCATAATTAATTTAAAATTTAGTTTGGCAACAAAGACTACCCAGAAAAGACAAATTAAGAACAACATTGTGTACAAAAGGTGTGGAATTCACTGTATACACAATAATCCTCAAAAGACACAAGGGAGCTGCTATTTTTCTTCAAGAATTCTAATTTTATCTTTTATCAGTTGACTTGCTCTCTTGCTCATACTCCTAAGTATATAGTTATTTGTTAATTATACAGCATTCAGGTATGAAGACAGAATCAAAGAGTAAGAGAAAGACAAAGGAGAAAAAGAAAAGGAAGAAGAAGGAGGATTACAAGAAATAAGGGAAGAGGAAGGAGGAGTACATTAGGGAAAACTATTTATTGCCTGTCAAAACCTAAGTGCAGAATATGTGTGTGTGTCCATTCTCATGCTGCTACAAAGAACTGCCCAAGACTGGGCAATTTATAAAGGAAACAGGTTTAATTGGTTCCACTCTGCAAGGCTGGAGAGGCCTCAGGAAACTTACAGTCATGACAGAAGGGGAAGTAAATACCTTCTTCACATGATGGCAGAAAGGAGAAGAATGGGTGCCCAGTGAAGGGGGAGCTCCTTATAAAACCATAAGATCTTGTGAGAACTAACTCACTGTCATGAGAAAAGGATGGAACCCCCCCCATCACCGCATGATTCAATTATCTCCACCTGGTCCCTCCCATGACACATGGGGATTATGAGAACTACAATTCAAGATGAGATTTGGGTGGGGACACAGCCAAACCATATAATTCTGCCCCTGGCCCCTTCCAAATCTCATATCTTCACAATTCAAAACACAGTCATGCCTTCCCAACAGTCCCCCAAAGTCTTAACTCATTCCAGCATTAACCCAAAAGTCCAAGTCCAAAGTCTCCCCTGAGACAAGGCAAGTCCCTTCTGCCTATGAGCCTGTACAATCAAAAGCAGGTTAGTTACTTCCTAGATACAATGGGTGTACAGGCATTGGGTAAATGCACCCATTCCAAATGGGAGAAATTGGCCAAAATGAAGGGGTTACAGAACCTGTTTGTGTCTGAAATCCAATAAGGCAGTCATCAAACCTTAAAGTTCCCAAATGGTCTCCTTTGATTCAATTTCTCATATCCAGGTCACACTGATGCAAGAGGTAGGCTCTCTGTGGCTTTTCAGGGTACAGCTCCCTTTCCAGCTGCCTTACAGGCTGGCATTGAGTGTCTGTGGCTTTTCTAGGTGCACAGTGTAAGCTGTTGGTGGATCTACCATTCTGGGGTCTGGAAAATGGTGGCCCTCTTCTCACAGCTCCACTAGGCAGTGCCCCAGTGAAGACTGTGTGGGGACTCCAACCCCACACTTCCCTTCCCCACTGTGCTATCAGAGGTTCTCCATGAATGCTCTGCCCCTGCAGCAAATTTCTGTCTGGACATCCAGGCATTTCCATATATCTCTGTAATATAGGTGGAGGTTCCCAAACCTCAATTCTTGACTTCTGTGAACCTGCAGACCCAAGGCCACATATAAACCACCAAGGCTTGGGGCTTACGTGCTCTGAAGTAATGACCTGAGCTGTATGCTGGCCCCTTTTAGACATGGCTGGAGCTGAAGCATCTGGGATGCAGCCCATGAAACCACTTTTCCCTCCTAGGCCTTCAGGTCTCTGATGGGATGGGATAGCTGTGATTGTCTTTGACATGCCCTGGAGACATTTTCCACATTGTCTTGGTGATTAACATTCAGCTGTTTGCTACTTATGCAAATTTCTGCAGCAGGCTTGAATTTCTCCCCAGAAAATGGGTTTTTCTTTTCTATTGCTTCCTCAGTCTGCAAATTTTTCAAATTTTTATGCTGTTTCCTCTTGAACTCTTTGCCACTTAGAAATGTATTCTGCCATATGCCCTAAATCATCTCTCTCAAGTTCAAAGTTTCACAGATCTCTAGGGCAGGGGCAAAATGCTCTCACTGCATAGCAACAGTGACCTTTACTCTAGTTCCCAACAAGTTCTTTATCTCCAACTGAGACCACCTCAGCCTGGACTTCATTGTCCACATCACTATCAACATTTTAGCGAAAGCCATTCAAGAAGTCTCTAGGAAGTTCCAAACCTTTCCACATATTCCTGTCTTCTGATCCCTCCAAGACTCTCAGAAGTTCCAAACTTTCCCACATTTTCCTGTCTTCTTCTGAGCCCTCCAAACTGCTCCAACCTCTACCTGTTACCCAGTTCCAAAGTTGCTTGCACATTTTTCAGTATCCTTTATCAGCACCCCACTCTACCAGTACCAATTTACTGTCCTATTGCATTCTCATGCTGCTAATAAAGACATACCCAAGACTGGGTAGTTTATAAAGAAAAGAGGTTTAATTCACTCACATTTCTGCAGGGCTGGGGAGGCCTCAAGAAACTTTCAATCATGGTGGGAGAGGAAGTCAACACATCCTTATACACATGGCGGCAGGGAGAAGAATGAGAGCTGAGAGAAGGTGGAAGCCCCTTAAAAAACCATCAGATCTCATGAGAACTAGCTCATGAGAACAGGTTGGGAGAAACCACCCCCATGATTCAATTCTCTCCACCTGGTCCCTCCCACGACATGTGGGGATTATGGGAACTATAATTAAATATGAGATTTGGGTGGGGACACAGCCAAACCATATCAGTGTGTGTAAACTAAAGTCTCCAAAATAAGAATAAAGTGTTGTTTCAAGTTTCCACCATCTATAAACATGGGGTGAGATGCATTTTTAAGAACTTTCAAGTGAAGATCATGAGGAGTAATTAATGTCCAAAATACATTCCCCAATCTCTGATTTTCTGTAATGATGATAAGAACATTATGGAAAATATTTTGTATAATTTTCTTTTGTTTTCCATAGAAACATTAGTCCTTTTTGCCAACTGAGGCTCTGGTAACTGATTTCTTTCCACTAGCTGGGGCCAGAGGAAAGGTGACAGCAATCACCTCTCTGTCCATGTTCACTGACATTTTTCTTCTATATTCCTTATGTCTGCTATCACATCTCATGTAGGTTAAAGATTAGGCCTCCTCTGGAGTTTGGGTATTCATGAAGCCTACAAACATTTTAAAAAAATGGTTAAGGGACATAGTGAAGAAACTTCTCAAAATTCCATTTTAAGGAAAGCATCATTTGTATAAACCACTTTGTTCTTGTACATTTAAGATTATTGTTTCTGAATTATTATACTCCACATATAAACATAATATGACTGCATGCTCCATGTCAAAGAATTTGGTGTGACACTAAAGTAACTCACATGTCCAACTTTAACATGGGGATGTGCTTAGAGATGTGTTTAGTGCAGTGAGCAACCTATGACTCTCTTTTTTCTTGAAATAACTATAGGAAGCTTTGAAAATGTGGCTCAGTGCAAAGAATCAATATTTTCTAAGAAATTTCCTGGTGAATGTTATTTATTATCTAGTTCTACAAGTTATATTACAGTGATTTCATAAGCCATTCTTTTAATTCTTACTGAGCAGGGAGTGGTTCAACTTTTACATAAAAATTTTCATGGTCAGCACTTCCTCACCTCCCTTTTTCCACTCTAAATCAAAGACAGGCAAGAGTTTTCCAAATCTTCTTAAAATTGCGCTACAATGCAACTTTTAAAAACTTTCATTTATCTTTAATAATGTCACTTCCATTTTCTAGAAGTGTTGTGTCACCCAGAGTTACACAGCAATTAGTGGTAAAGTAAAAAGAAATCTGGAGTTCCTAAATATTTCCCTTCTTTAAGCAATTTCTTTTTCCAGAAAAAGAATGCCATGTAAAGTAGGAAACTTCTCTAATCAAATTGTTGAGAGAAGAAAAGGCGGAGAAAACAATTGAAAGACAGTGCTTAAATTTGGATATTCATTTTCTTTTGAATTTCACGCTGGGGGCTTTGAAGAGTTGGTTTGGCCTGTATATGTGGAGGTTTAATGAAAGCACACGCCCCAGTGGAACCCCAGTTCTCCAACACTAGGGAGATTTTTTGAAGAAAGGCATAAGAACGGAGGGTATTAAAATGCAGGTGAATGTGGGTAGAGCAGCAACCATTAATGAGATTTCACCTTCCTAGGACTTAAAGGCAACAAGCTCCTACTTTATTTCAAGCTATTATTACTGTAAGCCATGTTAAAAACCAAGAATATCCTGCTAACAGCTCCTGGTGGTGTTTCAAAGAGGGAGGAAATGACATTACATGATTGAGCAAACTCCCATGACTTCTTCCTTCTGATTTGTTGGGGAAGCATGAAAATGCATAGCGGTAGCATTTTCTTGTGTTGGACAGGGCTTAAAAAACTTCACCTTTGTATGCTGGTTTCTATAACTTCCAGATGAAAATGTTACTGTTCCCATCTTTTTCTTCATCATATACATATGCACAGTGATATGGTTTGGCTATGTGCCCACCCAAATCTCATCTTGAATTCCCACCTGTTGTGGCAGAAACCCAGTGGGAAGTAATTGAATCCTGGTGCAAGTCTTTCCTGTGCTGTTCTTGTGATAGTGAATAAGTCTCATGAGATCTGATGGTTTTAAAAAGAGGAGTTCCCTTGTGATAGTTTGCTGAGAATCATGGTTTCCAGCTTTATCCATGTCCCTACAAAGGACATGAACTCATCATTTTTTATGGCTGCATAGTATTCCATGGTGTATATGTGCCACATTTTCTTAATCCAGTCTATGATTGTTGGACATTTGGCTTGGTTCCAAGTCTTTGCTATTGTGAATAGTGCCGCAATAAACATACAAGTGCATGTGTCTTTATAGCAGCATGATTTATAATCCTTTGGGTATATACCCAGTAATGGGATGGCTGGATCAAATGGTATTTCTACTTTTAGATCCCGGAGGAATTGCCACACTGATTTCCACAATGGTTGAACTAGTTTACAGTCCCACCAGCAGTGTAAAAGTGTTCCTATTTCTCCACATCCTGTCCAGCACCTGTTGTTTCCTGACTTTTTAATGATTACCATTATAACTGGTGTGAGATGGTATTTCATTGTGGTTTTGATTTGCATTTCTCTGATGGCCAGTGATGATGAGCATTTTTTCATGTGTCTTTTGGCTGCATAAATGTCTTCTTTTGAGAAGTGTCTGTTAAAAAACCAAACACCACATGTTCTCACTCATAGGTGGGAATTGAACAATGAGAACACATGGACACAGGAAGGGGAACATCACACACCGGGGCCTGTTGTGGGGTGGAGGGAGGGAGGAGAGATAGCATTAGGAGATATACCTAATGTTAAATGACGAGTTAATGGGTGCAGCACACCAACATGGCACATGTATACATATGTAACAAACCTGCAGGTTGTGCGCATGTACCCTAAAACTTAAAGTATAATAAAAAAAAAAGAGGAATTCCCCTGCACAAGTTCTCTCTCTTTGCCTGCTGCCAATCATGTAAGATGTGAATTGCTCCTCTTTGCTTCCACCACGATCGTGAGGCTTCCACAGCCACATAGAGCTGTTAGTCCAATTAAGCCTCTTTCTTTTGCAAATTGCCCGGTCTTGGGTATGTCTTTATCAGCAGCATGAAAATAAACTAATACACACATAGACACACATACACACACACACACACAATTTCCCTGAGAGTACAGTAAATGCTTCTTGGCAACTTCTTACCACAAACTTGGACCTGTCAGTTGATTTCTTTGCTTGTAACAGGAGCAACTCATTTTGGCTAACTTATGAGAAAGGGAGTATTTTTTAGGGATACTGGAAGCTCATAGAATCTATAGGAAGGCTAGAAATCAGGTGTGGGATTATTATGAGATCCTTGGGGTGTCTCCTCGCCAGGAGGAAACCTCTGTGGCTGGCGGTGCCTTTCACCTGAGTATTGCTCATGACCATTGGACTCATTCTGCCCACTCAGCCTGGCAGGCTGCACTCAGCTCACACTACTGGCCTGGAACCCACACCTGCCAAGAGAGAACCAGGCATGGAGCAGTAAGGGGTGTGTGGGTAAGTGAGCACAGGGTCTTGCCACCGTGCACAGCCAGGCACACCAGCTGCTGTGGCAGGGCGGGCAGCTCCAGGTGCAGGTACAGGTGCCGGCTTTATGCAAGCCTGCAGCTGGACCAGATGTACCACACACAGCTTCCACTGAGGGCACCTGTGTGTGGATGAGGGGAACACAGTTGGACCTGGAAGCTTGGAGATGTGGCCTGTGATTCCTGAAGGGTCACAGTTCTTCTCTCCTTCTCATGGCCCACGATGTAGCAAGGAGCAGGGAGGCACATTTCAGCTCTGTCTGTATTACAGCTCTTTCAGTCCAGCCATTTGGCAGGTCCAGAGTTCTTGTCTTGTGTCTAGAAAGAATGAGATATGTGAACAACTGGAGGGAAAGTAAGATGGAGAGGAGCTTCATTGAGCAATAGAACAGCCCTCAGTAGATCCACAGTGGGTAGCTCCTCTCTGCAGGCACATAGTCCCAACGTCCATTCAAGTCTGGCTGAGTTCAGGCTTTTTATGTGCTCAGAAGGGAAGAAGTGCATGCTGATTGGTCTGGTTGGCTGTGGGCAGGACCAGAAAAAGCACAGTAAGTTCTTACCCAAGGCCACAGACTCCATCCAGAACTGGCAGCCTGGCCCCCAGGCTTCAGGCTGTACCTGTGGCATGAAGGTGGGGCATCATGCTCCCCTTTCCACCCAGGAGCCTGTCTGTCACCTGCTGTCATCAACATGCCATCCACAGCACCCAGGCTATTCCTGCCAAGGGACATCTACAGGCTGATGCTGAGCCAACCTCAGCCTCGCACCAGCCTCCCTCCTGTGTTTGTCTGTGTTCAAAGTCTGGAGGGGGCTGCGGTGGCAGGGCCTGGCATGTTAGCACTGCCCCGAGCGCATACACACCTGACCAGGTTCCAACAGTATTAAGGCTCAGCCACGACTTTGCTCTGCCTCAGAGAAGGCCCTGGGAGTGGGGCAAGGCCAGGGAGCAGGAGCCAGTACTTCCAAGCCTGTGTGGGAAGGGAGGCTTCCGGAGCCCTGAGAGCACAGGGATGCCCAGGTCCAGAGCTGTGGCTGGGAGGCTGCAGCTGTGCCCAGGAGCATGGGGCTCCTGGTGGTGCCCCTGTCAACTTGGTAGGGAGTGGGGCTCCCACATGTTCCCTAACGCCACTGCCTCCACAAAGTATGCAGCCCTGGCCACTCCTCCCCCACTGCAGCCAGTGTCTTTGCAGCAGCTACTCCAGACGGGTGGCTGCTGCCATCAGGAGTGTACTGCAGGCACGGAGGTGTTTCCATGGTCTGTGAATCTGAGACTGTGGGAGTGGGTTGCAAGGCCTGCTGATGGGGTGTGAGATGAATGGACCCTACTATCATTTCTATTTATGTGTCATGTACTCATGATTCACATTCTAAGCCAGAACTAGTGATTGGCCTAGGCTGGGTCAAGTGCCTCCTTCTAGGTTAAGACATGGCTGGACAGGATATCTGATTTTAGCCACACTGGAATCTGTCCAAAGGAAAGAGATGTTATTTCCCAGAAAAGAAATGGAAGTGCTAATTGGAAGGGAAAAAGTAAGCTAGGAAACCAAACATCAATGAAGTTTCAACACACCAGGCTGAGAAGGAAGAAGAGCGCAGAAGAACAGGGCCCAAGTCACCATAGGGTCAATGCAGCCATTCCTGTTGCCAGAGCTAGCACTCCCAATGGGGTGCTTGTGATTTGTATGGACACCTCTGATTTGTGACCATTGGGAACCAGTAAGCTTCTTGTTCCATTGCTCCAAGTCCTTTTGCCCAGCAATCTGCTGTGTTCTGTGGAATCTTCATTAGCTATCACCTTACAGAAAAGATCCTTAGGGTGCAGATGAGGCTGTGAAACCAGATCGTATGATAACTTTTTGCCTTCTAAACTTTCTCTTGAACCTATGAGGACAACTGGGCTCCTCACGGCTTAAATATTCTGAAACCCTAGTATTAAAAATTGTAGGTAATGGCAAAATGCTCTGAAGCTTTCATTGAAGTATGTATATGAGAAAGAGTAATGTGCTTTTCATGTGAAAGCACAGTGATTTGAATAAGGAAAAGGAATATAACCAGCAAAGCTTTAAAACTGAAACACAGACTCTCTCAGCAATGTTTGTATAATTCATGTTGCAGGCATTTTGAGCTGCCTAATTGAACCATTTCAAAATGTCACGTAATCAATGATTTCTGAGTTGTGCAGAGACACAGAACATGCATACACATTTGGCAAAACTCGTCAAATTCTTAACCTATATTTCTGGAGGAAAAATAGGATCTCTGTATTGGAACTTTAAACTTTATCTCTTCCACATTCCCCTTTGTGAAATTTACTTTCTGATGAGGAGGATTATAGATTAATGTTTTCAATCCCTGTCTCACTTGAGACTTTGGAACTATATGTCTCTTGCTCTTTGTGGTGATTGTTGTGGCAATCTTCTCCTCAGCCTCATCTTCTCTTTAAGTGACATCATACTTCTTCCAAGCCAGTCAAAAATTGCCTTTCTATTTGAGCCTCTATCTTCCTGCTTTTTCTGCTTCCCCATTCCCGGAGTCTATCTGAAGTTGCCTTCTTAAGTGGAATTCTTCACTGCTGATTGAGAAGCAGCTTATCCTGGAAATTGTGAAGGTGATATATACTTTCTTACTGAAGTCCCACACTTAAACTCCTAGAGGCTAGAAATGCCAGAAAATGCTTACGGTCTGACAGAGAGGAAGGAGTTAATTATTGGCCAGGGCTGGACCTAGCCACATCTCATTAAAATGTCTGGTAATACGTTCAGAGCATCAAGGAGGAAATGAAAAGAAAACATCAGAAGGCTAAAGATGAAAGGAGAGCAATACAATAATAAGAGAGGGCTTCTAATTTCTCAACTGTTTTAAATTTTTCTTTAAAGAACCGACTTCTCTTCTGGTTTTAAGCCTTCTTTGTTGCAAAGCTATTAGTGTGCTGAGCCACAGTCACTCAGTGACAACAGCAATCAGAGTAGTATCGAGAAACATGATGCCAAATTGGATCTTGGCACATTGGTATCTTATTTCTCAAGCTTTGGACAAAGAACTGATATGACTTCAAAGGGGATAAACAGGGAGGTGCAAACTGGCTGTAATATATGTATATATATACATATGCTCACCGCACAGTTATAAAATGAGGAGGGTACAGACAACCTCTAGCTTCCTGTTTTAGAAACTTGGTCTTTCTAGGTTTCTACTAGTTCTATGAATATACAGACTATTACATGGAGAGAAGGGATAGAAAACATATCACAATACAGAAAGAACATGTAGAAACCCGTGCAGATGAAAGGCAGGAAAATCTTCAGGAAATAGCAAATTTTCCAGGTTGATTGCAACATAGAAGACTTAAAGGGGACTGTGGGAGAAAGTGAAAGATAATGCATAGAAGAAAAAAATAGAATCTACAAAAGAATAAAAGATCAAGAAATATAAGGGAAAAGTTTTTACCACCCTACTCCATGATACTGCGCTGAAGAATGAAATACACAATATACATGTACATGTGCACATACATATACAGATATCATTAGACTCTCACTAGATATATTCATATGAAACACTTTAATAAATGAGGCACACTCGGCTGGGCACGGTGGCTCACGCTTGTAATCCCAGCACTTTGGGAGGCTGAGGTGAGTGGATCATGAGGTCAAGACATCAAGACCATCCTGGCCTACATGGTGAAACTGTCTCTACTAAAAAAATGCAAAACTTAGCTGGGTGTGGTGGTGTGTGCCTGTAATCCCATCTACTCAGGAGGCTGAGGCAGGAAAATCGCTCGAACCAGGGTGTTGGAGGTTGCAGTGAGCCGAGATTACACCATTGCACTCCAGCCTGGCAACAGAGCAAGACTCCATCTCAGGAAAAAAAAAAAAAAAAAAAGGAGACACACTCTATCTAAATATAAGGTAGTATTAGAATTATTAGACAATTAGGCAATAGTGATCCATCAGAAGTTTCTTTTAAATAGGAGATGTAATGAAAGAGGGTGGGGCAATAATATTTAAATAGAAGTAGATGAATGTCATAAGATATATAAAGAGGATAGAGTTTTAATCTAGATCATGGCAAACTCTAGTTCACCAGTTAAATTCAGCCCACTGCCTATTTTTGTAAATAAATTGTTATTGCAACATGATCGTGGCCATTTGTTTAGAAATTGTTTATGGCTGCTTCCACACTACAGTCTCAGAGTCAAATAGTTGCAAAAGAGACCATATGACCTGCAAAGTGTAAAATATTTACTATCTTGCCCTTTACAAAAAGTTTGCCCATCCCTGCTCTAGATGATCAGAATAATAAAATTAGGGAACACTTACTAATCACTCACCATGTGCCAGGCACTGTTTTAACATGTTACATAGCTAAGTACCTTAGGAAGGTAGGTACCATTAGTGTAGCCATTCAACAGAAGGGCTAAGAAATTTGGCAAGCTTAGATGATTAATGGCATAATTCAGGATTTTGAAAATTAGTAAATAAAAATACAGGACATGCAGTTAAATTTGGATTTCAATAAACAATGAGTAATTTCTTAATATAAGTATGTCCCCTGCAATTTAGTGGAGCAATACAATAATTGGAGAGTACTTTTAATTTCTCTGCAATTTGGGGGCATACTTATACTAAAAATTATTTATTCTTTACCTAAAATTCAAATTTAACTGGGCATCCTGTATTTGCATTAACTAGGCATCCAACAGACTCCAGAGTTGACTCTTAATAAGTTCTATAGTTTCTCTGCCTTACAAGGGTAATGGAGATATTTGAATAGGAATGGGGAGTCTCACAGAGGAATGAGATGGACACAGGAAGTGTTTTCTGGCTAGTGAGTGATAGAGTTGGCTTTCTTCCTAGAGGCACCTTAAAGATTTAGCTTGGTTTTGAGTTGAAAAAATTAAATAAGCTCTGAATTGGTTTCTGTATGGTATTGTCCAAATTTAGGGTCTGGTGCTCAGAGAGTAATTAAGACTAGGGACATAGATTAAGAATCACCTGAATGCAAGTGGCAATGAAAGTTGGATATAAATGCCAATTCTGAGGAATTCAGGGTAGGTGTTAACTTGAATCAGACCTAAAATATCCTTCCAGACAGTGCTAACCTGCTAGTATTCAGTAGAGCTTTCAAAATCCATTCCATTTCCATAGTGAAAACCCAGCCAGAATTGCACAATAATTTCTCATCAATACTTAAGAAAAAACCAATAGAAAGGAGACGCTCAACTCAGATTTGTAGGCCTGACTATGCTGAAAAAGTAAAATTTCTGACTAGGAAAGTAAGCTCCACATATCCTTTCTGTTCTTGGAAATAGGGCCACAGATGTGGGAAGCAGCATATTGAAAAGTGCAGTCCATCAAGAGCAATAAAATTCAGCACAGGCAACAGCTCAGAGTTTACTTAGGGGTGTGGCATGTTGCTGTTGGATCTATAAGCCTGCTCTAATGGATTATTTTGCACAAAGCAGCTTGAACAAGGCAAGTGCTAGATATTGTTTTGCAATTATTACAGGCAATAGTCCATGAGTCCAATTACATACAGGCAGTGCCCCAGACACTGATTTTGCTAATTGCTATCCCTCAGACTTGGAATTCACTTTTATCCCAGTTGCATATTTTTTCAATGAAAGGATGTGATTTCTATCCTAATGGAAGAGATTGAAATGCTGGCTGCTTCATGACATAATTGGTTACATTACGAGCTAGTTGTTGACTTTGCAAATCTAGCAAATATAAATGAAAAAGTGTAACACCTATTTAAAATTATGTATTCATACTTTGTAATCTATCTCTAAGTACTCTGGATCCCAGGTAATAATCAATTATTTCTAAAAATTTGGCAAACATTTATTAGGTACCTACTGTGTGCCAGACATATGCTAGGTAATAGGGATACTCAGATTAATTACCCAATTCTAACCACCAGGCATTCCCAGTCAAAAACAAGAGACAGAAATTTACACAAGTGAATGTCATTAGATGGGATCCATCACATAACAGAGCCATGGTGGAAGCCCAAAGGAGAGAATGGTCAATGCTTTTTAAGGAGGTCAAGACATATTTCACAAAGGAGGTTCTGCTGGAATGGAGTCTTAATATTTAAGAATGAATTTACCAGATGACAAAAGAAGAGAGAATGAGGACAGGAGCTCATGGTAGCATTAGGGAAACACATTGCGGGAAGAAAGAAAAATGAGGGCAAGGAGTAGAGAGAGAATCTCTTTAGTAGACTAAAGCAAGAATTGAAAAATTATAGCTTGTGGACCAAAGCCAGCCCACTGCCTGTTTTTGTAAATAAAGTTTTTTTGTCAAAAAGCCAGCCTCCTCCATGTAGATATTGTTTATGGCTGCTTTTGCAATACAATAGCAGAGCTGAGTAACTGCAACAGAGACCATATGGCCGACAATTGCTAACATTTACTATTTGGCCTTTTACAGAAAAAGGTTACTAACCCCTGGACTACAGCATCTGTCTACATAGAAGTAAACAAAATTTGATTCTGAGAATAAAAATAAAATTGTGGCATGTGCAATAAGTAAACCAAACTTACTTTGTGTCTCTTGTGTGATAGGCAAAATGTTGAGATGAATATCACTGAATAACATAATCCCAAATTTCAGCTAAGGGCAAAAGAAAGAAGAAGTGGGGAAAGCCATTATATAAGTAGTTGCATGAATGCCATAATCCAGGAATATAAAAACTACAGGGACACCACAAAAGAGGAAGTAATTCTCTCTGCTTTGGACCTCTGCTTTAGAATACAGATCTGTGGCAGCAGATAGGCTTTAAAGAATATGCAGGAGTTATTAACTAAGTGAAACGGCATTGATTCTATTTCTAAAACATATATATGAGGTTGGTGCAAGAGTAATTGTGGTTTTTGCTGTTAAAAGTAATGGCAAAAATCACAATTACTCTTGCACCAACCTAATATATATTTGTTTACATTAGCAGTTACTTCCCTCTTTTCAAATAAATTTTGCATGATTTGGAATGCTCTGAAACTTGTGGTACACGTGAGCTTGTACTGTTCTTCTGGCTGTGGCCTTTCTCCAACATATACTGTTTAGCTCAAAGTTATATACAGGCTGGGTCTGGTGGCTCACACATAATCTCAGTACTTTGGGAGACCAAGGTGGGCAGATTGCTTGAGCTCAGGAGTTCAAGACCAGCCCAGCCCAAGCAACACAGCAACACCTCATCTCTAAAAAATTACAAAAACTAGCTGGGGGTGGTGGTGTGCGGCTACAGTCCCAGCTACTGGGAAGGCTGAGTGGGTAGGGTCACTTGAGCACGGGAGATGAAGGCTGCAGTGAGCTGTTTTTGCACCACTACATGCCAGCCTGGGTGATGAAAGAAAAAAAAATGTTGTATACAATCATGTGTAGCTTAATAATAATGATAGGTGCTGAGAAATGCGTTGTTAGGTGGTTTCATTGTTGTGGGAACATCATAGAGTGCACTTATACAAGCTGAGATGGTAGAGCCTAGGTGTGTACTAGGCTGTAGGACAGGGCTTATTGCTCCTAGGCTACAAGCCTGTACAGCATGTTTCTATACTGAATACTGCAAGCAATGGTAACACAATGTAATAATGTATACTTCAAGCAATTGAAACGCAAGAATATTTAAGCACATCTAAACGTAGAAGAGATAGAGTGAAAATACAATATAAAAGATAAAATGTGGTCCACCTCTATAGGGCACTTTACATTAATGAAGCCTGCAGGACTGGAATTTGTTCTTGGTGAGTCAGTGAGTGAGTGAAGGCCTAGTGGTCTTCACAGTGAATGTGGAGGCCTAGGACATTACCTTATACTACTGTAGACTTTACAAATGCTGTACACTTAAACTACAATAAATTTATATGAGGTTTTTTTCCACAATAAATTTGTATGAGGTTTTGTTTTCTTCAGTACTAAATTAACAGTAGCATACGATTACTTTTTACTTTATAAATTGTTTAATTTTTTTAAGTTTTGATTCTTTTGTAATAATACTTAGCTTAAAATACAAATGCATTGTACAGCTGTACAAAAGTATTTTCTTTCTTTATATACTTATTTTATAAGCATTTTTCTATTTTAAAATTTTTTATTTATTTATTTTACTTTTTAAGATCTTTTGTTAAAAACTAAGACACAAACACACACATTAGACTAGGCCTATACAGGGTCAGAATCATCAATATCACTGTCTTCTACCCCTACATCTTGTCCCACTGGAAGGTCTTCAGGAACAATAACAGGCATGGAGTGCCCTCTCTTATGATAACAATGCTTTCTTCTGAATACCTCCTGAAGGACCCGCTTGAGGCTGTTTTACAGTTAACAATTTTTTATAAGTAGGAGGAATGTACTCTAAATAATGATAAAAAGTATAATATAGTAAATACATAAACCAGTAACATAATTATTCATTATTATTATTGAGTATTATGAACTGTACATAATTGTATGTGCTATTACATTAAATATGAAAAGAAAAATTAAATGAACCAGTTGGATACATTAAACATAAAAAAAGAAAAAGAAAAGCATAATTATATATGCTAGACTATTATGCAACTGGCAGCACAGTAGGCTTGTTTACACCAGTATCACCACAAACAGGTGAGTAACGCATTGGGCTATGATGTTATGGCAGCTACAACGTCCCCAGTGGATAGGGACTTTTTTAGCTCTGTTATAATCTTACGGGATCACCATCATACATGCAGTCCATTGTTGACCAAAATGTCATTATGTGAAAGACGACTATACTACAATCACAGAAACGTCCACATTATGACTAGAAGTTTTAATGCTGCAAATTGTGCACAAAGGAGAGGCCTTTTTCCTCATTGCTCCCACTCACAAGCAGATGGAAAATAATCTGACACGTTTGGAACAGCTGGTAGGGTAGAAGTAATCTTCACATTTTAGAAACCTTTTTTGTGTTATGGCAAGAATTAGTTGTGCTGATTTGAACCAGAATCTTGTCTCAGAACTTCCCTGATTTGACTCCTGGAATCTCCTTGGCAGGAAGATTCTCCAAATGCAGGTGCTAAGGACAGACTGCAAAGGTGGTTGCCTAAGACTATATAAAATGCCAAAAATAGAGACTAAAACAAGATGTAGGATTCTTGTTTGCAAATCAGTTTCCTTAAGCACTAGAACATGGTCTTATTCTCTAAATAAATAACTAAATGAATAAATAAAGGTACCTTTCTTAACCATGTAATAACATTTAAACTTTGGCTTGTATTACCATAACAAACTAATGAAGCCTCATAGAGATATAACCAAAATCTATTAGGTCAGACATTCTAGAGGCTAAATAGTTTCTGATAAACATGCATATTTTGCATGAAAGAGTTTAAATAAAATACAAATACTTTGATGATATATGTCCTTACTTGTATTGAGTAAATTGGATATTATTTTAGAATATGTTACTTTAAAAAGCAAATATTTCAAATGCTCATCATGAGGCTTATACATATATTTTTAAGAATGATGTCATGCTGTTTGATTAATACATACATTGTTTTCTTTTCAGTGAAATAAATATCCAAGTCACCTGGACTGAGAACTTACTATGCTATCTTAAAGTAATGACCTGGGTTAGTAGCTTACTTCTAATTCCTTTCACTGGTATTTTTTTGCTGTCCCAGTTACACTTTAGAAGTCACTTGTTTGGTTCAAAAATATGATACGATCTTGCTCTTTAGATTGATTTTACCCACATTATGATCAGTGAAATCATAGATGTTGCCATGCCTTAGAAATTAATGGGACATGCCCAATTAATAAAAGCAGGATGGAACATTTAAGAAGAGGCTAAGAACTGGCACTCTATCTACACTCTAGGTAAAATGATATTTTACAATGGCTTTGACCTCTAGCTTCCCTTTGGGGATAGGATTCATTAGACTGCCTTCAGCTCTGCTTGGCAAAAACCCCACCAGTTTTACTTTGGTGCAGACCATTTGGACTGGTACCATTCCTGGGCTGGCCTTGGGAAGATTCATGGATCAACTGATCTTGGGAGTGTTTTTAATAATTAATTCCTTAAAAAACATGTTTGACTGCCTACTTTGTGCCAGACACTGTTCTAGAAACTGGAGATACATTAAGGATGTTGGGGGAACTGAAGACAAATTCATCGCTTTGATTAGGTATAGATTCTAGTTAAGTCAAAGTTGTAATCTTTGTTTCTCTTTTTATTCCTAGTGAAAATGTGAGAATGTAAAATACAAAGTAAAAAAAAAAAAAAAAAGAAAAGTATAGTAATCAACCAAGAGAATTTATTTGGAAAATGGAAAATGAAAAAACATGGTTTCTAACATTCATCTGGAATAGCTACTAAGCCAGAAAATGTGAATTACAAAAAAAGAAGGCTTAAGAAATGGAGTTGGCTTAAATGTCACACAATATCAACAAATAAATAAAACCAGAGCCTCTTTCATAAAAATAAACATTAAGAAAAAGATAAACGGAGTGTTTATAAAACAGTGTACAAAGAAAATGGAAACATTTACATAAGAAACTGTATTTTATAAGAAATATACATAAATAAAAAAACAAATTTAGCCATATAAAAGTAATGTTTCGTAGCTTATATCATGGTATGGTATGTCTACTTTGTTATGAATAAAATTTGTAGTACATCATATATTTTTACCTCACAGATTCAGTGTCAGAAGAACTCAAACGTGGCGAAGGATAGATATAACATAACGTAATCAAAAGAATACGATGACTTAAGATGAATGACTTTTTATGAGTATTACCATTGTCCCTCAGTATCTGCAGGGAATTATTTCCAGGTTCCCCAACAGACACTGAAATCTGCCAATGCTCAAGTCCCTAATAAAGAAATCTCATAGTATTTGCATATAACTTACACACATTTTCTCATATTCTCTAAATCACCTTTACATACTTATAATACCTCACACAACGTAAATGCCATGTAAATAGTTGTTACACTGTAGTGTTTCTTATTTTTACTATTGTATTGTTATTTTTAAAATTAACTTTTGAATGCCTTTATCCAGGGATGGTTGAATCCATGAATGCAGAACCCATGGATACGGAGGGCTGACTGTATTTCATCCCTATAGACTACTGAATCTCTTTAAGGCTGTTACTGTTGTTGCCTTATTTGTTCTTTCAATTTACATTCAAAACAAGTTTCTCTAGGGCAGCCTTCAAAAAAGAGTTGCCTTGAAGGTTTCTTCTTCGTCAACTTTCCAAGGCATATTAGAAAGTAGATATTTCTACTCAAATGGCCAAATCTCTTCCCACTTTCTCTGTAACACTTATCTCTGCCCAGTATAAAATTCCAAATACACGTTCATTTCTTCCCAAACTCTTGCCCCCCAGCATCAACTCCCTTGGTTCATCCAAATGTTCTGCACCCCCAACATGGAGCACCAGACACTTGTGGTGGGGACTTTGGTAGTTCCTAGTGCTCATCGCTGTATTTTTTTTTCCTGTGAGATAAGCACTTTTGTTGAATTGAGTTTGGAAAAATAGAATATTTTCACTCTCAATACACAGTTTGATTTCACTGCCTTTAGCCAAGACAAACACCTCCAAAATCACCTCAAAATCTGAAGAAGAGTCTTTTGTTTTTTGCCAGAGGTTTAACTAGATGTGAAGTATATAGTTATGATGCTCATAGAGTTATAGTAAGTTAAAGAAACTGGATTTCTGTCTGACTAGCAAAGCCTGAGTTTTTTTTAACTGTGGCTTCACTCCAGTTGTCTCTGGGGTCCTCTAACCTGGAGATAACAATAAAGAAGCGCAAGGTTGGAGAGAATTTACTTCCTCAGTCTGGTGCCAGAACGGGGGCATTTAGGGAGTAGAGAGCGGCTTTTGTCACACGGTATGCCTCATCAGAATCACCTTAGGAAACTGCTTTTCAGAACTTCAATATTTGTCATTGGTGTAGTTCCCAAGGATTTTGATATATTGTTATTAGGAGCTTTAGGTGGATTTGTGGAAATATTTTTGAAATGTCCAAGTATCATAATTTGAAAAAAAATTCATTTGAATGCAATCATCTTAACACTGCTGTGTTTGCAAGCAGTACCACTAGTTCAATGTAATAATTTTTCTCAGTTTATTCCTTTAAAGGTTCCCAGAAATAGAAAAGCCATGTGAGATTTCTTGGTACAATTTCTTCAAATATTGAAGTTTCAAATTTAGGAGACAATATAAAAGGAAGAAAAGGAGGAATATATTGTGCTGATTAGGTAACAAATTGAAAAACCATGGGGGCATTTCTGCTTTGGAGAATGAAGCTGTAGCAGTGGGAAATAAACCCCTATGTAAATCACTGGTGAAATTAATACATTTTAAAGGTTATCAGAGCCAAACTGCTGAATCCTATAGTTTGTCGTCAGTAAATTAAATGCAAAATCACTAATTTAATTTGTATGAATTACCAGTTGACTTCTAATGTATGGAATAATAAGAACTAATGCTACTTTATGAGCCGGAAATGAGATTTTTTATTTTCAAAAGAGCAAAAAGACAAGAAATAAAATTGATTCAGAGCCCAAACAACCTTTTAGTTAACAGCAATTTGTTGACTTCTAAAAAAAAAACAAACACCTTTTTTGGGTTTTATTTGCAATTTTTTCATTCAAATTTAACTCAGATGAGATGTTGAGAGGCAACTGGCTTCCTTGTAAAGCTGGTCTGGTTCTGATCCAAGAGAAGAGGGTCCCAAGTCAGGATAAGGTGATCACGCTGCAGTTTACCCAAGACAATCACCTGCAGCCCACTTTCTCATCTTTAAACTCAATGACAGGAATAGGAGGGATTTTTGTTTGTTAGGGTTTGTTTTGTTTTGTTTGCCTTTATTATGTTTTGTACTGAGTGTGAAATTCTGAGCTTATGAAACTGGCCAAACAAAAAAACATTTCAATGGCAATATCTGGGATTACAAAATAAATTCAAATTCTGGATCCTTAGCAAAAATCAGCATTATAGAATGTTTAGAACTCTGAGGAACTTAAGAGTTCATTTTTGTCCAGCTACCTATTTTGTAGATAATCAGAGACTCAGAGAGATGAGGAGACATCGGAGGCTGTGTAGCTAATTCAGCCTGGACTGAAAGTCAGGGCTTGGAGCCAGAGCTCTTAATCTTTCATTAATTGCAAAATGTAGAGACCTCCATTGGAAAGGGACCCTTTTACATATACACTTAATTCTTCCTTTCACCTCCCCCACAACATCCCTACCTTTGGAGGCTGCTTAGGTAAGATTTACAACCATGATCTCACAACTAGGGTGATTGGGAAGATACGTACTGTGTCACACAGGCTGCTTTCTTTTGGAATCATATTTCTTTCCTAAATATATCCCTGGAAATATGGTGTTTGGTGTTTTCCTTAGCTTGGGGGTCCTCATCTTCAGAGACACGAGCTACAAAGTGGCTTCCTTGTGATTGTTCAGTCCCCTGAAGGATGTGCCTGAGTAGTTCTGGAAAGTAACTTTATTTATCTAACTGGCAAAATAAGTGAAGATAAAAATTCAAGATAACTGAACAAAGGAAGAATAATTTTATAAACTGTTTCCATAATAAACTGGTTTAAAAAGCAACAGTGAGGTCATTTGGAATAGACCGATCCAAAGGGACATTTGGATTCCTAGTACGAGGTGTGTGGGCCTGTATCTGTCCTGTCACTCTTCTGGTGAATGGCTCTTTTTTTTTTTCTTTATCTTTTGCAAATGGGTTTTTTGGCTGTCAAGACTACATGGATGATTCCCTTTCCCATGGAGCTTGTGAAGCTCAGTTTAACATTTAGAATAGAGTCACCAAAATAGAAGTCAGAAGAAAGCATAGTGAATGTCAGAATTAAACTCCACATTTTTGATAGATGAGGAAACTGAGTTCCAGTGACCAGTGACCATGGCAAAGTTTTGTAGCTTAATAAAAATGAGCAGAGACCAGAAGCCAGGTTTCTCAATACCTGTATTTTCTTATGCCTTCAACCATAATATCATCTGGCTACAGGAATGGTATGTTGAGTGGTGTGCAGGCTCTGGAATCTGGGGTCTATAATGAAATACCAGCTCTAGCACTTACTATAAATATATCCTGGTAAAGTTACTTTATCTCTCTGTGCTATATTTTTCTCCTCTGCAGCATAGGAATAAAATAGTCTTTATCACATCAGGTTGTTGTGAAGATTAATAGGCTTAGCTCAGTGCCTGGCTCAAACATAGTAAGAGCACAATAAATGTTAGCTTTTAATAGAAGGAAGAGTCCTGGAACAGCAGCAGGGAATGCTGGAAAGGAAATCTGATCCTGGTCGCAGGGATACATTTGCCTGTGGTTTAACCTGGGTCTGAAAAAGGAATACAAATAGACTAACCCAAAACTAATTTTTTGACAATTCAATTGTATATGTAAAATACTTAGCACTCTGCCTGACACAATTCGAGTGATGGAAAAACATCCAGTAACTCTTTTGTTGTTGTTAGCATAGTCTAATTTATTCATGGGCACTGGCTTACTCAACCCACCCAGCATCCAAGATTTGGCAAGTGTGGTTAAGCAGTGCCTGCAAATAGGAAATCTCCAAGACTTATTGTATTTTCAGAGTTCTCCAAAGAAACAGAACCGATAGGAGATACACATAGAGGAGATACACGATAGGGGATGTCTCAGGTCAAACAGAGAGAGCAAGTCTCCCCTTTCTCCCCTTTTGTTCTATTCAGGTCCTCGATAGATTGGATGATGCTTGCCCACATTGATGAGGGCAGATCTTCTTTACACGGTCTATCAATTTTAATGCAAATCCCTTCCAAAAGGCCTTCACAGGTGTACCCAGAAATAATATTTTACCAACTATCCAGGCATCCCTTAACCCAGTTAAGTACAGGTAAAATTAGCCATTCACTTACGTTTGTCAAAAAATATTTTCATAGCAGGGTGTGTGAGAAGTGCAATGTTAGCATGTAAAGAGAGCAAATGGTAAGGGTACTGAGCCCATATGGCAGGAAGGGGACTGGGTGAGGTTAAGGGTTTTGGGGAAGATGGTATAAGTCTTCCAGGATGAGCAGGTATAAGTTAGAAGAAGAAGTTGAGGGAGGGGGACATTATAATTAGTATAAAGAGCATGTGCAGAGGAAGAATGCATAACGAGACAGAACACTCCGGAGAAACTTACAGGTCATTCAATGTGGCTAAATTTCAAAGTTTAAAAAGAGGAATGGAGCAAGGTATAGCTGAAGTGGAAGTCAAGTTCAGATCATGTTATGCTAGGCACTTCCACCCTCATCCTGAATGCTTTGGTAAGTCATTTAAGTATTTGTATGCCAAGGAATTACTTTACCAAATATTTCTTTAAGAAGGTAACCCTGGATGCTGAAGCGTGGATTGGAAAAATAATGAGTGGAAGAATGAAAAAAAGTTAAGAAAAAATAAAAATCAAATGAAGACATGAATGGTGAGAGTGGAAGAGGGACTGAAATCAGGTGACCTCGAGATATCAGGACCGGGAGGTGTGAGGCAGAAGGAAAGCTCAAGGATGATTTAAGTTTCGTAGGTTGATGAAAGTAGCACTCACAGAAAAATAACATGCTGTTGGAGGAGCAGATATTGAGACTGGAACAATGAAGAAGATGTTCAATTTAAAGTTGCATATATTGGATTTGAAGATTCATAGGACACTGTCCAGACACATGGGAATACATACAGACTTTTTGAAGCAAACTGTGAGAGAAAAATCAGTTGTGCTTTTCACAAAACTGCAGCTGTGTTTGCTCTTACTCCTTCCCTTACTCATTTTCTTTTTTGCTCATTCATGCTTTTCTGAGACTGTACTTCCTAAGAAAGTAGTAGCATGTAAAGATTTGCCCCACTTAGGCTGCTTTTGAGGAACTCAGGAATGGTAGTGATTACTACCATGCAAGTGAATGAGCCTGTCCAGAAAGTGTGTGTAGAGTGATTGGAAGAAGAGTATAGGGGTGGGTTCCTGGGAAATCAGTGTATAATAACCAAATGGCATGAGAAGGGCCTGAAGAAAGCCAAGGCCAGGGCAGAGAGGGAGAAGAAAATCTAGGAGTGATCAGTGTTATAAACCCAAGGGAGGATAAGGTCTGAGATAACAGGAGTGGCCGATGGAATTAGAAGTGCAGTAGTACTCAGTAAGATCACATAAGGGAAGAACTGGCATTTTGAAATTAACACATAGGAGAACACTGCCAGTCTTGGCCAAAGGTAGAGACAAGGCCAGGTTACAGGGGATTTAAGGATGAATCAGAAAAGACGAAACATAGGTTGCAGACACAGATGGTGCTGTAAGCATGTTGGTTATGAAAGCAAGAAGAGAGGTAGTGCTGCAGCTAGAAAGAAATATTTGGTGGAAGAGAGGATTTTTAATTTCTATTTTTATTTTGATGTTGTTTTAAGAGTGGAGAAACATAAGAATATTTATACCCAAAAGAAAATGATCCCACAGAGAAGACCAGTTTAAAGATTCACACAATAGAGAACCTGCACACGTACACACCTACTAACAGAACACAGCATTTTCCTGTTACTTCCCTTGAATGCTTTCAGAAATCCAGAAGTGTGTTTTACTCCTCCAAATCTAGCAACAGAAATTTGGCTACACGGGTCTGTTTGAGGAGGTTCGGTGCTTCTAAGTGATTCAGACAGTCCAGCAACTTGAATTGGACATCTTCAGGCTATTCCAGAGAGCAGCATATAGTTACTGGGCTTGCTCCTTCAGACTTTTGGCTTGAAACAAAGTTAAATCTCAGTATCCAAACCAGTTAAAATCAGCCCAAGTCAAGGTACACCTAAATTCCAGAATAGAACAAGATTCTTGTTTGTGAACTCTTCAGAATTCTCCTGTGAATTGTCCCAGAGAAATAATGCAGTCACGAAGTGTGATGAATTCTAGGCTAACACAACTCAGGAAACTTCCTTTCATTAATTTTTTTTTTCCTGAAACTTACACAGACACACACACACACACACACACACACACACACACGCACTTTCTCTCTCTCTCAGTCTCTGTTTCTCTCTCTCTCACATACACACACAGAATCAGAATCAAGTGAGTGCAAAGGTTGTCCATGTTTTTTAACAATCACAGATTTTAGTGCTTACAGGATGTTTTTAGAATGATTTAGTTCAATACTCTCATTTTACAGCTAAATAAAATGAGACATAATGAAAACATAACAATAACAACAGCATAATGATAATGAATCATAATTATAATATGCTCTCATATATATTAACTTATTTGATTCTGAGATAAACCTTAAGGGAAGAGGAAAAAAACTAAACTGGATTGGAATTGTACCTTAAAGATACTGTCTTTTAATCCTCACACTTCTATAAAATAGGGGTATTTATCTTCTTTTGCTGTGAGCTGCAGGTTGAATACGTTGTTTCCATTTTACAGGTACAGAAACTAAAGTTAAGATATGTAAAAGGATGTGCTTGAAGTCAGACAAATATTCTGAGTCTAAAAATCATGTTAGAATTGACGATAGACCTCACAATTCTTTGATTTCAGAGATTTCTTTCATTTATTTTTCATTTTATATTTTTATAGCATTTTATGCTTATCAAGGTAGTTTCACTTACAAGATTTAATTAATTGTTATGACAACTCTTTATGATAGATGAAACCTAGAAACAAAATGAAAGATGAAGCACTGGTAGAAAGTCTCACAAGTAAACGATTGTGCTAGTACTAAAACAAATTGGGCTCTGAAGTTTTGTCCCCAGATCAGTTGTTCTCAATTCTGCGGGCAAATTGGAATTATCTGAGGTTTTTTTTTTTTTTTTTTTTTTTTAATGCAAGTGCCTGGGTACCACCCCAGACTAATTGGATCAGAATCTCTCATGGATGGGTGCTGGGTGTCTGGATTTTTTTTTTTTTAAAGCTTTTCAGAGCCTGTGTTGAGAATCACTGCAACATAGCATACATTTAAAGTTCTTAATTTTTGTTCCACTGGGTTTGATTTCCTCTTCTGCAATAATAGCTAACATTTTTGTAGCATTCTGGCAGGGATGTGGAATTCATTTTATTTTAGCTCTCCACTGAACAGAAACAGTGCTACTGTGTATACAAGTATCTTGTAATGCAGGTTACCAAATTCCTATTAAATTGCTCTCTCTAACGGTAAAAAAATTAAATAAATAAACATAATCTCTTCCACCTTATGCTGCTGTAAGGCAGTCAGACACTTTCTGTATCCATATAGCATTGGGTGGCTAACATCATATTGCATAAGTAAAGTAAAGAGGAATGAATACTAGAAACATAATACCTTTGTGTTAATTGCTGATGATGGTGGCTACAGCGTGAGCAGGAACTCCCTGTTGCAGGATGAGACTCAGAACGTGGATGAGCACAGAGCTTACTGTCTCCTACACCAGAGCCCCCCGTGTATTATTGCTGGTATCCATGTGTAACAGATAGTATTGTGCACTGAGCTGGAAGATAATAAATAGATGGGAGATGATGATTTACAGAAGGGTGCTTAGAACTCCTTGAACCGGCAGAAGGAGAAAACGGTGCTGGTACAAGGTTGAACCGTCAAACTAAAAATCCCTTTTTTCCTTTCTCCCCAGAGGGCAATTTCTCCAAGACTTAGCTTGCTTTCTTCCTTATCATCAGGAAATTGGTGGTTAATTACGAAAATGCCTGATCCAAAATTTCTGTCATATTTTTTCCCCTTTTGGTTGACTTTCTCTAAAATATATCTCATTTTTAGTGAAAAAAAGGTCTCATTAAAACTACCTTTACTTTAGGAGTCTTTGTGCAACCATTTCTGCTCCTTTTTAAATGAAATCCTCCCTTATTTAACTGAGAAATTTAATGATATTGTGGGCCTAACTAAAATCTGTAATATTTGAGATTTTAACAACAGCAACAAAAATTCTAAAATAGAAACGGGAAATGCCAGTGGATTGTTTGCATGATTTCTTATCACACAATTGTTTTATTTCATACATTTCTCATTGACAAAGGAAGAAACAAGTCTAGAGAAAGTGATGGTGATAGATATATTAAGGTGATTAATGATATTATTTGGATGATGGCTCATATTTCATACAAATGAAAAATAGGTTGTTTATTTATCCAAGACTGTGCTACTTTTTTATCATTCTAATATTAAAAATAATCACAAGACTGAAGCATTAACTAACATTGCCAAAAAATGGAAAATGATTTATTTAAGGGCTCATCTTAGGCCAGATGTTACATGGAAAAATGAGTTGCTGTTAAAGATGAGATTTTTTTTACATATAAGCCAAGTAAGCTAGCCCTTGCCTTGATCTCGGGGGCCCATCAGCTGAACATAGTGATTGAGCGCACTGCCTATTTAGTCATACTAGTGAGTACAAATCCCAGCTCCACCATTTGCTAGCTGTGTGACATGAGGCAAGTTATTAAACTCTACTGTGGCTCAGTTTCCTCATTTATGAGAAGGGATCCAAATAGGATATATCTCATAGAGTTGTCATGAAGCTTCAAATGCCTAACACATAGTGTGTGCTCCATAAATGTAAGCTATTATTATGATCATCAATCTGGAGTGTCCCTTTGCCAGTTATTTTGTATTCAGAAGGCTTCTGAAAAGATATATACATTAATGAAAAAACAAGAGCATGAACTGCCTGATTCATTTCTCTGATAATTCTGTCAATTTATCACCCAGGATAGGGGATACTGGGGGGAAGAAAAAATGAGTCCAGCTGTGTGGAAGCAAGAGTGTGAGTTCTTCTCTGCAAGGGCTTTGCTATATACAAAACAGTATGATGCAGGAGAGAGCATGAGTCTCTCACCAACATGCATTTGAGGGCAAGCCCTGCCTCTTGCGGTGGTGAGACCTTCTACAAATTACTTCATCTCTCTAATCCTTGGTTCACTCAAAAATAAAATGTTCTAAGGATTTAAATGAGATTACATATGTAAAATACTTAGCTACAAGTTAGTGCCCAATTATTATTATTACTCTTGACAGATAATTGACTTGTATCAGTCAATTTATCACTCAGGAAAAGGATATTGCTCCTTTTTTTCAGCAATAATAATAATTGCTCCTTTTTTTCAATAATAATAATAATTATTATTACTTTTACCTTGGGAGATAAGATAGAGTGGAGATACATGGGTAGTTCAGACAGGGAGAGACCAGGAGCACATGAAGGCATGTGCTAGTATGAAGGCACAGAACACATTTAACATGGTTCACAAAAAGGGCAGTGGTCGGGGTGTTCATACACCAGCTGGGCCCTTCCCACTATCTATCCCTCCCAGTGAACTGCCAACTGTCATATTCATCAGTCAGTCAACAAGTTTTATTGAGTCCCTCCTACAGGCTGGGCACTTTTCCAGGTGCCAATTTTAAAGCAGTGAACATGACAGGCAACAGTCCCACTCTTAGTTAGCTTACATTCTGTGAGGACTCTTGGATAATCAGGTGAGCGAAGAAGCAGGGAGCATAATTTCAGATTGCAAAAAGACAATAGGTTAGATAGGGAGTGCTGTGGGAGAAGGTACTGTAGCTAGAGGCGAAGAAAGGCCCACTGAAGAGGTAAAATTTAGCTAGGCTAGAAGGAAAAAGGGCCAGCCTCATCAGGTTCTCCAGAAAGGGCATTCCATTTAGAGGGCTCTGCATATCAAAGGTCTTGAAGTGAAAATGATCTCGGCCTCTTCCCAGGCCCATGTGGCTGCTGCACGTAGGAGACCATGCTGAAAAGGGTAGCAGAGCCCAGGGCTAGGAGGGACTTGTAGGCCAAGCAAGGGGCGTGGATACCAAGTGCTGCATGAAGCCAAAAAGGGCTTGAAGCAAGCGAGCAAGGTGATGGATTGACCATACAGTCTCTTGCCATGAACTCAAAAAATCACCAACCAGTAGCCATGTAGACTTTATAAGACTTGCATCCATTTATTTATTCTTGACAACAAACCAGTGAGGTGATTGAAGAAGGAATTTTGCTCTCCTAATTTTGTAAGTGAGAAAACTAAGGCTCAGAGTGCCCAAATTTCCTAACTTGATACCTCATCCAATCAGAGTAAAATCAGTTAGTGGCAGAGGTATGGGGTCCAATCTAGGTTTTGGGATTCCAATCCTGACTTCTATCTCTTACAAGGAATTCAGTTCACTCTTCCTATTTATTCTATTAAGTATTTCTTTAAGTTTTGATTATTTTTCTCCTGTTTGTTTTTCACACCTTATGATTCCTATTTGATTTCCCATTAGGTCCTGCCAACTAAGGGTAAACTCCTAGGATGTATGTGTTAGGCTTCTGTGAGTGGTAATAACCACAGAGCTACAAGAATCACTGAACGCATAAATATGACATGACTCTTCTTGCCAATCCCTTCGTGGAAGTGCATACTGAGCTTAAGGAGAAGCCTGGTGAGGGGTTTAGACTGGCAAAGTAGAAGCATTTGATCAACATCTACAAAGATTTCATGGGCCCTTCCAGACCTTCCCACAAACTGTGCTCATTAAAACAACAGGCACAGTAATTTGTGTTATATGCTAAGTGCAACATTTGTGATTCAGTATTTGTGGTATTTACGGTTTTCTACTTTACTGGACCAAAAATGCACAGAACCCCGAATGACAGCAGTCAAAGACAGCTTTACATATGTGCTCTGACCAGGAAAATGAAAGGAGTTTCTTAAAATTTAATGAGAGGTAGAAAGAAACATTGGTTATTTTCAAAATTTTAGTATTGACAGTACTAGTAGTGGTACTTGTAGTGATTTAGCTATAAAAGTAAGATATACTTGGGTGTAATGGTAAAGAGTTAGGGAAATTGTGCTGTATTAATCAAACAAAATAAAGAAAATGTTCATTAACTGCATAGTTTGTAAGCGCCACTTTTTTTTACTGTTTGTTAGGAAGATGGAGGCATGCACTGGAAACACTAATTCTAATTATTACTGTAAGTGGGAGTTTTTGGCACAAGGTCAAGAAATAATAGGAGAATGTGTGAATCTCACTATTAAGCTGCAGTAAGCCTAATCATTTGAATAAAGCCAGTTGTTTTTTCTTGGACCGTCTCTGGGCTGTTCAGTGTTCTGGATGAATCTAACACAATCAGGCTGTTCTCTGGTGTATAACCACTTCCTGCTGACTCAGGGCAACTTGCTTCCTCTGCCGTTTATTAAAATGAAACATTCATATTAAAACCCCATTTTTTAGTGATGACCAAATGTACATTAGTAATGACATTATTAAAACTGTTTTGTTTAAAATGAACTTTCACACTAGCGTGTTGCAAAGCGGCACAAACAAATCTATGTGATTTCACTAGAGATGGTTTAAAAAGCTTGCAGATCTTTCTGGCACTATTACAGAAGGGGAGGGATTTGATGTCTGTTTCAGGAGACAATCTAAGTTTTTATGGCCATAAAAAATGAATACTGTTTCCAGTACTCCACATAGAAAATAATGTATAATTTATAATGTTTCATTAACATGCAAATGTGAAATAGTGTCTTCTATGTTTATGTCTGCTAATAATCTATTAAATATTTAGAGGCATAGTAAAGAATACTAAAATACTTGGTCTCAGCACTGTTTAAATAGATTTTTCCCTCATTTTTATTTGTTTGTTCATTTATTTATTTATTATTTTTCACTTTTGAGATGGAGTCTCACTCTGTCTCCCAGGCTGGAGTGCGGTGGTGCAATCTCAGCTCACTGCAACCTCCACCTCCCGGGTTCAGGCGATTCTCATGCCTCAACCTTTCAAGTAGCTGGGACTAAAGGCACATGCCACCAAGCTTGGCTAATTTTTTTATTTTTAGTAGAGACAGGGTTTCACTATGTTGGCCAGATTGGTCTAGAGCTCCTGATCCTCAAGTGATCCTCCTGCCTCGGCTTCCCAAAGTGCTGGGATTATTATGGGTGTGAGCCACCTTACCCAGCCATGTCCATATATTCACATATGCAAAAATGTGGGAGAAGCAGATAAGCAAATAATCAATTTAGTAATGGTGTTTGTAAAATAAGACAATAACCCGAATCTTTATATAGTTCTTGTAACTTTTCATAACATTTTCACATAGGATGTCTTGGCCAACCACAGCAACAATAACATGAGGCTGATATTCTCCCCATTTCATGAATGATAAAACTAAGCCAATGGTTAACTGGATTGTTTTGTAAATATTTGGCCACCCAGTCAGCACAATGTCCTAGGAGTCATGCTTTATAATTCACTGCACCTCATTGCTAAACAGAATCTTAGGTATAAGATCAGAGTTCCAAGGTTTTAATAAATATATTTGGCTAAGACCATTACATATAGTTTGCACTGGCTATAGAATCTGAAATTTTCAGTTCTATTTCTAGAGTGCCAAGAGTCTCCATTGGTTCATCCTACAAATATTCACTTAGCAAAGCATTATGCTCCTATGTGCTCAGCATTCTTACCAGAAGCCTGATGGGAACCAGAGATGAATCAGACACAGACATGACATCAACAGTAGAACAGTAGAGTCCAGAAGACAAGCTATGGAAGAAAATTACTGTAATAAAAGTAGTATTGCATCAGAAGCCATTAAAAGGGTACAGAAAATGTTTAAAGGAAAGAAAGAATGCTTTCAGATGGAGAGAGGATTTAGGCAGACTTCACTGAGGACTTATGGATCCAGGATCCAGTGGTTGAAAGAAACCATTGAAGATCTAAAGCACAATCAAGTGTTGTTTTAAGAAGTTTAATCCCAGAGGCCATGTGGCAAACTAGAGGGAGGAAGGACGGTTAGCTGGCTATTAAAGTATTTAGGAATAAGGGAACAAATTCCCAAACAAAAGGATGATGGAAATCAATAGAAAAGAAATACTTCAAAGTCAAAATTCTGGAAAAATTCTTACAACCAAACACTGACTATTTTCAATAAGGCATCAGTGGGGTGTCAGTAACGACTTGGAGTTCAGTCAGGATTATGGCAGAATATTGAATCCACTCCTTCCTCTCTTAGTGTGTTCTGGGTTTTATTTTTACTTTTGTTTTGTAGAGACAGGGCCTTGCTATGTTGCCCAGGCTAATCTTGAACTCTTGGTGTCAAGACATCCTCCCACCTTGGCCTCCCAAAGCACTGGGATTACAGGGCTGAGCTACTGTGTTCTGGGTTTTCAAATTTCTCTACAGCGACAATTTTATTATTATTGCCTTCAGTGTAGTTTTTACGGAATAAGTCTGGTTGCATTAGGACATTTAAAAGAAATAAATCTAATACAAGTGAAATTATTCTTACAAGTTACATGAATGACTTGATACAGCCCATGTCTTCAAGGAATTTGGAGTTGAATGAAAATGTCTTTAATCACTGTACTGGGATCTCCATATATTCGAAGTGAAATTAAGGACTGGGTTACTTTTTGACAGTATAACTCCTCTACTCACAAACTTTGGCAGCTACTCCTTTGGCCAAACCTGGAGACTGACCTCCATTACAAATCTTAAGCATATTAGAAATAATCTAGCAAATTGAAGTGTAAGTAAAGGAATAGAGAGATAGCTACAAAGATTATACACATTAAAAATATCACAATGGTTGAAAATCCTTCCAGACTGCATTTTGAATCTGTTTCAAAGAGAGAGTACTTGGGTAATATTTGAAGCCACAGGTACCTGTGATATAATCCTTGCTACCCAAATGATGTTGCTATTCCAACAGGTCCACTGCCCTATCTCCTGTTGGTGGGATCCTCTCTAGTAAAACTGTGGCTCTAAGGATGTCTTTATACACCCACTACTGGTGAATATTTCTGTGTCCTAAGTACACTTTTACATTTTTAAGGCTTTCTTATCTACCTCTCAGGGAAGACTCCATGCTGTACCTTGGCCCCTAGACATTATGTCACACCCATAGACACTATCATAATGAAATATTTATTGTATAAAGTCATTTTCATACTTTATAAAGTGGGTTTGTGCTTTGCTTATCTGATTACAATGTCAAGAACTTCTGTACAACATTTCATTCAAGTATTTGGGTGATCTTTTCTTCGGGATTTATCTATATCACTAATTCTTTTTTTTTTTTTTTTTTTTTGAGACGGAGTCTTGCTCTGTCGTCCAGGCTGAGTGCAGTGGCGTGATCTCGGCTCACTGCAAGCTCTGCCTCCCGGGTTCACGCCACTCTCCTGCCTCAGCCTCCCGAGTAACAGGTACTACAGGCGCCTGCCACCACGACAGGCTAATTTTTTGTATTTTTAGTAGAGATGGGGTTTCACCATGTTAGCCAGGATGGTCTCGATCTCCTGACCTCGTGATCCGCCCGCCTTGGCCTCCCAAAGTGCTGGGATTACAGGCGTGAGCCACCTCGCGTGGCCTACTAATTCTTAATTACACATGACAATGGGTATATCATTCAGGGTATAACCAGAGAAACAGAACACCTGTATGGTGCCTGGTATATGGTGGGCTCCCAGTAAATAATCATTTATAATGAATGAAAGGTCTTCTGATACTTAGCAAACAATATGGATACTCTGTGTCTAGAATAGGAAAGTCATCATGAATTCATTTTTTAGTGTAATTACCATCTGATGTACCCATGTCAAACATATCAAATCTCTTTTCATGACAGAATGCAGTCCCACATAATGAAAGGGAAGCACAAGGATAAGCTACCTTTACCTTAGCTTTACCAGAGGACTGATATCTAGTCCTGCAAAATTTGCTTTGCTTTCACACCAAATAAACAGTAATTCTCAAATGCAAATAAGCGGACTAGGATTGGCTTGACTAGAGGGGTAATTTGTTTCAAAAAACATAAAGACTAATAACGTTCTCATCTGAGAACTGCTCACCTTACCACTGCCGTCGAGTTTCAAATTCAGTAGGTATGGGGTAGAATATAGGGCATAAGAATCAGCGTTTTAATGTGGTTCCCCTGAAAATTGTGTCACAAAGCCAGGCTTAGAAATCAGGGGCCTGCAGCACACACGACTGGCATCAAGATCATTCACGGTTGGCAGTGGATCAGTGACAGTCTGGGGTGGAAGAGCACGGAAAGCCATGCTCCCCAGAATCCATGGATCTGATAAAACTCGTGAGAAACTTTTTTTTTTAATTGCATATAGAAGTTGAGCAGAAGAAATTTGTTGTTATAGCCACAGTAACAAAACACATTTTTACAGACCAACTTACAGCTCATGAAAAAGGCTTTTTTATATGAATGGCTTTACCACCATATGGTTGCTGTGAAGTCACTTGTCAGCCTAGGACAAGCAGAGTGTGATCTCACAGAGAAGCTCATGGAGTCTCACGAAAATCTGCTCAATGGTGAGGGGAGTCAGAAAATGTTTTAAAAGGACAACTTTTACCCTGATTATAATAGCATTTTAGAGAATTTTAAGTGTGGGAAGCATAGATGTGACAACATAGTACATCCAAGGATAGCTAACAGAAATGTATCAATAGGAGTAACAGAACTGATGACTCAACAATGATTGGTAATTAGGTTCTACAATAAGCTGCATAATATCAGAGAAATGAAGATATTGTTAATTGTTTCTGAGAGACTCCTCAGAGGCCAAAAATGATTCCCCGACTGGCCTAAGCAAAACCATAATGGAAGTTAAGCTGTTGGCACAGAGAAGCAAACAAGCAGCAGGAATCTAGATGTTCATCTTTTCTTTTGTGCAAGATCCACGGTTAAGATGACAGAGGGAGTGGGCTTAGGTAAGTATACTGTGCCAAGCATACTTCCTAGAGTGTGTAAAGTGAACACTGCCAGGTTCTAGGTGTAGCTCTTCCTAGTTAAACATAGAGTGGAGTGATGTCCATAAGAATACAATCTTAGCTCTTATTGGCAGTGATACAATCACAGCAGTTTTATGAGAATTAAAAATGACCATAGAAACATGGGGATACGAAAAGCTATTTAATTAACAGACTTTCTCAGATAAGGTGATCGACCTATTTGATAAGTTGAAAAAATAGTTCCATTATTTTTCTAGATTTTCTTGCCCTGTATATGTGTGATGATCTGTCTGGCTGTCACAAATACCAATAGGATAGCACTGATACTTATAGTCACAGCGTTGTTTAAATTCTTACTTTCAAAGAGCATAATTTCTGCCAGGCCTGACTTTTTTTCTTTTTTTTTAGGTCTCATCCTATGAGCTTGTGCTGATTTGCTGATTTACATATCTCCACTGGCGAAAATCATATCTGTTCCTTAGGTCCAATTTTCAAGTTCCAAGCATTGGCAGTGTGACCACAAATATCTATGATCTGATGCTTTATTTGATTTTTGTGTGTTTGTTTTAATGGAAGTGTAGAAAGGGAGGGAAGAAGGGAGGGGAATATTTGATTTGCTGTCTAGCCAACACAATTCTAAAAAGCATTAAGCAGAAACTGCTACAAGTGTTTATTTTCTAACTCTTTCTTGTATAATGGGAACAGTCAAGATCTGAACAAGAGTCGATATAAGGTTTGCGGTTTATGATAAGCATATCAGCCAGTGGATAGACTAAACCCCAGTGACAGCTGTGATGGTTCTTGGAATCAGACATCCTTCAATAACATGTTTCCCCAAAGCTTATAGACATTGTTGTAGAATAGGGTCAAGGCTTATGGCAGATGTTGAATGTCTCTGAGCTATGTGAAATTTCTCTCTGTGGATTCGTGCCTAACAACCATTACATCAAACCACAGGTACATTGAAGCCCATTTTCCTCTTTGACGTGATACTGTTGTTATTCTAGAGGCAAAGCCTTATGCTATTGCTAGCTGAAAAAGACACTAAAAGCCAAAAGAGTGCAGGCACAGAATTGGGAACAATTGGGCTATAGTGACCATGAAAACATAAAGCAATGATTTTACCCAGCACAAACCATGTAGGTCATTACAGTATGGTGTCTTGGAACAAGAACACCTAAAATAACAATGATCATTGCTTAAAAAAATTAATTTTGTGGAAATTCTTATAATGTTAACATACTTCATAGACATGATTCTACCCAACTGTGACCTTTGTTATGATAGCAAATGATCATTTTTTTCATAGAAAAAGAAAACTCGACTGCTTAATTGATTGCTTCATTAAAAGAAATCTTGTAATTGAGCAATCATGCCAAGTTTACTATGAGCATCTGATAAAAGAAAGTAAGATGATAAACAGCAATGGGTCAGATGGCTTCCAAATATCAGTGAACGTCCATAATACCTGTTGAACTACTTGTAATTCATCAAGAAATACTGGATGGATAGAAATACCCTTGGTAATGTGGATAAAGTTAAAGGAAGTAAAAGTAAAATTTCTGTACTCACTAGGCATTCTTGGAAAAACTAAATCTATTTTAAGAATAGTAACAGGAAAATTGTAAGAAAATACTAAGAAACAAAAATTACAGGGCTGACTCAAATTATTAATAATGTTAATATATAAAGCTGCCATCTTAATAGTTTATAAAAATGTTATATGTTATCTCATTTTATAAGCACAATAATAAAATGACTTGCCTCTCATCAATATCATACTCCTATCAGATCCTGGGTGATAATGCTATCTTCCCGCCACCAGAGTACTCTTCTTTCCACACTCTTCTATCAGTGAACGACAGAGAAAATTTAGAAAAGTTCAGTAGAAAAATACACCTGAAATTTGATTACAGGATGTAAATGCCTTTGACCCTGAATATCAGATATGATTTGCTCTCCAGGATTTGTTGACCTTTGGTGGAAAATAATCTACCAGACCTTGTGAAGAACCAGGAGAAGGGTAACAGACATCTAGCTGCTTGATTCTAGTTCCATTAAAGACTACTTCAAGGAGGAAGAAGAGTTTTCCTGAAAATTGGCCAGAGGCCCCACTTCACAGAAGTCCCTTTGCAGGTTGGCCTCTTTGTCTCCTACATGGAAGGAAACTATCATCATGTTTCCTCAAACCCCTGCAATCCTGTCACTTTGCAAGATGTATCTAGCAGTTACCAAAAAAAAAAAAAAAAAAATGAAATGGATATTCTACAAACTGCTAGAGAACAGATGTCTTGAATAGGCAAGACAATACTTCACATGATATATGGTTTACTTTTTCCTGATGCTTTGTTTTGTTTTTGGTTCAGCGAATAAAACATACATTCTCCTACGCGCATTCTCAAGGACCAGAAGAAGCATTATTTTAAAAAGTTCCTTCCAGGCTGGGCACAGTGGCTCACACCTGTAACCCCAGTACGTTGGGAGGCCAAGGCAGGTGGATCACTTGAAGTCAGGAGTTCGAGACCAGCCTGACCAACATGGTGAAACCCCGTCTCTATTAAAAATACAAAAATTAGCTGGGCATGGTGGCACACACTTGTAATCCCAGCTACTTACGAGGCTGAGGCAGAAGAATCCCTTGAACCCAGGAGGTGGAGTTTGCGGTGAGCTGGGATTGCGCCACTGCACTGCAGCCTGGGAGACAGAGCAAGACTCTGTCTAAAATTAATAAATAAATTAATTAATAAGCTATTTTCAAGCAGAAAGGAATATCCAGTTTTTAAAACATATTCTGCAATGTTATTTGTCACAAAAATATTTATATAATAGTGTACATTTTTATTTTTCTTTGTACTTAATTTTTCTAAGTATTTATCATTCTAAATATGGGAATAAATCATTGCAAAGCATTACATTTGAATAGTTTAGCAACATTAGCCAGTAATCTCAAAATATTGTTATAACTTCGACTTTTTTGTGACCATTTAAAAAAGAAGTATGCGTTTAAGTTACTACATGATGTACTCTATGCCTGCTGTAATCCTATTAACAAAGTTTTTAATTCTAGAAAATAATAGAAAGCCTAACATTTTACTTCCTTTAAAAAAAACATAATATTACATGTATAAAACTTTATCAGAGTTAATATGATAAGCTAAGCAGAAAAGTTTAATATTATTTATGGTTTCATGACGTGTAACATGGTAATTTGGGCCTTACCTAGTAATAAACCTAGTTCAAATCCAAGTTTTTTCTTGTTTTTGCTTCCCCCTTGCCTCCCAGTAACATAACAGAACTCCTTTAAAGATGTGAAACAGATTTTATACCTTCTTCCCAGTGCTGATATTTCAGGAAAAAATCTCTCACCATTTAGACAATGAGTATGCAAAATGGGAAGTGGAAACTCAACACATATTTCATTAATTCGATCTAAGTAAATATCCTAGAGATAACTCAGTCTGAAATAGCCACACAATTTCCAGCAATGTTGTGTTTCTTAACAAATATAAAGTGCAATGTTAAAGTCACTTACCTTCTCTATTGCAGGAATGAAATTATTTGGGTTGGTTATCTACATGGATCTAATTAATGGTCAGAGTGCCAAGTCTCCCTTCACTTTGTAATGCATAGACCTAGCCTTTGTTCTGTGCCCCTGAGCATTATGGTAAAAAATGAAAGCAATTAAGGAGTTTCTGGGAATTATCTTATTATTAAGAATTGCAAACTCATCTGGCATAAAAAGAAATGATAGTAGAAGGCTGACAAATGTCTAAAGAAAGGTAGCTAGAACCATAGAGATGAAAATGAAGATGAAATGGGGAGAAGATAAGTATGAGTGTGACCATCAAACAGATGCTTATTTACATTCATCCTTTTAACAAACATATATTGCATGCTTACCAGGGTGAGATGCTATGTTAGGCACTAGGAATAGAGAAGTGAACAAGTTAAAGTCTCTATGACCAAAGTGTTCATATTAATGGAAGATTACAGGAGATCTATGATTGCTATAGATTTATGAGAGATGTAAAAGAGGTGGACAGGTTAGGTATTCTGGGGAAAGCATAGAGAAGAGTCTCTGAATGATCAGGAGAGGCTTAGGAAATGCTTCCAAAAAAAGTAATGTTTGTTCTGATCACGAAGGATGGTGTCATTAGCTGGTTGCCTCTCACAAAAGAGAACTTGAGGCTGATGTATAAATAATATTTACAAGGAGAAAGTTATGTGCTTCAACCTAGCATATTTAGTGAGTGTTAATGAGGCTGTCTGTCAGGTAGGTTTTTTTTTCTCTCTCTTTCTTTCTTTTTTTCTTTTTTTAATTCAGAGATAGGGTCTCACCTTATCACCCAGGCCGGAGTGCAATGGTGCGATCATAGCTCACTGCAACCTCGAAGTCCAGGGCTCAAACGACCCTGCCATCTCAGACTCCCGAGTAGCTAGACTATAGGCACACACCACTGTGCTCAGCTAATTTAATTTTTTTTTTTTTTGGTAGAAACAGGTTCTCACTATATTTCCCAGGCTCATCTTAAACTCCCGCATCAAGTGATCCTCTTGCCTCAGCCTCCCAAAGTGCTGGAATTACAGGCGTGAACCACCAGGCCCAGCTCAGGTCGTTGTAACAGAGGAAACTGATAAGTTAAGAGATAGACCATGAAGGAGCATTGAATTGAGTCATGAAAGTTCTGAATTGAAGTCTAGCACATACACATAAGTCCCTTGGTATTGGGTCTACTTTATTGCTGAGGGGATTTTGTTTCACTGGCCGATGAGAGTGATAGAGCAGTATAGTGGGAAAGGCACTGAACTCTACCACCAGCCTAAGCTATCCGTGGGACTCTAGACAACAGTCTCAAACTCTCCAGACTAATTTTCTTCATTGCAAATGAGGAGGTTGGACCAAGTGATCTTTAAGGTTTTTTTGGCTTGAAATTTCTGTGCTCTTTTTCTTCATTTTGGACTCCACCACTTTATAAATAGAACTAATGAGAGGCTGCCCTTGCCCTACCTCAATACTGAATAGAGAAAACAGTAAGTCACATGACCAAATTGAGCCAATCACCTAGTTAGGTAGTGATATCTTCCATTTAATGAGGCTTTCTTGGAGATAGAATTCTGGTTATAAAACCACAAGTGTGTTGATTTGTGACAGAAGCCACAAGAGGATGGTACACATGGGAGGAAAATAATTAATTTCCACACCTCCTACTTAAGCAGGAGTCCAGCTATGTAGAATAAGAATAAAAGTGAAATATTATAAGTCCATCTGTAGATTTTGTTTTTTTACTGAAGTGGGCCAATAAATTTTAACATCACTGCCAACTCAACTTTTACTTTTAAAAAATTCCAGTAAAAAATTCACAATTTCAGCTTTGTGGTGGTTTCAATTTTAAAAAGAGAAGGGATGGGGGAGTCAGAGACAGTTTCAGTCTTTGTGAGGCTGAGCTTTACAGTTTATCTGATTTGAAAGTAAGACACCTCAATGCAATAATATTTTAAAAGGTAACTTGAATTCTACATTCACAGGAGTATTCTCAGCACTTCTAACTACTGGTTTGGCACTCTGACAGGAAATATTTTGAGGCTCCTACATGGGCAGTGCAGCCATTTCACATTAATCTTAAAAAGCTTTCTGGAAATTATGGATTTTTGCTTTCAATTTCAAAATGAATATGTAGCACACATATGTAAACTATGAAGCAATCTTGCAAATTCTAGTGGAAGAAGGACTATTGTCTATGGAAGAGGTTAACATTTTAAAAGCAAAATAAAATAAGTAAGATTTATTTAAATAGGTATTTAAGTTAACACTAAGGACAACTTGGAAATGCAAGGAGTGCTTCATAGGAGTTACTCGTAGATGTTCACATGAGAGGTAAAAAGTAAATCATTGCAGAGAATGGACAAGTCAACTCCACAAAATAAATCTCTGCCTTTTTAGTCAAGAATGTTCTTAACACTAAAATTAAATGCAGACATTAGGTTTTCAGGACACAGAGTCAATATAGTGACATAGGCCAAATTAATTGTATCACCTCACATCAGAATGGCTGACAGAATTAGAAACTATAAAATATCTAGAAAAACATTCTTGAGATGACCACAACTAAATAAGGGCTAATTTCAGTCTTTTAGATAATTTGCATATAGCCATGCATTCCAGTCTTACTCATCATCTCAGTGACCCATCAGTTTAAAGATTTATCTTGATCATGGTGTGTTTAGAGAAATCAGTATCATTTTATACAACATTGGTTGGTACAAAGTGACTGATAGCTCTGAGTCCTATACTTAAGTAGATGGGCTCAAGATCTTCATTTGTTTCTGTCAAAATAATTCTGGACAGTTCTGGTACCAATAAAAATTATACTAAATTCTAATTTGAATTTTTTTTTAGTAAAAAAAATCCATTTCATTACAGTGAGATTTTTAACTCTTTGTGTATGTGTGTGTGTCATATGCACACACACACACACAAACACTCACACATTAACACACACGATTAAAATGGAAAACTATGGAGGACATATACATTATATTTCAATATTACAGAAGGTCCTCACTTATGATGGCTCAACTTACAATTTTTTTGATTTTATGATGGTGCGAAAATTCTACGCATTCAGCATGCTCCCCGGTGTAAGATCGGGTTACCTTTGGAGAAACCCAACATACATTAAAAATATAGAAAGTCAAAAACACTTTCAATTTATGATATCTTCAACTTATGATGGGTTTATCATTGAGAGCATCTACACAGTATTAGAATATACTAATAGATTTCTGGTATGCTCAATAAACATAGTTTTCTTTAAGCATATGGAAAGATTCATTTTAAGCTATGAGCATAATAAGGGAGTTAATTCTTTTTACCTGAATCTGTGACCCATTCATTTATCCAAAATTATATTGTTAGCTTAATATGTGCTAGCCACCTGTATCTTCTGCATACATTATATTAGATTGTGTGTTTTTGTCATCACAAAGAGTTCAATAATAAAACAATATGATTGTAGCAGAATAATCCATGTAAAATATTGATTATTTATTTTCACACTTACCAGTTTATCATAAAGGATATCACAAGGGATGCAGATGCAGAGACGCATACGGTGAGGTATGAGGGAAGGTACAGAGCTGGCCCATCAACCTTACCCTACTCTCAGAAGCTGACTTGTGCACTGATGTTTATTAATGTATTTTTTATTTATTAAATAATTATTGGGTGTCTGATATATGCTAGATATTGTTTTAGGCGTGAGGGATGGGGTAGATCTGTAAGCAAATCCATCAAAATCTCTTCCTTCACAGAGTTTATATTTTGGTGGAGGAGAAACTGTAAGTTTTATGGTTGTGAATGATGGCAGTGTTATGGAGAAAATTAAAGCAGGCTGAACAGGGATGCAGAAAATTGGTGCGGGGGTGGCAATTTAGAATAAGGCATTAGGAAAGACTTTACTAGGTTGACATCGAGCAGTAGCAATATTAGTAATGCACTTTCATTCCATTTATACTTGGTTAAGTGGTTAAAATATTCAATTTTGAGCAGCTAAGTAGATATTTTATGTGGTAGCCTCCAAAAATCTCAATGTCCTAACACCTAGAGCCTGCAAATATTAACCCATATGTTAAATGATACTTTGCAGATGTGATTAAATTAAACATATTGAGACAGGGGTATCATCCTGGATTATAAAGGTGGGCCTGATACCATCACATGAGTTCTTATAAAAAGGATGCAGGAGGAAGCAGAATCAGGAGAAGGCCATGTGATAACAGAAGCAGAGGGAAGCCCAAAGACAGAAGAAGCTATGCCAGTGGTTTTGAAGATGAAGGAAGGGGTCATAAGCCATGGAATACAGTTGACCTCTGGAAGCTAGAAAAGGCAAAGAAATGCATTTTCTCTGGGAGTCAGAAGGCAGTAGCCCTGCTGACACTTTGATTTTAGCCATGGAAGATTCGTTTCAGTCTTCCGACTTCCAAACTGTAAGAGAATACATTTGAGTTAATTCACTAATTTGAGGTAACTTGTTATAGCAACAGTAAGAAACAAATATGCTATTTATGATCGTTCAAATCCAAGAGTTCTGCACGTAGGCTGTGCCTTACGAATACAGCTAAATGTACCGATTAAGAACTCTAGAGCCATAATAGCAGGCTTGGATTTCCAGCTCTGCCACTTGCTATTTGTGAGACTTTGTACAGTTATTCAACGTCTCTGTGCCTCAGTTGTCTCACATATACAATGATGATGATACTAGTACTTATGCGTAGGCATTTTACAAAGAGCTAGTGTTTGTAAAATGTAGTAGAGTTTTTGATAGATAAGAGTTAAATAAGTAAACTGGGTTTAGAGGCAAACACTCAAGTTAATATTGTAGTTATGCCATTTTATAGACCAGTAATGTGGGCCATTCAACTAAACTTATTTGAAACCTTGTTTTATTAGCTGGCAATAATATTTGCAATACACTGTAAGGCTATTTTGAGCATCACAAAAAAAAAACATGAAAAAGTAGAGTCTGATTTATTCATCCATCCATCCTTCCATCCATCCGTCTGTTTACAAATACTTAATAAACGTCTACCATGTGTCAGTCATTCTTATGAGTCCTGGAATTATAGTGAAAACTATCACAGACATATTCCTTTTCCTGATGGCAGTTTTATTCTAGTTAGGAACACAGAAAATAAGCAGGTAAATGAATAATTTCAGATATTGATGAGTATGCAATGAAAAAAATGGGAAAATGCATCTCTGTTGACTTTATATTTGAGCCAAGACCTGAATATTGAAATGAAGCTAATCATACTATGATATGAGAAAGTGGGTTTCACACAGAGAGGACAGCAAGCCAAATTCGGTATCAATTTCAATGTTCAAAAAAATCAAAAGGTCAGTTTGGCCAAAGTGTAGTGAATAAGGGAGAGGATGATATAAGATGAAATCAGAGTCAGATATGGTCCAAAACCTTGGATTTTATTCTACTTATAATGAAAACCAAAGAAAGTTTCAACCATTGGAGGACGTGATCTAATTTATATTTTTTAAAGTTATGATGGTTGTGGTGTGGTAGATATTTGAAGCAAAGATACATTCTCTATTTTAATTTTTTAAATTTTTTAATTGACACTGTGCATATTTTTGAGGTATACTTTGATGTTTCTATGCATATATATTTTGTATAATAATCCAGGCAGGGGAGTTAGTGCATCCGTCACCTCATGCATTTATTATTTCTTTGTGGTGAGAACATTCTCCCTTCTAGCTATTTTGTAATATATAATATTATACTTTACTGTTAACTAGTTACCCTGCTGTGCAATAGAGCACCAGAACATATTCCTCCTAAGTGTAACTATGTACCTATTGACAAACCTCGCCTCCTCTTCCCTCCCTTCCTAGTCTCTGGTAACCATTGTTCTACTCTCTGCTTTTGTATCTTACATATTTACATTCCAAATACGGGTGAGATCATGCATTCATATTTCTGTGTGTGGTTTATTGGCTTATTTCACTTAACATAATGTCTTCCAGTTTCATCTACGTTATTGCAAATGACAGGAGTTTATTCTTTTTTGTGACTGGATAGTATTCGATTGTGTATATACACCACATTTTATCCATTCATCCATCAACAGACATAGGCTGATTCTCTATCTCGGCTATTGTGAATAGTGCATCTGCATGGGAGTGCAGTTATCTCTCTGACATACTGATTTCATTTCCTTTATATATATATACCCAGAAGTGGGGCTGCTGGATCACATGGTGTTTCTATTTTTAGGGTTTTTTTTTTTTTTAAGAACCTCATGACTCTTTTCCTTAATGGCTGTACTAGTTTAAAATCCCACCAACAGTCCTCAAAGTGCTGCCATTTAGCCACATCCTTGCCAACAGTTGTTTTCATGTTCTTTATTTTATGAGAAGCCTATTCATTCTCACTAGAAGCCTCCACCATTCTCAGAGTATGTTCAAATGCATCTCCAGGAATGAGAAGATAGGTTGCTTATAAAGGGAAAAAGATACATATGTCAACAACTATCTCTTTCTATGCAATTCTCTCTCTGTCTGTTTCTCTTATCTACCTATTATCTATGTATTTATATCTCCTGCTTTATCTATAATAGGTGTAGATGAATTACAGCACCACAGGCTAAATCTGCCTAATACCTCTATTTTTTTAAATATAGTTTTATTGGAACACAGCCATGCCAAATTGTTTATTATTTGTATTGTCTATAGCTGGCAGGGTGGAGTGGTTATTGCAGAGGCTATATAATCTTCAGGACTCCAAATCTTTACTATCTAAATAGAAAAAAACAAAAGCAAACCAAAAAACAAAACAAACAAACAAAAACAAAAAACAAAGACAAAAAAAAACACCCAAAAGAAACAACAACAAAAATCCCTGCCAGCCCCTTTTCTTACAATACATTATTCATCCTTCTCTTGTCCTAGTCTTGGGGTTAAGACCCCCGGCCTACCTTCCTCTCCTTGTTGCTCATTTACTACCAAACCTAATTTTAGTGTTTCCTTCATCTTTCTTGCCAGTGGCTGTGTTTCAGTTTCTTTACCTGGACTTTTTGGGTGGTTGATATCCACAGTTTAGCTTTGTCCGATGATTCTTTTGATATATTCTAATTAACAGTTTTTCCAGGAACGATATATGTATGTTGAATCACATATTCAAGCACAACAGAAATCGATTCTGCCATTTAACTTCATGGACTGTTAATATTTAGATAGATTCAAAATGCAAATAAATTCATTTTCTTCTTCATTTTCCACTACATGTAGGTCTTTCAAAATTCACATTGAGGATGAAAAAATCACATAGCTGGCAGGCATGTCGCTTCAAACAGAGATCTCTTTTACTGGCAGCCACAGCATAATAGAGTCTTAGAAAGAATCTGTTTGCAGTCCGTTCACAGATATTTCCCACATCTCCTCCCCACATCCATAATGTTAAATAGTCAACATCATGATGTCCTTTTGTTCTGTTAGCAATTGTTCTGTTGCACGGTTATGTAATAATGAGTGTGTTACTTATTTCTTCTGGACTTTAGTTTCCTCTTTCACAAAATGAGGAGTAAAATCAGATTGTCTCTAAAATTCCTTTCAACTCACAGGTTCTGTAATATATTTTGAAGTCTCTCTAAAATTAAGCCTTGAACAAAAGATGATTCTTGAGCAAATACATGGTGAATATTAAATTGGTTTACTTCTTTACCAAGCCCCCTGTGCAAGATAAAATGTCGGCAGCACCCTCTCATGCTGGTGACACAAAGCTGCTGTTTTCAGTGGTCACTGTTGAATGCATTCACTGCCTTGATCTCTTTGATATAGTTCTGTTTACACACGTGTTCAGAACTAGCTGGAATCACATCTCATATTTGTGATTCTTTCAGAAATAAAAAATGTTCACACCCTGAAACAGCTCCTTTTTATTCCTGACAGAACAGTTTGGTCTCTGTAAATTCAGGAAGTTATCGAGTGAGCCCGCCAGGAGGTAGGGGATTTTGCAAATATTTTAAGTCAGATAATATTTTCTCACAAATATAAATAAAATCTTTAGTTTACAGTATGTCATCTAGTGTGGCAAAGGAAGAATAGATCCAAATGAAACAGTGGCCTTTAGAAAATCAAAACACCATAGCTTCCTTTAAGAAACACTGGATTCATCTACTTTGCCATAGCTTTCTTTAATCAGATGAATGTAACAAGTTGATTAGGCTTTACAAGCGTCAAGAAAAGTCAGAACCACTTAAACTGAAAAATAGGACTCGGATGTAAATTATTCACAGTTCATTAGACTAAGACAAGCATTTCTCAAACATTTCTGTATGCTTGAGAAAAGCGACATATTGAACCCTATTTTACTGTGAGGCTCAAAATGGCAATTAACAGTCTTAAGCTGCATATAAAACCCAATATGAACTGCATTTACAAGAAAATTGTGTGAGAATCAAATTATGTTATCTTTGGTTTGAAGAACTAAGAAATAATTGCCAATAAGTATTCATGTATAGGACCAATTTTTTTGAAACAAGTTATTTTAATTACTACTAGTGTCAGGAGTACGTGAGGGTGATTTTATTAGATTTAATGTGTTTAGAGGAGCTGCCTGACTGTGGCTGCTATTCTTGACAAGACATTAGAATTTATTTTATACTTGCATTTTTCATCGCAGACCACTGCTATAATAAAACTATATTTTATTTTAAGTTAATCTCTTATTTTGCAATACTTTTTAAAACTTCTGCTGAAAAAATAGAGCTGAATGATGAATTGCACAGCAATATTTTTAAAAGCTACAGAACATCTACTGAACTAGTAAGAAGCAAATAATGGACTTAACAGTTGTGAACTCCTCCATATATTTGTATTAGATAATGTCTGTTTATGTTAGATCACTTGATGATTATTCTACTTGTTGTTTTCTCTACAGTCTCTACTTTGACACAACTTTCAGTAATTTGAAATGTCCTAATCCTTCAAGTACATTTCTCTCCCTTAAAGGCCCTACCCTCTACATGGCAAACAAACAAACAAAAAAATGTTTGTAAGAGAAATGAAACAAAAACTAAAGTGTACATTAGGCCACTGAAAGCAAACAAAATAAACTGGAAACTGTCTTTTACCATGTGATGTGATAAGTTCTCTGAAAGCTCACCCAGAAAGAGAGCATCATTCTTTGTGGCAAGCAGATTGAAAATTCAGTATGTCTGAGGTTGACATATATGGACTTCCTTTCACCCCATCTAAAAGTTAACTGCTTTCTCACTCAGGGCTATTTTCTCATTTCAGTCCTTGTAAATTTTCTTCACTCTGAATGCCTAAAGGATTGGCAAACATATATCTAGATTAACGTATTTACTTGCAGCTGTGAATAAAGCAAAACTCAAAAAATATAGTTCAATGTTTATATTAACATCATGTGATATAAATGAACACTTTCCTAGATTTCTATTGACTATTAATTTGCAGTCATTCTACAATGAAAGAGCCTTCGAATGGTCTGGAGAAAAAGTCAGAACCTGAAATAGAAGTGAACTGCAGTTATAAAAATAAATCTCTAGAAAGAAGAGAAGAGAAAAGAGAGGAATGTTCTAATCTTACCTTCATCATAATCTTATTAGCATTTCTCAGTGAGTAGTTCAAGTATCAGTCTATAGTCTTATGATTCTGTCTCATAAATATGTCAAGTACAAAGTATAGTTATTTTAATAGTCTGTGTTGGTGGACCATCATGGATTTAATTAAGAGACAACTAGTGTATGAAATATGACACAAAAGCACAAGACTTAATGGAGAAATGTTTTACTGCAGATTTAAATCAGGGCCACAGACTTAATGATGATCCAGGCTCAGAAATCCTACTTAAATTTAATTAATGCAGACTAGTGCAGACCTGTTCTTATAGGAGAAAAAAACACAGACATAAAAAACATTAGTGATTTAAGATTCTCAAAGTACACTGCCTTATTTATAAGGTTATGTGAACATGGGTTATTAATAGCTTATTGTTTTGCATTTTGTTATGTGAGATATTTAGAATGTAAGCTGTATAAAAGTCTTTTAAAACATTATTTCTAGCCTCCTCATTTTCTGTGATAAAGCGCCACCTCCTTTACTTCTTAGCAAAAACAGCCAAAAACACAGAATGCAGTGTAAGCCATTTTAATCAGATAATGACTGAGAGAAATGTGATTTGATTTTATGTCCTTTCAAAAGAAGCATAGGTGTTGTTTCTCTAACTTCACTTTACTTATGGGCATAAACAGAAGATGCACAAATAGATAAACTTCATATTTCACTTAGTAGTCCTTGTTTTGTTGTTGTTGTTTTCACTAGAACCACTGAGTTGGAAAATCTGGCATCTGTATTATCTATAACCTTACTATTATCACAGAAAGAAACAATCACCAGGAATGTTATAAATTTATTGAAAAGATATAATTTTTATTACCTTTAAGGAACTTGAACAATTTATGAGGCGTAGCTTCATAACATTTACTTGTTAATAGACTTACACTAAGCCATACCCAAGATCACTTGTCTCAGTTGTTAATAGACTTACACTAAGCCATACCCAAGATCACTTGTCTCAGTTCTTAAGAGTAAGGTTCCATATTTCTGTTTTGTTTTTGCTTTTTAATTCTTCTCAAGCTTGTTTTGTTCTTAAGGATGTCTTACGAATAATTTTAAGGGATTCAGAGAAGATTAATATGTTTTTTTCTGACACCTTCAGATTCTGTGCTATCCAGTTTCGGAATTTGTGCATTTTGAAATTGTTCCAAGATTTCTTTCTTTTTGTTGTTTGTTTTTTTTTTTGAGATGGAGTCTCGCTCTGTTGCCCAGCCTGGACTGCAAATTGTGCCATCTTGGCTCACTTCAACCTCCGCTTCCCGGGTCCAAGTGATTCTGCTGCCTCAGCCTCCTGAGTAGCTGGGATTACAGGCACAAACCACTACGCCAGGGTAATTTTTGTATTTTTAGTAGAGACGTGGTTTCACCAAGTTTATCAGACTAGTCTCAAACTCCTGACCTTGTGATCTGCCCACCTTGGCCTCCCAACCAAGATTTCTTTAACATGTCTTTTGTCAATAACCCTTTCTGCAGTGTCTGCATGATTCTCAGTGAACCAAATTATTTCTCTCTTAATTCAGAACATTAGCGATTAAGAGCAATTTGTTATTTCTTGTCCTTGTTTATCATTAGTGGTATGTATTTTACCTTTTGCTAATCTCGTCATTTCCCTTGATATATTTGGGGAAATGCTCTCATTCACTTCATTTCTCTACAATAAATCCATTCTGCCTTACATATTTGATTGTTCTATTTGTACATCGCAGTTGAGGTAACCTATGCTTAGTTAAGTTTCTTCGTTTCTTTATTTCCAGTATAGATGTTTCTTTTCTGGGTCACCATTTTTGTGTGTGGAAAAAGAATGGGTTCTTTCTTGCTTTTTTATTTTTTAAATCTATTCTTGATGGCATGTACTTATTTGAAATATGCTTTTCAACTTGGATATGTGGATATCCTTTTTTATTTTTAAAAATTGAAGGTGGTCTGTGTGGCTTCATAAGTATTATCTATATTCACGGTTTTAGCATTCATTTGTTTGATTTTGAGCTCTTCTACGATCCAAATGCCGCTAGATATATCAAAGATTCACTGATGGTTAGAACAGCTTGTTGAGATTTTGATTAGGATAACTTTTAAGAGGTTGGTTGTTTTAGAAGGCAGTTAAACAAAATAATAATAGTTTTATTAACCTTTTATTACTTAAAAATAGTCATTGCAATGGTTCTTTAATAAAGGGAGAGCAGGTGTTTAACAGAACTCACTTTTCTGACATAAAACTACCAGAAACCAATTATTTTGCATCATCAAAGATCTAATCAAAGTTACAAAGAAATACCATTAAGTATGGATTAATATTTTTAAGTCATCTAAGCACTTATAGCACAAGTATCAATTCAGATTTTACAAAGACGAACTTGCAATTCTGATTTTTTAAAAATATATCAGAGGAATTTTAAAATATATTTTTAAGTGCATTGATCAAAAGTACAATAGTCTCCTATAGTATAACTGTGATTTAGAAAACAGCCAAGCCCTGAGTTTCTAGCATGTTTGTGTGAGATCTGTTTTTCATCTGTCATTTATATAAATTATGCAAAAGTTCACTGTCTTTATTTTATTTCTTCATTTTTCTTTGTTGCCAGCGTCATTAAGACAAATTCAAAGGTCATTTAAAATGACCAAAATCAACCTACAGCAATATTTAAATTTTTATTCCATGAAAAGGTCTGAATAAATCTATATTCATACAATATATTTTATGGTGTACAAATAATATTCAATGGGATCAATTTAAGTATGAATACCAAGGATTGTAAGAATCCTTCCTCTTATTTGGAGAAGAATTCTATTTCCCACAACACAGTAAACTAAAACCTGCATACTACAAACCTGAAACACGCTAAATAAAATTTGACACCCTATTAAATAAATATATGAAGTTGTAAGAAATTAAGTGAAATCTTCTGTGGACCCAAGCAACAAACTGGGAGAAGAAATTACTGGAGGTGAGCTGGCATTGAAGCTGCTGAATGCCCCCTGGGTCTGCAGTCTCTGATAGTCATAGTCTCTCTACTCAGTGCTGGTTCTCAAAACAGTAGAATTGGTACCACCTGAGAACTTGTTGGAAGTGCAGAATTGTGAGCCCTACCTTAGACCTGCTTATCGAGAATCTGTCTTTTAGTTACATGCTTATATGATTTGTGTACATATGGGGTTTGAGAAGTCTAAACTATAGTTTCAGTTAGTGTGTGTGGAAAGGTGAACAAAAAAATAAAATAAAAAACTTTTGGCCTTTACAGGGTTAGGTCTTGTATTGTAGACTTATCCCATCCAAAACCAGGGCTTGGGGAAGGCCATACCTTCAGGGAAAGGATGAACTGGGCTGGTGGAGGAGCAGTTCTCTTCAGAGTGAGACATCAAGAAAGCTTTTAGTTCTTAGCATTGGTTCTCTGTGGAAAAAGAAAAATTACCTCCCTGAGAAATCATAGCCTTTAGTAGGCCCTTTTATGGTTCAAAAGCTTGAATCTTTATTAATTTTACAAATTGAAGAGTCACAGTTTAGATTTTCAGAATTTTTATTAAAGTCAACCGAGGTTATTAGTGTACTAAAGTATCTGGCCAAGGCAAATATATATATTAGTCAATTGGAGATTATTAAGATTCACACTTAAAACACATGTGTGTGTGTGTGTGTGTTCATTTCTACTAGTTTTCTTGGTTTTTTATTTGGTTTTTCTTTTTTCTCTCTTATCGTCTTCTTTTCATTGTTTGAGGGTTTTTTCCTCTATTTTATCCAGTCCCGTCAAAACTATAGAAGCTGTAAACTCTATTTTTGTTCTTTGTTGGTTACTCTATAAAAGTCAAGTCCAATGATTATATTTACTTCTTAGCATGAGTTAACTCAGATCTAGTTACGGCACACAGTGTGCTATCACTGAATGTCAGGCTCCATTCTAATTACCTCATTTAACCTTCACAAAAGCCCTGTGAGAAAAGCACTATTATTACCTTCATTTTATATGTGAGAAAAATAAAGTCCATGATGTTTAAGTTTACCAAAGACACATCATTAGAAAATGTTCAAGATGGGATTGGAGATTAGATAATTTAGGGCCAGAAATTATGCTCTCAATTGTTATACTGGAAAACCTCTGCTGATTGTTCAGTATGTTAGGTCTGTCGTGTGCATGTGTGTGTGTGTGTGTGTGTGTGTGTGTGTGTGTGTGTGTGTGTGTGTTTAAATCCACCCAATTAGATTTTTATTATTTGTATACTCATTTTTTATTTATATTTAACCACATGCTTATCATTTCTTTACTCGATTTGTCTTTCCATAACTCTGACCTTCTTTCTGGGGTCATGTTTCTCCTTATTAAAGAATATTCTTTAGAATGACAGTCTGTTAGTTAAGATGAGCAAATCTAACTGAAAATGCCTTTATTTATCCCTGAAAATACCATTCTAAGTTGAATGTTATTTTCTCTTGGCACATTGAATATATTATTCATTGTTCTCTACTGGGTTTCAAAGGCTATCCACATATATTATCTTATTCCAGCTGCACAAGAAGCATCAGGACATACTTATCTTTTCCTGTTTATAAACTTTTGTTTGCTTGATCATTTTGCTTATCTGTTACTTCAAGAATTGTTTGCCTAATATAATGAGATCATTTTTACCTTTTATTGAATGTTTACTATGTATCAGGTACATAAGCTCTTTACTTTTCTTTTCTCATTTAGTTTCTTTTTTTTTTTTTTCCTTTTTCTTTGGGATAGGGTCTCACTCTTATCCAGGCTGGAGTGTAGTGGTGCAATCATGGCTCTCTGCAGCCTCGACTTGCTGGGCTCAAGTAATCCTCCCACCTCAGCCTCCTGAGTGGCTGGGACTATAGGCATATGCCACCATGCTTGGCTAATTTTTGAAATTTTCTGTTGAGACAAAGTCTCACTGTGTTACCCAGGTTGGTCTCCTGAAGTCCTGGCTTCAAGCAATTCTCCCACTTTAGCCTCCCGAAGCACTCAGTTTACAGGTGTGAGCCACTGCACCTGGCCTTTATTTACTTATATATCTCACTTAATCCTCATGATAACTCAGGGCCAATCATGACAACAGAGGAGCAGAAGCGCTTGGTAGAAAACTTTCAAAAATTATGAAATCGGGAAATAATATTGAATCTGCAACCGGAGATGGAAAAGCCATCCTTTTGGTCTGTCATAAAGTCCTGACAAATTAGTAGTTCTATCCAGCAAAGAGGACCTAGGAAGCATTTGCAATACAATAAATAATTCAACTTCCATATAACTAAATTAAAAAATTAAAAGTTTGTGTTATCATCAAAGTGACCAAATTTTTAAAAGTAATAAAATCTAATGCTGATTACATTCCTAGAAACATATTTTATTTCTTTTGTAAAATATTTTTATTTTTGCTTCAGATGTACATGTGCAGGTTTGTTATCTAAGTAAACTCATGTCACAGGCGTTTGATGTACAGATCATTTAGTTACTCAGGTACTAAGCATAGTACCTAATAGTTATTTTCTCTAATCCTCTCCTTCCTCCACCCTCTACCCTCAAGTAGGCCCCGGTGTCTGTCGTCTTTGTTTCCATGTGTACTCATAATTTTGCTCCCACTTATAAGTGAGAACATGCAGTATTTGGTTTCCTGTTCCTGTGTTAGTTTGCTAGAGATAATGGCCTCCAGGTCCATCCATGTTCCTTTAAAGGATATGATCTCATTCTTTTTTATAGCTGCATAGTATTCCATGGTTTATATGTACCACATTTTCTTTATCCAGTCTACTGTTGATGGGCTTTTAGGTTGAATCCATGTCTTTGATATTGTGCGTAGTGCTGCAACGAATATATGCATGCATGTGTCTTTGTAGCTATTTATATTCCTTTGGGTGTACACCCAGTAATGGGGTTGCTGGGTTGAATGGTAGTTCTGTTTTCAGTTCATTGAGGAATCACCATGCTGCTTTCCACAATGGTTGAACTAATTTATACTCCCACCAGCAGCATATAAGTGTTCCCTTTTCTCTGAAACCTCACCAACATCTATTATTTTTTTGACTTTTTAATAACAGTCATTCTGACTGGTGTAATATAATATCTCACCATGGTTTTGATTTGCATTTCTCTAATGATTAGTGATATTGAGCTTTTTTCATATGTTTCTTGGCTGCATGTGTGTCTTCTTCTGTTGTCTGTTCATGTTCTTTGCCCACTTTGTAATGGGGTTGTTTTTTTTTCTTGTAAATTTTTTTAAGTACTGTATAGATGCTGGATATTAGATCTTTGTCAGAGACATCATTTACAAATATTTTTCCCATTCTATAGGTTGTCTGTTTACTCTTGTGATAGTTTCTTTTGTTGTGGAGAAATTCTTTGGCTTAATTAGATCCCATTTATCACTTTTTGCTTTTGTTGCAATTACTTTTGGTGTCTTTATAATAAAATTCTTGCCAGTTCTTATGTCCAGAATGGTATTTTCTAGGTTGTATTCCAAGGATTTTATAGTTTCAGGTTTTGCATTTAAGTCTTTAATCCATCTTCTGTTGATTTTTGTATATGGTGTAAGGAAGAGGTCCAGTTTCAATATTCTGCATATGGCTAGCCAGTTATCCCAGCACCATTTATTGAATAGGGAGTCCTTTCCCCATTGCTTGTTTTTGTCAGCCTTGTTGAAGATCAGATGGTTGTAGGTGTGTGTCTGTGCTCTCTATTCTATTTAACTGGTCTATGTATTTGTTTTTGTACTAGTACCATGCCATTTTGGTTACTATAGCCCTATAGTGTAGTTTGAAGTTAGATAACATGATGCCTCCAGCGTCATTCATTTTGCTTAGGATCACTTTGGCTATTAAGGCTCTTTTTTTTAGTTCCATATGGATTTTTAAGTAGTTTTTTTTCCTAGTTCTGTGAAGACTGTCACTGGTAGTTTGATAGTAATGCATTGAATCTGTACATTTCTTTGGGCAGCATGGCCATTTTAACAATATTGATTCTTCCTGTTCACAAGTACAGAATGTTTTTCATTTGTTAGTGTCATCTCTGATTTCTTTGAGCAGTGTTTTTCAATTCTCATTGTAGAGTTTTAGTTAGCTGTATTCCCACGCATTTTATTCTTTTTGTGGCAGTTGTGAATGGGATTTCATTCCTGATTTGGCTCTTGGCTTGGCTGTTGTTGGTGCAGAAGAATGCTAGTGATTTTTGTACATTGATTTTATATCTTGAAACTTTTTAAACTTGTTTATCAGCTCGAGGATTTTTTGGGCAGAGACTATGGGGTTTTCCAGATACAGAATCATGTCATCTGCAAACAGGGACTGTTTGGATTCCTCTCTTCCTATTTGGATGCCTTTTATTTCTTTCTCTTGCCTGATTGCTTTGGCCATGACTTCCAATACTATGTTAAATAAGAGTGGTGAAAGAGGGCATCCTTGGCTTGTGCTGGTTTTTAAGTGGAATGCGTCCCGTTTTTGCCCATTCAGTATGATGTTGGTTGTGGGCTTGGCATAGTTGGCTCTTATTATTTTGAAGTATGCAGTGTGAAAGAATATGTTCCTTCAATACTTAGTGGAAGCTTACTTTTATACACTGCATGTACAGTGTACATCGGGACATGTAAATAGTAAAACTTTTTCAATGGCAATCTTGCAAAGGCTTGATTATATTTTGAAGTAATATTTCTACTTTTAGAAATGTATGCTAAGAAAATAATTTTCTAAATGTCAGAAAAAATCTAAATATTAAAATTTCCCCTACATTGCTTATAATACCAAACAATTGAAAATAACCTAATGGGCCCAAAATATGCAAACATACAAAATTTAATTAAATGCATTCATTTTAATGCTATGTGGCCAATTAAAATGTAGTTTTAAAGAAAATTAACAATATAAAAATTATTAATGATTTAAAATTAAGTTCAGAAAGAGGTTATGAAATGGTATATATGTTGTAATACTACTTTTTTTGTAAATATGTATAGATAATTATAAATATAATACTGAAAGGAGGTATAGTAACATGATGTCTCTTTGGGAATAATTACAGAAATTTATTCACCTGTTTCTTATTTAAAATTTTGATATTTTCAATAATAACCATATATGATTTTGTAATCAGAAAATATTTACAAGACATGATAAAAAGAAGATTAAATGAGTAGAGATAAGCCAATTTATTTTAAGGGAAAATAAAGCCTTATGAAAAAATTATAACCACAGTTGATGAAAATAGTTACAGGTTGAAATAAATTATTCATAGGACAAAGATCCAAACCACTACGTCCTTTTTCAGGATTTCACTGGAGAATTAAAAAGTACATTCTTTAGCATCAGTGTGCAAATTCAAAACACAAACCACGGGGTGCCTAAACTTATGGGACTTATGATGATGTCCATGTAAGATGAGTATTTCCAAATTACAATCAAGAATTTATTTCAAACCACAGTGTTGCTTAGCTCTATAAAATTACATTGAATTTTCATTGTAAATCAAGTAGTGTGCTGGATACTGAAAATACAGTGAGATCCTTGCCTTCAAGAATCTCTGTTAGTATTAGCATGAGAGTGCAGGGTTTCTTAAAGTGTGGTCCATTCGCAACTTCAAAGTCACCAAGGGTGGTACTTCTTAGAAACCTCAGACCTTACTCTAGAGATTTGCTGTGTGAGACTGATGAAGTGGTATTCACAAGAACTTCTTTAGATGTTTTTTATGCATACTAATGTTTGAGAATTATGAGTTTGGAGAAAAAACAATAAACTTTAAATCAAACAGGTCCAGAGTTGAATCTTGACTATTTCCTTATATATTGCATTTTTATAATACAATTTAAATTCTTCCACCACCTCTATACTAAAACTATACAATGTTAATTATTGCTCTGTTTTAGCTATCATTTTCTTGTGTTGGTTTTCTTGACCAACCTTCCCTTGGAATTCTCTTTTTTCTGAGACTAAACACTATTCATGGGTTTCCTCTTGTCTCTTGGATCACACCTTCTCTGTCTTTGCTGTTTATTAACTAACTTATTGTAGGTAAACAAATTAACTTGCTGAGTTTCCACATCCTTATTTGTTGAGTGAGCAAACAAAACAACATCATCACCAACAAAATTATCTTATAGACTAGTTGAAGATTAAGTGAAATAATGTATGTCAAGAGTTATGCCTGTCACATAGCTGGGACTCAGTAAGTGTTAACTCTTGTTGCTATAAGGGTTATGGTAGAAATAAACACAAGATGCTATTTGAACTTTTGTTTAAACCCATGAGTAGTGTTTGGTCTCAGAAAAAAGAGAATTCCAAGGGAAGGTTGGTCAAGAAAACCAACACAAGGAAATGATAGCTAAAACAGAGCAATAATTAACATTGCATAGTTTTAGTATAGTGTTGGTGGAAGAATTTAAATTGTGTTGTAAAAATGCAATATATAAAAGATTCTTGTTGCTACAAGGGTTATGATAAAAATAAACACAAGATGCTATTTGAACCTCTGGGAAACTGGGAGTGAAATGATAAAAGAGTTAGGTCTAAGGTCTCTTGAATGATGCCATCTTTAGTTTGTTGAGTCTTGATGGTTACGTAAAAGATAGGAAGACAAAATAAATATGTCCATTAAAAATCTGTGTAAATATTTTAGCTAAATTGACCAATCAATTTTATCACACAATTGGTTGATTTGTAGAACAAATAGTTGGCCCAGTTAAATCACGTAACTGATTTTTATTCCACAATTTTTTCAAGTAAAAATACTACTTTTGTTTTTCTTTGATTTAAATTTTTAGATTCAGATTCATAGAGTTACTTTCCTGTGAAAAGAAAATGATATGAACTGTAATATTGCATTTAACTGAATATAAAAATAGCTGTTTTAAACAACTGAATACATTAAATTGGTGTAGATGGGAAATAGTGAAAATTGCTTTACAAAGAACATTTTATCTTAAACCATTATCAGCTACTGGGAGATTTCTTGCACTGCATTTTAAATAGTAATCATAAAAAGAATTGCAATAAAATGTTTATATGGTGTTCTATACTCCTACATATAGTGAGGCAAAATATCTCTATTACTTCTGAAAATTCTGGAGCAATAATTTCCTCACTTGGTTTTCCTGTACATCTATATGTGCTGATTTTCCAATGATCTATTAGCTTCCCTTCATGGGTTACTCCTCCTACTTAGTAGACACAGGCTAGAGGTTATTTTCTTACTACTTGGGACTATTCAAGGTACTTCAGATGTGTTTATAAGCACAAAGTACTTCAAATGAAATTTACCCTCTGTTAGTTAGAGCAACCAATCCAGACAGTTTTGAAAGGCCTCCGTTAAACTCTTAACCTAACATGAGTTTCATATCATGCAGCGTTAATTAAGACTCCCAAGGTTGCAAGTAACTTAAAACCCATCCTAAACTGGCTCAAACAAAACAGGGAGTTTGTTAGTTCATATAACAGGCAAGTAACTAACTGGCAAGTAAATAACTAATTTCAGGTAAGTCTTCGTCTTAATTACTTTATGTCTAGGCACTATAATGCATGGAAAACAAGCTGAAAAATAGAGCTCTATGTAATTTTAATTTTCAAAATTATCCATAATAAACAACTCTATGGGCTGTTGTTTCTATGAAAAATCAATAAATGGAATAAATAATCCCTCTAATCCTACTATGGTAATGATATTATTTTTCTTCTGATTAGAAGGACAGATACTAATATAATCCCTCTTCATGGCTGGATCTATCCCTATAAGAGATATGACAAGTGTTCTCTGAGTAGAATGAATATAGGTTCTTATTAGAATTCTGTTCAGGTGTAAAGTTACTCTTACTTAAAATGTTTACTACTATTTTTTAAATTCAATTCTGATAGAATATAGTAATGGATTGAGGAGTAAGCATATTAAGACTAAGAATTTCTGTGAACAGATTTTGCCTTACAGTTGCTACAGGAAAACTTATAGGAAGAAATCAGAAATTTTCCCTTGCTTGCTAAAGCCTTTATCTGGAAATTTATGGCTGTCATAGTTATAGATGTCAGTCATTAATTTTGATATCTGTATTCATGTCCGTTCAGGACAGCAAACCCCTTGGAAATGGACGGGTCCTATCTATGAGTGGAGTCAGAAGTACCATAAGTAATAGCTACATATTATTCAAATAATGTATTTGTTAGGAAATAAAAATGACTTGAACCTTTTAAACAAATTTCTATTTCTTTATGAGTAACAGAATTATGATGATGGTATTTTTATTTTTGAAAATCCAGTTTTAATCTGTTTTCAGTGGAAGAATCAACAAACTCATTCTAAAATAACTATGGAACGGTAAAAATCTAGAAATATTCAGGTTAACTTTGAAGAAAACCTGGACACTCATCCTATTAGATTTTATGGCATGACAGAAAGACATAGTAATATTAACAGAATCATTCTGCTACAGGTAGTGACAATTAGACCATATCAGGTGATGCACCATTATTTCTGCCATATTCTATTCTTTAGAAGTCTAGTTCACCATCAAGAAGAGAATTAAGCTCCACTTTTTGAAGGGAAAAGTAGACAATAATTTGTGAAGATAGTTTTAAAACTACAAAAAGGAAACACAAAGAAAATAGGCATAGGAAATGACCAGGCAGGGCACAAAAGGGAAGTCCCCATGACCAAGAGGTCTATCAAGAGACAGTCAAACTCATTAGTCATCTGAGGAAAGCAAATTAAAAAAAGAAAGAAGTATCACTTTACATCCAGCAGAATGGCAAAATTAGTAACTCAGATAATACCAAGTGCTGACAAGGAAGTCTCATGAATAGCAAATGTGATTGACCCTATTACAGCCATTCTAGAAAGCAAATGTTAGAATTGACAGCGTTACTGTAAGAACACATGTGCTCTTTAACCCATGGACCCCGTTCTGGGTTATATACTTTAGAGAAATTCTCACCAAATATGTACAAATATGGACACATATGAGAATGTTCAACCCAGCATTACTTGAGGTGCTGGAGACTGGGAAGTAAAATAGATTTCAATGTAGTGTGTACTGGACAGCAATAAGAAGTAACAAATTATATGTATATATGGCAGAATGCATAATCCTCAGGAAAGAAAAGTCCCTTCGTTAAAAATGTTGGAAATTTAAAAACATTATACTGTTCATTTGAAAGTTAGAAAGATATATAAACATAAAATATCTCATACTTTAAAAGGACACTTGCATATTTGAGAATATATATCAGATACATTATATTTAGGGCCAATAGTAAATGAGAATAGTAGTGTAGATCATGGAAAATGAGAAAAAATAAGAATTAGAAAGGAAATTTGCATGCACTGGTGCAAAAATATGCAAAACAAAAAACCAGAGAAGTCTGGCCAAACGGACCCTTACCATCTGAGATCCAAGGAAACACACACGCACATACACACACAGGCAAACACAAACACAAAATAATTTAGGTAGCCACTAACTGGATGGCACACTAAATTAAAGAACATGCTCATGATGAATATTATCCATTAGAATGATGTTTATAAATAATTTCTCACCATTTATATAATGGTAAGCATAAAAATATCAGGAAATTAAATAGGCATAGAGGGAAAATGAAAATAAAATATGTATATGTGTAAATACTGAAATTCATAAGAACCTTAGTGGTAGAAATTACTTAAGCATTTAAATTTTAAACTGTTTTTTATCTTTAATTTTTTTTCTAATATTTTTTGGTATGAGCATAATAAACTTATAATCATAAAAACATATATTCCTTTGAGATCAATATCCCTTTTAAAAGATAATCAATCAAAACTTCTAGTCTCAGCTCCTACATGTAAAGAACCTGGAAGCCATAACCCTCATCCTTATAAAAACAGCAACAACAACAACAACAAAAAGACAAACTGAAAATCAACTACTCTTTTTGAACCTATCAGAGAACTGAATTTGCAGGATCACCCCCAAATCTAGGGAGACAGGTGAATCCACAGGGTCATCATGGATGAAATCTACTTATCTGGAGTAGAAGTCACTGGAATCAAACACTGACGTCACTTAACTGGTAGTTTTGACAAACTGTTGGAGGCTGAGTATGGGAAAGCATGAGAGTGAGAAACTACGGAGGTGATCATGTTGGAAGACAGGAAATGTCACACTTTCCTGGATTTACCTCCAGAAACCACCCCAGGTTTCCATTATGAAGATCTGAGAGAGATCCCTTCATAGCTCTGTCTAGCACAGGGAAAAGTAATCCTTGTGAAATAGGCCCAGGTCCTCCAAAACAAAGGCCCACTTCTAAGAGGAAAGACTTTAGTGGAGCCTCCTCACCCTAAAACCAAGGGAGAAGGGCATTTTTCTCATACCAACTTCCTGGAGTCTTCCTGTCTCCCCTCAAGTGGTGGGGAGAGCTATACAAGGAAAAACACATGAGGGTCACAGGCCAGAAATATAAGCCTAACCAAAGATTGAGATGTAATCAATCCTAAGATTCTAGGGTGTCCTCTCTCCCACATCTTACAATCACACCAAAAGGGCTCTGGTATAGTAACAGAGGATTACTGCTGAAAGTGATGCAAGACAAAGACTTTTGAGGAGGAGTCTTTAGGGAAACCAAAAGTCAGGAAAGAAGACAAAAACAAAGACACTAGGGGACTTTAAAGCCCCTGGCATCTCTAGCAGTAGCAGTCATTAAACAAAGCCTCAATGTCTACCCAAATTAATGTAAATACACCAGAGACTCATTTACCTCAATTCCTAGAAGAAATGAATAAATTCCTAGATACATACAACCTAGCAAGATTGAATCATTTGTTATCATTAAACCTAGATGATCAAAATACCAAAAATGAAAGTTTTTAACGGTTTAGGGTTTTTTCTTTTTTTAATTTTGGAGATGTCAAAGGGAAAACTGTTAGAATTTGTGTTTCATATGTTAGAAGAGGTCTATACTGGGAAGCATAAGTTTTCTCAGTATTCACCGTGTGACATCTGGGAAGGAGAGAAGAGTAACTGCAGGATAAGATGAAGCTCAGGAAAAGAAAGTTAAGAGGATATCAAGATAAAGTTTAAGAAAATCAGAAATAACCAGAGTGAAAACTTCATTGACTGAAATTTGGAATTTGTGATCTGGCTGTGACTTTGCATACACAAAAAAAGTCATTTTGTAGGCTTCATATTTCTTGTCATCATAATGTTTATGTAAAAGAAAAAATATGTGAGTCAAATAAAACACTGCTAGTGAATCACTGAAGTAAATAGTAATAATTATAACATCAGAAGTAACAGCTTCCATAACATGAATACATATTATATGCTGGCATTTTATACACATTTCTTCCTTTCATTCTCATAATTTGTCTTGTGAGATGGTAGGTATTATTAGCCACACTTTTTGATAGGAAAAAATGATGTTTAGAAAATACAAAAGACACATAGTTAGCAAATTCAAAGCCAAACGAGATCTGTCTGGCTTCCAAATCTTAGCACTTTTCATGATACTAGAAAGTTCAAAACACATAAAGTATTAGGGCACCAGATATAAGTCAGGTACATAAGGAAAGTGTTGGTAAAACAATAGTATGAGCAACCCAATCTGATGCGTCACCTACAGTGAACTTCTGCTTGGCTTACTGCAATGTTCTTAGAGGTGTTTATACATATGTGACATATTTATCTAACTCATATTTTGCACAAATGAGTGTTAAATTTTGTGTGCATTTTTTTGAACATTCACCATACTAATGATGCCAAATTTGGGAAGGCAACCCAGAAGTGTACTCTTTTGCTTACGGGGTAAAGATGTATACTTTATCATTTATTTATTTGCAAGTAGATAATTGAGAGGCTCTCAGTGTTAAATTGTTTGCACTCTGTTAAATGATTTGATGCTGATGGGCCCCAGATGTCCTGAAAATGTTCCCGCACCCTTGATGGTTCCCTCTGTACACTCATTACTGCCTTAGCAAAGCAGAACATATTTACAAATTTCAGGTCACCATCTGCAAAGATGTTATGTTGTGTCTATTTCAAATAAAAAGTATACTCATATATTATGAATAACATGATGCCCTTTGAAAAATATGATAACATAAGGGTATAATGATCAACAAAGTGTCTTTGTGGTTAAGAGTCTCAGAATAAGAATTAGACAGATCTGCCTACAGTCCTAGCTTTTCTACTTAGTGGTGTGACTTTGAACAAATCACATAACTTCTCTGAGCCTCAGTTTTCTCATCTGAAAAATGGGAGGAATAATACCTCTCCAGGTTGCTGTAAGAATTAAATGATATAAGAATTGTGTAAAGAGCCCAGTGCTGAGCACATAGTAAGTGATTAATAAATGATTAGTTTTGTTAGGAAACCAGCATAGTAACTTTGCAAATGTTAGACAAATATGTTTTAATTTCTCTGCAAACCATATTTTTTACAAACTAATCACCTCTGACATCAATCTTGTTTTTCTCAAGAAAATATGGATGTGGAAGTCAGGAATTATTTAAAAGTAGTTTCTTATTGAATTTTTTCACCCCCCATTAAATACAACATACTTAGCTGTCCATAATGTTGAATTTAACATAAATGAAATCCAGATATGAAGCAAAAGTAGGAGAGATAGTCTACTCATTGGGGACCTGGGAGATAATAGGGAGAGAAAGTGATGGGAGTAAGGGTGGGAGGAGGCTTTCTTTCACTCCCTATTGGGACTGTGTGAGACCAACCAACCAGATGTATGGACACCTCTAAACAAACTTGGTGCCGAGTGGTTAGCCTGGGGATGAACTTCCAGCTCAGCTTTTTCAGAGTAATCTAGAATCCATGTTATGGATAGAACTCAGGGGTCCCCCTGGCCTCACTGCCTCCTCTGAGCTGAAAGACAGTTGACCTACCCTGGGAAAAGGCCAGGTGACCCTGAAGCAGAGGCTGGGGTTACTGTGCCTGGCAAGGGACTGAATGGAGGATGAGACACAAAAGATTCAAGTGGCCCAAAGGCTGCCAAAGGGCTGAGTTAGCACCTCTGGCTGAGATAAAAGATACCATAACATCAGACATGACAAACTTCTGTCATTAGCATGGAAGGATAATCAGAAACCAGGTAGACAAGAGATAACATGCTGGAGATCTGAAAAGCCAGCAATACCACTCTGAAGGTCTCCTGCCCTCAATGTTGATATGACTTTAACATTCCCCATTTGGTTTCTGGTTACTTTCTTGAAAGGAGCTCGAAGGGTAGAAGACATAGAACTACGAGAAGCAAAGACATTTTTCTAAGTTGAACTAAGCATTATCTAAAAGAAGAGCTTGACTTTCTACATCAGACTAAGTTTTAGAATAGATAGGACCAAAGGTGGTTTTTCTTCCTCAACACCCAGTGTGTCATGGCTTAGGAAGTAGTTTGAATTAAAGATGCAACAAAGGTACATTTTTTTTCTGTGCACTTCTAGGCTGTAGTGTGAGTAAATATGTGGCCCCATTTCATTCTTATTATTGCCCTTACTGAGGTTATTAACACCCCCAATACCTTTTAACCAAACCCTTTTAAACGGAATTTTCTAAGAGGCAGTGATTGGTTTGCACTGAGAATCAGCTTTCTCACCCCTCACTCTGGTGGCCACCACATGTTTAGAATTTGGCCTTTCATAGCCTTTGGCACTATAATGGAATTTTAAATCTCTTGACAATGCTTTCTAGTTCAAAGCCACAAGCTTGGTCTCCTTAGCACCAGAGGCTAACCAACTGAGCTAACTATAACTGTAGGGACCGCAGACAAGCCCCAAACCATTCCAGAGGACTTTTAAATGTCATTAATGAGGACTTCATTATTGATGTTTATGATGACTCACCTATGTAGGGGTTTTAAGAAATGTCTGTCATTTTCATGTATTTTTTCTAGATTGCTGTGTAAGTGAACAATATTTTTTAAACAAACAAACAAAAAAGGGGCTTCCAAACATGTGCTATACATTTTTCACTTAGAATTAGCAACCTTACTCACAGCTATGACCCTATATGGAGACAGTGTTGCACATGAAAAGAAAAAGAACAACAACTCTGTCTAAGAGGGGTCTTCATTAAAGGAAGTGGACATACTTAAAAGTGTGGATTTGCACATACAAGCTGGGCCACTACAAATCCGAAATTGTGGTTTGCATGTTACATTGTTCAACACCCTCTATGCTTTCTTCATCATGCTTTGCAAGTGTGTCTGTGAAGAAACTGAAATTTGGCATGGAGACTCTTATAGTTACAAGATTATCTAACGTCTGAAACATTTAGGAATCATTTGACCGGTAAAGCATATTTCAGCCTGTTATATTTGCTGACTGCTGTTCCACCTAAATTGCTGCCATTCTACTTAATTCAGAAAAGGAAACCAGCAAAACACAAACATTGACTGCAGGTCACTTCCACATATTAATATAACTATATATAATAAGGGGTATAATATATACTATATAATATTTATAATATATGGTGATAATATGATAATATTACTGCCTACTCTTTAAGATACAGGCCTCCATTGTTGAGATACACAGACAAATAAAACACAGGACCTTCTCTTGTGATTTTTCTTGGAGAATAGGTTACCCAATGGAGGTTAGAACAAAGGTAGGCCTGTCAAGCAGGACTTGGAGCCACAAAGGAGATCCTGCCACAGGCACTGTGAGGGGTTAAGGAAGAAATGCCCTAGCACTCATGGCTAAGCTTCTGTTCTGTTGAACATAAACACTTTTACAGGTACCATCTTCCGACCAAACTGTGACTGTAATAAATCAAGACAAAAACAAAACAACTATATAATCATGTATGATCATAGACAAAACAAAAACAACATCCCAACCAAACAGATAGACCAAATATCCTCTGTCCTGGCCAATATGAGTAGTTGCATCACTACTCATTGAAACATTTGCCTCACTCACCTTCAAGAGAAGAATTATTAAGATGCCCAATTGTAGAATTACCTGTTTCTTCCCAGCATCAAATACAGAATAAAGCCTCACTTCCTTAAGGTCTCCTCCAAATCACCTAACCCTAGACAAATCCTAAAATAAGTACTTTCTAGTACCCTTTTATTGAGATGCCCCACAAGTTAATAATGAAACAAGCCAATAAACCCAAATTGGGTCAAATATAGATGTGTTTCTGGTGGTATCTGACTAAGGGAAATGACATCACTTTGCTTCTTCTTTTGAGATTCATGGAATCTTAGACTCTTAGACCTGTGAATGCTTAAGATCATGTAATCTGAATTCAGCTATGTGTGTAAAAACTCTACAATGTTTTTGACATATTATTAAGCATCCTTTAATAAATACCTGTAGTATTAAAAACATATTTATCCAATAAGGGATCCCATTAATTATTACATAAGTCTATCTAATTATTAGGAAATTATTACTTATGTTGAACCTCAAATCTACCATTCATTAACTCTACCAAGGCTCTTCTGTCTTGACTCACACAAAATGACACGAACCTCATTTCTACGTGATGTAGATTCAAATCTCTAAAGACGTCTACTGTAGTCTTCACGTTTTCTCATTTCAGTTTCAATATTATCAGTATATTATCAGTTCTTTCGATTATTGATCCTTTCCATAATTTACACTCTATACAGTCTCAATCCCTCTCTAAACATATTCTTGTTTGTTACAATGTCTCTTAAAGAGTTAGCCCATATTTGATAATGGTATTTCAGACAAAGGCTTATCACTGCATGGCTTCTGTCTTGGTTTGGATTTGTCCTATTCGTTTATTTCTTCAACCCAAAAGCACATTGAATGGTTTAGCCATTTAGCCACATTGTTGGATACAATAGATGGATAGAATAGATTCTGGAGTCAGACTGCTTATCTTCTCATCCATGCAGTCATTTTAACATTCCACATCTTGGCTTTGTTCATCAATGATTGGTGAGAAATGTCATACCTACATCATAGAGTTGTTGTGATTAGGAAAGGAAATATAAATAGCCACAAAAGTATTTTTTCACAAAGTAAACGCTATATAAGGGTTTTCTGTCACTATTGGCTATTGTCTTTGAAACACAGGCATATCTGTGTACCTATAATTTTGTCTGTTCTGGGTTTGTTCATTCTTTAAACATTGTTTACATTTACATTTAACTTTATTAATTGTAGAGTTTAAGTTTGACTCAGAATTCCACCCTTTGGAAGGTATTCTTAAACTTTTAGCCTCTAAATACTTTATTCAATATCCATCTCAGTTTTATGTCACCCCAAAATGAGACAAGTTCTTCACTGAAGACACTAACTACATATATTTGAATAGGAAAGATATGAGGCAGAGCCCTTTAACACACCCTTAACTATCTCCCTTCCAATAAATGGATTCATTAACAATACCCATTTGGTGATGCTCATTATAGAAATCCTGAGTCTACCCAGTAGTAAATCACCCAGACCAAATTTCTTCATGTTTTAAAAGTATATTATAAGAAATTCTGTCAAATGATTTCCTGAAACCTTGACATAGTTTTAACGTAGCTCTAAACCAATATTGAGGAATTATGTTAAAAATAATGTATTCATCTAGCATAGCTTAATCACAAAGTCTCATGCTGTCACTTCTTTAAGTCTTCATAGATATACCATTTTATCATTTTATAATATTTTCTGTCACAACATCAAGCTCACTGGCTCATAGGTGTCACTAACTGTATCCAATTTTTGAAAATTGGGACAATATATACTAATCTTCTTCATTCTCCATAGCTTCTATTTGACATAGCATTTCATACATCACCAATGTTGGTTTATCAGTTTAATCTGAACTCAGTAAAAAATTGATAAGCTATTCACTAAGCTCTATGAACAAATATTTGAATAGAAAAAGTTTGAGAACGGTGCCCTTTGACATCACGAGACCACAAAATCCTTTGGGGATAGCCATTCATATCTAAATTCAATCAATCAAGTATTTCCATTAACTAGGTTTCAGGCTAGTAACTCTCAAAGTTTTTCACAGTGAGTCATACTAAGAAATACATATACTTTCTATTGATCGTTCTCCTATTTTTTTATACACCCACAGACACACACACACACACACACACACACAAAATGAGAGAGAAAGAGAGAGAGACAGAGAGAGATAGAAACCATGCTTAATATTACTATATGATATTTTCTAACCTGCTCTAGAAAAAGAAGCTGGGCCCAAACCCACCAAACTGATTTTATGGCCCACTAATAAGCAAGCCACAGTCCATGATTAGAAAAACACGGCTCCAACACATCTGTTTTTGTGTCTTTCTTCTTACTGATCCTAATACAATTCTGTATCAGCTTGCATTTCTCTATTACTCGATTGGCTAGACTACGATACAGTAACAAACTCCAAAATCCCACTGGCTTAAAACTCCAGTCGTTGATTTTTCAGTCTTCACATGCATGGCAGTCTTCATGTGCATGGCAAGCTCATCCTCACATTACCCCCAAGCTGAGAAAGGTTCCCTCTCTGTGTTACCATTGTTGCCAATTAGGAAAATGAAATGTGGCAAATTATGAGCCAACTCTCTAAATTTCTACTTGGAATTGACCCTGTGAATCATGTCCACTCACATCTTATTTGTCAAAGCAAGTAACTTGGACACTCTCAGATCAAAGAAATCAGAGATATTTCATCCTACCACATATCCAAATGGTGGAAAAATATATTTAGAAACAGTCTTGATGACCACTACAACACAACCTCGTGATCACAAAATACCAAGTTCAACATAAATATCTCATCAAGATTAAAGGCCGGGATGCTTAGGTGATGCTCCGTTTTCTCTGTGGCCTCTGCTACTGCCTTCTGGGATGTTCTGCATTCTTCATTACTCTTCTTGCTTACATTTGAAGTAGTTGTTGAAGATTATGCCTTGGAAGTTGGGAAACTGATGGTCATCATATATGAAACAAATTATTTAATCTAGGCTGGTAGTCTTTTTGATAGTATAAATTTCTCAAAAGAAAAGGGTTCCTTATCCATGTATTATAGTCATATATATATATATAGTCATATATATATATATATGCAGTCACACCCATTTTTTTCTTTAAAATAATTTAAATTATTTCTCTTTTTTGGCTTTTTTGATATCCCCTTACTGTATGTCTCACTCTTTTCAAAACACATAGTGATTTTTAATCTCTTTTCCCAATCAATGTTCAATTAAAAGGATTTACTGGTTGCCACTGTTGTAATTAGGTTTTTTGCTCTGAAATGAATTTAATTCATGGATTTTAACAACGGATATAAGAACCATATCCTTGAATTGATCCTTCTCATGAGGCTTAGTTTTAATAGTCCTTTGTTGCTCAAAAGCCTTTTCAGCTCTTTTCTTTTACCCTTGGGTTTGAGAAGCAGTTGCCTTCTCTAACCCTATAAAAAGGCTGAAGTCTGAATTGTTTGCCATCTAAATTTTTGCAGCCAACAGGTTTACCAAATAGTTTGTGACTTCATAATGTAAGTCACCATCTTTCCAGCCTGCAATAACAGGTTTTTTGACTGCCAGTTGAACTATAAGTTCATGCTATATATTTTGGTGCATTTTGGGCTCATATTGTGGGAGAACTCCAGTTATTATGGTATCAAATTCCCGAGTCATTCAGTGAAGCTACATTAGGCTACAGCGGCTTAAAACCACAGTGATTTATTTTTCATTCCTGCTATGTGTCCAATGCAAGCCAGTTGGAAACTCTGTTCTTGAGAGTTGTCCTCTCTCAAGGCCCAGGCCAAAGGGAGATCCATCTCCATGCTTTCATAGTTATTGAGGTAGGAAAGGGGATGCATGAAAATTGTGTAGTGGCTCTTAAAACTTTTGTCCAGAAGGTCACATGACAGTGACTACTTTTAAAGAAGATAAAGAAATGAAATCATACTATGTGCCCAGAAGGAGTGCAGATAATATATTTGTGACTAGCCTTAATGACTATCACTTTCTATGTATGTTTCTTGCTAGATACTGTGATAAAAACTGTGCATATCTTCTTGTTTAATTCTCAGAATAACTGTACACATTGAAAGTCATTATCAAATTTATTATGTGAAAAGTAAAATTTGGCAAAGTTGGCAAAGACATAAAACTAGTAACTGGCAAAGCCAAACATTGAAACTGGGTGTGTCTGATGCTGGTGCTCTTAGGCTCTTAAATATAATGAGAAAAGCAAAATTAAATGTAGGACCATCAGTCCTGGCTATCCTCTCTGGAGGTGATTAATGCTTAACTCCTTCGGGCATTTGATGCTCTTAAGTGATTTTCCTAATTATTTTTCAAATGTCTTCCAAAAAATTATTGCTTATCATTCCTCCAAATATAGCATTAATAAGGCTAAAGTGCTGTAACAAATATATCCTAAAATATGCCTCAATGCAGCAGACGTTTATTTGTCATTCATGTAATTGTACAGGTTTTTGTTCCAGTTTATCAAATGGCTGTCCTTCAGATGTTAATTTAGGGACAAACTTCTTCCGTATTTTGGCTATGCTATACTCTAGGGACTTGTGTCTGTGTTCTGTGGAAGAAGCCACAGACAGAAGTTGTATACATCAATTATTCTCACATTCGATTGGCAAATATGAATCACATGACCATACCCAGCTATGAGAGAAGCTGGAAAGTGCAGTCTTTGGTTGGGCAGCTCCATCCTAGATACAACTTTATAATTATGGAAGAGAATAATGGATTTTTTGAATAACTAACCCTCTCTAATACCTGCACATACACATAAACACACACACACTCACACTATCTCTCTCACACACACACATACACACACCCACACATTCTGTCCCATCAAAACCTGCTCCCAGTAAAGGCGTTATATTGATCATTTATATCTTAATGTGTGTTCATTAAATACCTTTTCTGAAAGACTTTGCATGGGAAAATCTTATATTCCAATCCTAAACATATTTCACAAAACCACTATTAAATGGCATCCCATGGTCAAGAAATTTGGAAAATGTTAGTTTAAAGAAAGGAAAATAGATATAGATTTTTTTCCCCCAGAGGATTTTTCATAGCTTCTAAATGTGTCAATATGAATTATAAATCTTTAAGAAATAAATATTGTATGTAAATTTTCCCCAAAATATTTGACCACAGAATCTTTTTTTGAGAAATCACTTTTTTTTTTTCATTTCAAATTACTAGGGTGACTAGGACACTCAGATTTGAAAACCCAGTTTTTGGTTTAGAGAAATTAAAAACTCGATTGAGCTTGAATAAATCAAGGCTTGAGTTTGGGTTCCCAGCCCTAACATGATAGGGAGAGTCTTCTCCCCTTACACATAAAGCCAGGCCTCTATAAACTTGTGTCTGCTGTTTTGCAGCAGATTACTCTGGAAAGGGGCGCCCCAGAGCCCTGACTCTCTGAACTGCAGAATACCTTCTGCTCTGGGGGCTGTTGTTACCGTCAACACAATGCAAATGTGAATTCTCTTTACAACTTTGAGCAGTGTTCTTTTATAGCACCAGATGACTGGTCTTAGTCCCTCCAGAGTCCTACCAGAGGAGTGGATGTCCTCATTTCTGTGAAGTCTCCACCCCATTCTGTGCTCCCTGTCTGGAGCCAGATAATAAATATAATCCCAAAAACAAACAAAAGATTTTGCTTGCTGGCCAAATTTCTGATCAATAGAGCAGCTGGGCAGGAGCCAAGATTCAGAAGCTTGCATGGTGAGAGAGGCTACAGATCATTAAAGATGAACAGAGCCATAAAACACCAACACAACTGGCACAACCAATTGCAGTGCTTTTGGCAGGCTCTGCACAGAGTCCATGGATTGAACATTCCAGGAAACTAGGACAACCCTCTTCACACAGAGAGTAGGTGGAGCCCTCTCAACTTACCTGCAAGGTGCACTGTGGGCTCAGGCAGGGAAGCTCACTTTGCCTCTCAGGGTGATTGAGCCTGTGTGTTGCATATAGTGCTCAAGAGCTGTGTGCTTGTCCAAAACAATTCATTTACATAGCAGCAGTTAAACACAAAGGTCTAGAGTCCTTTTCAAATTCGTCACACCTAGAAATAATTAAGAAATAACAGTTTAATATTTTGAAGCAGTTGCTACAAATCATAGCTTGATACCTACATGAGTTTTTAATACATGCTACTATCAATTTACTGCAAAAATGGCAGTTTCCAGGTGGAGGCATGTTATTTCTCATTTGTAAACATAAATATAAGAATAACTATACAAATGAATGAATAAACTCTATTCTGAAGCCAAATTCAAAAGTATTAAGGAATAGGTTGAAAATCCATGCTTTTATGGCTCAGCTAGATTTGTCTGATTGGTACCCCTGACTATAAGCAAATATTAAATTTTAAAGTGAATTATTAACATTCAATAAAAAGGTGGAAGTTTCTTACAAACAGGTTGTTTTCTTTGCAAAGGGATTTACCACAAAACTACTTTTCAAAAATTGAGGTACAACTTACATACAGTGAAATGCACAGATCTTACACGACCAATTTGATGAGCTTTGGCAAATGGATATACCCAAGTAACCAACTTGCAAATCAAGATATACGCCATTTCCATTATCCAGAAAGTTTCTCCATGCCCCTTACCAGCCACTTAACCCCTTCCCTAGCACAGTCAACCACTGTCAGTTTTCTATCCCTGTATATTAGTTTTGTCTGTTCTGGCCTTCATATATTGGAGTCATACAGTATGTAGTCTTTCATATCTGGCTTTAGTTCAACACAATGCCTGTGAGAGTCATTAATGTTACTGAGTTTTATCAGTATTTCACGAATATACTTCTATTTATGGACATCTGAGTTATTTCCTAGTTTGGCTTATTATAAATAAAATTGTTAAGATATTTTGTGCCAATCTTTTTGTAAACACATGTTTTTATTTCTCTTTGGCAAAAACCTAGAAGAGGAATTCTTGCATCAGAGGGAAGATCAACTTTCTGAAACTTACTAAGTGGTTTTTCAAAGTGGTTGAATATATGAGAGTTTGTGTTGATCCATAATTGCACCAATATTTTCAGTGGTTAGGCAATTCTAGCAAGTATGAAAAATACTTAATTATTTGGTTTTAATTTGCATTTTCCAGACCATTAAAATTCTAAACACCATTTTATGTGCAGGTTGGTGGTTGATATATCTTTATTGCAAATTAAAATAATAAATTTATATAGGAAATACCAATATTATACATATACACATATATATATCTCTATCCCACAGTAGGTGCTCAATAAATGTTCACTGAATTAAATAGAAAGTTCTTGTAATATTTTCAAAATGTGATATTATTGTCAAAATTTGTTCATATAAATATTAATATATAAACAGAGACACATTTAATTATTCATGAGTTTGGCAGTAGGCATGTTCATGCCCCATCAAAATGGATTCACTCAATATCTTCACTGGTCTAAGTAATATATGGAAAAATAAATCTACATGTATGACTCATAGCAGACCCTCTGAGTGGGACAATGGAGGAGTCAACTATAGATATTAAACATAGAGTAGAGGAGAAAAACTATGAACTTTTCTGTGAAAGATCTGAATTCAAGACCAATCTCTGTAATTTTCTAGCTCTATGACTCACTTAAAGATTCTGAGTCCCAGCTAATCATTTATATAATGGACATTAAACATCACCTATCTCAGAAATTTACTGATGGTAAATTGATTGCAGAAGTATAAAAGGACATAATCTTGAGCTTGCTTAGGAGAAAGCTTGTCCTGAGACACAAAGTAGGTAAAGAATGCTCTTCAGGTATCTTGAAGGATTGACAAAAAAAAAAAAAAAAAAACACAAAAACTTACTTGCCCATCGGAGTACATGTTTTTGGAAAGCGAAAAGACTCCTAAATTACCAAGAGTTCCCAATACTGTGTCATACTTTTTATAACAAATAGTGAAGCTCATTTGCTATCAACAATAAGATTATATCAAGTCTTCAGATATAGGTTTTCTTGGATGAATGAAACAGGCTATTTAATTAAAAACAAATATTTCAAAAACTAACAAAATCTATAGAAAACATGAAGTAATTAGTGCACAAAACCTACATATGATAAGCCACATTCAAACAGACAGAAATAATATAAATACACCTAGAATAATTATAGTCACTGATTCAGATCTTGTTTTTGCATGCATTGTTACACCCTCTTGAATCAACATTGAAATGCCAAAAAGTCATATTTTCATAAAAAGACAAAAACTTGCTTCACAGGCTAAAAAAAAAAAGAGGTTGATTCTAATTAATTTCTACCATGTTATTGTTGCAAAGCATAAATCTGCATTTCAGTGTCCATGTTAAAATAAATCTCCTTCTGATAATTCTTGTCCAAAGATTTCTCCTATAATTACATTACAAAATAAGAATACAACAATGAGAGTATTAAATATTTTTATGGTTCATTTATTAAAGACAGATCTACATCAAGCATAACCTTGATTTAACATACTGACCATTTTAATATTATCACAAATGTTCTTCATCAGATTATGAACATTTTTCCTTCAATAAGTGCATTAGAATGCAGCTCTGAAACATATACTGATTTTTGGTGTGTGTAGATGGGTGAGATTTGTTTGTCAACTTTTTTCGTTTATAATATACAATAAGAAAAATTATAGCAAAAGCGATTTAATGATATTCTAGGCATATCAGAATTTAAATGCATATATATTCACATTATCAATAAAGTTAAATTTTACTCTATGATAAATTTTGTTTCTGTAAATGCATGTCTCCAGCAGTTCCTACTTACTTTCATGTTTTTTCTACTCCAAATATACCTTCTAGCAAAACCTTAGCCATGAGCCTGAATACAAACAAAACAAAACAAAACAGAATTTTGTTTGTGCATTTTTCTCACCTAGGAAGAAGCAAGAGACAATCTAGAAAGGAAAAACAAAATCTAGTCATCATCTCTGTTCTGAAAGTAGATAATGCAGTATGACTAGGAAGTTTGTATAATTTACTGGTAGGTTTGAAGTTCAGTTGTGTATCTGATATTCAAGTAGTTCTATTTGTGGTTTATTTATTGTTTTAGGTGAATTATGTTCTTTATACAAGTGTATTTTAGAAAAGATATAATATTGACATTTGGAAATCAAAACTATATTTTATATTAATTTCAGTGGTTTACTGTTTTAAAGAACTATGATGAAACCTGTCCTAAATCAAGTTAATCTCTTGTAATTCAAATTATTTCTTCCTGGTTTATTTCGGGATTTAGAAACTTGAGTTCTTATAAACCAGGTGCTAACTTTTTTTCCTTCCTCCATGTTGCCCAGTAAGCTGTTATTTATATTAGTGTATTGTGCAGCACTGTGCTTTTCTATATCATCCAAGTAATACATAGTATTCATTACCTACTATACATACTTGTTTCTATTCCTTAAAAATTGAATTTTCTTCTTCTATTTCTGGGAGGAAGGGCCAAAGAAACATAATTAGCATAGGTTTGGGGAAAATTACATTTATTTAAATATGTTTTATCTTGTTGACATATTTCAAAATCAGTAGGAAAGATAATTTGAAAACTTAGTCACATCGAACCCTCAACTTCCAGATGTAAGCTAGAATTAGAGAATGAGGATTAGAAGATAGAAGGAACCCTCCATAAATTTCACTGAATGCCTTTTAATAGGAGTATTCACAGCTACTCCAGGAGAAGGGTATAAAGGAGGTAATTTATGGGATAGACTAGGGAGATGTGAATAGCATTAGAATGAAGAAGTCCGAATATCAGGAGATGGCTTAGGCTGGGTTGATCTATTCACTCGAAGACATATTCTGACCCAAGTAAGAAGCAGAAGTGTGTAAAAGGAGTAATAACACTTGCATCTTAAACAGGCATGCATGTAGACTGAAAATGACAGGGTTAGAAGCAATGCAAAAGGTCTGTGACAATAGCCTGCGGTCAGGAGAAGAGAATCCAGGGTTTCTTAAAAGAAAATCCACTAGAGTGAGGTAGCTGCTCACGGTCAGGAGGAAACCGCAGAAGCAAATACACATAAAATACAATGGATATTGTGAAGCTTGCGTCGCTTCAGTTAGACAGCTACATTGACACAAGAGTAGAGATTGTGACTGAAGGCAGACTGGACAGCCAAGTAGGCTGACTGGCTGGCCTCTGAGCCAACATCATGATGAACAAGAATTTGGGTCTCAACTCTATACCAATTAGGATACAAGTCAGCTATATTTGAACATATTCATAGGATGTTTTCCTAAACATGTAAACTCTACCTTCACTCCAAAATTCCTATAGAAAGCTGCTCTTGTTTGGCCAAGAATATTTCTCTAGTTTTGCCATTTTATCTCCACCCTAACTTTAGACACAGCTGCCCTTCAAGCTACGAAAACTTGACTTTGTTCTTGATTTGCTCCTTTGCCTTGCCTTAATTTAGATTTGGTTAGTCAGCTACAGCCTATTCCACGGCTAACTCAGAATTCCTAGATGGTGCTTTCTCTCTTCCCAAGACCCCAAGCCAATAAACTTCAACCCTGAAGTATTACACGTCTGTGCTCAAACCCAGCACTAGATACCACCAGCCCACCCAGTTGCTTATTTAAGAAAAAAAAAAATTGGTGATGGACTTGCTAAGTGGTTAGAATTGGCTCAGTTAAGATTGATCCTAATGTGTAAATACATTAGCTAACTACCTAGCAAGACTTCAAAAAGCAGGGATGAGAACTTTTGTGGTACAAAAAGCTTTACAAACATTATCTCATTTTATCATCAAAACAATACCACAAAGAATTATTGTGTTGATTTTGCAGCAAGGGAATTGAAACTAAAAGAGAGATAATTGACAGAAGTTGGTGAAGCTAAGTTATGAAGCTGGGTATAAAACTCACGTTTATTTGATGTAATTAAATAACCATCTTCTTCTACTTCCCTTTGGATATCAGGTTTCCTCCATTAGTCTCTTTGTTTTAGAATCTGGAAAACAATGAAATAAGTTAACCTAGCTAGAATAGAGGAATGATCTGATATGCTCTTGATCTTTATTGTGACCGTGCTATTCTCCACCCTCAAGCAGATGGGAAGTTGAGCAGAATGAAGAACTGAGAGGTCGCAACACTTAATGAAACTCTATATAAAGGAAAAAGTGTTGTTGAGCTAACTAAGGCTCGTTCTCCTGTATACCTGAAGAGAAAGCCAGGAAAATGGAAGTAAATCCATGGTTTCTGAGCTAAAGTTCACCTATTTAGTTCAGGAAGTCGAGAATGTGTAACAGGATGATTAAGAAGAGGCATATGGTTTATAAAAAGTGACCTGAGTTTACCAGTTTAAGGCAGAGAATGGAGACTGTCATGTGTCTGATTTGATTAGCAGATAGGTTTTGTTTGACCTGTAGTGATTTATTCAATTTTATTTTTTATTAGAATGCCCTTAGGTGGAGTATACGTTCTCCAGTTCACCACAGTTTCCATAACTTTCTATGGTCTTTTCCTGACTACTTAGGTCATTTGTATTCCCCATGGGCCTAATCATAAAGGTGTTTGAGATTGTACCTCTAGAATGGAGACTAGGCGGGTAAATGAATATAGGTTCAACAAAGAGACAGAAAAAAAAAGATGTACACTGTACTTCTATTTCCATTTAATCCCCTCAGTAAATTTATGAGGAAATGACTCCCATCATTCTACAGAGGAGGGAACTAAGGCCCAAAAAAGTTAAATCGTTTTTCTTAAGCACACAGGCTAGAAATATGTGAACAGGGGTCCACCTCAAATCTGTTTAATCCAAAATCAATTTTCTTGGCAATACACTGTGCTGCCTGCCTGCACCACTGCCATACCTGACCACCTGAGCATAGTTCTTCAATATCAAAGTATGTTTTCTCTGGTGGATACAAAGTTTTTTTTTTTTCAATACATTTGCCCAGCAATTTCAAACTCTTTTAGCAGTGATTCTCAAATCTTATGCTGCATAAATATCACCTAGAAAGCTTGTGAAAAATGCAGATTCACCACCTGATCACACTTAGAGAAACTGTGATATAAAAGTTGAGGCATTATTATAATGGAGTGAAGCATCATCACAGACATAATGAAACTGTGGGAAAATTTACCATGCATCTTAATGCCAGCCCATTTTCTATATGCAGCTAATATTTCCAAACTTCTAATGGGATATATAAGCGATGTTAAGTTCAGTGAACCCAGGATTCTTGATTCAGCAGTACATTATGCTATTTTAGAACTCCCTCTATTTAGGTGAATTATTTTGTTAGTATATATAATTGTAAATTAAGTCAGTGAGAATTATACTCAAATGCTTTAGAACCAATAGAAATACAATCATTGGAAGAGTTAAAAACATAAGCCAGATTTTACCTTTTACGGGTTTTAATGAGAGAAGTATGTGTGGTCATATCAAGTTAGCATATATTGTTCCATAAATCTAGGTAATAACAAATTTATTAGAACATGTGCAATTGAGTCTTGTTCGTAAAAGTACTCTCTCACTTAAAGTCTGACACACAGTGGAATTTCTATACATTTTTGTTGAATGAATGCATAAAAGTATGGAACTAAAAAGGCCATGAACTTATCGAATATTTTGTCAACAACAAACATTTGGGGACCCTCTTTTTAAAGTCTATTTTTGTGCCAGTTAATAAATCCATTCCAGAAAACATTTTACACCAAAGGATTATCCACCAGCTTGCCTGGTTCATCACACATGATTTAAAATAACTTTGGGCAATTTCCAAAAGTTATTCCTACATTTAAACAAGAAAACTTGTGTGTGTGGTGGGGCGGGGGGTGTAAAATCCACCCATCTCTAAGTGTAAAGTTAAGAGATGAGTATTCCTAAAACCTTATAAGCAACTAAGTCAAAATTTTAATTTTATAACATTTCAAAGAGATGATTTTTTAAAAGGACAATACTCATTTTAAATACAAGTTCTGATTCTTTATTTCTTTGGGTTTCTGGGACCCATGTGATCCTATTCAAGGCTAATCATTCTTTATGTGCTTTTATCTCTGCTAGAATCCTGCTCTATCAGCAATTCTTCCTCCTAAAGCTGTTCCTTCTTTCTGACTACTCGCCTACAGATTCCCTCTTTATCTGCCTTTTTCCCATCTTAGCCAACATCCTTGATGAAAGGGTCTATAGACATTGTATCCATGTTCTTACCTCCTTTCACACTGCAAGCAGCCAGTCTCAGTTTATTTACACTGTCTATTGACAAAGTCAATGGACTTTGCAATCCTTATTCTACTTGACTGCTCTCTTGCATTTGACCCTTCTGACATTTCACCTCCCTTGGTTTCAGTGACACTGGTTACACCTGTTTCTCCTGCCACCTGTTTGACCTCTCTTCTCTGTTTCCTTCTTGCTCCTTTTACTCCAATTTCCACTAAGCCACACTATTCCCCAAGAGGATGTCCTTTACTTTTTCTCTTTTCACTATACACTCCCCTACGTTACTTTGTCCTAGTGGCTTCCAAATCTGTATCTGAACACTCAATTTCTTCCTTGAACTCCATACACATTTGTAGAGTGGACACTAGATATGTTCACCTGGATGTACAATGGGCATCTCAGAACAAAATTGGACTCTGTCTTCTTTCGCTTTACACTCTGCTTTGCCATAAATAATCTTTTTTGTCAGGAAGCAGTATTACTAATCGCCAAGCAGCCTAAATCCAGTGAAGGATAGATTATATCCCCCTAAGAAACCTCTTTGATACCCTCTTGTTCATAATTAATCTAAACTTGGGTTGCTTTTGTGTCCTTGACATACCCCATACCAAAATCCTCTTCTCTATCTCCTCTAACATGACCAGGAGGTGAAAAATAATGAGAACGTAAAGTCAAGCAGTAGCAAGTCTTTTCTTCCCCCACGATCCCCAGCACCCTGCCACCTTCTTCCCTCCATTGTGAAATCTTTTCTGATTACCAGCTTCCTACAACTCCTATGGTAGAATTTACTGCCTTCTGCTTTGTGTTTCCCTAAACAATTTACAAACCCCTATCTCTGTAGATTTTGCTTACATATTTGTTTCTCTTGTTGGGATTATAATCTTTGAGTAAAAAGGTCACATTTTATATTTTCTCTATGCCTACCACAGAACACAAGACATTTAATACATGTTAATTAAGTGAATGTGAAAAACAATGATTTTGTTGAAGATTGAAAAGTAGAATTTGGAATAAGGTACAAAAGTATAATTAATAATCAAATAAGCACTCAGTCTAGTTGCTAATGTTTGTTGAACACTCAGTATGTGCCATGAATACTGTACATAGGAGCTAGGCTGGGGACTGATTCATTGCATCTCTGCAACCAGAATAACTACTCAAACAATTTTAGGGACAAATGCAACGTCAAAAATAAAATACATAAGTACATAGAAAAGATGTTTTAGTAAGTTTTATATCTAAAATTTGCTTCTTGAAAATAAAGGATTATCCATTTCAATAAAATAATAACCAAAACTTTTCCCAGAACCTAATTTTCTTGATATTAATGCTTACTTCATTTGACAGATCTCCCCTTCATTTCATATTCTGACAAAAGAAATAATGATTTTACATTTCTTTCAAAAAGATTCATGTTATTTAAACTTTACTTGAGTATCATTCAAGTGGAATATTTTTTAAAGTGATAAAGCTCAGTGTGTTCAACAATTTACTACTATAAGGAATATTTAAGGTATAAATTACAGTAATAAGCAATTCTACTGAACATAATGATGTTTTTTAAAAAGAATATAGGAAGACTTCTGGTTCCAGAAAAGGTGAAATAAGTACACCCCACTCAATTTCTTCTGCTAATTAGAACTAAAATTCTAGACAAAATCCAAATGGCAACTATCAGAAGACTGAAAAGTGAAGAGAAGAAGGCAGGTTGGGTAGGGATTGGTGGTGAGTTCTCTGGCTTGTTTTGCTTTGTTTGGCCTTTGCTTAATCCATTCAGGCTGCTATAACAAAATACTGTAAAATGGATAGCTTATAAAGTACAGAAGTTTATTTCTCACAGTTCTAGAGGCTGGAAAATCAAAGAGCAAGGTGCTGGCAGGTTCAGTGTCTGGCAAGAGACCACTTCCTCATAGATGCACCTTCTCCCTGTGTCCTCACTTGATAGAACCAGGAAATGAGCTCCCTTGGATCTATTTTATACGGCATTAAGCCCATTTATGAGGGCTTTGTGATCATGATCTAATAACCTCATAAAAGATCTCACCTCCTGTTGTCATCATCTTGGAGGTTAGGATTTCAACACATGAATTTGCGGAGGGGATGGGAGGGTGGAGGAGAACACAAATATTCAGATGATAATACTACTTATATAGTCTGACTTGAGTTCTAGAGAAGCCTCAAATCAGAAAAGGCCAAAGGTCAAAGGCAAAAAAGTTTCCAAGAAAAGCGTGCTCTCTCTAGCCAAAGGACCAGGAAAAAGGCATTCCTGTAGAACAGAATTATTTTGACTGAACCTGCCATACTCCAGGTGAATACCATGAAAGGTTTACCTGTGCCATTTACCCTACCCAACAGACATTGCAGTCACAGAGACTGCTGGGCGAAGCCTATTGATAATTCCCACTTTGCACTAATAGGGCAGTATTCCTGTCCTTTATTCTTGGGTTCTATGGTCATAGAGAGTATGGGATGATGCCCTATTGATTGATCATTTAAAATTAAATTAAATATAAATGGTCTAATCATATAAATAAGACAGAGATTGGCAGAATGGGTATAAAAACATATCTCCACTATACATTGCTTACAAGAAATTCATTTCATATATAATTACAGGTAAATTAAAAGTAAAGGGATGGGCCGGGCATGGTGGCTCACTCCTGTAATGCCAGCACTTCGGGAGGCTGAGACAGGCAGATCATCTGACGTCAGGAGTTTGAGACCAGCTTGGCCAACATGGCAAAACACCATTTCTACTAAAAAGTACAAAAATTAGCCAGTGTGGTAACATGTACCTGCAGTCCCAGCTACTCATGAGGCTGAGGCAGGAGAACCACTCGAAATCGGGAGGTGCAGGTTGCAGTGAGCCAAGATCATGCCACTGCACTTTAGCCTGGATGACAGAGCAAGACTCTGTCTCAAAAAAAAAAAAAAAAAAGTAAAAGTAAGAATGCAGGTGGAAGTATTACATAAGACTAGGAATTCAAAGCTGTAGTGAGTTAGCTATGATTGTACCACTTCACTCCAGCCTGGGCAACAGGGTGAGACCCTGTCTCAAAAAAAAAAAAAAGTGAAAGAATGGAAAAAGATAAAAAGATGTGCTTGCCAACACTAATCAAAAGGAAGCTTGCATGACTATATAAATATTAGACAAAGTAGACTTCAGAGCAAAGGAAATTAGCAGGCACAAAGATCATTACATGATTATAAAATGGTCAATTTACCAAGAAGATATAATAATCCTCCATATGTATGCACCAGCAATAGAGTTTTAAAATATATGAAGTGAAACTGACAATATTGAAAGGAAAACTAATTACTACAGTTGGGGATGTGAATACCCTTTTCTCAGTAATTGATAAAATCACTAGTCATATAGCTGTGCGCAGTGGCTCATGCCTGTAATCCCAGCACTTTTGGAGGCTGAGGCGGGTGGATCACCTGAGGTCAGGAGTTCAATACCAGTCTCTACTAAAAATACAAAAATTAGCCAGGGGTGGTGGCAGGCACTTGTAATCCTAGCTACTCAGGAGGCTGAGGCAGGAGAATCGCTTTGGAGGCGGAGGCTGCGGTGAACCGAGGTTGCACTACTGCACTCCAGCTTGGGCAATAAGAGCAAAACTCTGTCTCAAAAAAAAAAAAAAAGAAAAGAATCACCAGACATAAAATCAGCATGTATGTAGAAGGACTGAACAACACCAACAACTATTGGGACCCAATAAATATTTACAGAATACATTAACCTACAAGAACAAAATGCACCTTCTTTTCAAGCAAACTTGAAACATTCACCAAGGTAGATGACATCATCAAGGTAGATGACATCATTATAACAAATGCTAACAAATTTTACAAAATTGAAATTCTATAAAATATGTTCTCTGGCCATAATGCAGTCAAACTGGATATGAAAAACAGAAAATGCCAGGTGTGTTTTTTATGCACTTGGAAATTAGACAACATGCTACTAGATAATCCATGGGTCAAAGAAGCCGTCTCATGTGAAACTTAAAAATATAACAGAGTAAGTATATGAAAAGATGTTCAACATCATATGTCATTAGGAAATTGCAAGTTAAAACAACAATGAGATACCACTACACACATATTAGAATTGCAAAAATTCAAAACACTGACAGCACCAAATGCTGGTAAGTATGTGGCGCAACAAGAACTTTTATTCATTGCTGGAGTAAATGCAAATGATACCGCCACTTTGGAAAACAATTTAGTAGTTTCCTATAAAACTAAACATACTGGTACCATATGATCCAGCAATAGCATTCTCTAGTATTTACCCAAATGAATTGAAAACTTATGTTCACACAAAAGCCTGCACATGGATATTTATGGTAGCTTTATCGATAATTGCCAAAACTTGGAAGCAACCAAGATGTCCTTCAGTATATGGATGGATAAATAAACTGTGGTATATCCAGTCAATGGATATTATTCAGTGCTAAAAAAGAAATGAGCTATCAAGCCACACACACACACACAAACACACACACACACACACACACACACACACACACACACACAAGCATGGAGGAACCTTGAATTCATATTACTAAGTAAAAGAAGCCAATCTGAAAGTGCTATATACTCAGGATTCTGACTTTATGACACTCTGGAAAAGGCAAAACTATGGAAACAATAAAAATATCAGTGATTGCCAGAATTAGTGGGAGAAAATGATAAAAGAGTAAGAGCACAGATGATTTTCAGGGCAGTGAAAATTGTCTTTATGATGTTATATGGTAGATATATGTCATTATGCATTTGTCAAAATCCACAGAGTTTGCCACACCAAGAGTGAACTCTAATGTAAACTATAGACTTTGGGTGATAATGATGTGTCAATATAGTTTCACTGAATATAACAAACGTACTACATTCTAGTGTAGGATGTTGATGGGGCTAGGGGAACACTGTGTGTATGTGGAGCCAGAGGAGTATATGGAAAATTAATGTACCTTCTGCTTAATTTTACTGTGAATCCAGAAGTGTTTTAAAGCATAAAGTCTATTTTAAAAAATAAAAATAAAAACAATAAAGGTAGTTTTCTAATTAATCAGAAAATATCCAATTTAATCAACCTAAAGCAGAAACATGTAAGTAATAAAAACAGAGGCTGAAATTAATAAAAGAAAAACTTAATTAGAAAAAAATAGATAACTATAAAGGATAGTTTTCTTAAAAGAGCAATAAGTTATTTTAGGTAACCCCCTCATGCATTTGATTAAGGAGAAAAAAGAGTGAAAACTATGCACAATCAGGAATGAGTAAAGAAATACAATAATAGATTTAAAGAGTAGTTACCCCAAAAAAACTACATGCAACTATAACAATAATTATAAAATCTAGATGAAATGGATAGTTCCTTAGTAAAATATAAATTACCAAAATTTAACTAAGGAAAAATCTAAAACCTTGAATCAATTATTTACCATAGAAATGATTGAAAATATAGTTAAAAATCTATTATTATATAAGATATTAGAATCAGATGGGTTCACAGCTGAATTCTACATTACTCATAAAAAACATAATTTTAATATTATTTAAACTAACCTGCATAAAGAGAAGAAAAGTTTTTCATTCAATTTTATGAGACTCCCTAAAGTTAATACCATCTGAATAATATATATATGTGTATATATATATATATATATATATATATATATATTATATATACACACACACACACACACATAGACATACACACACACATAATATGTATAAAGACTAGCGGTTGCTAGGGGTTAGAAGGAAGGAGGGATGAAATGGCAGGGCACAGGGATATTTAGGGCAGTGAAACTATTCTGTATAATACCATATTGGTGGATACATGTCTTTTTTAAAAAGCAAAAACAATTGAAGTAAATGAAAATGAAAATACAAAATATCAAAGTCTGTGGGATGCAGCTAAAGCAGTGCTTAGAAAGAAATTTTTTGCACTAAAAATGCTTGTATTTTAAAAAACAGAAAGTTCTTAAATCAATCATCTAAGCTTCTACCTCAAGAAATGAAAAAGAACAAAATAAAACCAAAATAAGCAAAACAAATTTAAAACAAGAAACCAGTTAAATTGAAAACAGAAAACAATAGAGAAAAATCAAAGAAAACAAAAGTTTGTTCTTTGAAATGATTAATAAAGTAATAAACTTTTAGAGCAACTAAAATAGAAAAAAATGAGAGAAGCTACAAAGGTATTACCAATATCAGAAATAAAAAGGGGGTATCATTATAGGCCCTACAGACATTAACAAATTATAGGGAAATATTATGAACAACTCTGTATGTACTAACTGAACAATTTAAATGAAATAGACCAATTCATTGAAAGCCACAAACTACCAGCTCAATTTCACAGAAATTTAGTCCAGATGGCAAATACATTCGAAACAAGTATGGCTTAGAACACTTGTTTACCTATCTATGTTCTACATTTTCTTAGACCTAGATTTTTGCCAAATTATCTCTCAATATTGTGTGTGTGTGTGTGTGTGTGTGTGTGTGTATGTGTGTGTGTGTGTGTGTGAAGATGCTTTTATTCTATGTCATCCAGAATTTTTAGTTGGTCTTTATAGAAGATTATTTCAATAACTTGTTCTGCCATTAACAGATGTTGTATCTGCTTGAGCATGCACTTGACTCTATTGTGGATTCCTTAATTCAATAAGGGCAGACACTATGTTATGTTTGTCTATAAACCAGGGGGTTAACAAAATGTCCTGAATACGTTGAATAGAGGGGATTATAAGTTTGAACTTCTTTTTGATGCTATTGTTGTAAATTCTTTAATTGCCTTCCCAAAATGTTGTCCGAATTTACATTTTAACTAGAAGTTGCAGAGTTACTTGTAATTACGTTTGATCCAGCACCAGGTCTTATCATTATTTGGAAATTGTTCCTAATCTGATAGGAGGAAATAATATTTCATTTTTAAAATATTTATTTCATTAACAGTCATGTTGAACTATTTTTCTTACATTCTTTGCACATTTATTCTTTGAAAAGCTTATTTATATATTTTATAAAGAGATATGCTAAAATCATGACAAAACATTAAGAAGAAAATAAAAAAGCAAAAGATGAATAGAGAAACAATATTTACAATATATTTACAATATATTTGACAGAGGGTAAATGCCATTAATATACAGTGTTCTTATCAACCAATAAGATAATGATGCACAAATTAATGGGGAAAAATTGGCCAGAAATATAAAAGCCTGTTTTTAGAAAAATAAATGCAATTTATAAGTGAATATATTTAAAATTAACAGGAAAATACTATTGAGACAGAAATTTTCTCTCTTTTTTTAAAATTATACTTTAAGTTCTAGGGTACATGTGCACAACGTGCAGGTTTGTTACATATGTATACATGGGTCATGTTGGTGTGCTGCACCCATTAACTTGTCATTTACATTAGGTGTAATCCTAACGCTATCCCTCACCCCCTCCCCTAGTGTGTGATGTTCCCCACCCTGTGTCCAAGTGTTCTCAATGTTCAATTTCCACCTATGAGTGAGAACATGCAGTGCTTTGTTTTCAAACTACCAATGACTTTCTTCACAGAATTGGAAAAAAACTGCTTTAAAGTTCATATGGAACCAAAAAAGAGCCTGCATTGCCAAGAAAATCCTAAGCCAAAAGAACCAAGCTGGAGGCATCACGCTACCTGACTTGAAACTATACTACAAGGCTACAGTAACCAAAACAGCATGGTACTGGTACCAAAACAGAGATATAGACCAACGGAACAGAACAGATCTCTCTCTTTAAAGCATATGACTAGTTATTTTGTTCTCTTTTTCTTCCTTTACTTTTAGGTTTTGCTATCCTAAAATCAGATTGTAAATCTGCATTTGATCTCAATATTACATGCTTTCATTTATTTTACACTTTAATTAGTCTGGAATTAATTTTTCTGTAGCACATAATTAGGGTGTGGTATTTTAAAGAGTATATTTTCAGAGCTTTTTCTTCTTATGTATGATGACCTTATTATTATTAGTGTGCTTTGCCATCAAATAGTATACACATTACAGCAGGTTGATGGAAGTCAATGCTCTTTGAATTTATTTTATTATCTGCACTGTAATGAAAGACCTTAAACACTCAACTTAATTCTTATTTGTAAAAATTGGATAAAGCAGAGCTCACTATAGTAATAAATCCACTGGACTCTGCAAATAATTTGTACATTTTTAGAGTCAGCAGTTAAATAGTAGTAATGATAATAAGATCTAGGTCCTGAATATATGGGTTCAAAGTCCACCATGATCACTTATCAGCTGTGTGATCTTGGTTAAATTACTTACCTTCCCTGGGCCTCTATTTTCTCATCTGTTATATATAATTTATATAGCTTTTTATTTTCTAATCACCAGCAGCATTGACCTGCTATGACCTAGTATATCCTCCAAAGAAGCAAAAGTTTTATTTTCACTCCTTTATTTTTACCAATATAATAGATATAAAAGGTATTTTTTTACTCATTTAATTGGTATTTCATGACTAGTAATGAGATAAATAATACTTTCTTAAATTTAATGTCAGTTTAACACCCTTTAATGTTAACTACCTTTTACTATGTTTGCCCAGTTTTATATTGGAATGCTTCTTTTTTGTATAAGTTTAAGTGGTACAAGTGTATTTTTGTTACATGGATAACATGTAACAAAACATTTCCCTAGTGGTGAAATCTGGACTTTTAGTGTAACCATCATCTGAATATTGTGCATTTTACCCATTAAGAAATTTGTCATTTCTCACTCCCCTCCTACCCTCCTGAGTCTCCAGTGACTATTTCCACCCTCTTGTCCATGTGTATACATTGTTTAGCTCCCACTTGTAAGTGAGAACATGTGGCATTTGACTTTCTGTTTCTGAGTGGTTTGACTTAAGATATAACCTCCAATTTCCTCCATATTGATACAAAACATGATTTCATTATTTATGGCTGAATATTTATGGTTTAATAGTGTTACATTATATATATGTGTAAACACACACATACACACCATGTTTTCTTTATCCAGTCATATGTTAGTGGACTCAGGCTGATTCCATATTTTTGCTATTGTGAATACTGCTGTGATAAACATATGAGTGTAGTTCTATTTTTAATATAATTATTTATTTTCCTTTGAGTAGATACCCAGTAGTGGATTGCCAGATTGAATGGTAGTTTTATTTTTAGAGAAATCTCCATACTGTTTTCCACAGAGGTTGTACTAATTTACATTCCCACCAACAGTGTATAAGCATTACCTTCTCTCCTCATCCTCATCAACATCTGTTATTTTTTTCTTTTTAATAATAGCCATTCTGACTTGTGTAAAATAATCTCATTGTGGTTTTAATGTGCATTTCTCTGATGATTAGTGATGTTGAGCGTTTTTTTCATATGCTTGTTGGCCATTTGCACGTCTTCTTTTGAAAAATGTCCATTCATGTCCTTTGCCCACTTTTTAATAGGGTAATTTGTTTTTTTATTGTAGTTGAGTTGTTTGCATTCTTTGTAAATTCTGGATATCAGTCCCCTGTTGGATTCATATTTTGCAAATATTTTCTTCCATTCTACAGGGAGTTTTTTCACTCTTGATTATTTCTTTTGCTGTGCAAAGCCTTTTTAGTTTAATTAAGCCCTATTTGTCTATTTTGTTTCTATTGCTTATATGTTTGAGGTCTTGGTCAAGAATTCTTTGCTAGACTAATGTCCAGGAAAATTTTCCCTGGGTTTTCTTCCAGTATTTTTACAATTTCAGGTCTTTCATCTGAAGTTTTTGCTCAAACTTTGATTTTTGTATATCGTGAGAGATAGGGGTTCAGCTTCCTTCTTCTGCATATGGAAATTCAATTTTCCCAGCACCATTTATTGAAAAGGGTGTCCTTTACTCAGTGCAACTATTTTTATACCAATACCATGCTGTTTTGTTTACTGTATTTTCATAGTATAATTTGAGGTCCAGTAATGTGTTGTCTCCAGCTTTGTTTTTTTTTAGCTAAGATTTATTTGGCTATTCAGGCTCTTTTTTAGTTTTGTATGAATTTTAGGATTTTTTTTTCTAATTTTTGAAAAATGACCTTGGCATTTTTGATAGGAGTTGAATTGAATGTGCAGCTTGCTTTGGGTAGTATGGTCATTTTTTTTTTTTTTTTTTTTTTTTTTTTTTTTTTTTTTTTTTGAGACGGAGTCTCGCTCTGTCGCCCAGGCTGGAGTGCAGTGGCGCGATCTCGGCTCACTGCAAGCTCCGCCTCCTGGGTTCACGCCATTCTCCTGCCTCAGCCTCCCGAGTAGCTGGGACTACAGGCGCCCGCCACCATGCCCGGCTAATTTTTTGTATTTTTAGTAGAGACGGGGTTTCACCGTGTTAGCCAGGATGATCTCGATCTCCTGACCTCGTGATCCACCCGCCTCGGCCTCCCAAAGTGCTGGGATTAGAGGCGTGAGCCACTGCGCCCGGCCAGTATGGTCATTTTAACAATATTAATTCTTTCAATCAATGAGCAGAGGATGTTTACTGATTTGCTTTTATTACCTACAATTTCTTCCTTCAGTGTTTTGTAGTTTTCCTTATAGAGATCTTTCATTTTCTTGACTAAATATATTATTCAGCAGAGTACTGGAAGTCGTAGCCAGAGCAATCAGGCAAGAGAAAAAAATAAATGGATTCCAAATTGGAAAAGAGGAAGTCAAATTATCTCTGTTCATTGATGATATGATCTTATAGCTGGAAAACCCTGAAGACTCCTCCAAAAAAATCTCTTAGATTTGATGAAGAAATTCAGTAAAGATTCAGAATAAAGAGTCAATGTATGGAAATAAGTGGCATTTCTATACACCAGTGACATTCAAGCTGAGAACCAAATGAAGAAGGCAATCCTATTTACAATAGCTGCAAAAAAAAAATTACCAAGGAATACATTTAACTAAAGAGGTAAAATATCTTCTTTTTCTTCTTCTTAAATTCAGATTTAGAGAGGATAAGAGGAAAAAACAAGGTCTTATCTCACTCTTAGGTCATAAGAACGTGGAAATCCTTTCTTAAATCCAAAGTTAAATTACCTTTCCTTCCCTTCTCTCTCTCTTTTCCTTCCTTCCTTCCTTCCTTCCTTCCTTCCTTCCTTCCTTCCTTCCTTCTTTCCTTCCTTCCTTCCTCTCTCTCTCTCTCTCTCTCTCTCTTTCTTTCTTTCTTTCTTTCTTTCTTTCTTTCTTTCTTTCTTTCTTTCTTTCTTTCTCTTTCTTCTTTCTTTCCACCGGGTCTTACTCTGTTGCCTAGGCTGCAGTGCAGTGGTATGATCACAGGTCACTGCAGTCTTAACCTCCCGGGCTTAAGCAATCTTCCTGCCTCAGCCTCCTGAGTAGCTGAGGCTACAGGGGAATTCCACCACACCTGTTAATTTTTCCAAACTGAAAAAAAAAATTTAGTTTTTGTAAAGATGGGATCTTGCTATGTCATTCAGGCTGGTCTGGAACTCCTGGGCTCAAACAATCCTCCCTCCTTGGCCTCCCAGATTGCTGGGATTACAGCTATAAGCCACCTTGCCCAGCAAGAGTACCTCTTCAAACAACTTTAAATACCACCATTTCAAAAAATTTCCATGAGTAAAAATTTGACAACTTCTCTTTAAATTTTTTTGAAGTCAGTTAGGTTATTTACAGTGTTGCATGAACTGGAGTGTTCTAGATCAATATTCCTCAGAACATGGTGTAAACTAGCAGCATCAACATCACATGGAGCTTGTCAGAAATGTGTAATCTCAGGCCAAACCCCTGCTGAAATGCAGTCTTTATTTTAACAAGATCCACAGCTTATTTATATTTAGGTTGAGAAATACTAGTATAGATAATGCATTAAGATAGAATCTCAATGTAGGAAGTACCTATCTCTGCTAATATGTATTAGCCATTTCTATGTCATATGGGTGGCAAATGTTTTCCTACTCTATAATCTGAGTGTTTTTTTTAATTCATGGTATCTTTGCCATACATTTAAAAACTGTTATGTACTCAAGAATGTTTATCCTGTTCCTTATGAATTCTGAGAGTCTTGGCTTCCTTAGAAGAAACTCACCCAACTCAAAAGCATACAAATATTTTTCTATTTTTTTAATATTTTCATTTTACAAAATCACACAATTTCTAAATGTAATCAACACTTTTTATAAGAAGCAAAACATAATACATTTTAAGAGATCTGAATGTGGAGTTAATTTATTATTCATTATAGGCTGCTTTATAACTAGGCAGCTTTTTTATATCTCATGTTCACTGGATTATTGGAGTATATTTTCCCAGATGCTTTCAGGGCCATTCCAGCCAAGAGTGTAAAGCTTTCTGAAAAATAACTGTCAGAATGAAGAAAAATAGTTAAAATTAGCAGATTGATAGACTAAATGTAGCCTGATAATAGCATGCTGGTCTCAGTCTTTTTTTTTTTTTTTTTTGAATTAGGTCTAAGGTAAATGTAACACTTTTACAGCCTTTCTAATATTAATTAAAATAATATTGCAGAACCATGATTTGTGGTCCCAGATGTGGATGTGTGATTCATTGCCATTTAGTCACTCTTGGACCCATTTGAGAAGAGTGTCATGTTGTCTGAGAGATTTGGATCCTGCGACCTGATTAATTGATGTACCATAAACATCTGCAACATACCTATCTTCAAAGACAATATATTGTAATACTTAAGTGCTCAGATCCTCGACTTTGACTGCCTGAGTTCACATCTCAGCTCCACCATTTAGCAAAGCTGTGTAACTGAGCCATTAGGTAAACCCTCAGATTGAGTTTCTTCATCTGCAAATGAGGATAATAAAAGTACCTACAACAATAAGTTTAGGAGGAATAAATCATTTCATATTTTTAAAGTGCTTAGTTCAGTATTTGACATGAATTAAGGGTGCTCTAAGAGCTATTATTTTATACTGCTAGATATTATTACTTAAAACATGTTGAGACAAAATATAGTTATTTAGTGTGAAGAAGGGTATATAGATATTTTCTGTATTAGAAATTAATATAGAACAGGTTTTTCTACCTCCTTGGCATAAATGCAGGTATAAATTTAAAATGAGTTATTTATTTAGATACCATTTGTGAGATTCTCTATCCCTGTTGCCAATACACTCACTGTTTCTTTTAGGTCTTTTCTTCCTCTGTTTCATTGTCCTTTCTTATGATAAACAGGGACATACAAGAACATAACCTCCAATTAAATCTCCTGAACTTTGTCTGTTATATGACAAATAGGTTTGGGTATTCAGAGCATATTCACTTATTATATTATACAGTCACCAATATAGCTTCAATAATAAAAACAAATTAGGATTTTACTCTTAAAGTGAACATTACTTTTTATAATGAGGAGACATAGTCTTCTTTTGACTTTAATGTTGCGTCTTGTTAACATCTCTGTTTCCTTTCCTTCTCCTCTATCATAGTAAAGTTTTACTGGAAAGAAGAAAAAAATAAAACAACAACAACAAAGAATCCCTACTCTTAAGGGAAGTGGAAGACAATGACTGTTAAGGATATCAAGCTGGTAGCAAGTTTTATGTCCAGATTCCTCCTGCTGCCATTGTATTGTTGTTGAAATAAATATTGGCTACTGAAGCCTTATGAAAGTACATAAGTAGCCACATAAATCTGGCTATGACTATGTAATCCATCTCTTTCTTTTTTTGTTGTTGAGATAGAGTCTCACTCTCTCACCCCAGCTGAAGTGCAATGAATGGCTCAATCTCAGCTCACTGCAACCTCAGCCTCCCGGATTCAAGCTATTCTTGTACCTCAGCCTCCTGAATAGCTAGCATTCCAGGTTTCTGCCACCACATCCAGCTAATTTTTGTATTTTTGGTAGCGGTGGTGTTTCACCATGTTGCCCAGGCTGGTCTTGAACTCCTGACCTCCAGTGATCTGCTCATCTCAGCCTCCCAGTAATCCATCTCTTTATAGAGAAAGAAATAGTCCTCCAGGAGCAGTACAAATATTCTGCCTTTAATATCTTCAGATTTTTGTAGAATATGTTAGTAACAAATTTGAAAACGGTTCTGTAACTATATTTAAAGTTTGAAATTGCACCCACTTTTGTTTCATTTCCCAGTAGTTGCTGTGCAGATAGTTCCATTATTTCTCAAGTTATAAGGTAATTTTACTGAAAAAATTTCTAAACACTTCATTGACACAAGCTAAAAACTGCACTTTGCTTACAACCAACTGAAGCAACATTTTTATCATCAAAACCCATTATTTCTTTATTTCCTAAAACCTTGAAAGAAATCAGAATATATATTTTCTCTTTGAATATAAAACTTTTTTCCTTTAGGTATACATATAATGTTTGTGTCTGACTTTTCCAGCAGAACATTCCAATTGCAGTACCCAAACCAAGAGGAGAGATAGATTATGTAATTTCTTATCTCTATTGCACGAGCACTACATACCCGAGCCGAAGCGTAAAATAACAAGTAGAAAATATTATATATGTGGCGCATTTAGTAAATAGAAACTTCATCTTCTGGAACCATTTATGTTTTTATGGAAATAAAATTGAAAAAGAAGACTAGATTTTTCACAATGTTACTAATATGGAAATATCACGTTGGTAAAGCTGGAGAGAAAAATGTTATTGTTTTCAATATCTCAAATTTGCTAGCTGTCTGTTATGTGCTTTTACACCACCAGTAAAAAAGACTTGGCAAAAGCCATTTTTAAAAATAACCTGTTTAGATTTAGATAGTTTTACACTGTGAACCCTGGAGATTCTTCTGGTACAGATAGCTTCCCTAGGAACAATGGTTTTATAGAACCTCTCACACTTTCCACTTTTTTTCTTTGTCCAGGTTATTTTTTTTTAACTCTTTCCTTTTTTTTTTTCTGATTAGCTTATAGCTCTGTAATTCCAGCTGTTTCATTCTGTAACTCTAAAACCCTATCGCTGGGGAGTTCTGTGTAATTGCCTATAATATGTACCACATTATCCATTTCAGGAACTGTGCTGAAAGACAGCAGCAATAAGGGGGTTTCTAAAGGCAGTCTGGCTTACGCTAATGGACCTAACAGGAAGGAAATGCAATTTGAAAGAAGCTGATGCATATGTTCTATTGCTGAATATAATGTTTGATTTAATTATTAACTGTCAGTGATGGAGAGGCAGATCCTGTTCAGCTCTACTTAGAGTGCAATGCTTTGCATTCAAAGAAAATAAATGACAAAAGTTTTGTCTTTCAATCTATAACTTAACAATAGGAAATGATATTTCTTTCTACCAAGAAATCATAGTTTTCTGAATTACCTTTATTTTAGACATAAATTGGGCAATGCTTTATTTTTTTAACCCCTGTTTTAAAAATTTCTGGCTATTATTTTCTTTGCTTTTGGATTTCTTTTCTTTTTTGCTAGTAGCAAACATGAAAACTTCCTTTGACAAGTAGTTTTGAGTTAAAGTCAGTCTTGGATTGAGTAACTTGCTAAATCCCCTTCCTGTTGAGGGTTCTCTCATGTGTTGACTGGCAGTAGACATTTCAGTGAGGAGGGCTGAAATGCGTAGCCGTCTTTGTCTTCTTTTTCTCAGAATGAGTGATTTGGCACTGAGCTTCTGTCCATTTCTTTTAATTGGCATTTTGTGACTTCCAGTAAGGCTCTCCCCTACTTTAAAAACCCATAATAGTATGTGAAAGACAGAGGGCAAGATGTAAAGAACAGATTCACTAGAAAGCAAATATGTTCATGCCTCTTCTTAGTTACTTTATTCCTACATTGATAGAAAATGACTTAATATATACAAAGAAATGGGTATCAGCCCACTGAATTTGCAAGGGAGCTGAATGAACAAAATGCTCTGCTGGGTCAGTCAGCTGGAAAAGAGTGGTTTAGTACTATGTGTAAACAGAATAATGAAGCTATGTAATTTTAATTGTGCATTTTATATCTATCTGGTGAGATTATTATCTTTGACACTAGCCTAGGCAGATACATAACTGGGGCTGAAATTAAACAATAATGATGATATTTGGAGTTCATCCAAAATGCTCTCTATTGTTTACGTGAGTGGCTTCAACATCGTTATTTGATCCATAATTTCTCATTTTTTATTACACATATGTTCTTCATATAATAGCACACAACATCAACTCAGTGGGAGGCATTTTTCTTTATGATTTCAAAAGGAATTGTTTATTTTTGTCATGATGATAATAGAAAGCAATGAAGCTTCCTGGAAATACAATACCACAATTCAAATATCTAATTGATTTTAGACAGATTAAAGAAAAATATAGGGTCAATCTGTGTTTTTGGTCTCTCAAACAGCATAAACGTCTTATTTCAGACTTTCCTTTCTTATTTTTGGCTAAGGGATTCACAACTTTAGTTATGAAGGACTGGAATCTGGCTCATGTAGAATTATTATTAAACTGATAGAGGTTAATTCTAATGTTCTCAATTCTAAGGACTTTAGAAGCATATAATTTATCCATGGAAGTGCCTAGTGAAAGCAGTACTTGATGAACGTTAAAAAGTTCAAAAGCTCAGTTCCTAGAAGCATATCAATCACAAATAATGAATGATGCTACTCAAATTCTATCATTTAAATCAAGCCACAAGATAGCCATTCTTTCATTTTTCCCCAGACTGTCTAGTTAGATAAGTTTGATACATTCTCAAAGATGATTTTAATAGGATTTTAAGTCTTCTTATCATTGCCCTTTGCTGTATTTTAAATAATTTCTCATTTATTTTAGTTTAAAATAATTACACGTGTAAGCATTTTTACATTGCTATTAGAAATGTGTTATTTTATGTTTCTAGGTATCAGCTTAAACTTATTTTTTAAATGATAAAAGTTTTAAATATTTTTAAATGTTCAAAGAAAGCAGACATTTGTACCATGACTGCTTGTCCTTTTCAGCATTTGTAAATCTTATGTATGGTACGTGTCTAATCCTATTGCCAGTGTGGGATAATTGCTTATAGGTTTGAACAATTACCCCTCCAAAGTGCACATACAAGTTCTGAGTAACCCCCATGGAAGACATAATACTTCAAGCCCACTTAAAATGCGGCTTTTTAAAAATGCCCGCGAGAGTCTACCAAATGGGACTGAAGTCATTTCAGGGGCTACATTTATATACCTTTGGACTGATGGGAAGGTATTGACCCAAACACTGAAAGATCTGTTTATAAATACAGTGCAAATATTCGACTGTGCAGGTGTATCTTTATTTCTAATATGATTCCTCCAGGCAGCAAAACAGGTGTTCTGGCTGCATGCTAATCAGGAAAAAGAATGTCTGAAATATGCATCTGCACACTGACATCTGGACAGAGATTGTCCAAACACATTCTCAAGTGCAAAGTCTTAGAAAACGGGCCTCTTTTGCTTTACTTAGTACCGAGAGGCATATTTTGCATGTGGAAAAGCCCACATTCGCCTGCCATTAGGGACTGCTACTTATGTGTGGCAGATGAGGCAGCCAGAATGCAGACACCGACTAACAAGCTGGCTGAGTTTAAAAAACTCAGGAAAAGTTTCTAGGTGTTCTGGAAGAGTAAAGTGTTCCCTGACAACAGGATTGAATCTCCAGGAAGGTAGAGGTCAGCGGTTATTGGAAGGAAAGCAGAGAGATGGCTGATGTTTATTCAGAAGCTTCCTATTTGGTTCCTTCTTCATTTCATTCTGTTCAATTCTTTTTGTTTTAATTCTTCCCTTTTCTTCCTCAGGGGCACCTCTGCTCTTTTCCTTCTTCTTAAGAACTGAATTTTAGTTGATGGGATTTTTAGAATACAAAATATGTTGAGTTAGATTAATTAGAATCCTTCACAGAAAGTTTCCTGCCTTCGGTTATCCTCTTGACAAAGATAAATGTAAATTCTTACAGGACTAATAAACTCAAGTCACATTTTCTAGGTACATTCCTATAGGTGCTAGACAACTGAAGTAGCATAATAAAGAGAGAAACAACTGAAAAAAAAGGAACAAATGGAAGATATGTTGTAAAATGTATTCACAGCTCCTGAAATGTGTTCAGTTGTGAATTTTTATTTGGTCCATCTGTCCTACCATATATTAACACCATAATTTGTCTCAAAGATATACATCTCTATTTTAAAATATTTAAAATTGAAGTGAATTACCTTAGATTTGTATGTTTGGGGTGGGTATTTTGTGCCTACTTCAGTGTCAACCTAAAAATTATCCAGAGAAAGAGATAAATGCACCCTTTAGTTCATAAAAATACACTACAAATTTTGATTATATATTAATTCTCCAACTTTTATTCATCAACGAACAAGGAAGCTCTGTGGGAAACAGCCACAATCACAGCAGCCTGTCCTTTTCCAGAGCCCACAACTGTTCACCTTCTTCCCAAAGTCAGCTCCAATTGGGCTTCTGTTAGGTTTGTATTCCATAATTTCAGTGACTGGCAAAAAGATTCAGTAGACCGCATAATCTACATTTTAACAACATTTGTAAGATTTATCCAAATCTATTACTTGTTTTTTGTTAAATTCCAAGGACTGCGTGCTCCAGATAATGTTGGTGTTTTCTGAATAATAAGGTCCCACTTTTAAATTATAAGAGAATGTGAGATCTTGAAGAACATCTCTGAAGATTCTATAGCTTTTTAAAAGTCCACTTTGACAGTAACAGTTATAATAAGTTTTGGAAGATATAATGATGCAAGATTTGATATAAGGTACAAAGATGCTGCTCCTCACTACTTCTCCCAAGACATCCATGCCTGGATGGCTTTCCTGCACCCGTGTCCCTTCACATCTACTCCTACTCAAGGCCCCATCCACATGACACCAATTCTGTAATTCTTCTCATCATAACTCTAACTAGAGACTGACTCAATTCATCCTCTGAAAACGTATGATATGTAATCCATATTATGAGAGAAAGAGAGAGAACAAGATTCTCTTAAGAATCTTAAGAATCTCTTAAGATTGCTTAATTACTCTATGACATCTAAGACAGACACTTTATATGTAAAGATTTAAAAAATAAAATAGACAGTTTTTATGTAAAGATTTAAAAAATAAAATAGAACCTGGTATACAATAAGTTGAAATTACTATTAAGGTTTTTGAACTGCTTAAAATCTTCCTCTTATAACAAGGTGGAGGAGAATAAAAAATAACGAAAATGTTTATTTTACTCATTTCATCCTGAAAATGTCCTATTTTTGTTATTTGATTAAAATTTTTAAAGAGGTTTGAAATGAATTGGAGGTGCAGATGAATTCTTCCCACAGAGGGTTTTGTGTGACATTTTTTTCTTAACTGTCCTTTCTGTACAACTTCCAGATTGAATTAAAGCTAACCAAATATCATGGATATGACTTATATAAACATCTTTACATATGTTTGTGGCAAGGGAGCCCTTTCTTATGTCATTACCTCATAGGAGAATAGTAACCTGTATTATTTGGCAGCAGATGTGATTGGCATATATTAAAGCAAGTTATCTACAAGTAGAAAAATATCGAATGGGCTTATTTTGCTTGTGAATAAAGGTAAAGACACAACTGACATAACTGGTGCTCAATTTTAACACAATATGTTTTTTAGCTTTTGTAGATGGAACTGAAGTTACTTTGGTAAAGCAATATTAAGCTCATTTGGGATTTGTTATAAGGTTCCTGAAATACATTTTGTTAAATGAACAAATTCTGAAAAAGAAAACATCACACGTATACATGCCTACTTATTTTAGCCATGTCTATTCACATAAATTAATTTGGGTAGAGAGAAGTTGAAATAAAATCATCATTTGCTTTAAAATAGCCAATTAGTTTTTGGCTGAATAACTTAACTCTCTTCCCCACCACGATGCCAAACTGCTTTGCCTACTTTCCATCAGCCAATTTAAGTTTTTTAAAAAAGTGTAAAGTGTCAGAAAAAGAGAAAAACAATAAACACTTCAGAAATTCTGTGAGTCTACTTGGTATAAGAAAATTTTTGTTGTTTGGATCTTCAAAGAGGGAAAAAAGAATAAATTAAGAGTCTCAGAGAAAAAAGAAAATATCTCTGAGTAGTCCTTTTTACTTCTTGCTGAGAGCAGAACTTATCGAGCAGGTGACCTTTATGAGATTATTGTTTATGATCACCCGGCGTGTGCCAAGAGTAGCAGGAAAGAGTATTCCAATTTATTTCAAAGGTTACATATCAAAATTGAATATGCAGTACAACTACATTATCATATGGTAAACTTTTACATAAGAAGTTGGAGCTGAACCACTACCATTGTTTCCCTTCAACCCAGTGTGTTTTGATTTCTGTTCTGCAAAACATGTCCCTTCTGATTCCTAAAATGGAATATAGCGCAGTGATGCAAATAAAGGGAAAAAAAATGTTGTTGTTTGCTGATCCTGTTGTTTCTCCAACTGAGAAACTTGATTCAAGTTTAGGAGATCTATGGAATTATTTTCTCAATGTATTCTATGCAAAAGTAATGAAATTTATTCAATGTTCACATTTTTTAAAAACCAAGTAATCACCGTCATCTAGCAATGTACTACAGAAGTTGAAATAACAATACCAAAGAGTCACATGGGCAGCAGCAAGAAAAAATTCTGCTTCTATCAGAGAAGGGAAATTGACCAACAGGGACATATTTTTCCCCTACCCATAAAAGGCTTTTAGGGAGAGGATACTGTGCATTTTGCTTTCTTCAATTTTCCTGCGCATGCAACTTAACGTTTTAGTTCAATAAGTCTGCTCATCTTCAACTTTATCGCTTTGCACAGAGGGGAACATAAATGGTGAGAATTTCCTATCCTCTTCTTTCCTTCTCAGTTTTCAAACTCAATTGTCAGAGAAACTCCAAGTGCAGAGTTGACCACACCTAACCTCGTTTCTTTCTTAAAATGTGCTAATTGAAAAAAGAGTATTCTTGCCTCACAGGGTGGACAAGCAATTCTTTAAATTAACAGATCAATCTGCAAACATTTGCTTAATGTCTGTTAGACCTTTAACATACTTTGGTGTCAGAGTTCAAAACTGAGCCAATCACTTTATCCTAGGGGCAAGAAAAATAAGGGGAGCAACCATCTTCTCAGTTTCCTTTCATCTCCTGCTCCTGAATTCTCCCCAGGAATGGCAGACATGGTAGAACAGCATGGCATATGGCTCCTCAGAAAGAATTGCTATATAAGAGTCCTAGAACAGAAAACATTTTCCCCCTGAAAATGGGAATTTTAAATCAGGACTCTCTATGCTTAAACCACAAATACATTTCAAACTGCTGGCACAGAAGAGTCCAACACACCATCTTCCGGCATCAGAGCCCCTTTAAATAAGAGAATCTGAATAGCTCCTGCAGCTTTTGAAATGCCCTCTGATCTCCACCGTCTCTAATGCCTGCTTTCACGTGTACTTCCGTGGGTTCCCGCGGTAACTGACAACGCGGCTCCCTGCAACTTCAAAGCCAAACTTTTCTCTTTGTCTGGTGAAAGAGAATTTAAAGAATGACAACAATGAAGCAGGTATAATGCTGGAAACTGGATACAAACCAGGTAAACAAATCTGAAAGACTTCATGCAGATATAGAAAGTTGCAACAGCTCAGGAGAAAGCCAGCACACACACTCAGGCTATGTGGTTCCTCCTACGTGCAATTAGCAAGTTTCACAGGCCTGTCATTCAACTTGCTAACTGACGCTGATCTTCTAAGAGATACCTTAATGGAATGTTTTCTCATTCTATAGCTGAAAAGCAAGAATGAGTGATTTTACTCTTCCCAGACAACAGTTAATATGCTGTATCATCACAAAATCCATCAATTTATTTTTTCTTCATTCATTCATTCATTCACATACTCATGCTTGTCAAGTAACTCATTTAGGCCATGCACAATGCTAAAGACTTTCATACATTTAATCTCATTTAAACATTTTATTCCCATTTACTGTCAAGAAATTGAGGCTCAAAGAACTTAATTTACTTTTTCTAAGTCACAACTAATAAATGAGAACAAATTGTGAACCAAGGACTTTGAACCACCAAGCCCAATACAAATGCTCCAAGTGAAAATAAATACAGTGACAGGTTGCTATGGAAGCAGAATAGTGGGGTAGGTTAAAGAGGAAGGGGGAAAATGCAGGGAGGTCAGAGAAGAATTTGTAGAGTGTCATGTGAAATAAGATTTGAAGGATGGATAGAGTTATATCAATGGTTTCCTATTTATCCAAAATGGGAAGGCAATTTACATTGGTCAGTAGGGGGGGCATAGAAATAGAAGAATGTAGAATAGATTGAGTTCTGAGAACAATGAAAAATATGATGTGTTCAGAGTCAGGACAACGTAGCAAGATGAAGGGCTGCATGTGTGAGGTGGGTTCAGATAATGAAGGAGCCTGAAAACCACACAAAGAGCTTGACGTATACAATGTCAGCACAGAGCATTATGTAATGTTTCTGAGCATAGGCAGTTGAAGTTAGATGGTGCTTAAGATGATTTCCTAGCACCAGTTTAAAGCTGGAGAAAGGAAGATATTGGGGGTAGAAATTCCTGAGCTTAGAATGCTGTATAAAGATTTCAGGCTGCAGGTAAAGAAATCCGGACCTTGAGTGAGGGGTGGGAAGAAAAGGAGGTGCACAAAAGAGATTTGCCACAGGAGTGTTGTCCTTCTCATCTGAAAATAATCTTGTCTGTCATAATGATCAAGGCCAGTCTAGCTAGGAAAGATAGCCAAAGTGTAGGGATATGTAGCAAATGGGTTAGAACAACTCCTTGGCCGGTTTCAACACCTGTAAAATAGAACCAAGGATGCCTTCCTCCCCACACAGCACACTTTGAGGAACTGCTGTTGTTTTTCGCGGTGCCTCTGTGTATTGTAGCCAGCTCCTTCTTGACACACACATCAATAACTCTGTTCCCCAGCAGTGCTCAGAGAGCTCCTCTGGTGCTTTTTTTCTTCTGCATCCCCAACCTCACTTGCCCTCATCTCACTAGTCCCCAGATTCCTAGACTTATCTCCTAACTCACTGTTCTCCCTGCAGCTTCTTTCAGCACACTCAGACACGGGAGAGCAGTAGTATGTGTCCTTGGTTGGCTCTAATAGTACAACCTCAGCCCAAGCAAAGAAGTAAATTAGAACTGACACCATCCACTTAGAGTTTTAGATATTTATTTCTGTACTCTGTCAGAGCATTTACTGATTAGGATCAAATAAAATATATTCTTTTTTGTCTTATCTACAGGCTTTCTTCAAAAGGTCTTTTAAATCCTTGGGAACAACCATTCATTAATCTTCTCACATCTCCGTGGTAAAGGCGAGGCATGGTAACTATTAGCAACCCCATTTTACAGAGAAGGACCCTAAAGCAGGAAGAGGTTCAGTGACTTGCCGAGAGCCAGTCTGTGAATCAGTCCCCGGGGAAATCAATACCAGCATTTCTGTGGCCCTCAAGAAGTTTCCTTGCTTTTCATGGGACCACAGAGGGGGGATTTAATTTAAAACTGAGACTTAAACTCTAGTGTCCTCTCATGTACTTAATTTCCTATTCTTGAGGTCAATGATTTTCAAACTGTTGCCCGAGGAAGTTCAAGTGTTCACAATGGTGCTTCAGGGTTTGGAGCAAGTAACAAAATATTTTTCACTGAACAGTGAATATTTAAACTATCAAGGTACCCATTCTTTACTTTTACCTCCTTTATATATTGAAATTCTGAATAAGATTTTTTTTTTTTTTTTTTTTTTTACAATTTGAAAACCACTGCATCTGATCATGCTATTGTCCAAAATGGGCTAGGGTACAATAGTTATACATCAGCTCTTCAGTAATGTCACATACACAAGAATCAGAAGAACTAAAAGGTCTGAAGCTAATTGTATAACAAAGAATAATTTCTCATCAAGAGAAGTGGAGCCCATTATACTCTTGAAATAATTTGAGATTGAAGCTTTTTTTTTAACTATCTAGCCTCATCTTGCATTGACTGAAAAAGGAGTTTTAATTCATAGTATGTATTAATATTTTGTCTAAGAGGTAGATACTTTTGATTTCATATTATATTCTATCACAAAAATAACACTATATTCAACTAACAGTCTCAGCTTGGATTAGACTGAAGGCCTTCAAATCCTCTCTTAACATCTAAAGATTGCAGGAATGCTTTGGTGGGTATTTACTAGAGGTTTTGGTCAGTTCTCAGGTTCTGAGACCCCTTTCAAATAAGTAGCTTTGCTATCAGCTCATGGCAGTAGCAAGCATGCTCAGAAAATCTCCTAGACATATAGACAAAGTCTACATTTTCTGTTCTGCATAGAAATCACCCTGTCAAGCATTCTTCAAAATGTGCCTTCTCTTTCTGGTGTGACCCAGTTAAACTAGCTAATGCATTCCCACACAGCCTTCAAGCCCCAGCTCAAGTGTCTCCTGGCACCAAAGCCTTCTGCATTGTCTATCTTTTGTTTGCTGCACCATATTTGACTCTGCATTCTTCCCTACTCTGCTCTGTGGCCTAGGAAGCTGACCCATATTGACTTCATCGATGGGATCCCTTTTCCTTTGCCTTCTGCCTGGCTTTGGCCAGTGAGAACACTGGCAGAAAATCAGAAGACAAGGGGAGAGTGAGGCAGGGTTTTATCTCTTTAGCGGCATCCCTGGGGTTGCCATCCATCGTTTCTGTACTGAAGATCATAGCTCCTGTTAAACAGTTTTCTCCATCCAGCTCTTTCTGTTCCAGGATCCAGGAATTACTGTCTCCCTTGCTCTTCCCCTTCACTCCAAGAAGCCTGGAATATAATTTCCAATGTATTGCACAATCTTGTTTCCCTACACTTGCCCACACCTTTGTAAATGGTCACTGTAAAAGCCTTTCCTCTGTTGCCTAATTTGAGGGTGCCATGTGTTTTTTGTCAGGACTCTAATTGGGACACTTTCCCGTACCTCCATTTCTGAATCAGAGTGAATCTCTGGTTCCACTGTACTTCCACAACTTGCGTATGAGTGACACTTATATCATGTTACAATGATCTGTTTATAAGTCTATTTCCCTTCCCAGAGTTTGAGGATATTCTTGAATCCTTGCAATGTTTGGCACATTGTAGACTTGAAGTTAAAGTCTGCATAGACATTTTCAGCCACTGCCTACTTTATTGGTCTACAGACATGCTAGCAAGGCTTTGAAAGGGCAGAACTTCCTAATGTTACTACATCCACATGCATACATCATTTCCATTCTCAGGCTTAGAGGAAATAACATGAAGATGTGATGTCTGTATCCCCTATTCCTGACTGTGAGTTCTTCTAGGATACATTTCCCCCCAGTGTTTATCAAGTGCCTGACATTAAGTAAGGCATACATAAATGTTTGTTGAATAAATGAATGGATCTCTTTTTTTGTGTAAAACCCAAATAATTAAGAAAGAAACAAAATAAATATGGTATGTTGTTTTATTTTCTTAGTTTTAGCAATTCATATTTTTCTTTATACCTTAATTCTGTGAATGGGAGTAAATGGGCACTGTTGCTTCCCAAATACTCGTAAGGATAAAATAAATACAGCAAAGATAGTCAAAATAGAGATGAATTTTCTATGTAAGATTTGCATATTTTTATAAAGTCAGTAAACTTTTGATTAGTAATGAGACTCACCCCTACATTTTTTCATAGTTTCTTGGAAACTGGAGGGAATCTTAGAAAGCATCTCATCCAATCTTTCATATGTTAAAAAAATATTTATCATACATCTACTGTGTGCCAGGCACATTTTAAGACATGGGAAATATGCTGCTGAACAACATGCCTTTGTGAAGTTTACTGTTAATAAAAAAGGAAGAAAATAAAGAAGATAAATAAGTAAAATGTGTCGTGGGTTAGTTGGAGATAAGTATTAAGGCAAGAACTAGGAAATGGCAAGAGATTACTTCTTTTGGATGAGGAATTCCACCACCATACTCATAACAGAATGATAGCTGGTTCTATCATCCTAATGACGATATTAAAACATTTCCAGTGATGGGGATACTCTACCTCAGAAGGTAGCTACTTACTTGGATAAATATCTCTGGTTTCTAGAAGATTTTTTCTTACTTTTCAACAGTCTTAGTTGTCCACGTGCAGGTAAGAAAATGTCGACTTAACGGCAGTCCTTTGGATTTGAAAAAAAACTACTTGAGTTTCACTACTCATGGTTTTAAGGGTATCTCGAAAATTTATTTCTGACTTTGTTTCTTAAACATAGTTTCATCCTGAATATGTAAAATACTATGGAAATAGCAATAATATTCTGTATTTGTTACTGCTTTGCCCTTTAAAAAACATTTTCACATATTTTCTAATGCCTCTTAATCTTCAGAGTAACTTCCAAAATAATAACATCTTTATAAATGAAGAGACCAAACCTGAGATGTAAAGTTAGTGCTTTTGGCACTTTGAATTATATACTGAAGAGATGTAAAAAAATCTGCATAAATACCAATGTGTTTGCTCTGAAAAGTCAGCCTGTTACAGGTCTAGTAAGGAACAGGTAGCTATAATCTATTTTTCTAATGATTTGATCCTTATAATCAACATTTGACCTTGTCTTTCTAGAATGCTAGTTTAATAAGAGCAATTTATAGTGCTATGCAGTTTTGGCTGATCATTGAGAATAAACTTCCTAATCTTTTTCATCCTGTTCAAACTAACATTCCTATTGCCAAGAAATTATAAATTTGCGTATGAAAGAAAAAGAAATAGCTTTAGATTCTAAAGTGTTTTCGTTTTTAAAAATGTTTGTCATCCATAGGTTTTGGGGACATATAAATCTCTAGATGCTCATTTTCCAGTATTTAAGTAGGATTGCTTACTCATTCAGGCACTTCTCCTGCTTCAAAATCCTCAGCATAAAATATTCCTCCTTCGTGGAAAATCTGATTTCTCTAACTGCAAAGGTCATGGAATAATGTCAATTTGAAGAAAAAGACAGGAGAACTCATTTAATGTTCCTAAGGTATAATTATGCCCTAGAAAAGTCATTTTCTCTAAACATACAGCATTCTTTCTTAACCAAAGGCAAGGCCGTGGAAGCCAGTACTATGAAATGCCTCATTTCATAGAAAAGGTACCTAAAAACAAGAATTTATAATACAGCAACTATGTCTAAACTCCTCCTATGTCCTGATCTCTGAGTTCAGCAGCCCAGAAATTCTCTTGTCTGTAGTAAGTTATAATTTTTAAGTCTCAAGGGAAACTAATCAGAAAATCATAGGTACCTGGAAACAGATCCACTAGGGTTTCCTAACTATTCTCGTAATTTTAACTACCCTACATTTGCCATAACCTATGTTTTCTCTATAGGGAGATAGTGTCAGTTATAATCAGAAAAGTAAATAATCATAGATTGCAGGTAGTGTCATAAGGATAAAATACTGAAGGATGGATGGAAAAATGTTAGTAGAAGGTGGAGGCTGGAGGCAGGGAGATGGATTGCTGGAGACAGGAGAAAAAATAAAAAGGACAGCAGATAACAATTAGCTTTTCTCCCTCGTGCAAGGTTGGTGATGAACTGTGGATTGAGAATAGTGATGAGTTATTTATGCTGCTGGTGCACTCATCACCTGGTGGTGTTCATGCAGATTTCTCATAGAGGAAAGAACAAATAGAGCACCACTATAAGAGCTTCAGAAATTGAGAGAGTTTTATTGAAAATACTCATCACATCTCCAGGCCTTCTAAACTGGGCTAGTGCACACATTTAAAATCTAAAATCTGACACCAAAGATGGGGGGTGGGGAGTACTTCCAGTTCTATAAACAACTACTGAAATCATATTGCCTTTTGCTAAACTTGTTAAAGTAATTCAATGGTAAGAGATCCATATTTCATATTTCAGGCATGTTCAGGCATGCTGGAAAAGGGGCAAATGCCAAGCCTTGTATATCTCAGATCTCAGGAGGGACACTGAGCTATTATCGGGTCTATATACATATATGTGTATCTGTGCATTTGAGTGAGCTTCTCAGACTTAGAAACATACACTTACATATCTGCTAAAACATGCATTGATTGCCCATCACATACATGGTCACTCACCTTACAAACAGCTCTCAGATAGCAATGCATAATAATGGCTACTACAACATCCTCTAGTTTGGAGAACCTATCCTTCATTTTCGCCTTCACATATATTAAATCTACCCATAAGACAAAGATACAGAAGTGGCTTCTAACTGCTATGATAAAGAGTAGCATGGCCTTAACTTTCTTTCTTAATTTTTTTTTTTTTTTTTTTTTTTTTGAGACGGAGTCTCCCTCTGTCGCCAGGCTGGAGTGCTGTGACTCTATCTCAGCTCACTGCAAGCTCTGCCTGCCGGGTTCAAGTGATTCTCCTGCCTCAGCCTCTGGAGTAGCTGGGTTTACAGGCACGTGCCACCATGCCCAGCTAATGTTTGTATTTTTAGTAGAGACAGGGTTTCACCATGTTGGCCAGGATGGTCTGGATCTCCTGACCTCATGATCTGACCGTCTCAACCTCCCAAAGTGCTGAGATTACAGGCGTGAGCCACTGTGCCCAGGCTTAACTTTCAAATTTAGGATTAAGAAGGCATTGTTTTCTGTAGACTCTCTTGTAGGACTGTAGAATACAGTTTTTGTAATTTATAGATCAGCTACATTTTGAATTCAATAAGCTTTGATAGTTAGGTTGAAACACTAGCTAGCATTAAATATTTTATTCCTAGAGGAAAATGCATTCTAAGTGTTCAAGTAAAATTTCCAAACATGGTATTTATCAGGCCTTAATTGCAGGGATATGGAAATTGGAGTCATGTTTGCTCTGTCTGTAAAGCACTGGGAGAGGAGATGGTCTAATAGCCTTGGAAAGTGCTTTGGAATTTAAACAGGCTTTTCCACTTAGGAGCAAAGGGTACCTTGAACATGTTACCTGAACTCTTTGAGCCCCAGTTTCCTCCACTAGGAAAAATACATGTTCATAAAACTTCTTTCCAAGAGTTTTGTGAGAATTAAATGAGAGAATATATAGAAAGTGCTTAGCACCCAAAGTTTACTCAAAAGATGGTAATTCTTTTACCATTTCATTTCTTTTACTCAATAAAATATTATTTCTTTTTCATTCTCAGTTTTTCCTGTAACACCATTTCCACATTCTCTTCTCCCCATCTTGATGGCACTTTCTGTTTTCTTTTACTCCTCTCTTTATGCCTTTGCTTTCTCTCTGGACCTGAAGCAATGTCATCTCATGGGCCACTATTGAATAGATAGAATTTTTTTCTAACACCCACCTCCCTTGAAAGTTCTCTCTCTCTCTCAATCAATTTAGGAAGCTTCCATAGGTAGTATTTCCTGCATACCTACTATATATCAAAAACTTGATGTAAATATCACAGATATTATGATCTCACTTAATCTTCATAACAACCTATGCAAAATTATGTACCGGGAAATTTAAGACTCAATTGGATTATATGGTATGCCCAGAACGAGAGAACTGGCATATAAAATTTCTTCTATCTGCAACATTTTAGCTTTCAGTTAAAGTTCAAGTTTCCTTTTGGTAAATAAGCACACACACATGCACACACACACACACACACACACAGAGAAAGAGAGATAAGGAGGAGGAGAAGGAAGAAGAAGAAGAAGGCAGAAGAAAGCAGAGACTGTGAGATATGAAAAAAGAGAAACTAAGTATATGCAAAGTTCATCTGATCTGAATTCCCACCTTCCGCCCATGGAGAGAGTATTCAGGTGTTTAAACGTGATGTCCATGTTTTTAAAAACAAATTTGAGGATGCGAATCCCTTTTCTACTCTTTTCTGTACCTTGCCATAAATATAATGGCATGATCTGAGAGTTCTGTTTGTGAGTTGCATTGACAAAACATCGTCTAGCGAAAACTCAGCAATAAAAGTGTGTGGCATATTCTGCTGGGGTGTAGATATTTCTGTGTGCAGTGGGCTTCTCACTGAAGTATAAGGCATCTCCACTTCTCTAGCATTAGCATGTCTGGCTTAAAAAATAAAAAAATAAGGTGACATGTCTGTCACTTCCCTCTGAGATATGCCACATGCCATAAAACATTTCAATTACCCCTTGTGCTTAGAGTAATTTTCTTTTAGGCTTGGCTGCTCCTCAAGATTTTTCAGGTAAACAGCATGAGATTAGTGTATGTAATCTATAGAAGGGAGCATGGATGTTTTTACTTCACTGTTCTTTTTAAATTGAAATAACAGCAAACAAGCTTAATTTAACAGTGATTTTTGAGCATTAATAGAAGAATGAGAAAGAAAGAAATCCTACAAAGGAATACTATTATTGGGGAAAATCTCAATAATCTACATGATATTTCCAAGTGGTAGATTTTATCTCAAAATGTCTATGTCTAGAAATCTGTAGTATACAGTTCCAAGTAGTCAAAGTTTCCTTATATGGCTCCATGTGTACAGGCACATCATGATTGTGTCTGTTTTTCTGTGAGTTTTCCAGGCTAAAGTTTCCCAGCTTGGCAACAATGCGGCACAGGGTCTGTTAGCTTAAGGCAATTGATTCTTCCCCTGATTTTGGCACTGCACTAGAACGGCTCTCAATCCAAAATCAAGGAGAGAAGAAAGAGAGAACTGAAAAGACAAGAAGGGAGGGAGGACGCCAGGAAGGGGAGAGAGAAAGAAAAAAAAAAAGATTACTGACAAAACACTACTTGATAACCAACGTTGTCAGTACAATCATTGTCACTCGATTTAAGATGGCACAATTTAAAATTCATAATGAAATCTATTTTAACTGTGAAATATATAGATTTCGAAAAGATTTTTCTTTTGCAAAAGTATGAATGCTGTGAAATACATGCTTCTTTTTTTACACTGCATTTTAACCTCTTAGGATAACTTTACCATAAATGATGTGAAGTTGTAGCTATCAGCCATATCCAATTAAAAATGCTAAGCCAGTTTCATCTAGAAAGAGAGACGCTGACAATATCTAAATATGTATATATATGATAAATTAGTTATTGTCAAAGCGATCACCACTCATTATTGTGCTTATACAACAGTGTCATCTAGTGGACACTGGTCAGGCAAGTTGTAACTAAGATTCCTGAAGAAGCTTATTTAAAATGAGCTATCCTTAAATGAAAATATGCTTTATCTTTTTCAATTCTCTGAAACTAAAGCAATTTAAATAATTATTTCTAGTCCAGGCCATCATTTCAATTCATATTTTACCAGAATAGTAAAGGAACTGAGAACTTGTGTCTGCAGAAAAAAATAATTTTAAGATCACATTTCTTAAGAAGGCAAAGAAGAACAAAAGAAAATAACAAAATTACTATAAAAGGTAGATGTCAGTATATGTATGGCATTAGGAAGAGAAAGTTGGAGCTGGAAGATTATTGAGCAGAGTTCCAGTCTTTAAATCTAAATGACTAGTGGCTACATCAACAATGACAAAACAAAGGAAGTATATGGGAGTTCTGTTGTCTTACCTCCACAGCTTTGCCATTTTTCTAGTACCTTTTTTGTATATTTGTGTAGAAGAGATATCTCCTTTGAAACACATTTTTTAAAAAAGCGTCATTTCTTATAAAAATATTAAATGTCATTCATTTTGAGTATTAAATTTCTGTGTCATCAAAGCCAGTTAGCTTTAATTTTTCCCCAACAAATCAAATGCTGGAGATATATAATGGGCACTGCAATATATTTAATAATGTTGCTGATTCCCTGCATTTTTTATTGAAAAAATATGGAAATATTGCATTCACTGGAAAGACGAAAAATAAAGCTTTTTAGCATTTCATCAAAATAAATATGGACACTCATTTTTAAAACCCCAGTATAATATTGTGTGAATTTTCTTACATCAACTAAGCAGTGATTAACACCTACAGGCCCATGCCCTTGCTTTGCATTTTGAAACTACTCAAAGGTAAAGTGTTGTTTTAGGGTTCTTTTTGTTACAGAGAAAGTGGGAGGAAAAGGAATATTAAAGCTATTAATAGGTACAAAGTTTCTGTTTTTAAAGTATCGGGTTCTAGTTTTATGTTTCAGTTTTTCTAAACAGAATGTTTTATGCCAATTTGATATCTTTGATAGTATTATATTATTTGGTTTGAAAATATTCAAGTGATGCTTGATGCTGTAAAACAGATGCTACTAAATACTTCTCCCTTTGATTTGACAATTTTTTTTTCCTCTTTGTTTAAGATGTTTAAAATATTGTTAGGATGGAATACCTAACATGATATAGTATAATAGATAATTTAGAAAAAAATGACACAATACTATAGTGGTATACTAAAGGATCTTCTTGCCTGTGTATTCCTCCATATTATTAAGAAAACATTTAGTTGTTAAAGTAATTTACCAATTTGAAGTGAAGATGTAGCAAATCTTAGCAATTATTTGAAATAACTACTATTTCCTCAGTAAACAGAAAATACTCAGCTTTTTCCAAATACTGTGCTTTTACCTTTATTTTTTTTAACAGTGTGATACAAGCAAATTAAGTAGAAATTCCATCTGCTTTCTGGATATAATTTTATTGACTGTTAATTCAAAATTAGGACGTTGGTATTTCAAGACAGAATATTTACATTGATTAATACATAATTTGCTTGTAAAATTCGCTAATTCTTTGTAATATAAACCTACCATAAGTGGAAATAACATATTTTAAAGTATATGTATAGGGTGGGCTTATTTGAAATGCTGAGTTTTTTAATTGCAACACTTGGATCTTAATGTAGTAGAAGTGTGCAAGTTATTTGGGCCTTTTGGGGAGAAAGAAAATCTTGAATTTTGATGGCATCAGAGGAAGAAATATTCTTTTCAAATTTACCCAGTTTTTCATTTTGCATAATAAGTTACTTTATACTCACTCAAAATTAAATTGGCAAGTCACAGAATTGAACTGGCAGCTGATAGGCAGTGCTCAGGTTTGGTATTTTCGGCTGAATCTTTTCCCAATAGGAAGTCAATAACTATTGAGTTCTTATTAGAGACTGAAAAGCATCGTGAGTGGGATAGAAAATTGGATAATGTTCTGTGACCTTCCCAAACCTTAGAATCCAGTTGAAGAGATAAAACTACATGAATGAGAAATTAAATGGCAATGCAAGATTTAAATAACAGTTCACTTTGATAATAGACATGTCACAGAGAGGTTCATGCTCATTTATCATATGAATAGTCCAGGAATTGAGAGATTCCCCTACCTGTAGCAGAATATTTTGTAATAAATCCTGGAGAACAGATTCCTAATGAAGGTCTTTGTAGAGTAGATGTACAATTAAGAGGAAGTAAATGACACCTGTGACATCCTTGCCCATTTCTCCTTTTGTTTTCCATGGGTATTTTAGTAATAACTAGAAGCCAACACTGTTGATGCCAACCTTTCACTGTAGGTAAATGGAATTTGTTTGATTTCTATGAAAATATTAAGTTTCTCAGAAAAATCATTTCCAATATCTGTCCCTTCAGTAAATATCACTCAACAGATAAGTAGCACAACCTAGTGATCTACACTCAGAAGAGGCAAACTAGATTCTTGATGTCTTAACAAGACACTAACTACTGGGGAGCCAGAAGTCTCATAAATTTTAAGGCACTCATCTAGTTCATTTTTGAATCATAGACTCTTTGGAAAGCCAGACCAGTAATATGAACACTTTCTAAAAATATTTAAAAGTGTTATTCTCATAAAATATTGTTTTGCTGCTCAAATTATTTCTCCCTGTTTTGTTCTATTTCTGAAATATTAATATATAATTAATAATGCTACCTTCTACTACTAGGAAACAGATAAATACATTTTTAAAAAATGAACAACTTTATACATTAGTTCATACCAGTTGCCTAATATCATGGAGATTTTTACATTATTTTTAGTAATTCACCTGTTGTATTCCCTGATGTTTTCTTAATTGAATTACTTATATAAAACTTTGATATAACATTAAGAATTGGTTAACTTTCGTATCTTTACCTCATTGGTTCTTGATTCATGGTAAGGTTTTATAATCAAATTATATTTCTTTGGGTTTTTTTTTTTTCCATTTACACTGACCACGGCCATTCTGATTCCGTAAGACAGACTAACTTGATTTTTTAAGAGACAGACTCTCTCTCTCTGTTGCCCAGGCTGAAATGCAGTGGTGCGATCAACGCTCACTGCAGCCTCATACTCCTGGCCTCACAGGATCCTCCTGGCTTGGTCTCCCAGAGCATTGGAATTATAGGCGTGAAGCACTGTGCCTGATATAACTTGATTTTATAAATATTTTTCCTGAGTGTAATTTCTGTCATCTAATGTATACTTTCAATCAAATAGTCCCCATTTTCCAACAGCAAGAGTTTTCCTACAGCAAAAGTTACTCCAGACACTTCTGTTTTAGGTAGATACAATAGAATTTAAAAATAGGTGATATATATTTCTAGGAAGGAATAAAGAAATCAGAAAACATTCTCACTTATTTTTTTAAAGCAAACTTTGAATTTAAAATGGTGGTAACTAAAATTGTTACAGGACAGATTGTAGAACATATTTAAAAACCTCACAAGTTGTTGAGAAATCCAGTCATTCTTACATGCTTTCAATTCATTCATTCCTTCAATCATTTATTCAATGAATATGTATTGATTAGTACCAGGCACTTTGCACGGTCTACATGTTTACCTCAAGAAGGTCAAAGAGCAATAGGAAATATGTGTAAAACAATATGTAGACCTATGTCAACTCAATGTGTGAGACTTCATCCAGTGGCTGCAGGGGTGCAGAGCAAGGAGTCTCTCATCTCACTCTCGCCCTCTGGGAACACCCTAATCTTGACAGAACTCTTTTAATAATGTCATAGTGAACCCAGAGGGACCCAAACCACTGATCATTCCTCAGAGTTGAAATCAGAGTCTCTGATCATGCATTATATTAGGTCACATTTTAAAAAGAATAGTCCCAGTTTCACTTCTGGTTATAGTAGTAATATTGCTTGATATATAAAATTAGAAAATTATAAATGAGTTTAAGAAGACAATTCACCTAATACCTAGAAGGGAAAAGCACTTGTTACATTGCATTTTTTTTCTTTTCTTTAGTGTGTACACACACACACTCACACTCACACACAGTCATCTGCTACATAAGACATAAGACATTTCAACACATACAATGGTGGTTCCATAAGATTATAAATACTGTATTTTTATTGCACCTTTTCTGTGTTTAGTTATGTTTAGATAGACAAATAATTACCACTGTGTTACAATTGCCAACACCATTCACTACAGTAACGTGCTACACAGGTCTGTAGACTGGGAGCAATATGCTGTACCATACAGCCGAGGTGTGAAGCAAAGTCTACCATCTAGGTGTGTGTAAGTATACTCTATGATGTTTGCACAATGACAAAAGCACCTAACAACGCATTTCGCAGAATGTATCCCCATCGTTACACGAGGCATCGCTCTCTTTCTATTTGTGTATATATGTTAATATATATATAAATATTATAGATAAATATCTAGATATATGTAATATTTTTAGTTATAAATATCTAACTATAAATATATGGTTTTGGGCTATTTTTTCATAATTGAGACTATGGTGTGAAGTAAGTTTCTTTTCAACACATCCTTTAAATGAATCTATGAACTAGTGTTTACATGATTTGAGGCTTGGAGAAAGCAATTCTACCTTGAAGCAAATCCTGGGAGATACTATCCAAAAGGGCATAGAAGAAGCACTTTCTATTATGTAACCAGGGAATATCCATTTCCAGGACCCGAGGGAGAAAAGATTTACTTGTTCATTTTGTGCCATTATGCTAATGTCATCATATTATGTTACTTGAGTGCTTGAGCTCAACTGCATAGTCCTTTCTTTATCACGCTCTAGGGAAGGAAGTTCATCCTAATGTACACCAGCTCCATCTTGATCAGACTTTTTCTCCACTCTGACTCTGGGAACATGAATTCTTTTGAGTTTAGATGTGATGCAGACCGTTGAGTTTTTGATGCAACAGTTATAGCCAGTGCATAGTTATAGCCAAATTTCACTGTTCTAGGAATATCATGCAATACTGTCACAACCTCTGAGCATTCAATTTTATTTGAAGAAACAGGTTTTTCTGAAGCTAAATGGAGTTTCTTGAAGAGAAAGTTAGTTAGGGAATTATCTTAGTGATGATGAGGGGAAAGACAAACAAATGGTTTCCTGGTGATACGGGTTTGGCTCTGTGTCCCCATCCAAATCTCATGTAGAATTATAATCCTCACTTGTCAGGGGAGGAGCCTGGTGGGAGCTGACTGGATTATGGGGGCAAATTTTCCCCTTGCTGTTCTCATGATAGTGAGTGAGTTCTCATAAGATCTAATGGTTTAACATGCGTGACACTTCCCCCTTTGCTCTCTCTCTCTCTTTCTCCTGCTCCACGATAGTAAGGCATGCTTTCTTCCCCTTCACCTTACACCACGATTGTAAGCTTCCTGAGGCCTCCCAGCCATGCTTCTGTATAGCCTGCAGAACTATGAGTCAATTAAACTTCTTTTCTTCATAAATTACCCATTATCAGGTAGTTGTTTATAGCAGTGTGAGAATGAACTAATACACTTGGGCTGATACGAAGTAGGATCAAGAATTACCAATTATATAAAAGCAAATTGCCTGCAATAGGAAGTATTGCCTAATGAGATCAGCTTGCAACACAAGGCTTTGGGTGGTGAGATCCAGCAGTTCAGGAGATAAAGCTGATTCTAGGCAGACAGTTATCTAATAGAATAAGGACTACTCTGCTTCTGAGGAAGATGATTTGACAAATAGCGTTACTTTTTTATTAGAGCATAAATCTGAAACATAGTGTGTCATATACACTAACTAACACTCTCATTCCCCAGTGGTTGTTTGGCCACTCAGAGACCACTGCTGACCCACTCTGCCTCTGCAACTTAGAAGGCTTTTTTCTTGGAAGCCCAACCCCAGGCAGTCCATAACCCACAAAACATTACTTCCTGGCAAAGTTCTCAATCTGGTTTGCATGACTTTGTAAGAGTAGCTTTAAAACTCAGTCCTCTGATGCACTTTTCTGGCTGCCAATTACTACTGCAGTTAATTAACAGCTGTTCCTCCAAATCGAAATTCAAGAATGGTGAAATAGCAGCTTTGTCATCACAGTCACCACCTGAATTTTCTTCTTCTACCCATTTCTAATGTGACTTCAGAGACTTCTATCAGGAAAAAAGATTATGAAGGTATCTATCCATTAGACAAATTTATCACAATAATGAAGATATAAATAACTTTGTTCCTCACAACTTGAAAGAAAACTCTTATTGAAATAATACCTTTTGTAGAGTCTCAATAGCACTTCCACACTTTGTATGAAACCAGATGAGAGCTCCCCTTTGTGAGACCTACTAGCACTCTGAGTCCATTTACAATGTACTCCTATGTATCTATGGGTATTACCAGACTGTCAGCTTCTGTCAGATCTACCAGACTGTAAACTTCTGTAATGCCAAGGTTATGTCTTATTCATTTTTATATCTCCACAAAATTAAGAATATGTTTTTAAAAAATTTAATTATTTATATTCTAAGAGAATATATGCTTTTAATACAGTCATAATGTATGAATTAGGTAATCAATAAATACTTTAAATGAATAAACATTTCAATTACTATAATCAAGCAAAACTAGTCTATACGTTCAGGAATCTTGGATGTGGTTAACTTTAGAAGAAGGCTAGTGACACAAGAGAAAATAAGGGGCTTTGGAGAGATGGTGGTAATGTTATGTTTCTTCATAAGAGCTACTTATATGGGTGTGTTCAGTTGAATTGTACACTATGTGTAGTTGTCCTCACTATATTTCAATAAAGTAAAAACATATATAGTCCAGGTACTACACAGAAGACCTTCACAGTAGACTTGTTTCCTTGCATTAGGTTATAAAAATGATGACATTTTTTCAAAAAAACATGGAAATTTTGGTAGTAGGTAGAGAGGGAGTAGATTTGGTGAATTTTATTACAAAATTAAAGGTTTACTTAATTACACAATTAGATTTTATTCAGATGCTCCCCAGAGTGTCTAATATAGTACCCCAGGTGGAGAACATGTTCAACTAATTATAGATGATTTAGATGCAAATATATACATATATCCATATAAAAGCCACACACTTATGCGTGTGTGTGTATATATATAAAACATATATATAACATACATAACTTTAGAATGTTATTACAAGTTGTATCAATTGAATTAGTAATTACATATGTAACCTACCTATTTTGAGTGAAATATTGGCATCATAAGATTATGTAATTAAGTCAAATAGGTCAAGGGAACTTTTAAAAAATACTTTAAACTGACTCCCTTTTGAGGATGTATTTATTCATTTATTCAATACATTTTTTTGAGATGGAGTCTTGCTCTGTCGCCCAGTCTGGAGTGCAGTGGTGCGATCTTGGCTCACTGCAACCTCCACCTCCCAGGTTCAAGCGATTCTCCTGCCTCAGCCTCCTGAGTAGCTGGGATTACAGGTGAGCATCACCACGTCCGCTAATTTGTTGTTGATGTTGTTGTTGTATTTTTAGTAGAGACGGAGTTTCACCATGTTGGCCAGGCTGGTTTTGAATTCCTGACCTCAAGTGATCCACCCGCCTCAGCTTCCCAAAGTGCCAGGATTACAGGAATGAGCCACTGTGCCCAGCCTTATTCAACAAATATTTATTACACCATGCTGGGAGATGGTGATACAAAGATAAATACAACATGGATCCCTTCCCAATAATTCATAGTCAACTAGGGAAGGCAGATACATGAATATATAATTTCAGTGGAAAATAATAAGTCCAGTAAAGGAAGCTGATCCAAGGTAAAATTGTAGTGTAAAGAAAGAAATTTCTCTAAAAGCAATAGGAAAGTTGAGTAGAAAATGAACCTCCTACACCAGGTGTTGAAATTTGAGTAGGAGAAAATCAGATGAATTAAAGGTTTGGGGAGAAAAAAAGAAGGTGTCATTTTAGGCAAAGATAAAAGCAAGTGCAAGACCTGAAGTTCTGTAGTCGATTTCATCAGAAGCTACTGGATGAATGGCTAGAAAAGCCAAAGCCCTCAGCAGTGTTCAAGAATTTGAGGAGCTATAAACTCACAACTCTTAAAGTCTCTCCCTTCTTCCCTATCTCTTTCCCTCAGTCCGTCATTCTAGCCCTCAGCTCCAGGTTATTTCTCTCCACTTATCTCTTACTCCCCAAATGGAATATTCTTTGCACATAAATTATGCCTGCTTAGAAATGTTTACATATCACACCTGAGCATCTCACTGACCTAACATCCTCTCCACTTCCAGGTTAATCAAAATTGCTTTGCAATAAATCATACCCCTAAAAAACTCAGTAGTAGTGGCAATTTTAATTCCCATTCCGAATCTCTTCTTTAGCTGTTTCAGTATATTCACAGACTATCTAAATGATGGTCTTTTTCTTCTTATCTATTAATAATCTGCATCTCAAATAATTTTGGTGTCTTTGCAGCAAAAGTCACAATCTCAAAAGTCTATTAGGGCCAGGATGGTAAGGTATATAGTATTAATTGGCATAAGAAAAACAATGGAAGTTGACACTGAACTTCAGAGTGGGAGAAAAAGTAGAGCAGGGAATCTGGAAGACTTGAGAATACACACCACTACCACAGTGGAAACTTTCTATTTGCTTATGCAATTTTTGCCAACTGAGAATATAGGTTATGTTTATACATATTTGGATTTTTTTAAAGAGAAGCTAAAGATTCAGATCCTATGTGAAATCTCTCAATTTTCAAATGTGATCATCAAATTAAAATTTTCAAAACCATGTTGGGTGGGTCAAATTAAACATGGCTAAGGGCCACATAAACCATCTGGCTGTAATTTATAACCTCTGTCTTATAGCTAAATGTACTTACGTTGTCTTCTAAATAGGGGGATCCCTACTTTACTTGTTTACTATAGTCCTCCAGTTACTGACAAATTCTCCTTGAGCAGGAAATGGTATCTTAAAAGTCTTTTTATGCTTAGAACATATGATAAGAACTCAATAAATTACTATAGTTGAATTAAAATTAGACAGTATTTTTAAGTCACAAGAGTCTCTGATAAATCACCTTCCTTATCTTACTTTTTCAGTTGTATTTTGAATCTTAGAAAAAGAAGTTTGTACAGTAATGCCAAAAATATAATTTTTGCTATTTATTAATAAATTGTTTAGGAATTCCTCTCCAGCCATTAAATTTTGGCACAGTTAGTTCTGTTTAACAACTCATTGATTGAGATCTTGTTTCTGGATTTAACGCCCAGATTTCCTTCTTTCTAGATAACTGACCTTAGCTCTGTTTACTTTTGTTCTCTGAATCTCCCTTTCTTCATGTGCAAAATGGAGATGATAATAGTGTCATCCTCATAGGGAGGTTTGTAAAGAGTTTAAGTGAGATTAATCTGAGAAAAAAATACTTGGCACAATGCCTGCCATGCAATCCTGACTGAGATGATTGTCGTGAACAGTTGGATTGATTATATCCTCCAAAGGAAGGTCTATCTGCAAAAAATTACATTAAGTGAACTAATGCCTCCTTTCTTCATCAGAGATGTTCAAACTTGAGATGTATTTACAGTCTATGCTTATATTTCAAAGAAGTTAACTATATCAGACCTGTGCTAAAAAATAAAACAAAAAAATACAACCACAAGCACAACAAACCAGATCTTGGTCCTCTCAGGAGCCAGGGCCTTAACATCTTTCAGTTTAGCCTACACATCCTTCTTCACGTAGTAATTTTGCTCATAACACTGGCATTGCCTAATGTTCTGTTCACTTAAGCTGAACAGAAATAGACCCCAGGGTTTCAATGAAATCTCAGAATGACACCTCCTCATCCAGCCCTCTTGACACCATTGGGTGGCATTACAAATGACTACATGTTCCCCTCCTCTGGAGAAGGAAAGATGAGAAAGTTCCATCTTCTTGGCTTTGCGTTTGTCTTCACAGCACCACACCTTTTCATACGATTTTTTTTTTAGAATGCAATGTGAGAGTGAAGCCAACAGAGAAAAGTTCCAACAAATGGAATTGCCATAGCAACACTCTACATTTCTCATCAAGTTTGGTCTTGTGTGGATCATCACATTAAAGCTTGTTTTTCAGCTTGGCAAAAGCCATGGCTGTAATCTTCAGTGAGAAAATCTCTTTGTCCTATCCAGAAGTTAAAAATAGAAGAGAATAATTTGAATTACTTTACGAACATAAAAATATGGCATTGCAGCTCCTCCACAAATTGAATTAACTTGTAGAATGCTGACATTTGAGACCACTTTAATTTCCCACTTATGGTTTCAAATTGGATTCAGCACTTGTCATTATGACTTAATATTTGTTGAGATCTGACCAAGTACTCAATTCTAAGTAAAACAATGGGTACAGTACTTGTCTCCTTCTAAGGGACAAGGTACAGAATCATAACATTGAAAAGACAGTGGACAAAGGTTTCGTGTGAAAGTGTGTGTATGTATGTGTGATTTTACTTGTTTTTGATAAGTTGAAAATTAGTCCACCTTAGGTTTTCCCTGGCCAATAAAGTACTATATTTTAAAAACTTTGCATTTGAGAATGTTTCTTTGAGGTGAATTAAAAGTTTTTTTAAAAACAAGAAGTCTCACAAAAATAACAATATCTAGTAAAGTGATTTTTAAAAAATGTTCTTCTAGGATTGCAAATTAGTCTTTGTTTGGAAGGCTGCTTTTTCTCTTCAAATGTCTGATGAAAAGCAGGACTTCTGAAAGGAAGGAAATATGAATATTAGGAATGTTTTTTCGAAGTGTACTCTATAGTAGCTAGCACAAAATTCAGATGTATTCTTAGTCCAAATGAATGCTTAAATTTACTATCACATAGTCTTAATTTACCCCAGTAAGTCGTCTGTCACGTGAACATTTTGCATGTTGCTATTTTAGGTAATGAATGATAATAAAATTATAAATAAAAATACTTAAAATACGCTTCACCATTTTTCCTAGCAACAGGATATTATAAATTGATCATTATTATCAAAGAATATAAACTTGAATTACAAATATTACATCAAAAACTAATCAAATCCTTTATGGTCATAGACAGTACCTAGAATTTACAGAATTAGTGAAGAATAAAAAAGATGAACCTATAGACATACAAGATTAAGTTGGTTGATGCAGTATTTTAAATAAAAAAGGATCAAAAAACTACTTATCAGTTAGTACCTAAAAACATATGTGTCATTAAAGTTGATCATTTTCAAAAGCAGATATCCATGGAATTCATTTATTGTTAGCAATACTCTAGTACTTTGATTTGCTTTATACAATAAAAGAGAGCAATTATTATTAAATTTTAAATGTTCCTTCTCCGCCCCTGAAACAGACATGGTCATGCAGTTGGCCTATTTTCACAGCCTTTAGCAATGATACATGCAATTTTATTCATGGATATTAATTCTCTTTTTTTAAACCACTATCCACCCCTCCCACCTTCTCTGTTACTTCACATTGGTGTTTATTTTACTGCCATAAGCAGTGATGCATGGAAATTAAACTATAGATATTCATCATTTTCCTGCTTTGGCCTCAGTGCATAAAATGTTCACTTGTACATTGTTAAGAGGTAAAAATTGCATCACTTCATCACAGGTTTATCATCAAGTGACCTCTATCTTATGGTGATTAAATATCATGAGAGTTTGGCATAAAGATATCAGCCAGCGGGGATGACCTGCAGGAACTGGTGACAGGGAAGATGGCTGTGTAACACTGACAGCTGTGAAATAACCTACGATCTTAAGGAAAAGTCAGCATTACACGTTATAACCTAACCATCACTTGAAAGCTAAGGTTCTGCAACAGAAAGACTGGAAATTCAATTGTTTTCAAATGACATATTGGATTATGATATTTTTGTCAGCAATTATTTTGTCACAAAATCATTTCTTCTTCTTTTTTTTTTTTTTCTTTATTTTTTTCCCCTGTGGAGTTGTGGAGATAGTGAGGGGACTCTGGCTTTTCCCAAAATAACCTTTAATTATAGTTTTTGATCTTGACATTCTCGAAAAATGCCCTACTGGCTAGTCTTCTGTAAGTACCATCTGTAAGTTTTGATCATAAACTAACTGGTCCTAGAATCTCCCTGGCAAAGAGCATTGCGAGTCATTTTGGGAAAAGTCAGGCATAGTCAATTTTCACAGTCTTGAAACTTGAAATGATTTCTTCCAGCTTTCAGGCAGAAAAAAAAAATTCTGGCACGAAATTCTGTGTTAGAATTTTCAAACAAAAATAGAGAAGAAAGCTGGAATATAGCAAAAAAAATTATACAGTGGAAATTTGAATATACTAGAAACTGCATTTGTTAAGAAAATAAGAATTTGTGACTATATTGTTACAGTTACGCCTAATTATATACCCCTAAAATGTGAGGAATTTATGAAGAATGTGAGGAATGTATGCATTTCTGAAGAATGCATCTAAGAATGAAGGAAAAATAAAGAAAATACATAGTACAATATATTATAATAATGTAATAATATATACCAGTACTTATGAAGGAAGTTTTGTAAAGTATCTTTGAATTAACCAGTGCCTTAACAAAGAGCTAAAAATGGCTTTAACTAGGAGAAAAAGAAGGGTGAAGAATATCATCTTTATTCTGCTCTCTACCAGGTAATGTTAGACACCACTAATCTGCCACAATATGGCCGGTGCTTACTGTTGTTAGAAATAATAGCACTGCACATTCACCACGATAGTGAGACATTTAAGAGGCTGTTGTTTCTTTGAACAATCTCAGTGTCTTGAGATTTTGACAAAAATATTCCTTGGGAAGATGAGGTGGTTTCTGCCATAAGCAGGATCTTAGAAAAACTACTGCATTAATCTGTTTTATTTGCCTTTGTTGTTCATGCTGTTAACTATAGATTCCTTGAAGTACGGAGACTGTTATAAGGTATTCCTTAAATACCAAAATTTTTCTTCTTTTTAATATTTTATGAAAACATATCCCTGAAGAATCCTGGTGTTTTGTATCTGTGCCAGTCCAGAGAATAATGCATGTTTATACTTTTCTAGAGGGTCAAGAGTCTCTGTGGAAGAGTCTTATATGGAAGATGTACCAGTAGTGCATTGGAATCATAGAATTAGCATGGCCTGAATTTTGATAAAAGTCCAACCTTATATGTACCAGAAAATTCATGTCAATGTTTATTATAAGCAAATAAAGCTATTTTAAGAGAAGTAGTTTGTGGTTCACATTGTCTTTTAATCTCAGTTTCCTAGTGACTCTAATCTATCTTTCTGGAAATGAACATAGAGTGTTGTCATTATGGCCTCTGTTTCCAACGTGAATTTTATTTCTGGTACAACTAAGCTTGCTAATTTAAAGTTATAAAAATACACATATTTGCTCAACTCATCCTCACACTGCTTTTTTGTCTTTTTTAAAAAATACAAACACAGATCAACAGAAAAACCATTGCTTAATATTTAAATAATACTATGTTATGCTAGTGTTAATAGTCATTGTGGTAGTGTGTGGTTGTAACTTATTGAGAGATTATAACCTGTCAGCTGCTGTGCTCAGCAGGTTCTTCATCATCATCATCATCATTATCATCATCATCATCATCATCATCATCAGTCACAGGCAATGTTTATTAACTGGTTATCTGGAAATGTACTTTATATGTGCCATCCATTTAAAATCCCACAAACAGAAGTTCAAAAAGGCTCATAACTAGTGAGAAGTGGACCCTAAATTCAAATCCAGACCTATTATAATTTAGCAGCTCTGAAATAGTGCATAATAAGTTTTAAAATTCAATACATTTTGCAGTCTTCCCAAATAGTCCATTTTCAAAACTGAACACACAATCTAATATATTCTGTACCTATTATCGGATGGCTGTATCTGTTTGAACCGACTCTCTGGATATACAAGTTACCTCTTAAGAGCATCTTCACATATAACATTTTTCAAGTTTTCAAAGCTTTTCCTAATTGATTAGAGATGGAAGAAGAGTTCACATCACACTACCGCATCAGCTCCAGCCCCATTCCCCTCCCTCTTCCTCATTCTTAACCTCTTTCCTGTGACACTGAAAGTTCCCACCCCTTATCGCTGAATGAGGAATACTCTACACATCAGGGAATTTCTTTGGGGACTGAACTTTGGAGACTGTACAGAAGTCCCAAGTGGGTTTATGAAAGAATTTTTTAGAGAAAATTTATTGTTCTCCCTGGAGGAAATTGTGGTAAATATAATTTTCTTTATTTCTCCTGTTAAATTAACTTGAAATTATTCAAAAAGTAATGGCATTGTAGTTACTGAGAGTAGGCAGAGAACCCATGTATTCTTTTCTCAAAACCCATGTATTTTTAAGCCATGGTGGCTAAGAAATTCTTCTCATGTAATCTGATTAAAGGCTTACCACGTACACAGTTTTTCTGTTAAGGGTAGTTGAAGAAAGCAAGAGAATGGAAGGATTGAAGAAGCAGTGCTTGTGAGAGGTTAACTGTGCATTGAAAATGGCTAGTGACTGAAGACTTAGGAATGCACCACATGGTCAGGTAGAGAATAAGAAAGAAGTTGATCATTTGCTATTTTCACCCCTTGGTTGTTGTTTTTTGTTTTGTTTTGTTTTATTTTTTGTTGTTGTTGTTGTTGTTTGTTTTTAAGACAGGGTCTTGCTCTGTCACCCAGGCTGGATGGAGTCCAGTGGCACAATCTTGACTCACTGAAGCCTCTGCCTCTTGGGTTCAAAGGAGTCTTCTGCCTCAGCCTCCTAAGTAGCTGGGATTACAGGCACTCGCCACCACGCCTGGTTAATTTTTGTGTTTTTAGTAGAGATGAGATTTCATCATGTTGACCAGGCTAGTCTCAAACTCCTGACCTCAAGAGATCTGCCTGCCTCAGCCTCCTAAAGTGCCGGGATTACAGGCGCGAGCCACTGCACTTGGCCTACACCTTGGTTTTGATACAGAAGTGCATTGAAGGATTAGAGAAGCAATCTTCCCAAATGATTCCACAGGTGTCTTAGAATGTAAGAGATGGGATTCTAGAGGGTCTGGAGAAAGACTGAATGGTGGGGAAGATGAACAAAATATCTTGAAATTTGGTTCCAGCTTCTAGTCTGAATTGAAGCCCTTTTTCTAAGAGCATATCTGAAATAGAAGTGTAAAGGGAAAAAAGCTCAACTAGTACAAGATTCATTCCAAGTTGAGCTAGAAGGGAAAGAACAGAAAGCTAAAAGCATCCCATATCTCAAATAGTCCTGAAAAGTGTACTCAATTTTGGCCACAGACAGGGAATCGAGCACATCTGTCATTTCCCATTGTTGTGAATGTCTTAAGGTTACCCAACCAAATGGTCAAAGAATATAGAAAAATCATACCAGTTTAGCAGAGTCTGAAAAGTCTACCTCAGATTTGGAAAGCAGCACAATGTTGTCAGGGGAAATTCGTTATTATTAGATTTAAACATTGCACATGATCATTATATCAAAAGACAAGGCATTCAGTAAAACTTTATAAATCTCATGAAATGCTTGTTGCGAGCAGATACTTTGTGGAAACAAGTGAAGGAACAAAATCACGGCAGAGTACCAGAGACAGACAGAGGTGTCTAGGTAGGTAGAGAGGAAGCGTAAATTCAGTTGCCTACATTACTGACAAAAAGACTGCTTTGGCAAAATGTAAAAGTATATCTTATTATTGCTTTCTTTGGTTCAGTCATGAAGGAAAAGTGTACCATCTTATCAATTAAAATAAGTATGCCAATTTTTCTCTGAATTCTTTTACAACAAGTGCCCTAGCAATTACTTCCTCTCTTCTTTATATCTCAAATTTCTATGGGTTTTACTTCTGCTAGCTACGAACACGGTCTGGAGAATTTTTCTTCTGTCATCCTACTCTATCAAGCTACTTTCCTCCCATAGCCATCTCTCTTCCTTTCATTATCACCATACTTCCCAAATAAGGACTCATTGCTTTCTCTACTACAGTACCCATCCATCCCTTTGCCATTTTTTGACTGTTATATACCAATGATGCTTTTCTTTTAAATGGTAATACTACACTGGTATTTGCCAAGTTTAATGGCCTTTTATGAAATCAATGTTATTGAGATACACCTTACAAACAATAGAATTCTCCGATTATAGGTGTGCAATTCGTGCATTTTAACAAATGTATACAGTTGTTTAACCCCACCCGAATCACAATATAGAACACTCTCATCACCCCAAAAAGATTCCTGGTTCCTGTACTCCTCTGCATGAGGAATTCTCCTTTTTATTTTTAATTATTAAAATTCCTAAGACTACTTTGAATAACAGCAACAGTATCTCTTTCTTTTTTTTTTTTTTTTTGAGATGAAGTCTTGTTCTATCGCCCAGGCTGGAGTCCAGTGGCATGATCTGGGCTCACTGCAACCTCCACCTCCCGGATTCAAGCTATTCTCCTGCCTCAGCCTCCCAAGTAGCTGGGACTACAGGCATGTACCACCACGACCGGCTAACTTTGTATTTTTAGTAGAGATGGGGTTTCACCATGCTGGCCAGGCTGGTCTCGAACTCCTGACCTCAGGTGGTCTGCCTGCCTCATCATTTCCTTCTTATTTTGTTAATATTTTCTTCTTAATTGCAAGTAATTTCCTCAAATAGCAAGAACGATGCGCTTTATTTCATTTACACCCTCCACAACATTATCCAGGGCTGGTCACAAAATTAAAATAATCATTATAATGACAATAATAATACAATAATACTACTAGCATTAACTGAGGGCTTGTCATTGCTGGGCAATGTGTCACGTGCTTTAAATGGATTAAATCACCAAAATCATAGGAACATCTGCATGAGATAGGTGTGATTATCGTTCCATTTTACAGATGAGAAATCTAACCTTCAGAAGGGCAACTACACAGCAATTAAGTGGCTGTGACAGAAGACAGATCTCAGCAGTTTAACTGGATAATAAAATTGTACTTTGTGTAAGTTATTTCTCAATTATCATTATAGTAAAAACAAACATATGCATTTGTATTTATTTCCATCTATTTTCATATCGATGAGTTTCATGCTCAGAATTTTACTTTTAAAGAAAGGCTGTATTGGAGGAGTGGGAAGACAAGTCAGAGAAAGCTTTTTAGGGTTTCCATCCCTAAAACCTCAGCTCTTTTAAAAATAGAGTATCACTTCTCCCTCTTTCCTAGGTGCCTTTTGAGAAACAATTAAATTATTGGACTACAACATCCAAAGTGTCTCAGAAAATAAAAGTGCCTTATGAGTGTGATAATGTTAAATTCACCTAATAAGGCAACCTAAAATACTTACTGCTAAAATATGTACTTGATAATTTCTACTTACACTAGATTCAAAACCCTTTAAGCATTTTTACTATATAAAAAGTATATCCATTTTGTTTAAATAACTACAGTAATACCAGATTCTTTTAAGAAAATCCTTCTCAAATTTTTTTTAATTTAACTGACTGTAGAACAAGGCTTGAGTAATAATTAGATTAACTGTGCAAAATGGCATTTTGGCCTTCTCTATTTAAAAAAAAAAAGGAAAACTTATTTCAAACTCCAATAATGCCTCTAGCCTACACATTTGAATTCTATGTTGTTTCAATGAATATATAAGCAATTAAACATAGAAAATGTATCTTTAGAGAAACAGCAACTTTATATACCTAATGTGGGCACAGTCTGAATTGTCTTTGACACAGAGATAGACCAAATGACTTGGTTTGTTTTAGAAGAGAACAAGAGGTAGATGATCAACTGTATGTAGATAAATACTAAATATACGTTGATATATTTCAGGTTGTAATGGTACCCTCTACCCTTTTCCTCCTTCATTTGGCCACTGAGGGAAACATAATAACTGCTGATAATGAAAGTCTTATCCATGGTGAAAAGTCCTATCTTTACTGTACATTGGGGACTAGCTTTTATATTGCTTGGATAACTCTAAACCTTTAAACTGCTATTTCTAGGGCAAATTCTGCCCTCCAGAACTTAATTGGGCAGAATCCTATGTTGACTCAGAGGGAATAAAATGCTCTCAGAGTAAACCACTCACCCATTAATTTTCCCAAGGCATCAAGGTATCATTTAGTACCTGGAAAGAGGTAATTTACCTCATGGTACTTTGTAGGAGCTACTGACTGAGCAGTTTACTCCTAGGGAGAATGTAACTCACCCTGGTTCACTGTAGAAACAGCCTCCTATTATAATCAGGATTATTATCCTCTGTTTACTCCCTTTCTCTGCCTGAGTCTCTCAGTAACAGCTGGGGGCCTCATTTATAAACAACCTGTGCTATAAAATGCCCATGATATACACAGTATGAAAACATAGGAACATGGTTTATCCTTGGGCATATTATTATTTTATTACTGTTTTATATGTATTCAGTGCATTTTCTCCAGAGAGCTGAAGGCATTTCATAAACTTTAAATAACCAGTAGGTATAAATCTATGCCACTGTAAGCTATAGTTATTTAATAGTAATAAAACAACTCGAGGGTGAAGAATTGGTATTATTTATTTATAATTAGCACATGAGAAGGAAAGGACATTTCAATAATCATAGAAAAATGCTAATGTAAATTTTTCCCCTGATTTTGTTTTTTACTATGGAGTTGACTAAATTTATGAGTTCAAGACTTTCATTGCCTAGAGTACGACAGTCTGCTTATAAAGTGTACTCAATAAATATTATTGAATGACCACTGAAATTATATTTTAATTGCAGAAAATTATGTAAAATGTGTTGAAATTAACCTCAATTGCTATAGCCTAGTTATTTATAGATTTCCAAGCTTAGGAGTACAACCTTTTCTTGAATATTTTGGCAGATTTGCTTGGATCCTCATTTTACTAGTAGAAACCCATAGCCACCCACTGCACCCATAAATAATTCTTAGATTCCTAAGGGGCTTATTCTTGTGCGTTACATCTTGCTCTAATTTCTTGCTTCTGGTGAATTTACAATTTCGGATAGGTCTTAGTTTCTGAGCTTACGGAATCATTTTCCAGGTGCATTGACTCTACCCCTCACTAGAGACAACTCTTACTGTTACTGAATCCAAACTTGTTCTGCTTGCCACAGGACAGCCCATAAGTCCAGAGGCATGGAGCTAGAGAAAGGAAGGTGACTTTATTTCTGACAGCCAGCAAACCAAGAAGATAGTGGACTAGTATCTTAAAGAATTATCGTAAGTTAGTACAAATTTCAGACTCTTTTTATGTTAAGGGCATGGGGAAGAAGAGGGGTTTGATATCAAGATGTGACTGATGACCACAGACATCTGGGTGATCTATGGAGATTGGGGACTTCTTTGTGCTCGGTCAGGTCACAATTCTCTTATACATCTTCAATGAAACATAATTAGTTGTTACATACTTCCCCTTTAATCCCAGAGTTGGTTTCAAAAACTACATGAGTACTGTTTTTGCATATTATCTAAGTGCTCTAAAATTATCCTAGCCTATGTGCAGGAATGGGTAAAGACTGCTTTATAAAATGGGGTTAGTTATGTTCATTCTTTTGCTGTTACACCATGCCTTTATTCCCTCCCTCCAATCCTCCAAAATTATAACCAAAGAACACTCCAGATTTCGCGAAGTTTGGGCCATGCTGCTTGTGGATAGGGACAGCAAAAAAGCACTGTTCAGGTGAAGTTTAAAATCTTGATCCGCTGTAACTGTACCTCCACTGGAAATTTCTAACAGACCATGTCCGTCCTCACCTGGCCCAGGTTCTAGGCATTAGATTACTGCCATTTTTCAAGGTATCTCTTTCCAACTCTGGGCTCTTATTTTTCCTACTTTTCAGCCAACTTACATCCACTGAATTTCTATTTATTTCTTGAATATAACAATTTAAGTCTTGTTTGTTTAAACTCTCTGATCTAAGCTAGGACCAAGGAAATGTATCTTTTATAAGTAAGTATATACAGTAGGTAAAAGTTTTTGCCCTCTCCTCTTCCCATCCTAATCAAAGAAACATTTTTATCTGAGAAGAATTCAACTTTTCTTCTGTAAAGTGTGTCCCAGATGGCATGGGACAGTCGTGGTTTGTGTCTGTTGTCCATGAGTAATTACTCATAGCACCTTTTCTCTCTCAAAAGTTCTCCAGTTGGGATGATAGTGTTTTACCACCCACATGGCAAATATTTTCTTATAATCTCTTAAGGGAAAAGTCTTTGAAGACATATAACAATGTATATATTCATATATATTCACTCACATGTGTGTAATGGAGTAAAATGTTTAACTGATTTTACAATGCAGATGATGTGTACACCTTAAACTTAACCAATTCTAATAATGTAAAACACTCCTTTGATTGCATTGGTTACTTTGATTACTTGGTCTTTCTTACCTCTGAAACACCCTACCTCCAACCCAAGAGTTCATTTTGAAGATGATGTTTGGGTGTTTGTAACCTCATGATACAGGTGAAAATGTTCTTGGATAAGATGTTTGCAAGTCTTTTTAGTTTTTCACAGGTGGCCCCTCTCCACCCATGCACTGCTTACTAGCCAGAAATTGTGTCTGTAATTGTTGGCTGGACTGATCTAAAGTAGTCATCTCTCTCAGCTTGGTTTAAGCCCAGTGGTCCTCCATGGCTGTCTTCACCTGATTTGGGGCTATTTCAGGCCATCGGTGGTTTTTTGCTGTGCACACGGTTCAGCCCCTGCCTAGATTGATTGCCCTGTAGCCTCACTGAAGAACCACTACATCCCTTTTATATGTCCCCTCTGGCAAGCACTACAGACAGATTCTCCCATACTTCTGTGTGCCTTCTATGAACACAGAAAACAAGAATGCCTCTTGAAAGTTAAAAAGCATATATGTGTGATGTTGACTTCAAGCTGGCTGCTTCCTGGATTCCCAACTGGGGAGTCTGGACAAGAACTCCCCACTCTTCTCCCCACATTGAGTTACCAGCATCTTTTTGTCCCTCTTTGATCTTTTTCTCCCAACCCCTCCCCAACCAATACATTCACTTTGAACTGAAGTCCTTGGAGAGGATTAGGAATCACACACCTGACCACACCCTTCTCCTATTGCTACTTAAGATTGAAAGTTCCTTGTTCCTGCTGCCTTAGATGGTATTGGCATCTTCTCTACACATTGGGAGAAGCTCTCCAGGTGTAAACTGTGATTGTTTTTATTTATTTTTATTATATATATATATATTTTGGAGACAGGGTCTCGCTCTGTTGCCCAGGCTGAACTACAATGGTGTGATCTCAGCTCGCCACAACCTCTACCTCCTTGGTTCAAGCAATTCTCATGCCTCAGCCTCCTGAGTAGCTGGAATTACAGGTGTGTGCCACCACACCCAGCTAATTTTTATATTTTTTGTAGAGACATGGTCTCATCATGTTGGCCTGGCTGGTCTCGAACTCCTGGCCTCAGGTGATCCACCCATCTCCTCCTCCCAAAGTGCTGGGACTACAGGTATGAACTATTGTGCCTGCCCTGTGATTTTTTTTTATGACAATTAAAGAGATTTAGAAAATATTTCTTTTAGAGTAGTAGCCTGGCTTACAAGAAAATTGACTTGTTGCATAATCTATTTTAAATATCAGAAGTGAATTCCTTTTTTTCCTTTGCATTCCTTAAATTGCATTTCTAGTTTTCCCCACCTCTACCACATCATCTCCCCCACCTCCATCTCCTGTATAGACAGATGAGCCTTAAGAACAACAATTACTATATACTGAAGCTCAGATGTTAATCAGGTAATCCTAGTCTTAAATGTCTGTCCATTTTTTCCTCCTAGATTTGAGAAAATAAAAGGCACAAGAAATCCTGGCCTGAATGGTCATCAGAACTTCTTGTGTGTTGCTTCCAAAATTTTAGAAGCACTTTTGAGCAGACTGCTTATAAAACACGGCTACTTTCTAGATGCAGCTGTCAACCACAGAATTTTCTACCACTAAGGACAGTATCAGTTCCTAAAATCATAGAAGTGATGGTGTCTAATTGCCCAGAGAAAGAATTAAAAGTTAATGTGGGTTTTGGGATTTTTTGGTGTGTGTGTGGCCAAATCAGCAGTTGTTCATAACATAAAAGTTTCATGATGGCACATGTGGTACTACTTTTTTTTTAACGATTGAATTATTGTTTTATTACTATTATAAAAATTTGCTCATAGAGTTTTACAGCAACTTTATAGAAATATACCTTTTAGGTATAAAACTATATTCAAAAAACATTCTTCAGTTGATTAGAACAAATTCTCATAAATCTTCTGATTCCATTTATGAATTTCCCACATGAAAGAGCCAAAAAAGAGAATGTCTGCTCTACTAAAATTCTCTGGAACATCCTTTCAGTACTCAATGGAAGATGGATGAGATCCTTCTGCAGCAGATGATGAACAATAATTATAAGTAAATGGTAGTGTATTTTAGAGGACACACATCTAGGAAATATTTGAAATAAGAAGTAGGGAAAGGAGGGACTTCTGAACAAATAAAAAATGATCTAGAAAGCAAATCTGCAATCCAGCATGGGAATTTTTATACAGGCAAACTAAAAAATAGGGCCATCAAGGTTTTTTAAAATACAAGAGGGAGCAAGGAATAACAACAATCTTATGCCAGTGAGGTATTATTTTGAATGGAAAAAAGCAATTGTGATAAATTATTAGTTAAAGATATAAAACAATAATAGGGTCAGCTGTAGAACATGTTAAAATTCAGAATCTATAGAATGATCCTTTACATGTATTCTGCTTCTGTTGAGTTCAGATCAAAATCTACAGCCTTCATTAAATTAATGCCTTATTTTTAAAATATTCTCCATGGCACCATGGAGAATTAAATTAGGCATTAAATTAATGCCTTATTTTTAAAATATTCTCCATGGTGCCTGAATAAGATAGGAGTAAGTCTAAATTGGGCCCTTATGCCATACATATTTATTTCATTAAAGTAGGAGAATCTGAAATAAAATTTAAATTACAAATATGGAAGTGGCTTTAGATTTTCATTTTGGTTTTGGCTTTTTTTCTTTTTTTTTTTTGTTCTACTGATAATTCAATCAAATGCAAACTATTAATATGAATAAAATATATTGAGGGTAGTTATGTTTTTGCTCATCTACTTGCTCATTCATTCAAAACAATGTGCCTATTCTCTTTTAGAGAATACAGAGAATGGTATCTTTTCACCTGTAATATTCTGAATTCACGAGAAGGACACGTGAATTCTGAGATTTGCAGCATGCACAGGGATAATTTCCCTCAGAATCAAAGATCAGGCTCTAAGCAGAGGGTATCTTTACTCGTTCATCACATTGAGTGACCATCATAGGTCAGACCTTATTGGGCAATGAACATATAATGGTAAGTAAGGAGACAGGGCTTTGTTAGCCCTGCTAACAAAGGCTTAGTTTGGGAAGGTCAGGAATGGCTTGTCAAAGACAGCAACAGTCAAGGCCACCAATAATAGAAAGTATATTATTAAACAGTCCATTTTAGCTAAATTCTGATGTAGTATTAAAAATGTTTTGAAAGATAATTCAGGGCCAGTTCAAGGGTAGGATGAGATTTACAATCAAAGAGTAAGAGTTTACTCTTTATCCAGCTGACTGTAAAAGGCTATTTAAAATTTCGAGACAAGGAAACAAAATGATTAAAGATGTACTGCCTTAAGGAAAGCAGATGAGTCAACTGGTGAACAAAAGATGCAACAAAGAGGTGAGCAAGTAGAGGCAGTGTGTGGGGGATGGTTTGTAGATTCAATGTGGAAAAGGATAAGGAGATGTGAAGGGGCTATGGACTTGACGGGTAGGTTTGTTTTTTTTGTTTTCGTTTTTATTTTCCACCATGAATGTCATCCAAGCCCTTATGTTAGGCAAACCAGAAAGTTGGTAGATATTGAGCAAATATAAAAGGATAACCAATGGGACACGTTCCATAGGCAATGGAAGAAGTATCAGATGCGGGATACCAGTGGCAGAATTTGTCTTAGAAAAAAATAATTCTCCTTTTCTGAGAAGGAAAAGATGGTCTCAAGTGATAAAACAGCAAAGCACTTCAGTCACATATAATTTCTCACTCTTCCTACATGGGTCATGCTTTTCATGCCTCTTTACATTTACACAGAATGTTTCCTCTGCTTAGGATTTTCTTCACTATCTTTTCCACTTAAATGTGACTTCCATAAAAATCTTCATGAACCCCATCCCTGCTTCAGTCCTAGGCAGATTTGTTTTCACTGTTCTATGCTCCCACAATACATTTTGCATGCTAAAATTATAGCCATCATTTGTTCACTCAGTTATTTAAAATATTTATTTATTTATTTTTTAAACACAATCTTTTTTTTTTTTTTTTTGAGATGAAGTCCCACTCTGTCACCCAGGGTGGAGTGCAGTGGCATAATCTCAGCTCACTGCAACCTCTGCCTCTTGGGTTCAAGCGATTCTCTTGTATCAGCCTCCTGGGTAGCTGGGACTACAGTTGTGTGAGACCACACCTGGATAATTTTTGCATTTTTAGTAGAGGCAGGTTTTCATCATGTTGGCCAGGCTGGTCTTGAACTCCTGACCTCAAGTGATCTGCCCGACTCGGCCTCCCAAAGTGCCAAGATTACATGTGTGAGCCACTGCACCCAGCCAAAAATATTTGTAAATGCCTACTATATAGTAGGCACTTTTTTTAGCCTGTGAAATCACAAGGATTTATAAGATATGCATAATTACTACCTTCATCAAGTTTACACTTTGATGGAGGAGAACGCACTATAAACAAGAAAGTAGACAAATAAAATATTTTCAGTTTTAATAAATGCTTTGAAGGAAACAAGCAAAGGGAAGAGATAGAAAATAATACAAATATAAGGACTTAGAGGGTGAGGCTATTCTGGCTTTGTATAGGAATGTCAGGAAGAGAATGGGTGTTTCTTTAAGCCAAACTCTAAAGGTAGAGAAATAAGTAGCCATTTGAACAGTTTTGTGAAAGAATGCTGGGATGAACAGAGGCACTCCAGGCAGAGAAAACAGCATGTGCACAGGCCTTGAGAACGAACATGACTTTCTATGTGAAAGGAACTAATAGAACTGATAAAAGACCAGAGTGGCTATGTTACAGGACCACCAGGTTCATATTCCCCCTGTGCAGTAACAGACCAATACACCAAGAGAGCAGGGTTTGCAGCAGAAAAAGAGTTTAATGATTGAGGGGTGGCCAAGCAAGGAGACAGAAGGGACCCTCAAATCCATCTCCTCAAGGAGTTCTGGGATGAGGGTTTTTAAGGATATTGTGGAGAGTGAGGGGCTGGAATACTGGGGACATTGATTGGTCAGGGTAAGGGGGGATGACATCATCAGGATGTAGAAACTGCATTATTTGGTGAGTCAGCTCTTCATAGGCCCCTTCAGATGAGCTGGCATCAGCAATGTCAATGGTATATTGACATTTCTGAAAGAAATTTTCAAAGGGAATATCTGAAAGAATATTTCAAAGGGAAAACTTAATGTTCCACAATGTTCAAGTTGTTATCTATAGAACAGTTAAGAGAAATTATAATCTTGTGACAGGGTCTGCATGATTCTGGGCAACAGGCACCAAACCATTATGAGGAAGCAGGTCAGAGAGCAAGCTGGCCTAATAATTAATGCCGAATGTGCTGCAAGCTTGGTTTATTTTCATTTCTCCCCCTTCCTTCTTCCCCGGTTAATTTTGTAAAGTTTATAGAGATGGTTTCAGTTAGACCTGTGCTGTCAATACACTAGCAATTCACATGCACATTTAAATTTAAATCTAAGTTTAAATTTAAATTAAGTTAATATTAAATAAGATTTGAAATGCGATTCTCAGTCCTACAAGCCATACTTCAAGTGCTTAATATCCATGTGAGGTTAGTGGCTGCTATACTGGATAGTGCAAAAAGAGAACATTATTGTAATCATAGAAATTCTATTGGGAATTTTATGGATAGTACATGGACTAGAATGTAGTGAGTAGTGAGCTGTGGATGCAGAGAAAGACACTGGACCCTGCAGTGTCTGGAGCATGCAGTTATTATGGAACACGGCCTTTCTGTGAGCTTCTTAATGGCAGAAATAATGCGATGTTGCCTCTGTTGTTCTAAACATAGAACACTTTTTGATAAATGAGCTAGTAAATAAATGAGCCAAAGTTGAGGTCATCGTTATACCAAATTGGTTTATACTTTTCAACTCACTTGAAAAAACTGGACAATGTAAAAGTGAGGAAACAAACAAAAAAAGGTATTTGAGGAGCTCATTTGGATCTTAACTAATTAGAAGTAATCTGCTGAAAATAAGAGTGGCAGAAATGGTTTCTAGAAAAAAATGCATTAGAAAATGTGAGGGAGACTTAGGGAATTAAAGAAACTAAATATGCTAGTTGAAATTAGATGGCTTAAATTTATCATACTCCCAATATCAAGATTTTCTCCATTTCCATGGTAAAAGAAATAAAACATTCATTTGTTTATTCATTTATTAAACAAATATTTATTGGCCACACACTGTGGTCAGTATTATAGATATTGGTGATTCTATGTCAAATGGGATTAGCAGATACAAAAAATAACAATAATAATAAAGGATAATTTTATACTTCAATTTACAATAAGGAAATCAGCAGGCTGAAATATTAAAGAGTAATTGGGGGGCAGGTTGAATATATTAGATCAGTTGAAGAACATGGAGATTAACTAAAAAAATAAACTTGTTGGGATATTCCAGTATGTAAAGTGAGCACCGTTGACACAGAGGCTGATTTGGGGTAGGGAGCCTAGTGGCAGTCATGCAGGAGATGGAGAAAAATTGAGAGTGTGAAGTATGAAATAAGAACAAAGAAGATGTGGCAACATGAGAAACAGTACTGTTAGAAGGCAGTATGACTATGGTCAAATGAAAACTCAGAATTGAGATAATCGGAGCAATGCTAAATGATAGCAAGCCACAATCTTTTACCAACTTTTTTTTTCCTTCAGGTTTTAGCTTAATCACGGCTTTCTCAGGAAAACCTCTTTTGACCTTTCTAACTAGGCCAATTCCCTCATTATGTACAATCATAGCAGAATACATTTATCTTATATAGCATAGTTGTAATTTTAAGTGGTTCTGCTTATTATTTGACAAGAAGATTGATGATACAGTCTTTGGAATTGAACAAAGATGAAAGCAAATAAGTTCAGTTGAAGAAGTGGAAGTTTGCAAGTAACTGTGGAGTGAAGGTTTTAGAAGAAATGACAAGAACACTGATGTAAAAAAGGATACTATAGGTTGGGCATGGTGGCTTATACTTGTAATCCTACACTTTGGGAGGCCAAGGCCAGAAAATTGCTTGAGTCCAGGAGTTTGAGACAAGCCTGGGCAATATAGTGAGACTCTTTGTCTCTACAAAAACTTTAAAAATTAGTTGGGCATTGTGATGCATGCCTTGTAGTCCCAGCTACTCAGGAGGTTCAGGCAGAAAAATCACTTGAGCCCAGAAGTTCTAGGCTGCAGTGAGCTGCGATTATGCCACTGCACTGGGCAGCAGAGCAAGACCCTGTCGCAAAAAAAAAAAAAAAAAAAAAAGAAGAAGAAAAAAAAAAGGATTATGTTAGTAGATGCGTTGGACAGAGAAACTGAATTAGATGCTAATGTCAACCCAGGTAGAAACTGGAAAGGCCTCAAAGAAAGAGTGAAGGCTTGAAAGACAGTGATAAATTGTTATTAGAGACTAGAGACATTGTGATCTTTTTATTCAGGGGCAAAGATTTCAGTATCGTTGCAAATGGAAAATATGTTTAGGAACAGGTGGATTTCAAGAAGGAGACTTCCAGGCATAATGTTCTAAGTGCTAACTGGCTTTTTTTAGCCATATATGGAAAGGTATGGATATAGAGACATGAACCAAAAAAAGCTCTATTCAATTTTCTAACAAGTTTCATAGAAAATATAAAGAATTTAAGACTTGCTGAGTTAAAAGATAGGATTATTTTCATCCTCACATTTTACAGCTGATGGGGACAAAAAGTAAAATGCCTTAGGGCACGTATCAAATTCAGGGCATTGCCAGTAAATTGTAGCCCCAGGGTAAATTTGAGATCAAGGGTGTGGCTGAGAGAACCCTTAGGATGCAGCCAAAAGATTTAAGACATGCCTTAAAAGAATCTTAAGGCCATTGTCCTTCATTACAATGAATCTCAGCTACAGTTAGAAAATAAAAAATTTCAAAGGAAGTTGTGGGTGAGACTTTTTGTTTTTGTCTGCAGTTTTTGATGGACTGAATCCCAATGAGAGTCATAAGTAACTCATGAAGTTTTAAAAAATATTGTATTGGCAGAAGTACCACCAGCTTGAACTAAAAAGGACAGATACAGTTCAAAAATAAGAGACTTTAAAGCTCTAAACTTTTACAGGCAGAAACAGGCTAACAAAGTTAGTCAGTGGCAAACATAGGCAATTTCTTATAAAAAATGAATGGTGACTCAGAGTAAAGACTAGAGAATCACTCCCAGGGCTCATGACTGGACCCTAATCAGGAAGTTGGTGGTATGTGTCTACCTGGATTTCAGAACTGCTGTCAAATAGAGATATATTTCTGTCTTCCACCCCACCTTTAAAATTAAATGTTTATTGCGGTTTATCATGCCTTTTTTAAAACCCATTTTATGTTGAATGTGTATAAAGTGTGTGGGGGAGACACAGATAACTTTGGTCTTTAGTTAACAGGCCTTATAAATCAAACAGAAAATACTGCACCTGGACCCAATTAAATAGTAATCTTTTCAACATCAAGCTTGAGCCAATGTGGTAATGAGATGAGATGCTACAGGTCTGACACCACCTTTGCAAAATTATGGCAGTAAGAGAAATCTAACATAGTTGACTCCATCTTGCTTCTGACCTCCAAGCTCTCCTTGGTCATTCTTGCTTGTAGACCAAGCTAACTTTGGGTGTAATTTAGTTTATGGTTTAACTTAAAAGCAAAGATTATAATAGCCCCTTTCTAAAACTAACCCCCTCCTTGCTAAGGGACCAAGAACAACTTTTGCAAGACTAATGAAAAGACACACTAATAGGATTTATATGGTTTGGCTGTGTCCCCACCAAACTCTCATCTTGAATTGTAGCTCCCATAATTCCCTTGTGTTGTGGGAGGGACCCAGTGGGAGATAATTGAATCATGGGAGCAGTTTCCTCCATGCTGTTTGTGTGTTAGTGAATAAGTCTCATGAGATCTGATGATTTTATAGTGGGAAACCCCTTTGGCTTGGCTCTAATTCTCTTCTCTTGTCTGCCACCATGTGAGACACGCTTTTCACCTTCTGTCATGATTGTGAGGCCTCCCCAGCAATGTGGAACTGTGAGTCCATTGGACCTCTTTTGTTTTGTAAATTGCCGAGTCTCTGGTATGTCTTTATCAGCAGCCTGAAAATGGACTAAAACAAGGACTATGGGAGGGGTCTGAACTCTGCTAAAGTGTAGGCATGCTTTTTGTAATCTGTCACTTGCTCAGCAGTCATATGTCCAGGCCAGAGTTCACAAAATAGGATAATTTCTATAATCCTTTATTGCTCAGGGGTCTTGTGGTCAAACATCACAAGATTGTCACTTCCCAATTGCCCCTATACATAACATCACTATTGTACAACCTAAGATTGATTTTTTTTTATGATAATTTTCAGACAGACCCAACCTGGACCCCTATAACTCATGATTCAGCTGGTCTTGTGGCCCCATACGGAGGTGGACTCAGGGCAGAAGGACCATTTTCCACACCCCTATGATTTTATTTCCAAGCAATCAGCAGCACCCATTCCCTAGCCCCCCTACCCCCCAATTTGCCATAAAACCCCTAACTTCTGAGCCTTCAGTGAGACTGATTTGAGTAATAAAACTCCAGTTCTTCCATGTGGGCTTGGCCTTGTGTCAATTAAAATCTTTTTCTATTGCAATGCCATAGTATGAGTAAATTCATTCTGTCTGTGTGGTAGGCAGGAAGAGCCCATTGGGCGATTAAGTTTTGGGTGAGGGATGAGTAGATTTTGCATTCATAAAGGATGTGGATCATTGTCAAAAAGAAAGCAGACACTAGTCATTTATAAAGATGATCTGAAAATGAGCCATACTTCTCAATATTCATAATACTATTCTGTCCCCTCCCCTAGAATCTGGGCTGGCTCAGAATTTTGACCAATAAAACGGTCAAATGTTTATATGTGATTTCCAAGGCTTGGTATAAGAAATCTTCAGCTATACCTGGGTCTCTTGGAACACACTCTTGGATACACCCAGTGGGAACTTAACTCAACTTCTGTACAGTGAGAGACTCAAGACACATGGAGAGAACATGGATATGCATTCCTATTAATACTCCTAGGTGAGCTTCCAGCTAATAGCCAGAATCAATTGCTTGCCATTGAGTGAGGCTTGTTGGAAACCCAGTTCACTGGAACTTTCATATGTCCCCAGCCCAGCTGATAACAGGTTATAACCATATCAGAAATCTCAACTCAAAACCACTAGCTGGCCCCAATCAATAAACATCACTGTGAAAGAGAATAATAAATTTTTGTTCTGAGTCATTCGAAGTCTCTAAGTTTCAGGTAGTTTGTTACACATGGGGATTTCATAAGAACAGATACAATATTTTCTATGTACATATTCTAATTTCCACTGTAGCTCATAAGCTTCTTCAGAACATGATCTATATTATAGATATCTTTGTATCCACAGTAGTGTGTAGCATGTTTTATACATTTTGTTATGTATATTACTCAATATTTATTGAGTGAATAAACAGATTATTTCTTATACTGTTAATTATCCCACAGAAACTGTACTTGGTTTTTAACAAAGCAAATCAAGTAAATCCCCTTTTAGCAGATCTGCTTAGTAGAAATTCTTTATTTCCTTCATCTGAGAATGTCTTTATTTTAACCTTCATTCCTGAAGGATATTTTCACTGGACATAGAATTCTAGGATGAAAATTCTTTATTTTCAGCATCTAAAAAAAATTCCACTTTCCTCTGGCCCACATGGTTGCTGATGAAAAATCCACATTCATTAGAATCTCATGCACCTACATGCTATGCATCAATTTTTATTTTTCTGTCTGTTTTTAAAGTATTTTCCTTGGTCAGTAGTTTGAGCAGTTTTATTATGATGTCTTTTAGCATAGATTTCTTTCAGCTTATCCTCTTTAGGATTTTCTGAGTTGCTCAAATGTATAAGTTTAGACCTTTCAACAAATTTGGGAAATTTTCAGCCATTCAAATATTTTTTATACACCACACTCTTTCTCCTCTCCTTTTTTGACTCCAGTGACACAAATGTCAGATGTTTTAGTTTTATCCCAGTCCCTGGGGTTCTGTTCCTTCTTTTTTTCCAATCATTTTACTCTCTAGAGTTCAGATTGGATAATTTTTCATTATTTATCTTCAAGTTCACTGACTCCTTTGCCATTTCAATTCTGTTATTGAGTCCAACAAGTAAATTTTTAAAATTTGGTTATTCTAAAATTTTCCACTTATAGCTCTAAAATTTTCTGTTGGTTTTGTTTCTATCTTATCTTTGTTGAGACTTTATTTTCCCATTTGCTTAAAAGTGTTCAGTCTTATTTCTTGAGAGTTGTTTCTGAAGACTTATAATGACTTTAATGTCTTTGTCTTGTAATTTCAACATGTGTGTCCTTTCAGCATTGGCATCTGTTGTCTTTTCTTTTGTGAGCTGAGATTTGCTTTGTTCTTCATATGCTAGTTCTTCATTTAGATGATATTCTTGACCTTTTGAATATTATGTTACAGACTCTAGGTCTCTTTTAAATCTTAGGATTATGGTGGATTTTTATTGTCTAGTTTTGTTTTCGTAGGCAAGAAACAAACTTAACTTCAGGATACCTTTTTCCAGCCCACCTACTGTGGGCTATTGTCCCACTGAAAATATTTTTCACAACTCAGTGGCTGGTCTGGAACCTGGGAACTTGTGCAGACTATAGTTTTTAATGCCTTTGGTATGCTGTTTTGGGCCAGATCCATGCAAGTGCAGCATGGGAATGTGAGTCCAGTAGTTCATACACTAGTTTAAGCAATAGCTGCCTTAGAATTCCCTTCTCCCTGCGGTCTCAGAACTTTCTGCTTGCCTGTGCTTTCATTTCATGATCCTGTAGTCAGAAAGCCAGGCCTTGGGTTTTCCTGTTTTGCCACTTCTGAAAATTGAGACTGCATCTAGCACGAAGCAATAGGAGGACAGAGAGAGAATATGACTCAAAGTAAATTCATACCTTGCCTTTAGAATCACTATTCCTTTGGTCAAAAAAAAAAAAAAGGTCTCCACCTTGTAGGATTTTAGATGTTGCCCAGATTCTGTGCCTGGGAAAAAGGATAGTGAGAGAGAAAAGAAAAGAAAACAGGGATTTACCCCATTCTTTTTAGACTTTAGGAGTCTTGTTTCCAACTTCATGGTACAGAAAATGAGACCCCCTCTGTCCCCACCAGTTGGTACTTCTAGGTGTCAGGTTGGCTTTGAGTCTACAGCATATGGCAGGAGATACTGGCGTGTCCGGAATTGGTTCCTTCCAATGGGTTCTTGGTCTTGCTGACTTCAAGAATGAAGCCACAGACCCTCGCGGTGAGTGTTACAGTTCTTAAAGATGGTGTGTCAGGAGTTTGTTCCTTCAGATGTTCAGATGTGTCCAGAATTTCTTCCTTCCAGTGGGTTTGTGGTCTCACTGACTTCAGGAGGGAAGCCACAGACCTTCGCAGTGAGCGTTACAGCTCTTAAAAGTAATGCGGACCCAAAGAATGAGCAGCAGCAAGATCTATTGTGAAGAGTGAAAGAACAAAGCTTCCACAGTGTAGAAGGGGACCTGAGCAGGTTGCCGCTGTTGGCTGGGGTAGCCAGCTTTTATTCCTTTATTTGGCCCTGCCCACATCCTGCTGATTGGTCCATTTTACAGAGCGCTGATCGGTCCATTTTACAGAGCACTGATTGTTCCATTTTACAGAGTGCTGATTGGTGCATTTACAATCCTTTTGCTAGACACAGAGTGCTGATTGGTGCATTTTTACAGAGTGTTGATTGGTGCATTTACAATCGTTTAGATAGACTCGGAGGGCTGATTGATGTGTTTACAATCCTCTAGCTAGACAGAAAAGTTCTCCAAGTCCCCACTTGACCCAGGAAGGGTGGCTTCACTTCTCACTGGTAGGGGGAAAAAAAGAGACATTAATCTCTGGTTTTGTTACAGTAGGTATCTAGTCTGGCATAAGCAGGGCAGGAGAGGGCTCATCCTAATCAAGAATGTCAGGTGACCATCAGTTGATGGTCAGGCTGTTGTTAAACTGTCTCTCTGAAATAATAATTGATCACAGCCAGTACCAGGGAAAGGCAGTCTCCCAGTAGATAGAAAATACCTGAAACTGGTGATCAGCAGCTTCCCAATAAGATCTCAGGAGATGGGTGAATGGGATCAAGGAGGTGCACTAAGTGGCAAAATGGTGGAGTTTAACTGGTATATGACATATGACATTGGAATGGTAAGGGAAGAATGCCTCAAGTGAGCATGCATACAACTCCAGTAAACACACTGCACATGCTCACCTCCCAAGTGCTAGCAGGCCACTGTGCGTGTGGACAGCCCACCTTAAGGGAAGAATCAGGGAGAAGGGACACAAGACTCTGGAAGCATGCCAACATCTAAAACCCCAGGTCAAAAGGTCAAACTGTACACTTAATCTCTCAAATCACCTGCTTGGCCGTCTTCTAAGTGTACTTTGCCTCCTTTCATTCCTGCTCCAAAGCTTTTTAATAAACGTTCACTCCTGCTCTAAAACTTTGAGTCTATGTCAGGTCTCTCCTTCTGCCTTAAGCTCCCTTGCCCAAATTCTTTCTTCTGAGGAGGCAAGAATTGAGGTTACTGCAGACCTTTATGGATTCACCACCGCTAACACTTTTGGGATTACATCAAATTCTGGACTCCTTCACAAATCTCCCCATTACCATTTACTTTTTAGTCTTCAGATATCTTCTCTATTCCTTCTGTTCAGAGGTTATATTTATGTTCAGTTGGAGAGTCAGGGTAGTGCGCTTACTTCATCTTGCCCAGAAGTGAAATCTCTACAGAAATTATTTGAACAAATATTTAGAGAAAATAGAAATAGCTTTTTATATGCTATAGCCAAGGTCTAAAATAATTCCCATCATTAAATGAACATATAAAATATTCTCAATGTATTTTTATAATATATAACCTTTCATAAAAGCACTCTCATAATTTAATCATTTTAATATGATCTTTGTATTTATCTTTAAGTAATCACATTTTAAATTAAGACAATCATTTTCCTGTGATAGGTTTCAATTTGTTAAATGTTATAGGTATTTAGATTTGTTAAATGTCAAATTATTTTCCCTAAAGCCAAATAAAAATATTAACCACAGAGAAAAAGAATTAAAAAAAAGAAAGAAAGAAAAATAATCACAGGGGAAAATAGTGAAATGGTAATAGGGATGAAAATGTGCAAAAATTTAGCCATTCAATATATTTGGATACAGTAATCTGTTAAACATATTGCCATTTATTTTTCTCAATACCTGGATTCCTGATTGAAAGCTTCATTTTTCATTGTGCTGTGGGCATTGTTCCATTCCTTCAAATAGAAAAATGAGTTCATGTATCAGAAAACAAATTAAAATTTAAGAGAAAAAGGGCCCCACCAGGACACTGGTGAAAGCCAACCAAGAAAAAGAAATATAAGGAAATGCAAATCAGTCTTTCTTGTTAAGCAAATCTAAAGCACTGCTTAAAGACTTTGCATAAAAGAAATACACTCTTCTTGCCAGCTGTGGTTTCTGCCTATTGTTGAGTCTAATGAATGGTTATTTTCCTTCAGATGTTTATTCTAGAATAACAATTAAGGTCATTGATCTCAAATTCTAGGTTGTTATTGCCAATCATCCACCCACAATTTTATATTGTCTTATTTTTACATAATGTTTTTAAGTTTCTTCAAGTCTGCAAATAACAATTTTTTTAAAAGAAAGATTTCTTAGGTTTTCAAGCAATCATTTGTCACTCTATAACCAAAGCTAAAAATCCATGGCAGCACATTTTCTTAGGTTTTCTTTTGACATTGTTAGGAATATTTTTATTGTTTTATTTTTAAGTCACATGCTAACAACCTGTTTTTCTCTGCTAAGCTTCATAACATCTTTATGGAGAAGTAAAGCATGTTTTTGGAAATTATATATATATATATATATTTTAAATGGAAGAAAATGTTGTTTACATTGATAGGTTAAAACCTGGTTCACAATGCCCATAGTAAAATGCTTATTTTCCTTGCTTTTTATTTTTTATCTGAATGCAAAAATATGGTCTATCTCCTAAGTGATAAAATAATTTCATTGGATTTCAAGGAAAATAGATGTTAGATTAATCTGGATCTAACCTTCTTATTACCATAAGCTTTCATAAAACAGAAGCTTTACATCAGCAATATAAGGAAAGTATAAGAAGCTTTAGAAAAGGGTCATGTTGCTCAACCTGGCTCTGAAGAAAAAAATTATATCCACATGCACATAGTCTGTGCTCTATCAGCAAATGTTCCAAAATATCCCCATCTTAAACCCTTCTTTTCATCTTGTTCTTGGTGTTGCCTTATCTTTGTCTCTCTACATCAGTAAGAGCATTCTAACATGCTGGATAGAACAAGTAAGCAGCTTTGAACATTTACATCAAAAATTTTATGCTATTAGAGGAAACCAAAAATATTTCACCCCAAAAGATACTTCTTTGACATATTTTGAGATGGTTGCTCAGAAGGCTTGCAGACAGGAATAGCCTTGAAAAGCTGCCTTTTGTGGAGATTTTTTATCTGCAGAGAAAAAATCTACATTATTGAAATAAATAGGCTTTCTTTGAGCATCCCCTTATCCCCATTGTCCAGATCAAGGAAAGATGAACTCAACCACAGGCTACCATCATTTTATTCTGAGGGTAGCTCTGAAATTACCTGACATATTTTCATCTGTATAACATGACAGCCTTTGTTTGACGTGCTTTCCCCCCTTCACACTCCTATAACCTGTGAGCTATCTCCCCATAACCCAGATAAATTTGGCCCTAGACCACTGTTTTTGAGCTTATTCATTTCCCCTGGAAATAATTTACTTCTACACCTTGAACCCTCATCTTCTGTCTTCCCAATTAATGAAGGGGATATTTCAGCATCAACCATCTGGCTCTCCTTTAAGTTTTCACATTTTATGACTTCCATGCCCATTTACACATTAATAAATTGGTATGCCTTTTTTCCTGTTAACCTATCTGTTATCATTTTGTTTTATACACTCAAATTGTTGAAACTTCAGGAAAAATAATTAAACTTTCCTACATCATCTATGCAAAGATTACCTTAGTTTTAAAGTAAGAAAATGAGCTGGCCATAGTAGTGTATGCCTGTAATCCCAGTTACTCAGGAGGGACAGGTGGAAGGACTGCTTGAGCCCAGGAATTTGAGACCAGCCTGGGAAACATAGTGAGACCCACCTTTCAGGAAAAAGAGAGAAAGAGAGAGAAATTTAAAAATATAAATAAAATAAGCTAAAGAATCAAGGGAATTTGATCTGATATAGATGATATCAAGCTTGTTTAAAAATTTTTACTAGGATTTGTGGTTCCAAAATGGCAATATAGAAGCAAGCTGTCTTCATTCTCCCCACAAAAGCAAACCAAAAGAAAATATGTGGTGTCAAGTTTATTACCAGAAATCTCCCAGAACTCATACATGACAATGAGACAAATCCCCAAGCCACAGAGAAGTGAAAACAATTCCATGTGGTTGGTAAGAGAATTGAATTTCCACATCCATGATGCCTTTGCCCCAATTCTGTCTGGCAGGAAGCTTGTGGAAAAATTTCCCACAACTCAGTGTTTCTGCACTAAAAACAGATTTAAATGGACAATGAGCTTTTTCATTATCTTGTTTTCCCTGGCGGAAGACCCATTACTGCTTTAACTCACAGAAGCATCGTGAGTGCCTCAATGGAGAAATGTCCCTGAGGACAGGCAGAAGCAAAGCAGGGAGGTGGAACTACCATCCCCAGCCCTGGAAACCCTGCTCTGTAACTCAGCTGAAAGAGACACCGCATCAGAGTAGCTGTTCAACAGCACCACACTGTAGTTTTGTCTCATAGGGTCCCTAGGAACAAACCCTAAGCCAGACTTCCCAAGCTGCTGAGATGTCACCTCTGGGACTGCCCCCATTTAAGAAGGGCAGCTTTTCCATCATCTACTAGAGCTGAGGCAAACTTGGGCTTGAGGCATCACCTAGAGCTGAAAAAGACACAGTGTCCAAATGGTAGAGAAGCTATAAACAAATATATCCAATAAAAACCCAAACAAGCCAGAGAGAGAAGACTAGACTAAATTACTAATCCTTCAGTGGAAAGACATCAATGGACATCTGCAAGAAACAACAACAGAAAACAATGATCTCCCCAAGTGGACAAAATAAGAAACAAGTAACTGACCCTAACAAGATGGCAATATATGAGTTCTCTGCCAAGAATTCAGAATGGTAGTTTGAAGGAAATTTGGGATCTCAAGGATAATACAGAAAAGCAATTCAGAAACTTGTCAGTGAAATTCAACAAAGATATTGAAATGTTAATTTAAAAAACAGCAAAAACCTTGGGACTAAGAAATATATTTGCTAAACTAAAAAATTCATTAGAGGCTCTCAACATCAGAATGGGTCAAACAGAAGAAAGATAAAGTGAATTAGAAGTCAGGCTATTTGAAATTACAAAATCATAGGAGAAAAAAGAAGACAGAATGAAAAGCAATGAAGATTTCCTACAAAATATAGAAAATTACCTCAAAAAGCCAAATCAAAGAATTATTGGTTTTTAAGAAGAATTTGAACAAGAACAAAAGGTAGAAAGGTTATTCAAATAAACAATATCAGAAAACTTTCCCAAACTTGAGAAAAATACAAATATGCAGTAACAGGAAGGTCAGAGAACACCAAACAGATCTGACACAAATAAGACAACCCCAAGGCATATAATAATCAAACTAGAAAAGGTTAAAAACAAAGATGCAGTGGCTGACACCTGTAATCCCAGCACTTTGGGAGGCTGATATGGGCAATCACTTGAAGCCAGGAGTTTGAGACCAGCCTGGCCAACATAGTGAAACACTGTGTCTACTAAAAATACAAAAATTAGCCAGGTGTGTAATCCCAGCTACCTGTAATCCCAGCTACTCAGTTGCTTGAATTTAGGAGGCAGAAGTTGCAGTGAGCCAAGATTGTGCTACTGCATTCTAGCCTGGGCAAAAAAAAAAAAAAAGAAAAAAAAAAAGGTTAAAGACAAAGAGAGAATCCTAAAAGCATCAAGAGAAAAGAAGGCAACGGCATATAAAGCTGTTCCAATTTATCTGGCTGCAGAATTCTCGACAGAAACTTGCTTTGGGCCAGGAGGGAAAAGAATGATATTTTCAAAGTGCTAAAAATAAAAATAAAATAAACAACTGCCATCCAAGAATACTGTGTCTATCAAAGTTATCCTTCAAAGTTATCTTTCCCAGACCAAAGCTGAGAGAATTTATCACCAACAGACCTATCTTACAAGAAATGCTAAAAGGAGTTCTTCAATCTGAAAGAAACAGAAACCAAAACACTAATACGCAAAACCCACACACACACAAACACCACAGATTTGAAGGTATAAAACCCACTGGTAAAATTAAGTATACAGACACATTCAGATACACTCTTACTGTAGTTGCGTGCAATCAATTCGTAACTTGAATATGCAGCCCTCAAAATAAATCTATCAGTAGCTAGAGAAACCTGCTGAGAGACAGGTAATAATAAAATATGTAAATTGAGAAGACTAAAAGTCAAAATATGGAGAAATTAAGTGTAGAAATTTTTTTATTTCTATTTTTTTCTTTGTGATCTAAGTTTTTAACTCTTTGAAATAATTTTTTATATCTATAAGATGTTTTCTTGTAAGCCTCATGGTAGCCATGATGCAAAAGCCTATAATAGATTCACTTAAAATAAAAACTAAGGCATTAAAACTTACTACCTGAGAAAGTCACTTAACCACAGAGGAAGACAGCAAGAAACTAAGAATAAAAGAGAGGAGTTACAAAACCACCAGCAAACAAGCAACAAAAAGGCAGTAGTAAGTCCTTACTTATCAATTATAACACTAAATATAAATGGACTCAATTCTCCAATTAAAAGGCATAAAGTGGCTGAATGTATAAAGAAACAAGACCTGACTATATACTGCCTACAAGAAACCCACTTCACCTATAAAGAAACACATAGATTGAAAGTGTAGGGGTAGAAAAAGATATTCCATGCAACTGGAAACCAAAAAAGGGCAAGAGTAGCAATATTTTAGATAAAATAGACTGCATATCTAGGACTGTAAAAAGAGATAAAGAAGGTCAGTATAAACTGAGAAAGGGATCAGTTCAGCAAGAGGAGATAGCAATTATAAATATCTATACACCCAACAGCAGAGTGCGCAAGTATATAAAGCAAATATGAATAGATTTAAAGGAGAGATAAATTCCAATATTGCCACAGTAGAAGACTGTAACACTTCATTCTAAATAACGGACAGATAACCTAGTCAGAAAATCAACAAAGAAACATCATAAACTACACACTAGATCAAACAGGTCTCACTGACATTTGCAAAACATTTCACCCAACTGCTATAGAATACATATTATTTTCACCAGTGCACAGAGCATTCTCCAGAATACACTGTAACTTTGGCTACAAAATATGTCTGAGTACATTTTAAAAAGTAGAAATTACATCAAGCATCTTTCCTTTATTCCACAATGGACTAAAACTAGAAATTGATAATAAGAGAAATTTCAGAAATTTCACAAACACAGGAAAATTGAACAATATGCTCCTGGATGACCAATGGATCAGTGGAGAATTTAAAAATATCTTGACACAAATGAAAATGGAAATTCCATGAAACCAAAATTTATAAGATACATCGAAAGCTGTGTTAAGAAGAAAGTTTATAGCAATAAAGAGTTATATCAAAAAAGTAGAAATACTTCAAATAAACAACCTGACTATTCATTTCAAGGAACTAGGAAAGCAAGAACAAACTAAACTCAAAATTAGCAGAATGAAATAAAAATAATAAAGATCAGAACAGAAATAAAACTGAGAGTAAAAAAATTATAGGAGATCAACGAAACAAAAAGTTGGATTTTTGAAAAGATAAAACTGACAAACAATTGGCTAAACTACGAATAAAAACTAAATAGATAACATCAGAAATGAAAAAGGAGATGTAATGACCGAGACCACAGAAATACAAAGAATTACTAGAGACTATTGTTAACAAAAATATCCCAACAAATTGAGAAACCTAGAAAAAATAGATACATTTACGCATGCATACACACTACCAAAATTAAACCATAAAGAAACAGAAAACCTCAATAAACCATTGGCAAGTAATGAGATAAGAGTCATAATAAGATGTCTTTTATCAAATAAAAGCCCAGAACCTGACAGTTTTACTGCTGAATTCTACCAAACATTTAAAGAAGAACTAATATCAATTCTACTGAAACGCTGTTCAAAACATCAAGAGAAAGGAATACTTTTAAATTCATTCTATCAGGCAGGCATTACCTTGATACCGAAACCAGAAAAGGACACAATGAAAAAAGAAGAACTATAGGCCAATATCACTGATGAACATAGATGCAAATATTCTCAACAAAATACTAGCTAATGACATTCAACAACATATTAAAAAGACATTCACCATAATTAAGTGGGATTCAACCCAGGGGTAAAAAGATGGTTCAACATTCACAAGTCAATAAATGTGATATATCATATTAATAGAATCAAGAATAAAAACCATATGATGATTTCAATTGCTGCCAAAAAAAGTATTTAATACAATTTAGCATCAATTGATGATAAAAACCCTTATCAAACTGGATATAGAAGGAACATTCCTCAAAATAATAAAGGCTGTATATGACAAACCCACAACTAAAATCATACTGAATGTGGAAAAAACTGAAGGAATTTCCTCTAAGATCCAGAACCAGTCAACGATGCCTGCTTTCACCATTTTTATTCAATATAGTATTAGAAGTCCTGGCCATAGCAATTAGGCAAGAGAAAGAAATAAAGGGCATCCAAATTGGAAAGGAAGAAGTCAAATTAGCCTTGTTAATTCATGACATGATCCTCTACTTAGAGTAATCTGAAGACTCCACCAAAAATCTGTAGAACTAATAAATTCGGTAAATTTACAGAATATAAGATTGACATATAAAAATTAGTAGCATAGCATTTATATACATCAACAGTGAACAATTGAAAAAAGAAATCAAGAAAGTAGTCTCATTTACAATAGCTACAAAAATATAAAATATCTAGAAATTAATCTAACCAAAGAAGTGAAAGGTCTATACAACAATACTACAAACACTAATAAAAGGAATTGAAAAGGACACAAAAAGATGGAAAGATATTCTGTGCCCATGGATTGGAAGAATTATTATTGTTAAAATGACAATACAACTCAAAGCAACTTGAAGATTCAATGCAATCCCTATCCAAATACTGATGACATTCTACACAGAAATAGGAAAAAAAAATCCTAAAATTTATGTGGAACTCCAACAGACTAAGCAGCCCAAGTATCCTGAGCAAAAAGAACAAAGCTGGAGGCATCACATTACCTGACTTCAAAATGTATTACAAAGCTGTAGTAACCAAATCAGTATGGTACTGGCATAAAAACAGACACATAGGCCAACAGAATAGAATGGAGGACTCAAATATAAATTTACATATTTACAGCCAACTCATCTTCAACAAGGTGCCAAGAACATACAATGGGTAAAGGACAGTCTTTTCAATAAGCGGTGCTGTGAAAACTGGACAACTATATGCAGAAGAATAAAACTAGACCTTTATCTCTCACCACACTAAAAAATCAAATCAAAATGAAGTTTAAGACTTAAATCTAAAACTTGAAATTATGAAAGTACTAAAGGAAAACATTGGGGAAACGCTCCAGGACATTGGTGTGGGGAAAAATGTTTGTGTAAGATCCCAAAAGTACAGGCAATCAAAGCAAAACTATACCAATGAGATTTCATTAAGCTAAAAAGCTTCTGCACAGCAAAGGAAACAATGAACAAAGTGGAGACAACCCACAAAACAATTTAATAGCAAAAATCAAATAATCTAATTTAGAAATGGCTACAAGATATGAATGGACATTTTTTTTCAAAAGAAGACATACAAAGGCCAACAGGTATATAAAGAAATGCTCAACATCACTAATCATCAGAGAAGTGCAAATCGAAACTACAATGAGATATCATCTTGCCCTACTGAAAATGGCTTTTATCAAAAAGGCAATAACAGATGCTGGCAAGGAGACAGAGAAAAGAGAATTCTTGTACACTGTTGATGGGAATGTAAATTAGTATAGCCACTATAGAGAACAGTATGGAGGTTCTTCGAAAACTAAAAATAGAACTATTATATGATCCAGCAATTTCACTACTGGGTATATATTCAAAAAAGAGGAAATATTTAAGGTGATGAATATCCCAAGTGCACCGATTTGATCTTTACAAATTATATGAATGTGTTCGATTATCACATGTACCCCAAATTATATACCTCTATTATTCATCATATAAAAATAAAAATAAATGTGTCAGCATTCCTGCCTGATAAATACAAACACACATCAATAACACTTTTTACTCATATCATAAATATTCTTTGAATTTCTGCTATATGCCAGGCAGTATTGTAAGCATTAAGGCCACAGCAGTGAACAAATCAGATAAAGATGTCTGTCAAAATAACTTACATTCCACTTGAGTAAGATGGCCAATCAAGATAATAAATTGATTATAAATATATTCAAAATATTAAGTACTATTAAAAAAGAGGATAAGTCTAAGAACCAGGGTTCGGGTTGCATTATGAAGTATAATTTACTGACAAATTGAATGTCAGTTGTGTAGAGAGAAAGAGTCACGAATGACTACATTTTTGGACACAAAACCTGAAAGAATTAAGGGAAATGCCCAATAACTGAGATGTGGAAGAATAAAGGAGAATAAGTTTTTTGGGGGGAATATGAGGAGTTCAGGATTCTGTTTTGGATACATTATATTTACAATATCTGTTAGAAATTCAAATTGAGATATCAGGAAAGTATTTGGATATATAATTTTGGGGATAAGGTGAGATATCTGGGCTGAAGTTGTGCATTTTCAATATACAGATGGTATTTAATGCATTTAACCTGGTTAATGTCACCAAAGGAATGAATGCAAAGAGACTAGAGGCAAAAGTGCTTTGGAAGAATTTTCTATACTCACTGAATTTACTTCTCATCTTCTTATTCCCTCTTGAACCCACTGCAGTCTGGATTTTGTCCCAGCACCCCAGCAAATAAACTCTTGCCAAGAAAGTAGTAACCAGCATGTTGACAAATCCAATGGTCAAAAATCAGTCTTCATCATACTCAACCTCTGAGTACATTTGACGCAGTTGATTATGCTCTCCTTCTTGAAAACACTTTCTTCGCTGGGATTCTAGGATACAACATGTCCTCCTTGTTTTCCTCTTACCTTACAGACCATTCCTCCTAAGCCTCCCTTGTTATTTTTCTTCATCTTCTAAACTTTAAATAATGACATGTTCAACTCTCAGTCCTCAGACATCTTTACTTAAATCATTCTCCATGTGCTGTCCCCCAATCCAATGACTTTAAATTTTATTAATATGCTAACAACTCCCAAATTTATATTCTACACCTTTTTTTCTTAAATGCCAGACTTGTCCATCAGTTGCTTATTACATATTTCCACCTGGATGTTGTCTCGGTTTGAGGGCAGATGCTTGCACTCTATTATTTTATTATGGAATATTATATCAGGGATAAAAAAATAAGGGATAAAGAAAGTGAAGAAGGAAATTAGGGAGAGCCAAAATAAGGATGTATCATGGAGTTAACCGCTAAGTGTGACTAGTTCTTCAACACTTTGGAACACTGCTGCATTTCAGAATCATGTGTCCATGGAGAATGGGGGAAGAAAATAATCAGTTCCTGTCTCTCATTGGTCAAGGATTCAACATATGGGCTATCATTCCTCCCCTCTTACACATATCATATGTGTGAGCAATGTGTGGGGCCTCTGGCGTCCTTTATAATGTTGTCTACAGAGAAGTACCAGGGAAGGAGACAAAATACTTGAGGCAAGGGTGGTAAGTGACACTCTGTGGAGACATGCTAGTTGATAATTTGGAAGACCCTGAACAGTCTGCTGCTGTAAGGTTGGGTCTGTAATAATATCAGTGGTATGGTGACCTGGCACCAAGACTGTAGAAATAGTTCAAGTAGTTCTTGGTGTACTACCATCAAAAGGTAAGTGTGCCATGCTGTGTTGATCTGAAGGGTGCATAATTCAACCTATTATAAATGTCTGTAAAATCTCGCATTTTACACATTCAAAATGAATTTCTGATTGTCTACTTCCAAACTTGTTTCTTTCATAGTTAATTTCTAATCCCTCCCAATAGATGTTCAGTTTCAAAGTTGGAGTCATCCTTAACCCTTTTTCTTTCACACTCCATATCTAATCTGTTAGGATATTAGTTATAGCCAACTCACTCTTTGCCCTACATAATGTCTCTTTTAGGTGACTGCAAAGTCCACCAACAAGGCTTCCTGCTTTTATCTTTGTCTCCTTACAGTAACTCATGTGTCAGGGAAATTCTTTTAAAGTATAAGTCAAATCATGTCTCTCTTCAGCTCAGAGCTTTATAATGACATCCAAATTCACTCAGGGTTAAGTCCCAGGAACATTTATGGTGCTCTCCTATCTGCTCCCACTCTTATAATTTCTCTGACTCTCCTCCACATTCTTTCAGCACCAATCATACATATTTACTTTCTGTTCCTCAAAAATGCTAAACAGGGGGCAAGCAAGATGGCCAAATAGAAGGCTCCACCAATCGTCCCTCCTATAAGATCACCAAATTAACGACTATCCAAACACACAAAAAAAGCACATTCATAAGAACCAAAAATCAGGTGAGCACTAACAGTACCTGTTTATAAACTCATGTAGCTGAAAGAGGCACTAAGGAGGTTAGGAAACAGTCTTGAATTGCCAATGCCACCCCTCCTCTATCCCCCAGCAGAGGCTACGTGGTGTGGAGAGAGAATCTATACATTTGGGAGGGGAAGAGTGCAATGATTGTGAGAATGCATTGAACTCAGTGGTGCCCTGTCACAGAAGAAAGCCAGTCTGGGCTGAACTCAGCTGATGCCCACCTACAGAAGGAGTTTTTTTTATTATTTTTTTTTTTTTTTGAGACGGAGTCTCGCTCTGTCGCCCGGGCTGGAGTGCAGTGGTGCAATCTCGGCTCACTGCAAGCTCCGCCTCCCGGGTTCACGCCATTCTCCTGCCTCAGCCTCCCGAGTAGCTGGGACTACAGGCGCCCGCCACTGCGCCCAGCTAATTTTTTGTATTTTTAGTAGAGATGGGGTTTCACCGTGGTCTCGATCTCCTGACCTCGTGATCCGCCCACCTCGGCCTCCCAAAGTGCTGGGATTACAGGCGTGAGCCACCGCGCCCGGCCCAGAAGGAGTTTTTAAAGCAGCCATAGCCAGAGTGGAATCACCCATCCCAGCAGTCAGAACTCAAGTTACAGCAAGCCTCGCTAGTGGAGGATAAAGGGCTCTGGGGCTCTAAATAAACTTGAAAGTCAGTCTAGGCTAGAAGGACTACAATTTCTAGGCAGGTCCTACTACTGAACTGGGCTTAGAGCCAGTGGATGGGGAAAATGTGATCTATGAGACACCATCTGGGGCTACCAAGGGAGTGCTTGAGCTATCCCTTCCTCAATCATAGGCTGCACAGCTCCCAGCTCCAAAACAGACCCCTTCCTTCTGCTTGAGGAGAGGAGACAGAAGAGTAAAGGGGGCTTTGTCTGGAATTGTGGACACCAGTTCAGCCACAGTAAGATAGGGTACCAGTCAGATTTGTGAGGTACCCATTCCAGGCCCCAGCTCTCAGCTGACATTTCTAGACATATCAAGGCCAGAAGGGAACCTGCTACCTTGAAGAGAAGTACCCAATCCTGGAAGGACCCATAACAAGCTGAATAAAGAGCTCTTGGGCCCTAAATAACCAGCAGAGATACCCAAGTATTATGCCATGGGCCTTGGGTGAGACTCTGAAACTTGCTGGCTTCAGGTGAGACTCGGCACTTTCCCAGCTGTGGTGACTATAGGAAGAAACTCCTGCTCGAGAAAAGAAAAGGGAAAGTTAAGCAGATTTTGTCTTGCACTTTAGGTACCAGACTGTCCATAGTGGGGTAGAGTTTCCAAGCAGGCTCTTGGAGTCCCCGATTCCAAGCCTTGGCTCTAGGATGGCATGTCTGGACTTGCCCTAGGCCAGAGGGCAGCTCATTGCCCTGAAGGGTGAGTTCTGAGTCAGGTAGCATTCACCAAAAGTTGACTAAAGAGAGTCCGTGGGCTTTAAAGAAACATCAACAGTTGCCTGGAAAGACTCCTCATGGGCGTGTGGTGGTACCCACAGTGTGAGGCTCCTTTGCGTATGAAAAGGGAGGGAAGAGTGGGAAGGACTGCATCTCATGGTTTGAGTGCCAGCTCAGCCACACTACAACAGAATACCAAGTAGACTTCTAAGGTTTTTTACTGTAGTCTCTGCCTCCCAGGTGACACTTCTGGGTACAGCTGGGGCCTGGGGGGAACTTGCTGTACTGAAAGGAAGGATACAAGCCTGGCTGGGCTGGCTTCATTACCTGCTGATTGTAGAGCCCCAGAGCCTTGAGCGAATACAGGCAGTAGTCAGGTAATGGTTACTATTGGCCTTGGATGAACCCCAGTGCTATGCTTACTTCAGGTCTAACCCAGCACAGTCCTCCCTGTGGTGGTAGCCACAGGGGTGCTTGTGTCACACCACCTCCAGTTCTAGGCAGCTCAGAACCAAGACACTCCATTTGTTTGTGAGAAAGTAAGGGAAGAGAACAAAAGTCTCAGCCTGGTAATACAGAGAATTCTTCCACATCTTATGCAAAACCATCTAGGAGGTACCTCCACGAGTCTGCAAGAATCACAGCATTATTAGGTTTGGGGTGCCCACTAATGCAGATATGGTTTATATCACAACACCCAAGTCCTTTCAAATACCCAGAACACCTTCCCAAGAAAGACAGGTGTAACAAGTACATACTGTAAAGACTACAATAAATGCCCCACTAACTCTTCAATGCCCAGACACAGACAAACATCCAAAAACATCAAGACCATCCAGGAAAATATGATGACACCAAATGAACTAAATAAGGAACCAGAGACCAATCATGGAGAGACAGACGTATGTGAATTTTCAGACAGAGAAGTCAAGATAGCTGTTTTAAGGAAACTCTACGGAATTCAAGATAACACAGAGAAGAAATTTAGAATTCTATCAGATAAATTTAACAAAGATATCGAAATAATTAAAAAGAATCAAGTAGCAATTATGGAATTGAAAATGCAACTACACATTGAATAATGTAACAGAATCTTTTAATAGCATAATTGATCAAGCAGAAGAAAGAATCAGTGAGCTTGAAGACAGGTTACTTGAAAATACACAGAGGAGACAAAATAAAAATAAAAAAGAATGAAGCATGCCTACAAGATATAAAAAAAAAAACTCAGATTGGCAAATCTCAGAGTTATTGACCTTAAAGAGATGGTACAGAAAGAGACAAAGGTAGAAAATGTATTCAAAGGGTAATAACAGAGAACTCTCCAAACCTAGTGAAAGATACCAGTACTCAAGAACAAGAAGGTTATACAGCACTGAGCAGATTTAACCCAAGGAAGACTACCTCAAAGTATTCAATAATCTAAATCCAAAGGTCAAGGATAAAGAAAGCATTCTAAAAGGAGCAAGAGAAAAAGAAACAAATAACATACGATGGTGCTCCAATACATCTGGCAACAGAATTTTCAGTGGAATACTTACAGGCCAGGAGAGAATGGTATGACATATTTAAAGCACTGAAGGAAAATTTTTTCTTACCCTAGAATAATATATTCAGTGAAAATACCCTTCAAACATGAAGGAGAAATAACGACTTTCCCCGACAAACAAGAGCTGTGGGATTTCATTAACATCAGACCAGTCCTACACTAAATGCTAAAGGGAGTACTTCAGTCAGAAAGAAAAGGACGCTAACAGGCAATAAGGAATCATCTGAACATGCAAAACTCACTGGTAATACTAAGTACTCGGAAAAACACAGAATATCACAGCAATGTAATTGTGATATGTAAACTACTCGTAAGTAGAAAAACTTAAAGACAAAACCAATCAAAAATGATAATTACAACTTTACAGGACATACACAGTACAATAAGATAAAAATAAAAACAAGAAAGTTATAAAGTGGGAGGACAAAGTTAAAGTGTAGAGTTTTTATTGTTTTTTTTTGGCTTGTTTGCTTGTTCAAATGGTGTTAATTTGTTATCAGCTTAAAATGATGGGTTATAAGACAATATTTGCAAGCCTCATGGTAATCTGAAATCAAAAAACATACAACAGATACACAAAAAATAAAAAGAAATCAATTAAACCATATCACTAGAGAAAATCACCTTCTCTAAGAGGAAGACACTAAGGAAGGAAAGAAGGAAGGAAGAAAAGACCACAAAGCAACCAGAAAACAAATCACAAAATGGCAGGAGTAAGTCTGTACTTATCAATAATAACATTGAATGTAAATGGACTAAACTCTAATCAAAAGACATAGAGTGGCTGAATGAATTTAAAAAACAAACAAACAAAATGCAATGATCTGTTGTCTACAGGAAACACACGTCACATATAAAAACACAAGTGCACTGAAAAGGAATGAAAAAAGACATTCCATGCCAATGGAAGCCAAAAGAGAGTAGGAGGCACTCCACTTATATCAGACAAAATAGATTTCAAGACAAAAACTAAGAAAAGACAAAGAAGGTCAGTATGTAATGATAAAGGAGTCAAATCAGCAAGAAGATGTAACAATTCTAAGTATATATACACCCAACAGTGGAGCACCCACATATAAAAAGCAATTATTAGCGCTAAAAAGAGAGATAGGCCAGAATAAAAGAATAACTGGAGACTTCAATGCCCCAATTTCAGCCTTGGACAGATCACGTAGACAGAAAATCAACAAAGAAACATCAGATTTAATCTGCACTATAAGACCAATTGTATCTAATAGATGTTTACAGATTATTTCAACCAATAGCTGCAGAATATGCATTCTTTTCCTCAGCACATGGATTATTCTTAAGGATAGGCCATACGTTAGGTCACCAAACAAGTCTTAAAACATTCAAAAAATTGAAATAATATCAAGCATCTTTCCCACCATAATGAAACAGAAATCAATAACAAGAGGAATTTTGGAAACTATACAAATACATGTGCATTTGTCCATTTTCACACTGCTATAAAGAACTGCCTGTGACTGGGTAATTTATAAAGCAAAGAGATTTAATTAACTCACAGTTCTACATGGCTGGGGAGGCCTCAGTAAACTTACAATCATGGAGGAAGGGGAAGTAGGAACATCTTACGTGGTGGCAAGTGAGAGACAGCATGTGTGGAAAGAACTGTCAAACATGTATAAAACCATCAGATCTTGTGAGAACTCACTCACTGTAACAAGAACAACATGAAGGAAACCATACCCATGATTCAGTCACCCCCAGCAGGCCCTGCCTTCGACACATGGGGATTATGGGTATTACAATTCAAGATGTGATTCTGGTGGGGACACAGAACCAAACCATATCAACACGGAAATTAAACAATATGCTCCTGAATGACCAGTAGGTCAATGAAGAAATTAAGAAGTAAATTAGAAAGTTTCATGAAACAAATGATGAGGACAAAATAACATACCAAAATCTGTGGGTTACAGTAGTACAAACAGGGAAGTTTTTCACCATAAATGCCTATATCAAAAAAGAACAAATACTTCAAATGAATGACCTAATGATTCATCTTGAACTAAAAAAGCAAGTGCAAATTAAACCCAAAATTAGTAGAAAAAATAATAATGAATAGAGCAGAAATAAATGAAATTGAAATGAACAAAACAGTACAAAGGATCAAACAATAAGTTATTTTTTTGAAAAGATAAACAAAATTGACAAACCTTTATCCAGACTAAGAAAAAAAGAAAGAAATCCAAATAAATAAAATCTGAGATGAAAAAGGAGACATTCTAACTGTTACCATAGAAATTTAAAGGATCATTAGTGGCTACTAAGAGCAACTGTATGCTAATAAATTGGAAAATCTAAAAGAAATGGAGGAAATGGATAAATGCCTAGACACATACATATGAAGTTTGAATTGAACCATGAAGAAATCCAAAACCTGTACAGACCAATAACAAATAATGAGATATAAGCCATAATAAAAATTCTCCAAGCAAAGAAAGTCCATGACCCAATGGCTTTACTGCTGAATTCTACCTAACATTTAAAAAAGAACTAATACCAATCTTACTTAAACTATTCCCAAAAATAGATGAGGGGGGAATAATTCCAAACTCATTCCAACAGGCTAGTATTACCCTGATAACAAAACCAGACAAAGACACATCAAACAAATATCATAGGCATCAAACAAATATTATAGGCCAATATCTCTGATGAATATTGATGCAAAAATTCTAACAAAATACTAGCAAGCTGAATTCAACTACCCATTAAAAATAGCATGCATCATGACCAACTGGGATTTATGCCAGGGATGCAAGTCTGCTTCAACATATGCAAATCAATTAATGCAATACATTATAACAACAGAATGAAAGACAAAAACTATATGATCATTTCCATTGATGCTGGAAATGCATTTAATAAAAGTCAACATCACCTCATGATAAAAACCCTAAAAAAACTGGGTATACACAGAACACACCTGAACATAATAAAAGCCACATACATCACACCCACAGCTAGTATTATACTAAATGGGGAAGAACTGAAAGCCTTTTCTCTGAGATGTGGAACAAGACAAGGATGCCCCCTTCACCACTATTATTCAACGTAGTGCTGGAGGTCCTAGCTAGAGCTATCAGACAAAAGAAAGAAATAAACCACATTCAAATTGAAAAGGAAGAAATCAAATTATTCTTATTTGCAGCTGATATGATTATATATTTGGAGAAACCTAAAGCCTCCACCAATAAACTATTGGAACTGATAAACAAATTCAATACAGTTGAAGGCTATAAAATCAACATGCAAAAATCAGTAGCATTTCTATATGCCAAAACAAAAAACCTGAAGAAGAAATCAAGAAAGTAATCTTATTTACAATAGTTACAACTAAGATAAAATATATAAGGATTAACAAAAGAAGTGAAAGACCTCTACAATGAAAACTACAGAACATTGATGCAAGAAATGGAAGAGGACACAAAAATATAAGAGATATTTCATATTCATGGATTTAAAGAATCAAAATTGTTAGAAAGTCCATACTATCCAAAGTAATTTACAGATTTAATGCAAACCCTATCAAAATACCAACAACTAGACAAAAAATTTAAAAATCCTAAAATTTATATGGAACCACTAAAGACCCAGGATAGCCAAAGCTATCCCAAGCAAAAAAAATAACAAAACTGGGGGAATAACATTACCTGACTTTAAATTGCACTGCAGAGTTATGGTAACCAAAAAGGCATGGTACTGGCATCAGAACAGACACAACAATCAGTGGAACAAAAATAGAAAACCCAGAGATAAATTCATACATCTACAGTGAGCTCATTTTTGACAAGGGTGCCAAGAACATATACTAGGGGAAAGATATTTTCTTCAATAAATGATGCTAAGTAAACTGGATATCTGCATGCAAAAGAATGAAATAGATCTCTATCTCTCACCATATAAGAAAGTCAAATCAAAATAGATTGGAGCCTTAAATCTCAGACCTCACACTGTGAAACACTGTGAAACAACTACAAGAAAACATTGGGGAAACTCTCCAGAAAATTGGACTGGACAAAGATTTCTTGAGGAATGCCCCAAAAGCGCAGGCAACCAAAGCAAAAATGGACAAATGGAATCACATCAAGTTAAACAACTTCTGCATAGAAAAGGAAAGAATCCATAAAGTGAAAGGACAACTCACAGCGTGGGAGAAAATGTTTGTAAACTACCCCTCTGACAAGGAATTAATAATCAGGATATATAAGGAATGTGAACAGCTCTACAGGAAAAAAATACAATAATCCAATTTTTAAAAAGGACAAAAGATCTGACTAGATATTTATCAAAAGAAGACATACTAATAGCAAACAGGTATTTGAAAAAGTGCTAAATATCATTGCTTATCAGAGAAATGGAAATCAAAACTACAATGAGATATCATCTCACCCTAGTTAATATGGTTTTTATACAAAAGAAGGGCAATAACAAATGCTGGCAAGAACATGGGGAAAAGGAAACCCTCATACACTTTTGATAAGAATGTAAATTAGTATAACCATTATGGAGAACAATTTGAAGATTTCTCAAAAATCTAAAAATGACACTACCGTACAATCTAGCAATCCCACACTTGGGTATATACCCAAAAAAAAAGAAAATCAGTATATTACAATGATATCTGCACTTTCATGTTTATTGAAGCACTATTCACAATAGCCAAGATTTAGAAGCAACCTAAGTGTCCATCAGCAGATGAATGGATAAAAAACAAAATGTGGTACATATACATAATGGAGTACTATTCAACCATAAAGAAGAATGAGATCTTGACATTTGCAACAACATGAATGGGACTGTAGGTCATTATGTTACGTGAGATAAGCCAGGTACAGAAAGACAAACTTCCTATGTTCTTACTTATTTGTGGGAGCTAAACATTAATATGATTGAACTCATGCATATAGAGAGTAGAAGAATGGTTGCCAGTGGCTGAAAAGGGTAGTGGAGGGGGAGATATGCGGGAATAAGGGAAAGTGGGGATGGTTAATGGTCATAGAAAAATAGAAAGAGTAAATAAGACCTAGTATTTTCTAGCAAAACAGGATAACTATAGTAAAAAATAATTTAATTGTACATTTAAAAGTAACTAAAAGAGTATTATTGGATTGTAATACAAAGGATAAATGCTTAAGGTGTTGGAGACCCCATTTACCCTGACGTGATTATTACACATTGCATGCCCATATCAAAATATCTCATGAAACCCACAAATATATATACCCACAAAAATTTTAAAAAAATTAAAGACTAAACATAGTTCCCAGGGGTTTTGTACCTGTAGTATCATCAGACTGGAATGTTATTCTTTAAGATAACCTGCATAACTCCTTCCCTCACATTCTTCAGATCTTGGCTCAAATGTCATTACCTCAGAGAAGCCTTCTCTGACCACCCTATATAATAGCACTCCCCAATAACCATGCTACCCTACACTGAAGTACTTCCTGTCTCATTATTTTCCGTGTTTCTCACTAGAATGAAGGTTTCTTCAAACCGGATAATTTTCCTGATATACTTACTGCTGAATTTCCAATATCTAAATCAACATTTGTCACAAAGAAGGTGCTTAATGAATATACATTGAAAAAATGGCATAGATGACATTTGTTGCACTATGTTAATCACGTTTTTTTTTCTTTTTTCTCATTATCTCATTAGTACAATAGAACTTTAGCATCTGTCTGCAGAAAATATAGCCCAACTTCACCCATAATTCTTCAAAGGACAACAAAAGGAAATGAAAAACTAAGGTGTCAAATATATTCAATTTCCTTTTAACACCCATTGTCTGGTTTACTTTAAATCCTCTGTAACTTATTTTAAGCTCTTTATTGAGGTGGACAAGAACATTACCAAATTTTCCTTAGTAACCTGGGAGGTGAAATGTAAGAAAATTAAATATACTAAAATAATTTCACCAAATAATCACTATTGTGTTCTTATGCCAGATGGAAGGCAGCGAGCTATTATTACTGCTTGTGAGACTTTGAATTAAAGTCTCCTCTAAAATACATATTTAAAAAATTCCTTAAAGTACGCTGTAAATATCCAGAAATGATACTGAACTTTGCACAACTGCGAGACCAATTTACATTTTCAGGGACTATTAATTCCTTGGATAGAAAGATCAGCACTGAGATTTAAAATATCAAATGATTATTTCTAGATTTTAATCTCTCATCCATGTGAAACATCTGAATATGTCAAATTATGAACATTTGTCCATTTCACTCTACTCAGATCAGTTGTTGGACTCAAAAGGATTATTGAATAACATGTATCTGTTATAGTTATGACATTTTACAATGGCTATAATTTATTAATGGCTTTAGACATAACCATATCATATTTATTTCCTACTTAAAACATTCCAAAAGCTTTCCATTACATACATTTGTTCCATCTCTTTATCGACACTTGATATGGTCAATTTTTCAAATCTAGCTAATCTGTTGGGTATATAGTAGTATCCCATTGTGATTTAAATTTCACTTTCTTAATGACTAATAATGTTGAGCATTTTTTTTTCATGCAGCTATTTGTCACTATATAACTTTTTTGGTAAAGTGTCTTTCCAAATCTTTACCCACAAATATGGCTATCATGGTAAATGTTTGTAAGTGGACCTAAAAAGAATGCATATTTGGCTGTTGGCCATTTTGGAGATCACATAGTGAGAGTGGAAGCAAGGGGGAGGAGAGGTGCCAGGTCCTTTTGAACAACCAACTCTTGCAGGAACTAATAGAGCAAAAACTCACTCACCTTCAAGGATGGCATTAATCAATTCATGAGGAATCTGCCCCCATGACCCAAACACCTTCCATTAAACCCCACCTTAAACATTGAGGATCAAACTTCTTTTTATCTTCCTTATTATTGTTATTATTATTATTATTATTTTTAGAGACAGTATCTCACTCTGTTGCCCAGGCTGGAGTGCATTGGCTATTCACAGGTACATCATAGAGAACTGCAGCTTCCAACTGCTGGGCTCAGGTGACCCTCCTGCCTTAGCCTCTTGAGTAGCTGGGACTACAGGGATGCCTGGCTTTGAGGATCAAATTTCAGCATGAGCTTTAGTGGGACCAACAACCAAACCATAGCCATTTTTTTCCCTTTAGCTCCTTTTAAGAGATTCCTTTTATAACAGAGATTCCTGTTATAACAAATTGTAAGCAATTTGATTCTGAAGTGACTTGTTTTATTCACGTTTCTTTTGCTCAGTATCTTTGAATTTCTTGGAACTTTGGGTTTATAGTTCTCACCAATTTGGAACTTTTTCAGCCATTATATTTTCAAATATTTTTATGTATTCTCCTTTCTCTGCTTTCAACCAGGCATTCCAAGTACATACACATTAGCCTGCTTGAAGTTGTCCCACTCTTCACTAATGCTGGGGTTTTTAAAAAAATTTTTTTTTCTTTCCATAGTTTCTGTGGGATGGTTTGTATTGCTATGTCATCAAGTTTATCAACTTTTATCCTCCATCTTTATTAATATGCTGTTTATTCCTTGTCATTTTAGTAATTGTATTTTTCATCTCTAGATGGTTACTGTGGGTCTTTTAAAAATATCTTTTATTGGGGGAACCCACCCCCAATATTTCAATGTAGGTTCTTTCTCTTTTCCATAAGTGTCGGCCAGCTGAGAAATAAAAAGAGACAGTATAAAGAGAGGAATTTTACAGCTGGACCGCTGGGGGTGACATCACATATTGATAGGACCATGATGCCTGCCTGAGTCTCAGACCAGCAAGTTTTTCTTAAGGGTTTCAAAAGGGGAGGGGGTGTAAGAACAGGGAGTAGGTACAAAGATCACACGCTTCAAAGGGCAAAAAGCAGAACTACTAATAAGGGTCTAACAAAGATCACATGCTTCTGAGGGAACAGTACAAAGGGCAAAAGCAGAACTACTGATAAGGGTCCAACAAAGATCACAAGGCAAAGGGCAAAAGCAGAACCACTGATAAGGGTCTATGTTCAGGGGTGCATGTATTGTCTTGATAAACATCTTAAATAACAGAAAACAGGGTTCGACAGCAGAGAACTGGTCTGACCACAAATCTACCAGGGCAGAGTTTTTCCCCACCCTAGTAAGGCTGAGGGTACTGCAGGAGACCAGGGTGTATCTCAGTCCTTATCTCAACCACATAAGACAGACATTCCCAGAGTGGCTGTTTATAGACCTCCCCCCAGGAATGTATTCCTTTCCCAGGGTATTAATATTAATATTCCTTGCTAGGAAAAGAATTTCGCAATGTCTCACCTACTTGCATGTCCGTTTATAGGCTCTCTGCAAGAAGAAAAATATGGCTTTTTTTGCCCAACCTCACAGGCAGTCAGATCTTATGGTTATCTTCCCTTGTTCCCTAAAAATTGCTGTTATTCTGTTCTTTTTCAAGGTGCACTGATTTCATATTGTTCAAAACACACATTTTACAATCAATTTGTACAGTTAACACAATTATCACAGTGGTTCTGAGGTGACATACATCCTCAGTCTACAAAGATAACAGGATTAAGAGATTAAAGACAGGCATAAGAAATAATAAAAGTATTTGGGAACTAATAAATGTCCATGAAATCTTCACAATTTATGTTCCTCTGCCACGGCTCCAGCTGGTCCCTCCGTTCCGGGTCCCTGACTTCCCACAACAATCTTTTATGTATTTACTTAATGTGTTCAATTTTTCCTCTTTTTTAACATATGTACTACAGCTTTAATAACTATTTTTAAGTCCTTGTTTAGTAATTTCATCATCTGTTCCATTTCAAGCTTAGTGTCTGCCTGCTGATATTTTTCTCCCCACTATGGCCTTTATTTTTGCACCTTTGCATACTGGGTAATTTTTAGTTCAATGCCAGCATCGTAAATTTTCCTAGGTTGGGTACTAAATATTTTTGTATTTCTATAAGTGCTCTTGAGCTTTTTTCTGGTGTGCATTACCTAGACACTATTTAATTCTTTCCAGATTGCTTTTAAGTTTTGTTATACAGGCCCAGAAAAGTATTTAGGCTAGGGCTAATTTTGCCCCACTCCTAAAACAATACCCTTTGGTCCTTCACCCAATGTACCTTGAATTATAAAGCTTACCTCTTTAGTTGGTAGAAATTAGAAAGATTCTCAGCCTTGTGTTAGCCGTGGAGATTGTTCCTGCTGCTCTTTCTGGGCGATTTTCTCATTTTTGGGTAGTTTCTTTACACTGGTGAAGTCTTCCAGTCTTCCAGGTGAAAACTCAAATGCAGACCCCCTGTAGATCTGTGAGAGGTCTGCGTAGAGCTCTCTCCATCCTGTACTCTGTCTTGAGAACTCTAGTTTCCTTAGGCCACTCCCAGGCTCTGGGCTTATTTGTTTAACTCAGGGAATTTGATGGCCTCTGCTTGGCTTCCGCTTTCATGTGATGCTTCTGGGAAACTCTTTGAGGCAGTTAGCTGGGGAAATTATTGATTTTACTTCCTTTGGTTATTCTCTCTCAGATTGAAAATCACTATTTCTTATACGTTGATCTATTTTTAGTTGTTTAAGATATAATGGAATATCCTGTGCCTGTTATTCCCTTTTAGTTCAAAGCATAAAACCACACAAATATTTTCAAAATATAGAAGACCGGTTCTATGCCTCAGAAAGCTAACACCAACTTTTCCTCCTACTGGGGTATCAAAGGATTAGAGAAGTGATGAATACCTGCTTTTGTGGTGGGAGAGTGCTGCTGAAGCATCGAAATCATCCTGTGTTCACAGAGTTTGTTGAAGCAGGAGTTGCTATGACCCAAATATGGAGTACATGGCAGAGCATCACAAGCTCTCTTCCTGTCTAATAGGTCCTCTTGTTGGTTAAAAGGTTTCAGCAGAATGAGGTGAGAAGTGGACTGCAGGATGCTCAGTAGATGGGCAAGGAAGACCAGTAATCACAAAGAAGATATATGCATCCTTTTGGGTATACTAGATTCCAGAATCGAAGGCATGAGAAAACTTTCTAAATAATCTATGAAAATGCTCCAAAAGGTACTCAGCTTTAATCTTCTAGGGATCCACTTAGGCTCACTAACTTTAACAACATTCCAATCCCAGAGAACATGAAGCCAAACAGCTCGGTAAAAATTGTCCTATCCTTTTTACCTCTTTCCCTTGCCTCCTAGCTTCAATCAAAATATTTGCAGCTAAAAGAAAAGAGGAGAGCAAAGAGAGAGCAGGTAGCAGAAGTAGCATGTCTGCCTTCTCCACACGAGCTTCCAACCAACTCCAAAGGGAAGATAAAATTTAACTCTCCCTTTATATGGTTGGGATCTGCATCCCCACCCAAATCTCATGTTCAGTTGTAATTCTCAGTGTTGAAGGTGGGACCTGGTGAGAGGTGATTGGGTCATGCAGGCAGGTTTCTCATCAATGGTTTAGCACCACACCCATGGTGCTGTTCTCATGATAGTGAATGAGTTCTTGTGAGATCCGCTCATTTAAACACATTTAGCACCTCTCCCATCTCTTTCCTGCTCCTTTTCTGGCCATGTGATATGTATGCTCCCCTTTCACTTTCCACCATGTTTGTAAGTTTCCTGAGGCTTCCTCAGAAGCTGAGCAGATGCCAGCATCATGCTTCCTATATAGCCTATGGAACCATGAGCCAATTAAACCCCTTTTCTTTATAAATTACCCAATCTCAGATATTTTTTATAGTAGTGAGAGAACAGACTAACACAAACTCAAGCAAAGAGTTATCTTTACATCGTACGTACTTTCTAAATATTGAATTGTGACTTTGTTGTAACTGAAATTAACCTAAAAAAGATTAGCTGCCTTATTAAGGACATAGAGCTAGTCAGTGACAATGCTGAACTTAAAACATAGGTCTATTCAACCCCAAGTTCCTTACCACCTAATAAGCAAATAAGCCAAGTATCTGCATTTCACACAAACAGACTTATGTTAATAAGATTTTTTAGGGTGAGGAACTCAACTCCTCAGTTTTCCAGCATATAAATAGAATTAAATAGTAACTGTTGGGCTGGGCACAGTGGCTGATATTTGTAATCTCAGCACTTTGGGAGACCAAGACAAGAGAATTGCTTGAGGCCAGGAGTTCGAGACCAGTCTGGTCAACATAGTGAGAACCTGTCTCTACAAAAAATACAAAAACTAACAGGGTGTGGTAGTATGTGCTGTAGTCCCAGCTAGTTGGCAGACAGGTGGGAGGATCACTTGAGACCAGAAGTTCAAGGCTGCAGTGAGCCATGATTGTGTCACTGAACTCCAGCCTGGATGACAGAAGGAGAACATGTCTCATAATAATAACAACAATAACAACAACAACAATAACGGTTGATCAGTGGTTTAACAATCTCATTCAGTCAAAAAAATTCAGTGCTATATTTAAAGACCTTATATGTTCTCAATATCTCAGGACAATTCTGAATAACTTTATTCTTTTAAGACAAGTTATTAAATATGAATTTAATATATATTTATAATGCTTCATGTAAACAAGCTAAGAAATAAAAAAAATCCTTTCTCAGATAATGCATCTTATCTTAATAATAAGATGAATAATTAAAAAATTGTTTTGTTTATATATAAGAAATAGGTACCTGGGCCCTCCCATGAGCCTGGCACTGGGCTAGTTGCCAGGGATACAGCAGACATAAAGACAGACACAATCACCACAACCTGAACATTCTAATTTAGTAAGAAAAACTGATAGGTGCAAGTAACTGCAAACATAAATTGTATTACAAAATATAAGTGCAATACATTAATGACATCAAAGTCTAATCTGCTTAGGAGTGATAGGGAGGGTTTCCCCAGGAAAAAAAAAAAATGTTAGTAGAGTCCAAAGAAGGTGGACTAAATGAAGATGGCATTAGTGGAAGAGTAGGAGACTGCTTACACCATTATAATATGTCAATCAATGTAGGATAGAGGCCAGGCTTTGTCAGTGTTGTTGGAGTTTCACTTTTTTTATGATTATAAAACAAGTTTATTTTTGTATAAAATGCAAGTAGTACCAAAAAGAGATACAAAATATAAAACATACTGCCTATAATTACTATGACCCCCCTGCTAACAGTTTGGAGTATGATTTATAGAATTTTTTCTATCTATCAAATATTATGCAAAAGTATACATATCCAAGAAAGGTTTGTACTATAAGGGCTTTTTAAAATTGTTTTTGTTAAGACAGAGTCTTGCTCTGTCCCCCAGGCTGGAGTGCAGTGGCACCATCTTGGATCACTGCAACCTCTACCTCCCAGGTTCAAGCGATTCTCGTGCCTCAGCCTCCCAAGTAGCTGCCCGACTAATTTTTCTTTTTTTTTGTATTTTTAGTAGAGACACGATTTCACCATGCTGGCCAGGCTAGTCTCAAACTCCTGACCTTAAGTGACCCACCCACTTTGGCCTCCCAAAGTGCTGGAATTACAGGCATGAGCCACTGCATTCGGCCCTATAATAATATAGGATATTATTATATATTATTATACTATATTATCGTAATATATAATAATAGCATCATAAAATTTCTAGCAGATCTCTCTTCATATCAATAATATAAATATAACACATATCCTTAGGTACATGGAGTATCAAAATTGATTAAGCCAATTTATGTCAAAATTGTCTTCGTTTTTGAAAATATTACTAACAATGGTAGAATAAATAATCTGTGTATATATTTTCCCCACTTTCCTAATTCCCTCCAGAATAAATTAGGAGTTGGAATTTCTGGATCAAATTTAAACCTGGTATTTAAACAAAGCTGTTCAAAAATAATATAAATGCTATAGTCAATATGTTCACTTTTTAGATACTAGAATATCATCCTTATTTTTACCACGAAATATATTAAAATATATATAAAATATATCATAATGTCCTCAGTTGTACTCCACATTTATTCAGAATATCGACTCATTTAGACAGATAAACATGATGATCAATCACCAAAATGAAACAACAATGTCTAAATGTAATCAGTCAACATACACTGATTTCATTGAAATGTTGCAGAGGGAAATAAAAAACACTAAATGAGAGTTTTTCTGAGCAGTAATTACTAACCAACTGTATTAGTCTGTCCTTATGCTGGTATGAAAAAATACCCGCGACTGGGTAATTTATAAAGAAAAGAGGTTTAATTGACTCACAGCTCTGCATGGCTGGGGAGGCTCCAGGAAACTTACATACATGGCAGAAGTCACCTCTTCACAGGGTGGCAGGAGAGAGAAGTGCCGAGCAAAAGGAGGAAAAGTCCCTTATAAAATCATCAGATCTCGTGAGAACTCACTCACTATCATGAGAAAAGCATGAGAGTAATCACTCCTATGAAGCAATTACCTACTACCAGGTCCCTCCCTCAACCTATGAGGATTATAGGCACTAGAATTCAGGGTGAGATTTGGGTGGGGACACAGCCAAACCATATCAAAAACCAAAACATAAAAAGTGAACTTAATATTTCAATTTTGATATTTCCCTTTTTTGAAATTATATTGATATTTTTGGTAGTTTGGGTCTTGGAAAATCAATTTGGATAATATTGATAAACTTAGTTTTTTAGTAATGAAAATAAAAATGATTCTTTTTTTTTTAGTTGATCTGCCATATTGAAACTAATATATGGACAATACCTTTTCAAAATGGCTATCTTGTGATTTGGAAAGATACCATGAGGTCACTCAAACTTTATTATTATCCAACATTGAGTTGCATTTTAAATTTGCTATTTGATGTGATTACTATTTGTGGATATCAGCAGGAGTTGTTTACAAAAAGGAATACAATTTGATTTCCTTTTTCATATTAACATCAACTTTAAATTCTGATCTTAAGGAATAACATTTCACTTTTTTTATTTAAACAAGAATTCTCTCCTTGAATTTGAATCTCTAGCCCATAACAGGTAGAATTTTTCTACTAAGTGCTTGAACACTATGCTCTAATTTCAGTAATGACAATCTGTTGTTCACGGCCTACAACCCATCCTTTATCTGTGACAGCACATGCAAAGTTAAAGTTATTTTATCAGCAAGCATATCTAGATAAAAATGATACTTTTGATACATTGTAGACTCATTGCTTCAGTTATGATGGAAAATTTGAAATTAATGTTACCATAATGTTTTAAGTTAAAAATAAAATGTGCAACTTTCCAAGGAAAGTCCAGCTAGCAGAAACCCTATAGGGAAGTTCATATCTTAATGAATATGTCATGGTTCAGAATTTGGCCCTTAGACTTGAATCACCAAATATTGTGCTTTATCAGTTTCTTTGAGATTATTAGGCTTTCTATGATAAGCTCATACCAACCAAATTCCCAAAAGATATATGTACATAGGTGAGTAGATAAATGATATAGTCAATTCCTTAAGTTAATGTCCTAAAAAAATGGTTTTATTATTCATCCCTACGTTGAACAATTTTTTTTCCCAGTGTCAAGGTACCTATGAAGTGGAATTATAACTTTAAGGTTGCTTGATGAGGGTGAAATCAGATAAATTGCAAGAGAATAATTCAAATAGTTATCTTATTTGGGACAAGATGAGACCTACCGAAGCTTTCTTCTCCAAAGGACAGATGACTTCCCTGAAGACCACATATCTTTAATTGGATAATAAAGGAAAATATCCTAATCTGCCTTTCACAACTGCCTCTGTAATCTGGTCACTGTCATGCATTGAAATTCTTTCTCAGGTAACTATGGTAAAGTGTTGAGAGTCTGCTTATTCCCAACAGATAATTATTTAATTGATTTAATTTTCAAAACAAAATTTTATTTAATTTACAAGTGCTTGGACATATTCCCATACAGTCTACTCACAACACTTGCTAACTTTTTACCATACAGAAATGTTCATAAACTGTTGGATAAGGTCATGTAAATGTGTCTTCTCATTATGGTCATTAGATCTCACAAGCTAGAGAGTGGAAAACAGTTATCAACATCCTGTCTCAATAAAATGTCCTAGGTATACATAAGGAGTATAAAATTTCCAAATGTCATGGTGCATTTAATTTCAGAGCTTTATATTTATCATAAGGAAAGTAGTATTTAATCATTGTTAAAATTTTGGAATATAAGGAATTATACAGGGAAATAAATAGAAATTACCCATCCATGTAAGGCCCAAAGATAATCACTCTGATAGTTTGTTATATTTCTTAATAGTTATTTCTATGCATATGTGTTATTTTTGTATAGCTATGATGATACTAAGTTGTCTTATGTGCTGCCTAAACATTTCCTATTGTTACTAAAATTTCTTTGAAATCATTTTTCCTCAGCACTTAAAAATGTATTGAGCATGTAGAAAGTACTCAACAAATGCTAAAGAGGTTGGGTGCCATGGCTCACACCAGTAATTCCAGCACTTTAGGAGGTTGAGGCAGGTGCATCGCTTGAGCCCAGGGATTTGAGGCCAGCCCGGCAACATGATGATACCCTGTCACTATAAAAAGATACCATAATTAGCAGGCTGTGTGCATCTATCCTAACTACTTGGGAGGTTGAGGTGGGAGGACCACCTGATTCTGGGGAAGTCGAGGCTTCAGTGGGCTGTGATCACACCACTGCACTCCAGCCTGGGCAACAGAGTGAGATCCTGCCTCAAAAAAATAAAAATAAAAAAAATAAAGGTCGGGCATGGTGGCTCACATCTGTAATCCCGCACTTTGGGAGGCTGAGGCGGGTGGATCACAAGGTCAGGAGTTCGAGACCAGCCTGGCCAACACGGTGAAACAGAAACACAGTCTGTACTAAAAATACAAAAATTAGCTGGGCATGGTGGCAGGCGCCTGTAATCCCAGCTACTTGGGAGGCTGAGGCAGGAGAATCGCTTGAACCTGGGAGGCGGAGGTTTCAGTGAGCTAAGATCACGCCATTGCACTCTGGCCTGGGTGACAGGGTGAGACTCCATCTCAAAATAAATAAATAATAATAATAATAAATAAAAACAAAAACAAATGCTACAGAGATGTTACTACCCAGATCTTCCTCAACGGCTAATTATCTGCTGTATATCTTACTCTTTAATTGCAATTCCTTAGCATTGTTATTTAGCTTCTTCTCTCAACCAACAATTTATTTCAAAAAGATTCAATCCTGTCATTTCAAGTAGTAATAGTATAGTCAACACCTATGTACCTTTCACCTGTGGTCACTCATTGTCATCTTCTTCCAAATTTGTTCTTTTCTTTGTTTTTTCCATATATTCTGAATGATTGGGAAGGAAGTTGCATATTAAACATATGTACTTCCATGTCTGTGTATGTAGTGGAAAACTCCCTACTGTATTTCTTCTAAGAGAATGAGAGTAAAAAAGGCAAATAATATTTCAGCATTATTATAAATATACCTTTGTCCTTATGGAGTGCAGAGGAGTCTCAGGGACCAGAGAGTGTGTGTACATATAGTACACCCATGTAAGTACACACATATAAAAAGTATTTACAACACGTGATTATAATAAACATATGTATTGTATATATATATATTATACATACATAGTTATGTATGTATATATAGTTCTGGAGTTAACAATATGTAGGGAAGTATTTATGTATCAATAGATAGTTCTTGATTATAGCGTCATAATTGCTGCTTAGAACTTCTTTACTTAATATCATAATTATTTAACTCATCTCCTATTTTTCTATATTTTCAGTATTTTAAGAAAGCAATAATTAGTATTATTACTAACTTTTATTCCTACCAGAAATTTGTCGAGTGTTTTGATGAATGTAGCTTGTAGTTTTCAATCTGTTTGACCAACAATCCTAAAATCGTGTGTTCAATAAACTGTTCAATAAACTGTTCATTAAACTTTACCTGCCACGTGATTTGAAATGCTTACTTCAGCATAGCAATTCTCAAACATTTTGGTCCCAGAACCTCTTTATACTCTTAATATTAGTGAGGACCCCATAGATTTTCTGTGTATGAAATATAAACAAAAACAGGTTGTGTGTATTAATACTGTGTTCGACATTAAAAACTCATAAATTTGTGTAATATTTATTAATTGAAAAACAGTGATAGACCTATTATATGTTAATATAAATGAGATTTTGTACAAAATAATATTTTACAAAAGAAAAATATTTAGTGACATGAGTGGCTTTGTCTTGTACTTTTGCAAATATCTTTTATATCTAGCTTAATAGAAGGTAGCTGGATTCTCTTATCTGTTTCTGCATTGAATTTATTGCAATATGATGCACCATGTAGCCTCTGGAAAACGCCCCACTGTATGCCTCTAAGAGAATGACAGTGAAAACAGCAAATAGTATTTTAGTATTATTATAAATATATCTTTGTCCTTTTGGACTGCAGAAGAATCTCATGAATCCTAGGGTTCTCCAAAGCACACTTTGAGGACCTCTGCTTTAGCCTAACATGGAAGTGTTTTAATGCAGTGTTTAAGAATATGAACTCTGGAAGTCAGAATGTCTGGACACAAATCCAGTCTCCATAACTGATTTGGGTGACTTCGGGTAAGTTCTTTACACTCTTTTAAGCTTCATCCATGAAGAGGAGCTCACCTTATGGAGTTGTGAAAAGAAAAGGAATGATATAATTAATATGCTCGAAAACACGGCTGGCTCAGAGTTAATTTTTAATATGTGCAAGCTGTATATGATGATTCTGGATTTTGCATCCTTTTCCATGGATCTGCCTATTTCTGTACTATTCCCACACTGTTTGAATCACTATAACATTAAGATATATTTTTAATATTGGTAGGGGACAGCCTCCTTTATTAATCTTCATTTTCAAATTTTCAAAATATGTTGGCTGATACAGCATGTTTACTATTTCAGATCATTTTCCCAAGTTCTAACAATATCAAGGATGATTAGCATTACCCAAAAATTAAAATTGGTTTGGAATCATTATACGCTTTTGAAATCTGAAATAGGGGATTTCTTTCCATTTATTTGAGTAGATACTTTAAAATCTCAGTAACCCTTAAATAACTTAAGTACTAAAGTTGCCTGGTAATTATATGAGAGTCTTTTATCATGAAAAGTTTTCTATTTCTACAACTGAAAAATAAACTTTAGGTTGTTTAATAATTTGAATAAAATCTGTAATAAAATGGTTTTTTAAACATCAAAATAAAAATACTCAATAAGTTTACTCAGACTGGATGCTTAGTTTTACAATCAATCGGTAGCATTTTAATTTGGATAGATAACTTTTCCTTTCCAAAATAAAGTCCACCAGTAGATACATTTCTATGATACATTTTTATCAGCAATGGGAACAGATTTTCTTTCACACTCATTTTTTTCAGCAGATAATTATTACTACCATTACATATAAATCCCCTTACCTGATTACATGATCAGCAAAGAACGCTTTATGTTAAATACATGCATGGTCAGCAGACATTGGAAAATTTTGATCAATGTAGAAAATAGCACTGAACCACTTAAACTAAAGTAAAGCTAAATTAGAACATCTAAGGGAGAGTTACCTATACCACAGAAACACTATTTCCTTCCTTCCTTCCTTTCTTTCTTTTCCTTCCTTCCTTCCTTCCTTCCTTTCTCTCCTTCTTTCTTTCTTCATTATACTTTAAGTTCTAGGGTACACGTGGAGAACGTGCAGGTTTGTTACATAGGTATACACGTGCCGTGGTGGTTTATCGCACCCATCAACCCGTCACCTACATTGGGTATTTCTCCTAATGGTATCCCTCCCCTAGCCCCCCATCCCCTGACAGACCCCGGTGTGTGATGTTCCCCTCCCTGTGTCCGTGTGTTCTGATTGTTCAAATCCCACTTATGAGTGAGAACATGTGGTATTTGGTTTCCTGTTATTGTGTTAATTTGCTGAGAATGATGGTTTCCAGCTTCATCCATGTCCCTGCAAAGGACATGACTCATCCTCTTTTACGGATGCATAGTACTCCATGGTGTATATGTGCCACATTTTCTTTATCCAGTCTATCATTGGTGGGCATTTGGGTTGGTTCCAAATATTTGCTATTGGGAATAGTGCCGCAATAAACATATGTGTGCATGTGTCTTTATAGTAGAATGATTTATAATCCTTTGGGTATATACTCAGTAATGCAATTGCTGGGTCAGATGGTATTTCTGGTTCTAGATCCTTGAGGAATCACTACACTGTCTTCCACAAAGGTTGAACTAATTTACACTCCTACCAACGATGTAAAAGCGTTCCTATTTCTCCACATCCTCTCCAGCATCTGTTGTTTCCTGACTTTTTAATGATTGCCGTTCTAACTGGTGTGAGATAGTATCTCATTGTGGTTTTGATTTGCATTTCTCTAATGACCAGTGATGATGAGCTTTTTTTCATATGTTTGTTGGCTGCAGAAATGTCTTCTTTTGAAAAGAGAAACACTATTTTCAATGGTTATTTACATGCAACACTGTTTATTTTAAGTACACATTTATTGAGTGCCCACCATGTTTTCATAAGTATCATGGAGCATTATATTTGATATGTAGTTCACCCATTAAACTCCAAATGGTTAAGTCATCTGCTGAGATAAATCATACAGCTGTGAAGTGACAGAGTGGGATTGTGAACCCACATCTGTTTGACTTCAAAAGCCTAAGCACCCCATAATTATGTTCATTTTTTTCTACTGAAGAATTCAGAGCCTTTTAACATTGCAAAAATATCCTGAGAATTAGGAGAAGCTGTTCATAGTGGTGACATGTGTGAGTCTCTAACACCCCTTCATTGTTTGGGCTTCCCCAGTCTTGCAAATCAAAGACTTCATTGCTATCTTTAAAGATATCCTAGTGCCAGTGGAGTCACTGCAGCCAGTTTGAAGGTCACAGTTTTTTTTTCCTTCTTGCAGCAGTCCCCTTGGCTATCCCCATGCAGAACCCATTTCCTTTTCTTTTTTCCCCAACAGTTATTGTTTCATTCACATATTTACTCACTCACATGTAAGTATTTATTGAGTGTCTCCATGAGCCTTAGTGCACAGTTCTAAGAGTTGTTATCTTTCCATACTCTGCTCTCCTGTCCTTTCTTGGTCTCTTACTAAAGTCACATTTTTTATTCTAAGGCCATGCCGTTTATCAGTGTTCTGAAGAGTAGCAGAGGTAAAAATCTTGCCAAGCAAAATGCTATGAAGGCCTAAAATAAAGACTTCCTATAAATTATTCTGCTTAGTGACCTTGCTAAAAACTTCCTTTCTCTGATTTCAGACAATTTTTTTTGAATTCTCGCGAGTATATTTAACTGTTTGCTAAGGATGAGTATTAATTAACTTCTGTAATATTGGATCACCTCCCAGTCCTGAAGTCTCCATATGGGAAGGATCACTTGCATTGTGTTAAGTTGCATGCTGTATTAGGGAAACTCTCCTAATAAAATATGTAATATCACTACATAGTTATCCAGATAATACTGTAACTCTTCTCTGGCTAGAAAATTTCAAAAATTTGTTTCATTATCAAACGGTACTCTTTACACAGTAATGTCCTTGCAGAAAGGAAATTAAAAGGTGTTCCTTGTTCTACAAGGGTGTAAAATTAAGAAGAAAAATAAAATTTAGAAAAGTTTCACTTTTATTTTTTCAGAAAAAAAGACCCTAACATTTTATAATTCAAAATAGTACAAGTTAAAATCAAACCCTTTACAGAGATTATACAAATCTATTCTTTGGCCTAAAGATTTGATTTCAATTCATCTATTGTTTTCTGAATGTCATAATGCGTTAATTAGAAATTATATATTTACTGCTAATTTTATTTTATGTATTTTAAAAAATGTTTATGAATATAAAATAGTTATACACATTCATGGGGTACATGCACTATTTTGATACAAACATACGATGTGTAATGATCAAATCAGGGTAATTGGAATACCCATCACCTCAAACCTTTATCATTTCTTTGTATTAGGAACACTCCAATTCGATTCCTAGGGTTATTTTCTAAAATACGAAAAGTTATTCTTGACTATAATCACCCTATCATGCTACTGAACACCAGATCTTATTCTTCTATTTAACTGTGTTTTTGTACCCACTAACCAACCTGTAATTTCCCCGCCCCCCCCATTACCCTTCCCAACATTCTGATAACCATCATTCTACTCTACTGGTAACATCCATTCTATTCTATCTTCATGAGATCAATTTTTAAAGCTCCTACATATATGATATCTGTCTTTCTCTGCTTGGCTTATTTCACTTAACATAATGTTCTCCAGTTCCATTCACATTGTTGTAAACAACAGGATTTCATTCTGTTTCATGACTGAATAATAATTGTGTATATGTACCACGTTTACTTCATTCATCCATTGATGGACACTCAGTGAATGGTTGATTCCATGTCTTGGCTATTGTGAACAGTGCTGCAATAAACATGGGGGTGCAGATGTCCCTTTAATGTACTGATTTTCATTCTTTTGGATATGTCTTACAGCAGGATTGCTGGTACTGCTAATTAAAAAAAAAAGAAGAAGAAGAAGAAGGAAGAAAGGATCCACAGCAGTAGAAACAAAATGTTGCATTGACAAAAATCAGTCTTCTAAAGAGGGATAAGGTGAACTGACCAATGCTCCAGGACTGCAATTACACATCTGTTGATTTTATGAACACTGTAGGGTGCATTTCTATATACTCAAAACAGACATGTTTGCATGAAAGGATAAAAGGCTACATTCCCGAGAGGCTGAATTAACTACACATGTAACTTTACCACTCCACTACACTTGCATAAAGCTCATAGATCTAACTTTTTGAGAAATATAAATTATCGTACTTTTTCTGATCATTATTGTAAGAGATTTGTCAGAAATTAGTAGGGTTGGTTTTTCATGTGTTAAAAAAATTAGGGGTAAGGAAATTCAGATGGTCAATGACAAATATCAAACTAAATGTTATGCTGCAATATTTAATAGGATGCTATCTTAGCACTCATGCTTTCAAGCATGGTCTTGTCTGCCTAGATTTCTGAACCATGATTCCAACTCTCCAATGTCCACACGCTATCCACGGAGAAGCTCTTGCACTGTCCTTTAGTTCATTTATACTTAAATCTATTCTCTACGGTCTCAATTGATTATAGAGTCCTCTAGTGACTTTGGTACCTGAGTGCTCTGCAATGTCTGGTAATATTCCCAATGATTCTCAGTCCTGGTAGCCCACCTGTCCCTAGGCCTATCCAAGGTAATAGGAATGGTCCAGAAGGATGACTGGATCAGACTTTGCTTCTACTTTTTACTTCCCCTCTGACTCTCTAGGGGAAAAAAATAGTTCTGGGAAGCTAAAGTGGATAAAGGAAGGAAGAGCATGCAAATAGGTAAAAATTCTAGAAAATGGCTCATTTGTTTGTGCACAGCAAAGGCCTACCTTTTCATTTACCCAACTTTCCCTTCCTAGGGAACATTTTGAAGTAAAGTTCCAAAATTATTATTTTTATATTTCTCAATTTTGTTTCCATTTTAATTAATGTATTTGTCTCAATTTATTTGTCTGCTAAACCAGGTAACTCCAAGTCTCGATCCTCTTAGGTTCTTTGTGGAAAGGCATCTTGCTCCTCTTTGACAACCTGCTCTGTAGGAACACAACATTGCAGCCTCTTCTGCTCAGTTCATTCAGTTACCATCCACCTGTTTCTTAGCCTGTAAACTTTTCTTGAAATCAGTCATCCATTAAATCCTTTCTTATTCCTTGTCTTTATGAGTTTATGCAGTTTTTTGTTTCCTTTTAGTGGAAAAGGAAGAGGATCAGGAGGAAAATGCACATAATTAGCTCACATTATTTAGCCAGAAATCTCCACCAATTTCTAATCTTTTGAGGAGTACTTGCATGTAAGCTGCCTGAAAAAAAAACAAAAAACAAAAAACCCTTTTCTAATTTTTAGAAACAAAACACAAATACTAAAAGATCTCACTTTTGCAAGACTAAAAAACACAAGAATTCCAAAGAGAAATTCATCGGGTCATAAAAACTGTGTGTATAGCAAATAGTCAAATTACAAATACATTTACAATGATGAGGCCAGGTGCAGTGGTTCACGCTTGTAATACCAGCACTTTGGGAGGCCAAGGCAGGCAGATGGCTTCAGCCTAGGGGTTCGAGACCAGCTAGGGCAACATGGCAAAACCTCGTCTCTACTAAAAATACAAAAATTGGCCGGGTGTGGTGGCGCATGCCTATAATCCCAGCTACTTGGGAGGCCAAGGCACAAGAATTGCTTGAACCCAGGGGGCAGAGGTTGTAGTGAGCTGAGATAATCCCATTGCACTCCAGCCTGGGTGACAGAGAGGGACTGTGTTTCAAAAAATAAAAATATAAAAATAAATAAATAAATACATTTACATTGATGAAAATCAAACAAGTTTAATGTTATTTTGAAATGAATATTTATGCCGGGCGTGGTGGCTCATGCCTGTAATCCCAGCACTTTGGGAGGCTGAGGCAGGTGGATCACAAGGTCAGGAGATCAAGACCATCCTGGCCAACATGGTGGAACCCTGTCTCTACTAAAAATACAAATATTAGCTCGACGTGGTGGTGCACACCTGTAGTCCCAGCTACTTGGGAGGCTGAGGCAGGAGAATCACTTGAACCTGGGAGGCAGAGGTTGCAGTGAGCTAGGATTGCGCCACTGCACTCCAGCCTGGTGACAGAACAAGACTCCATCTCAAAAAAAAAAAATGAAATGAATATTTATATTATGCACTTTTCTCTTTAAATTATGTTAAAATAAGTAGCATGAGAAATTTTTTCAATAGGCCAGTTTTTATATTATAAATACTAAAGGGTGAAAATAAAATAAGTTTAATGCTATTTTGAAATGAATATTTATATTATATATTTTCTGTTTAAATTGTTTTAAAATAAGCAGTATGAGAATTTTTTCAATATGTCAGTTTTTAAAATATATTATAAATACTATTGTTTGCATTAAAACTAATTTTATAAAAATATTTAGTAATAAATTGGTCCGAAATATTTTACTTCAAATAAACTCACCATATACTATGAAAAAATTTTAAAAGACTTAAGGATTTTTAAAATGTCACAATAAATTTTACTGTGAAAGGATTTGTGACTCAATAAATTTTAGAAAGTGCTGAGTGAGATGCCCTGCAGCCCTTTCTAATGTGAGCTAAACCCTAATAGGGTGGGATGAAACCCCAATAGTTTTATTATTTTAAAATTACATTTTAACATTTACATATTTCTTTAAGTGCATTTTGAATGTGAGATATTTTAAACTTCTTCCATTTAACAAGTATTTACTGAACAGTATCTCCCAGGAACTCTTCTAGGCAGTGGGATATAACAGTAAACAAACATATAAGGTCGTTCATGAAGATTAAGTTTTCAGAGTGAGGGGTAGCGATAGCAGCAAATAAACAAACACATAAACAGAATAAGGGTGATGAAAACATATGAAGGAAATAAAGAAATATGATAGATATTATCTGGCTAATGGAATGCAAAACATCGCTTTTGGGGTAAGTGATATTTATCCAAATTTTAGGGTTTCTTGAGAGGCTATTAAGCTGGCTGAAGTTTTATCCTTTCTTTCCAGTTGCTGAAATACTGTAGAGATGACATGGTGGTTAGACGGTGCTAGCACATTGGGCATCACCCGTGAAGCCTGCACACAGGTAGCAAACCTTTTGGGTTGTCTGCTCAGTGCACAAAGACCTCCTGTCTTGCCCCCTCTTCTACCCCAGGATTTGGCCCCATAGGCATATATGTAAACCAAGATGCTTCTGCCTTGAGTGCAGTTGATTAGACTACGTCATAACCAATACAAAGTTATCTTCTCAGTGTGCTTGGAAATGGAATATGAACATGGGCAGCCAACTTGGACACACATTGTGGACACACCTTGTGAAAGCCCATTCAATAAGAAAAAAAACCAAAGTAGATGTGCTGAGAGAAGCATCTATAGGGAAGAGAGTTTTGACTGTGTTACTAGGTTATCAATTGCCTTCATGTGCTCAAATTTAGGCCTTCTCAGGCCCTGCTGCCACATCCCAACTTTGAATCCTTATCAGAAAATAAAAATTTAGAAAATTAAATTTACTAGTTTACAGTCACACCAACAGTGTAAAAGTGTTCCTATTTCTCCACATCCTCTCCAGCACCTGTTGTTTCCTGACTTTTTAATGATTGCCATTCTAACTGGTGTGAGATGGTATCTCATTGTGGTTTTGATTTGCATTTCTCTGATGGCCAGTGATGATGAGCATTTTTTCATGTGTTTTTTGGCTGCATAAATGTCTTCTTTTGAGAAGTGTCTGTTCATGTCCTTCGCCCACTTTTTGATGGGGTTGTTTGTTTTTTTCTTGTAAATTTGTTTGAGTTCATTGTAGATTCTGGATATTAGCCCTTTGTCAGATGAGTAGGTTGCGAAAATTTTCTCCCATTTTGTAGGAAGGGGAACATCACACTCTGGGGACTGTTGTGGGGTGGGGGGAGGGGGAAGGGATAGCATTAGGAGATATACCTAATGCTAAATGACGAGTTAATGGGTGCAGCACACCAGCATGGCACATGTATACATATGTAACTAACCTGCACATTGTGCACATGTACCCTAAAACTTAAAGTATAATAATAATAAAATAAAAAAAAATAAATTTAGCTCCTACTTGTTTCTGTTATCAAAAGTGATTTTTTGAAATAATAGATGAATGACAATACATAATTTGCCTGAGTGTCCAATATTGAGGAAACAACTAATTTTCACATGAGCATACAAGTTGTTAACCGGCAACACCTACCCCACTCATTAAACCTGAAGAAATATTTATACTACTTACAAAATGGCTCTACTGCCTGAGATTAACTTTGTATTCTTGGATTTTATTTGCATCCCCATAAACAAGCACAATCAATTTTTAAGCTTGACGCATCAATCAGGCTACATGCTAATTCTGGTGTGATAAGTTCCAGTAAATTTTTAAACTGATCTTTGGTTAGTCCATCTTTAATGGATATAATGTATGCACAGGAAAAATTATGTCTCAATATATAACATTAAAATATTAATTTTTGTTTACCTTCTGTAAAGTTTTAAAACTTATTGTGACAAAATAAACATAACACAAAATTGACCATTTCAACCATTTTAAAGTGTACAGTTCAGTGGCATTAAGTATATTCATATTGTTAATTCTGCTAAAACTTAAACACGTACACAGACTAGCATTAATTGAATATTAAACAAACTAAAAACAATGTTCCTCATCTACAAGAGACATGCAAAATTTTTATTAATTCATTAATCAAACATTTGCCTGTTTTATGTCTGTCATTGTGGTAGAAATTAGAGATACAAAGACAAATAACACATTGCTACAAAATGTTTGCAGTAAAATGGGGAGTTTGATACTTGAACAAATACTTGCACTACAGTTTAATAAGTAACAGTTTATAGGTAAAATAAGCAAAAGCTTCATATTGGACGAGATGCAGAAGCTAATTTTTGACAGGTGAGTAGGAGTTCGTCAAGTGGAAAAGGCTAGGAGAGATTTTTGAAGCTAAGGTACCAGCACAGCAAAGGCATAACAGTTGCTAATACAGTCTTATTTGCAGAAAGGCAAGTAGGTTGGGTTGGTGGACATCATAGTTGTTTCCCAAAGTTAGTCATCTGCATCTTAGGTTTCTGATTTGTGCTATATCCATGAAATAAGTGTAATATTCTCAAAAGTTTTTTTCCCCATAGTTGCACATCATTTAATATTAATATCTGAATATTATTAATGCACTCAATTTAATTCTTAACAGAAATAAATTTATTTTAAAAGGAAGTTCTATTTCACTGCCCTGGAAAAAGAAAACACTATCACTTTGTGAAAATCAAAGATAATACAATAAAAACAAAACAAATTTTTAAATTGTATTTATCTACCACTGACTGCTAAAAGACTCTAAAGCAGAGATTTTGGATTAAAGAAGATTAGTATTAAAAACTCTTACAAATATACAAAATGGAGAACTACTTCTTGAATTCACCATTAAATATGAAACAGAATTGAAAGAGGAATGTTTTCTCAGTATGTGATTCTGTGTTATTTAAGACCATATTCATGTATCTCCCAAAATCTTTTCAAGCACTATCAATCAGTGAGACACATTGCATATTTTATAAAACCTGGATTACAGAATTTTGATGTTGGAGACAGCAAGTGGAGAATAAAGAAGATTTAAAGTATTTAAGGCCTTTGAAGTCCAGGCCACACAGTTGTTAATACATAGTATAAAAATACGATATAACTGCACTGATGAATTAGGAAATGAATGAGGTGGAATCAGAAGAGATAGAGTTATTAAGGCAGAGAAAAAGAGGAAAGCCATTGATGCAAGGCAAATTTCTCTGTCAAAAGTACATTATAGATTCTCAAAAAATGTTTGTTTCCTGGCTCACAGATAGGAATCAAGAAGAACACAAAGTGTTGGACAGTGAGTATTTGAAAAGAGCAAGAAATCTGTTTAGTTAGAGATGCAGTGACTTAACATTGGCTAGACTGAATTCAGCCTTATTTCTGTCTATAATCTATTCCTTCTCTTTACTCTTTAAGGAAATGGCACTACTTCCTGGATGTGAATTTCTCTTGTTGCAGAAACAGAAATGATTACTAGTTTCTGCAACAGTGGATTTGTTGTTACCTTCCACGCAGCTACACGGATCTTGTTACGATTATGTTTCCCTTATTGAATAACCTACTAAACATCTTTGTGCTGAATTGATTTGTGACCCAACTTTAGCAAGTTTATAAGCTTTCATTAAATATATTTGCGTACTCATGCCACTTCTTTTAGTTCTATCTTATTTTGTTATAATACCATAGTTTTCCATTTGTCTCATGCTTTTCTTTTGGTTGCATTTCATTTCTTTTGTTTTGTCTTTAATTTTTTTCTAAAATTTCTGCTGTTGATATTTAATCTTTTTAATTTACTCTTTCTAGCCACCTTAAATCATCTTTGAAAACTTGATCAGCATATAAAGTAAATAAATGGACTTCAAGTTCCACTCAATTGCACAAACCAGAATCTGTAGTCACGTTTGATATGATGTTTTTATTACCATATCTAATTAAACAATAAATGTTACCTATTCAGTTCTTTCAACTCCTTTCCAATCCTCCCCATTTATATCAATCCACAATTGCTACATTTGTTATGCATTCAGCTTTCTGAAACAAGTTGCTAAAGGAGCTTTCTAGCTGGTCAGAAGGTATCTACTTATTTCTGTGAGCTGTTCTTTATAGAGCCTCCAGAGTGAATTTTCTTAAAATAAAATAAACAAAAACAACAACTCATTAATACACTCCTCTGCTCAATCTCACTTAATGCCTCCCAGCTTTCAGAATCAAGTCCAAACCCTGCAACAGCATATAAGGCATCTAACAATGTGCCTTCCCCCTTTTGCTGACTCTTCCTTTAAACATCCTTGGCCTCTTCTCTCACAATGAGCCTTTTAAATGATACATTATACACCCACTGAACTATTTGTTATTTTCTACCATACTGTGCACTCTCAACTCTCTCTTGCTAGACTACTCTTTCCAGGCTGTACAGAGCCAGAGAAAACTGTCCTTGAACTCTCAAAATATAGAAGAATTTTAAAATTAATAAGTATTGATCAGTAGCTCAGGTCTACGAGCAAGGCATTTTAAGAGGTAGATGTTAAGTGGGTGACTGAGCTACACCTTATCCAAAATGAGAGAAAATAGACAAGTCTCAACTCCACCCTGCCTAAGGCAAGAAAGTTACTGCAAATCTATAAAAGAATATTCTCTCCTACCACCATCTACCACCATATATCATAGATTATTGGAAGAGGGTCTGGTGGCTACGTGATAAATAATGTAAGTGATTGGAACTTCTGGTAAAATTGATATCATAACTTTTTCACTCTGTGATATTTTTCTTCATTTTTTTGTAAAAGTAGATTAAGGAATCTCAGCTTCTGACAGCCTCTGCAATCCCTAACTTCTTGAGAGAATCTGTACCGGAAAAAAAAGAAAAAAAAAAAAGACGGTCCTGTCTGCACCAATCTGGGAAGTTCTACCTACCTGATCTCAAAAGATAAAGTAAATGTATTACATAGAATAAAGCTAAAAAATGTTTAGATAAAAGTTATAGGCACAGCATGGTGGCTCATGCCTGTAATCCCAGCACTTTGGGGAGGCCAAGGCAGAACAATCGCTTGAGACCAGGAGTTTGAGACCAGCCTGAGCAACATACTATGACCTCATCTCTACAAAAAATAATTCAAAATTAGCTGTGGGTGGTGGTGTGTGCCTGTAGTCCCAGCTATTCAGGAAGCTGAGGCAGGAGGATCGCTGAAGCCCAGGAGTTCAAGGTTGCATGAACTGTGATCCCACTCTTGTACTCCAGCCTGAGTAACAAGCAAGACCCTGTCTCGAAAAACTAAAAAAAGAAAAAGAAAAAAGTATAACAACTTATTAATTATTTAAATCCTATTGCCTCTTTGCTTTCTGGCATAGAAGACAAACTTTAAATTTCCTTGAGAGACTATATAGATTCTTAAACACATTATCAGTGGCAAAAAGAAGAACAGTAATTACTTGGTTGGAAATAAAAAATGCTCCTTCAACAAATGAGCGGATGTTGGATTTAAGCAATGGGCTCCATTTGAGAAAAGTGTACCCATTAAAAAAATCAATACTTCTAGCTCTAGGGGGTCAAGCAAATGTTTTTAAATTCTGCCAAGAAAAAAAAATAATAATGACTGTGAGCATTTCACCTGGCAAACATTTTAGGCTTAACGTTTGTCATACTTACAGACTTAGGAAGGTGAAAAACAAACAAACAAAATAACCTCTAAATATCGATTGACAAATGATTTACAGAATCAACATGTCATTAAAATGTCAACTGTATAAACAAGCTGCACAATCATATTTATAGTAGATTTGACTAAGTAAGGAGTCAGTAAGGAGGACACATACTGTTTACTAATATATATATTTATATATACATATATATCAGACTCTAAGAAAATGAATACATCTAGTTTCCCAATAATACAAATTGAATGAGTTTTTAACACTGGTCAGCACTGATTTCCCTTTTTTGGATTTTTTGAAGGGGTTTAAAAAATGTTTTAAATCTTGCCATGTTAGAGAATCATATAAACGCCTACAGGTTTATCTAACATCCCACTGGCATATTTGATAATTCTATTCAAAATCAATGACAGTTCATCATTCCACACAGGGTTTCAATGTTTGTATTTGTAATCTACAGAAAATGGAGCCAACTACAAACAGCAAATTTTATTTTGGATTTCCAGCTGGGATAATTCCATGATAAGCTAAAGAATGAAAAGTCTAATTCTCCCAAGGTTCAATCAAAATATCCTGACCTTAGAAATGGAGAATCATCAACGTAAATAACATATTTGGAATTTGTTAAATGTGTTCATTTCTTCCCTCAGCCCACCATATATCAACAATAAAATAGAAAGTTTTTCACATTCTTTCATCCCACTATTTTGGGTTATAACGGATAAAAAACAATCAGAATGCAATTGCATGGAAAGTTGACTCGCCATTGCAAGGTGGTATGAGGGAATTACATGGAGTTCTCCCTAGAGTGCAGGGATTATTTTATTCTGATTGGACAACTGCCCACATTATTTGTTCATGAAATACAGAAGAGATTACTAACAACCCTAATGATATCTTTCACTGGTAGGTTTAAAATACAACAAAACTGTAGGCAACTCTGATGCTTTTATTATAAGAAGCAATTAGACTGGGTAAGGGAACAAAGAAAAGCATTGGTAGATGTGGTTTCTCCAGTTGCATGCAAAAAGCTTCATTCAATCTGTGCACTTAATTTCTACTGCTAAATTAATCTAAGAGATTCAGAGCTTTCAATACTGTTTTTTTCTTTCTTTTTTTTCTTCCATATCCTTTTCTAAATGCTTATGACATTCAACAAATTTATGTCCTTTCAAACATTCCTTCCTTCTTGCAGGGGTAGTTTTCTTAGAAACTAGTAAATATTAGCTCAAATCCTAATATCAATTTGATTCCTGGTTTGGGTAAAATCTTTAAGTCACTTCTGTAGTTTTCCTTGACTTTATTTATCTTTCCTTGAGGTCTCTCTAAATCACTATCTTGGATTGCTTTTCAGTAAAGAGTCTGTATTATTCTGTTGGTATAAAGGGCTTCATTTTGAAGATAGCAAAATCAATATCTAACTAGATATTGATTTGTTGATACACTGTAACTTTACTATCTCCATATCCCATTAGTCTCAGATTTCTGGGCCGTGATGGATTCCAAATTTGCTAATGCTGTTGTTTTAAACTATTCAAAAAGTAGCATCCACAAGAGGCAAACAATTATATAGGGTGAATGCACAGATGGGACTTCAGAAATCATGTACTCTAATCTCTCAGTTTTGTAGATGATGAAATAAACCAAAAAACATTGAATTACCTACCTAAGAAGGTACATTTACTATGCAGAAATGATAGCACTTGAAACTGGGTCTTACAAATCCCTCTCTAGGAAGGAATACTACAGATGACTTTCCCTAACTTAAGCTTGTGTTTATAATCAATTATACTTCCTTTATAAGGGTTAGTTACTCATTTGCTTTTAATTAAGTAGTTCTCTTATTAAAATAACAACCAATATGTAAGAGTATAATTTGTATTTCCATTAGCCTCCAGAAACCCAGTGACTCATATTAAAGTCTAAGAACTATCTCAAATCCCAAAAATTAGTTTTCTATTTTGTCCAATTTTTGTATTATTTCTTAATATAAACTCATAACTACCTTATGAAGCAAGTATACATATTACTTCTATATTATATATGATATAACTGGGACTTAGGAAAGTCTACTAACTTATGCAAGATCATATAACCATTAACACTGTATAGCCACTTAGAGAAGGCAGAAGTTAGGTAGTTCTGCATAACAGCCAGGGTCTTTCCATGGCCCTTAATTTTGGAACCACCATTAAGGAAGCATTATTCAACACAATCACAGTTACTTTATTCTTGAAGAATGCCTTTCACAAAGCTGCATTCAGTGTTGTGGCCTTGACTTATCTATCTTGAGGACTCTGTGTATAGCTGGGCAGTATAAGTCTTGCATAATGTCAATGAGAGCCATTTGTATAGAAGACATTGAAAATGATGCCTCCCAGAGTTGTGAAATGCAGAAACTCTGCATGGAGGCATGGAAACAGAAACTGCTGTGTGATACCATTAGTACATCTATTACAGGGAAGTTATTGAGTAGCTCATTCTCACATGATGAAATATCTTCTTTTTAAAAAATGTTTTGAGAAAAATAGTTTCCTGACTACTAGGAAAAACTTTTTTTTCTAAGGAATAAGTTCACATTTTCTTCATGAAAAATTTAGAGTAATGTTCACCATTTGTGTTTTGACTGCCATGAAGTTCAATTTAAGATATTTGGCAGCACCACAACTTGAACATCAGTAGACTAAACTTTTTCTTAATCTTATTTTTAAACTCTATATTTCCCAGGCTTTTTTATGTTTTATTTTATATGCCATCCCACTGACCTGAACATGAATATTTGGTATACCTATAGTAGAAGTCTGGAAGCAGTAAGTCAAGATTTGTCTGCAAATGGAATATATAAAGCTGGCTATAGTTTTTAATAATTGTATTGTGTAAATTAAAACATTTAGTTTGAGACTTAGAGAGAAAAATGTCTTTCAGTGTCCTAAGAGAGTTTCAAGAGAACCTTAAGTAATAGAGAAATTGTGAATAAAATTGGAAACACCATTCCCTTTTATTCTTCCCAGCCTTATAACCTTGTCTATCCTACTTTGGATACAATTCAGATAACCTCCAAGAGGGCTATACAAAAGATTAAGTAAAACGATAGTGAATAGTTTTCTCACAGACCATATTTATCAGCCCAGGAAAGTTGAAATATGCACACAATAATGGCTAAATGTAAAATAATATATTATATTTGGACTTAGAATAGCAACATAAGTGAAATTTCCAACACTTTTTCCCCATTTGAAATACTGGGTTTTATTTATTAATAAAAATAGCAAGGAACGTTATTTAAATCCATTTAACTATGCTTAGAGGAATGGCTCATAGTTCCATCATTTTATTACCTATGAACTCCAAAAGGCTCTGGAAGTATTTAAATTTTGAAGCTAATTATTTTGGTGAGAATGTAAGTTAGTACAAACACTATGGAGAACAGTTTGGAGGTTCCTCAAAAAACTAAAACTTGAGCTACCATATAATCCTGCAATCCCACTGCTGGGGATATACCCAACAGAAAGGAAGTTAGTATATCAAAGAGATATCTGCACTCCCATGTTTGTTGGAGCACTGTTTACAATTCCTAAGATTTGGAAGCAACCTCAATGTCCATTAACAGAATAATGGATAAAGAAAATGTGGTACATATACACAATGGAGTACTATTCAGCCATAAAAAAGAATGAGAGCCAGTCATGTGCAACAACATTATGTTACGTGAAATAAGCCATGCATAGAAAGATAAATTTAGCATATTGTCACTTATTTGTGGGATCTAAAAATCAAAACAATTGAACTCATGGACATAGAAAGTAAAAGATGGTTACAAGAGCTGAGAAGGGTATTGGGGGTTGGGAATGAGGTGGTGGTGAGGATGGTTAATAAGTAAAAAAAAAATAGAAAGAATAAATAAGACCTAGTATTTTCTAGGACAAGAGGGTGACTATAGTCAATAATAACTGTACATTTTAAAATAACTTAAAGAGTGTAGTTGGATTATTTGCAATTCAATGGATGAAAACCTGAGGGGATGGATACCCCATTCTTCATGATGTACTTATTTCATGTTGCCTGTATTCATCAAAACATCTCATGTACCCCATAAATATATATACCTACTATGTACCCACAGAAATTAAAAATTCAAATGCTAATTATTTGTGATATTAAAGAAAATATAAAACAAAAAAGACATAAATTATCTGAATAACATAATATAATTAAACAGCTTGAAAAATGTATGTATAAATATGTCTATCAAAAAACCCACATCCTTCTCCAACAGACACAGAGAACATTTTGATAAAAATTAGCATGTATTAGGCTGCAAAATAAGTTGCAATAAAATCTGAAGAAACCTTTGGACAAAATTCAAGAAACAACGGCCTGTTGGGCAATTGCTCACTGACTGTTTTTATTAAGTTTTTTTATAGCACAGCCATGTCCATTAATTTACATGCTGTCTATGGCTTCTTTTACACTACAGTGTCACAGTTGAAAATTTGAAAGTTACAATTATAGAATTCCAGATTAGGTTAAAAAAATGAAAATAAGTTTAAAAAGAAAGTACAATGGAGATGGAAAAATATTTAAAATTGAACAATAATGAAATCATAATATAACTGATTATAGAGATGCAGCTAAGCATCACTTAGAAGGAAGAATATTAAATGCATTCACTGCAAGAAAGAAGGAAAGAATAAAAAAAGAAAGAGAAAAAAGAAACTTGTTAAGCAGAATTATACCCCCAGTAAAATGGACAACATAAAGATCTTTTCATATAAACATGACATAGTACAGTTCATTACTAGCATTTATACATATGAACTGCAAGGTGGCAGCGAGGCTGGGGGAGGGGCGTCTGCCTTTGCTGAGGCTTGAGTAGATAAACAAAGTGGCTGGGAAGCTCGAACTGGGTGGAGCCAGCAGCAGCTCAAGGAGGCCTGCCTGCCTGCCTGCCTTTGTAGACTCCACCTCTGAGGGCAGGGCATAGCTGAACAAAAGTCAGCAAAAATTTCTGCAGACTTAAATGTCCCTGTCTGACAGCTTTGAAGAGCATAGTGTGTCTGCCTGCACGGAGTTGGCGATCTGAGAACGGACAGACTGCCTCCTCAAGTGGGTCCCTAATCCCTGAGTAGCCTAACTGGGAGGCAGCTCCAAGTAGGGGCGGATACTGACACCTCATACAGCTGGGTGCCCCTCTGAGACGAAGCTTCCACAGGAAGGATCAGGCAGCAACATTTGCCGTTCTGCAATATTCGCTGTTCTGCAGCCTCCACTGCTGATACCCAGGCAAACAGGGTCTGGAGTGGACCTCCAGCAAACTCCAACCGACCTGCAGCTGAGGGTCCTGACTGTTAGAAGGAAAACTAACAAGCAGAAAGGACACCCACACCAAAACCCATCTGTACATCACCATCATCAAAGACCAAAGGTAGATAAAAACCACAAAGATGGGGAGAAACCAGAGCAGAGAAGCTGCAAATTCTAAAAATCAGAGTGCCTCTTCTCCTCCAAAGGAACGCAGCTTGTCACCAGCAACGGAACAAAGCTGGCCAGGAAATGACTCTGACAAGTTGACAGAAGTAGGCTTCAGACTATCGGTAATAACAAACTTCTCCAAGCTAAAGGAGGATGTTCGAACCCATCGCAAAGAAGCTAAAAACCTTGAAAAGAGATTAGTCAAATGGCTAACTAGAATAAACAGCATAGAGAAGACCTTAAATGACCTGATGGAGCTGAAAACCATGGCACGAGAACTACATGACGCATGCACAAACTTCAATAGCCGATTCGATCAAGTGGAAGAAAGGGTATCACTGATTGAAGATTAAATGAATGAAATGAAGCAAGAAGTTTAGCATTTATACATATTAAAGGAAATCCTTCAGACAGAAACTTGGACGTATACAAAGAAATGAAGAGCATTGGAAATAGTAAAAATTAAGGTAAATATAAAAGAAATAATTTAAAAATTATCTAAACAAAGCAATGTTTTGAATTTATAACATAGGTAAAATAAAAGGTACCATAAAAATAGCAATGGATGGGAGAGAGGAAATTGAAAATATATTGTTATATTTCTTACAGGATATATAAAGTGGTATTCTAATATTTGAATCTAGATTGTGATGAATTAATGATGTTTACAGTAAACTGTGGAAACTACTAAGAAAAATTAAAGAAAGTAGTGTAACTAGTAAGACAATTGAGAAAGTAAAGTATAATCAGAAAAAATCTAATAAAATATAAATAGCATTATATTTAAATTTAACACTCACAGTGATTACATTAAATATAAATTATCTAAACTCTCTGATTAAAAGGCTGATTTGGTCAATGAGAAAAGAATACATACTACATAAAATTTAATCAGAAGAAAATGGGTCAGCTATATTGACATTAAAGAAATTTCAAAACAAGGATTATTTTAAAAAATAAAGACATCACATGTTTTCATTGTAATTGCTAATAATAAAAAAACCTAATCACTAAGGAGATTGAGCAATGTTAAATGTATACATATTTAACAGCAGAGCTTCAAAAGACATGAAATAAAACTGATAGAACTGAAAGTAGAAATAAACAAATTCACAATTATTTGAATTACTTTACACACCTAGGTAATTGATAAAACATGTACACAGAAAATCAAGGATGTAGAAGAACTGAACAATGCTGTCAACCGACTTGACCTAATTGACATGTATGGAACATTATACCCAGAAGTAAGCAAAGTACATAATTTTTTGAAGTACATATGGGCATTTACCAAGATAGAACATATTGAGCCTTAGAACAAACTTTAACAAACTTTAAAAAATGGAAAACATACAAGGTATATTATCTGACCACAGTGAAATTTAACTAGAAATCAGTAGTCAAAGGGTATCTTGATTATACTCAAATATTGAAAATTAAGCAAGATATTTCTAAGCAATTCATGGATCAATGAGGAAACTACAATGGAAGTTAGAAATTATTAGTTAAGTGAAAATGAAAACACATTATATCAAAATATTTTGAATACATCAAAGAAGTCTGTAGAAAAAAATTTATAACATCAAATGATTAGAAAAGGAACAGGTATCTTTGTTAGGCTGTTCTTGCATTGCTATAAAGAACTTCTTTCCAAATTTCCAAACTTAATTTTGGTTAAGACAGTTACCTTTAAAGGCATTAAAACATTAAGGGAAATCCCAGCACTTTGGGAGGCCAAGGTGGGCGGATCACCAGGTCAGGAGATCGAGACCATTCTGGCTAATATGGTGAAACCCCATCTCGACTAAAAAAAAAAAAAGAAATACCTAAGATTGGGTAATTTATAAAGAAAAGAGGTTTAATTGGCTCACAGTTCTGTGGGTTGTACAGGAGGCATGGCACTGGCATTAGCTTGGCTTCCAGGGAGGCCTCAGAGAGTCTTTACACATGGTGGAAAGCAGAGCAGGAGCAGGCATGTTACATGGCCAGAGCAGGAGCGAGAGGGAGAATGGGAGATGTGCCACACACTTTAAACAACTAGATCCCAGGTAAACTCACTCACTACCTTGAGGACCACACTAAGCCATGAGGAACCTGCTCCAATAACTCAAACACTTCCCACCAGGCTTCATCTCCAACACTGGGATTACATCTCAACATGAGATTTGGAGGGGACATGCAAACTATATCAGTATCCAAATCAGTGATTTTATGTTCTACCTTAGGAAACTAGAAAGAGGAGAAAAAATTAAAAGAAAAGAGAGCAGAAGTAGGAAAATAATAAAGACAAGAGAGGAAATCAATGAAATTGAAATACAATAGAGAAAGTCAATGTAACAAAATATCAATTTCTATGAGAAATCAATAAAACCAGTAAACCTGTAACTAAATGTATCATAATAAAAAGAGAACACACAAATTACCCGTATCAGGAATAAAAGAAGGTCATTTATTATAGATGCTACAGATACTAAAAACTAAGAGAATATGATGAGTGACTTTTCCCACTAAATTCCACAAAAATGAACAAATTTTTTTAAACGCATAAACTTCAAAAACTCACTCAAGATGAAATTGATAAGTTGAATAGTTACATATCTATATCTGTATCTATTTGAATATACAGTTAAAGAGAGTTTTTGTATTTATGAAGTTCAATTTTCACTAACTATATGACTCAGCAATTCCCAAAACATGTGTAAACCTAAGAACAAATAAAACATATGATCTGAAACATAGGATCTAAAAAATAAAAGTCTGTATATTTTATTATCATTTCATTTATATGACATCCTTGAAATGGGGACACTATAGGGGTAGAAAACCAATCATTCATTTTCAGGGAATGGAAAAGGAAGAGGGGAATTAACAACAAGGGGCCACCAGTGAACTTTCTGGGGAAATGTAAATGTTCCATTTTCTTATTATGACGATAGAAGTAACATTATTGTAAGTATGTGTTAATATTAATAAAATTGTACACCTAACAAGGATGAACTTTATTGTGTATAAATTGAACCTCAATAAATCTTACTCTAAGAAAGAAATTATAGCCTCTAAAATAAGATTTAAGACAAAAATGTATGAATATAACTCATTAATTTGGCATTATCATCTAACTAAATTCAGAAAGAGCATTTAATAAAATTTAAACCCCTTTTAGTTCATAAAAAAATAGATAACATAAATATAGAAATGTATTAGTATCTCAGTTTGGGTTCCTGCCAAAGGATCCTGACACAAGGATTCAGGTACAATTCTGTTGTATTATAGATGATTTCAGAAAACACTAATAGGGAAGTGAGGAAGTGAGACAGAGGAAAATAAGGCAATGAAGCATATGTTGGCAAAAAATTTATTACCATAGGTAATTTGAATTTAATTTCACCAAGAAACTCTAGGGGGCATTGTAGAGCACACATCTCAAAGTCAGCCCATTGAAGGCACAAGAAATCTAGGTATTTATCTACCAACTCCTATCAGTCTCATTGGTATGTTGCAAAATTAGAGAAATTAAAACAGTGTCTTTTTGGCACAAGAGTATGTAGATAGATTAGTAGAAAAGAATAGAGAACCCAGAAAGGGATACAACCAGTTTGGAAACCTGGTGTAACATGTAATGTTGCAAATTAATTAAGAAAATATTATATTCCATTAAAAGCATTGACTCAATTGGCCTTTTCTATGGAAACAGTGATGAAATCATAGCATACCACACTCTATACACAAAATAATTTCCAATTGGATTAAAAATCTAAACAAAAGAAAAATCTTTCTAAAACTTGGGGAAAACATAAAATTAATTTTACGAACTTGAGATAGACTGTCTTCCTTAACCAAGGTAGAAAAAAATAAATTTTAAAGAAAAATTATTTGACATAAAATTATTAATTTTTTATTAAACAGAATGTACCACAATATTTTATAAGGAAAAGAGTAGGGGAAGATATCCCAACTCATTTAACAATAAAAAAGTAAGCCAGATGGATGTTATTACACAAATAGATTAGATAGATGGAGATAATTTCTTTTAAGAATACCCATTAGAATTTAGTTAACCACGTTCTCCATATCTTTTCTACATTAAGTAGACTTAAATACACATATTGTACCATCCAAAAAGAAAAAAAAGAAAAAAATACTTCTCAAATTGTGGACTCTGGCCCAAGAAACATAATTCAAATGTTCACTACTATATTGCTTATGTTAACTTTCACATTGAACAAATAGGGCTTGCTTTTCTATGTATTATAAGTGAAATTCAGGTTATTTCTCAAGATTTTTGGGGGGCATTCTCAGATAATAAAAATTTCTCTGGTTCTTGAGAAGTCACCTACATATATATTGATTTGTTTTATATTTTTAAAAAATTAAGTCGTTCAGTATTCTCAAGCAACTTCCACTTTTAACCAAGATATAGTAACAAGGATGCGATTTTCCCTCACTTGAAAAAAAGACACAAGAAAGTAGACAATATTTATGAACAAAAAAACAAGTTTTTTTTTCCCCCATACAACAAAGGCTAGTGATTCCTGAGAAAAGGAAAAGAGGTGAGCCCCACAGTTATTACAGCTGACAGCCCTGAGAATGTTTCTGGAATGCAGTGCATGAAGGGGAAACTGAAGAAGAGCTCATTTGATTACCAGAGCTGAGAAGATAAGAGCTGAGAGCTTGGAGAGATTAACACAGCTGGAGCCTGTGGGTCAGAGTGACAGAAAATAGGAAAGAATACTGGCGATCTGTAGCAAGTTCCCACAGAGAGAGTTCTGCAGAATACAGATCAATGCGTGTGTGTGAAGAAACTACCCAAGGCTGAAGAAAGAATTATCTGTAAGGAATAGAGGGAACAATGTCTGGTTTTCACACAGGACTGGGAATGATGCCCATTACCACCAGCCCGACTGAAAAACATAATTCATAGGGCACTGGTAAGAGTATTCAGGAAGGTCTTGCCTCAGGAGTGGTGAATAATTAGTACTACACTGAATGCTCCTCTGATTCCATCCAACAATCTTAAAGACTCTAAAGGATCAAACTGTTTTCGAGTAATTTAACTGAGTCTTAGAACACAGCTCAAGACTAATAATAGAAATATAAAATATCCAACACTACCCAAGAAAAAAATCATAATCTCTACATCCAATCAAGGATTGCCCAACAGAAAAGAAACAGAAAAATATTACCCATAATAAGAAAAATCAATCAACTGAAACCAACATAGCACCTGCAAAGATGATAGAATTAGTAGATTCATTGAAACAATTCTTATTATTACTTTTCACATAATCAAAAGTTAAGTTGATACATGAAAGATTTAACAAATCCCAGACTGAAGTTCTAGATATGGAAACTACAATGTTTGAGATGAAAATAATAGTAGTCCCCCTTATTTGTGGGGATACATTCTAGACCCCCATTGGGTGCCTGAAATCACAGATAGTACTGAACCCTACATATACTATATATTTTCCTATACACACATACCTATGGTAAAGTTTAACTTATAAATTAGGTACAGTAAGAGATTAACAGCAATAAGTAATACAATAGAACAATTATAACAATATACTATAAAATAAGTTATCGTGGGAACTGAACAATGAAAACACTTGGACACAGGAAGGGGGACATCACACCCCCGGGCCTGTTGTGGGGTGGGGGGAGTTGGGAGGGATAGCATTAGGAGATATACCTAATGTAAATGATGAGTTAATGGGTGCAGCACACCAACATGGCACATGTATACATATGTAACAAACCTGCACGTTGTGTACATGTACCCTAGAACTTAAAGTATAATAATAAAAAAAAGAAAAAAAATCTCATACCGTGTGGCCATAACTTTTGCAGTTTGAGGTGTGACAACAAAACTACATGAATTTCTTCACAATTTCATGAATAAAAGGTTTGTTCTTACTGTAGATCTTAGCAACCTCACTCAGTATATGATTTTTTTCTTTACTTATTGAGAATTTTCATTTAATCACTTAAAGGAAGTGCTTTATAGCTTTTCTTTGCCATATCTGAGTTACCAGCACTTTGGGGACATTATTAAGTAGAATAAGGGTTAGTTGAGCACAAGCACTGCCATACCACAGCAGCTGATCTGATAACAGAGCTGGCTACAAAGTGACTAATGGGTGGGTAGCATATGCAGTGTGGATACATTGGACAAAATGATGATTTATGTCCTGGGCAGGCTAGAGTAAGATTCTATCATGCTAATCAAAACAGTGCATAATTTAAAACTTATGAATTGTTTATTTCTAGAAATTTTCATTTAATATTTTCAGATGATGGCTAACCACACATAACTTAAACAGCTTGAAAGCAAAACTGCAGATAAGGAGAAACTACTGTACACTGGATAGGACTAACAGCAGATACAACATTGCACAAGAAAATACTAACAAACTTGAAGACATAACAAGAGAAAACATCCAAAATGGAGCAAAGGGAAGAGAAAAAAGAAAAGAGCAGCAGTGAATGGAAGGAAAACTTCAAGCTGTTTAATATATGTGAAATTCCAATACTCAAAGGAGAGGAGTGAGAGAGCAGGGCAAAAACTTGTGAAGAAATAATAGCTCAAAATTTGCCATATTTGATAAAAACTATAAGCCTCTTATCCAGGAAGTTCAATAACCACCAAGTAGAAGAAATATGGATTCATTCATATAATAAATTCATCTCATAATAAACTTGCTCAAAACATGCAATAACAGAAAATCTTAAAAGTAGCCAAAGAAATAAGACACCTTTCATTCAGAGGACCAAAGATGAGGACAATAGCAAATTTTTCAGCGGAAACAATGCAACCATTAGCATCAACATCTTTAAACTACTGAAAGAAAGAAAAAAAAAAAAAGCTGTTGACCTAAAATTTTATACCCACATTTAAAATGCCTTTCAAAAGCAAAGGCAAAATATACATGTTCTCAGACATATAAAAGTTGAAATAATTCAGCAGCAGAAGACAAACATGACAAGAAGTATTTCTAAAAATCCCTTCAGGAAAAGGGAAAATGACATCAGATGGAATCATGGATCTACATGATAAAGAGAATGAACACCAAAACTGCTAAGTACAGAGGTAAATATACAAGATATTTTTTATATTATTTAAATCTCTTTAGGATGACTCACTCTTGAAACAAACATAATTGTAATGTCTTGTTGGGTTTACAGCATATGTGCAAGTAAAGCACATGAAAATATAGCCAGAAAGGGGTAAATGCATGCATACTATTGTAAGGTTGTTATACTATATGTGAAGGACATACAATCACTTGAAAACTGACCATGATAAGTTAAAGACATATATTATAAATCTCGAATCATCTACCAAAGTAACAAAACAAAGTGTTATAGCTAATAAGCCAAAGAGAAGATAAAATGTCACCAAAAACAATCCAAAAGACAGCAGAAGAGAGAGAAAATGGAACAAAGAACATATCAATACAAAACAAATAGCAGGATGATAGATTTAAATGTAAATATATCAAAAATAGTTTTCTATGAAAATGGGTGGAATATCCTCAATGAAAAAGCAGAGATACTGGCTACATCTAGATATAAAGAGGAGTATAGGATTAGGAAGGGACTTTAAGGTCCTGGTAATGTTTCATTGTTAACCTTAGTGGTGAGTGTGTGCATGTTGACTTTATTATTTTCCTTTGGCACATGTGTGTTTTTTCCATATACCATCATTCTCAATGACCTATGCATGTGTATTTTATGTGCTCTAATATACATACTATATGTCACAATAAATCACTTTTTAAAAACAGGTGAGAGAGAGAGTACGGAAAGTCATAAGAGAAGATAGGAGGCAGCCTTTTTTGGAAGATTCTCGAGGTAGTTTACTCTAAAGAGGAATAGAAAAATGCTGTAATAGCCGAGGGGGTTATGAAGTCATGGGAAGGATTACTTTCTTTTAAAATGGGAGATATTATAGCATGTTTATATAATTATGGAAATGATCTCCTAGGCAAAAAAAAATTGCTAATGCTAAATTGAGAAGTTGCAACTGCAGAAACCAAGTTATTTGTTGGGCAAAAGCATTCGGGATCCAGTGCAGTCATCAAAGAAATGACCTTAATAATGGATATTTCACCCATTGTAGCAGAATGAAATGTAGAATATATTAGTGTAGACTCAGTCAGATGATAGATCTGGTCATAAGAGACTATGGAAGCACAGGAATAAAGATATTACAAAGATAAGAGTAAGAGAAAAAGAAACCAAATATAAAATATTAAAAATGATTAGAAAAAAGAAATTAATTGACATAAAACATTTAAATAAAATAAAAAGCTAGCAATTTAAAGGAGAATTTTTTAAAAATGAATACCTAAGAATAGGATTGTTAGATAAATCTAGAATCTCAACATTTAAGAGTGTATGATTCTAAATTAATTTTAGAATCAATTAGAATCTAGAATTCTAATTTTAGAATCAAATATAATAGAGAAGATAACATATTCATGTTCTTTGTCCTTAAGCTCTTCTCTAAACATTCCTTATATTTCTTTTTCTAATGAAAGTCTGACTCCTTAAGATGTGAATTCACCTATACTGCCCGCAAGTTGTAGCTGTTTTCTCTCACAATTTCATTACCACTTGTACAGGAGGTAAATTTTGCATCTTCCCTGTTCTTCACTGCCATTTCCGGATTACTCTTTCTTCCTTCTGAGAAATGCACATAATATGGTTTGGCTGTGTCCCCACCCAAATCTCATCTTTAACTGTAACTCCCACAGTTCCCGCCTGTCATGGGAGGTAATTGAATTACGCAGGTGGATCAATTTTGCATCTTCCCTGTTCTTCACTGCCATTTCCAGATTACTCTTTCTTCCTTCTGAGAAATGCACATAATATGGTTTGGCTGTGTCCCCACCCAAATCTCATCTTTAATTGTAACTCCCACAGTTCCCACCTGTCATGGGAGGTAATTGAATTATGCAGGTGGATCTTTCATGCACTGTTCTCATGATAGTGAGTGAGTCTCAAGAGATCTGATGGTTTTACAAATGGGAGTTTCCCTGCACAAGCTCTCTTTCTTTCATTGCTGCCATCCATGGAAGATGTGACTTGCTCCTCCTTGCCTTCCACCTTGATTGTGAGGCCTCCCCAGGCATGTGGAACTCTAAGTCCAATTAAACTCCTTTATTTTGTAAATTGCCCAGTCTTGGGTATGTCTTTATAAGCAACATTAAAACAGACTAATACAGTAAACTGGTACCAGTAGACACTGCTGAAAAGATACCCAAAATATGGAAGTGACTTTGAAACTGGCAAACAAGCAGAGGTTGGAACAGTTTGAAGGGCTCAGAATAAGACAGGAAAATGTGGGAAAGTTTGTAACTTCCTAGAGACTTTGTTGAATGGCTTTGACAAAAAGTGCTGATAGTGATATGAACCAAAAGGTCCAGGCTAAGGTGGTCTCAGATGGAGATGAGGAACTTGTTGGGAATTAAAGCAAAGGTAATCCTAGCTATGTTTTAGCTAAGAGACTGGGGCATTTTGCCTCTGCCCCAGAGATCTGTGAAACTTTGAACTTGAGAGAGATGATTTAGGGTGTCTAGTGGAAGAAATTTCTGAGCAGCAAAGCATTCAAGAAGTGACTTGGGTGCTGTTAAAGGCATTCAGTTTCATAAGGGAAGCAGAACATAACAATTTGGAAAATTTGCACCCTGACAATGTGATAGAAAAGAAAATCCCATTTTATGAGGAGAAACTCAAGCTGGCTGCAGAAATTTACATAAATAACAAGGAGCCAATTGTTAATCCCTAAGACAATGGGGAAAATGTCTCCAGAGCATGTCAGAGGTCTTCACGGCAGCCTCCCCCTATCACAGGTCTGGAGGCCTAACTAGAAAAAGTGGTTTCATGGGCCAGGCCTAGGGTCACCATGCTGTGTGCAGCCTAGGGACTTGGTGTCTGGCATCTCAGCTGCTCCAAAATCACTGAAAGGGGCCAGCATAGAGCTCAGGCTGTGACTTCAGAGGGTGCAAGCCTCAAGCCTTGGTAGCTTCCACTTGGCATTGAGCCTGCCAGTACACAAAAGTCAAGAATTGGGGTTTGGGAACCTCGATCTAGATTTCAGAAGATGTATGGAAATGCCTGTATGTCCAGGCAGAAGTTTGCTACAGGGGTGGAGCCCTCATGATGAACCTCTGCTAGGGCAGTGCAGAAAAGAAATGTGGGGTTGGAGCCCCCACACAGAGTCCCTACTGGAGCACCAACCAGTGGACCTGTGAGAAGAGGGGTGCTGTCCTCCAGACTCCAGAATGGTGCATCCACTGACAGCTTGCACTGTGAACCTGGAAAAAGCTGCAGACACTCAATGTTAGTCTGTGAAAGCAGCCTTGAGCAGTTCCACCCTGAAAAGCCACAGAGATGGAGCAAAAAAGATAATTTTGGAACTTTAAGATTTGATTGCCCTGCTGGATTTCATACTTGCCTGTGGCCTGTAGCCCCTTTGTTTTGGCCAATATCTCCCATCTGGAATGGCTGTATTTACCCAATGCCTATACCTCCATTGTATCAGGAAGTAACTAACTTGCTTTTGATTTTACAGGCTCACAGGTGGAAGAGTCTTGCATTATCTCATAGAAGATGTTGGACTGTGGACTTTTGAGTTAATGTGGAAATAAGTTAAGATTTTGAGGGGCTGTTTGGAAGGAATGATTGTTTTTGAAATGTGAGAACATGAGATTTGGGAAGGGCTAGGGGTGGAATGATATGGTTTGGCTGTGTCCTCACCCAAATATCATCATTAATTGTAAGTCCCACAATTTCCATATGTCATGGGGAGAACCCAGTGGGAGGCAATTGAATTATGGGGGAGGGTCTTTCCTGCACTGTTCTCATGATAGTGATTGAGTCTCAAGAGATCTGATGGTTTTAAAAATAAGAGTTTCCCTGAACAAGCTCTCTTTCTTTGACTGCTGTCATCCATGTAAGATGTGAGTTGCTCCTCCTTGCCTTACACCATGATTGTGAGGCCTCCCCAGCCATGTGGAACTGTAAGTCCAATTAAACCTCTTTCTTTGGTAAATTGCCCAGTCTCAGGTATGTCTTTATCAGCAGCATGAGAACAGACTAATACTGCACAATTTTTAACTTCATAATATTAAACTATTCCATCCAACATCCACTCCTTAGTGCAATCATCTATAAATAATGCCAAAATAAGTGATTCACTCTCATTCTTTGAATATTTTAGCTTCCGGTTCACTGTCATTTTCTCTAACACTACTTCTGCCTTAGTTCTCAGAAATTTCAAAGTTACATAAGTAATCCTTTCTATACTATGGACTCTCAGTTCTTTGACATCTCTCTCCAACTACCTTGCCCTCACCCAATCTCAGCCAATTCTTGTCATTACCAATAACTGCACTCCCTCTCTAGTTACAGTTTAAAATTTCCACTCTCGAACCACCATCTTCTATCTTTCAGGCTTACACTATCAGTATGGTGACTGTAATAATTCCACAGCGAAACAAAAGAAAACTTGAAGACACCACTATAATTAATAACACCCAAAAAGATAAACTCTATTGCATTTCTAAGATAAAAAAATGCTATGATAAAAGGACAATAAAAAACATTTAGAATATTACAACCAAAATTTTAGAAATTCAGTGGAATGGTAAAAGACACTTTCAAATAAACAAGACTGAAAAATATGCTTTTCATGCTCCATTTCCTTGAAAGGTATTAAAGGATGTCATCCAGAAAAGCAAGGCAATAAACTAAGAAGGAGGAAGACATAAGATCCTGGAAATAGGGATATAACACAGACGAGTAGAGAGGGAAGTCCCTGAGGAGACAGCTGTGCAGTAGACCTAAAGAGAAATCTGCCCAGAATAGAAAATAAACAGAAGTCTCTGTACATTTTCCAGAAAGAGCAAGAAAAAAAAAGAATTATAGATTAGTTGTCTAAGTTTTTGGAAAACTATATGAACTTATCAGTGCTCTTGAAAACAATTAGCAAAACATACACAAGGATAAGTATATGAAATAGCAAAGGAATAACAAATTCTGGGCATGCGAAGGATAGAGAAGGTTGTGCTATAAAGCAAACAATCATGATATGCTACTTGGCTCCACAATGAATAATATCCATATTGACAAAGTGCAGCGGGAGCTGACTATTGACTTGACTAAATGTTGTGATATGACAATTTTTAGAAGGATAAGGGGAGGAAGAATCAATTTTATATAGCAGAATTTATATAAAATGAAGTTAATAATATATGTAAAAGATTAAGTTGAATAATAGCAATGTAAGCATATTACTTACAGTATCAGGAAAGACAGTGAAAGAGTTAAAAGAATATTTCTAGGGAGAAGGACTTGAAGGAGAGAAGGCCACTGTGTTTCATTATGGGCCTGTTAATACTATCTGACTTGTTATTTTTTTGATAAAAATAAAAAATTATTTTAAAATATTGATACAAACATTTTTATTGTAAGCCACCTCAAATTCTTTTGAGAATTAAATGAGATTATAAAAAATAAATAAGACTCTTTGGGCATTCATTTGTCCACCATTGGTCATTGATTTAGTAGATAATGGCCCTTGAGCCAAAATATGTGAAAACAAACTTCTATAATGCTTCTTCAGAGCAGTTATCAAGTTTATTGTTAATCTGGCTCGGCATCCAGAATTTCATGACAGATGTAGCCCAAACTGTGAAAGTTTACAAACATGGCTTTGCTGTAGCTTCCCATTTCTTAATCAAAACTGTTTTCATTATTCTTATGAGAGTTTGATATATATTATCTTTTGAACAAACAAAAGATAAGCATCCGCCTTCACACTGATGACATGGACTATTTCTATGAAATGAAAGATTTCCAGAAATTGCTGTACTCGTTGACTGAGTGTGTGGCTCATTCTCTCTTGTATCTACCTTCTGCTTTAGCTTTGAAAGAAGTTAAGCTAATTGTGGCAGCTGCCTCCCCTGGGGTGCTGCTGATTAGCTGGTAAACACTGAGTGTTACTGCTGTTGTTTGTTGTCTCCTTCTGGCCAACTCTGCTTGCATCAGAACAACTTTATACACTGCTTTTGGCTGGAGTATTAGAAAAGGCTCATTTCTGGAAATTTTATGACACGATGCTGGTATGTAGAACCTCACTGATCCTAATTAAGGACAAAACCCAACATGGAAAAGTGGTGTGCCTTTAAGGTACAAAGAAGTCAATAGACCCCTGTCCAAATGCCTGATTACCCTCTGAATCATTCCGATCTTGAATTCAACCTGTAACAAAGCTTATGAAAACTGTGTTTTACTCCTCTTTCTATGAATGAATGCTGACCACGCTGTTTCTATCTTCTGTCCATTCCTCCCTCCTGAGCTCTGGGCCACTCTATGCAGCATCTGTTAGACATCTCCACCTGAATGCATCCAAGATGACTCAACTACAGCTTGTTCAGTATGAAACTCATCATATTCTCCCTCCTTTATTCTGAATCGTAGTAAGTGTATTACAATATACCTTACCCTCACTCTACTTCCTGAGTTTTTCCTAGTACCTCTCTACCCTGGCTGACAGAATTAATCATAAAAACTTTAAAAAATGCAGATGTTTAGTTCACACTCAGGTCTATTGAATTAGAATATCCAGGAATGAGGTTTAGCATGTGAAAATGTTAATAGTGCTGTAGTAACTGCGCTAGGGAATTAAGTTTGATAACCATTATATTTCTGTCATCTCTTCTCCCATTCCTCCAATCACTGTTTACATTTAGACCACTACCATCTCTTGTCAAGATCCTTGCTGTAGTTTCCAACTGTATTTCCAGTATCCTGTCTCAGCATCTTTAATAATATGTTCTCATATGCCTGGCATTGAGTTTTTCTCCAGTACGTTTCTAGAACCACTTTTCTAGCATCTTATCTTGACATTCTGGTGCTTGAAATCCTGTAATAGTTCTTTTCTCACCCTCAGGATAAACTCTGAAGTCATTAAGGGAGCATTGCTCTTGCCCCATCTCTTCCACCAACTAAAATCCTTAGTCATGATAATTTCTGTTTCCTAAATATTTACAAATCTGATGGGGTCATATGTTATATATCTTAAGAGCTTGCTTATGGAATCCTTTAGATTTGCTTTCAAAACACCACTCTAGTCCTTGATGTCCATAGCAAGTTGCTTAATTTTTTAAGCTCCAATTTTCTTCTCTGCAAAATAGATTCAATAATGACTACTTCATAAGGATATTGGGATGAGTAAATTAAATAATCTATGTAAAGTGAGTAACACAAAGCAAGGACTCAGTGTTGGTGACTGTTATTGATGGCCATTCTTATTTGCACATGTTATTTTCTGCCTAGGATGCTATTCCTTTACATATTCACCTGAATTATCTGTACTATTTAAAGCTCAGCTAGTCACACGCTTCTCAGGAAGACTTCCCTTGCAACCACTCCTTACAGGAATGCTCATCTTTCCTCTGATTTAGGGATCACCTGACTCTGGCCCATGGACCAAATCTGACTACCACCTTTCTTCGTATGGCCTGTGAGATAAGAAGAAGTTTTACATTTTTAAATAAGTTGGAAAAGAAAACAAAAGGCAGTATGTGGAAATTATATAAAATTTAAATCTCAGTCTCCATAAATAAATTTGTTGTGGAACATAGTCATGCCCTCCATTTGTTTATATATTGTCTAAGGCTGCTTTACCACAACAGTAGGATTGAGGAGTTGCAACAGAAACTGTATGGCCAACAAAGGCTAAAATAGTTACTATCTGGCCTTTTTCAGGAAAAAAAAAAAAAAATTGGTCTGGTGTGGTGACCTGTAAACCCAGCACACAAGGAGGCATAGGTGGAAGGAATACTTGAGGCCAGGAGTTTGACACCAGCCTGAGCAAGATAGTGAGACAACATATCCAAAAAAAATTTACAATAATAAATTAGCAGGTCACAGTGGTACACACCTGTTGTCCTAGCTACTCAACAGGCTGAAGTGGGAAGATCACTAGAGGCAAGGAGTTTGGGGTTATGGGGAGCTATGTGATCATGACCATGTACTCCAGCCTGGGAGACAGAGCGAGACCTTGTCTCTAAAAATAAATAAATAAGAAAATAAATAAATAAATAAGTAAATTTTTTGACTCTTTCTCTATGTTATTTTACCAGTTATTATCTGTTTTCCTGTCTCCTTACTTGTCTCCCCACAACAAGTGACCTCCTTTAAGTCAGAGACCATGTTTTATGGTTGCCCCAACACTTAGCACATTGACTAACAGATAGTAAGCTCTCAATATATTTTTATTGAATGAATGTGAGAATTATCTTCCCAAAGGTGTTTTATTATTCTTTATCAAACATGGAAATAATTTATAACTCAACATTTTGTAATAATTCAGAATAGTAATAAGAGCTTCTCATTTTAATTAGGTGCTACCTATGTGCCAGTTCATTTTCTAACCCCTACTATATGTTATCTTATAAAGAACACCCTAGAAAGCAAAATCACTTATCATTCCCTTTTTATATATAAGGAACCAGAGGTACAAAGAGCCCAAGTAACTTGAGTAAGGTCTCAGAATTAGGAAGTGATAAAGTCAGATGGTTTGGCTCAGAGTCCTCTCTTAATTACTGTGTTAGAATGCTGTCTTACAGTGAAAATGAAGAGAGAGGCGAAATAAGGTAAGGTTTTTGTTTTAATAAGCATTGTCTTAAACTAATGTACTTTAAAATAGATTCAAAATAAAAATTTAAAATATAGGCTAGCTTATTCTGGACAATCTTTCCTGGAAAAATATACAAGAGTATTTGCTGAATCACAGTGTATGCTCAAATCTTAATTATCTGTTGTTGCTGTCACTTTTGCCAGGCAAATGCTGGCAAACATTCAAAATGCATATTACTTCTCTATCATAAAATGTACCTTAATAGCTAGACTATCTATTATGGTTAAAATTAAAAGTGAGTAACAAGAATATATGACAAATGCAACCATTTAGAAATACGATTCTGTCAACCCCCAGAACATTCCTCACATCTAACATGAAATGTAAAGAAATTTTATTGAGCAAAAAACTTCAAAGGTTTTATACAAATTAATAAATAATAATTGAAATATTATAGCAGAGAAAAATTCAAGTATATTGAAAGCATTTGCTTGGACATTGATGAAATATGACATAAATAAGGTCTTCAAATATAGACAAATTGAGATTATATACTGTTGTAATCTCAGTAACTGGGACTCTATCTCAAGTCTCTTTAAGTTTATTAAGTAAATTCACTGTTAGTGTTTTAGTTAAAATTCTCACTCTAAGTTTATTTTTCATAGCCTTTGTTGTTATTATTACTACTTTTTAGACTACAGGTAAGTCTATCTACACATAAAGAATGATTATACTATTTATCAACTCTTTAGAATGAACAATTAAGGTATAAAAAGCTGTAATTATTTATCAAGAACTTACAGCAATAAATTGTTTCCCAGGAGAGTTAAACCATTCTCATAATAAAATGGAAACAATAAGTTTAATTTTCCGTTAGAAAATAATGAGCAAAGATAATAAATCTTTAGATGTGCACAAATATGATTAATCTAAATGCTTAAGCAAATATTTAAACAATCTTTTTCATACAAGTTGGATGAGAAAATATCATGTTTAGTTTTTTGGACCTATCTAATGGCCACCCTTGATTATGTGCTGAGTAAAATACTATCTCTGAAAGAAGTCACCAGAATGTAGAAGAGGAATTCTTATTCTCTCCTAGAAGAATGGAAAGCAAGAATGTAAAGTAAAAGAAACTGAAGATTTATTTTTTTTCAAAAACACAGAAAGGCAAACTTCAAATTTATTTAAATTTTTCTATATTTTTAATTTTTTAAAGATCAGAGCTTAGAGATTGAACCTCTTTCTCTTCAAATAAAAAATTATGATAAAGGAACAGTAGGTTTAATTTTCCATAAGAAAATAATGGGCAGGTTTGTATATATTCTTATGTCATCTGTGAATAAAGGCATTTCTACATCTTTCTTTCTGGACTATAGGCCTATGCTTTGTTTTCTTGTGTATTACACTGTATAAGAACTCAGTTAAATATTAAATAGCAGGGGTGAGAGAAGCCACTCTGACTTGTTTTCAATATTAGGGGAAAAACATTACATCTTTCATTATTAAATATGTATTAGAAATAGGGTTTTGTTTAATTTAAACGATAACTGATAGTTTAAATCAATAGTAGTAATAACATATTTTGGGATTTAGTATGACAAACTTAGCACAAAGGATTGGAAGTAAACGCTTATAAAAGTCTTATAGGTGAAATGACATTATATTATTTGAAGGTCGATTATGAAAAGTTAAATATGCGTATTTTAAAATCTCTAGAAAAGAGGGGAAATTTTATTATATAGATGAGAAAATCTAAAATCTCATACAAAAGTGATAGATATAAATCCAACATAGCAGTAATTATATGTAATAAAAATGACCTAAGCACTTAAGATAAAAGACAGAAATTATCAGACTAAATTAAAAAAGAAAAGAAATTATAAGCCCAAACTCCATGCTGGCTTGAAACAGACTTTTAAATATGAAGACATATATAAAAAAAGTAAAAGAGTAGGAATAAATATACAATTTAAGTATGAAGCATTAAAAATCTGGAGTTGCTGTTTTAATACCAAAGTAAATTTCAGAACAAGAAATATGATCAGAGAAATAGAGGGTCATTTCATTATGATAAAAGGATCAATTTAACAAAAACACATTCAATCCAAAATGTTTAAATATCTAATTACAGAGCTTAACAAAACTGAAGCAAAACTGAAAGAACTTAAGGGATAAATAGACAAATCAACAATTATATCTTGAATCTGACTAAATATTTACATCCAAACTATATAGACAGATAATGGGTAGATGATGATAGATAGGCATATGAACTCCTACAATTTTATAATAAACAACTACGTTTGTTTAAATGAGCAAAGATTGAATGAACATTCATAAAAGAAGACTGTCCAATGTATACACATAAGGATACACAATATCCTTTGTCAAGAGAGAAATGTAAATTAAAACTGTAGTAAGATAGCACTATAGACTCACCAGAACGGCAAAAATGTAAAAGACTGATAATACTAAATGTTAGCAAGGATGTGGGACAACTGGAACCCTCATACATTAATGATGAGAATGAAAAATTATACAACTAGTTGGTTCCATTTGACAATTTCTACTGAAGTTTGACCTAGAGATTCCCCAAATTAAAAATATTTAAGTATTTTAAATATTTTCCCCAAATTAAAAAAATTTTGCACATAAAAATTTGGACACACGTTTGTAGTACCTTTATTCGAAGAGTCAAAAACTAAAAATAAATCAAATATCCATCAATAGATGTATTAATAAACAATTATATTTTCATGATGGAATACTACTCGGCATTAAAAAAGAACTGCTTATACACACAAAAACAAGGTTGAATATCAAAATCCCTAAGTGAAGCAAGAGAGTCTGGCATAAAGAGACACCTACTATTCAATTCCATTTAGGTGAAACTCTACAAACAAATCCAAGACAGATGCTCCTGGACTTATGATAGGATTACATTTATGTCATAAAATAACTAATCTCAAGTTTAAAATATCATAAGTTGAAAACGCATGTAATACACCTAATCTGCCAAACATCACAGCTTGGCCTAGCCTGCCTAAAACATGCTCAGAATACTTACATCAGCCCACAGTTGGGTAAAATCATCTCATACAAAGCCTATTTTATAATAAAGTGTTGAATATCTCATACAATTTATTGAATACAGTATGATACTGAAGTATAGTTTCTACTAAATGCATATTACTTTCACACATTCATAAAGTCAAAAAATTGTTACATTAGGGACCGTGTATATAGTAATAGAAAGCAAATCAATGATCACCAGCTGGCAAGGATAATTGGGGGAATCAATCGGCAGAGGCTCAAGGGATCATTGGGATGATTAAAAATGTTTTCATCTTTGTTGTGGAGACAGTTACACATGTGTATAAGTTTGTCAAAGCATATTAGAGTATACACTAAAAATAGGTGTTTTTTCTCAGACATAATTTATAACTCAATAAAACTGATGTTAAAATATTATAGAAGACATAGATTTTCCTTCAACAGTATAGAACAAATTAAAATTTTGGTAATAGGCTGTGTTAAAATACACTGGTATCTGAAATTCACAACTTTAAACAAAGGTAATTTCACAACATTTTCAAAAGCTGCAATGCATATATGTAGCTTCCACAGCAAATAATATATACTAGAGTTACACATTTCCACATTCAATATGATATATGTACAATGCTATTCATTCCATAACTCTTTGTAATAGTAAAACAAGAATGAAATAGCTTAAATGCCTATGGATAAAAGATTATTTGGTTAAACAAATGAGGCAATATTCATTCAATGGAGTACCATCCTGCTACAAAAAAGAATGAGAATGTGCTTTATAGGCTGAAGTGTAATAATATGTAAGATACACTATTAAACAAAAAGTAAGGTGCAGACAAATTTTATACTATACTACTTTTGTGACTTAAAATTTGTTTACTTTTATGTGCTTGAAGTTCTGAGGGAGGATATACAGGAAACCTATCACACTGGGTGTTCTGAATGGGAAATTCTATTAATGGATACTACGAGTTGAGGAGAATTTTTAATATACATGGTTTTAAATTTTCTTACTTCAAACCATTCAAAAAAGAATTAAACACAATATGAATTTTTAAAAATAAGAATATCATTGGTATAATAATAGATAAAATAGACAAAGAAATGGATTGATATTGAGAAACAGACTCATTTTTTTTCAAATTGAGGTCAGAGTAAAGGAGGCACTTCAAATCAGAAAGATAGAATTAGCCACTTCATAAATGGCATTAGACAGCTGAAAACAATTAGACCTGAATTAATAAGCAACATTTTCATATCAAGTATCAGAAAAGCAAATTCAAACTGGTTTCAGCAAAGAAGGAACTTCTTGGCTTACTCAACGAATGTTTAGGGGAGTACTAGGATCATATGTGGCTTGATGACAGTGCATACAATATTTCAAAGATCTGTATCTCTTAGTTATGCTCTGTTTTTTTCTGTGCATTGTCCTCATTCTCAAAGTTTTTCCCTGAGGCTTTGCAGCTCTAGATTGCACATTTTTTGTCCCCTCACATACTGTGAGTACTTCTATATTTATAAAACAAATTAATTTCATATGTCAATTGTAATTCACTGCATTAATAGAATGAAGAGATAAAATATGTAATTTTCACAATAGGGGCTAGAAAGGCATTTGATAAAAGGCAAGTCTTTTTTTCATAAAATGTGTTAGCAAATTAAGAATACAAAAGGGCTGTCTTTAACTTGGTAAAAGATATACTGTATAGCAAAACCTATAACAAACCTTGTACCTAATGGAAAAACTATTAATGCATTCCCTTTGAGACCCGGAATAAGACAAAAAGGTACACCAACACTGCTACTGTTAAAACACACTATTAGAAGTTTTGGCAAAGGCTATAAAGAAAAAACAAGAAATAAGAAAAGCATTAGAAGGTAAGATGTAAAACTGTCATAATTTGCAGATAAAGTGAATATCTTCTTATGAGAGATTTGACTCTCTACAACAACAATAACCAAAGAGACAATAATTTTAAAAGAATAACATTGTCAATAGCAATGAAAATAATGCATTGTTTAGAAATAAATTTTATAAAATACACAAGACCTCTATGGACAAAACTTTAAAACTCAAAATAACATGGAAGATTATCTGATTAATGGAGAAGCATTTCATGTTCTTGTTTTCTTTATTATAAAAAGTCATTATTCCTTAAATTAATGTAAATATTCAAGGAAACTACAACAAAAGAAGGAAACTTGTTCTACCAGATGTAAGATATTCTACAAAACTCAGTAATAAATATGATGTGCTATTGGTGCAATAACAGGTGAATGAACCAACGACTATTCCAAGGAGTCCAGAGACAGATCCATGTGTGTATGATAACTTTATATATAATAAAGGCAGCACTACAAATCAATGAGGAAACTTTTCAAGACCAAAAGTTGTCAAGAATTTGGTTCAATAGGAATTCTTATACCAGGACAAGGGTAAATTACTACAACCACTTTGGGATGTAATTTGAAATGAGCATTCTCATACACTGTAACAGATCAAGTTTTGCACAGGTGCCCTGAGAGTCTTGTATAAGTATGTTCATAGCAACACTGCTTATAATAGAAAGAACAAGGAAACAATTCAAATTGCCAACAATCTAGAGAATAGATGGGAAAATCAAATGATTGATGTATAGCATAAAACTGTATACACAGCAAAAAAAATGAAAGAACTGCAGGTATACTCAAAAATACAAAGAGTTTTAGCAACAATGTTTAATGAAAACAGCAAGTTCCAGAAAATCACATAAGGTGTGATATCATATTTATTATACCACAAAGCTAAAGGCATGTGAAACAACTGCATGTTGCTAAGAGGCATGTATATGTGTGTTTGTATGTGTGCATACATGTGTGCATAGAAAATTAAATTATTTTAAACAATATTTTAAAAGAAAAAACAGTTCTTCTGGCTTACCTTGTACACTCCAGCGAAATCTCCTAGGCAGAGTTAAAGGTGCTTACAGTAAAATCCTTCTGCATTTACAGGAATGATGAATGCCCAGAAGATACAGAGGGGACACTGACAATGCCTGCTACACAAAGAAACATAAACATAAAATTCAAGCTAGTGATTATTTGTGGGGTTGCCGCAGGTGTATACAAGAGGTGAGAGCATTTAGTAAAGGAAATAGTTGTGACTTTCTAGTTAGTGAATTTCAGCTTGCAAGGGTAAGTTTGTGTCATCAATTTTATTAATAATATGTTTCATAACATATACTTTCAATACTTCATTAGAATCATAAAAAGAAACAAAACATTTTGCTTGCAAAGAAAAAGCAAGCAAAAAAAAAAAAAAGAAAGAAGGTCCAATTAGGAAAGAATTATTCCCAGTTACAAAACAAAAAGCTGTTAATTGCAGCTATGTTTTCTATAGAGTACAAATAAGAAAATGTTTGATTTTTCTTCAATAATTGCCTTGTTTACTTTTCCTTTTCTGTCTCTTAAGATATCTTGGGTAGAATGTATAGCTATGCATTCATTAATATTAAATATAATATATTAAAAACCTAGCTGATTCTGTCTCGTAGATAATTTAGTACTCACCTTTTCCCCGTGGACAGTGCCTGCTAGATATCAAGTGAGAAGGACATGCTGTGGGGTGGACATTCCCATTCCTCTTATCCCCACAATCCCTCTCCTTTGCCTTACAGCATCTCCAGAGTTGGAAAAGGAGAAAGGCAATAGAGGGAAGGGGTGAAAGTCTTACCAACTTGGGCTACTATAATCCACTCTTGGCTTATGTTGTCCTCTGCCCAAGTGGGTACCTTCTACTACTCTCTGAATCATTTGGGAAGCCTCATCAGAGGAGTCTAATCACCACTGCTCAATTCCCTCATGTGCAAGATGCATTGTCTCTCTAGCCTCTCATGCTCCCACTACCTTTGGTACTCCCCACATCTGGCTGCTGGTGTCCCTTCTGCTGGCAGTGTTCTTAAGAAGGGTGCCAACTTGGAGCACTGATATCTGGAAACTCAGATATCTGCCATCTCCATTTTACTTAGGAGATTTCCCTTTAGTTTATTGGCTTTCATCATCATAGCTAATTATTACAACAGTCCTATAAGTACTTATTTTTAACATCATTTTACAAATGAGGAAAGTGGTGTTCTAAGAAATTAAAGAAAGCTGAATTTAACTACTGAATGCTGGGGCAGAGCAGAACTGAAGCACTCTGACCTCAAAACCTGGGGCCAAATGATAATCAATAGGATGCTTGGAGGAAATGAAATCAGACAAATGGAGGTAATTTCATTCAGGCCATGTTCAGATGTGATGAATCATTCCTGTCTGCAACAGAAATCTTATTCATTTTCTTTGAGATTTACTGTTCACCTTCCCTGAACTGTGCTGGTTGTTAAATCACTAATCTATAAATGCCAGTACTTTGCCCTTTTGGCTTATTCTTTCTAAATTCCATATCCATTAACATTTTCTTTAGATACATTTGAAGACATCAGTTTGGCTACAGTTGTATCTGATTAGAAATTTGAGAACTTGTTCTCCTTAATTTTTTTCAATGTGGACATCTTTTTTAAAATTGGCAAGTAAAAAATATATGTACTTATGGTATACAGCATGATGTTTTGATATATCGTGGAATGGCTAAGTCAAGGCAAAATAATAGAATAATTAAAACAATTCTAAAAAAGATCAAAGTTAGAAGACTCAAACTGGTATCTAGATGATCTGATATCTAGACTCCTTAAAAAAGCTACAGTTATGAAGAAATGAAAGAACATGGAGTATTTGATGAAAGGCTAGATACACGGATTAATGGAACAAAATGAAGAGCCTAGAAATAGATTCACAAAACCTAGTCAACTGATTTTGGGGATAGATGCAAAACTAAGTCAATAGAGAAAAATACTATGGTCTTTTCAACAAAAGGTGTTGGAACAATTGGATGTACATATAAAAAAAAGTGAACCTGACCTAAATATCAAGCCAATACAAAAACTAACTCAAAATAGAATTATAGACATAATTGTAAAATATAAAACTATAAAATTCCTAGAAAAAAACTGCATCTTGGGTTTTCCAAAGAGTTCTAAGATATGATACTAAAACATAATATTTAAAAATAATAGTGCCACAATAAACATAGGTGTACATGTGTCTTTGTTGTGCACATGTACCCTAGAAATTAAAGTATAATAAAAAATTTAAAAAAATAATAAATTAGACTTCATACAAATTAAAAACTTAAGACAATTTCTTCTAAAGTTAAACATATGCTTGCCATACAAATCTAGCATTCCCATATCGAGGTATTTATTCAAGTGAATTGAGATAATCTGTTTATGCAAAAATCTTTATTCATAATCACCAATAACTGGAAACAATCAGATTGTCCTCCAATTGTGAGTGGCTAAACTGTTATAGCCACACAAAGAAGTTATTGAATATAGGCCTTGAGCTGGGGAAAACAAGGTGAGCCTGGAACATATTGTGATGTCAGAAAGGAAAGAAATACTCAAAAAAGGAAAAGAAATAAATAATAAATAAAAAGAATGAAAACGATGGAGGTAAGCCAACCAAAAATAACCTCTAATGGCCAAACCTGGAACAATTTGAGCAAGAAAATTAATAATGTAGGATTGAATTATAACTGAAAGTATAAAATAAATATTCATGAGTTCACATTGAAATAAATAAATGATTGAATGAATTAGTGAGAAGACACAATTAAAATTATTTCAAAATAAGCAGTCAAAAAATTCCAAGTGTAGCTACATGTGTCCCTTGGTTTGATAGTTTTAAAATGTTAAATCAATGCACAGCAAATACACCAAAAAAATGCATAACTCAGCCGGGCGTGGTGGCTCACGCCTGCAATCCCAGCACTTTGGGAGGCCGAGGCGGGCGGATCACCTGAGGTCGGGAGTTCGAGACCAGCCTGACCAACATGGAGAAACCCCCTCTCCACTAAAAAATACAAAAAATTAGCCAGGCGTGGTGGCGCATGCCTGTAATCCCAGCTATTCGGGAGGCTGAGGCAGGAGAATCACTTGAACTCGGGAGGCGGAGGTTGTGGTGAGCCGAGATTGCACCATTGGACTTCAGCCTGGGCGATAAGAACGAAACTCTTGTCTCAAGAAAAAAAAAAAATGCATAACTCATTTAAATTGTCTTTCCTTTCTTCAGATATACCTATGTTCTTTTGTTTCTTCCATTTTTTCCAAAGGAAATAAAATTTGTTTTTCCTTTGCTGTACAAAATGGTAGTTTATTTTTGAGATTCCAAATGTTCACTCTGCATTATTTTTACTCAATTTTTTCCTTTTAATTATTTCTTCATAGCTTTATTAAGATGTGTTAGATGCGATACACTGCACTTATATTTTATATTGTAAATGGCATTTAAATTTTTTAATTTTAAATTTTTGTTTATTATTTTTCACTTCCTTTCAGCTCTAGACCTGCAGAAAAATTTTTAATTTTTGATTGTTCTTTGCTAGTATATAAATCACAAGTAATTTTTATTTTATTTATTTATTTTTTGAGACGGAGTCTTGCTCTGTCACCCAGGCTGGAGTGCAGTGGCACGATCTCGGCTCACTGCAACCTCCACCTCCTGGGTTCAAGTGATTCTTCTGCCTCAGCCTCCTGAGCAGCTGGGACTGCAGGCGCACACCACCACACCCATGTATTTTTTGTGTTTTTAGTAGAGACGGAGTTTCACCATATTGGCCCGGCTGGTCTCGAACTCCTGACCGCATGATCTGCCCACCTCAGCCTCTCAAAGTGCTGGGATTACAGGTGTGAGCCACCGTGCCTGGCCAAGCACAAGTACTTTTTATATATTCACCTGGCATCCTGCAACCTTTATAAACTAATTTTTTTATTTCTTTTGTATACATGATCATGTTGTCTGTGGATCAAGACAGATTTACTTCCTTCATTACAATTTGGATGTATTTTATTTCTTTTATTGCCCTACCTCACAGGATAGATCCTCCAGAACAATGCTTAATAGGAATTATAAGAGCAGAAATCCTTACCTTCTTTAAGATCCTTGGAGAAAATTATTCACTCTTTAGCCAATATGCATGATATTATCTGTAGGGTTTTTTGTTTTTAAAGTCATCCTAGTTTTTTTGACAATCAGATGGGCTTTCATTCTTCTTTTCTGGGCTAGATAGATTGAAAGAGAATCTGGCCATTTTTTCACTGAAATGTTAAAGGTATTAAGTGTTTTTTTATTATTATTTTATTTTAGATTCAGGGTTATATGTATGGGCTTGTTGTATTGGTAAATTGCATGTCACGGGGGTTTGGTGTACAAATTATTTTGTCACCCAGGTAATAAGCATAGTATGTGATAGGCAGTTTTTTTATCCTCACTCTCCTTCCACCCTCCATCCTCAAGTAGGTGCTGATGTCTGTTATTCCCTTCTTTGTGTTCATATGTCCTCAATGTTTAGCTCCCACTTATAAGTGAGAACATGCAATATTTGGTTTTCTGTTCCTGTGTTAGTTTGCTTAAGATAATGGCCTCCCACTCCATCCATATTGCTGCAAAGGACATGATCTCATTCTTTTTTATGGCTGAATAATAGTCCATGGTGTACCACAGTTTGTTTATCCAGTCTACTATGGATGGGCATCTATGTTGATTCCATGTCTTTGCTATTGTAAATAGTGCTGTGATGAACATACACATGCATGTGTCCTTATGATAGAATGATTTCTACTCCTTTAGGTATAGACCCAATAATGGGATTGCTGGGTCATATGATAATTCTGTTTTAAGCTCTTTGAGAAATTGCCAAACTGCTTTCCACAATGGCTGAACTAATCCATATTCCCACCAGTAGTGCATAAGCATTCCCGTTTCTTCACAGCCTAGCCAGCCAGCATCTGTTATTTTTTTACTTTTTTTGACTTACATTTTGACTTTTATTATTACAGCCATTCTGAATGGTGTGAGATGGTATCTAATTGTGGTTTTGATTTGCATTTCTCTAATTATTAGTGATGTTGAGCATTTTTTCATATGCTTGTTGGCCGCATGAATGTCTGTAGTAGTTTTGAAGATCGCTTTTATTTGGTTGAGAAAATTCCTTTCTATTCCTAGTTTGTTGAGTTTTTTTTCTTTCAGAAAAGAATGTTGGATTTTGTCAAATACCATTCAGCATCTATTCAGATAATCTTATTTATTATTATCATTGTCAGATGTGGCATGATCAATTACATTAATTTATTTATGCATATTAAATCAACCTTGTATTGCTGGAATACAATTCACTTGGTTATGACATACGTTTTAATTTGCTAAAAAAATTTTTTAACACTTTTGCAACTGTTTTTTCTTGTAATGTCTTTCCCTGATTTGAATATCAGAATAATATTTGACTCAGAGTAAATTAGGAAGCATTTCCCTTTCTTCAATTTCTTAGAAAAACTATTATTTCTTCCTTAAATAATGGTAGAATTTTCCAGAGAAGCCAATTGGAACTAAATTTTTCTTCATGGGAAGATTTTTAATTATAAATTTATTTTCTTTAATAAATGTAGAGTGATTCCATTTATATACTTCTTCCTGAGTATAATTTGTCTACTTCGTCTAACTTACTGATTTAACATAAAAGTTTTCATAAAATTTTCTTATAATTCTTTTAAAGCCTTAAGGATCTGTAGTTACGTTAACTTTTATTTTTGATATTGGCAATTCATGTCTTCTCAAATTTTTTTCTTGATTGGTCTACATCTGTTCAATTTGGTTTATCAATCTTATTGATCTTCTCAAAAAGCAAGCATTTGTTTCTGATTTCTACTTCACCGATTTTCCCTACAACCTTTATTATTTCCTTTCTTCTGCTCAATCTGAGTTTCATTTGTTCCTCTTTCTCTAGTTTGTTAAGGTGAAAGCTGAAGTCATTGATTTAGGTAGGACATATTTTCTTTTCTATTATAAATGTTTACTGGCATACATTTTCCCCTAAGCATTGCTTTCGCTTTATCCCACCAATTTTGGCATATTGTGTTTTAATTTTCTTTGAGATAAAAATTATTTCTAATCTTCTTTTCAATTTCTTCTTTGACTAATGCATAATTAAGAAGTGTGTTATATATTTTCTGTGATAGTTAATTTTAATTTTATGTTTCAGCTTGACTAGACTATGATGAACAATTGCTCAGTTAAACATTAGTCTACATGTTGCTGTTAAGGTATTTCTAAGGTGTGATTAATGTTTAAAGTCAGTTGACTTGAAGTAAAGCAGATTACCTTCCATAATGTGAACCGGCCTTATCCAATCAGTTGAGGCCCTTAAGAAGAAAACCAGATTTGCAAAAGAAGGAATTATGTCTCCAGAATTCAATACAGAAATTCTGCACAAGTTTGCAGTCTTCAGACTCAAAATACCTTGAGCTGACCTTGCATAAGAAGGGTTTAAACTGTATAGGTCTACTTATATGCAGATTTTTTTTCAATAAATCTATTGGAAAGTGTTTGGAGATTTGCAACAATTTCTTAAATTTTTGAATTTTTATATATTTAGGGGGTACAAGTGCAGATTTCTTACATGTACATATTGATTAGTAATGAAGTCTGAAGTTTTAGTGTAGTCATCACCCAAACAATGAATATTGTATTCAATAGGTAATTTATCAATCCTCATCTACCTCTCCCACCTTTTGGAGTCTGCATTGTTTATTATTCCACCCTGGAAGTCCATACACTCTTGTTTAGCTCCCACTTTTAAGTAAGAAAATGTTGTATTTGACTTTCTGTTTCTGAGTTATTTCACTTAGAATAATGGCCTCCAGTGCCATTCATGTTGCTGCAAAAGACATAGTTTCATTCTCTTTTTTATGTCTGAGTAGTATTCCATGGTATTACATACAGTTATATATTTTATTATAAAATATTATATATTTTCTTTATCCAGTCATCCATTAATGGACACTTAGGCTGATTCCATATTTTTGCTATTGTGAGTAGTCTTGTGATAAACATATGAGTTCAAGTATCTATTTGATATAATAATTTCTTTCTACTTGAGTATATACCCAGTAGTGGGATTGCTGGCTAGAATGGCCTTCTATTTTTATTTCTTTGGGAGATCTCCATACTGTTTTCCATAGAGGTTGTATTAATTTGCATTACCACTAAAGGTGTATAGAATTTTCTTTTTATCATATCCTATCTAACATCTTTTGTTTTTTGACTTCTATTAATAATTACCATTCTGACTGGTGTAAGATGGCATGTCATTGTGGTTTAATTGTATTTCTCTGATTACTAGTGATGTTAGCTCTTTTTCATATGTTGGTTGGCCATTTGTATGTCTTCTTTTGAAAAATGTCTGTTCATATTTTTTGCCCACATCCTTTTTTCTTTTCTTTTTTTTCCTCTTTTTTTTTTTTTTTTTTCTTTTTTGAGCCGAAGTCTCACTCTTGTTGCCCTGGCTGGAGTGCAATGGCGCGATCTCAGCTCACTGCAACCTCCGCCTCCCGGGTTCAAGCAATTCTCCTGCTTCAGCCTCCTGAGTAGCTGGGATTACAGGCACCCAACATGATACCCAACTAATTTTTGCATTTTTGTAGAGATAGGGTTTCACCATGTTGGCCAGGCTGGTCTTGAACTCCCGACTTCAAGTGATCCATCTGCCTCGGCCTCCCAAAGTGATGGGATTACAGATGTGAGCCACCGAGCCTGGCCTTTTGCCCACTTCTGAATGGTCTGTTGTTGTTGAGTTGTTTGAGTTCCTTGTAGATTCTAGATACTAGCCCTTTGTTGAATGCATAGTTTCCAACATTTTTTCTCATTCTGGAGGTTATATGTTTACTCTGTTGATTGTTTCTTTTGTTGTGCAGAAGATTTTTAGTTTAATTAAGTCCCCTTTGTCTATGTGTGTGTGTGTGTGTGTGTGTGTGTGTGTGACTTTTCTTTTGAGGACTTGGTCATAAATTCTTTGCCTATGTCAATGTCCAGAAGAGTTTTTCCTAGGTTTTCTTCTGGGATTTTATAGTTTCTGGTCTTACATTTATGCCTTTAATCCATCTTGAGTTAATTTTTGTATATGGTGACAGGTGTGGGTCCAGTTTCATTCCTCTGCATAAAACTATTCAATTTTCCCCAGCATCATTTATTTAAAAGCATGCCCTTTCACCAGTGTATATTTTTGTTGACTGTCAAAGATCAGTTGATTGTAGGTATGTAGCTTTCAATCTGGGTTCTCTATTCTATTCCATCTCTCTGTGTGTCTATATTTATTCCAGTACCATGTCGTTTTGGTTAATATAGTTTTGTAGTATAACTTGAAGCCAAGTAATGTGATGCCTCAACCTTTGTTCTTTTTGCTTAGGATTGCTTTGGCCATTCAGGCTCTTTTTAGTTTCCATGTGAATTTTAGGATTGTTTTTCTAATTTTGTGAAAAGTGATGTTGACATTTCAATAGGGATTGGGTTGAATCTCTAGGTTTCTTTAGGAAGTATGTTCATTTTAATTATATTGATTCTTCCAATCCATTAACATGGAATTTTTTCCCCATTTGTCTGTGTTATTGATGGTTTCTTTCATCAGTGTTTTGTAGTTTTCTTTATGCAAATCTTTCACCTCCTTGGTTAAATATATTCCTAGGTTTTTTTTAGGTAGAGATTTGCAACAGTTTAAAAGAACTTGCAGACGAACTGCATAGCATAGAAATATAAAAAAAATTAACATAAAGTCAGATACCTCATGAATGCAAAAATATATGCAGATCCTAGTCTATTTTATAATTTACTACCATAAAATATACATAAATCTATCATAAAAAGTTTAAATTTATTAAAAGCAATGCACTCAAACATATACAGAAGTGCCATTCCCAGTTGAGAGAAATGTAAAACAAACATAATGATGCTAAACTAGAAAACCTAGAAGAAATAGTCAAATTCTTGGACATATACATACTCACAAGAGTGAACCAGGAAGGAAATGAATCCCTGAAGAGACCCATAATGAGTTCTGAAATTGAGGCAGTAATAAATAGCCTACCAACCAAAAAAAGCATGGAGCAAACAGACTTACAGCTGAATTCTACCAGAGTACAAAGAGAAGCTGGTACCATTTCTTCTGAAACTATTCCAAACAATTGAAAAGGAGGAACTCCTCCATAACTCATTTTATGAGGCCATCATCATCCTGATACCAAAACCTGGCAGAGACACAACAAAAAAAGAAAAACTCAGGCCAAAATCCCTGATAAACATCAACGCAAAAGCCCTCAATAAAATACTGGCAAACCAAATCCAGCAGCACATCAAAATGCTTATCCATCATGGTCAAGTTGGCTTCATCCCTGGGATGCAAGGTTGGCTCAACATACGACAATCAAAAAAAGCAATTCATCACATAAACACAACTGAAGACAAAAAACACAAGGTTACCTCAATAGAGGCAGAAAATGCCTTCAATAAAACTCAATATCCCTTCATGTTAAAAACTCTTAATAAACTAGGTATTGAAGGAACATACATCAAAATACTATGAGCCATATATGACAAACCCAGAGCCAATATCATACTGAATGGGCAAAAGCTGGAAGCATTCCTCTTGAAAACCAACGCAAGACAAGAATGCCTTCTCTCACCACTCCTATTCAAAATATTATTGGATGTTTTGACCAGGGCAATCAGGCAAGAGAAAGAAATAAAGCCTATTCAAATAGGAGAGAGGAAGTCAAATTATCTTTGTTTGCAGATGACATGATTCTATATCTAGAAAATGCCATCATCTAAGTCCAAAAGCTTCTTAAAGTGATAAACAAGTTCAGTAAAGTCTTACAACACAAAATCAATGTGCGAAAATCGCTAAGATTCCTATACACCAACAGCAGGCATGCAGAGAGCCAAATAATGAGTGAACTCCCATTCACAATTACTACAAAGAAAATAAAATACCTAGGAATACAGCTAACAAGGTAAGTGAAGGACCTCTTCAAGGAGAACTACAAACTATTGCTCAAGGAAATCAGAGAGGACACAAACAAATAGAAAAACATTCCATGCTCATTGACAGCAAGAATCAATATCATGAAAATGGCCATACTGCCCAAAGTAATTTATAGATTAAATGCTATTCCCACTAAATTACCATTGACATTCTTCACAGAATTGAAAAAATTACTTTGAAATTCATATGGAAACAAAAAGGAGCCCATATAGCCAAGACAATCCTAAGCAAAATGAACAAAGCTGGAGGCATCACACTACCCAACTTCAAACTATACTACAAGGCTACAGTAATCAAAACACCATGGTACTGGTACAAATGCAGACACATAGACCAATGGAACAGAATAGAGAACTCAGAAATAAGATCGCACACCTACAACCATCAAGAGATGGGGAAAGGATTCTCTATTTAATAAATGATGCTGGGAGAACTGACTAGCCATATGCAGAAAACTGAAAGTGGACTCCTTCCTTATATATTACACAAAAATTAACTAAAAATGAATTAAAGATTTAAATGTAAAACTCCGAACAATAAGAGCCCCAGAAGAAAATCTAGGCAATACCATTCAGGCCATAGGCCTGGGCAAAGATTTCATGATGAAAACACCAAATGCAATTGCAACAAAAGAACAAATCAACAAATTGGATCTAATTAAACTAAAGAGCTTCTGCACAGCAAAAGAAAATATTATCAGAGTGAACAGGCAATCTACAGAATGGGAGAAAATGTTTTCAATCTATCCATCTCACAAAAGTCTAATATCCAGAATGTACAAAGAACTTAAACAAACTTACAAGAAAAAAAAAATTAAAAAGTGGGCAAAGGAGATGAACAGACACTTCTTAAAAGAAGACATTCATGCAGCCAGCAAACATGAAAAAAAGCTCAATATCACTGATTATTAGAGAAATGCAAATCAAAACCATAATGAGATACCACCTCATGCCAGTCAGAATGGTGATTATTAAAAAATCAAGAAACAAAAGATGCTGGCGAGGTTGTGAAGAAAAAAGTGTTTTTACACTGTTGGTGAGAATCTTAATTAGTTTAACTATTGTGAAAAACAGTGTGGTGATTCTTCAAATATCTAGAAGCAGAAATACCATTTGACGCAGCAATTCCATTACTGGGTATATACCCAAAGGAATGTAAATCATTCTATTATAAAGATACATACACACGTATGTTCACTGCAGCACTATTCACAAAAGCAAAGACATGGAATCAACCTGAATGTCCATCAACGATAGACTGAATAAAGAAAATATGGTACATATGGCTGGGCGCAGTGGCTCACGCCTGTAATCCCAGCAGTTTGGGAGGCCAAGGTGGGCGGATCACAAGATCAGGAGTTCAAGACCAGCCTAACCAATATGGTGAAACCCCATCTCTGCCAAAAAAAAAAAAAAAAAATACAAAAAAAATTAGCCAAGCATGGTGGCGGGCACCTGTAATCCCAGCTACTCAGGAGGGTGAGGCAGGAGAATTGCTTGAATCCAGTAGGCGGAGGTTGCAGTGAGCTGAGATTGCACCACTGCACTCCAGCCTGGGTGACAGAGTGAGACTCCATCTCAAAAAAAAAAAAAAAAAGAAAGAAAACATGGTACATACACATCATGGAATACTGTTCAGCCATTAAAATGAATGAGATCATGTTTTTTGTTAGGACATGGATGTAGCTGGAAGCTGTTATCCTCCAACCTAATGCAGGAACAGAAAACCAAACACTGCATGTTCTCACTTATGAGTAGGAGCTCAACAATGAAAATACATGGTCACATTGAGGGGAATTACACACATAGGGGCATGTTGCTGAGGTGGGGTGAAGGAGAGCAACAGGAATAACAGCTAATGGATGCTGGGCTTAATTCCTGGGTGATGGGTTGATCGGTGCAGCAAACCACCATGGCACACATTTGCCTATGTAACAAACCCGCACATCCTGTGTATGTACCCTGAAACTTAAAATAAAAGTTGATGAAAAAAAATATTATGATTCAGTATTAAATTATAACTGCATAAAATTAACTGTAGTACATACTATAATACCATAATAATTTTGTAGCCACCTCCTGTTGCTATGGCAGTGAGCTCAAATGTTGAACGTATCCACTTTAAAATGCCATATGACTCTAATCTTCTCCATATAAGCAGTTTGTCTCTCTAGTAAATTACGTATCAGAGTAAAAAGTGATCGCTCACAGTTCTTATTTATTTTTCACTGTGTTAGTTCAATACCATAAACCTTGAATAATACTAGAGAACTCAAATGAAATGCCACTGGTAGAGCTGGAACTGCTCTCAAGAAGCAGACAAAAGTCATGACATTACAAGAAAAAGTTGAACTGTTTGATAAGTACCACAGATTAAGGTCTACTGCTACAGTTGCCTACTATTTCAATATAAATAAAACCAGCATAAGACAATTTTTAAAAAAGAAAAAAATTCATAAAGCTGTTGCTGCAGCTACATCACCAGGTATGAAATCCTTGCATTTTTTTTTAGTTTTGTAAAATAACTTTTTATCTCATGTAGAAAATGCAGCGTTCATTTGAGTACAGGATTTTCCTAAGAAAGTCATATCTATAGACTCTTAATATGATCTGAGGAAAAGTGAAGTTACTATATGGCAACTTAAAGCAAAAGGAAGATGAAAGATATAAAGCTGGAAAATTCAGTGTCAGCAAAGGACAGTTTGATGATTTTAGAAGGACATTTGACCTAAAAAATCTGAAGAAGCTGGCTGTGGTGGCTCATGCCTGTAATCCCAGAACTTTGGGAGGTTGAAACGGGAGGACTGCTTGATTTCAGGCGTTTAAGAACAGCCTATACAACATAATGAGATTGCATATCTACTAAAAATATAAATTAAAAAAAAGTAGCTGGGTGTGATAGTGCATATCTGTAGTCCCAGCCACTCAGGAGGCTGAGATGGGAGGCATTCCTTGAGCCTGGGAGATTGAGGCTGCAGTGAGCTATAATTGCACCACTGCACTTCAGCCTGGGCAACAGGATGAGACGCCCCCTGCCTCTAAAAAAAAAAAAAAAAAAAAAAAAAGTAAAGGTAACAAGAGAACCAGCTTCTGCCAACCAAGAAGCAGTAGATGAGTTCCTAGATACTGAGAGGAAAGGATATCTGACTAAACAGGTTTTTAGTGTAGACGAAGGTGCCCTATAAGAGGCCACAGAGGATATTTATTAATAAGGGAGAGGAGCGAGTACCAGGACTTAAGGCAGGAGGGGATAAGCTAACTCTCCTATTTTGTGCAAATTTAGTTGGGTTTATGACCAAGTCTACCCTTACCTATAAATCTACTAGCCTGCAGGCCTTGAAAAGAAAAGATAGACACCAGTGCTGTTTCAAACACAAGAAGGCATGAACACTTTTTCTTAAAAAAAAATAAATTAATTAAAAGTGTTTGAAGATAAGTTGTCCCTCTGTCACCCAGACTGGAGTGCATTGACACGATCATAGCATCATAGCTCACGGTAACCTTATACTCCTTGGTTCAAGTGATCCTCTTGCCTCAGCCTCCTAAGGAGCTAGGACCACAAGCACACACTACTATGCCTAGTTAACATTTTTTTTGTAGAGATGGGATCTTGATATGTTGCTCAGACTGACCTCAAACTCCCAGCCTCAAGCAATCCTCCCACCTTGACCTCTCAAAGCACTAAGATTACAAGCTTGATCCACTACGCCCAGCTATGAACACGTTTTCTGCATTGGTTTCATGATGGTTTGTCCCTGACGTTGGGAAGCCCCTTAGCAACAAAGGCCTGTTTTTGAAAATTCTTTTGCGATTATTTGCAAGATGACCAAATAGGAACAGCTCCGGTCTACAGCTCCCAGCGTGAGCGACGCAGAAGACAGGTGATTTCTGTATTTCCATCTGAGGTACCGGGTTCATGTCACTAGGGAGTGCCACACAGTGGGCGCAGGTCAGTGGGTGCACGCACCGTGCGCCAGCCGAAGCAGGGCAAGACATTGCCTCACTTGGGAAGCGCAAGAGGTCAGGGAGTTCCCTTTCCGAGTCAAAGAACGGGGTGATTGACGCACCCGGAAAATCGGGTCACTCCCACCCGAATACTGCGCTTTTCCGACGGGCTTAAAAAACCACAAGATTATATCCCGCACCTGGCTCGGAGGGTCCTACCCCCGACGGAGTCTCACTGATTGATAGCACAGCAGTCTGAGATCAAACTGCAAGGCCGCAGCGAGGCTGGGGGAGGGGCGCCAGCCATTGCCCAGGCTTGCTTAGGTAAACAAAGCAGCTGGGAAGCTCCAGCTGGGTGGAGCCCACCACAGCTCAAGGAGGCCTGCCTGCCTCTGTAGGCTCCACCTCTGGGGGCAGGGCACAGACAAACAAAAAGACAGCAGTAACCTCTGCAGACTTAAACATCCCTGTCTGACAGTTTGAAGAGAGAAGTGGTTCTCCCAGAAGGCAGCTGGAGATCTGGGAATGGGCAGACTGCCTCCTCAAGTGGGTCCCTGACCCCTGACCCCCCGAGCAGCCTAACTGGGAGGCACCCCCCAGCAGGGGCACACTGACACCTCACATGGCAGGGTATTCCAACAGACCCGCAGCTGAGGGTCCTGTCTGTTAGAAGGAAAACTAACAAACAGAAAGGACATCCACACCAAAAACCCATCTGTACATCACCATCATCAAAGACCAAAAGTAGATAAAACCACAAAGATGGGGAAAAAACAGAACAGAAAAACTGGAAACTCTAAAAAGCAGAGCACCTCTCCTCCTCCAAACGAATGCAGTTCCTCACCAGCAACAGAACAAAGCTGGATGGAGAATGACTTTGACGAGCTGAGTGAAGAAGGCTTCAGACGATCAAATTACTCTGAGCTACGGGAGGACATTCAAACCAAAGGCAAAGAAGTTGAAAACTTTGAAAAAAATTTAGAAGAATGTATAACTAGAATAACCAATACAGAGAAGTGCTTAAAGGAGCTGATGGAGCTGAAAACCAAGACTCGAGAACTACGTGAAGAATGCAGAAGCCTCAGGAGCCGATGCGATCAACTGGAAGAAAGGGTATCAGCAATGGAAGATGAAATGAATGAAATGAAGCAAGAAGGGAAGTTTAGAGAAAAAAGAATAAAAAGAAATGAGCAAAGCCTCCAAGAAATATGGGACTATGTGAAAAGACCAAATCTACGTCTGCCTGGTGTACCTGAAAGTGACGGGGATAATGGAACCAAGTTGGAAAACACTCTGCAGGATATTATCCAGGAGAACTTCCCCAATCTAGCAAGGCAGGCCAACATTCAGTTGCAGGAAATACAGAGAACGCCACAAAGATACTCCTCGAGAAGAGCAACTCCAAGACACATAATTGTCAGATTCACCAAAGTTGAAATGAAGGAAAAAATGTTAAGGGCAGCCAGAGAGAAAGGTCGGGTTACCCTCAAAGGGAAGCCCATCAGACTAACAGCGGATCTCTTGGCAGAAACCCTACAAGCCAGAAGAGAGTGGGGGCCAATATTCAACATTCTTAAAGAAAAGAATTTTCAACCCAGAATTTCATATCCAGCCAAACTAAGCTTCATAAGTGAAGGAGAAATAAAATACTTTTCAGACAAGCAAATGCTGAGAGATTTTGTCACCACCAGGCCTGCCCTAAAAGAGCTCCTGAAGGAAGCGCTAAACATGGAAAGGAACAACCGGTACCAGCCGCTGCAAAATCATGCCAAAATGTAAAGACCATCGAGACTAGGAAGAAACTGCATCAACTAATGAGCAAAATCACCAGCTAACATCATAATGACAGGATCAAATTCACACATAACAATATTAACTTTAAATGTAAATGGACTAAATGCTCCAATTAAAAGACACAGACTGGCAAATTGGATAAAGAGTCAAGACCCATCAGTGTGCTGTATTCAGGAAACCCATCTCACGTGCAGAGACACACATAGGCTCAAAATAAAAGGATGGAGGAAGAACTACCAAGCAAATGGAAAACAAAAAAAGGCAGGGGTTGCAATCCTAGTCTCTGATAAAACAGACTTTAAACCAACAAAGATCAAAAGAGACAAAGAAGGCCATTACATAATGGTAAAGGGATCAGTTCAACAAGAAGAGCTAACTATCCTAAATATATATGCACCCAATACAGGAGCACCCAGATTCATAAAGCAAGTCCTGAGTGACCTATAAAGAGACTTAGACTCCCACACATTAATAATGGGAGACTTTAACACCCCACTGTCAACATTAGACAGATCAACGAGACAGAAAGTCAACAAGGATACCCAGGAATTGAACTCAGCTCTGCATCAAGTGGACCTAATAGACATCTACAGAACTCTCCACCCAAGATCAACAGAATATACATTTTTTTCAGCACCACACCACACCTATTCCAAAATTGACCACATACTTGGAAGTAAAGCTCTCCTCAGCAAATGTAAAAGAACCGAGATTATAACAAACTATCTCTCAGACCACAGTGCAATCAAACTAGAACTCAGGATTAAGAATCTCACTCAAAACCGCTCAACTACATGGAAACTGAACAACCTGCTCCTGAATGACTACTGGGTACATAACGAAATGATGGCAGAAATAAAGATGTTCTTTGAAACCAACGAGAACAAAGACACAACATATCAGAATCTCTGGGACGCATTCAAAGCAGTGTGTAGAGGGAAATTTATAGCACTAAATGCCCACAAGAGAAAGCAGGAAAGATCCAAAATTGACACCCTAACATCACAATTAAAAGAACTAGAAAAGCAAGAGCAAACACATTCAAAAGCTAGCAGAAGGCAAGAAATAACTAAAATCAGAGCAGAACTGAAGGAAATAGAGACACAAAAAACCCTTCAAAAAATTAATGAATCCAGGAGCTGGTTTTTTGAAAGGATCAACAAAATAGACCGCTAGCAAGACTAATAAAGAAAAAAAGAGAGAAGAATCAAATAGACGCAATAAAAAATGATAAAGGGGCTATCACCACCAATCCCACAGAAATACAAACTACCATCAGAGAATACTACAAACACCTCTACGCAAATAAACTAGAAAATCTAGAAGAAGTGGATAAATTCCTCAACACATACACTCTCCCAAGACTAAACCAGGAAGAAGTTGAATCTCTGAATAGACCAATAACAGGATCTGAAATTGTGGCAATAATCAATAGCTTACCAACCAAAAAAGAGTCCAGGACCAGATGGATTCACAGCCGAATTCTACCAGAGGTACAAGGAGGAGCTGGTACCATTCCTTCTGAAACTATTCCAATCAATAGAAAAAGAGGGAATCCTCCCTAACTCATTTCATGAGGCCAGCATCATTCTGATACCAAAGCCGGGCAGAGACACAACCAAAAAAGAGAATTTTAGACCAATATCCTTGATGAACATTGATGCAAAAATCCTCAATAAAATACTGGCAAACTGAATCCAGCAGCACATCAAAAAGCTTATCCACCATGATCAAGTGGGCGTCATCCCTGGGATGCAAGGCTGGTTCAATATACACAAATCAATAAATGTAATCCAGCATATAAACAGAGCCAAAGACAAAAACCACATGATTATCTCAATAGATGCAGAAAAAGCCTTTGACAAAATTCAACAACCCTTCATGCTAAAAACTCTCAATAAATTAGGTATTGATGAGACATATTTCAAAATAATAAGAGTTATCTATGACAAACCCACAGCCAATATCATACTGAATGGGCAAAAACTGGAAGCATTCCCTTTGAAAACTGGCACAAGACAGGGATGCTCTCTCTCACCACTCCTATTCAACATAGTGTTGGAAGTTCTGGCCAGGGCAATTAGGCAGGAAAGGAAATAAAGGGTATTCAATTAGGAAAAGAGGAAGTCAAATTGTCCCTGTTTGCAGACAACATGATTGAAAACCCCATTGTCTCAGCCCAAAATCTCCTTAAGCTGATAAGCAACTTCAGCAAAGTCTCAGGATACAAAATCAATGTACAAAAATCACAAGCATTCTTATACACCAACAACAGACAAACAGAGAACCAAATCATGAATGAAATCCCATTCACAATTGCTTCAAAGAGAATAAAATACCTAGGAATCCCACTTACAAGAGATGTGAAGGACCTCTTCAAGGAGAATTACAAACCACTGCTCAAGGAAATAAAAGAGGATACAAACAAATGGAAGAACATTCCATGCTCATGGGTAGGAAGCATCAACATCGTGAAAATGGCCATACTGCCCAAGGTAATTTACAGATTCAATGCCATCCCCATCAAGCTACCAATGACTTTCTTCACAGAATTGGAAAAAACTACTTTAAAGTTCATATGGAACCAAAAAAAGAGCCCGCATCGCCAAGTCAATCCTAAGCCAAAAAGCAAAGCTGGAGGCATCAACACTACCTGACTTCAAACTATACTACAAGGCTGCAGTAACCAAAACAGCATGGTACTGGTACCAAAACAGAGATATAGATCAATGCAACAGAACAGAGCCCTGAGAAATAATGCCGCATACCTACAACTATCTGATCTTTGACAAACCTGAGAAAAACAAGCAATGGGGAAAGGATTCCCTATTTAATACATGGTGCTGGGAAAACTGGCTAGCCATATGGAGAAAGCTGAAACTGGATCCCTTCCTTACACCTTATATAAAAATCAATTCAAGATGGATTAAAGACTTAAACATTATACCTAAAACCATAAAAACCCTAGAAGAAAACCTAGGCATTACCATTCAGGACATAGGCATGGGCAAGGACTTCATGTCTAAAACACCAAAAGCAATGGCAACAAAAGACAAAATTGACAAATGGGATCTAATTAAACTATAGAGCTTCTGCACAGCAAAAGAAACTACCATCAGAGTGAACAGACAACCTACAAAATGGGAGAAAATTTTCGTAACCTACTCATCTGACAAAGGGCTAATATCCAGAATCTACAATGAACTCAAACAAATTTACAAGAAAAAAACAAACAACCCCATCAAAAAGTGGGCAAAGGACATGAACAGACACTTCTCAAAAGAAGACATCTATGCAGCCAAAAAACACATGAAAAAATGCTCATCATCACTGGCCATCAGAGAAATGCAAATCAAAACCACAATGAGATACCATCTCACACCAGTTAGAATGGCAATCATTAAAAAGTCAGGAAACAACAGGTGCTGGAGAGGATGTGGAGAAATAGGAACACTTTTACACTGTTGGTGGGACTGTAAAGTAGTTCAACCATTGTGGAAGTCAGTGTGGCGATTCCTCAGGGATCTAGAACTAGAAATACCATTTGACCCAGCCATCCCATTACTGGGTATATACCCAAAGGACTATAAATCATGCTGCTATAAAGACACATGCACACGTATGTTTATTGCGGCATTATTCACAATAGCAAAAACTTGGAACCAACCCAAATGTCCAACAATGATAGACTGGATTAAGAAAATGTGGCACATATACACCACGGAATACTATGCAGCCATAAAAAATGATGACTTCACGTCCTTTGTAGGGACATGGATGAAATTGGAAATCATCATTGTCAGTAAACTATCGCAAGAACAAAAAACCAAACACCACATATTCTCACTCATAGGTGGGAATTGAACAATGAGATCACATGGACACAGGAAGGGGAATATCACACTCTGGGGACTGTTGTGGGGTGGGGGGAGGGGGAGGGATAGCATTGGGAGATATACCTAATGCTAGATGACGAGTTAGTGGGTGCAGTGCACCAGCATGGCACATGTATACATAAGTAACTAACCTGCACAATGTGCACATGTACCCTAAAACTTAAAGTATAGTAAAAAAAATTAAAAAAAAAAAAGAAAATTCTTTTGCTGTTGAACAATGTCTCGCTCATTCAGAACCTCATGAGTTCAGCACTGAAGGGATAAAAGTGGTCTATTTGTCCCTAAACAGAACATATCTAATTTGGCCTCTAGCTCAAGGGGTCATAAAAACCTTTAAGACTCATTACATACGGTACTTTATGGAAAAAAATTGTCAACATCATGAGAGAATCCCAATGGAGAGAACATCATGAAAGTCTGGAAAAATTACACCACTGAAGATTTCGTCATTGTTATAGAAAAAGCCAGGAAAGCCATCAAACCCAAAACAATAAATTCCCACTGGGAAAAACTGTGTTTAGATATTGTCCATGACTTCACAAGATTTATGACACAGCCAATCAAGGAAATCATGAAAAAGTTTGTGGATACGGCAAAAAGGGTGAGGGGTGAAAAGTTTCAAGATATGGATCTTGGAGAAATTCAAGAGCTAACACACACCACATCAAAGGAATTAGCAGAATTAACAGAAGATAATTTCATGGAAATGAGCATTTCCAAACCAGTGCCAGACAATGAGGAAGAAGATAGAAACGGAGCAGTGCCAGAAAAATTAACATTAGGCAATCTGGCAGGAGGGCTCTGATTATGCAAGACTGCTTTTGACTTATTTTACAAAATGAACCCTTCTATGATACAGGCACTTAAACTAAAACAAACTGGAAGAAAGATTGGTACCATATAGAAACATTTTTACAGAAATGAAAAAGCAAAAAGTCGACAGAAATCAGTGGCTTTTGTAAAGTTACACCAAGTTCGTTTGCTTCCCATGCCTCCCATTCCACCTCCTCCACCTCTTTCACTGCTGCCACCCCTGAGACCACAAGACCAATCGCTCCTCTTCCTCCTCTTCAATCTACTCAATGGGAAGACCATGAGGATGAAGATCTTTATGAAGATCCTGTTCTGCTTATTGAATATTACATATATTTTCTCTTTCTTATGATCTTCTTAACATTTTATTTTCTCTAGCTTACTTTATTGTAAAAACATGGTATATGAAGCATATAACACACAAAACATGTGTTAATCGATTGTTATCGGTGAGGCTTCTGGTAAACAGCAAGTTATTACTGGTTAAGTTTTTGTGGAGTTAAAAGTTATATGCAGATTTTTACCTGCACAGAGTGTCTGCACCCTTAACCCCTATGTTATTCAAGGGTCAGCTGTATATATCTTATTGGTTCTGTGTCTCCGAAGAATCTTGAATAAAACAGTTTCCAAATATTTGGAAATATTCCAGAGGCCTTTTTATTTTTAATTTCTAATTTTTCCATTATAGTCAGACAACATACTTTGTATAATTTGAATACTTTTAAGTTTAGGGAGAATTATTTTATTACCCAGAATATGGCCTATCTTGGTAAATGTTATGTGTATACTTAAAAATAATGTGCATTCTGTTATTGCTGGGTAGAATGTTCCAAAAATGCCTTTTAGGTAACCTTGATTGGTATTGTTGTTTAAGTTTCTATACCCTTACTTATTTAGTATTTTATTATACAGAATATTTGCTTTATCCGCTTTTGCAAAAGGAACACTGAAATGTGCCACTATTCTAGTGGATTTGTCTATTTTTCCTGTACTTAGTTTTTGCTCCATTATTTTTAAATTATGTTAATAGGTTCATAATGTTTAAGAATGTTATGTCCTATATATTTTTTCTCTTTTAATTTTAACTTTAATTTTTAATTTTTGTGGGTACATAGTAGGTGTATATATTTATGGGTCACATAAGAAATTTTGATACAGGCATGCAATGCTTAACAATCACGTCAGGGTAAATGGGGAAGCCATACCTCAAGCATTTACCCTTTGTGTTACAAACAATCCAATAATAATCTTTCAGTTATTTAAAAATGTACAATTAAATTATTTTTGACTATAGTTACCCTGTTGTACTAACAAATACTAGGTCTTATTCATTCTTTGTATTTTTTTTTTGGTACCCATTAGCCATCCTCATCTCCCCTCCACACCCCAACTACCCTTCCCAGACTCCAATAACCATCCTTCTATTGTATCTCTGTGGTTCAATTGTCTTAATTTTTACCTCCCACAAATAAGTGAGAACACAGGAAGTTTGTCTTTCTGTTCCTGGCTCATTTCACTTAACATAATAACCTCCAGTTTCATTTATGTTTGCGAATGACAGGATCTCATTTTTTTTATGTCTGAATAGTACTTCATTGTATATATGTACCACATTTTATTCATCCCTTCATCTATTGATGGACACAGGTTGCTTCCAAATCTTGGCTGTTGTGAATAGTGCTGCGATAATCATGTGAGTTCAGATACCTCTTTGATATACTGACTTCCTTTATTTTGGGTAGATACCTAGCAGTGTGATTGCTGGATCATATGGTTGTGCCATTTTTAGGTGTTTTTTGTTGTTGTTGTTATTTGTTGGTTTGTTTTTGCTGTTTGTTTTTTGGAGACAGAGTCTTGCTTTGTCATCCAGGCTATAGTTCAGCGGCACAATCCCGGCTTCCTGCAACCTCCACCTCCTGGGTTCAAGTGATTCTCATGCTTTGGCCTTCCAAGTAGCTGGCACTACAGGTCTGTGCCACCATGCCCGGCTAATTTTTTGTATTTTTAATAGAGGTGGTGTTTTGCCATGTTGGCCAGGCTGGTCTTGAACTCCTGAGCTCAGGCAGTCCTCCCTCCTTGGCCACCCAAAGTTCTAGGATTACAGGTGTAAGCCATCACATCTGGCCTATTTTTAGTTTTTTGAGGAACCTCCAAATTGTTCTCCATAGTGGTTGTACTAATTTATATTCCCACCAACTGTGTACAAGGGTTGCCTTTTCTCCACATTCTTGACAGCATTTGCTATTGACTATTTTTTTTTTTTTTTTTGGATAAAAGCCATTTTAGCTGTGGTGAGATGATATCTCATTGTATATTTGATTTGCATTTCTCTAATGATCAATGATGATGAGCACATTTTTATATGCTTGTTTCTCATTTCTATGTCTTCTTTTGAGAAATGCCTATTCAAATCTTTTGCCCATTTTTAATTAGATTATTACATTTTTTTCCTATAAAGGTTGTTTGAGCTCCTTACATATCTGGTTATTAATCCCTTGTCAGATGGGGAGTTTGCAAATATTTTCTCCCATTCTGTGAGTTTTCCCCCTCTAGCCTGTGTGCTGTTTTCAAACATTTACTTCTACACATTGTAAACTTCAGCACACAAATAACTCTTATTCTTCATGTGCTGCTGTTTGTCTACTTGTAGCTGATTTGCATAGTAGGATACTGTACTGATGCGGAAACCTTCCCCTGATCTTTAGAAAGAAAAAGATAACCTCCCCTTGCATATACTTAGAGACACCCAGGTAGAAGAGGACAAACTACAATCTCTCAATGCCTTTACTAAATTGTTTTCTATTGTAAAATAACTATTTTTAACTTTAGGTCTGTTTTGCCAAATTCAGTTGAGATTGTTTTATTTTGATGGTTTCACGCAATAATTGCACTAGGATCTATTGCTCCTACAGGGAAAAAACAAACAAACCACACTTGTCATTGTATATGTTAACATTGATAACTAATGAATGATCGTTATTTATAAGCACATAAAATCTTTGTAATTCAATATTAAATTTCTACTTTGTGTAACATTTACCATGTCCACTATTTTGTATCTTTGTATAATGCATTCAATATTTGTTAAAATTGCAGGCACATTAGTCTCTTGGTATAGACTCTTGATAAATTGGCTGATGGCTTCTGAAAAATGAATATAGTTACTGACAAGTATATGGCAACTTCTCAAGTAATGAATCATTGGACCCATTAATTATCATATGAGAAGACAATGAAATATATGAATAAGTAAATAAATCATTTCAATATTTTGGTAACTATTAAGATCTAACTGAATGGCAGCTGCTGTATCATGTTGAGCATTTTAACAAGGAAATTACAACTTATTATACAAAACTATAAAATCTTATTGAAAAATGTATAATATAACCTGAATAAATGCTGAAACATTGCATGTTTCACTGTTATTTGACCTAATACCCTTAAAACATCAATCCTTTACAAATTCATGTGTATATATATATATATTTGTATATTTAATAGAATGAAACTGCATTTGATGCAATCATCAGCAGAATTTTTTGAACTGTACAAAATTATTCTAAAGTTCACAGGAAAGAGTAAATGCATTTGAATTTTCAAGGAATTGTCTTATTTAAAAAGAATTAAGTAGATCTATATATTGAGATATTTAAACAATCAATTTATACTTACATACATATGTATATATATGAATATATATTCACTATATTTCTCATATAAAATACATGTATATTTGGGTACATCTGTATGTACTCAAAACCTTGGAAAGGGTATAGAAAGAATTATCACTAGAAGTTGCATATGGATAATAAATCTATATGGTAAAATGAGTGAGATATTTATATTATTACTTTGCACAATTATTTTAAAAAGCTTCTTGGGATTACAGTAACTTGGTTGCCCAGACTGATGGCATAATCAAAGAAACAGCTAGCAAAATATACTTTGAAAATATCTTTTTTCCTTATTTGCCTTTCTTAAAAACTTTGGAGGGAAAACATAGATCAAAGTCATGCTCTTTAAAATTTATTTTGCTCCACTTCCTCACATGCAAATGTTTCTGTGTTTCTATCTTCGAAATCTAACCTATATTCAAAAATCTTGCTCTTTTTTCTTAAACCTCTCTCCTACACCAAAATTCTCCATAATCAAACCCTGAAGAACCAATCAGATCCTAAAGAACAGTGTAGTATATTTAATACTATTTCCAAAATATTTCTTCCTTACCCCAACGATGTCATGGGAGGTATACATTTCCCTAACACGTTGAAGTTGTGTTTCCATGTGTCTTGTTTTGGCCAATGGAATGTGTCATGTGTCTAGGCTTACAGAGGCATCACCATGTTTTTACTTGTCCCTCTGAGTACTTCTATGCTTGACCTTAATAAGAGCGTGCCTGCAATAACTGCTGCCCTTCAGTCTGGGCCCCAGCCGACCCACAGACCTACTATGTGGCAGGCCTTTTCCTAATGGCTTTACGTGAGTTAAGCAAATTCTGTCTTCAAAACAAGTCTTTGGGTTAGATAAAATTATTCCCTCTATTTTACAAGTGAGGAAACTGAAGAACAAAGAACTTAAGTAAATTACCTAAGTTTATAGCAACAGAGGAGATTTTAAAATACTTTAGCTTCAGATACTGTTCTTTGACTACATATTAAAAATAATGCCTTCTGCTATAGACTGAATATTTGTGCCCCTCTAAAACCTATATGTTGAAACCTAATCTCTAATGTGGTAGTACTAGGAGATAGAGCCTTTGGGAAGTAATTAGGAGAGCAGCACCCTAGAGAATGGGATTAGTACCCTTATAAAAGAGACTTCCTTTCCCGTTCTACCATATAAAGACACAGTGAGAAGACTGCTGTCTATGAACCATGCAGCAGGCCCTCACCAGACACTAATTCTGCCAGCCTCTTAATCTTGGATTCCAGCCTCTAGAACTATGAGAAAAAAAAGGTTTTGATGTGTATAAGTCATCCAAGCTATGATATTTTATTATAGCAGTCCTAACTGAATAAGACACCTTAGTTTTACAAAATGTCACAAAAATATCACTCTGTATTTTATTCTAAAAAGTTCTAAAGTTTTGTCTTTCAATTTCATACCTTTCATCCAAGAAAAATTTGTTTTTGTAAATTTTTTTGTAAAAAGCTTTTTGTTTTCATAAATTTGTTTTTGAAGTGAAGTAAAATTCTCTTTTAACATAGAATACCAATTAAAAACTTCCTCAGTACCTGGTACATACGTTTTATATGGAAGGCAATCAAACACATTTCTGTAGAATTAAAATAATTTTGCTTTTGGTGTTTGAATTTTCTTTATTTCAGGACAATCATTTATAATTTAAATCAGAGCACATTGGGAACTGTCCACTCCTGATTCTTCATGGCACCACTGCCCTGGTAGGTATTCACATGGGCGAGTAAACGGGTGTTAAAAGTTTAATATAAAAAAGAAAAACATTTACATCTGATGCAGGAACATTTTTTGGTTTACCATCTGAAAGCTACCAAGTAATCTTCATCCTCAAATTCATATATAAACTAGACCACAGAAATTTTCTTTCCATATGACTAATTCCAACAAAGAGACCAATAAGCAAGTTTACTCATAAGTTATTATTGAAGATCATTAAGAGCTTGGAATGAAGAAGAAGAAAGAGAGTAAAAAAACGCTAACATGATTAGTGTACTTTATAGAACCTCCTTATTAAAAGTTTATACTTACATTATTTATTTTTAGATGACAATACAAAAGACAGAAAGGTATGATATATAAAGACTGGTGTGAATTCACCTGTCACTAAGCCTTAAAAGTACGTTAAACTAAAACTATATTATAATATGACAAAAATAATGGATTTTTGCATTTTATCATTACTAACTTTTTAAAAGTAAAAAGATGAATTAAAATAGAATTTAGGTTATTTTTTAAAAACCTCATTTTATTAGGTGTTTATATATAACATATCAGTGATTTATATTGTATGTGCTATAGATAAAAGATTAATGGAATTGTTCATGGAATATTCAAGACTTGAGGGAAGACAGCTTTTAATGGAAGTATAAACTCAATGCTGTTTATGGATTATTCATTATATTCTGCTTCTCACAGCATTTATATAAAGTTATATATTTAAGGCACTATGCAATTATTTCTACATTTTAGCTTATCACTTGCCAATGATCTAGCTCAATTTTCATCTCCATTTAACTGGAAGGAAATGTGAAGTTAGAGATTAATGAAGTACTTTAGCTTCTCACACAAAATTAAGATACGTGATAAGGCTATTCTTATTATATTTTTTAGACTAAGCTCTGAACTTACTTCACTGAATTATAATTCACTGAAGTTTAATGTACTCTTTAGTCAATTCTGGGTGATTCCAACGTTAGCACAGAATGTTTTCAAACAGAAAGAAAGCTTATTTTAATGAGGATGTGTTAAATAAAGACTAAGTTATGCTTCTAATATGTTTGGATCTATGCATGGACTTGTGTGTGTGTCCATTAACCACTCACCTCCTGTTTTAGTCTATTTTCTGTTGCTATAACACAATACCACAGACTAATTTATAAAGAAAAGTAGTTTATTTGGCTCATGGTTTTGGAGGCTGGGAAGTACCAGATTGGGCAGCTGTATCTGGTGAGGGCCTAATGCTGCTTCAGAGCAACGCAGAAAAGCAGAAGGGGAAACAGATCATGCCTGTGTGAAAGAAAAGGGAGCCAAACTCTCAAAATACCTAATCATTCCCATAAGAAATGTATTAATCTCTCTTAACAACCTAATCACCTCTTAGAGACTCTACCTTCTAACACTACCACAATGGCAATCAGATTTCAACAGGAGATTCAGAGGGGAAAAATCATATTCAAATCATAGCATCCACCAAGAATTTTTCTTCTTATTGCCCTATTGTAGCACTTTTCCTAATATGACTGCACATTCCAGAACATAATGCAGAATATAATGTATAACCCATCATCTACTGTTTCCAGCATTTGCTTTCTGGAAATTGAAATCTCCTGATGGATGTACAAATTGAGTAGTACCTGGTGCAGTAAGAGAAAAAGGGAAGAGATGAAATGATGATGTGATAAAAAAAAAAGTCAAGGTTAGGGAAGGACACTGAGCATTGCTGCATAAAGTTCCACCTCATGTTCTGATGAGAATGACCTCTGAAAACTAGATACCATTTCTAAAGGCCATTAAAGTCTTTAATGCCTTCTTTTGGCCAATAATCCTTTTCTTATTCGGGATGTACAGCATATATACTATGAGTTTCTTCTTTTTAAAAAATTGCCTATGTCTCTGGTAGTCTACCGACCAGGAAAAAGTTTTAAAAATTAAAAATAAATTAAAATTGCCTATGAAAATTCAACTAGTAAAACTCCAAGTAAAATTCCAAGTAAGGTCTATTTCTAATCTTTATTTTCAAGCATACATGAAAAGTATCTGTGTGTGTGTGAGTGTGTGTGTGTGTGTGTGCATGTGTGTGTATTTACATATCAGCCTAAAAGTTAACATCAGACTGATTGTTGCTCTAATATAAACATTAATATCAAAACTAGAAATAAGAAAAATGCTCATGATTGGTGCTCTTATTAATCAGGCAGCTCTAACCAAGGTAAATAGCAAGGAAAAGAAGTGGCATAAACTTTAAAAGGATAATGCAATATTATCATTAATTGCAGATCCTATTATTATATACTTAGAATATTCAAGAGATTGAGTTGTTTAGCTATTAGACATAAGATAATTTACTTACTTTTCTAGATATAAAAGAGATTATTGCCTTTCTAACCAATTAGAAAATATAATGGAAATAAAAGTTAAACTTACAAAAGAAACCTCTATGAGACATCAAAGAAAAAACTTAGTAAGAAAAATGTTCACTATGTATAATAGAAACTTTAACTGCTATTGAGAGACATCAAAAATTTTGGAATAAACGCCAATATTTATCATATTCTTGGATAAGAGGAACCAATACTATAAACATTGCAGTTCTCTATATTTTGAAGCTAGACAAGAGAATTCTAAAGTTTATATGGAGAAAAACAGGTCAGTGAGAATAGCTAGCCAATTTTAAAAAAGGAAACAAAAAAAGACTAATCCCATCAGGCATTATAAATGCACAGCAATTAAAACTGTACTTATAAAATTTATATGTGATAAATGTGGAGAAAGGATGGATTCTTCAATATAAGATATTAAAGTAACCACCACCACATACCTTTTTTCAAATTCCTTTTATCCAGTTAAGTTTGAAATATCAATGATTTAGTAAAATCATAAAAGTTCCAAAATGAAATATGGGAAGGATTTTTCTTCAGTAATATTTGAACTGGGAATGCCTTTAAAAGAAATAAAATCCAGAAAAAAAGGGGAAAAAGAGGAAAGATTGATGAATTTAACTGCATGAAAATTAAAATATTTGCATAAAAACAGAAAGCCCAAGGACAAAAAGTAGGAAAAAATGCAACACATGTTACAAATGGCTAATTTCTTTCATCTACAGAGGCATGTCAAATCAATAAGAAAAGGAAAACACCAGCAATAAAAAAGCAAAGGACAGTTCTCAGATAATAAAAATATAAGGTGTTTAGATATTTTTAAAGTAAGGGTATGCAAAATAAAAATGGGGATATTTTATTATTTTAGGAAATGAAGAAAATTAGAAAATTCACAGCATTGGAGAGGGTATGTGATAAAAGTCATCCTCAGACATTGCCAGTAGGAGTGTAAATTAACATGAACTTTTTGAAGAACAATTTGGCAGTGTCTATGAAAATTAGAACTGTACAGTCCGGGTACTCTTGTGGGGTGGGGGAAGGGGGAGGGACAGCATTAGGAGATATACCTAATGCTAAATGACGAGTTAGTGGGTGCAGCACACCAACATGGCACATGTATACATATGTAACAAACCTGCATGTTGTGCACATGTACCCTAAAACTTAAAGTATAATAATAATAAAAAAGAACTGTACACACTCTTATGTAGTAGTTCAACATCAAGAAATGCCTATAGATTATACTATCAAAATTTCCAAATGGCATATATGCAAGCTATTTATTGAAGCCTTGTCTAGTAACAAAAGACTTGGTTTTATAGATGTCCATAAATGATTAAATAAATAATGGTTCACCCACACAATGACATAGTTTGTAGTAATGAAAAAGAATGGGACATATCTCTGTCTCTATGTGTTGATATGGAATACATTAAAGATAAATTTATAAAGTCAAAAACAAGATGCAAGACAAAGTGGATATTTCATATTTGGAGGTAGTGAAGTGTGACTAAATGAATTTATATATGTATCTATTTGTGTGGAATATTTCTGGGAAAATGGATACTACAAGAAGCTGCCGATGATTATTGTCACTGAATCAGTGATCTGAAGGACTGTTCTAATACTTGCCAATTCTATTTATTTTAAATAAAATGTTTAGCCCAGCTCAGTGGGATGTGCCTGTAGTCTCAGCTGCTTGTGAGGTTGAGGCAGGAGGATCATTTGAGCCCTGGAGTTAGACACCAGTTTGGGCAACATAGGGACCTTGTCTCAAAACAAAAAAAAAAAACAAACAAATAATTAAAAAATTAAAATTAAAATATTTTACAGATAGTAGCATTTGTGTGTACGTGTGTGTGTGTGTGTGCATCAAGCAATCATAAGGAAAAAGAGAGAAGTGAAAATATTATCAAAATCTTTGTTCACAATGAAACAATGTGAGTAATTTTATGCTAACAAAATTCACAATCTGCTGATAAAAATATATCACTGTTATTTGTTATTGGCAAATAGTTTATCATCAAGCTGTCTAGATTATAAAAGTTTGAAAACACAAGCAGGAATTTAGAGAAACACAATGATATTGGGATACTGAACACACTAATACCGGTGCCTGACTATTTGAGTAGAAAAGAATACGGAGAGAGAGGACTTTTAAATAAAATTGCTGAATAAAACCTAATAAACATGGCATAGAACCTATGCATATGAAAAAAACCCAATAAACAGAACTTAGTTTGGATAATAGAAACAAAGGATATGCCCTTTTTGTTGAGATTCCATGGAATTATTTCCAAAAAAAAAAAAATGGTCTACTATAGACTGAAAGAATTTCCAAGAAGTAAAATATTTTCTCTGACTACCTGCAATAAAGGACACCCTAACCAAATGTAGGCTTCCTTGAGGCCCATGGAATAACGTAGAGATGAAAAGACCTTAACAGTATCAAATCAGTTTTATTTACCACTTGGCTTTACAAGGCAAGGGTGTGGAATTTCTCAAGGTGTGCACACATTCTTGTTCAGTTCTGCAAACCCCTTTCCTTAAGACCGCACTGAGTTCTTCTCTTTTCTTTATCATATCCGTAACACTAATGCATGCTTTAATATGTGTTGGAATAATGTAGTCCTTTTAACATTTTTAACTATCCCCCTATCCTGAAAGGACACCAGAAAGCAGAAATCTAGTGGACCATTTCACTGTTACCTATGTTTGTTGTCACCATATATGTCCTCCAATTTATTTATAAACTATTTATCCTATGGTTCTTCAGTTTCTTCATTGTGATTCTTCATATCCCAAATGTCTCTAGTTTTGAAATGATGCATTATTGACCTACCATTACATGGCACACTTGATATTATATCTGGAAAAATATTAATTCACAAACTCATATTTAATAAAATATTAACACTTGAAGTGAATAATAAAAGCTTATATTTTAAAAATAACTTGGAGTTTAACAATTCTTTAAAGAACAAATCAGTCAAAAAATATATTTACAAACTGTGTGGAAGATAGTATGGCCATGTTATTAAGAGGCTTTTTTCTTTCAGGGCTATATAAGGAAATGTTTTGAGATTAAATGACATCCTATCTAGGATTTGCTTCAGAAGAAAATCACAAGTGAGAGAGAAATATATATGAAATTTTATTGGCTATGAGTTGGTAATTGCTGAAAGTAGAAAATAAATATGATAATTATACTAAAGAAAATGGTTTTAAAAACATCGTGCCTGTAGTTTTGTCTCTTTTAGTTCAATTGACACTTGTTTCATGTAATTTGAGACCATGTTATTTGGTGCTACAAATTAGAACTCATATCTTCCTAGTGTGTTATCTGTTTTTATCATTATAAAATGTCTTCCATTGTTTCTAGTAAAACTTCTTAAAGTGTAATTATCTGGATATAATGATAATTAAATATACTTTATTTGGTTAATAATTGCGTAGTATTGTTTTTCATTCCTTGAAAGCATTTCTGCATCCTGTTTATAGTGTGTCTCTCGTAAAAAATGTAGACTTGGATTCTTTGTTTTCACCTAGCCTGAAATCTATGTGAAAGTATTTGATTTTAATTTTATAGTTAAAGTATTTGATTTTAATTTTTTATTTTAGGTAAATTTTGATATATTTGAAAATAAAAAAATCAACTTATTTGTCTTCTACTTATTCTACCTATTCTATGTTCCTTTTTCTTCACTATCTTGGCCTTTCCTGAATTAATCAAGTATTTTTTTCCATCTCCCATTGGGTTGGTAATTATACATTGATAGTTATCATATTGATTACAACATGCATTATTGGCTTATTAAAAGCTAATGTTACTTTTACCATTTTTCAAACAAATTAAAGGTCTGCCATCACTTTAAGTCCATTGAACTCTCTTCCATCTCTTGTGCTGTTGTTGTCATGTATTTTAATTCCACATTTATTTTTAAGCCCATAAATATTATTAGAGTATTAGTTAATACTCACTTAAATTTATCCACATTCTTACTGTTTTTGTACTTATTTGGTTTCATTCTATACTTCTATGATTTTATCTGGCAGCATATTCCCAGGCTTACAGAACTCACTTTAGTAACAGTTTTGTGTGACTCTACCGGGAAAGAATTTTCTCAGTTTTTGCTTGTTCAAAAATGTCTTCACTTCATCTTCACTTTTGAAGAATAGTGTTATTGGTTAGCAGTAAGTCTCTTTCAACACTTTAACACTGATTTTAGTTTTCCTTACAATGTTCTTCTCTCAAATAAGTAGAAACTCTTATTTTTCTATTTTAAAGCAGTGTGTCTGCTTCCTTTGGACAATTTATGATATTCTCTTTGAGGTGACTTAATCTGCTTTCGTTTGTATTTATCTTGCTTAGGGTTCACAGCAATTCTTGGATCTTTTACTGATTAATCTTTAATTTTTAAAATATTCAGCCAATATCTCTTCTAATATTAACTCCTTCTTATTCTTTTCTCTCCTTGAGACTCATAATACAAATATCTGAGAACTTTTCATCATTTATATACATCTTTTGAGTTTTTTTCTGAGTATCTTATGTCATTTCCCTGCTTCAGTCTAGATAATTTCAACTGACCTTTCTTCCAGTTCACTAATGTTCTCTTCAGCTGTCTTTAGTTTGCCATTAAACCAATCTATTGATTTCTTAATTTTAATTCTTTTATTTGTCCGTTCTAGAATTTTCATCATGCTCATTTTATGGATTTCAGTTTTCTACTAAAATGATCCATTTTGTCATCTATTTTAAAACATATATGAATCAGCATTATTTGAAAGTCTAAGTTTAGTAAGTCCACTATATGAATCATCTGTAGTTCTATTTATACTGCCTATGTTTTTCTCTTGCCTTCAATTATGTAAGTGTATCTTGTTCTATGGGGATTTCCTTTTGTTTTTAGTGCCAGATAATGTGTACACACATATTTAGGCTAATATGAGGTCCTTGGTGATGTTGTTTTCCTCCAGAGAAGACTTACATTTGTGTCTGGCTGTCAGCCTGACTTGGGAGTAGATTACCTTACACTAGTATAGACTGAGTTGTTGAAAAACTGGGTTTCAACTTTTGTGAGGAATAACCTATTTTCTATTCGTCCTTATTCCTAGTATATAACCCTTCAGGGATCCCAACTGAATGTCTAGGGCTCTTATCTTCGGAAAGTCCTGAACTGAATTTTGTCTCCATCATATCATGATAGTGCTGAAAATTCTGCTAGGTTTCTAAGATTTTTGGCCACTGCTTTCTGCTTGACTTCTCAGACTCTCAGTTACAACTTACAAACAACAAATACTTCAAGGAATGTGGTGACACTGAATGTTAGGCTAACCTCAGTGCATTTTTGTTTTCTCAGAAATCTTGGTCTCTCGGGGTCTGATTGCCTGATAGTTACCTAACATTTATAAACAGTTTTTATTTTTTAATTTATATTTTTTTCTGTTGTTCTTTGTGGAAATATTGGTCTGATACAAGTTAGATCTTTACACCCAAAATTGGAAGTCTGAATTAGGTATTTCTGAGGTGTTGAAATTGTGAATAACTTTTTATTACTATTGTAATCAGAAAAAGTAATAAATTCATTTATTTTATATATGTCTATTACATAAATTGCATTTAGAGATTAGATATGGGAGGAATACGTTTGCAGATGACTAAAAAGGATTGAATAGAGGAATAGAAGTAAAACCAAGAGAATGTGGAATAATGAAAGTCAAGAGAAGAAAGTTATTCAAGAGTGTAGAGGAGATAATTTGTTGACTGATACTAGGATAAGCAGTATAAAGAAAAAAGCAAATGTGTAAGAATGTCAAGGTTAACTCCAGATATTGGAATTAACAAGTCACAAATACTACAAGTGTGGTACAGGTGTCAGATATATCAATTGAATAAACTCAAAAACCCATAAACAAACACAAAAATCTATACAACTGTCACTGTCATTAGTTTACCATAAAGGTGGTATTTCAAGTCAGTGAAGAAAGAATGATTGATTAAATAGAGAGCATTGGAACCCCTAAGTACACTTACTGAAAAGCAAAAAAGTTAGATACTTAATTCACACTTGATATAAAAACAGATTCCAAATAGATCAAAGACAGAAACCAAATAAAATACCATATGGAGATAGAGAAAAATAGGTCTCAATGATTTTCCTATTTAACAAAGCAATAAATTAGTTTCATAAATATTCATGAAGACATTATTGTTAAAACTTTTAAAAGATTCAGAAAATAATTTGAAAACAAGATTATAACAAAATAAAACTAGAAATCAGGAAAATATTGGAACTACTAACTCTATGAAACAAGTATACTGGAAAAACTAAAATAGATAATTCTAATTATAAAAAGTGAGAAAAAAGCCAGGCACAGTGGCTCATACCTGTAATGCCAGCATTTTGGGAGGCTGAGGCAAGCGGATGGCTTGAACTCAGGAGTTCCAGACCAGCCTGGCCAACATGGTGAAACTCCATCTCCACAAACAAACAAACAAACAAACAAAAAAACACAAATATTAGCCAGGGGTGATGGCATGTGCCTGTAGTTCCAGCTACCCGGGAGGCTGAGGTGAGAGGATCTCTTGAGCCCAGGAGGGGAAGGTTGCAGTGAGCCAAGATCATGCCACGACACTCCAGCCTAGGCAATAGAGCCAGACCTTATCTTATATTTAAAAAAAAATGAAAAATAAAAAAAGAAAATGCAATAATTAATAATAATTGGTTGTTGTAATTTAAAAGAACACTATGTACAAACCTAAGCTAATATACCTCGATGAAATAGGTGTTTTTGTAGAAATTTTAAATATTACCATAATTGATGCAGAAATATATCTAGTAATTAAGCAGACTATTTATGTAAGATAATTTGGGGGGAAAGTATTACATAATTATCATTGCCCAAAAGGTTCTGAGCCATACAGTTTTATGAAAACAGGCTTTCAGTACTTTTAAGAATAGATATTTCTGATGTTAGCATAATTTATTCCTGGCAAGAAAAATGATAAAGAGCTACCCAATTAATTTGATATATCTAGGATAACTCTAAACTAAAATCAATAAAGGAAGCAGAAAAAAATAATAAAGACAATTTGATTTGCATAAAGATTCATACATCTTCAATACATTTATGAAACTCACAATTTATTTTTAATTTTTCAAAATCGATAGGTTTTGTTTAAACAGGCATTCAATACCATTCAACAGCTACTTCTTATTTTTGAAATGCTTTTGAAGGAGTATGTATTAAAGAATATATTCTTAATATAAAGAAAAGCTTACACCAATGATCAACTCATATTTAGGAGTAATTTTAATAGTGTCTACTATCTATTGGGCATTTAACTCAATCATTTCAACAACACTATTAAATAACTTATTGTCCCTATTTTAAATAAATCTTTACACAGATTGTAAATGGAGGACCTGGTATAGGAAGACTTAAACATTGTAGTGAAACAGTGGAGATATTCTCATTCACTGGGGACATAAAAGAGATTTGCTTCATAAACAATAAAAATCTCACACCAGAGAACAACGAAAGGAAAAATGAAAGGTCAGCTGCACCTGGGAAAAACTCATGCAACCTATCTGATAGAGAATGGGTTATTATCATTAATATAAAATCAGGATGTGGTTTTTTTATTTTTAAGAAAAAGCCATCAACTCAAATCTTACTTTGGATGTTGTAAACATTTTCTTCCTGATAACAATTTGAGATTTCCTCTTCCCCAAGCTTTTTGCCTTTTCTGGAGAGGGAGAAAAAATAAGCATTAGGGAAATTCTAGATAAAAGTTATTCTGTATTTAACTTTTATTAAAATGCGTTATCTTTGATGATTCAATCCACTTTGATTTAAAACTACTTTTAAAATATTCATGGGTTTCATAGTAAGATACTATCACAGTTGTATTTTTTTGACTCTTCAAAACACAAAATTAAATTTTCTCACTTTCATATATTTAGTTCATTCTCAGACTGAATGTGTCCTAACTGCATATTTCAGGAGATTGCTGTCGTTAGTCATTGAAGAAATTTCAGTTCCCTTTGATCAGCTAACCAGGTTAAACAACTTCATTAGGAGATAAAATTTTAATTAAGAAGGAAGTGCTTTGGGATTAAAAGAAAAAAGTTGCTAAAACAAGTTGAAATGTCATCAATTTTTATTCGTTCATATAAAATATTGGCTCGGCATATATGGGGTGTGCGGTGTTTACTACATTTTGTCCTTGTCTCTCTTTTTTTGCCTTTGTCCACATTGTTTATTTAGATGCTACAAATGGGTAGTCAGAGAATTAAATGTACTTATATTTTCAAGGAGACATTCCTGAAATGGTTTGTATTCTCATTTTCATGGGAACTATGTGTGAAATAGACAAATACAGGCAAGTCTATGGAGGCTTCAAGTGGCAATAGGTCAATTCACTTTATCTTATTCACTCTTCCCCTTAGAAATAAATACCTTGTGGTGGGCTGTCTGTCCAATGGTAATGTTCCCTGGGCTCCACCATCAGCTTCAAACAAACATGGAGTCAACAGCAAAATAATATTCTTTCATATTCTCTTACAGTTCTCTCATGTTTATTCTTCCTATCCTGGACACTTGAATCTACTGTCAAATCAGCATCCAGAAATGTTAGTTTACTGTCTGGTCATAGCTATTTGTTAAGAAATTTTACTGTCAGACAAACACATTATTTGAGTCTACATTTGGCGTTCTACTGCTACTTCTTTAGCTATCTGATTCCTTAGAAATTTAATGGCAAGCTATAGTCTTGTGGCCTCTCACAATTTATTACCATTATTCTTTTCTTTGGGAAACATTGACCTATACTGTGTTCTGAATGACCCTTTATTTATTCCATTTGCCCGTCAATATTTATTGAATTCTTATGATGGGCCTAACATTACATAAGTTATGAGGGTTACATATAGACATAAGGTACATGTTCCCACCTATACCTTCAGCCTTATCACTTCTCTCTCCTTAGGTTGCAGGTTATGCTCAAGGAAAATTACATTGCTCAGGCTCTTCACCTCTGTATTTTCACTCATCCTTCAAGATTAAGTTCAAGCCTTATTCAGAGATCACTTTTTTTCTGTCTTTTTAACATCCCTTCTTGCTGGAAGCTTTACTAATTTCTCCTCTTCTGGGTCTCTTAGTGGGTAGGTAACTATTGTATTTGCCTCATTGTATTAAAAATATCAAGCCAAGACTACAAGGGCAAAGCTGTATCACATTCATCATTATATCACCATCTTTTGACTGGTTGGATACATTAATAGTTGTCACTCTATAACTGTTCATTGAGTTCGTATAAACTTTACTGAGCTAAGTCTAATAAGTGAGTAACAAATCCAAATAGAGATGTAAAATGGTAAAATAAAGTATTTATGAGCTAGGACCAAAGTGTTACAGAACGACAATGCAAGGAAGGAAAAGGAGCAAAATCTGTCTGCAAGTTTTATAGCTATTATGTCTCAATTTGAGAAGTAATGCCTCAATACAAAGATATGAATCCAATTGGGATCCATGTCAGTGACCACTATATTGAATCTTATTAATGGTAAAATTCCTGTGGATGGCTCACGCCTGTAATCCCAGCGTTTTGGGAGGCCAAGGCAGGCGGATCACAAGGTCAGGAGATCGAGACCATTCTGGCCAATATAGTGAAACCCCATCTCTACTAAAAATACAAAAATTAGCTGGGCGTGGTGGCGCATGCCTGTAGTCCCAGCCACTCAGGAGGCTGAGGCAGGAGAATCGCTTTAACCTGGGAGGTGGAGACTGCAGTGAGCCAAGATCGCGCCACTGCACTCCGGCCTGGCGACAGAGTGAGACTCTGTCTAAAAAATAAAAATTAAAAAAAATTAATTCCTTGTGGTTCATATGTATAATCTTCTTTGATCTTTTCAATAACATTGTAAAAATGGAGAAGAGGAAGGAAAAAGAACATATAAAATAGTCTATGTAGACATTTTTATAATTTTATTGTTAAAAAACTAAGGTTTTAAATAGATTTTTCAAATTCATATAATTTGTAGAGATAGTTTTCTTTGTTTGTTTGTTTTTGTTTTTGTTTGAGACAGAGGTCTCGGTTTTTTGGCCGGGTTGGTCTCGAACTCCTGGCCTCAAGTAATCCTCCCGCCTCAGCACCCCAATGTGCTAGAATTATAGGCTTTAGCCACATGACCAGACTGTAAAAGATTCTATCATAATATGAATTTTATAATATGAAATCCAATGCATTGTTCACTACACCATGTTGTCTTTTATTGCATATGTGAGATGTTTGGAAGCAGAGAGGGTTTAAAGCTATGTCAGATCATAGCATGCTCATAAGGGGCCCTCTACACATGGGCATGGCACTCTTTTTCCAGTAACAACTAATATTCTTTTGGTATTTCCTATTTGCAGGGCATTTTACTAAGTTTGTCTCAGGAATTAAATTCTTACAGCTGTTATCTCCACTCTGGCGATGAGAAAATTAAAAGGCTTGGAGATGTTAAGTCACTATCACATAGCTGCTAAGTAAGGGATAAAGTCAGAATTTATACTAGGCATTCTGAGTCCAGTATCCACATCTTAATCACTGCACTCTTATGTGTCCTATATGCAGATATTTTTAAAACAGTATTGTGGGAAAAAGTATTTTTATTCCAAGTATCTGAGTAAATAAATATAATTCTATATTAAAAATTAAACTTGAATTAACAGTTTATTTTCATACCTCTGTGTTTGAAATAAAAATAGATTTATTATATTAAAATGTTTTAAAGTTAGTAGAAATACTGTGTTGTTATCACAAAATAAAAAAAGAAAAGAAACCAAACCAACCCCTCAAAAATGTGAGATGGACATTGAGAAAATTTTGGAGGTGATGGATATGTTTATCACCGTCATTTCAGTAATGCTTTCATGAGTATATATGTACGTTCAAACTCATCAAATTGTATACATTAAATATGCACAGGTTTTTATAACTTGATAAAGCTTAGAAAAATAAAACTGTTAGAAACAACTCAATTCAAACACTAACCTGAAATTGCCTTAGTTTTCACAAAGTAACAAAGCTTAAAACAATACTTACGTATTATTTTATACCAAAACTTACTAACACTGGAAAATTGAAATTACCTATATAGTAACTACTAATGTGGATACCTAAAGTTTCACAATTATTCCGAATGGATACTTTTGTTTTGTGAATTTAAAATGTGATACCACATTCAAAAGTTAATTCTGTTTAAAAGACTGCTATTACTTTTCAAAAGACCTTGATATTATTAAAGATATTGTATGCCAGAGTATGTACCATCCTTATACTCTGCTTTCTCCCATTTATGGATTCTAATGAAAGGCAAAAGCCACATCAGTTTCTCTCCCTTGATCTGTCTGCAGTATTTCAATTTGTAAAGTACTAACATCAATTACTTTTTAAAAGCTATTCAGTTGTCAACTGTACTGACAAATAAAATCAGGCATAAATTATGAGTCACTGCTTTTGTAGACTAAATTGATTCTTCAGAACACTAATAAAGAAAACATTTATAGAAAATTTCTTTTTAAAATATAAATGAATGCCTATTAATTGCATCAAGTAACAATATGTCACAAAAACATTTTTCATAAAGGTTTTTTAAAATAATCACAATGGAAATTGTCATATTTGGAAGATGATGTAAAAAAACTTTAAAAATTGGTCTGTTCTGGCCAGGGCAATTAGGCAGGAGAAGGAAATAAAGGGTATTCAATTAGGAAAAGAGGAAGTCAAATTGTCCCTGTTTGCAGACGACATGATTGTATATCTAGAAAACCCCATTATCTCAGCCCAAAATCTCCTTAAGCTGACAAGCAAATTCAGCAAAGTCTCAGGATACAAAATCAATGTGCAAAAATCACAAGCATTCTTATACACCAATAACAAACAGAGAGCCAAGTCATGAGTGAAATCCCATTCACAATTGCTTCAAAGAGAATAAAATACCTAGGAATCCACCTTACAAGGAACGTGAAGGACCTCTTCAAGGAGAACTACAAACCACTGCTCAATGAAATTAAAGAGGATACAAACAAATAGAAGAACATTCCATGCTCATGGATAGGAAGAATCAATATCATGAAAATGGCCATACTGTCCAAGGTAATTTATAGATTCAATGCCATCCCCATCAAGCTACCAATGACTTTCTTCACAGAATTGGAAAAAACTACTTTAAAGTTCATATGGAACCAAAAAAGAGCCCACATCACCAAGTCAATCCTAAGCCAAAAGAACAAAGCTGGAGGCATCACACTACCTGACTTCAAACTATACTACAAGGCTACAGTAACCAAAACAACATGGTACTGGTACCAAAACAGAGATATAGATCAATGGAACAGAACAGAGCCCTCAGAAATAACGCCGCATATCTACAACTATCTGATCTTTGACAAACCTGAGAAAAATAAGCAATGGGGAAAGGATTCCCTATTTAATACATGGTGCTGGGAAAACTGGCTAGCTGTATGCTGAAAGCTGAAACTGGATCCCTTCCTTACACCTTATACAAAATTCAAGATGGATTAAAGACTTAAACGTTAGACCTAAAACCATAAAAACCCTAGAAGAAAACCTAGGCATTACCATTCAGGACATAGGCATGGGCAAGGACTTCATGTCTAAAACACCAAAAGCAATGGCAACAAAAGACAAAATTGACAAATGGGATCTAATAAAACTCAAGAGCTTCTGCACAGCAAAAGAAACTACCATCAGAGTGAACAGGCAACCCACAAAATGGGAGAAAATTGTCGCAACCTACTCATCTGACAAAGGGCTAATATCCAGAATCTACAATGAACTCAAACAAATTTACAAGAAAAAAAACAAACAATCCCATCAAAAAGTGGGTGAAGGACATGAACAGACACTCCTCAAAAGAAGACATTTATGCAGCCAAAAAACACATGAAAAAATGCTCATCGTCACTGGCCATCAGAGAAATGCAAATCAAAACCACAATGAGATATCATCTCACACCAGTTAGAATGGCAATCATTAAAAAGTCAGGAAACAACAGTTGCTGGAGAGGATGTGGAGAAATAGGAACTCTTTTACACTGTTGGTGGGACTGTAAAGTAGTTCAACCATTGTGGAAGTCAGTGTGGTGATTCCTCAGGGATCTAGAACTACAAATACCATTTGACCCAGCCATCCCATTACTGGGTATATACCCAAAGGACTATAAATCATGCTGCTATAAAGACACATGCACACGTATGTTTATTGTGGCACTATTTACAATAGCAAAGACTTGGAACCAACCCAAATGTCCAACAATGATAGACTGGATTAAGAAAATGTGGCACATATACACCATGGAATACTATGTAGCCATAAAAAATGATGAGTTCATGTCCTTTGTAGGGACATGGATGAAATTGGAAATCATCATTGTCAGTAAACTATCGCAAGAACAAAAAACCAAACACCGCATATTCTCACTCATAGGTGGGAATTGAACAATGAGAGCACATGGACACAGGAAGGGGAATATCACACTCTGGGGACTGTTGTGGGGTGGGGGGAGGGGGGAGGGATAGCATTAGGAGATATACCTAATGCTAGATGACGAGTTAGTGGGTGCAGCACACCAGCATGTCACATGTATACATATGCAACTAACCTGCACATTGTGCACATGTACCCTAAAACTTAAAGTATAATAATAATAAAATAAAAAAAAGAAGCTGTGGAAGGAAAAAAAAATTGGTCTGAAAAGAGTAATCAAATGCTAGTGTGAGAATAAAATTTGTTCATTTTATTTGTCCAGTGTGTTCACTTTTAGATCAAACTATACCAAGTGCTTTTCAGCTAGCTTTTTTTCTTCCAGAACCAGTGGCAAAACAGCTGCTCAGCCTATTGATAGTGTTTGCCCCACAAACCAGCAAAGTTCGGAAATTGCCATCACTGTTCCTCATCTAGAGTCTAAGGTTTATGCAACTCAATCATTCATGTCCCCACAAAACTCCCATAGGGCAACTAAGCTGTCTTGCTGGAATCTTTTGCTGAAGGCTTTTAAATGCTTCATTTTGCTCTCTCCCAGGACATTGATGCCTATAGGAGAAGCCTTGCCCCAGCCTCCGGCCATCTCCTGCACACTAAGCCTTGCTTCTTTTCTCCTTAGTCTTCTATCTGGACAGAATGTTAGGAAGGATACCCCTAGCCCTGCACCTTACACACTTACAATCTCTGTTCAGTACTTACAAAGCTGTGTTTCCTCCACCTCCCAACCACTTCTCTGCAGCTCACTTTGGCCTTTTATTTCCTCAAATTCGGCTTCAAACACTTCATGATCATATCCAAACATTTATATAAGATTAAATATAAATACATATGCATATAGGTTTTCAAATTCATTGTTTTAGAAAATATATTTTTGTTCATGGGTATATTTCTACTTGTAGGCATGACAATACTTTGTAAATCTCTCTAAGTCCACATTAATGTCTGGAATTCATTAACGGCACTGGCTGTATAATACTGCAGGATATAGTTCCCAATTTCTTCATTTATAAATATGTTTAAATACTTTCCAGTTTTAGCCACTGTATATGCTGCTGTAATTAAAAATTGTGATATATAGGCTGTTTCGCTTTAAAGGAGTAAAAGTTAATTTTAAAATTATAATAGGTTAAGTTTTATACTTTAACATGTATCATGAAATTGGTTTTAAAAAATGCTGCAATAGTTTACCTATCCCCTGTTGTTTAGGAGGGTAGTTTCTGCTTTTATCCATAGCGGAGGTAGAGATGATTAATTTCCTGTGTTCCTCTTGATGAGGGGAAGAAGGAATGTTACTGGCTGCAGGGGACAAGGAAAGGCATCTGATGCGGAGTATCTAATTGTTCTTCAGTCTTTGCATTCAGGAATCCCCAATCCCCAGGCTGCGAACTTCTGCAGGTCTATGGCCTGTCAGAAATCAGGCCACACAGCACGAGGTGAGCAGTGGGGTAGCAAGCATGACCGCCTGAGCTCCACCTCCTGTCAGATCAGCAGCCTCATTGGATTCTCATAAGAGTGCAAACCCGATTGTGAACTGTGCATGCCAGGGATCTAGGTTGCCCACTTCTTATGAGAATCTAATGCCTGATGATCTGAGGTGGAACAGTTTCATCCCAAATCCATCCCCCACTCCTCTGACCCCTGCCACCCTTGTCCATGGGTGAAAGAAAAAAAATTGTCTTCTATGAAACCATCCTTGGTGACAAAAAGTTTGGGGACTGCTGTTTCTGAAAGGCCAATTTTTTTTCACTTTCCCCACTTTTCTTCCAACTCCACCAGGCTTGCTTTGGAATGTTATCAGGTACTCACTCACCTCAGTTTCATTTGCTGAGCTTCATCTCTGGTCTTTTGTTACCTTCTTGTTTATTCTGTTTGCGTTTATGTGCTTATGCCCTTTTTAGTCTTTTGCTCTTATTTTCTTGGGGTTTCAGGAGGGAGTAAAGAAAAAGAATATGTTTCTCCTATGGACTTTTTCAATGGCAGTTGTTTATTCAACTTTCAGATAGATAGCATGTAATTTCTCTATTGTAGTTTTTTATTTCTTTCTTTTTCTTTTTCTTTTTTTTCCTTTTTCTTTTTTGAGACAGGATCTTGCTCTGTTGCTCAGGCTGGAGTGCAATGGCACCATCTCGGCTCACTGCAACCTCGCCTCTCAGGTTCAGGTGATTCTCCTGCCTCAGCCTCCCGAGTAGCTGGGATTACAAGTGCCCGCCACCATGCCAAGCTAATTTTTGCATTTTTAGTAGAGACAGGGTTTCACCAGGTTGGCCAGGCTGGTCTCGAACTCCTGACCTCAGGTGATCCACCATCCTCAGTCTCCCAAAGAACTGGGATTACAGACGTGAGCCACTGCGCCCAGCCAGTTTTTATTTCTCTTTGGTTTTTGTTGTTATTCTCTTGTCACCTTAAGTCATTTTATTTTGCCAGGAATTATCCACATCCTACTGTTTTTAACTCTGTGGCCATAGAGTTTATATAACATTCTTGTATAATTATTTTAGTCTTTGTATTTCAGTTACAACACCTCTCTCATTCTTAATCTTTTATGTTTTGGTTCTGTCTTTTCTCCTTTATGGTTTTCATGAGGAATTTATCTCCCTTGGTAATTTACAAACATAGCTTTGCTTTTGTATTTGTTTTGGCTTTATCCTATTTTTTCTCTTAATTATTTCAGATTTTATTGTGTAATTTCTACCTCCTATTTTATTTTTTATTGTTTTTGTTATTTTTCCAATTTCTTGATATGTGTTTAGTTGTTTTGTTTTGCTGTTCACCTCCTCTTTAGTGATGAGGGTAAAGAGAGCCACACATTTTCTTCTGGCTCAGACTTCACTGGGTTCGTAGATTTTGGTGTGATGTATTCTTCTCATTATTTTCTAGATAGTTTACTATTTTAAAAAAAATTTTTTTAGTAAAAATGTTATGACATGTATATATTTTTAACTTCCGAGCAGTTATACTTTTGGAGATCTCTTTTGTATTTAAATCTGGTTGTACTCACGCTGTCAATAAATACTTACATTTATTTATATAGCCTACTATATGATCAGAATGATTCATGATAACAGAGATTCACTGTGAACAAATTCACAATGCAGTCTCATTTATTATTTATCCTGTAATCATCTTGAAATATTCCGTGCTTTATTTCTAGGTTGATTCTGAAAGTTGATGAACAATAAAAAACACTTACAGTACAATGGCTATATAAATGTGATTCACCTCAAGGCAAGGTAGTAGGCTAAAACTGCAATCACTGTTCCTATAAAAGAACAATACTCCAGACCAAATGAGTTTTTTTTTCATATATTAATATTAAAATGTTTCACCACATTTTAGTTTCCCTCCTATCTGTACCAGGGGTAACTTACACAGTTTTACCATTTTTCTTATGTTTCTTGTGCTTCCTTTCCTTTCTCTTTATTCTAAGAAGAAACATACTTTTCTCCTTATCTCACCTGTATCCAATGTTTTAAATATGCTCTATGTTTCTTAACATATACTTCATTCATCTTCCTGAAGTTCATTGATTTTCTGATCTGATTGGAACCAGGTACTCTTGCAAAACTGCCATCTGAGGGATGGCTTTTACTAGATTTTTGGGTTATTTTCATCATTTATTTTGGTATATATCTTTCTTTCTTATTTTTCTTCTTCCTGTTGCTCAGTGTAATCCTCTAGTGAGTAAATGATTGGAACACTTGCATTTCAGAAAAGGCATAATTTGCCCTTATATTTGATTCATGGTTTGGGTATAAAATTCCAGGTTGAAAATAATTTTAATTAGAAGTTAGGAGGATTTTCTTTTTTGTCTTCTAGAATTTAATTTTAGTGATGAGGTATCAGATAACAGCATAAATAACATTAGTTTATAAATGACTTTTTTTTCCCTCACAATTTAAACTTCTAGGACGTTTTCTTCATCCTTGGTATTTTGAAATGTCATGATGATATATCTATTTTAGGATACATCTACATTTATTCTATTCACAGTGAACATTTCAATATGAAGGCCAGTGTCTCTTTTCAACACAAGCAACTTTTCTTGTTAGCTCTTTGATAATTTCTTCCCTCTTTTTTCTGTCTCTTATTCTAGAAATCTTACTTATAGGATTTTAAACCACTTGGATTCATTATCTATATATGATTATTTATCTCACAATTTCCATCTCTTTGTTCTTTTCTCTATGTTAAGAAATAATGCCTTAAAATTATTATTATGCTTTAAGTTCTGCGGTACATGTACAGAATGTGTAGGTTTGTTACACAGGTATACACGTGCCATGGTGCTTTGCTGCATCCACCAACCCGTCATCTACATTAACTATTTCTTCTAATGCTATCCGTCCCCTAGCCCCTCACACCCAGACAGGTCCTGGTGTGTGATGTTCCCCTCCATGTGTCCATGTGTTCTCATTGATCAACTCCCACTTATAAGTGAGAACATGTGGTGTTTGGTTTTCTGTTCTTGTGTTGTTATGCTGAGAATGAAGGTTTCTAGTGTCATCCATGTCCCTTCAAAGGAAACAAACTCATCCTTTTTATGGCTGCATAGTATTCCATGGTGTATATGTGCCACATTTTCTTTATCCAGTCCATCATTGATAGGCATCTGGGTTAGTTCCAAGTCTTTGCTATTGTGAACAGTGCCACAGTAAACATAAGTGTGCATGTATCTTTATACTAGAATAATTTATAATGCTTTGGGTATATACCCAGTAACAGGATTGCTGGGTCAAACGGTATTTCTAGTTCTAGATACTTGAGGAATTGCCACACTATCTTCCACAATGGTTGAACTAATTTACACTCCCACCAACAGTGTAAAAATGTTCCTATTTCTCCACATCCTCTCCAGCATCTGTTTTTTCCTGACTTTTTAATGACCACCATTCAAACGATGTGAGATGGTATCTCATTGTGGTTTTGATTTGCATCTCTCTAATGACCAGTGATAATGATCTTTTTTCATGTTTGTTGGCTACATAAACGTCTTCTTTCGAGAAGTGTCTGTTCATATCCTTTACCCACTTTTAATGGCGTTGTTTGTTTTTTTCTTGTAAATTTGTTTCTCTGTAGATTCTGGATATTAGCCCTTAGTCAGATGGATAGATTCAAAAATTTTCTCCCATTCTGTAGGTTGCCTGTTCACTCTGATGGTAGTTTCTTTTGCTGTGCAGAAGCTCTTTAGTTTAATCAGATCCCATTTGTCAATTTTGGCTCTTGTTGCCATTGCTTTTGGTGTTTTAGTCATGAAGTCTTTGCCCATGCCCATGTCCTAAATGGTATTGCCTAGGTTTTCTTCTAGGGTTTTTATGATTTTAGGTCTTTAAGCCATCTTGAGTTATTTTTTGTATATGGGGTAAGGAAGGGATCCAGTTTCAGCTTTCTGCATATGGCTAACCCGTTTTCCCAACACCATTATTAAATAGGGAATCCTTTCCCTATTGCTTGTTTTTATCAGGTTTGTCAAACATAAAATTGTTGTAGATATGTGGCATTATTTCTCAGGCCTCTGTTCTGTTCCATTGGTCTAGATATCTGTTTTGGTACCAGTACCACGCTGTTTGGTTACTGTGGCCTTGTAGTATAGTTTGAAGTAAGGTAGTGTGATGCCTCCAGCTTTGTTCTTTCTACTTAGGATTGTCTTGGCTATGCAGGCTCTTTTTTGATTCCTTATGAAATTTAAAGCAGTTTTTTTTCCCAATTATGTGAAGAAAGTCAGTGATAGTTTGATGGGGATAGCATTGAATCTATAAATTACTTTGGGCAGTATGGCCATTTTCGTGATATTGATTCTTTCTATCCATAAGCATGGACTGTTTTTCCATTTGTTTGTATCCTCGCTTATTTTCTTGAGCAGTGGTTTGTAGTTCTCCTTGAAAAGGTCCTTCACCTCCCTTGTTAGCCATATTCCTAGGTATTTTATTCCCTTTGTAGCAATTGTGAATGGGAGTTCACTCATGATTTGGCTGTCTGTCTGTTATTGGTGTATAGGAATGCTTGTGATTTCTGCACATTGATTTTTTAATCCTGAGAAGTTGCTTATCAGCTTAAGGAGATTTTGGGCTGAGACAATGGGGTTTTCTAAATATACAATCATGTCATTTGCAAACAGAGACAATTTGACTTCGTCTTTTCCTAACTGAATACCCTTTATTCCCTTCTCTTGCCTGATTCTCCTGGCAAGAAATTCCAATACTATGTGGTATAGGAGTGGTGAGAGCGGGCATCCTTGTCTTGTGCTGGTTTTCAAAGGGAGTGCTTCCAGCTTTTGTCCATTCAGTATGATATTGGCTGTGGGTTTGTCATAAATAGCTCTTATTATTTTGAGATACATTCCATCAATCCCTAGTTTATTGAGAGTTTTTAGCATGAAGAGCTGTTGAATTCTGTCGAAGGCCTTTTCTGCATCTATTGAGATAATCATGTGGTTTTTGTCATTGGTTCTGTTTATGTGATGGATTACATTTATTGATTAGTGCACGTTGAACCAGCCGTGCATCACAGGGATGAAGTTGACTTGATCATATTGGATAAGATTTTTGATGTGCTGCTGGATTCAGTTTGCCAGTAGTTTATTGAGAATTTTTGCATTGATGTTCATCAGGGATACTGGCCAAAAATTTTCTTTTTTTGTTGTTTCTCTGTCAGGTTTTGGTATCAGGATGATGCTGGCCTCATAAAATGAATTAGTGGGGAAATCTCTCTTTTTCTACTGTTTGGAATACTTTCAGAAGGAATGGTAACAGCTCCTCTTTGTACCTCTGGCAGAATTCAGCTGTGAATATGTCTGGTCCTGGACTTTTTTTGATTGGTAGGCTATTGATTGCTGCCTCAATTTCAGAACTTATTATTGGTCTATTCAGGGATTCGACTTCTTCTTGGTTTAGTCTTGGGAGGGTGTATGTGTCCAGGAGTTTATCCATTTCTTCTAGATTTTCTAGTTTATTTGCATAGAGGTGTTTATAGCATTCTGTGATGGTAGTTTGTATTTCTGTAGGATTGGTGGTGATATCCCCTTTTTCCTTTTTTTATTGCATCTATTTGATTCTTCTCTCTTTTCTTCTTCATTAGTCTGGCTAGTGGTCTATCTATTTTGTTGATATTTTTAGAAAACCACCTCCTGGATTCACTGATTTTTTGAGGGGATTTTTGTGTCTCTATCTCCTTCTGTTCTGCTCTGATCTTAGTTATTTATTGCCTTCTGGTAGCTTTTGAATTTGTTTGCTCTTGCTTCTCTAGTTCTTTTAATTGTGATGTTAGGGTGCTGATTTTAGAGCTTTCCTGCTTTCTCTTGTGGGCATTTAGTGCTATAAATTTCCCACTACACACTGCTTTAAATGTGTCCCAGAGATTCTGGTACATTGTGTCTGTTCTCATTGTTTTCAAATAACATCTTTATTTCTGCCTTCATTTCATGATTTACCCAGTAGTTATTCAGGAGCAGGTTGTTCAGTTGCCATGTAGCTGTGTGGTTTTGCATGAGTTTCTTAATCCTGAGTTCTAATTTGATTGCACTGTGGTCTGTGAGACTGTTTTCTATGATTTCCACTCTTTTGAATTTGCTGAGGAGTGTTTTACTTCCAATTATGTGGTCAATTTTAGAATAAGTGTGATGTGGTGCTGAGAAGAATGTATATTCTGTTGATCTGGGGTAGAGAGTTCTGCAGATGTCTATTAGGTCCACTTGGTCCAAAGCTGAGTTCAAGTCCTGGATATCCTTGTTAAATTTCTGTCTCATTGATCTGTCTAATATTGACAGTGGGGTGTAAAATTTTCCCATTATTATTGTGTGGGAGTCTAAGTCTCTTTGTAGACTTCTAAGAACTTGCTGTATGAATCTGGTTGCTCCTGTATTGGCTGCAAATATATTTATGATAGTTAGCTCTTCTTGTTGCATTGATCCCTTTACCATTATGTAATGCCTTTGTCTCTTGATCTTTGTTGATTTAAAGTCTGTTTTATTAGAGACTAGGATTGCAACCCCTGCTTTTTTTTTTTTTGCTTTCCATTTTCTTGGTAAATAGTCCTTCATCCCTTTATTTTGAGCCTATGTGTGTCTTTGCACTTGAGATGAGTCTCCTGAATACAGCACACCGATGGGTCTTGGCTCTTTATCCATTTTGCCAGTCTGTGTCTTTTAATTGGGGCATTTAGCCCATTTACATTTAAGGTCAATATTGTTATGTGTTAATTTGATCCTGCCATTATGATACTTGCTGGTTATTTTGCCCAATAGTTGATGCAGTTTCTTCATAGTGTCGATGGTCTTTACAATTTGGTATGTTTTTGGGTCTTTACAATTTGGTATGTTTTTGCAATGGCTGTTCCTGGTTGTTCCTTTCCATGTTTAGTGCTTTCTTCAAGAGCTCTTGTAGGGCAGGCCTGGTGGTTACAAAATATCTTGGCATTTCTTTGACTGTAAAGAATTTTATTTCCTCTTTGCTTATGAAGTTCAGTTTGACTGGATATGAAATTCTGGGTTGAAAATTCCTTTCTTTAAGAATGTTGAATATAGGCCCCCACTCTCTTCTGACTTGTAGGGTTTCTGCCAAGAGATCTCCTGTTAATCTGATGGGCTTCCCTTTGTGGGTAACCTGACCTTCCTCTCTGGCTTCCCTTAACATTTTTTCCTTAATTTCAGCCTTGGTGAATCTGATGATCATGTGTCTTGGGGTTGCTCTTCTTGAGGAGTATCTTTGTGGTGTGCTCTGTATTCACTGAATTTGAATGTTGGCCTGCCTTTCCAGATTAGGAAAGTTCTCCTGGATAATATCCTGTATAGTGTTTTCCAACTTGGTTCCATTCTCCCTGTCACCTTCAGGTACACCAAACAAACATAGATTTAGTCTTTTCACATAGTCCCATATTTCTTGGAGGCTTTGTTAGTTTCTTTTCATTCTTTTTTCTCTAATCTTGTCTTCTCACTTTATTTCATTGAGTTAATCTTCAATCTCTGATATCCTTTCTTCTGCTTCATCAATTCGGCTATTGATACTTGTGTGCTTCACGATGTTCTCATGCCGTGTTTTCCAGCTCCATCAGGTCATTTATTTTCTTCTCTAAACTGATTTTCTAGTTAGCAATTCATCTAACCTTTTTTCAAGATTCTTAGCTTCCTTGCACTGGGTTAGAACATGCTCCTTTAGCTCGGAGGAGTTTGTTATTACCTGCCTTCTGAAGCCTACTTCTGTCAATTCATCAAACTCATTCCCATCCAGTTTTTTCCCTTTCTGGTGAGGAGTTGTGTTCCTTTGGAAGAGAAGAGGTGTTCTGGTTTTTAGAATTTTCAGCCTTTTTGTGCTGGTTTCTCCCCATCTTCATGGATTTATCTACCTTTGGTCTTTGAAGCCAGTGACCTTGGGATGGGGTCTCTGAGTGGATGTCCTTTTTGTTGATGTTAATGCTATTCCTTTCTGTTTGTCAGTTTTCCTTCTAACAGTCGGGGCCTCTGCTGCAGGTCTATTGGAGTTTGTTGGAGGTCCACTCCAGACCCTGTTTGCCTGGGTATCACCAGTGGAGGCTGCAGACCAGCAAAGACTGCTGCCTGTTCCTTCCTCTGGAAGCTCCATCCCAGAGGGGCACCCGCCAGATGCCAGCCAGAGCTCTCCTGTATAAGGTGTCTGTTGGCCCCGACTGGGAGTTGTCTCCCAGTCAGGATACACGGGTGTCCGGGACCCACTTCAGGAGGCAGTCTGTTCCTTATCAGAGCTCGAACGCTGTGCAGGGAGATCCGCTGAAGGAGAATTGCTTAAACTTGGGAGGCAGAGGTCACAGTGAGCTGAGATAGAGCTGTTGCACTCCAGCCTGGACAACAAGAGCGAACTTCTGTCTCAAAAATAATAAAAAAGTAGATTATATCTCTAATATTTTACCTTTTCTCAGCTAAAGTCATTATAATTTCTCACCAAAATATAGCAGGTACCCCCTAACTGGCTTCTCTGCCTCTAGCTTTGCCCCACCTTCAATCAATATTCAGTTCAACACCCAAGTGATTTTTTTTTATAACGAAAACTACTACATTTTTCAGTTAACAGACCTAACTCCCCTTTATTATTTATGTGTTCATTGGGTTTTCCTTTACTTTCAACTGAAAGCATACTAAGTGCTACCATGTAGATATTTTGAAATGTTTTCTCTCCTTCATACCAACTTGAATAAAACCTAAAATAGTATCTCTAGGTCTTAAATTTGCAGTCTTAACAACGAAAAATCAAAGCCTATATAACTTTCAGAATTTTAATTTGAGAAGTTTTTGACATTGGACCATCAAGATTCTGTTAAGAAGTAAATTAAGTATTTTTAATTAAATTGTGTACTTCTAAGATATCTCATGAATGCGCCAGAAACCGAGTTAAGCATAAGCAAAATCTTATTCAGGAGGCTGAAGTAGGAAGATTGCTTGAGGCTAGGAGTTCAAGACCAACCTGGGCAATGTAGCAAAACCCTGTCTCTCTTTCTCTTTCTCTCTCTCTCTGTAGATAGATAGATAGATGATAGATAGATAGATAGATAGATAGATAGATAGATAGATAGATAGACAGATAGATAGATAGATAGATAGATAGATAGATACAGATAGATAGGTAGATATAGATAGATAGATAGATAGATAGATAGATAGAGAGAATTTTTTTAAAATTTTAAGTTGTAAGCCAAAATTTGAAACTTTTGGTTGTTCAACCACAGATTTGGAATTCAAACCTTGATTGGAAATTGCTTTTGATTCACTACTGAAAAGACAGTGTAATGATATTAAAGAAACTCCTTTGGATAACCATACTCAATCAATCATTCATGCAATAAATATCTCATGAGCATTTCCTATTTGCCAGGCATTTTACTAGATATTGGATATATAGTGGTAAGAAAAGGAGATGTGTATGTTTCCTCATGGACTCCTCCTCTCCAAATTCAGTAGTAGGAAATAGACAATAAATAATTAAACAAATGCTGAATTAAATAATTACACAGTTGTGATAATAACTATGTAGAAAACAAATAGGATAAAGTGATACAGGATAATGGGTAGAGGAATGGTTAACTCAGACAAGATGTTCAGGATTGATTTCACTTAGAAAACAACATTTTAAGCTGATGATAGAGCTCTGTAATTGTTAGAAACTGAAAGAAGAGCAATGTGGCTAGGGCACAACGAGCAAGGGGAAGGGGAACAAGGTTAAATTGGAAGGGTTGTCAGGGTTCTTATCATTCAGGAAGTTGTAGTCCATGGCCAATGGTTTGAATTTTGCTGGACATGTCTATCCCCTCAACAATGTCACCATTATCTCTTCCTGGGCTATCCTCCCTACTTGAGACCCTCTTTCACTGTCTTGCCTCTTCAATGAGTTATTCTCACCACAGCTATGAGAACACTTTGTTTGTTTGTTTGTTTGCTTGCTTGCTTTGTTTTGTCTTCACAGGGCAAGTTCTATTTTTTTAAATTTGTTTTTATTTTTTACTTTTAAAATTTTAAAAATACATATATTTTATCATGTTTTTTCTTTGTTAAAAATTCAAAACAAAATGAAGTTGCACCATGACATATAAAATATGGCAAGAATTTAATTTTTTTAGCTGTCTTTTCATTTGTATTCCTCTCACACAGACGAGCCAAAAATATATTGATTGCTGTGAGATAGTGTGTCCCTGAGAGAAGGAGTTCTCCTGAAGCTTTTCCTCTCATCTTGTGGTCTTCCCTGACAGTTTCCTGGGGCCTGCTCCATACATAATCTCTCTCTCAATGTGCACTCTGTGCCCTATTACATATCACCTCAGTGTTTGGAAAGAAAGATATAAGGCCCAAAACCATGTCCTGGAAAACTGAAACTAAAATATTCAGGTGAGAAGATGAATACTGTGACAGACAAAGAGACATGAAGAGAGACATAGATGGGAGGAAGACCAGCCAAGTAGGTGTTGACTCATTTAACATGCTTTCAGTTCCAAGAAATGGAAAATCTAGCTCAATCTAACCAACAATAAAAGGGATTACTGACTGTCTTCAGTGAGAAGTCCAGAGATTTAAAAAGTTTCAGGCATGAGTCCCTCAGGATTCTGTTTCTGTCTCTCTGAAATTCTTTCATAATTGTTTTCTTCCAGGTGGTAGCTTTTCCCCAGGATAGTGTTATTTTTATCACAAGATGGATGTCAGCAAAACACAGAACTACTTGCTTCCTCATTTCCTTCCAAAGGAGAAAGAAGAGCCCTTTCAACAACAACAACAACAACAAAATCAATGAAAAAAAAAGTCCCACCAATGTGATCAGGTGAATGCTATGAGCTGACTGACATAAATCTCAGATCCATACTTGGTACTGAACCAATCACTATGGTCAAGGGCACGGTGTCCAGTAAAGACCCAATGCTAAAACTGGGGTGGGCTGAATCCTACCCCAACTCAAATCTGCTACTTGATGGGGGAAAGAAGGCATGGATGCTGAATAACCAAAATGTCTTTATAGATGTCACGGATGTCAGGATAGGTAACTGTATCAAGACTGAAGGAGCCATCAACTATGTTTAATTTTATAAAATCAAATTGGCAGAAGCCACATTGGAGAAGCGGGAGATGTGAAAGTGTGGTGAGAAGATGTGCACAGCATGTATAAGAGATGCCACTAACATGGCTTAAATGACAGCAAAGGAATAAAGCAATAGCTGGAGTGGAGTGTGGAGTCAAAGGGTGATTTTTTTAGAATAGGAAATTCTACAGCGTGCTTTATGCTTTGGGTAATGATGCAGTTGTGAGACATAAAGAAAAAATAAACTTGATAATGTAGAGAGAAAAGGCCCTAACTGATTGTTCTGGGCTGGATTGTGTTCTCTCCAAATGCATAAGTCGAAGGTTTTTTGTTTCTTGTTTTTTCAAGATGGAGTTTCGCTCTTGTTGCCCAAGCTGAAGTGCAATAGTGTGATCTCGGCTCACTGCAACCTCTGCCTCTTGGGTTCAAGTGATTCTCCAGCCTCAGACTCCCAAGTAGCTGGGATTACAGCCTCCTCTCAACCATGCCCAGCTAATTTTTGTATTGTTAGTAGAGGCAGGGTTTTACCATGTTGGCCAGGCTGGTCTCGAACTCCTGACCTCAGGTGATATGCTCGTCTCTGTCTCTCAAAGTGCTGGGATTACAGGCATAAGCCACCATGCCCAGCCTATAAGTTGAAGTTTTAGCCTGCAGTCTTAACCCTCAGAATATATCATATTTGAAGGTGAAGTTTTTAAACAGGTAATTAAATTAAAATGAGATATTTAGGGTGGTGCCTAATCAAGATGATTGGTGTCCTCATAAGACGAGGAAATTCAAACACAGGCTCAGAGGAAAGACTATGTGAAGACAAAGGGAGAAGATAAAGATGGCCATCTACAAGCAAAGGGGAGAAGCCTCAGAATAAAATCAACCCTGCCAACACATTGATTTCCGATTTCTACCCTCCAGAACTGTGAGGAAATAAATTTTCATTGTTTCAGTAACCTAGCCTGTGATATTTATGTCAAACCTTGCAAATTTATGACATGATAAAGCCAGCAAGACAATGAGAGGGTTTAGGAGCAGAAGCATGATACAAGAGACTAGTCTTTCATAAGAGGAAGGAAATTTATTTCCTTTTAACAAGGGAAGAAGGTTGGCATCAACACATCTGCTGGTGGAAGATGATTAAGTTCCCATCAGATAGTTTTGAAATTTTTTCTTGAAATGTGATAGCAATTACAGATTTTTTTAGGCAAGGAGGATAGGCTGTCAGCATTAGAAATTTAAGAAGAAAATCAAAGGCATGAAATAATAGCTTTAGTGAGTGGGAAAGGAAGAAGGATCATCACTTGACACATAATTTTGCCTTAATACTTATCTTTGGAAAATAAAAATGTCTCACTTTAGTTCTTATATAATACAGCACTTTTTGAGTTTTAAATTTAAAAAATATGGTAAAAGGAAAAAATTAATTTCTCATGAGTAATTCAAATTTATTATGTGTTGGTACCTAGATAAATATAATGTGAGAATTGAAATGAATATTACTTTTTGAACTTAAATTATTTTAACTAAAAATGTTAATTATTCAGAAATGAGATAAACAGAATTGAACTGTAAGTTTCACAATTTACTGTCAACTGAAAGCATCAGAAATGTCCTGCATGTCAGGAGTGTTATATATTGGTCAGAGAAGACGGGTCAGATAGAGTGGGGAAAAGATTCCCTATTTAATAAATGGTGCTGGGAAAACTGGCTAGCCATATGTGGAAAGCTGAAACTGGATGCCTTCCTTACACCATATACAAAAATTAATTCAAGATGGATTAAAGACTTACATGTGAGACCTAAAGCCATAAAAACCCTAGAAGAAAACCTAAGCAATACCATTCAGGACATAGGCATGGGCAAGGACCTCATGTCTAAAACACCAAAAGCAATGGCAACAAAAGCCAAAATTGACAAATGAGATCTAATTAAACTAAAGAGCTTCTGCACAGCAAAAGAAACTACCATCAGAGTGAACAGGCAACCTACACAATGGGAGAAAATTTTTGCAATCTACTCATCTGACAAAGGGCTAATATCCAGAATCTACAATAAACTCAAACAAATTTACAAGAAAAAAACAAACAACCCCATCAAAAAGTGGGTGAAGAATATGAACAGACATTTCTCAAAAGAAGACATTTATGCAGCCAAAAGACACATGAAAAAATGCTCATCGTCACTGGCCATCAGAGAAATGCAAACCACAATGAGATACCATCTCACACCAATTAGAATGGCAATCATTAAAAAGTCAGGAAACAACAGGTGCTGGAGAGGATGTGGAGAAATAGGAACACTTTTTCACTGTTGGTGGGACTGTAAAGTAGTTCAACCATTGTGGAAGTCAGTGTGGCGATTCCTCAGGGATCTAGAACTAGAAATACCATTGGACCCAGCCATCTCATTACTGGGTATATACCCAAAGGATTATAAAACATGCTGCTATAAAGACACATGCACACATATATTTATTGCGGCATTATTCACAATAGCAAAGACTTGGAACCAAGCCAAATGTCCAACCATGATAGACTGGAGTAAGAAAATGTGGCACATATACAGCATAGAATACTATGCAGCCATAAAAAATGATGAGTTCATGTCCTTTGTAGGGACATGGATGGAGCTGGAAACCATCATTCTCAGCAAACTATTGCAAGGACAAAAAACCAAACACCACATGTTCTCACTCATAGGTGGGAATTGAACAATGAGAACACATGGACACAGGAAGGGGAACATCACACATCGGGGCCTGTTGTGGGGTGGTGGGAGGGGGGAGGGATAGCATTAGGAGATATACCTAATGTTAAATGATGAGTTAATGGGTGCAGCACACCAACATGGCACATGTATACATATGTAACTAACCTGCACAATGTGCACATGTACCCTAAAACTTAAAGTATAATAAAAAATAAAAAAATAAAAATCAGAGCCAGAGAAGCAAGCATTATCTATGACCATCTAAGTAACTTCTAGGGAATGGAGAGTCTCAGCCCCTGAACCCCAAGTATTTTACATTTCATTGGCATGCCATCCCTATTGTTGAGATAAATGTGTGAAATTATAGTCAATTACTTCAAATCTTTCCATTTGCATCAAAAGACCACTCTTACTTTATCATAGCTATATTATGTCCCAGTTTCTTACTTAGCCTAATACTATTGAACAAATTATTCCTCTAACTTCCTTTATTCAATGTAAAAAATCACTTTCTGATACCCACGTTGGTCTGCCAACATAAACAAGTATACACTGCCGTCTTCCATCCCTGTGAGAGTGATGTCTTAAGACAAACCAGTGCAGTTGCATCTTATGACTTGGGTTCTTTCGTTCCTCTGTTGCTTCACTGGAGGGAGAGAATGTGCTGATTATACTGAAATGTGTATTTTTGGACAGTCTCAAAATACTTTTAAGGAAGAATCAATTGAATCTTTTGGTGTATTAGATGATGGGGATGAGAAGGGAGAGGGAGCATTTACATCTAGGTGTCTGACTTGGCTGATTAGTTTGATAGTCATGCCACTTGCTGTAATAGGGAAACGAGGAAAATCATGATTGGGGAGGGAAATAACGAATTAAAGTCAACATAAGCTCAGGAAATTATTCTGATAGGATGCAGAATCTTTTCTTACTCAGCAAGTAAATAAAAACTATTTACAATCTCTTATAAAGAGCAGAACACTAATTGAAGAAAAATTGTCATTTTTAAGTGAAGAGAAAATCAAATTGTAGTTTTCTATCAGTATAAAATTTAATACTAAATCTTCTTTAAGAAATCCTATAAATAAACCCATCAAATTTTAGCTTTGAACAAGAAATTAAATTCCTAATTTTTTTTGCAAACCTCCTACAACTTTTCATATCCATTCACATTTTGTCCTATACTTCCCTCTTTCTCATCCTGGAATGACTGGTCATTTTACTTTAGATCAAAATTACTCTTCTTGTTTCTTAACAAAAACACAACCTGCTACCTTGCATAATTAATTTACAAAAGCCTAAGGTTTTAAATTCATGAAAGACCTTAGAAACTTTGATGTGATGTATTACATACAAACATAACTACTGTTGAAACAAAGTTTTGGCAAAATAAGTTTACTTTCATTAATTTCTGGGAATATTAGAAATAATCTAGGTCCGATGTGGTGAAAAGGAAGAAAGGGTAACAGGAATGATGGAAAGGGAGAGATCTCAAGATGTCAGAGGAGCCAATTTAGAGAGTTCTTAAGTTTCGCAAAGAGGCCATTATGTTCTAAATTGCTTTTGGTGAAATATGACTATTTCTGAGGATATTAAACTGAGTCAGTGCCATAGGGTGAAGTATGTTGTCACATGTAGTCAACAGAGAAGAAGAGGAAAGAAGGAGTCATAATGAGAGTCACTCATTGGATTATCATATAGTTAAGACAGTCAGAGAACCAAGGGAAAAGGGAACCACACACACAATCTCTGAGGTTCTGGAAGCTGAGGAAATTCTCATCTGTAATCCCCAGATTAAGAATCCCTCAAGACACGGAAGAGGCTTCATAGAAGTGGGCGAAGGAAACTCTCTTTGCTACGAAGAAGAAAAGTAACTTCTTACTATCATGCTACAATGGACAAGTATCCTGAGCACTGGATTAGATGAGGAGTTGTGATGCATCACCATGGATCCTGATTTCTCCCACCAGGAAAGGACACAAGGGCTTCCAGAGCCAGCATGGATACTTGGATGAAGACAGTGGGATCCAAGGGGTGGTCAGCACTTCCTTGAAGGCAAGGAACCATTAATTATCAAATAAAAGATAAATTCTGATTTAGTAAAGAGAAACTTTATTCAAAAGGATCATTGCAGAAAGCGGGGGAAGGGACTACAGCAATAAGGTGAAGAGACTGTTGCATAGGAACTGTTGGATCCACATGACCACAGATCTGCAAGTATCTCTGAATTTAACTTAGAAAATGTTAAGATCAATGATTCTGAAAGGGGAGGTGACCTGCAGAGAGTTAGGTGTGTTAATCTGAAGCTTAAAAGAGCAAAAAATAAAAGTATACATTTAACAGTTGTTGACTTACAGAAACCATTGAAACTCTTTGAGTGGATGATATAACTGAGGGAGAGTTTGTGCAGAGAGAAGGAGGTAAAAGACAAAATTCTGAATAGCATTGGCATTTAAGGACAGGTTGAGGAAGAAAAGCCTTACAAAGAGTAAAGAGGAGCACCCAGAGAGGTAAGAGAATAATCAGGAGCACAGAGTCCACAAAATCCAATTGAATAGAATCTGTCATGAAGGAAACAGAGATAGGAACTTGTGGAATAAGAAGGTTGAATAACACTGCAATAGAGGTCATGCTTACTAATGAAATGGACCAAACTTTTTTTTAAGAAAAATTAAAAGGGGTAGTCAAAAAATATGACCACAGGAAAGAGGGGAGAGTAACTGTAGAAAATAGTACACTATTGCCCCAGGCATGATCCAGCGTACCAAAAGGCATCCACCTGGAAAAAGCTTAATTAATTAATGAATGAGTTGTGCCTATCCCTATTGCCTATCACTCTAGTTGCCAGTATAGATCCCCTATACTACCTGCAAGTTGTGACACATAACGTATCAGACACTTCCTATCAGGAATTCGAAACTTAATTAAAGTAGACAATCCATCTTTCTACTTGTTTTGGCAAAATAAGTTTTGGCAAAATAATTTCTGGTTGAATTGCTTGTCATGGAGTATTATTTCTTACTATCCGGTGACACAAATTATCTTGGGGTGAGTTTGCTATTGATACCTCATGGTTTATACTGAGGACACCCTAAACACCCAAAAGTGACCTTGAAGAAGGTCTGCTTTCCTATTATGGATTTCACCTTTTCCATATTTTCCTGAAAGTAACATTTAGGTGGTATTCTCTGAAGAACTTTTTAACAATTATTTATTAAAGAGTTCATATGTTAGGTACTGTGAACATTATTGGATGTTTATTCAAGATCTTACTAGCAAATCCAGACTGCCTAATTAAAAAAAAAAAAAAGAAAAGAAAACCAAATAAACAACTGAATTTTCCAATCTCCTCTGCAGCTAGGGATGACCTTATGACACAGATGCAGTTAATAAGATATAAGTGGGTGACTACTCATTCATGCTTCCAAAAACACTATGTCTTTCCCTGATTTTGAAAAGAAAGGACAGATTGATGATATTTACATTTTGCTATTTGCCTTTCCTACTTCTTCCTAACTAAAATGCAGATTCAGTATATAAAGGTAAAGCAGTCATCATAAAACCTGAAGAACAGAAGTCACATGTTAAGTAAGGATGGCCAAGCGTGTAGCTAGAAGAATCATCTAACCTTGACCAGCTACCTAATATTTGGAATGCCTGACTTCTCGTTGTCTAAAATAACAACAACAACAGTAATAATAACTCCTTACTTGTTAAAGTTACTCCAGACGTTATGCAACCACTATAGTCAATATGCACCCACATGCAATTCTAACAGATCCATCCTATCCAAGACATACTTCTAGGCGGGCTATCTGTTGTTAAATGACCAACGTGCTATCTGCCTTTCTAAATTCTTCTCCCACCATTCCCTCCCTGCTAAATTCCTGAAGAATGCTTCTCTTTCTTTCTGTGCCTTTACACATCTAATTCCTTCTTCCTAGAACTCACTTCACACCTTTACCCCTCACTTACCTCACAGAGATTGTCCGTATTTTCCCCGTAAGTTTCAGCTTAGATGTTACCTCCTGCAAGAAATCCTATCAGACCTCACATGGATGCCCCCCACTTAACACATACACACACACACACACACACACACACACACATACAAGCACACATACAAACCCAATGGTGCCTTGGGCAGAGTTTCTATCTTTGAAGAACTTATTGTCTATTTTACTTCCAATGCACAGGATGATCATGTGAAATAGAAAGAAAGCACTTTGTAAGTAAATCTGTATTCATACCTCAGTTTTACTGCTTACTAACCCTGTGAGCTGGGATAATTTACATATTTCTTTTGAGCTCCTATACACTAATTGGTATAGTGACTTTATAAATAATCAATGTTATGAGTTATTTGTGAGTACAAAATGGGATGATATACGTAAGTGCCTACCATAGTCAGCTTGCAATAATGTTGGTCCTCTTCCTCTCTCAAAATGCACCTTCTTTTTAAGTTAACACAACCATCTGCTCATGCCTTCATTTAAGCGACTTAACTTTATCAGTTGTCTCAAAATGCTCTGCTTTACACAAGTCCTTTTCCTTTCCTTGCTTATATAATCAAAAATATACTACAATTTTTACGTAATATAGAAGAGGGTAAAAGGAAATATTTATTTATAGATTTTATATATAAATATAGTAAACAAAAAGAATATGTACATATGAAAAATGTATTATGTTTTTAATTTAAACTTAGTGAATTCAGATCTTTTATATGACAAACACTACCAATAAACTTTTTGACTGATGGAAATATTCTATTTCATAATTTTGGTCGTGGTTACATAATTGTATAAAATTGTTAAAACTCATCAAATTATACATTTAAAGTTAATGAAATATGGCCAGGTGTGGTGGCTCATGCCTGTAATCCCAGCACTTTGGGAGGACAAGGCAGGCGATTACCTGAGGTCAGGAGTTCAAGACCAGCCTGACCAACATGGTGAAACTCCATCTCTATTAAAATTCAAAAAAAATTAGCCAGGCACGGTGGTGCACACCTGTAATCTTAGCTACTCTGGAAGCTGAGGTGGGAGGAATGCTTTTGCATGGGAGGTGGAGGTTGCAGTGAGCCGAGATCATGACACTGCACTCCAGCCTGGATGACAGAGCAAGACTCCATTTCAAATAATATTGGTGATAATAAAGTTGGTGAAATATATTGAATGTAATCTACAGCCCAGTAAAGCTTATTATAATTTTAAAAGCTATAATAGCATCTATTTCCAGTAATAGATTAGGTATTTCAGATCAACCTCTGTATCAGAAAAAAGTTGAATTAAGTATTCAAAAATATATGAAATGTGCTTTTGTTTTGAAGGTATTTGGCAACCCAGAAATATAGAATTTTAGAGTTTTCAGCCTCATCGAAGTAGACAAAAGAGTCCATGTCCTGTATAATGTGAGGGTTTAATAGGAGCACCTCATGTCACCTGTCACAATAAGCTAGCTTCCCAAAGGGCTACACATCTGAGTAGGAGTATATTGGGAGTGAATCTCTCATGTAGCCACTTTCAAATCTCTTTGAATTTAGTATTTATTTTTCAGAATGTGGAGTTCTTTGCTATGTAAATACCAAGAAAAAGGGATAATTCAAATAACTTAAATAACAAAGATATTTATCATTTCATTCTTCATACAAAACTGTGACATGTCTGATAAGGTCACTTCCAAATATACTTGATAAAATACTTAATACTGTTATCAAAAATGCAGATATTTTCCCATTTCTGGTCTGCTACATTCATCGTGCTGGTTTTGTTTTCAGGATAAATCTTCTTGCAGTCCAAAAATGGGCTCGAAATTTCCAGATGTCATATGCAGAATTGACAAAGTCCAGGTTTTCAAAAGTGGGACAAGGATTCCATTAAAAAAAGAAGAAAGGAGGATTGCATGTAGGCAGACGTTACTGGGTCTTTATGTTTGAAAACTGGAGCTTCTATTTTCTTTATAAAGTAGAAGATAAAGTCACCTGCTGAGAGTAAGAAGGGAGGCTGGGCAAGCAAGTTTCAGAAGACATTTGAAATAGTCATTGCAGGGAGTAATAACAAGAGTTGAACAAAGAAATACAGTAGAATAACTGAGCATCAGTGAGGATCCAGTCGAAGTGGGTGACTATAAAGTTATGCTGGTAATGACTTGTCATGTTCAGTGATTCTCTCTTCCACGAGCACTCAGCTACTCAGGTGTGAATACTGGGAAAGGATAGTTGTAAGATTGGAGGCATTAGAGGCACAAGCAAAAGAAGAAAAGAGGAAGAAGGGGTTTGAGTATTAGAATACTTGAAATGAAGAACTGGGAAATCTAAGCTGCACAGAGAAGTATTAGGGAGAAGTAAAGGGCCTCAAGAGATACTAGAATGTTTATAGAGACAATGGTTGAAAGAGTAAGCTAGAACAATTTAGTATCGTACTTAAGAAACACAATGCTTGAATTGGTGTATTTAACAGAAGAAACTTTAAAAATTTTAAATTCTTATAAACCAGGAAAACATGAATGTATTCTCCTTTTATAATAATTTTAGAGATAGTTTTTTGATGCATCTTACGAATAAAAGCTAAAGTTGCCTTTGGCCTCTCATATCCCCCTCCCTCTCTGTAAAGGCAAACCATGATTTTAAAAAAGAACTTGGAAGGCAGAGCAAGATGGCAGAATAGAAAGCTCCACTGATCAACCTCTGCCACAAGGACACCAAGTTAACAACTATATACTCAGAAAAAAAATTCTTTGTACAAACCAAAAATCACTCACAGTACCTGGTTTTAACTTCACATTGCTGAAAGAAGCACTGAAGAGATTAAAAAAAAAAAAAAAAAAAACCAGCCTTGAATTGCTGATGCCTACCCTCTCCCACCCCTGGCAGCAGTGGTGTGGTGTGGTGAGCATCTCTGGGTGCTGGGGGAGGGAGAGCACAGCAATTGTGAGACATTGAACTCAGTGCTGTCCTGTTAGAGCAGGAAGGAAAACTGGATCAAATTCAGCTGATGCTAACCCACAGAGGGAGCGTTTAAACCAGCCCTAGTCAGAGGAGAATTGATGATCATAGTGGTCTGAAATTGAGTTCCCTCAAACCTCACCATGATGGGCTATAGCACTCTGTGTCTGCAAGTAAACTTGAAAGGCAGTCTAGGCCATAAGGACTGCACTCACAGGCGAGTCCTCAAGCTGAGTTAGGCCCAGAAACAGCGTACTGTAGGGGTGTTTGGGGTGCAGCACACAACATACTGAGATACCAGCTGGGGAAGCCAAGAGAGTGCTGGCATCACCCCTCCCCTAGCCCCAAACTGTACAGCTTGAAGCTTCAAAAGAGACCACTTCCTTCCACTTGAGGAGAGGAGAAGGGAGAGTGGGGAGAACTTTGTCCTACTTCTTGGATACCAGCCCAGCCATGGCAGAGTAGGCCGCTGAACAGAGTCAAGAGGCCCCTGTTCCAAGCCCTAGCTCCCAGACACACCCTGGACCAGAAGAGAGCCTGCTGTCTTGAAGGAAAGGAACAAGTGCTGGCAGTGTTCATCATCTGCTAACTGAAGAGCTCTTAGGCCCTGAAAAACCAGCAGCAATACCCAGGTACCACATTAAGAGTCTTGGGTAAACCTCTGAGACTTGCTGGCTTCAGATACTAGCTTGATCACAGTGGGGTAGAGCACCAAGTGGGCTCTTGGGATCTCTGATTCCAGAACTTGACTCTTGGATGGCATTTCTGGACCCGCCCTGGGCCATAGGGGAGCCCACTGTCCTGAAGGGTGAGTCTCAGGCCAGGCAGCATTCATGACAGGCTGACTTAAGATATCTTGGGCCTTAAGGGAAAATCAGTAGTAGTCCGGCAATACTCTTTATGGCCTGGGGTGGAGGGGGCAGCTACGGAGTGAGGCTCTTCTGCCTTTGGAAAGGGTAAAGAAGACTGAAAAGGACTGTGTTGTGTGGTTTGAGTGCCACCTAAGCCACAATACAATACAACTGGTATAATACCATACCAGAATACCAGGTTTTGACTCTAGTTTGACTCCTGGACAACACTTCTGGACCCACCTGGGTCTTGGGGGACCTTGCCACCCTGAATTGAAAGACACAGGTCTGGCTAGATTTGTCACCTTCTGATTTTATAGCCCCAGGGCCTTGGATCAACATAGGCAGTAGCCAGGGACTGATTACAGCATGCCTTGGGCGAGGCCCAGCACTGTGCTGGCTTCAAGTCTGTCCCGATGCAGTCATAGTGGTGGTGGTCACAGGGGTGTTTGTGTCATTCCACCCCCAGCCTTAGGTGGCTCAGAGAGAGATTCTTTCTGTTTGGGAGAAAGTAAGGGAAGGGAACAATAGTCTTTATTTGGTAAACTAGAGAATTCTCATGGATTTTGTCCAAGACCTTCAAGGCAGCACTTCTATGAGTCTGTAAGAACCACAGTGCTACTGGGGTGCCCCTAAAGAAGAAACAGCTTAGATTACAACACCAAAGTTCCTTCAAATATCTGAAAAGCCTTCTCAATAATGATGGCTACAAATAATCCCAGACAGTGAAGAGTACAATAAATACCTAACCCTTCAGTGCCCAGTCACTGAAGAACATCTACTAGCATCAACACCATCCAGGAAAATATGATATCACCAAATAAACTAAATAAGCCATCAGGGACCAATCCTGGAGAAACAGAGATATATGACCTTCCAGTCAAAGAATTCAAAATAACTGTGTTGAGGAAACTCAAATAAATTCAAGATAACACAGAGAAGGAATTCATAATTCTATCAGATGAAATTAACAAGAGATTAAACTAAAAGAATTAATCAGAAATTCTAGAGCTAAAAAATGAAATTGACGTACTGAAGAATGCATCAGAGTCCTTTTATAGCAGAACTGATCAAGCAGAAGAAAGAATTAGTGAGCCTGAAGACAGGCTAATTGAAAAGACCCAGTCAGAGGAAACAAAAGAAAAAAAGAATTAAAAAAAATGAAACATGCCTATAGGATCTAGAAAATAGTCTCAAAAGGGCAAATCTAAGAGTTATTCACCTTAAAGAGAAGAAAGGGAAAGAGATAGGGCTAGAAAATTTATTGAAAGGGTTAATAATAGAACTTTCCAAATCTAGAGAAAGATATAAATATCTAAGTACAAAAGGTTATAGAACACCAAGCAGATTTAACTGAAAGAAAATGACCTGAAGGAATTTAATAATCAAACTCCCAAAGGTCAAAGATAAAGAAAGGATTCTAGAAGCAGCAAGAGAAAAGAAACAAATAACATACAATGGAGCTCCAGTATGCCTGGCAGCAGATTTTTCAGTGGAAACCTTACAGAACCGGAGAGTGGCATGACATATTCAAAGTGTTGAAGGAAGAAAACTTTTACTTTAGAAAAGTATGCCCAGTGAAATTATGCTTCAAACATAAAGGAGAAATAAAGACTTTCCCAGCCAAGCAAGAGTAGAGGGATTTCATCAATAGCAGACCTGTTCTACAAGAAATGCTAAAGGGAGCACTTCAATCAGAAAGAAAAGGAAATTAATGAGTAATAAATAATCACCTGAAGGTAGAAAACTCACTGGTAACAGTAAGTTTGCAGAAGAACACAGTATAGTCTAACAGTGTAACTGTGGTGTGTAAACTATTCTTATCCTAAGTGGAAAGACTAAAAAGTGAACCATTCAAAAATAATAACTACAACATTTCAAGACAAAGTCAGTACAATAGGATGTAAATAGAAACAACAATTTAAAAAGTAAGGAAATAAAGTTAAGGCATAGAGGTTTTTTTTAGTTTTGTTTTTGCTTGTTTATGCAAATAGTGTTAAGTTGTTATCAGGTTAAAAGGATGGGTATTTTATATAGTATTTGTAAGCCTCATGGTAACCTCAAACCAAAAAAACATACAATGGATACACAAAAAATAAAAAGTAAGAAACTAAATCATATCACCAAATAAAAATTACCTTTATTAGAGGAAGACAGGAAAGAAAGAAAAAGGAAAAAATTATAAAACAACAGAGAACAAATAACAAAATGACAGGAGTAAGTCTTAACTCATCAATAATAACGTTGAATATAAATAGACTATACTCTCCAGTAGAAAGACATAGACTGGCTGAATGGATGAAAAAACAAAACCCATTGATCTGTTGCCTACAAGAAACACACTTCATCTAGAAAGACACATATACACTGAAAATAAAGGGATAGAAAAAGATATTCCACGCCATTGGAAACCAAAAAAAGAACAGGAGTTGCTATGCTTATATCAGAAAAAAAAAAAAAAAGATTTCCAGGCAAAAACTATAAGAAGAGACAAAGAAAGTCATTATATAAGGATAAGGGGTCAATTCAGCAAGAGGAAATAACAATTTTAAATATATATGCACCCAACACTGGAGTACCTTGATATATAAAGGAAATATTATTACAGCTAAAGAGACAGATAGGCCCTCATACAATAATAGCTAGAGACTTCAACACTCCACTTTCAGCATTGGACAGATCTTCCAGACAGAAAATCAATAAGAAACATCAGACTTAATCTGCACTATAGACCAAATGGATCTAGTAGATATTTACAGAACATTTCATCCAAGAACTGCAGAATATACATTCTTTTTCTCAGCACATGAATTATTCTCAATGGTAGTTCACAAATAAGTCTTAAAACATTGAGGAAAAAATGAAATAATATCAGGCATCTTTTCTGACCACAATGAAATAAAACTAGAAATTAATAACAAGAGAAAATTTGGTAACTATACAAATACATGGAAGTTAAACAGTATGCTCCTGAATGACCAGTGGGTCAATGAAGAAATTAAAAGGAAAATTGAAAAATTTCATGAAACAAATGATAATGAAAACACAACATACCAAAACCTATGTGCTACAGCAAAAACAATACTCAGAAAGAAGTTTATAGTTATAAGTGCCTACATCAAAAAAGAAAAATAACTTCAAATAAACAATCTCACAATACATCTTAAAGAACTAGAAAAGCAAGAGCAAACCAAACCCCAAATTAGTAAAAGAAAAGAAATAACGAAGATCAAAGCAGAAATAAATGAAATTTAAATTTAAAAAAAGATCAATAAAATATAAAATAAAAATAAAAAGTTTGTTTTTTGAAAAGTTTAACAAAATTGACAAATCTTTAGCCACACTGAGAAAAAAAGAGAGAAAATCCAAATAAAGTCAGAAATGAAAAAGGAAACATTACAACTGATACTGCAAAAATTCAAAGGATTATTAGTGGAAACTATGAGCAACTAAATGCCAATGAATTGGAAAATCAAGAAGAAATTAACAAATTCCTAGATAAATACAACCTACCAAGATTGAATCAGGATTTCCAAAACCTGAACAGACCAATAATAAATAATGAGATTGAAGACTTAGTAAAAAGTCTTCCAGTAAAGAAAAGCCTGAGACCCAATGGCTGAACTTCTGAATTCTACCAGACATTTGAAGAAGAACTAATTTTCCAATTCTACTCAAACTATTCCAGAAAATAGAGGAGTAGGGACCACTTTCAAACTCATTCTACAAGCCAGTGTTACCCTGATACAAAAACCGGAAAAAGACACAAAAAAAGAAAACTACAGGCCAATATCACTGATGAATACTGATGCAATAATCCTCAACAAAATACTAACAAACCAAATTCAACAATACTTTAGAAATATCATTCATCATGACCAAGTGGGATTTATCCCTTGGATGTAAGAATGGTTCAACATATGCAAATCAATCAACATGACACATTATATCAACAGAATGCATGGTAAAAACCATATGTCATTTCAATTGATGTTGAAAAAGCATTTGGTAAAATTCAAGACATCCCTTCACGATTAAGAAAAAAGCCCTCAAAAAACTGGGTATAAAAGGAACACAACATAATAAAAGCCATTTATGACAGACTCACAGCTGGTATCATACCGAATGAGAAAAAACTGAAAGCCTTTTCTCTAAGACCTGGAACACAACAAGATACTCACTGTCACCACTGTTATTTAACATAGTACTAAAAGTCCTAGCTAGAGCAATCAGACAAGAAAAATATATGAAGGGCATCCAAATTAGAAAGAAAGAAATCAAATTATCCTTGTTTGCTGATGATATGATCTTATATTTGGAAAAACCTAGACTCTGTAAGAAAACTATTATAACTGATAAACAAATTCAGTAAAGTTCCAGGATACAAAATCAACATAAGTCAATAGCAGTTCTATATGCCAATGTTGAACAATGTTAAAAAGAAATAAAAAAGTAAATCCATTTATAATAGCCACACAAAAAATTAAATACCTATGAATTCACTTAACCAATGAAATGAAAGATCTCCAAAATGAAAAGAATGAAACACTGATGAAGGAAATTGAAGAGGGCACCAAAAAAAATATTCCATGTTCATGGATTGGAAGACTCAATATTGTTAAAAAGCCCGTATTATCCAAAGCACTTTATAGATTCAATGTAATCCCTATCAAAATGTGAATGACCTTCTTCACAGAAATAGAAAAACAACCCTAAAATTTATATAGAACAACAAAAGACCCAAATAGCCAAAGCCATCCAGAGCAAAAAGAACAAAACTGGAGGAATCACATTGCCTGAATTCAAATTATACTACAATGCTATAGTCACCAAAACAGCATGGTACTGGCCTAAAAACAGACATAGACCAATGAAAGTGGATGTGAAGACTGCTGCCCAGCCACTTGGGGCTCCTCATACCTCTAAACCAACAGGCAAAGAAGGGAGTTACCTTACTGGCTGGGGTGACTGATCCTAACTACCAAGAAGAAATTGGACTACTACTCCACAAGGGAGGTAAGAAAGAGTGTGTCCAGAATTTAGGAGATTCATTAGGGCATATCTTATAACCATGCCCTATGATTAAAGTCAATGGAAAACTACAACGATCCAAATGACGTAGTATTACTAATGGTCCAGACCCTTCAGGAATGAAGGTTTGGGTCATCCCACCAGGGAAAGAGCCATGACCAGTTGAGGTGCTTGCTGAAAGGCAAAGGGAATGCAGAATGTATATGGAAAAAGGTAGTTATAAATTTCAGCTACAACCACAAGACCAATTATAAAAATGAGGACATAATTTTCATGAGTATAAAACAAATGTCTTTGCTTTCTTTCCTTTCTTATTCCTTTATCATGTAATATAAGATACACTGAGTTTATATCATAGTATTCAGATATTGTTAATTTTACATCATAGTAAAATTACAAGATATAAAGAAGAGTAATTATCACTCAAAGACTTTGCCTTCTCCTCTGGAAAAGGGGTTAGTGAATGTACAGTCATATGCAGGACAGTGGTATCATGTTAGATGGAATTATGACCTTGTTATTGTCTTTATTTGGAGATTAAGTATGCTTAAAGCGAGGTGATGCGTATGAGTGCTGAAAAGGAAAAACTCTGGTTTTCTTCTGTACATTCCCAACACTCTCAATACTTCACTTCTGACATGGGATGTGTGTGTGTATGTGTGTCTCTGTGTGTGTGTGTGTGGTTTTATTTTCCACAACAAATCAATTTAATTATCCAACAAACACCAACTGGATGTCATCTGATTAAATGCAATTCTGCAGCTATCTACTTGTAGTTAGCATCATATCCCCAGATTAAGGGCTCAGTTCCACTATACTACTTCCTATCATCTCAGATGCCAATTGCAAGTAGTGTCTCCTCAGGTTACCCACAACATCTCTACAACTTGGCTATAGAACAAGGGCTCCCATACCCCATTTTCAGTTTTAATAATTTGCTAGAAATACAGAATTTGGGGGAAAAGTCTACTTACTAGGTTACCAGTTTATTATAAAAGGATAAAATTCAGAAACAGGTAGAAGAAAGAATTAGGGTGAGGTATGGGGGCAGAGAGTGGAGCTTCCACACTGTTTGTAGGAACACCACTCTCCAAGCACCTCCACATGTTCACCAACCAGGAAGCTCTCTGAACCCCAGCCTTTGGGATTTTATAAGAAATTCATTACATAGGCATGATTTATTAAATCATTGGCCATTTGTGATTAAGTCAACTTGCAGCTTCTCTCCTCTCCTTAGAGGTTAGAGGGTAGGGCTGAAAATTTCAACCTCCTTATCACATATTTGATTCTCCTGGCAACCAGGAAAATCACTTTAGAAATTACAAGGGGTTTAGGAGAACTACCCAGGAATCAGGGATAAAAAGCAACTATTAACTTCTTATTATATCACAATATCACAGGTGCGGTTGACAAAGAGTAGTTTATGATGGTTAGTTTCATGTATCCACTTGACTGGGGCCATGGGGTGCCGAGTTATTTGATCAAATATTATTCTGGGTGTGTCTGTGAGATTGTTTAAAAAGATTAACATTTAAATTAGTCGACTGAATAAGGTAGACTGAGATGAGTAGACCAAATGGATTAACATTTAAATTTGTAGACCAAATAAAGCAGATTTCCCTCCTTAATGTGGGTGGGTCTCATCCAATCAGTTGAAGGACCAAATCAAACAAAAAGTCTGAGTAAGAGGGAACTCTTCTTGCGTAACTGCCTACAAGATGGAACATTGCTTTTTCACTGCTGTTGGATTCAAGACTGAAACATCAGCCTCTTTCTGGGTTTGGAGGCTGCTGGCCTTTGGAATGGACTATACCATCAGCAGTCCTGGTTCTCATGCCTTCAAACTCAGACTGCAATTTTGCAAGTGACTCCCCTGTGTCTCCATCTTGCCAACTGTAGATCTTAGGACCTGTCTCTCTCCATAATCACATAAGCCAATGCCTTATAATATACCTCTTTATTTATAAATATAGGTTGGCAGATTAGATAGATAGATAGATAGATAGATAGATAGATAGATAGATAGATGGACAGACAGACAGACAGACAGATATCCCGTATTATTTTTGTTTCTCTAGAAAACTCTGACAAATACAACTAGAAAATAAAATTAAAGTAACCTATATTGGAAAACAAGATGTGAAGCTATCTCTATTTATAGATTACTTGGTTTTATTTATTGAAATCCTAAAGAATCCATTTAAAAACTATGAGAAGTAATAACCAAGTTAAGCAAGGTTATAGGATAAATGATTAATATTATCCCACAAGCACAGGCGACCAAAGCAAAAATGACAAATGAGATCACATCAAGTTAAAAAGCTTCTGCCCAGGAAGGGAAACAATAAACAAAGTGAAGAGACAGCCCACAGAATAGGAGAAAATATTGGCAAACTACCCATCTGACAAGGGATTAATAACCAGAATATATACAGAGCTCAAACAACTCTATAAGAAAATAATAATCCAATTCAAAATGGGTAAAAAATCTGAATAGACATTTCTCAAAAGAAGATATACAAATGGCAAATGGATATATGCAAAATGCTCAAATCATTGATCATCAGAGAAATACAAATCAAAACTACAATGAGATATCTCACCCCAGTTAAAATGGCTTTTATCCAAAAAACAAGCAATAACAAATGCTGGAAAGGATGTGGAGAAAAGGGAACTCTGGTACACTATTGGTGGGAACGTAAATTAGTACAACCACTATGGAGAACAGTTTGAAGGTCCTTGAAGAAAAACTAAAAGCTACGATATAATCCAGCTATCCCATTTCTAGGTATATACCAAAAATAAAAGAAATTAAGATATCGAAGAGATATCTGCACTGTCATGTTCATTGCAGCACCATTCACAATAGCCAAGATTTGGAAACAACCTAAGTGTCCATCAATGGATGGAAAAGTAAAATGTATTGATACCCAATGGAGTACTATTCTGACATAATAGAGAATGAGATCCTGTCATTTGCAACAACATGGATAGAACTGGAGAACATTATTTTAAGTGAAATAAGCCAGGCACAGAAAGACAAACTTCCCATGTTCTTCACTTATTTGTGGGAGTTAAAAGTTAAAACAACTGGGCCAGGCCCAGTGGCTCATGCCTGTAATCCCAGCACTTTGGGAGGCCAAAGTGGGTGGATCATGAGGTCAGGAAATCGGGACCATTCTGGCTAACAGTTGAAACCTCGTCTGTACTGAAAAAATACAAAAAATTAGCCAGGTGTGGTGGTGGATGCCTGTAGTCCCAGCTACTCAGGTGGCTGAGGCAGGAGAATGGTGTGAACCTGGGAGGCAGAGCTTGCAGTGAGCCGAGATAACACCACTGCACTCCAGCCTGGGCAACAGAGCGAGACTCCATCTCAAAAAAAAAAAATTACAGCAATTGAACTAATACTGATAGTGTAGAATGATGGTTGCTAAGGCTAGGAAGTGTACTGGGGAGGGGGGTTATGGAAGTGGGGATGATTAATGGGCATAAAATAAGTTAGAAAGAATGAATAAGATCTAGTATTTGATAGCACAACAGAGTAACTAAAGGCAATAATAATTTAATTGTGCATCTTAAAATAACTAAAAGAGTATAGTTGGATTGTTTGTAACATGAAGAATAAGTACTTGAGGCGATGGATACCTCATTACCCTGATGTGATTATTACACATTACATGCCATCAAAATATCTCCTGTACCCCATAAATACATGCATTGACTATGTAGCCACAAAAATGAAAAATAAAAAGTTTTTTAAAAGATCAATATTAAAAATTCAATTATATGCCATACAATAACAATGAACAACTTGAAAATCAAGTTAATAATACAATTCCATTTCAGTAGCATTATAAAGAATAAATATCTAGGAATAAATTTAACAAAGCAAATTCTAAATGTATATGCCGACAATGGCTAAACATTGTCAAAAGAAATTAAAGAAGATCAAATAAATGGAAAAATCCCTTCATGAATAGGAGACTCAAAATTGTTAAGATGGCACTGCTCCACAAATTGATCAAAAGATTCAATGAAATCCCAGCAAAATTTGCAGGTGTCTTTTTAAGGAATTTGCCAAGCTTAATATGTAAGCAGAAAGGACCCAGAATAGCCAAAACAATCTTTAAAAATAACATGGTTGGAGGACTGACACTTCTGAATTTCAAAATTTATTATAAAGCTGCATTAGTGTAATATTGTCAGGAGAATAAACATATGGATCAATGGATAAACATATGGATCAAAATTGAAAGTCCAGAAATAAGCCTTCACAATTACAGTTAATTGATTTTCAACAGAGATGTTAAGAAAATTCAGTGACAAAAGAATCGTCTCCTCAATAAGTGGTTCTGGGACCACTGAGTATCTACATGCAAAAGAATGAAGCTGGGCCCCTTCCTCACACCATATAGAAAATATAAACTCATCAACCGAAATGGATCACCAACCCAAATGCAGAGGTAAAGCCATGAAACTCTTAGGAGAAAACATAGGGGTGTATCTTGTATCTTCGTGAGTGTTTTGTTCTGTTCAAACTGCTAAAATAACATAGACTGGATGGCTTATAAACAACAGAAATTTATTTCTCACAGTTCTGGAGGCTGGGAAGTCCAAAAGGAAGTCACTGGTCTTAAACAAGTCCAAATTCCAAGACAGCAAACAACATTAAAACTTAAGTCTCAAGAATAATCTTCTTTGATGCTCTGCCCTCTAGGTCCACTGGTGTAGAAATCTCACCCTGCAAATGTGGGCAGCCTTGACTGCATGGCTTTGCTGGATGCTACCCATACAGCAGCTCTCACTGGTTGAAGTTAGATGTCTGCAGTGCTCCCAAGCTGTAATCACAGGCTCTTGGCTCTGTCTGTATGGGATTGTGGAGTTGGCACTACTCCCATGGATCTGCGTTGTCCTAGTGGGGAGTCTCTATGGTGGCTCTTCCCAACAGCAGTGCTCTGCCTTGAAGATCTAGACAGAGGTAGCTACACCCTCACAGCTTTGCTAAGCACAATGCACACTGCATCTGGCTTACTGGAGATGCATCTGGGGCAGCTGCAGAGTGCTGTGACAGAATGTGGGGAACAAGTCTGCCATGTGAGGTGGCACCAGCACTGGTGGCCCCTTCTTTGAAATAGTTTTGCCTCCCATGCCCTTGTACTCTGGGACTGTAATAAGAGGGACAGCCTTGATTGCCTCCAAAATGGCTTTAGGGTCATTCTTCCATTGTCTTGGATAGTATATCCTGGCTTCTGTTTAGATGATTGACAAATCTCCCCATTGTCTACAAGAATATCACGTAGCTTTTGATGGGATGGTTGATCCATAATAAACTCATTAAGTTTGGTCACACCATTTGTATTCTTTCCCAAAAAGCTTTCTCATTTTCTCCAGTATGGATAGGCTGATAATTTTCCAAATTTTTACATTTTGCTTCCTTTTTGATTAACTATTTCATTATTAAGTCAGCTCCATTCTTGCGTTTTACTATAAGCACTCAATTAAAAAGTCCAACCATGCTGCTCCTTAAATGCTTTGCTTAGAAATTATCACAGCCAAATATCCAATTTTATTGCTCAAAGTTCTATCTTCCACACATGATTAGGACATAAACATAATTAAGCCAAGTTCTTTGTCACTTTATAATAAGGATGGCCTTTTCCCAGTTGTCCAATATTATATTCTGCTCTGTCTGAGACCTCATCAGAATGGCCTCTGCTATCTATATTTCTATCAACATTATGTTCATGACCACTTAGATGTTCTCTAAGAAGACTGAGGTTCTCTCTACACCCCTCTTCTTTTCTATTTCTTCATCAAAATTTTCTTTAATGTTCTGTTCACTGCAACACAGTCTTTTTCTAGAATGTACCTCAAAATGCTTCAAGCCTATACCCATTACCCAGTTCCAAAGCTGCTTCCATATTTTTAGGTATTTGTTACAGGAGCACCCCCACTTCTCAGTACCAATTTTCTGTTTTAGTCCATTTGAACTGCTATACCAAAATACCACAATGGGGTAGTTACAAATAAACAGAAAGTTATTTTAAAGTTTCCAGAAAATTTAATGATTTCCTTTTGGAGCCTGGAAAATCCAAGATTAAGGTGCTGGCAAACTCAGTGTCTGGTGAGGGTCTTACAGGTTCATGGACGGTTATCCTTTTACTACAACATCACATGTCAGAAGAGACTAGCTTTCTGGGTTCTCTTTTCTCTTTTATAAACACACTAATTCCATTCTTGAGTACTCTGCTATAATTATCTCATCACCCTGGGAGTCAGGATTTCCACATATCAGCTTTGGGAGGCACTAACACTCAGACCATAGCAATGATCTAGAATTAAGGCAAAACTTTCTTACACATGACACTAAAAGAACAAGAGTAAAAATAAACAAATTGAACATCATCAAAATTAAAAACTTTTTTTACTTTAAAGGATGTCAACAAGAAAGTGAAAAGACAACTCATAGGATGTGAGAATATATAAGAAATGTGAGAAAGTATATAAAATATAAGTCATAAGAGACTTCATCTGTAATTCTAAGGAACTCTTATATCACTATAATAAAGACAAATGGCCAAATTTAAAAATTGGAGAAAGGATATGAATAGATACATTACTGAGAAGATTAACAAACGGCCAATAGTCATATGAAAAGACGCTCAATATCATTAAACATCAGAGAATGCAAATTAAAATCACAATGACATATCACTTCACATCCACTAGAATGGCTATAACCAAAAGGAAAATACCAAGTAATATCAAAAGTGTGAGGAAATTGGAATCCTCATACACTGTTGGTGCGAACGTAAAATGGTATGGCTGCTTGAAAAATCAATTGGATAATTCCTCTAAAGGTTAAACACAGAGTTATGACATTGTGACAGGATCCTTGGGGTGTTGCTTTGCCAGCTGGAAACCTTGGTGGCTAGTGGTGGCCTTTTCCAGAGTTTTGCTGGGGATCACTGGGCTCATTCTTCCCATTTGGCCTGGCAGGCTGCACTCAGTTTGCACTATTGGCCCGAATCCCATGCCTGTCAAGGATGAACCAAGTGTGGAGTGGTGAGGGGTGCATGAGTGAGCAAATGTGGGGCCCAGACACACTGGCTGTGGTGGGGCAAGCAGCTCCAGGTACAGGCACAGGTGTCAGCTCCCTGTGATCCTGAGGCTGGACCAGGTGTACTGCAAGTGGGTTCCACTGCTGGCACCAGGGAACATGGTGGTGCACGGAAGCTTGGAGATGCCAGAAACTGCAGAGCCTCAAAGAGAGTGTCAGAGACCTGGCTCAGGGAGATCCTAGGTCTGGGCCCCCAAAGGGCTGCAGCTCTTCTCTCCTCCTCTCTTCTCTCTTTCTTGTCACCTGCAATGTGGTAAGCAAGGGGCAAGTTTCAGCCCTGTTTGTGTTACAACTCTTTCAGTCCTGCCGTTTGGTGGGTCCTATGTTCTTGTCCCACATCCAGGAAGAATGAGGTACACGGACAACTGGAGGGTCAGTAAGGTGATGAGGTGCTTTACTGAGCAACAGTATAGCTCTTAGGAGACCGGAAGTGGGTAGCTTCTTTCCGCAGGTAGGTCATCCTGACGAGTGCAGCTCTCAGTGGAGAGGCGAACGAGAGTGGATAGCTCCTATCGGCAGGCAGATTGTCTTGTCCAGTGTGTAGCTCTCAGTGGAGAAGATACCTGGAGTGGGTAGCTCCTATCCACAGGCAGGTCATCTCAATGTCTGCTCAGCTCTCAGCTACAGGAAACTTAACAGTGGGTAGCTCCTCCCTGCAGGCAGTTCATCCTGACGTCTTCCCGAGTCTGGCTAAGTCAGGGGTTTTTGTGGGCTTCGGGTGGGAGGAAGTACATGCTGATTGCTCTGTGGGCAGCCATGTGTGGCTGGGAAAAAGCACCATGAGTTCTCATGTTGGTCCATGGAACTGGCAGCCTGGCCCTCGGGCTTCAGGCTGTCCCAGGCCTGAAGGTGGGGCATTACCAGGGACCCACTCCTTTCTGCCCAGGAGCCTGTCTGCCTCCCACTGCCATCAACCTAATGTCCCTGGCACCCAGGATGTTCGTGCTGAGGGGCGCCTGCAGGCCCACACTGAGCCACCCTCAGCTCCCCTTCAGCCTCCCACCAGTGCTCATCGGCGCCCAAAGTCCAGAGAGGGGGCCAAGGCAGCACGGCCCTGGCATGCCAGCACTTCCCTGATTGCACGCACACCCAGCTGGGTCAGGACAGGGCCCAGGCTTGGCCTCAACTTTGTACCAAAATTGGAATGGCACTGGGGGGGGGGGGGGGGGGGGAGGCTGGGCAGTGGGAGCAGGCATTTCTGAGTCTGCCAGGGCAGAGGGACTTCCAGCTTGCCTAGGTAGGTGGGGCTCCCACCCCTCCAACTCAGAAAGGGGCGGGGCTTCTGCCTGTTCTTGGCTCCGGCTGGCCTGTGGAGTGCACATCCCCAGTAGTGCCTTCCCAGCTGCAGCCAGTGTCTTTGCAGCAACTGCTCCAGGTGGGTCGTTGGTGTCATCAATATGACCTAGCAATTCTACTCCTAATGTACCCATGGGAAATGAAAATAGCTGTCCATACAAAAACTTGCATGAATTATTCATAGCAACATTATTAATAATAACCAAAAAGTGGAAACAACGTAAATGTCTATTAGCTGATGAAAATATAAATAAAATGTGGTATATCCATACAACAAGATATATTATTTCGTGATAAAAAGGATGAAGTACTAATATGTGCTACAGCATGGATAAACCTTGAAAACATTATGCTAAATAAAAGAAACCAGCCACAAAAGACAACAATTATATGATTCCATTGATATGAAATGTGAAGAATAGACAAATGTATAGAGATAAAAAGTAGGCTTGCAGTTCCAGGGGCTGGGACTGGGGACAAATAGGAGTGACTGCTAGTGAGTGTAGAGCTTCTTTTTGGGGTTGATGAAAATGTTTTATAATTGATTTTGGTGATGATTGTACAACTCTGTGGATATACTCAAAACCATTGACTTGTATGCTTTAAGTGAATTGTATGCTATGTGAATTATATATAAATAAGTCTTATTTTTAAAAAAGAAAAAGAGAATAAATGTCAGAGTCTAGCTTTTAAGATATGGTTCCTCTATACTCTAAAACACCTTCACTTAAGGCCATCAACAAATGTATATGATTTATTAAAACAATTTTTTTCTAAAGTTTTGTTAAAGGAAATACATTCAAAGGAACTCTTGTTATAGTAATGAAATGAACAGCAGATAAATTTTCATTATACTGGTACCACTTAAATGAAATTCTGTGATAGCAATGATCTGTCCTGTGAGTCTGTCCATGGAAGCTGAGTACAGTGAATCTGAGAAGCTTTCAAAAACAGCTAAATGTTCATTTTAAGTTAAAAACATCAACACTTTAGAAAAAAGCTTGGCAATATTAAGCCATATTTAAATTAGTTCATTTATAGAATTAATTAGGTAATATTTACTGAACAATTATCTCACTGTGCTTAGAGTTTGACCTACTCTGTATTTTCAGTTTTGTTAAATAATAAATTTGCTTTTTGTTTTTAAAGAAAATCATCCCTAGATTCCTTTCTTTGGTAGTAGGATTATTGTATCCAGTTTAAGAGAAAAGCAGGCCATAATAGGTCACGGAATTACATGCATATTCCATATCCTTTGGGTTTTGCTAGTCTAAAGATGTTTAAAATCATGTTACCTTATTATTCTAACACATTTATTTATTTGTTACAGTAAATGACAGAAGACTTGAAATTGCCGGTTTCCCATAATAGTAAGGAAAACCTTTTTACAAAACACATATTCTAGTCAAAGCTACAAAGCATTATGTTACATTACAAGAACTAACCCAAATATTATTGCTAGAGAGTCCAAATGAAATTATGGGTCAAATTTGGCAACCATATGCTACAACTGAAATTAATAACATTAACAGTAATAGTAATAACACAATTAAAATTGATATAGGTCTTTAGTTCACAAATGATTTCACATATATTAGTTTCTTTGATTCTCATAACCTTTGAATATATATTTCAATTATCTCTACTTTGTTGATGGGAAAATTGAAGCTAATAATTTAAAATACATGCCTGAGTTCTCTAAGCCAGTAAGGAGTTTCATGTAAAGATCTGTCCATTTGCAGAATAATTGGGTGTTAATCACAGGCTTAGGGTTATAGCCTCTCCATCAGATTAGCTATACCTCATTTTAATCACCTAGAATTAAGTGCTTTTAGGTTGTAACTGTCATTTGTGCTATTCAAGTATTTTTGACCTCTGACTACTGAGCACAGGGTATGATTGTACTTCATGACCCCCTTTAGGTTGAGTGGAGCTGCGCAATCATTTCTGGCCAATGAGTCACAAGCAAAAGAAACATGAGTTACTTCTGGGCCAGAGGGGGTAGGATGGAAAGCAAAAATTCTGCAAGTGGATTATTAGGCGTAACAGCAAGAAGAGTCACTCCTACTTCCACTCCTTGATTCCTGGTCCCATGTGTTCTACCTATGGGAGAGACCACACCATATAATGGACTCTGATGCAAAGTGTACATTGCATCCTCTAAGATAGAACCCCATTATTTCAGGATGTTGTCTCCAAAATAGCAGCATAACTGAGTCTACAGTATGCCAATCCACCTTTCAGTCAAGCCAGCTACTTCCAACCTATGAAATATATAGTAAGAACAGTTGATTTTATGTGCATGAGCCCACGATGACTTCTTTCACCATGAAGTGAGTTCCTTGATCAGATGTGATGCTCTACGGAATGCCATGGTGGTGAATAAGACATTCTGTGAATCCATAAATAGTGGTGCTGGAAGAAACACTAATGGCAGGGAAGGTATATTTATATCCAGATTGTGTTCATTTCAGTGAGGATGAATCTCTACCTACTTCATGAGGGCAGAGATCCAACATAATCAACCCGCTGCCAGTTGGCTGGCTTGGCCCCTATATCCCAGGAATGGTGCCATATTGAGGGCTCAGTGTTGGTTTGTGCTGTTGGCAGATTAGGTATTCAATGGTTACATTAGCCAGATCAGCCTTGGTAAAGGGATGTTCATGTTATTGAGTCCATGCATAGACTCCATCCCTGCCACTATAGCCACTTAGTTCGTGGACACATTAAACAAAGAATATAATGGCTAGGGAGAAAGGTTGACTGACATCCTGGAGTGCATAATTCTATCCACTTAAAGCTACCTCTGCAGTAGTGGCCCTCTGGTGGGCATTGCACATTCACAAATATTTTAATCTGTGGCCATTCTGAAAAGTCAACTCACATACTTCTTCTGTAAGCTCCCTTTTGACTAATCATCTAAAACTGTTCCTTCCAAGTCCTTGACAATCCAACTAAACTATCTGCAACTACCCATGCATTACATGAACCTGTATTTCTAGTCATCTCTCTCACCAGACATATAGATGACCAAATGTCACACTTGAAGTTCTGGTCAATGGGACAATGTTCCTTCACCACTGCCCTTCAGGTTTACCCTTGAGTGGGGCTGCAGTGCTGCAGCTGCTCTTTTCAGATGGTGCTGGCATATTGTGAAGACCTATCTCTATGCCAGGCTCAAGGTTTTCTTCCTCAATCACCTGGTTGTAAGGAGATTCCCAAAATGCCATTTTTGCAGGTCTATCTTCTGGGACCATTCCTGGTAGCAATTCTGTATTGTTCCAGGTCCAGTCAGGCAATAAAAATCACACAGTCATTTGAGGAGGCAAAATTTTATATAAAGCATTATTAACAGGGAATTGGAGTGATGAAGAATTGGCTAATGAGAGTCAAAATAATTCTAAAAGTACACAAATATAATATAAAATGTGACCACTACCCATAGTGCTGAGATAAGTACCCACGGACAAGCCCTTTCTTGCTAGGAGTGAGATCCAGATGTCACACCTTAGCTCCACCTTAGCTTCCTGAATGTTGGAGAAGTCAATGAAGTACCTCATGGTAGGACTCAATGGAAATCTACCCTCTGGTAGGTGTTGAGCCTCAGAACTTGTTAGATGCCAGAAGAAGCTGCTGCCTGTTGGAAACTATCAGACTCAGGAGTCTCACAAAGTCCTCCTCTTCAGGAGTGTAGTGCACTGGGTCAGCTCTGGGCTGCTGTGCTTGACAGACGTCAGGGAATGGCTGGACTACAGTGTCCTGGTGTGTGTCCATGCCTGGGACTAAGAAGAGGGAAGGGGGTGCAGCAACCTGGGCTGGGGGCAGGCCCACAATATCTGGGACTATGCCAACACAGCTGTGTGAGTTTGATAGTGAGTCAAATATCATAAAAAGTTTTGCCCTACAGGAACCTCACATTGAACAGTGGAGAAAAAGAGCTCTCTGCAGGACACTGGTAAGAGAGCACACCAGAAACAGGAAGAGGAAAAACCTTTCCTTCTGCAGTATCCCTCCAGATCCTCTACTGACAATGTTTAACATCTTGACAGGTGGCAAAGGAGAAATATCTATAAGGCTCATCTCCATTATCACAGAGCAGGCAATGAGAGTCCATTTGGAGCAGAGAGGCAAAGAATTAACAATCAGCACACTGACTATACTTTTCATTTCTAGACTTTTTGGTTCTTTTTATAGTCTGTTGTAGTTATTCTTTTATTTATTTAATAATTTATATTTTGTATATTGTTTATTTAAAGTTCTTTGAGGCTCTACTCCTAAAAGTTTTATATGATGCTTCTGATCCATGATAGTTTCCTCAAATGCTTTAAATTATGTATTATGATCTCATCTGCAGTATAGTTTTATCTGTTGAAACTGTCGAGAGTGAGTTGAGAAAGAGATCTTTTAATTTGATTATGCCAGAGACCCCAGTTATATCACTAACTCAAGAACACTTTTAATATTTTGAACTGTGACTTCCCAAACCATGAGTAAGATTTTCGGGCAGATATTTTTCCTACGTGGAGCCAAGGCTGATCCAAAAGAGTATTGTTATTGACTGAATCTCTTATAAGTTTATATTTCCCTTATTCCTATGATAGTTCAAACGCAAACCTTTAGATTATTGAGACCAATCCTACACATTCCACCCTGGGGACAGGCAGACTAGCAGCCCAAATATTTACAAATTTCATTCTCTGACATAAGGTTACTTTGTTTCTTGTCTCCTTAAAGTTAATTACTTTTTTGCAAATTCAACCATGAATTTAAAGATTCTTGTTACAGTTCTTCAGGATTGGTAGTGGAAGAATTTTATAATTATCTGTTCTGCTAAATTCCAAGAGCTGAGAATCCCTGAATATCCTTATAAATCCTCCTTTATATTTTATTTTTCTTTAGAGTCTTACTCTGTCACTGGTCTGGAGTGCAGTAACACAATCATAGTTCAGGGCAGCCTCAAACTCCTGAGCTCAAAAGATTCTCACACCCCAGCCTCCCTAGTAGCTGAGACTATGGGCGTGCACCACCACCAACAGCTAATTAAAAAAAAAAAAAAAGTTTTGTTTTTTTTTTTTTTTTTTTTGAAGCAATGCGGTCTCCTTATGTTGCCCAGGCTGGTCTCGAATTCCTGGCCTCAAGTTACTCAAGTTATCCTTCTGCTTCAACCTCCCAAAGTGCTAGGATTACAGGCATGAGCCACCGTATTTGGCCTCTTTTCTATTTTTAAAGACAACATTATGTAACATTCTTTTCAGTGAGGAGTAAATTATTTCCCACTTATTACTTACCTTGGGTAAATTACTAAACTTCTCTGTTCATCAGTCTCCTCATCTGTAAAATGGGGATGGTAATAACAGCATCTACATCCTAAGGTGTTTGTGAAGATTAAATGAGTGACCATGCATAAAGCACTTATAAGAGTGTCTGACTCAAGTAGACATTCACTCCCTTTCACTGGTTTTTTTTGCTTTGTTTTGTTTTTTGTTTTATTGAGACAGAGTCTCGCTCTGTTGCCCAGGCTGGAGTGCAGTGGCGTGATATCGGCTCACTGCAAGCTCCGCCTCCCGGGTTCACACCATTCTCCTGCCTCAGCCTCCCGAGTAACTGGGACTACAGGCGCCTGCCACCACGCCTGGCTAATTTTTTCTTTCTTTTTCTTTTTTTTTTTTTTAGTTGAGACAGGGTTTCACCGTGTTAGCCAGGATGGTCTCGATCTCCTGACCTCGTGATCTGCCAGCGTCAGCCTCCCAAAGTGCTGGGATTACAGGCGTGAGCCACCACGCCCAGCCTACCTTTCACTGTTAATATTACTGATGAGCCTGTAGAGAATAAGGATACTCTGTGGGGCCTGTGACAAGTTCTGAAAGAAAATCAAAAAGACTAATGTTTTAGAGCAAAATGTGCTCTCTCTGATAGATTTAAGAAACCAGCCATTGGCTTGTTACCAGGTTTTGGCGAAGATGAGTGCGTTAGTCTGTTTTGTATTGCTATGAAGGAATACCTGAGGCTGGGTAATTTATAAAGAAGAGAGATTAATTTAGCTCACAGTTCTGAAGCCTGTACAAGCATGGCATCAGCATTTTCTTGGCTTCTGCTGAGGCCTCAGGAAGCTTACACTCATGGCAGAAGGCAAAGGGGGCACAGACAGGCATGTCCTAGGACAAGAGAGGGAGTGAGCGAGAGAGAGAGATTCAGAAAGAGTCAGAGTGAGAGAGAGAGAGATAGATGCTATGCTCTTTTTTTTAAACAATCATTTCTTGTGTGAACTAATAGAGCAAGAACTCACTCACTACCACAGGGAGGGCACCAAGCCATTCATGAGAGATCCCCCTCCCATGACCCAAACATCTCCCATTAGGCCCCACCTCCAACATTTGGGATCACACTTCAACATAACTTTAGGAGGGGACAAATAGCCAAACAATATCAACTAGATACATAAGCATGTGACATCAGGTGACTATGTGATCCAAGCAGCTCCTCATGAAATGGGTGCTATAATGAAAAAAAATCCTAAAATTGATCCAGCCTTACTTCAGCAAGCCATGCTCATGTGGAAATGTAATATTTGAAAGTGGTCCTGTAAGCATACATTGCATGAGCATTTGGCTTTTACTCTCAGCAGGTCTACCCCTATGATCTCATGGGGAGTTTTATCTGAACAGTTAACTAAGGGGTAAAAACTCCAAATCTGGTTTACAGATGGATCTTTATCATTTGCGGGAATCAGTTAGTAGTTATTGCAGTGCAAAAGGGCAGTGGACAAGGGAAATCCTCCTCTTGGTATACAACAGTGCCCACTATGCTTCAAAGGGGAGTTAGAATGAGGATTCTATGCGCTTTCCAGGACAAAGGCTAGAGGTTTGACTTGATGAGACTTAGAAGAAACAAGGTAGGATCTCGGGGTCAAGAAGGTTTGAGAAAATGTATGTAGGTGAGTTTCTTGGAATGGCCCCAGAATAAAAGCATATTTGTATGTAGCCCACAACAATGCTCTCCAAAAAAGCCTTTTCAGTTGATGAATTTATGTCATCAGAAATAAGTTTGACAATAATGCTTATTCTCCTGTGGATGTTAATCTTACTGCTTTTCTAGAAACTCCAGTGCTTGTTCTATGGCTTCACATACCAAGTGGCCATGGTGGCAGGGATTTATGCTATGCATTGGCTCAAAAATAAGGATTTCCTCTCACTAAAGGATAATTGGCTACTTCCATTGCTCAGCACTCAGCTTGCCACAGCAACTATGCAGGACCCTTACCCTGCCACACTGGAGGATGCCATGATTTGTCTTTAGTGGAAAAGTCAAATTGGCTTTGCTTTTTCTGCTCATCAGATTTCCCTCAACACGCTCGTCCATGAACTTATTGACTGGTCTATTCCTCAGTAGATTTTGCACATTATATATTTTTCTAACTAGTTAAATCATTTTCTAGCAAAAGAAGTAAAGCCTTTGGGCAATGCCCATGGGGTAACTTGTCTCATCACAAAACCCATTACTAGAAACAGCAGACTTCATAGATGGTGGAATGGAATATTAAAGATCCAGTTATGGTCTGAAGAGATCCCATCTGGAAAGTGTAAGGGAGAGAAAGCTTTTTGACAAGATGTATATTCATGAAACCATAAATTAATGTATGATATTATTTCTCTTAAACAGGACAGGAATGGGTAGGGCTGCTCTTAATATTATACTTGCACTCAAAGTTTTGGACTATGCTGGTTTAAAGGCTTTAGTACCCAAATAAGAATTCTTCCGTTAAAAAACCTAGTGATAGGCTGGGCACGGTGGCTTAAGCCTGTAATCCCAGCACTTTGGGAGGCCGAGGCGGGTGGATCATGCAGTCAAGAGATCGAGACCATTCTGGCCAACATGGTGAAACCCCGTCTCTACTAAAAATACAAAAAATTAGCTGGGCGTGGTGGCGCACGCCTGTAGTCCCACCTACTCAGGAGGCTGAGGCAGGAGAATCGCTTGAACCCGGGAGGCGGAGGTTGCAGTGAGCAGAGATCGCGCCACTGCACTCTAGCCTGGGCGAGGAAGTGAGACTCTGTCTCAAAAACAAACAAACAAACAAAAAAACCCAGTGATAGTCCCACTTAATAGGAAGCTGAGACTACAGGAGGAATAGACATACTGCTTTGGAGTTGTACTAATAATGAGTATGTTTGGGATTATCTCCCTTTGAGGGGCTGTGAACTGCATGCTCAGGTGCTCAAAGCATGGAGGTAGGGGGAGTATGTGAAGAAAGGTAATATTAATTGGACAGCCAAAGGGGCAAATTATAGTCAGGTTTTCCCTACTCCTCTTCCTCATCCTACCCCTCTTCCTCATCCTACCCCTCTTCCTATTTTTCTTCTTTTTGGTTGACAAGCATCAATATGGCCTTTCTATGTTTAGAAAATTCTCTGCCTTAGGAATTTCCATGAAACTTGGCCAGATTGGCCAAGCACACATACTCTCCAGGGTTTTAATACTAGAAAAATCAACACAGAGAAACAGGGTGATGGAGACATTTTTGTGGCAGTAATAGCAGGGAAGTTCTCAGAGGTAGCTGTGGTACTGCTGCCAGTGAAAGCAACTGGAGTCCAGTAACATCAGTGTTAATGACAATATTGACACTGGTGAAGATGGTGTGGCATCCAGTATCAGGCAATGGTAGCAGCAATGTCTGTACCACTGGTTCTGTGGCCTGGCTTTTGGCTATAATCCAAGCTGTGCAGCCTTGCTTTATTCTGCCCATTTTCTGAGCCCATTCTCTATGGTTTCTAGCAATTCTGTGAGTTACAGCATTATTAAGAATTTCCTGGTTCAGATTGCAATTAGAAAACCTTGAATCTTCCTTACTAGTCAGAATAAGCTTATCAAGGAAAAAATAAAGTCTTTTAATAACTTATATTATTTACAGAAATTAGCAGAGAGCATTTTGAGAGTACATCTGATACTGTGGTTAATACATATCAGGATCCCCAACCTGAAAATGTTATCATTTACTAAGGAATGGAAAACTTGTACATGAAACAAATACAATCTGCAAGATGGAATAAAATTAAATGCTAAATTGAGAACAGACTGTCATTTAGAAAGTCTTTCTGAAAGAGATGGGACTATATTTAATTTCTGAAGGATGGGCAGGAGATGGCATTTAAAGTACAGAAATCATCAAGCACAGGAACAAATGTGGATACTCATGGGGCAGTGACCAACCTGACTGAAGGGTGGGTGCACGTCTGAAATCAATGGGAATACATTTGAATGATTAGGAGATAATATATTATTAAGGCCTTGCCTCTAATCAGAAATAAAGATATTCTCTATTTCCCCAAATAAGGAATTCTTACATAGAGCTTAATGTATTTAAAAATTTTTAAATGGGCCTACAGAAAAGAGGTGGGGCTGACGGAAGTAAATAAAACCTGAAGATAAATTAAAAAATATATCAACGTGGGCAAAATTTTCCATTAGTTTTGGAACTTAGTTTTGTTTTTGAATAATAAGCAGTTAAATAATTAAAGCTTTGCCTTGGCAATGCAAGGACTGAAGATTATTTCTCGGTGGCAATTTTCCAGACTTGCTAGTTGTCCTTGGGTCTTGGTAACTTTCTGCTCATTAACTTCAGGAAGACGTCCAGGAGTAAAGATGCATTTGAAAGTGGCTGAAAATAGTTTGTAAAGCTCAGCTTTCCTGGCTCGACAGTGAAATGACCGCACAGGCCAGTCACTGGGTCAAAAATCAATTAACAAAACGGGAAGTTTTCATGTCTTTATTTTTACATTAGCTCGAAAATCACAACCAAGAAGAAAGGCAACCACTAAATACAGGAAATACAGTATTGTTATTGCTGTTTTTTTTTTTCTCTTGGCAAGGCTGGGTCGGGTGCCTTCCAGCCTCGCTGTGGATCCCGCGAAGTGGACGGTTCGCTTCGTGGCTTCTTCCCAGACCCCGCCACTGCGGAAACCGTCACTCGGTGGCCCTCGACTGGGTCAATGCGAGGACGCCCACCTCCTACCTTTGAGTCTCTCCTCTTCTCCAGGGTACAGCCAACCCTTTCTCCAACGTAGCCGGAGTCCGAGAGTCCCAGTTCCGCCCCTCCAGCCCGCCCCAGGCCAGGTGGGGATGCGCCCGGCCCGGGCCAGCGCTGGTCCCGGCAGTTCCGCGTCTGCGCAGCGGGCGAGGGGCTGGAGTGGGGCCGGCCGGGGAGGTGCAGGAGACGTGGGAGCCAATGGGCACGCTCGGGGGAGCCGGGCTGGCGGCGGCGGTGGCGACCGGCCGGGCGCGCACTCTCGGGATGGAGGGCGAGCGCCGGGCATCGCAGGCGCCCTCCTCGGGCCTCCCGGCCGGGGGCGCCGACGAGGAGAGCCCGGGGGGCGGCGCCCCCTTTCCGGGCAGCAGCGGCTCTTCCGCCCTGCTGCAGGCGGAGGTGCTGGATCTGGACGAGGACGAGGACGACCTGGAGGTGTTCAGCAAGGTGAGGGCGGCGGCGGCGAGTCCCGGGAAACTTCCAAGGCAACTCCGGGAGTTGCCAGCATTGCGCCGACGGCTGCCTCTGGCGCGCTTGCCCTCCCGGGGCGGTGGCTCTGAGCTGGGGACGGGTGAGGTCCCCCGGGCTGCTGGACCCCGCCTGCCAGCTCTGGCCGCACCCGGGGCCGCGTCGCCTCGGGGCCTCAAACCGCAGCCGCTCCCTCCTCCGCACTTTGACCTTCCGTTCGGCGAGGCTGTGGCTTAGTGGAGTCTGCAAAGTTGTGATTTGTTTTCCCTTTCTGCTTCTCTGACACAGACATCTTCCTCGCGGCAGCTCCCGAACCTGGGAGGCTGGTGGCTCAAAACCGCTCCCGCCAGCTGCTTTTCGGGCGAGGCCAGCCCTGAACTCTGGGAGAGCAGCCAAGTTTAGAGAAATTATTCTTAATTTAGTGTTGTTGCTTGTGGATTTGAGACTTGGGTGAGTCTCGGGTCCTATGGGAATAGGTTCTAGGAAATCTCCCTGAACAGGAGAAAACGGTTGTTTCTAACAGGAAGCTCCTCCGCTGAGGAGCTAAGGATTTTTCAGATGGCCAGCTACTGCCACCCAACCCACAGCCAGTGCTTTCGTTTTTCCTTGCCCCCGGGAAATTTAGGACCAAAGGCTCTTATTTGCTTATTTTACTGTTGGAGGGAAATTGACTTGTGGGGGCTAGTGGTAGACTTTTGGTACGTGTAGACTGGTGGTTGTAATTTCTTAAAGGGTTTTAGAAAAGAAAAATACCTTTCTTGCAGGGAGGTTGAATGTCACTCCAGTTTCTCAAGTTGCTGCTGAGAGAAGACCTGAGTTCAGATCACAACGCGGTATTTATTACTAAGAAGCCTGTTCATTTTAACGTTACCTGGAGATATTAGGTAAAGCAAACGACCTACTTAACCACCGCATTTACTCTGGGAGAGCAAACCAAAGTTAGGAAGTGAACATGCATACTCTGACTCCAAAGAGGAGTATATAAAACTTATTTCTACTTCGGTTTAAATGGAATGATAGGCCCAGGTTTGTATTCCGAATATTTAAACCGACTATCACAGTTTTGTGCTCTTGACTTTTCTGTTAAGTAGTAAAACAATGGAATTATTTTATGTTTAGTTGTAAACTCTGCCTTTTTATATTCCACACATACTTCATGTTCAGATCAACGACAGTTGGCCAGTTGGTTATTTACTTTCTTTCCTTCTTTACGTTGCTGTTTGGATAAGGAATATTAGTCTATGGGTATGCATTGTGAAACTTTGGGATGGGATGTTGGAAATAGCAATGGTGTATCAGAATCATCGGGGTTTCTTTCTGTTTTTTTTTTTTTTTTTTTTTTTTGTCGGGGCTGGACCCATCTGGCCTCAAGGGATTCTACCACCTCCAGCACCCAAAGGGTTTGGGATTACAGGCTTGAGCCACAGTGAGTCGGATTGTTTTAAACTTGTCAAGTGGTTTCTCTTTCCCCAGATTCTAGGTGTTCTAGCTGACTCTTAAGAATCAATGTTTAAATGAGGTCCTCTTGTCAGAGGGAGATCCAAGGTGAAGCTAATGAAATTGAAGCTTCAGCGCTATTCGTTTGCTTAGACCTCTGGGCGTGTTGGGGGTTGCTGGAGTTGCAGATGTTCTAGGTGGGAAGGAAATGACAGGTCCCAACCAGAAGCATTTCTAAATAAGCATTTCTGGTAAATTGCCTAAAGCTGTCTCAGACTAAGGAATCTAGATCTCCATGGCTCCAATCATTTATTGAGATTTCTTTTCTCATTCTGAATAATTTGTTTTTCCACCTAATTTTGTATTCTTTTAAAAGGGGACCTTCCAAACTCTAAAAGCCCGTACACCTGGGTCCACCCTGCTTGTTAGTGTTAACTGCGCATGTTGGATGCTTAGAAAAAGTTAAGAACAACCTCTGTAGAAACTGCCCACATAGATTAAGGCAAAGATATAATATTAGTGAAAATCCAACAAGAGTAGTTGGAAAAGTTTAAAATTAGCCACTTTCATCCATTTCAGTAAATTGAATTTCTCAACCGTTATCTGTAGTTAAGCAAATTTAAGAAAGCCTGCTCCACGTGGCCTTCCCTTTCCACTACCTTCCTTGCCTGCTCCTCTATAAAACAAACACCACTGCTGTTCAGCCTCTCCTAGGATGGAATCTCACAATTACTTATGAAGCAAACTGTCCTTCCCTTTTAGTAATTTGAGATTGGCAAACTACATATTTAATTTACATTCACCTTTATAGTCCCCTTATTCTCTTAGATTATTTGTGAATATGTGTCTGGTATACTCTTCCAGAAGCTTTTTAAAGAGTATGAATTTCCCCAGCACTTTGGGAGGCTGAGGCTAGCAGATCACTTGAAGTCAGGAGTTCACAACCAGCCTGGCCAACATAGTGAAACCCCATCTTTACTAAAAATATAAAAATTTGCCGGGTGTGGTGGTGGGAGCCGTTAATCCTAGCTAACCGGGAAGCTGAGGCAGGAGAATCTCTTGAACCCAGGATGCAGAGGTTGCAGTGGGCTGAGAGATCACGCCGCTGTATTCCCACCTGAGTGACGGAGTGAGACTCTGTCTCAAAAGAAAAACACAACAACTTCTTATTATTTTTTTTCCACAACGTATTACAAGTACATGGCAAATATACATTTTGTGTTAAGTATGCTTTAAAAAAAAGAAATACAAGATTTAGTTCTTGCTATTACAATCTTATACTCCAGGTGGGAAGATGTGACAAACTCTAAATGGCAATATAAATCAAGAGGGATGGAAAGTAAAACAAAGTTGTTCTGAATTTTCATATAATCCAGTGAGAAGAAAATGATGCCAGACCTCAAGAGAATGCAGAGGACATTGATTTAAAAGAACGGGGATAGATGTTAGAAGGAAGAGAACAGAACCAATCTTACAAAAACAGTAAAATAAAAAAATAAAAAAGATACACAAATGGTAATAAGAGCCTAAGAATTATTTTAGAACTAGGTCACAATGAGATGAGGCTTCCAAAAAATTTAACTGGAGAAAAAGGGCCAGTTTCTTCACGTTTAAAGGAAAAAATCCTCCTCTTTGGGGGAAAAACAATAAATTAAAATAAATTGCCTTTATTTTTATTGAATACTGTATAAAAGAAACAGCTGTGGATACAGTGTATGTGATTAGGCCACAATGAAGCACTGAGATGCTTATCTGGTACTCAGTAAATGATAGCTCTAATTGGCCTCTTTAAAGATATTCGGGATCATAAAGTGAGATATATATCATCTAGGATAATCAGGGAACTTACAGGTGTAATCATCCTCATCACCACTAGTCATCTTTGAGAAATCATGAAATGCAATAATGGTTCCCTGAAACTAGAGATAGGTAAATATTGTTTTTAAAAATAATGGGCAAAATGGAAGTTCTGGAAGGTAGCGAACAGTAGGTTTCATTTCAATCTCCAAAAAAGCCATGAAATGAATTATTTAGTATGTTGTTTATACACACTTTGAAAAAAACATGATCAATAGAAGCTACAAGTTTTATAAGAATAATGAAAGACAAGATTGTGTTTATGGTAAATCAGAGTTATAATGACATGATTGAGCAAGGCTTTTGAAAAAAATCACTCATTTCTTCAGAAAAGGTTATTTATTTATTTGTTTATTTTTTGAGATGGAGTTTTGCTCTTATTATCTAGGTTGGAGTGCAGTGGCCCAATCTTGGCTCACTGCAGCCTCTGCCTCCCGGGTTCAAGCAATTCTCCTGCCTCAGCCTCCTGAGTAGCTGGGATTACAGGCATGCGCCACCATGCCTGGCTAATTTTTTGTATTTTTAGTAGAGACAGGGTTTCATCATGTTGGCCAGGCTGGTCTCAAACTCCTGACCTCAAGTGATCCACCCGTCTCGGCCTCCCAAAGTGCAGGGATTACAGGCGTGAGCCACCGTGCCCAGCTGAAAAGTTTATTTCTGAAAGAATAAAGTTGAGACATCTAACATACACATTTATACATATCTTTATATGTATATATATATATTTTGCTTTGTCAATTTGGAAATTCAGAATAGTGATGGAGTGGCATAATTATACTATTCATCTATTCTATCAAATAATTAGAAAAAGATTAGGAAGTCCTGCTTACTAATTTCTCACATATATTCTCTGCACAGTCTATTTGGTTTCTGTTGTGTGCCTATATCAGTCATCACTCTGATAAAAATCAGAATTCTCTCCAATGATTTAAATGAGAGTTGAATGCGGGGACTATTTATGGAATTATTGGCAGAGTTAGTGAACAAACAAGGAATACTGAGGCATTTAGAGAGTTGTAGTGGGAAAAAGCTATTAGCATCCCTAGCTTTAAGGGGACAAGAAATGGAAATAGCATTGCTGGAAACCAGTCAGACCTGGAGCTGTGGAGATGGGGACACTTCTTCAGGAACTGCATTTACAGAGAGAGGTAGCTACTGCCGGAAACGTGCCAAAGCAGGAGGAAATAAGGGGTAAGTTCCCTGAATTCCTCTCCTCCTGCCTTTGGATCTCCTGCTTGCACTCCTCTTTGAGTGATCTTGCTAAGGTGATGTCATCTATAGGTGCCAGCCTCCTAGGGCACAGAAAATAGATGGGTGGGGTCATAGGACATAGTACAACAATGTGGAGAGTTACTTTCAATAAAGGTGACTGTGTCAGTATCTCTCATTGTATATGCTCTTCTATGATGTGACCTGCCACTCTCCTACGGAGAGATGGAATAAGTGCTGCTTTCCTTGAACTTGGGTGGGATTATGACTGCCTTGATCTATAGGATATGGTGGAAGTGATGCTGTGCAACTTCCCAGGCTAGATCATGAAAGGGAATGTAGGTTTCGTGTTGTCCAGTGGGACACTGTGCTTTTTGGAGCGCCATGTAAGAAATGCAACCTAAAACCTCCATGTTAGGAAACCCATGTTACATTGAAACCACATGTAAATGCTTGGTCAGCAGCCCTAGCCGAAGTCCCTGGCACTATCCAGCATTAAGTGGCAGGCTTTCATGTGAAAATGTCTGTATGATTCCAGCCTCCAGCATTCATGTGCCCTCAGCCATCAAGTCTTTTCAGTTGAGCCCTCATGTATAATGGAGGAGAGACAAGCCATTGCTGCTGTGTGCTTCCTGAATTCCTGTGTAAACCAGTGAGCATAATAAAATCTAAAACAATAAAATCGTTTTATACGACTATGTTTTCAGATGGTTTGTTACACAGCAGTAGTAACTATAACAATAGCTAATAGTCTGTATATCATAATCAGCCTTCCAAATCTTTTGATAAGTTAGAACATTGTATTCAGAAGTAGACTATGGAATTTAATTGGGATAAATATGAAGTTCTGAAGAAAGCTCCATTAGTCATTGTAAGTAAAAATACCTTTAAGATATAAGCTTAGCAGTTAGGAGTAGAGACTCTCTTTTCTTTTTATTTGAGACAAGGTCTCACTCTGTCACCCAGGCTAGAGTGCAGTGGCGTGATTTTGGCTCACTGCAACCTCCACCTCCCAAGGCTCAGGCTATCCTCCTACCTCAGCCTCCCCAGTAGCTGGGACTACAGGTGCACACTGCCACACCCAGTATTTTTTTTTTTTTTTTGTATTTTTAGTAGAGATGGGGTTTTGCCATGTTGTCCGGGCTGGTCTCGAATTCCTGACCTCAGGTGATCTGCCCACCTCGGCCTCCCAAAGTGCTGGGATTGCAGGTGTGAGCCACCACACCTGGTCCGGGAGTAGGGACTCTAACTACATTGCCTGCATTTGAAATCCTGGCTGCACTGCTTACTAGTATTATTGCCTAAGGCAAGTAACTTAATGTCAATGCGTCAGATTTTTCATCTGTAAAATGAGGATAAATACTAATGACGATTACATGCCCTAATATGTATGTTCCCCTTTCCCTAAGGCCTACATCCTGATCTTGTCTTAGTGGGCCTTACCGTTTTGATGATTAGGAAAAAAAAAAAAAAACAACAATAAAACAAAATAGGGCTGATCCAGGACTACTTATATTTCTCTTGCAAAAAATTTCACTCTGTGCCATTATAGCTCTCTTATAGGTTAAGTATTCTTTTATATTTCTCCTTGGGGAGGAAGTCTAGGTAGGTGAAATAGAAAGAAGGGGAAAAGCTCTAAGTTTCTCTTTTTGAGGTAGCATATATGATCAACAATAAAACCAAAACAAGGAAACTTCAGAATAAGTTTGGGGAGACCTTGTATAGGACCATTTTATGTGCAAACATTCCTAGTGGTTTTCAGTGACTGAAAAACCAGTATACACAAATGACATGATATTGAATTTAAACACCATATTTTCAAGGTCATATAGGGTATTAATTTTAATGTAAATTTGAACTCTCCATGCCACTTCAGAAGATCCATTCCACTCTCAGCATTTTAAAAGGAGAGTTAACAGTTGATGTCAAAAAATGGCAGAGGAATATGGCCTCATCTTCAGATGCCAGTGCCTTGTTATGGATTCTTTGGAATACTGTGTTAAGATGGAGCTGAAATGTGGTCTGAGCTTAGAAAGAGGGCTTAGATCCATTAACACTGTCTTCCTTTGGCACAGGAAGTAGCAACAGTTTTGTCACACGTATTTGCTATCCATGAAAGAGAATCCACTGAGGGATTTCACTGATGATATGTTCTGTTAACCATGGCCTGTGAAGAAAGTCTGGTGAAGAACAAAAAGTGATTTAGCTTGGAAGAGATGGGTTAATTCTTTTAATAACTCCTTATGAAGACTTACTATGATCTAGGTGGATTAAATGTTTACAGTTTTGAAGGGCAAAACTAGGACCACTGGGTCAAAAAATAGAGAAAGTTTCAGGTTAATTCAGAAAATAGATTTCTAATTAAAGTTTCCAAAATGAAAGGGATTACCCAACAGGATCGTGAATTCTGTCACTAAAAATGTTCTGGTACAAGCTGGATGACTAACTGTCCCAGAGGAGAGGAGGGTGTGACAGTTGAACTGTCCTTTTTTACTAAGGCTGTTCCAATGGAATTTTAACTTACTAAATTTAACTGTAAGAGCAGTGGAAAGTCTTAATTAGATGGGCCTATTCATCCCTTCAGTTTATTTCCAACTGGACTGTGTTCTGCCATTCTCCAATTCTTAATTTCTCTTCCCCAACCCGTTGTCTTTTCCATTTAATTTTCTCCTAGTGATGTAATAATTCCTTAGGTGTCCAGAATAAAATCCTCAGTGTTTACCTTCTAATCATCCCTCTCATGCACTCTCCATGTCTGTTCATATATCTGAATGTCCCCATCATTTTTACCTTTTTGATATCTCTGGAATTAGTGCCTCCTTTCAGTTTCCTCTCCTATGTTTGGAGTGGTTGGGTAGTTACCTCTGAGAACTATTAAAATAGCCTCATAAGGTCTTCATTCTCCTAATATTCTGCCCCCATTCTATCTGTTCCCAGCAAATCAGTGTTTCCAGAGCACACAGCTCTGATCATATTGTCACCATTTGCCATTCACAGCTGTTGATGTTTAGGCTGTCAGCCTTCTCCTTCACCACCACTCTCTTTCCTGGAGAGCCTCACTATTCAGTTCCATGACTGTTACATCACCTGGGAGCTGGTTACAAATGCAGTCTCAGACCCAGTGAATTGGAATCTGATTTAAACAGGATTTGTGGTAATTTGTTTCCACCGTACAATTTGAGAAGCACTGATCTAGGTTGGTCCACTTGCCACTATGTGAACTTACTGTGTATTTTTCTACTTTTGTGTAGTTATTGTTAGGGCAGTGAAACAAAACCTTTTCTGTTACTCATCATCCCTAAGAACCTTCTTCAATCCTCAGCTGGAATTAATTTTTTCCAGTCTGTGCTCTCCATACTAGTGTTTTGAATCATCTAATGCTTAATACATTCTGCCTTATAAATAGATATTATTTCTCTTTTCCAAAATCTTGATTGCTTGTCTATTTTCAATAGATTAAGCTCCTCGAAGGTAGGAGAGTAGGAACTCTATTTACAGAATAAATACATAAATGAATGACATAGCCTCTGACTTTTTTCATATTTATAGAGACAGTTATTACAGCAATTTGCTGGTGATCTGTTTTTAGTGAATTCAGTTTGTATCATACTGGTCTTTCCTGTCAGGATACTAAACTACATAGAATTAAATTAGTCTTAATTAATGGTGAGTAATGTTATTGTTTGATGATACAGAGAGCTGTGTTGAGCCTCAATCCTGAACAAAATCTCCCATTTAGATTATATTAGAAGAAATAAACACAAAGCATAAACAATCCAAAATAATAATTTAGAAACGTTCTTTTACTTGAAAAAAAACCATATTAAGCTGTTAATACTATAATAGCACCTGCCTCAGGGAGCTTGATTACAAGTAGTGGAAGCCAACTCTGGCAGGAAAGAAGTGCAATCTTGAATATTAGATTGCTCACAGAGTAGATGTAAAGGCTGGAAATGCAGCTGCAGAAAGGGACAGGCGCTAGCAGAAACTATAGCCAATCGTATATAGTCATGTGCTGTGTAAGAACGTTTTGGTCAATGATGGACTGCCTAAGATTGTAATACTGTGTTTTACTGTACCTTTTCTAATCATGTGTTACAGCTGCCTACAGTTTTCAGAACAGTAACATGTACAGGTTTGTAGCCTAGGATCAGTAGGCTATACCATCTAGCCTATGTGTGAAGTAGGGTATACCATCTAGGTTTGTGTAAGTGAACTCTATGATGTTCACACAATGACAAAATTTCCTAAGGATGCATTTCTCAGAACCTGTCCCCATCGTTAAATGACACATGCCTGTATTTGGAAAGGGGATTGGATGTTGTATAAACAAAGAAAAAAAATTATGAGGACCTGTAGGAAAGAGAGCTACAGCTCTTTTATGTAGAGACAGTGAGTTTTATTTATTTGTTTATTTATTGGTCAGGAGCAATGAGGAAAGTTATTACAAATATTTTGAGAAAATGATGTTAAAAGGCTCCAGATTTAAACTTAGTGTACTCTAAAAAGAATACTTTATTTCCGTGAGTTTTAAAGATAAAGTTTTATGTTTGTATCCTTGAGGGTCCTCATAGCCTGCTGTAGTTTTACAAGTAGCTAGTGTGATCAAAAAGAAACACAGATTCAATAGCTATGTGGTTACAGTGTTCAAAATTTATTTTATTCATGTTTATTTATTTGTGTCCCACACTTTCCAAACAAGATATGAGACTAAAAGTTAAACATTTTCATTGGAGTCACCTTAAGTATATACAGTTTTCTCAATAAACAGGTAAAGAGTTATATGCTTAAAAGATTTTGCTCATTTTAAACAGAATATTTGATTAACTTCAGATTGCATATATCAATCAAGCTGGATAATAGTGTGTTACCTCTAGTATTAATAAAAAAAGAATTAAAATTATTAGCAAATACTGACATAAAAATCTTCTTGTGTTAAAACATAGGGTTAAACCAACAGTTTTAACATTGAAATGGAAAAATTTTATTATTTTTGACTTTGAGAAATGCTTTTATATGACATGCTCTTTTTTTCTTTTTAAATTCAATTTTATTGAGTATAATTTACATACCATAAAATTCACCCATTTTGGGTGAATGATTTTTTTAAGATAATTAACCAGATTGTACAACTATCACTATAAACCAGTTTTAGAACATTTTCATCTCCCCAATATGATCCATTATGCCTGCTTACAGTTAATCTCTTGTTTTCTCTCTGTCATAGACAAAAACCACTCATCTAAATTTTCTGTTTATATAAATTTGCCTTTTTAGGTAATTTCAAATAAATAGAATCATATCATATATGCTTTATCACAATTTTGAGATTCTTTCATTTGTCATATTTTTAGGTTTATTTCTGTTACAAAAATGATTTTATATCATAGTTTTATTTTTAGATAAGTTTTTGTTTTAAGATAAACAAGCTGAATCATTTAAATTGAAATATTAAGAAAAAAAGTCTGTTTAGAATGAAAATTAAAGCCTTATGTGTAACCAGAAACAAATGACAAATTCTTGTTATATGAATCTTGAAAATTAGAAAAAATGAATCCCTAATTTGTTCTGAGAAAAATGTGCATGTGTATTTTGTAATCTAATTGAACACTGAATGCTATCTTCATCAGCTTTCACTAGGTTATGCTGCAGTACAACCTCGAGATTTCAGTGGCTTGCTTACAATTAAGTTTTCTTTCTTGCTCGTTTATCTGTCACCTGTGGCTAAACTGTGATTCTGCTCTCTGTTCCACATATCTTCTTCATTTTGGGATCAAGACTGAAGCAGTAACCCCTAACTGGGACATGCCACTCCTGTGACAGAGGGAAAATAATATGAGCACTGGTGGAAATAGACAATGGCTCCCAGATCTTCTACCCAGATACTGCCATTGTCCAAAGCAAGTAACTGGTCAAACCAATTGGGAGGCACTGAAAATCACCTGGCAGCTGGCCAGGAGATGTAATCCACTCACAGGAAGAAAGAAGAGGGATCATTAGGAACAATCAGACCACTTGTAACAATGGTTTTGTGGCAAAGTTATAGGCAATTGGCATCTTGGACCTTTCTGAATGAATAAAACCAAATTTTTAGAATAGAGTATTAAATACAAGAGGTAAAATTTTCTACTAAGTAAGAAATTATTCAAGTGTAATCAAGATAAATGGAGCTGCATTTGATATGATTAATCACCTCCAATTGGCTAATGCTCATGAAGAGTCTGAATAAGACCATACAGATGCTTAACAATCTCTAGCTGTGCAACAAGTGTTTTACTTTGGGATTTTCAGGTGTAACATTCATTTATCACAGAGTGCTCCTCCCTTTTTAAAAGACTGTTAGATAAAATGTATGAATACTTGAATTCTGATACAGCAAATGTGAAAATGAGCTTTGCTGGTCATTCCTTCATCATAGTCTATGTTCCAGCCATATGTCTTCTTTCTGTTCCTCAAATATTCTTCCTGCCTTGGGCCTCATTGGTTGGTCCGACTGGAATCCTGCTCTCCAAGTGTTTTGTATAGCTGACTCCTTCTCACGTTACCTCCTCAAAGAAGCTTTCCCTGACAGCTCTATGGAAAGCATTCTTCCTGCTCCCTGCAGCCCCTTTATTCAGCAACCTGCTCCATTTTTTCCTAACACTTATTCTTCTTATCTGAAATTATCTTACTTATCTATATATTTATTTGCTCATTATATGTACCCTCCCCTTCCCTCTCAACTAAAGTATAAGCTTCATGAGAGCAGGAACTCTACAGTCTTGGCCACTATCGTATCCCCAGCCCAGTGCCTGACACCTGGGTGACCTGCAGTGAACATTTGTTAAATGAAATCAAAATACTATACTGAGCGCTTTTCGTGTGCACATGGATGGTGAGGGTGGTTGAGTCTTGCTATCAATTAAGAGATAAGTGATTTGGGGAGAATGATTATCATCCCTATACCACAAATTTATTCAACTGTAAAATATGGACAATGATAATTATACGTCCATCAGATTGTGGAGAGGATTAAATGAAATAATGCATGTATGTGTTGCTAAGGCACATAGTCTCTGGCACTTAGAAAACTCTCAGTATTTGCTATTATGGTATATAAGATTAATATTTTGTTTTTGACTTGTGTAAGCAGCCACTTTGAATTTGTAGTGAGATCTTCAGAGGATCACAAAAATATACCGGTTTTTATCTTTGAGGAACCTATACTTATTTAAGGGAAAATATTGTGGCAATAAATTGATAATCTAGATAGGGCTATATGTACATCTACTTAGTTAAGTATGGAAAGTTTGGAAAAGTTTTCTGTGGATATAAAGGCTCCATGGAGATAAAACATAGGAGGGTAGGGTACTTTTAATTCGAAATAATTAGAGCACATGTTTTTAAATTACCAGAATTTTGGCATCACTTTCAACAGTATTGTTTCTTAAGTGATACAGTATGTGCATAATTCCCTCTTTGAGTGAGTCCTTTCATGTAATATCTGCCAGGCAATTTAGAATTCCTGGGAGATTAGAATGTTTGGTGAATCTGTTTTAATCACCGACTGGTTTTCCCGATATATGTATAAGCATATATTGTCTCTTGAGAAATGCTCTGTCAATTTGTTGGTGGAGTTAGATATCTAGGCCCTTTCTCTGGAGAATATCTATAAAGACAACACTTTGGTTTAGGGGAATAGTTGTAGTTTACGATAAGACAGGATCCATTTTAGCCATGCCTGTTAAGGGCACAGTCAGCTGGTTGTGCTCCTTAAAACCACTTCTGATTACATTCCTGAGTTGGGTCTGCAGCGTTATCTGTCTGTAGAACATATATTAAACCTCTTCATAAGTTCTGGTTAGAGAAATTATTTTCCCTGGCTTGCTTTGCTTCCAGCTAGTCATCATTGAAACACAGTTGGGTAGTTGGCTGATACTGTGTTTTAAGTGCGTATCCATTACCCCAAACTTGTTTTAAGGCAATTTCAGTTGACGTTTTATCGTTTGTAGATTTAGCTTTCATGGCTTTAAAATATTTTTGACATGCAATGATATGACATATCGCTGAGGCACACATGCGAACTGCACCAGTGTGCTGGAGGATGCGCTTAGTTGGGGAGGGAGCCTTGCCTACCTTTCAGTCTTAGTATTTTAGTTGTTGTTGACTTGTTCTTGCTTATATATGGAGTTGTCTTTATTGTGGTGATTAAAAACATTGATTTGTGAGGGTATCTGTCTGAGTGTAAAAAATGTCCCTAGCAGAAAGGGAAATGCTACAAATCTGGAACTTACCTCTGCCTACCTACCACTTGTCAAGAGGACTTTATTTTTATTTCTAAGTTTCATTAGAAAACTGAAAAGAGGCTGGGTGTGGTGGCCGACTCCTATAATCCCAGCACTTTGGGAGGCTGAGGTAGGAGCACTACTTGACGCCAGGAGTTTGAGACAAGCCTGGACAACATGGTGAGACCTGTCTCTACAAAAAAAAATTTAAAGAAATAGTCAGGTATGGTGGCTTCTGCCTATAGTCCTAGGTAATTGGAAGGCTGAAGAAGGAGGATCTCTTGAGCCCAGAAATTTGAGGTTACAGTAACCTCAAATGTGACTGCGCCACTGCACTCTAGCTTGGACAAAAGAGCAAGACCCTGTCTCTAAAAAAAAAAAACAAAAATCAGAACAAAACTGTGGAAAGACACTATATACTTAACCTACTCAAACATACCTTTTGAAAACTTTCAAAATGATTTTTATTATGTAATTTTTTCATACATATGAAACACTATACATGTTTATAAAACATCTGTCTATATTATATAGCTGTCTATATAATATCTATAGTGTAAAGTAGGAACAAGCAACAGCTGTGGGCCAAATCTGGTTGACCTTTTATAAATAAAGTTTTATTGGGACACAGTCATACCTAATTATTTATGTATTGTCTGTGGCAGCTTTTACACTACAGTGGCCAAGATGAGAAGTTGTGACAGAAACCAGATGGCATATAAAGCCCGAAATATTTACCATCTGGCCCTTTACAGAAAATTTTTGCAGATTCTTGGTAATAGAATGATAAAATTTGTATCCATGTCCCACTCCTCAGCTTAAGAAATAAAACATTCAAAAATTTTGACATCCCTGTGTTCCCCTCCATAGATTATCCTTCTCCTATGAAAAAGAAACTAATAATCTGAATTTTATGTTTGTCATTTGTTTGGTTTTTATGGAAGTTTATATAGGTATCTTGAAGTAATATATTTTAAAGATTTACTGATTTTGGGGCCTTGAATGTTTTAGGACTTCCAAAAATGATACCATCCTGTGCAAATTCTCCTATAATTTGCTTTTTTTCTCCTAATAATTTATGAGAATTGGCCATATTGCTGTATGAAGTTGTAGTTTATTTTCATAGCTCTGTAGTATGCACACCCTTATATGCATATTTCACTATTTATTCATTTTTCTGTTTCTAGTATTCTAATTTCCAACAATGCTTCCTTGAATACACTTGTACTTCCTCAGGTTCTGTATGCTACAGAGCTGTATACTGACCACGTACATTTATTTATTTTTGCTTTAGATTTCTATTTAACTTCATGGGAAACTGAAAAAAGCTGAATTCAGTTATGAGTCCCAGGGACCCCTGTCATATTTTGATGTAAGATTTTGACCCCTGTCATACTTGAGCTTATTGGCCATTAGCTCAAATCCTGATTCTTTCACTTAATAGCAGTTACTGTTTGAACAAGTAATTTAATCTGAAAATAAGAGGGGAAAGAGCACTTACCAATAGTATTTCTGTCTTTCTAACAAGGGGAAAAATATGCTCTGCAGGAGTGTGGTAAGGTTTACATAAGATAATTCATATAAACCCTTGAAGCAGACATTGTGTACCACACATTTATTATCTCTTTTTGTCCTCTTAGTCCTCTGTGATCTAAGGTGAGCTATGACCTCTCTAAGAAGTTGCAAGGAAAAGAAAACTGAACCTCAGAAAAGTTACTTGACCAAGTTCACTGAGCTGGTACATGTGTAAACTTGGATTAACTTTAGCACTGCCTATGTACAGAGACTTTTTCTTTTATTATACCACTCTTTTTTTTCTGCCAGAAGGGAAAATTATGTTAAATAAAATTATGTGAAAAATTTCTAAGGTCAGTCTATAGCTCTGTGGTATATAAAACTTGAGGAAGTACAAGCATATTCAAGCCAGCACCATTAGAAAGTAGAAAAACTAGAGACAGAAGAATGGATAAATAAATTGTGATATATGTATGCAAGGGTGTATATACTATGTAGTGATGGAAATCATGTCAAACAAGATTAGAGTGTTGTATGCCCCTTTATAGAATATGACAGAGGCTGACTTTTCCCCCAGTCACATTTTCAACAGTGTTCCACAGAAAGCCTTTCTCATTTTTATTATTATTATAAGCAGGCAGATTGGAAGGATTTGTAAACCAAAACACAGCTGGCAAGTCTAAATTTAGGCCTATCAAGATGAGTGTCCTTCTTAACAACATGGTTTCTCAAACTCCTTCCACCTTAAGTTGCTTTTTTTTACCAGATGTCTCTTGGGTGTGCGTGTTTCTTGTGCATCAGCAATTTTATTTGCATGGCCTTTTCATGCCAGTATTCTGATTTATTACACTTCTCACATGGATTTTTTTCCCTGTGACTTGTAAAAAAGAAAATAGCTGTTTGTGCACAGATGGTGGGTGTGATTTAGTATTATCAGAGTAATTCACGTTATATTTATGAGACATTCCTGAGTAGCATTCAGCGAGGGACATTAAGGAAGGACACCTCTTAAAGAGGTCATATCTCACCTTTAAGCTGTTTCTATTGGTGTTTATCACCTGAGCACTCAAATATTGACAAACCATCATTTATTTTAAATTTCAGCTATCTGTTTTATTTATTTCAGTGGTAGAATGTTGGAATCATCTAATTGCATTAAAGGAGGGTGGAAAAAAACATTCCCAGAAATTCCTGGAGTTGACTACTAACCTGTTAAAAAGAATGGAGCAAAGTTGAAATATTTTAATCATGATTTCTTCCTTTTAGCTTTGCCTCCATCCTCAGATTTTTATTGTGTACCATTTTAAGTGCAGAAATGCTGTGCGAGTTTGCCAGGGCTGCTCTAACAAAGTACCACAGACAGTGTCTCAAATAACAGAAATGTATTGACTCACAGTTCTGGAGGCCAGAAGTCTGATATCAAGAAGTCAGCAGAGTTGGTTCCTTCTGAGGGCCGTGAGAGAGGGATCTGTTCCAGACTTCCCAACGTGGCTTATAGATCCGTGTTCTCCCAGTGTCTCCACACATCCTCTTCCCTCCGTCCATGTTTCTGTGTCCACATTTACCCTTCTTATAGAAAGATAGCAGTCATAATTGGATTAGGGCCTATCCTAATGACCTCATTTTAACTTCATCAGATCTGTAGGGACCCCATGTCCAAATAAGGTCACACTCCATGGTACTGGGGATTTGGGCTTCAGCATATAAATTTGGGTGAGGGAACAATTTGACCCATAACAAATGCTTATAATAAGCCCCGAGTAACAACAGAAAAACTTACACTTAATTTGTGATTTTTGCAATAAATTCTATTATCATGCTAACACCAATCTAATCCATTTATTTCAGTTAAGTTAAGTGATTTTTCTGACAGTGGATGTATTGTTTTGGAGTAAGGATAAAAGACCATGAATTCTTGCAACACAGGCTTTCTTCTCTATGAAACACACTCAAATCTCAGCCTGAAACCATCCCAGGATTTTCTTGTGTGTGTGCATTTTCACCGTTCTGGCTACAAGAGTAAACGTTATTTAAGAAGTAGAGGTTTGTCACACAGATAATTTTTATTATGCTGTAATCTGTTGAAGGAAAAAATAAAAAGATATATTTTCACTATTTAAATGACCCTAAGATAATGGTCTTATATCCAAATAGAGACAGAGAGACACACATCCCTTATTGTGGAGGTGAGACCTTTGTTTGGAAAGAACAAATTTTATTGATCCATTTCTCCTGAAACGCATCAACCGCAAAAGGTTAAATGGAGTTCTTTTTGGTTAATTGCTTCTTTGGATCTTCCCAAACACTTATTTTCCTCAGTTATTCATGTCCAAATGTTAAGTCTTTTAAGTATTGTCAGTATATTTTCTTTCCTTTTTTTGAAGTGAATATAAAACACTTTAGATAGTCAGTGTTATTGAGGTTTTAAGAATGCTTTTGAGTGATTCATAGTAATTTAAATCCTTCTACTGAAATCTTGGATGTTGCTAAATTTCAGCCTGTAATTTTCTGCCTTTGCTAGATATCGAAGCATATTTTTATGACACCACACTGTACTCATTGGAATTGTGAGCCTTTTGTAAATTCATGCAGATTTTTCCCACTCTACAAAAGGATGCATTTCAAGCGTAAGAAATAGAATGCTAAATTATGTAGTAGGTAAAAGAAGTAGGCTGTGGTGAGTTGGGAGGATGAGCAAAAAGAATGCCAAAGCACGTTTGTACGTAATGTCAGTAAAATACAAAGTACGTTTGCCCACCAAATTAAAATTTGTCAGCTTACAAAGTTGCTATTTATATGCAGTGGTTTTTGAGAGAGATTTTTGTACATGCTGATTACACATTTATTTGGAAGCTCTAAATTCTGGTTTTAATGGCTGCTTAGTATTTCATTGTGTTAGCATCCCATAACTTATTATTTATCTATGCAACCTTGTTAAGAAAAAAATCAAATATAATCCGAGGTATTCTGCCAAAACAGCCCTAGGCAACTGTTTTATCACTACGGTTCTTACTGTCTCTTAGCACATCATGTACAATGTTGACTCTAACAATTTTAACGTTTTTTCTGGTTACAAAATATAACATATGTTTTAGAATATTTGGAAAATAAAGAAAATCACATAGAAAAATATTAAACCCAACAGCAATCCCAACATCTGGAGTAATTCCTGTTAACTTTTTTTTTTAATAGCTGCTAAATTCCCTCTCTCCCTCCCTGCCCATCCCCCCAGTCATACACATACACACACATTGGAATCAGGTTTTACACAAATTTTATATTTTGCCATTTTTTTCTGAATAACATACTGTGAAACTTTTTCCAAGTTATTGTATGTTCTTCTAAATCATCTTTAAGTCACTATGTTGTATTCTATCATATGGATAGAATTCATTATATCCTCCCATAGAGATATAAAATGATTTATTTCACTGAATTTTTTTTTGCAAGACATTTATTGCTTCTAAATTTTCTGTGTCTGATTAATCCAACTGAAATTTGTCTTCTACTCCTTGTTTAATGCTTAAATGATCACAAATCTTTTTGTGATAATAGGCTGAACCTTCGTAATCTTTATGACTATTGTTATTCTTCTTTCTTCAGTTAGCATATCCTGTGATAATATCTCTTCTATTATTACATTGAAGGATGACCTAAATGTTGCATTGTGGTTCACAGAGCTAAACTTTTTATGGGTAGAGCCTTTAGAGCAGTGCTCTGAGTATTATCGATGCTTCAAAAGCATTTTTATTGATTTGGTTTGAAGAGAAAACAAGTCCATATTATGATTTCATCTTTTTTTCCTATTCATAGTTTCACAAAAAAGTATCTCTTCCTAAAACATCAGAATTTATTACATTGTACTATATTAATGCATTTGGATCTGAGATATTTTGGAAATCATCAGGTCCAACTTTGTAATTTAACATAGAAAGGCTGAATTAGTGGTTCAGTGCCTGCTTAGTCAATGGCAGAGACAGGACCAGAAGCCATTTTTGGCCTCCTTTATGATTTTTTTTTTTACTCAGTACTGGCCAACTTTGTTGCTAAGCTAAAATGGGCTTTGTTGCAGATTTAATATTCAAATACATCAGTTAACTTTATAATCTTACACATAACAACAGACAAAACTTTTGACTCCAACATCTGTATCACTACTTTAGGGGAACAAATGTATCTAAAAGAAAAAGTATAGAGTTGGAGAACAAGTTCTCACTACCACTGCAGAGATAACTCAAATATTCTATTGAGAGTGTTAGTTTTATCTTTGCATGTGAAAGAACCATTATTTGAATTTAAAGTTTACTGTAATTATCCTTATGTTTCAATTAATTTTATTTATAAAGAATAACATGTAGCCCTTCCTTTCCCATCTTTTTCTTTCTTTTATTTAGACAAAACTATTGAAGGTGACTGAGCAGATGACCAGTGTTGCCAATTGAAATTGAAGCTGAGGAGGCATCCTGCATGGTTGGGGTTGAGAATAAGGCTGCCTTGGCCTATGTGGTCAGAGCAGAGTAGGAAGCCGGTGTGGTTGGGAGACTGGTTACATACAGGGGAATTGAGCCAATAAGTAAACATATTTGGGATAATAGGAGCTAGGCTTCTCACTGCTGACGAAAAGAGTTATAAATATGGAAAAGGGAAAGGCTAGACAAGCCATGACATGTCAAATTAGAAATAGAGGTATATAGGCCAGGGGCAGTGACTCATGCCTGTAATGCCAGCACTTTGGTAGGCCGAGGTGGGTGGATCACGAGGTCAGGAGTTCAAGACCAGCCTGGCCAAGATGGTGAAACCCCGTCTCTACTAAAAATACAAAAATTAGCCAGGCGTGGTGGCAGGCACCTGTAATCCCAGCTACTCGGGAGTCTGACGCAGGAGAATTGCTTGAACCCGGGAGGTGGAGGTTGCAGTGAGCCCAGATCGCACCACTGCACTCCAGCCTGGGTGACAGAGCTAGACGCTGTCTCAAAAAAAAAAAAAAAAGAAATAGAGGTATATAATTCTAATTTGTGAACTCTTGGTATTTTATATCTGTATCTAGCCATAGATCTAGAGCTGTATGAGTCTGTGTGTATGTGCATGTGTGTGTGTGTGTGTGTGTGTGTGTGTGTGTGTGTGTGTGTGTGTGTGTGTTAGTCTGTTCTTGCATTGCTATAAAGAAATACCTGAGGCTGGGTCATTTATAAAGAAAAGAGGTTCATTTTGGCTCATGGTTCTGCATGCTGTACAGGAAGCATGGTGCTGGCATCTACCTGTAGTGAGGGCTTTAGGCAGCTTACGATTGTAGCGAAAGGTGAAGGACGGCCAGCATGTCATGTGGCCAGAGAGGGAGCAAGAGAAAGAGGAAGATCCAGGGTCTTTTAATAAATCAGATATTGCCTGAACTCATAGACTGAGAACTTACTCATTAACATGAGGATGGCTCCAAGCCATTCATGAGGGATTCACCCTAATGATCCGGACACCTTCCACTAGGCCTCACTGCCAACATTGGGGGTCACATTTCAACATGAGATTTGGAGAGGGCAAACATCCAAACTATATCAGTGTATATATGTATGTGTATGTCTCATATATTTATTTCCTAGCACTAATATCTTGGTTTTGTAAATACCAGTCTTCTCTAAAAGGAACCAGAGCTCCTCGGAGAAATGTCTCATTCCAGAGCTTGGGCAGGGAAATAACAAAATATTATAAACTTGGAACATCTTGTTCTAAAAAGTAAAGTGCTCAAAGAATAATGAAGACATAGCAAAAACATACTGGTGCAGCTTTAAGGGGCTCCCACTTGTCAAACTTGGGACTGTTTAGACATCAAAATAAATTATGATGTTAATGAATTATATCCACTGAATAAAATAGGAATCTGTGAATCTGTAGTCATATAATTAATTTGAGTCTATAGTCATATAATTAATTTAAACAAAATATTATACTCTTCAGTCTCCTTAGTGGAAAACCTATTGATGATATCAACATTGAAAAATAAAAAATAGCAGTATACATATATACACTGATATAGTTTGGAGTGAGAGGGAATGAATAAATGAATAATGAACACTCAGGAAAACAAAAACTGGGCTGGCACAGTGGCTCACACCTGCAATTCCAGCATTCTGGCAGGATGTATTAATCTGTTTTCACACTATTAATGTGTTTTCACACTGCTGATAAAGATATAACCGAGACTGGGCAATTTATATAGGAAAAAGGGTTTAATGGACTTACAATTCTGCATGGCTGGGGGATCCTCAATCATGGTGGAAGGCAAGGAGGAGCAAGTCTCATCTTACATGGATGGCAGCAGGGCAAAAGAGCTTGTGCAGGGAAACTCCCATTTTTAAAACCATCAAATCTCGTGAAACGTATTCATTGTCATGAGAACAGCATGTGAAGACCTGCCTCCATGATTCAATTACCTTCCACCAGGTTCATCCCACAACACATGAGAATTGTGGGAGTTACAATTCAAGATGAGATTTGAGTGGGGACACAGCCAAACCATATCACTCCACCCCTGGCGCCTCCCAAATCTCATGTCCTCACATATCAAAAACAATCATGCCCTCCCAACAGTCCCCAAAGTCTCATCTCATTTCAGCATTAACTCAAAAGTCTGCAGTCCAAAGTCTCACGTGAGACAAGGCAAGTCCGTTCCACCTATGAGCTTCTAATATCAAAAGGTTAGTCACTTCCTAGATACAATGGGGGTACAGACATTGGGTAAATATACCCATTCCAAATGGGAGAAATTGGCCAAAACAAAGGGGCTACAGGCTCATGCAAGTCTGAAATCCAGTGGGGTAGTCAAAACTCCAAAATGATCTCCTTTGACTCCGTGTCTCACATACAGGTCACGCTGATGCAAGAGGTGGGTTCCCATGGTCTTGGGCAGCTCTGACCCTGTGGCTTTGCAGGGTATAGCCTCCCATCTGTCTGCTTTCATGGGCTGGCATTGCGTGTCTGTCTGTGGCTTTTCCAGAGGCACAGTGCGAGCTGTCAGTGGATCTACCATTCTGGGGCCTGGAGGATGATGGCCCTCTTCTCACAGCTCCACTAGGTGGTGCCCCAGTAGGGACTCTGTGTGGGGGCTCCAACCCCACATTTCCCTTTTGTACTGCCCTAGCAGAGGTTCTCCATGAGAGCTCCATCCCTATAGCAAATTTCTGACTGGACATACAGGCATTTCCATACATCCTCTGAAATCTAGGTGGAGGTTCCTAAACCCTAATTCTTGACTTTGGTGCATTGTCTGTCCCAACACTGTGTGGAAGCTGCCAAGGCTTGAGGCTTGCACCCTCTGGAACCATGACCTGAGCTCTATGTTGGCCCCTTTCAGCCATAGCTGAAGCAGCTGGAGTGGCTGGGACACAGGACACCAAGTCCCTAGGCGGCACACAGTATGGGGACCCTGAGCCCAGCCCACAAAACCACTTTTTCCTCCTAGGCCTGTGGGCCTATGCTGAGAGGGGCTGCCATGAAGACTTCTGGCATGCCCTGGAGAGATTTTCCCCGCTGTCTTCGGGATTAACATTCAGTTCCTTGTTACTTATGCAAATTTCTGCAGCTGGCTTGAATTTCTCCTCAGAAAATGGGATTTTCTTTTCTATCACATTATCAGGCTGCAAATGTTCTGGACTTTTATGCTCCGCTTCCCTTGTAAAACTAAACGCCTTAAACAGCACCCAAGTCACCTCTTGAATGCTTTGCTGCTCAGAAATTTCATCCACTAGATACCCTAAATCATCTCTCTCAAGTTTAAAGTTCCACAAATCTCTAGGGCAGGGGCAAAATGCCACCAGTCTCTTTGCTAAAACATAGCAAGAGTCACCTTTGCTCCAGTTCCCAACAAGTTCCTCATCTCCATCTGTGATCACCTCAGCCTGGGTTTCATTGTCCATGTCATTATCAGCATTTTAGTCAAAGTCATTGAACAAGTCTCTAGGAAGTTCCAAACTCTCCCACATTTTCCTGTCTTCATCTGAGCCCTCCAAACTGTTCCAGCCTCTACCTGTTGTCCAATTCCAAAGTTGCTTCCACATTTTCAGGTATCTTTTCAGCAGTGCCCCACTCTTAGTACCAATTTACTGTGTTAGTCCATTTTCATGCTGCTGATAAAGACATACCTGAGACTGGGGCAATTTGTATAGGAAAAGGGTTTAATGACTTACAATTCCACGTGGCTGGGGAAGCATCACAATCATGGTGAAAAGCAAGGAGGAGTAAGTCACATCTTACATGGATGGCAGCAGGCCAAAAGAACTTGTGAAGGGAAACTCCCATTTTTGAAACCATCAGATCTCATGAGACTTACTCACTATCAGGAGAACAGCACGGGAAAGACCCGCCCCCATGATTCAATTATCTCCCACCAGTTTCCTCCCATGACACATGGGAATCGTGGGAGTTACAATTCAAGATAAGATTTGGGTGGGGACACAACCAAACCTTGTCACAGGCCAAGGCAGGAGGATTGTTTGAAGCCAGGAGTTTGAGACCAGCCAGGGCAACATAGCAAGACCTTATCACTATAAGATATTTTTTAAAGCAGTAGAAGAATGAAAATGTAATCATAATTTACTATATGGCTTGGCTGTGAATAAAAATAATTTTTTTCTTAAACCTCTGTGTACCTTAAAATGGTGATAAATTAAGATGATGGGAAAGAGAAAAACGTATGTATATATTTGAGAGAAAGGAAACATTGCCTATAAAGTAGCTTCGAATAGGTCTATACCATAATAGAAAGTGAAAGGTGAGAAATGGTTCCAGATTGAAGGGGACCAGAGATATAACAGTTAAATGTAACAGATGAACCTGGATTTAGTTCTGTACTAGAGGGGAAGAACATTTTCTTTTTAGGATATTTTTGGGACAGAGAAATTCAAAAGGGTCTGTGGATTAGACTGTTGTATTGCGTCAGTGCTAATTTCCCGATTCAAATACCTGTATCGGTACTATGGTTAGGTAGGAGAATATTCTTGTTTTCTGAAAATACACACAGACCTATTTAGGAATAATGGGGCAACATGTTTCTAGCTTACTCTCAAGTAAAAGTTTTCTCATCCCTCCTTTTCTCTCTTTTGCTTTCTCTCTCCTTAATTTTCTTATACCAATTATAATTTATCTACAGATCTAACATAGGCATGCTTCCTATCACATTTATGTCATTATTCTATCAGTTTTCTTTTCTTCCTTTTTTTGTCCTTCTTTCACTTCCTTTTTTTAATTCCCTTTCTTCCTTGTTTTTCTCTCTCACCTTCTCTTTTTCCTTTCCTCCTTTGCTTACTCCCCTTTCTTATTCTGTTTTCCACCATTCCCTTTTCCTTCGTCCCTCGCTTCCTTTATTCTTTCTCCTTGTCATCTCCTTGATACCCTGGATATTTATTTTCCTGGTCCAGTGTATATGGGCTGTTCTCTAGGTCTGCTGCAAAACTGTCAACGTAGAACATTATTTTCCAGGGAATTCCCTTTACTTTGATCTTCTGTTGTATCTCTTGTTTTTAGATTCTGTTTTTTCTTTCTTGGCATATTCTCTTATTTTGGAGAAGTAAAGAAGCTTCCAAAGAATAGGTACATGGGAAGTAAGTTTTTGAAATCTTCTATGTCTGAAATGGCTTTATTCTACCTGTATATTTGAATGACAATTGCCTGGATATGTATAATTCTAGGTTGAAAGTACTTTTCTCTCAAAATTTTGAAGACATTAGTTTATTATCATGTAGTTTCCAGCATCACCATTTAAGAACTCTGATGCCATTCTGATTCCCGAGATTCCTCCTTTATTTTACTTATATTGTTTCTTAAATCTTTCAGGAATTTAAAAATCTCTAGTATTATGAAATGTAATGGTGATGGATGCTTGTAGGAGTACTACCTACCCAACAAGTGTCCTGTTCATTTTGGGGAGACCTCACAGGCCCTATCAACTTTATGTCAAGGATATTTTTCTTTCTCATTTTCTGGAATTCCTTTTATTCAGGCACGGCCTGCCTGTATCCTTTCATTTTAAAAAATCTTCTCATTTTCCATCTCTTGTTCTTTTGGTTCGCATAGTAGGACAGTTCTTGAGATCTGATTTTCAGACTTTCTGTTGCGTTTTTATATTGCCATCATATTTTAATTATCATGAGTCTCTTTTTTGGTTGGTGTTGTTGCTGTTCTCTGAATTTTCTTTTTAAAAAGAGCATGCTTTCATTCATGGATTTAATATTTTCTCTTATCTTTCTGGTGATTTCATGGTTTTTTAAAAAGTGTTTATGCTCTGTTCTATCTGCTTCCTCTAATCTTCTGTTTTGGTTTGTTTGTGACTTTATTTCACGTCAGAGCCTTTCCTCACGTTTGGATGTTTGGTAGATCCTACACCAAATAATAAAAAGCAGAGTAGACATTCTGCATGCATGGTAGGGGCTTTGATGTAGGGTGGTTATGCAGAGACCTGGCTAATTCATTAGGGGACTACAACTGTCAGTTTTTCTCCAAGATCAGCTAAGAGAGGAAACTTCCAACTATGGTGGGTGCTGTGGTATGAATATTTGTTTCCACCCAGAATTCATACATAGAAATGCTACTGCCAAGCTGATGATAGTAGGAGGTGGAGCCTTTGGGAGGTGATTAGGTCATGAGCGTGGAGCTCTCATGATTAGGATTGGTGCCCTTATAAAGGACCCCAGAGAGACCCTCCCCCCTTTTACCATGTGAGATTATAGTGAAAGGAAGCTGTTCTGTAAAGTGGGCCCTCACCAGACGCTGAATCTGCTGACATCTTGATCTTGGACTTCCTAGTTTAGAACTGTGAGAAATAAATTTCTGTTGTTTGTAAGCTACCTAGTTTATTGTAGTTTTCTTTAATAACAGCCTGAATGGACTATGATGGGGTGGTGGTTGCACCTTCCTGCCAACGTTCTTGGGACCAGATGAACAGGTTTGCATGTCTTTTGGTCTGGTATGCAGGACTTTCATCTGATATCTGTATTTTCATAGGACTTCTTCCCTATCCTACTGGATGCCCTCGAGTTCAGACCTTTCAGAAAGTAGACTTCCCCTGTTCTACCAAATTGGGGTGGGAAAGTTACCTGATTGCCTAGGGTAGGTGAGGGAATCTGAGGTTCTAACTCTTGTTTTATTAGATCTTCTTAATAACCAATCATCTGGTTTCTGCTCTGCCACAACCTTTATGTCCACAGGTTCTTGGTGCCTCCAATTCTTGAACCTTTCTGGCATTCTACGTCATAAATATCCTTGCTTCTTCCTAGTTTACTGTTCTCTTCTAGATTACTTTTCAGTTTTCTCTGCACTGCTATTTTAGTTACCACTTGACGATCAGATCTCCAGTTTCCAAAAAGCAGTTGGCACATTTCGTTTACTATAGTTTTTTTCTTCTTATTCTTGCCTGAGTCCGTTAGTACTACTGTGACAAAATATCTGAGACTGGGTAATTTATAAATAATAGAAATTGATTTCTCACAGTTCTGGAGGCTGGGAAGTTCAAGATCAATATGCTGGCAGTTTTGGCATCTGGCAAGGGATGCTCTCAGCTTCCAAGACGGTATGTGTCTTTTTGTTGTGTCCCCACATGGCAGATGGTGAAAGGGCAGGAGAGGCACTAGGTCGTTCCCTACAGCCCTCTTACAAGGTGGTTAGTACCATTCATGAGGGCTCTACCCTTATGACTTACTCACCTTTAAAGGCTCCACCTCTTAATACTATTGCATTGGGGATTAAGTTTCAACATGACATTTGGAGGGAACAGAAACATTCAAACCATAGCAATCCTTGAGGGTTTATACTTTTCATTTGTTTCTTTCTTTCTTTACTGTCATCTTTTGGGTGGGATTTTCAAGAGGAAACAGATAAAAATACATGTTCAGTATACCACATTTAACTAAAAGTCCAATAATCCCTTTTGTTCTTGATATATTTCATTAATATTGATAACATCTAGAAATAGAAGAGTTTAATTTTTCTATTGATACTAATTTTTGAATGTTTTATTTCTTAGGATGCCTCATTGATGGACATGAACTCCTTCAGCCCTATGATGCCAACATCCCCTTTATCAATGATAAACCAAATCAAGTTTGAGGATGAACCAGATTTAAAGGATCTCTTCATCACAGTTGATGAACCTGAAAGTCATGTTACTACAATAGAAACTTTCATTACATATAGGATTATTACTAAGGTAAACATTGGATGAATATTTTCTAGAATATAGCTGCTTTTTTTGAAGCTTTGGAAGTAAGTACCTCTTGTTCATTATAATTCTGAACATTCCAGGATCTTAGCTGAATTGACTTTTACTTTTTCAAACCTTTTGGCTAACACATTGCTTCTTATCTGCCCTTCACTTGTTCTGTATTAAGTCAGTGAAATTCAACTTGACTTGAGAAATAGTCACTCATTTTATAGCAGCTATACTTCTTAGAATAAGAATATCTAGGTTTTTAGTTTAAAAAAGTATTAAGAAATACCTTTGGAAAAGATGGGCCTCAAGTTGTTAATAAAAAAAGAAAATGCTTAAACAGTTCGCAATATTATGTATTCAGATTTCTTTGGAAGATTATAAAATATGGTACAATTTGTTTTTCAAAGTGGGGCAGGTGGCCACTTTGTCTCATGTATGAGATACTGTTATGTGTGCAATAATTCAAGAGGAAAGTAGATCTAGAACACAGATCTCTTTAATCGTAGGGCAAAGTGCTACAAAGACAGTTTACCTCAGACACAATTAAGCAACCACCTAGTATAATCTGTATTTTAAGTCCTTTATTTAATAGCATTTAAAAATAATTCTCTTTATAATATTTTGTTTATGAAGTGTCACCCTAGACTTTTATATTTCATAAATGTAAAAAGTACATCTCTTTTTTTAGCTGAAAAAGTTCTGAACTATGTTCCTATAATCACTTCTTCCAGTGAAACTGCCACACTGCTATTAGTTATGTTTCCTGAAGAGATATATATATATCTTATTTCTTCACTTGAATTCTTAAAATCCTTTCTTGGTCCCTTATTTCAGGCAGAGCAAAGTGCAGACTTTCTTGTATGACATATAAAGAGGCTTCTCAGTCTGGTGCCCACTTACCATATAAGACTTATTTGTTACACCTCACATTCAGTACCTTGCTCTCCACTCATGTAGAGCTGCTTCTGTTTTCTGAATATTTAGGGGATCTCTTGCTCTCAAAACTGCATATAGTTTTCCTTCTGTTTGCTGTGTCCATCCCCTTCTTAGACAGAAGAAGTCATGCTTAGTTTTCAATATACAACTCAAAATGTTAGATGCCTGTGAAAGCTTCTCTAGTTGTTACTGTCCCCTGGCTGAAATAGTTATTCTTCCTCTGTTTTCTCATACTGTTCTATTGAACTCTTAAGGAATGTAAAACATAAGAGTCAATACAGCAAAATATCAAAAGCATATATTTAATCCAACTAAGCTGTTTTTTTAAATCAATGAAACTGAGATAATAGAACTCACTTCTGTAGGGTTGCAGTAGAATAAGTAATCAATGCACACCCCACTTAGTAAAGTGCCTAACACACGATAAGTGTTCAGTAATTGCCATCTACCTGTATGTGAATAGATGTTTATTTGTATTTATTCTCAGTGAGTTTGTGAGTTTCTCAAGGAAGGTAACTATGTTTTAAGTTATCCATAATTCCAAACACAAATCTTAGGACATAATAAGTAAACTATTTATTTTGTTGATGAATGAGTGAAGGAATTATCTTAGCTATATCAAGATGTGGTAGAGCAAGACAACATGGAGTTGAATCTTGATTTCTCTCCTTCCTTGCTATGTGACTTGGACAATTTAATTAACCTGTCTACATTAGTTTTCTTGTTTGTAAATAGGATAACAGTACTAACCTCATAAGGTCTTTATGAAGATTGAATATGTTAATACAGGCATACTGCTAGAGTAGAGCCAAATTTCTTCTATTACTACTGTCATAATTATCTATTGTCATTATCCATTCTAGCAAATAATTTGTGAAACTGAATTATTTTTCCATCATTTGCGTCTCTCAGAAAGACACTCTTTCTAAAGCCACCTTGTGAGTTTCATTCTGATCATAGACATACTGTTCTTCTGAGTTTTCCTATTTACACATACTTTAAATGGACTGGTCTTATAGAAGTAGTAATAGTAGTAGTAATAATAATATGAAAATGTATAAACTAGCAAACATTTACTGTGGGACTGCTTTGTGCCAGGTAATATTCTAACCAGTTTCTACATGTTAACTCATTTAGGCTCACAGTAATCCTCAAACATAGATATTATGATTTACCCCCATTTCATGCATGAGGACACTGAAACTTAGTAGCTTGTTAAAGGTTACACAACATTGTAATTAGCTGAGCTGAGATTTAAATCCAAACAGTTTACTTTCATAGTATACATTTTTTCTATTATATTTTTGTGCATTTAGGTATGGATGTGGTAAACTTTCAGTTTAACTATTATAAATGACTTCCATTGTTCTAATTACTTTTACTATTTCATAGTATATAGACCATATCTATACATACAGAAATATATATTACAGATACAAATATATAAATAGTACAGGTAGATCATGTTATCAAATAGTCTTTTCTTATTATCATTTACTTACTTATTCCACAAGTTTTATTGAGTACCCCTTTTGTCCCAAGTATTGTGCTTATATATTAAGAATATATCAGTGATCAAGATAGGTCTGACAAAAGGAACTTTCTGCTTTCCTGGTGTTTTCACTCTGAAGAAGGGGTGTTTGCATATGATGATATTAAATAATTAATTTTATACTGTGTTAGTTTGTTCTCATGTTGGTAATAAAGACATACCCGGTACTGGGTAATTTATAAAGGAGGGACATTTAATTGACTCACAGTTCCACATGGCTGGAGTAGGGGGCTCACAATCATGGCGGAAAGCAAGGGGGAAGCAAGACACATCTTACATGGAAGCAGGCAAGAGAGAGCTTGTGCAGGGAAACCCCCATTTATAAAACCATCAGATATCATGAGCCTTATTCACTACCATGAAAACAGTATGGGGGAACTGCCCCTATGATTCAATTATCTTCATCTGGCCCCGCCCTTGACACATGGGGATTATTACAATTCAAGATGAGATTTGGATGGGGACACAGCCAAACCATATCATATACTAAGTTATTTCTTTATAGTTATAAATATTTTGAAGGAAAAATATTGGATATTATGAGCATGGGATACACCATCTAATTTGGAGGTTGAAAGATGGCTTTCCTGGGAAAATCTTAGTTTTGTAAATATTTATATTCATGGGTACTAAGGATTGTAAGGGTAAATGAATATACACATACGTACATGGACAGTCACTTATTTAGGAATACTTAAGAATGATCCAACTGTAAATGATTGTATCGGGAAGACCACATTTGTGGCATCTGTTCTTTTTATGGGAAATTACCCTTTGTTGTCTAGGTTAGCATATTTTAAGTGACTGTTATAGAGAAGTATTTTCTCTTTTGGAGATCTAAAGATGTATGTTCTCTTAGTACGTATAAGAGTAAGAATGAAGAGATTTAACAAGGTACTTTCTTTCCACTTCCTCTTTGTGAAAACAAACCTATAAATGCCTGTCATTGTATAGTTAGGAGTTAAGCTATATTCTTGATTGGCTGAACTCACTATTAGGTTTCATTTTCCCTCAAAAAAAGTTTTCTAAATAATGAGTTTAGAATAACTGTTCACACTTGACTGAAGGTTGGTATTTTTGGAATAAATGCATTTGGGGGTAGAGATCACACAAGTTCATTAGTACTAAACTTCAAGTACCCAAGCTTTTATGGTCAAACATGAAAAATTGGCCAGCATTTTCAATGTTGCTTCCACAGAAAACTGTATTCTATGTTAGAAGCATTATTTGTACTCCAAATGCACTTTATGAAATACATGATATTTCTAAGTTGGATATATGTTATCAAACCCAGTTATTTCTACAGTTTGGAAGCTTTTGTTTGGAAGCTTTTGTGCATTGTTTTTCTTTTTTTCTTTTTTCGAGACAGAGTCTCGCTCTGTCACCCAGGGGAGAGTACAGTGGCGTGATCTTAGCTCACTGCAACCTCTGCCTCCTAGGTTCAAGCGATTCTCCTGCCTCAGCCTCCTGAGTAGCTGAGATTACAGGTGCGTGCCACTACGTCTGGCTAATTTTTGTATTTTTAGTAAAGACGGGGTTTCACCATGTTGGTCAGGCTTGTCTCGAACTCCTGACCTCGTGATCTGCCTGCCTCGGCCTCCCAAAATGCTGGGATTACAGGCGTGAGCCACTGCGACATCTTACAATGATCAAATTTGTCCACTTTAGAAGGGACAATGATTCTAATCCTTGCTGTAGGGAAATTAGTCTTGTTCCAAACCCTGCTGTTAATGACTGTTTTCCTTATCATATTCCTACATATGTGTCTCTTACAACCTTTCAAGAGAAGAATGAAATCTTACAGTAGGAAGAAATAACATATTCTTCTCGTTGCTTGCACTTATCCTCTGTTTTCTTCTTCTGTTGCACTACATTAGAGAATTCTTTTGAGTCAGTGACAGAGTGATGAGGATAGACTGAACCAATTATTTGACTTGATTTTATATCTTCTTACTGGAATTTATACTAGATTGTTTTATGCTTACTTAAAATGTTGGATATTCTTAAGGACATATACAGCTCAATCTTATTTTAACTGCTGTTTTTTTTCTTTTGAGTGCTTCATTGTTCGTTATGGCAATTTATATTCTTAGAAATTGGTAGTGGACCTGTACGTATGTACCCGGTACAAGGAGATGCTCAGTAATATTTTTTAATGAGTTACTCTAAACCATGTTTTGGGTGCATATGTATGTGTGCATGCATCTATTTGCATATGGACATACACTGACCAGTCTATATTATTAAACTGTGCTGGTATTTGATTTAGTTTTCCTGTTTTTACCATTTCCATATCATATGCCATGTTGCATAATAGTTAAGATTTTGTAGTGTTTTGTGAACATGTAGTTTCTTAGATTTCTGCATTTCATTCGCTCCCACTTTTTCCCATTATAAAGGGAATGTTGTACAAAGATACATTGTATGATATTCTGAACATTCATTTTAAGAGAATAAACTTTGGAAAGTATAGCTTTCATGGACCTTATTTTATGACAATGAAGATTGCATCTTATGACTTGGACTGTTTAATTTACAATTATGTACATCTGTGTGGGTGATTGATATTTCTGGTGAGTGTGAAATATATATGCAATGTGTTATTCCATGTTTACTTCTGCAGGAAAATTTCAACCTAAATATTACTGCATGTAATTTTTAATACGCAAAAATCAAATAAGGTATTGGTGTGAGTGACTGTTTTCCCGTGAGAGGTGAGTGTACATTAGATAACTCATATTTTTATCTTTGGCTTGGGACCCAGGCAATAGAAATGAGGTTGATATTGTACCCATGTTCTTCTTGTCATATGTGTTGGCATGGATTTTTGGTTTGTTGAGAACAGATATTTTAATGTATTTGCTTAATTTTTAGGAGTTTAGGCATATAACCCAAAATAAAATTCTTTGAGAAATGACAGGAAGATTTTCTTTTCACATCAAATGTCTATTAATTACTTCTTTTTAAACAGTGGTAAAATCACTCTAAAATGTTAGAATTTTCATATACTAAAAGCAAATCCTAGCACAGCAATTCATTTGAGCAAATTCCAAGAAAACATTTTTCTCAGTTACGTTCAGGTTATTTTCCAAATTGCAAAAATAGGACTTTCCTCAAATTCTGAATTCTAATCATCTTGAGAAAAGAAATATATTTGAAACCTAAATTCAGAACACACTTGCTTGTTAGCAAGAAAGTCATGCCAAAGATAATAGTAGTTAAAATCTTGTGGAAGGCAGATGGTTGTTGTAAGACAGATTTTTCAGTTTGGATTTTAAATTTAAGTATGATATTTGCTTTCTTTCTGGAAATACCAGAAAGTTTGCTTTATTTCATCTGCTACATGAATAGATGACAAAAAAGAAAAAAATTACAGGCTGACAAACACTGAATAATTAGGATGTGTTAATTTTTCTTAGAGACCCATTTATTTCACAATGTCTAAAATAACATTAGGCAAATATCTTCTATCTTATATTGCATGTGCTGTTATTTTCTCTTACTTTCTTCAGACATCTCGTGGGGAATTTGACTCCAGTGAATTTGAAGTTAGGAGACGATATCAAGATTTCCTTTGGTTGAAGGGAAAACTGGAAGAAGCACACCCCACTCTGATTATTCCAGTAAGTTTGCAAAATTTTTTTTTTCATAGAATAGCTACCAGTTTTCTAGTGAGTCTTTTTGAATGCCTAAAACCTAATTTCAGACCTTAAGTTCACTGTAATTCATTTATCTTAGGAATAATATTGATTTCTAAATGTTTCAATCAATGTACATTTTTTTTAAAAAAAACTTCATAATGTGTTATGATTTCTCATTTTTGGTTCTAACATTGTGAATTTTTAAAAATTATTTTTATAAGAAATGATCAGATGTTCAACTAGTCTTCCAAAAAGGGAAAGCGTAGAATTGCTTATAAACCTATGGCTAATAATACTTGAATACCTTTTTAATTTTTTTTGCCTTAGCCATTGCCAGAAAAGTTTATAGTAAAAGGAATGGTGGAACGCTTTAACGATGACTTCATTGAGACACGCAGGAAGGCTTTACATAAATTTTTGAACCGAATTGCTGATCATCCAACTTTAACATTTAATGAAGACTTCAAAATTTTTCTCACTGCACAAGCTTGGGTAAATGATTTTTATTTATACTCATATAATCTTTGGGTGTCTGTATCTATAGTAGATTGTATTGTTCCTCTTGTTTACCGTTACAAATCACGCAGTGGTGTACTTGAATTGAGATGGAATTTTTCAGAAACACTGGAGAGTTATCCTTCAGATATAACCCTGTGTCAAATCTACATATAAATATTACAGAAATCTTGTATCTTCTCCATATATATATATATATATATATACACACACACACACACACACACACACACACTCTCTCTCTCTCTCTCTCTCTAATGTTTTTATGTCAGGGTGCTTCTTGCATAAATAGCAAATACTGAACAGGTATAAATATATTTCTTTCATTGACACTATAGTTGACCCTTGAACAACATGGTGGTTAGGGAAGCCGACCCCTTATGGAATTGAAAATCCATGTGTAACTTTTAATTTCTCAGAAACTTAACTACTAGTAGCCTCCTGTTGATTGGAAGCCTTAACTGTAACATAAACAGTTGGTTAACACATATGTATACCTTTTGTGTATTATATACTGTATTTTTTGCAATAAAGTAACCTAGAGAAAAGAAAATGTTATTTAAGAAAATCCTAAGGAAGACAAAATATACTAACAGTATTCTACTGTATTTATTGATACCAAGTTTATGTTGTCTGTTTACAAGATGAATTGTCAGTCTGAAATGGAGGGCAATGACAGTGGCAGACCTCAGTCTATGGTACTTAGCAAGCAATTCAACTTTTTTTGTAATGACATGACTTTTCTCTGCTTCTTGGGAACATTTCCAGCATCACTAGTGGCACTTCATATGGGTCCCATGGTATTATTTCAGGTTTATAGTATTGCACTAAACACAATAAAGAAAATACATGGGAACCACAAGAGATCACTTTTTACTGCTACACCCAATTTAATGGAGAGATGAACTACTCACATGGAGATGATCAGCATCACATGGCGTTTTAAGCAGATATTCACAACACTTGAGCTCACCACAAATAGCAACAGGAGGGTTACAAAAATAGTGCAATAGTACAGTGTGTAGTGTAGTTAATTTTAAGCAGTTTTGATTTAATACTGCATCTTTATGTTTGGTTACATTTCTCTCAATTGCATATGGTGGCATGTGAGTCAAAATATGTGCATACGTTTTGATAAATTTTAACTTTTTATAATAGATTTGTACACATTTTAGGGTAGTAAATGATAGACTAGTATCCACATATATTTTGTGGATTCATGACATACCTTTCTCTCAGTTTTTTCTACATTTCTGGACTATGTGGTTTGTGAGTTTTTTTTAATTGTCGCAAATCTCCAAAAATTTTTCCAGTATATTTATTGAAAAAAGTCCACATGTGTGGACCTGCTTAGCTCACACCTGTGTTGTTTAAGGGTCTACTTTATTTTGAGTAATAATGGATCAGGGCTTTTTAAGTTAGGATAAAAGTCCTTATTAAATGGGTAGATGGATGAATGGAGATGGATGGATGGATGGATGGACGGACAGATAGATAATATAATCTCCTTACTTTTCTTTTAATTATCTAAGTGGGGGAGTGTCTAATTTCTAATACAGAAACCTTATCCATTCTACTTGTTTTTTCTTTTTTTCTATAAAGCTATAACTCTGCAAGAAAGATACCAGACAGGACAAAGGGTCAATATTAAACAGTTACTGGCAAATGTTGAGTTTTATATCTCTCAGTTGTTGCCAGTGGTAGAAGCTAAAAAGTGGTTCATTTCAATCTTGACAGATAGTCCTCTATGGAAGCCCTTTGTGACTTATGTGAAATGAATATGTGGCCTGACTTCAGAACCTTAGAAGCTGTTAGAAATATTCTCTACAGTCAACAGTTTCAGTAACAGCTTGCCAGTTGTGACGTGAGCTGTCTCTGATAATGTTTACTCTATCAAATGAGGCTGTAGCACTCTTGAATGGATGTGTTGCCTGGTCAAGGATGGCATCTGTTATTATTGGCACAAAAGAAATCACACAGAATTGGAAATAAACAAGTTTACTTTGTATGTATTATTTTCTGCAAGATATTCAGGAATGAAAACCTGAAGGAAGATAGACAATGTGTTGTTTAATATTTGGGTAAATAATATATAATATTTTTATCTGTAAATTAGGTAGTCAGCAGTATTTTATTTGATCACATATTTTATTTGATCCCAAGCTTGTGTTTCAACAAGGGCCACAATGATTATTAAAATCCCTTGTCCTTTTTTGTTTGTATTTGTTCTTTTAACTTATGCCATACTTCTCAAGGGATATGTTTCTGTGTAGTATATTCTTTTATAGGATGTTTTCTATTTTGCAAGTCTATAGTCGTCCCTCCTAGGTTAAGTATGAAATAACTAGTTTCGTATCTTATTACAAGTTTTCTCAACTGGGCGCGGTGGCTCACGCCTGTAATCCCAGCACTTTGGGAGACTGAGGCGGGCGGACCACGAGGTCAGGAGATCGAGACCATCTTGGCTAACACGGTGAAACCCCGTCTCTACTAAAAATACAAAAAATTAGCCGGGCGCGGTGGCGGGCGCCTGTAATCCCAGCTACTCAGGAGGCTGAGGCAGGAGAATGGCATGAACCCGGGAGGCAGAGCTTGCAGTGAGCCAGGATTGTGCCACTGCAGTCCGGCCCGGGCGAAAGAGCGAGACTCCGTCTCAAAAAAAAAAAAAAAAAAAAAAAAAAAAAAGTTTTCTCTGTAGACAGCCAGTTGGTGAAGGTGGTGTCACAGTTTACCCACTTCATTTGGTTGAAGTGCTATGTTCAGGTAGTGTTTATTTACAAACCATCCTAATGACTTTAAGTGGGCAGAGCAAGTTGGTGCTTAATAATGAAGCCTCTGGAATCAGACTTCCAGGATTCCAGTTCTTGCTCTACCACTTAATTGCTCTGGGATTTTTTTTTTTTTTTTGAGACGGAGTCTCGCTCTGTGGCTCAGGCTGGAGTGCAGTGGCATGATCTCGGCTCACTGCAAGCTCTGCCTCCTGGGTTCATGCCATTCTCCTGCCTCAGCCTCCCAAGTAGCTGGGACTACAGGCACCTGCCACCACGCCAGGCTAATTTTTTTGTATTTTTAGTAGAGACGGAGTTTCACCGTGTTAGCCAGGGTAGTCTCGATCTCCTGACCTCGTGATCCGCCGGCCTCGGCCTCCCAAAGTACTGGGATTACGGACGTGAGCCACTGCACCCGGCCTGCTCTGGGATCTTGAGCAAGTTAGTTAACTTTCCTGTGCCTCTATTTTCTTCTGTAAAATGAGGAAAATAATAAAACCTACCTCATAGGTTTATGGTGAATTACGTGTATTAAAATGTCAGTATAGTGCCCAGAATGTATTAAGCTCTAAATAAATGTTAGCTACTATTACATCTAAAGAATTAATGAAGTTTTCCAATTTTATTTTTTGGAGTATAACTTAGGCCCTGAGAAATCTTCTCTCAATCATTTTCCATTAAATTCCTGTTATAAAATATAGATGGTATGTCAAAATTATCCTTATCTCCTCTAGTATCTCATTGAGCACTATTCTGTCTGTTAAACCCTGTTCTTTTAAAGATTTACGGTCTGAGGAAAGACTATATACCTGTTTTACATGAGTGCTGTGAAAGGGAATATTATTGAGGCTGCCACTTAGAGGAAACACTGTACCTTAATAAAGCTCATCTGCTTCAAGCTAACATTAAAAAAGATTGATGCCTATGAAACCATTTTATCTTAATTTTATTCTCCTAATTAGGTTTATTTTTGTATTGAGTCTCGGAATATTGAGACTTGTTTCACTAGAAATACTTGGTTTTTTGTTTCTAGGAACTCTCTTCTCACAAGAAGCAAGGTCCTGGCTTGCTAAGCAGGATGGGGCAAACCGTCAGAGCTGTTGCGTCCTCAATGAGAGGAGTTAAAAACCGCCCAGAGGAGTTCATGGAAATGAATAACTTTATTGAACTATTTAGCCAGAAAATAAATTTGATAGATAAAATATCTCAGAGAATTTATAAGGAAGAAAGGGGTAAGTAGAATTACTGAAATGTGATTTCAAAGTTGTTCAGTTTCTGATGAATCTTCACATTTGTTGGTGTAATATAGCAACATTCAGTTAGAATGTCAGCTTCAAAGTGTGGCTTATTCCTAGCCATCTTATGGACATTTCTGATTCCTAAATGATTTCGAAGGTAGTTATGGCCAGTCTCCATTTTCACTTTTATCAATCACTAGCTGCTCTACTTCCCATTCATAGATAATAGTGGTAAAGTAAGCCCGAGTTAAAGACTGTGGATGTGGTTGTTTGTATTCAACATGGAACAGAGCTCAGAATCAAAGAAGTGATGTTTCAGGAAGTAGGGTTTTCATATTTTCTGGTAATTATTTTTTTCTGGAGGGAACAGATACTCTGTATTAAACCTGTCGAAGTATGGCAGAGAGATTTCATATTGGAAAAGCTGCCTCTTTTCCTATTTTCTTTTTTTTTTTTTAGTTTATACATCAGAATTGTTGGTGAATTTTTTTCTAATTCTAATCACGTGATGATTTTTTCCCCTAATTTTCTAATCGCATTTACTTACATTAAAAAATAGATAACTGAGTCAGCAAATAATTTCCTAATATAATTTGTTATTAGAGATGAGGAACTACATAAAGACAAACAAAAGTTCCTAAGTTGATGGCTTATTTGTTAATTGACCTCTACTTAACTGTACTGCCGGTCAGGATAAGCTGGGAAATATTTTATTTCTAGTATCCGGGCAGTGTTTAAACATAATAAGTACTTAATTAAAATTTGTTCAGTGATTGAAAAAAAACCACGAATGAACATAAGATTTGGAATGGTGTAGGAAAATGTGCTTTATTAAGAATTGATTGGTTTTAAAAAGAGATATAGAAAAAAATTATAACTGCATGTACTTTGCCCCTTTTCTACCTTTTTTTCATGCATTGACCCCTGATGAGATTACTGTAGTGACTGAATGTAGTATAATAATTTATTTTAAACCTCCTTGGTTTGCCCTTACATTTATTATTTGTCTTTTTTTTTTTAACCTGAATAAGTGAATTATTTTAACTAGGTTCTGTGATTCCAGTTCTATTAAGTAGATTCTGGATGCATAGTTAGGTGGTATGGCAATTCAAAGAGATGTCTGGAAACTATTGGTAGTTAAGAGCTTTATAAACTATCAATGAGTATCAAGAGTAATTAAGATGGTACCTGTTAAGCTCACAGTCTAGTTGGGAAATATGTATATTAACAGATAAATTACAGTGCAGCTAACTAAATGTTTGCATACAGATTGATTTGAGTGGTATGTAAGCACAGTTTAGAATTTTAGGGCAGCTTTGCATATAAACATAAATATTGTTCAGGTTTAATGACTGACATTGACATATATTGAGAAAATGAGAAATTTGAGATTTCTCAATTGACTCAATTGAGAAAAGAAAGTGGAAAATTTTCTTTTCTAGAAATTAGTTCAGTATGGTCATTATTTAACATAAAGACAGGCCTAAGATCAGGAAGGTGGAGTTTGGAAGGACTACAAAGGTGATTAAATGTTCATTACGTAACAACTAGTATCTCCATTGTTTTTAAATTTCATATTTTTAAACTTTTTATTTAATACAGACTTTTAAAGTTTTAGTAGTTTAGAGAAATATGACAGATATCAGCAAATCCTAGTGAGTTGTAAGATGGTTAAATATAGATAATTTAATTGTATTTATATGGATAGTGAACAAAAAACGGTCACTGCTTATAAATTTTCCACCACAAAAAGCTATACATCATTGAAAATTAAGTGTGAAAGTAAGAATGTAAAATTGTAAAGACAGTCACATTTTAAAATGAAATCCAAAAATTTTTGAATACATAGCGTATCAAACACTGAATGGTCTTTGGTTACTCATGTATGCATTCTTTCATTGATATGAAAATATTTATTGAACTCATTACATATAAGGGTTTGAGATAGAAAAATAATAAGACTCAGTCCCTGTTTTAAGGAGTATGTGGCCAAGAGCATTTGAGTTATAAGACATTTATAATACAGTGGGATAATGCTTTAATAGAAGTATAAAATTATGGTAAGCTCATTGAGGGCCAAAGCATCTATGAATCCTTTGGAACAGAATCAGAGGAGATTTATTTGAACTGGAATTTAAAGGATTAGAAGTAGTTTGTCAGGTGATAGAAATGGAGGACAAGGCAGAGGGACATGTGCAAATGTTTTTGTAAAGAGAAATCATGGGTTATTCATGAATGAACAAGCAATTTGGCTTGAGTTAAAATCTTTGGCAGAGAATTTCACATTGGACCTGGAGAAGCAGACGGTGAGGACTAATTTAACTAATTTAATTTAACTGATTCTAATTTAGCTACAAAGAGTCAATGTTTCTATACTGTGATAAAAATAGAGGGAGAATAGTTAGGAGACCCTTGAAGCAGTACAGATTAGAGATGCTGATGGTGGTGGAAGTGAAGATAAGTACATAGGTAGATGGATAGTTTAAGATCTCGAAGTTTTGGAATTGGTGATTTACTGGCTCTGTGTAAGTATGATTCTAGGATAACCTCCCAATTTTTTACTTAGATTTATGGATAGTAATTACCACTAAGTAGAATATATAGTCAGAAGAAGGGGAGAAAGAAGATGCTAAGTTTTTTTCAGGGCATGTTGCCTATGAGGCACTCAGATATAGTTGTGTGGTAGGCAGAAGTCTAAATAGATATGATGGTCATATAATTTATTTTTCAAGCCAAGACATTTTTGACACTGAAAAGGTATGTTATTATTGATTACACTTGGGCAGTAGTCATTCAAAGACTGAACTGGGGCAAACTGTGATGGCTGGTTGATTTAATGAAGGATGATATCCGTTTTCTTATGTTCTTGTGTAAGAACATGTGCACTGTGAGAGAAATAAGGCCCTTTCTTACTCTCTAGGATACAGGTATTTTGAAAACTTTTGTTTATTGAAGAGCTTATTAAGTCTTTTTTTTTTTTAGAATATTTTGATGAAATGAAAGAATATGGCCCAATTCATATTCTGTGGTCAGCGTCAGAAGAGGATCTGGTTGATACTCTAAAGGATGTTGCCAGCTGCGTTGACAGATGCTGTAAGGCCACTGAAAAGCGGATGTCTGGACTCTCAGAGGCCCTGCTTCCTGTTGTACATGAGTACGTGCTTTATAGTGAAATGTTAATGGTAAGAACACCTAATTCTAATTTTACCTCAGTCCCTTACCTGATTATAAGCTCTATAAAGGCAACTGTATTTCTTTTCTTTAAAACCACTTTTTGTCCTAGCAGGTTGTTTTGCATGTAGATGTTCAATAAATATTTATTCACTGTGTGCCTAAATAGATGAAGGAAAGAATCCGTTGTTAAAAAGCAGGAATACTCAATAGCAACACCAACAATTTATCAGATTATACATAGACTTGAAGCATCCTCAATCAAAATTTACATAGGGAATATGATTCGTTTTTCCAAACCTTGTGAAATTTTACTTTAAAATTTTTTAGTGCTTTGGGGATTTCTTTTCATGAAAGAACTGCTCTCCTGTTTCTAGGTACATTTGATTTAGCAATATATTTAGTACCATTATGTAGAAAGTACTTGAGTTGGATCTTGATGTTCTGCCTTCTGGTTGCTTTTAAAAGAAATCTTTCAAGTTAAAATGTTTTTCTTTCACTACTTGAAAAGGCTTTTATTCCTCTTATATCAAAGTTTTGCATTTTACTTCCTCAGTTCAAGTTAAGGTTTCCAGATATTTGGAATTTAGCAATGCTATCTGCAAAGCTAATATTTTGCATCCAGTATTTTTCTGTGCCTACAATACTTTGAACAGGCAAATTGGCACCCTCAGTGTTTTAGGGTGGTGATGAGGAAAGGAGTCAGCTTGCATTCAGATACAGCTCCTTTTTTCCGTTCTTTATAATTGGAACCATGGTTTCTTTGGACATGTACCCTTGATTTCTAGGGATTTCTTTGAATTTTTTTCTTTTTTAAAAACTTTTGCTTGTTTTGGGCTGAAAAGCTCACTTTGTGTTTCAGCATGAGATCTGCCTCTCTCTTGTTGATCATGTTTAGGTTTCCTTTGACAGAGTCATTAAATATTGCACAGACATTTCAGGCTTCGGCTGTACTTAACTTTATTGGAGTCCTCCTGTAAACAAAGCTTCTTGCTTCCCAAAAGCCTTCGATGTTTCACTGTTGGTGATTCTCTTTCCTCTCTCTATCCATTTCCTTGGCTACATCCTTTGGTTTCACTTCATTATTGGGGTCACCCCCTTGTGTCAATCTTCAAGAAGATCAGATTTGTGTGTTCTGTTCCATTAATTAGTGTTTTCTCCTATATTATATCAAGATGGAAATTATGTAATTGAAGTATTACATTATTAAGGGTATGGAAAAATTAGAATTATTTTATAGGTCCTCGTTTGATTGAATTGATTTTTAGATGCCTAGGGTATAATAAGTAGTACTTATATTGCATTTGTTATTCTGTTTGATATTGGAACATTCTCTTCAATTTCAGCTAAAGTAATGAAAAATAATCCTTCCATAAAAATGATTAATTTCATGTAATTTTCACCAGTTGTCCTCTGAAGCAACCTTTTACTTAAAATGTATTTGTGCATATGAAAACCAGTGCTTCATCTTTTTTGAAACAAACCTTAAATAAATAGGACTGAATTAGAGAGTGAGTCATTTTGGTCAAAGAAAGGAAGGGCTTTCTTGACATTGATGGCATTTAAACGTTGAGGTAAATATAAAGGAATATGAGATATTAGTTGAATTTTCTATGGACTTCTTTGCAACTAGGAAAAATGTTAGCTTCCTTTGATTTTTTTTTTTTTTTTTTTTTTAAAGAGACATAGTCTCACTCTGTTGCACAGGCTGGAGTGTAGAGGCATAATCATAGCTCACTACAGCCTCGAACTCCTGGGCTCAAGTGGTCCTCCCACCTCTTTCTTCCAAAGTGCTGAGATGTGATATAGGTGTGAACTACTGTGCCTGGCCTGCTTTGAATGTCTTAAGAGTCATTCCACCAGGTGCAAAACTGTACTAAGTGATTCTCAATCCTTAATGCTTTTTGGTTATCATTTAAATAGTGTAGCACCATCTTGTTTGACCTCCATGTAACTGATTTGTGTCTAGTTTCTTTCCTCCTTCTTTAAAACACCAGAAGGCCTTTCTCTTTTATGTCCTGTACTTCTCTAGCTGGTTGAATTGTTTGCTTGTCCAAACTTAGTTTTCTTTTTTTCCTTAACCTGTTCAGGCCATTTGTGCTTCTTATTAGAATTTCATTATTTAATATTGTGAAAACCAGTAAAAGATGAGTACAAATAAAAAGAATCCTTGTATCCATAAAGTCTAAGTTACATGTCTTGGAAGAAATGTGAATCACTTAAAGACATTGTAAAAGTTCGGCAAAAATGAAAGATGTAGTTGAATTCTGCACTCAAATTTCTTCACATGGGTGCTTTAAGTTTAAAAACTCTGAAACATGAAATCAAGAAAACAAGATGAAACTCCTATCAAAGAGGAGGCTATGATCTCTCATCCAAAGCTTGGCTAACTGATGAATATTTTATATTTTGAGCTAAAATAAAATGCTTAGTATATGAATGCATACTTCAATTTTCTGATTTCCTACCATAATTTCCTGTTTGATTATCTGATCCTTTGGAGTCAGGTAAGAAGGTTGCCACAGAGTGTAGATATGGTCCATGTGACATCCCACCCGTAACTAGTTTATGCCATAGCGTATTTCTCCAGTGCTTCTACTATTTTTTGTTTGTTTTGCTCTTTACTATTTTTGAAGAATTGTACATGCGTATTCCACCAAATGTAGTACATATGTACAATGCTTAAATGGGTAAAATGTGCATTAGGAAAACTAATAAAACATTTATAGGAAAAAAACCCTCTTAAATACTTGCTTTCAATTTAGTTTTTAGAGAGTAACAAAAAAAAAACAACACAACTTTTTAAATGTATTATATCCCCAAATGACTGATGGCTTGGGGAAGAGATGCTATTTATATTCTGAAATATATATTTTTGCTATAGGAAAGATTATTAAAACTAAGTACAGCCTATTTTATCTGTGTGTTTTAATGTAAAGGGTGTTATGAAAAGAAGAGACCAAATACAAGCAGAACTGGATTCCAAAGTTGAAGCTTTGACCTATAAAAAGGCAGATACTGATCTGGTAAGTTTTTAAGTTTCTTGATACAATCATATAGAATTCATTGTCTAAAATTTTTATTAGCAATGTCCTTACATGATTGTCCTTACATGATTGTCCTTACATGATTGTTTCTTATATGATTGTTTCTAAGCATTCAACAAATTATAGTAAAATTTCTTCCTAAAATCTGTTATACATTGGATACCATGTGAGTCTACAAGCTTAACAATGATGGTTTTCTGCCTTTCTGACTTATGTCTCATACTATTAAGAAAGTATAATTTTGTAAAAAGGAGATAATGTGTTGGAAGAAAGTATGAAAGGCAATGCTAGCATTATTCCAGGCTAGTAAGTACTCTGTAAGTAAATCTACTTTTTTATAGTTTTTTGAGATATTTATATACATTAATGTTCCTGTATACTTTTTCTAAGTGTTGTTAAAATCTTTATGAAAGGGAATATCTTTGTGTTTGCAAGTTTAATCTTTCCCTTAAGATATTTTATTATGGAAATTTTCAAACAAAATGAGATCTAATAATACAATGAGCTCTCATATACTTGTAACTGGGCTTCATTAATTCTCACCGTTTGGCTCAACTTTTTTTATTGTCTCTCCTCATTTTTAAATTTTTACTGAAGTATTCTAAAGCAAATTCTAGATATAGATTATTTTACCCATGGTATTTTTATATTTATATTTTAGTATCTTTGCATTTTCAGAGTAATACTATCAGGTTGGAATAATTATTCTCATTTTAAAAGTGAGAAGACACTTGAAAGGTAGAGTAATTTGCCTAAGTTTATATATAGGTCTTGAAATGCAGAATAGGATTGGAGGTGATGATGTCTCTTGCCTGCCTCAGACAGTGCCTGCCTATCAGAAAGCAGGTATAGAAGTGGGAAAAGTGGACTTTTAATCTAACGAACTTCTACTGAGTGCATTATGAAATATTTTTTAAATTTTGCTTTAAATTTAAGGATTTAAGTTGTTATTGAATACAGTATTGAGTGCACTTACATCAGGTGAGTGGGGGAGTCCTTGAAACTTCCCTGTAAATCTGTAGTATTGCAGCCTCCTCAGCCCTGACCTGGCCAAGGATTCTGCATCCCCCCTCCCTGCTTTAATTTTCTCCCTAACTTTAATCACTTCCTAACATATGACTTCCTAATTAGTTTTCTTTGTATATTTTTCTCTCTCTTTCCCTCTCCATAATTGAAACTCCTTAAGGGCAGATTTTTTTTATTTGTTCACTGGAGTGTTCCCAGGCCCTTGTGCACTGCCTGGCACATGGTAGTCACTCAATAAATATGTAGTGAAGGAATGAGTGGAAGCCACAGTGACTACTCTGATTTGTGCAAGCATAGTGAAGGCTTGAAGCATGAAGTCTCTACAAAATCAGACTGTGCAATTATTTCATTATTTAATTAATATTGTGAAAACCAGAAAAGATGAGTACAAATACAAAGAGTCCTTGTGTCTACGAAGTCTAACTTGCATGGCTCTATGCAACTTAGAATTATTATACTATGAATTATTCTCACGTTTTTTGACTATGTATATTAACTGAAATTCTGTTCTCTCCAGTGGAATGTGAGTGGGGTGTGGTGGGCTGCTGTAGACAGAATAGGAGAAAGGAATCTGTGAGAGAGAATAACAGAAAATGTAGAACTAGAGGAACTAGTGCTCAAGGGAAAACTCATCTTTATTATTTAGCGAGAACCCCAGATTAACCTTTTCTATTTAATAAGAAACAATTGACTCCTAACACTCTCAATATATATAGTTAAGAAACATATATGCACATATGTGTATATATACACATATATGCACATATGTGTATATATACACATATGTGCACATATGTGTATATATACACATATACGTATATACATATAGTTCTTAACTATATATAGAGAGAGTTAAGAGTCAATTAGAATTGACTGTGAAAGGCTGCACATGTGTATAGAAATTGTAATCGCATCTTTTGAATTTTAGAATTTGTTTTTAGGTGTTAAGTAACTAAGGATATCGAAGTTAGTGGTTAGACAAAATTTTGCTCTTGATGAAATACTAGAAACAGTAGAATATTTTAAAGTTTCAGGAGAATAATAGCATGGCTGAAAAACCAAGCATATGTTAAGAATGGCCTGTATTCATGTTTTAAAACGAAAAGAAGATTAATCGGGATTGTTCCAAACACAAAAGCACAAGGAAAAAAATAGCCAGGGTCCAAATATGGCTGGGATTTCCCAACTCAGTTAAAAAAAAACCACATTATTTTTCCACTGGGCTTGCAAATATTTTGTCTTCTGCTGTATAAAAATTTTTTTGATATTTTGTTATAACTTAATCAGTATATATTTATGATTTCACTTGGGTGTGTGTGTCATGTCTACTCTAAAGTGTTTAATACCCATGTAGCTGCTACATTGTAAGACTGGAAAAATTTGAAACTTTAATTATCTGCATTATATTCTGTAAGATACTTTTGGTTGATTAAGTTTCAAAACAGACACATTTAACAGAGACATTGCAGGTATTTTTTTGTTTATCATCAAAACAAATTTTTCCTAAAGTTTATGGAGACTGAGTTAATGATTTGTGAATGGAACTGTTTATATTTTCAAATAATTAATTTGTTTATAGGCCTTCTCACTTTTAAAATCCCTGTGCCTTATGATGGTATCTTTGGGAGAAATCTACCAGAGTTACTCTAAAAATGAACCAGCCTTGATTGGTCACAGAAAGACTGAAAGGAAGTTGCTTAGAAATATGCAGGATAGGGTCACCATGGCAACGTGCCCTTGTGAGGTCCTTCTAAGGAGCCATCCTTTGCAGTCACCATGGCGACCCTGGCAGAGAACTGAATATAGCTGTCTGCCTGGTTGTTTACCATGGCAACTCAGACAGGGCCATTTTGGAGACAACCCAGGGGCCATTTCTATGGAGACATTGGGGCAGGCTTCAGAGACTCCATCGAAGTCACCTTTGGGTGGGATGCTACGTGCAAACCCAGCAAAGCAACTGATAATGAAAAGGTCAGTGAAATGAAGCTCTAGTAAGAAAAGCAAAGATTAGAGGAGTTATAGTTATTGGATAGAAAGACAGCAGTTACGTAACATTCCAGAGGACATTTGACTATGTCAGGTGACCTTTGTGTGGGTTTTGTGGCATGCAAATACAAGGGCTCTGGTCTTTTTACCTTGCCTATAATCCTGCATTTGAACAATAATGGCATTACAGTTACTTTTTCTTATCACACAGATATACCCACAAAAGGTATGTGTTTTTCTGCAAACTAAAATAATATCTGACAGTGAGTCCCTGATACATTACATGGTTAGTTGCAAAGTGGCTCCTTCTTAGAGTTTGTGGTTTGTAGTTCTTATCTCACAGCAATAAAATTAATGGTTTCAAAATTACCTAAGTCAGTAAAGACATTCGGAATATTCATTTGAAGGTCAGTTCAGCTGTTCGTGTAGAGTTTTGTCATCTAAGCTTTGGAACTTGATAAATCAAAGATCAAATCCTAGCTTACCTGTTTATGAATTTTGTGACCCAGGACAAGTTTTCTAACTTCTTTCAGCCTCATTTTATCATGTATAAGTTGAGGAAATTATTAGTACCTTTCTAATAGGCTTGTTTAAGGATTAAATTATGTAATGCAAATAAATTGCTTGGATCGTGGTAAGCACTCAGTAGCTTTTAGCTGTTGTCATTTTGATAACAGTATAGAGGTAATGTTTGAGATTGGTCCTATAAAATGACTATGGAATTATTCATTGCAAAGCACAAGGAATATTTCAGATAGAATGGGTATTATGAAAAGCTTTAGAAGCTCAAAAAGCATGCTAAATTGATTAAACCAGATTGGTTTGTGGAGGGGAGGGTACAGTAAGGAAGAGGGGATGTGACTTAAAGATGGACCATAGTCAGGTGGGAAGGAGGCCTTATCTGTCAGGTTGAGAAATATGTACTTTATCCTTTGCTCAGTATGGATCCAGTGGGAACCTGAACTGAAGAGGTGGCAGTGGAGTTGCAGAGTAGAGTTAATATGAGAAAGACGTAGGCAGAGGGTAGAATCCACATCACTTAAAGAATGAAGGGCAGCCAATGTTTCAAGTTGTTAATAACTAACATTTCTAACTTGCAGCAGGGCAGATCGTGGCTCTCTACACTGAGCTACAGGATAAAAAGTGAAGAAGAAATTTGGAGGTGTGCAGCTTTACATAATGATAAGATGATATTTAAGGTAGAGGTATTCAACAAAAACGTTTCAGCAAAGTTAATTGACTATTTACCATATGAACGTCACTGTTCCCAGCACTGGGGAAAGAAACCAGGTCCTCATGAGGCTTATGTTTTAGTGGGTTAAAAAAAGAGTAAATAATTAAAATTTATAATATATTATCATATAGTGATAAGCGTGGAGGAGACAGAGTGTTGAGGAGCAGTGCAATTTAGGATTAGGGGTCAGTAAAATATTCACCAAGGAGGTAATGTTTTAGTAATATGTGTACCTGGGGGAAGAGCCTTTCAGGCAGAGGGGACAGTACATGCACAATGAAAGTATGCTTGTACATTCCAGAAGAAGCAAGAAGACCAGTGTTGCAGAAATGAAGTGAGCAAGTAGAATAGTTGTGGGAAATGAAGTCAGGTCTAACCAGGGGTTAGACCATATAGAGCTTTATAAGGTTTTGGTCTCAGTGAGATAGGAAAATAGTTGAACAGAGGAGTAACATAATCATATTTAAGTTACAAGATGATTATTGTGCTTAGAGAAAGCACAAGATGATGTGCATGTGGTATGTGCATGGGATGGAGGAAAGCCAGAGCTGGAGAGTAGCTCTTAAAGTATTTCCAGTGAGACATAATAGCTTGGACCAGAGCAGAAGTGATGTTAAGGGGTCAGAAGCTGAGTATATTTCACAGGAAGAGCTGTTTGCTGTTTGATGGGCTGTGGATCGTGAGCCAATAAGGAGAGGCAAGGATGATTCTGAGGTTTTAGACAGAGCAACTGGAAGGTAGTAGTTGGCATTAATTGAGATGAGGAGACTTTGGAAACAACAGGTTTAATGGGGAAGATAATTTTCTCAGATTTGGAAAGGTAAAGTTTGATTTGCCTATTAGTCACCTAATGGAGCTATTGAGTAGGGAGTTACATGTAAAAATTCATAGGTTCAGCTGAAGATATGTATTTGGAAATTATTAGCAAATAGATGGTATTTAAAGCTATAAGATTTGTCAAGGTCATTAAAGTATGAGCCTTTACTTTATCCTGTCAGAGCCTTGGCATATTTCAACATTAAGAGATGAATGATAATGGAAGAATCAGAAGTTTTGGCTGATGAGGAGAAGGAAAAGAATTTGATGTAGCTTTGTCTGGTGATAGATCATTGCACCAGTAAGATTAACTAAACAGATCTGATTAGGGTCATCCAACTTTTTAAACCATTTCTCCATTTATGAAGCATTTCAAAAAACAATTTGATATATGATAATTAAAATATTTCAAGAGTAATTGAGTTGCATTATGTGTACCAGTAAAGAAGATATTTAATGTAATAGATACCATCCTATGAAAGTCATAATTTTTGACTGGGATGATAAAGGTATAATAATAACTGAGATTATGAGGAAACTCAGATATTTGGAGAAACTTGTGGGTTTTGCCATTTTGTTATAAGTTTTCAGAGTCAGAGCTTCTGTTTGGAAATGCTTATTCACTTCACTGCTTAACTGTAAAATAAATAAGGTTCATCTGTGGTGCTAAATAATACTGCATATCTATTTTATTTTTATTTCTGAATGGATGATTTATAGTTTTCCACTCAAAGCAGCATTCAAATATAAATGAATATGAATACATTTGACATTTAGCAATATGTGCATAGAATTGGAAAGTTGGATCTAGATATAATGCCATAGCTGTTTAGCAGTATATCTATGTGAGCAAAGAAATGCATTTTCATAAGATCATCATAGTCTGGAATTTTGCACAGCCACATTCAGTAGATACAAACAGATACCAGATTATTCAAGCTGGTCCTTATTCAGTATGACATGCTATTTTTGGCTGGTGTTTTACTCTCATCCTTAAATAGAGGTTATTAATTTTCAGATGATCTTGGTAGTGTATAAATGGTGCACAGAGCAAGACTGCCTTCTCTCTAATTCTAGGAAGCTTTAAAGAAATAATTTTGACATAGCGAGCCTTGCTTGTGATCAGAGGTGAAGGTTGCTTCTTCCTTTTCTTAAATATTTTCTGGCTCACTTCTCTCCTGAACTTTTTACAAATTATTCCTTTCTATATGCCTCATTTCCTAATATAATCTATTTTCTACTCTGCTTCTTTTTGTCTGTTTACAGCTATGTGTCTGTCTCTCACGCACAGATACATATCCATCCACACATGTATACATATACACACATACACAGCAGTAAAGAACATGACAGTGTCCAGTGGGATGAAAAGAGGCTTTTTTTCTTGCATATTTCCTTTTATCAGTTTATCCTAAAAGGCACCTGGCTGACATTTCCTCAAACCTTATTGGTCAGAATTGTGAAAAGTCAGGATCAAACCAGTCACATGGAGTGGGAATGTGGCCATCAGAATTTACTTATCAGCTACAATATACACCCAGTTACAGGTACCTGAAAAAACTGGGGCCTTTGCAGAACGTAATGTGGAGAGTAGAGGATGGATTCTGGGTAAAACACTAATAAATGCTGGTCACAGACAGTGCAGCAGGGTAGTGGATTTGCACACACACAGCTGGCGGGGAATTTGGAATGGTGCATGAGTGATGCTGTAATCAAGAAGGCCCTCAGCAGCCAGCTCCTCCCAGAAGAAAGTACCAGGGAGTGCCTAGAATTCCTCTCCCTTTCTGTCTTCTCGGGCAGCCCTGTCTCATTCAAGGCTTCATTGGCTTGAGTGGTAGGTACAAAAGCAAAACTGTGTTCTCCTATTTATATAAACTTGTAAAGGATAATAATGAATATTTGATTAAATTCCAAAAATCACCATATCTACCTTATGAATAGGAGTCTGTTGAGCCTGAGATCTCTGGTTGGAATTTTACCATATTGGATTTTTCTCTCTGTCATTTATTTTTGTGCCCCTGGCCAATTCCCAACAGAGCAGTCTCTGTAAAGTATTTAATATAAGGTCTTAATCCCAGTTGCAGAGTTGTGTGTAATTTAAAGCACATCATTTTGTGGCAGAGGCCATTTACTGCCTTCGTAGTTCTGGGCCAAGTTCCTTAACATTCTCCATACTTTAGTTTACTCAACTGTGAGAGATGTGGGTAATGCCTTCCGTAGAGTGTTGTTAAATGAGCATATTGAAACCTTAGCCCAGTGCCTAACCAGGATTAGATTGTAAATATTTCTATAAACAATGTTAAAGGAACTTTCTTTGAAGTATATATTAGTTTCATTCTTCTAGATCAAAGTTTGGAAAGTGTTAACTGCAGTCCTGCTTCTGAGACCTCCACAGTGTTAAAATAAGAAAAAAGAAAAAGCAAGGCAGCAATTAGCTTTAGCTGTGTAGTGACCACTCCCATTTGCCCTACCTGGTCGCTCTAGGCAGTTGCATAGATACTTTAAATTGTATCTGAATTTATGCAGACTATTCAGAGGTTGTGCTTTGGACTCCTACGGAATTATTTTAACTCAACTCACTCGATGTTGTACCATTGATGCATCAGAAGGACATTTTAAGGAGAACTATAAATCTATTTATGATAAACATCAACAGCACTATTTTATATTTTTCTTTTATGAGACCTCATGAGAAAGCTTTCATTTACATCTCAGCACCAGCAATATGGTTTCATTTCTCCTGAGTAGCTAGTGTATTTTCAGCTTATACACATCTTGGGTTTTATACCTGATCTTATCCCATTTATCTCACTTTTTACAGTAGTTACTAGACTATTGAGATTCCCAATTCTGATCCACTTCTGTCTAGCAAGTGTGTCTTTTTTGTGTCAAACTCACGCTTGGCTTTACCTTGTTTTTTTCCTTACTCTCATGTTCTCATTGCACTAATGTCTTTACTTTCTGTCTTTAAACTTGTAGAGTACAATTGTGGAAGCTCTCTTATATGGAATATGGAATCTAATAAGGAATAAATTAGAAACAAATTAATAAGAACTAGAGGTAAAGTATTCCAAATCATTTTAAAGACCACACATTTCTTACAACATATTGTGACCCACCCTGCCCAAGTGTGTTTTTAGTCATTTCTTTTGAAATTCATAAACCGCAGCATGTCTGTTATGAACACAAACCTGAACACAGAATGACTCATGTAACCATTACCCAGAAAACTTGTCAAGAGATATTAGAGGGTGAGGTGAAAAATACCGTACTATTTTCAAAATTTTACCAATGAAATTTGCTTAGAGAAGTAACTACATATTAAGGTTTGCTAATTTGAAAGTAGAACATAAAAATGTACAGTCTTGATGAATAAGGCCTGTGTATGTTTGTGGTGGGTGAGGGTGAAAGGGGAGAAGAAGGAAGAAGACAAAGACTGTGGAAAAAGAGAGGCAGTGTAACAATGTTGCAGATAATTTCTAAAGAAAGACTAAGCTCTGTGTCTTTCTCTAGGAAGATTTTTTTTTTCTGTTGCCTTAACTGCAACCGAAAAAGTAACAGATGGACAAGTAAAAGGGGTAGTTTAAAATTCCAGTCATTTCTTCTCAGGGTTTTAAGAAATTCTGCTTACGGTGTCCTTTGGATTTGTGGTGTGTTTTATGGGGTTTGCCTGCCGTAGATAGAAAGTTTAAATAGCTTTCGTACATAGAAACTCAAACCAGATTCAATTTCTTTTTAATTTAGACTTTTTGTTAATAAGAAATATGTCCTAAGGATCTGTCTTACATATCTCTTTCACTCCTGGCCCTGCCTGGGCACTTAATAAATATTTCATAATGCTTAGAGCAGTAACACACTAGGAATTAGAAGCCAGGAGAAGGCTTTGATTCACTTTTGTTTAACTTGTGACCTTAATCAGACATTAATTATTCTTTATCCATTAACATGCAGAAATTATGCTTAAAGAATTTTTTTTGAAGATGAATTAACGTTTATAAATCTAGGACTTGTGTTAGTAAAAATTTTGGTAAGTTATAGTATGAATATGTAAAATGTTAGATAATTCATCATGGTGTTATAAAACATTATTTAAAGTATAAATAGTTATTATTTTGAGACAGAATCTAGCTCTGTCACCCAGGGTGGAGGGCAATGGCGCGATCTTGGCTCACTGCAACCTCTGTCTCCCGGGTTCAAGTGATTCTCCTGCCTCAGCCTCCCAAGTAGTGGGGATTACAGGTACATGCCACCACGCCCAGCTAATTTTTGTATTTTTAGTAGAGACAGGGTTTCGCCATGTTGGCCGGGCTGGATCTCGAACTCCTGACCTCAAGTGATCCGCCTGCCTTGACCTCCCAAAGTGCTGGGATTACAGGACTGGCCTGAAGTATAAATAGTTTAGTACTAAAAATCAAAAATTGTATTCCCACCAAATAGAGAACCAGTAGTTTTCCTCTAGTACATTTGATATATTAAATTAAATGCATTTTGATTTATTACAGGCATACCTTGGATATACTGTGTTCAGTTTCAGACTGCCACAATAAAGCAAGTCACAAGAAATTTTTGGCTTCCCAGTGGATATAAAAGTTATGTTTGCACTATACTGTAGTCTATTAAATATGCAATAGCATTATGTGTAAAAAATGTACATAATTTAGTTAAAAAAGATGTCATTGTTAAAAATGCTAATGATCATATGAGCCTTCAGAGAGCTGTAATCTTTTTGCTGGTAGAGTGTCTTTCCTTTATGTTGATGGCTGCTGACTGATCACGTGGTGGTTGGTGAAGATTGGGGTAGCTATGGCAATTTCTTAAAATATGAGAACAAGGAAGTTTGCTGCAGAGATTGATTTTCCTTTCACCAGTGAATTCCCCGTAGCATGCAGTGTCGTTTGATAGCATTTTACCCACAGAACTGCTTTTGAAATTGGAGCCAATCCTTTCAAAACTTGCCACTGCTGTATCAACTAAGTTTTCATAATATTCTGAGTTCTTTGTTGTCATTTTAAGAATACTCACAGCATCTTCACCAGGAGTAGATCCCGCCTCAAGAAATCACTTTCTTTGCTCATCCATAAGAAGCAACTTCTCATCTGTTCAAATTCTATCATGAGATTATAGCAATTCAGTTATCTCTTCAGGCTCTACTTCTAATTATAATTCTCTACTATTTCTGCCACACCTGCAGTTACTTCCTCCACTGAAGTCTTGAACCCTTTGCTCAAAGTCATCTATAAGAGTTAGAATCAACTTCTTCCAAATTCCTATAAATGTTAATATTTTGGTCTGTTCCCATGAATCCCATATATTTTTCATGGAATCTAGAATGGTGTATTCTTTCCAGAAGATTTTCAGTTTACTCAGTTCCGTCAAGGGAATCACAATCTATGGCAGCTACAGCCTTACAAAATGTATTTCTTAAATAATAAGACTCAAAAGTCTAAATGACTCATTGACTCATGGACTATGGAAGTTACATTAGCTGGCATGAAGGCAGTATTAATTCCCTTGTACATTTCCGTCAGAGTTTTTCAGTGACCAAGTACATTGTCAATAAACAGTAATATTTTGAAAGGAATCTTTTTTCCTGAGCAGTAGATCTCAAGAGTGGGCTTAAAATATTCAGTAAACCATACTATAAACAGATAACTCTGTCATCCAGGCTTTGTTATTTCAGGTATAGAGCACAGGCAGAGTAGATTTAGAGTAATTCTTTAGGGCACTAGGATTATCAGAATGGTAAATGGACATTGGCTTCAACTTAAAATCACCAACTACATTAGCTCCTAACAAGAGAGTCAGGCTGTCCTTTGAAGCTAGGCATTGACTTTTCCTCTCTAGCTATGAAAGTCTTAGATAGCATCTTCCTCCAATATAAAACTTTTGTCAGCTGGGCACAGTGGCTCACACCTGTAATCCCAGCACTTTGGGAGGCTGAGGCGGGCACATCACCTGAGGTTGGGAGTTCGAAATGGAGAACCCTGTCTCTACTAAAAATACAAAATTAGCCAGACATAGTGGCACATGCCTGTAATGCCAGCTACCCGGGAGGCTAAGGCAGGAGAATTGCTTAACCTAGGAGGCAGAGGTTGTAGTGAGCCGAGATCGTGCCATTGCACTCCAGCCTGGGCAACAAGAGAGAAACTCTGTCTCAGGAAAAAAAAAAAAAAAACTTGTCTATGTTGAAAATCTGTTGTTTGTAGTGTAGCCATCCTTATCAATGATCATAGTTAGATCTTCTGGATAACTTGTTATAACTTGTACATCAGCATTTGTTGCTTCATCTGGCATTTTTATCTCACGAAGACAGCTTCTTTCCTTAAACCTAGTGAACCAATCTCTGCTAGCTTCAAACATTTCCTCTCCAGCTTCCTCACTTCTCCCAGCCTTCATAAAATTGAAGAGTTAGGGCATTGCTTTGGATTAGGCGTTGGCTTAAGGGAATGTTATGGCTGGTTTGAGCTTCTATTCAGACCACTAAAACTTTCTCCATATCAGCAATAAGGCTTTTTTTTTTTGCTTTCTTATAATTCATGTGTTTATTGGAATAGCATTTTTATTTCTTCCAAGAACTTTTTCTTTGCATTCAGAACTTGTCTAACTGTTCTGTGCAAGAGGCCTAGCTTGCAGCCAGTCTCAGCTTTTGAAATGCCTTCCTCACTAAGTTTAATCATTTGTAGCTTTTGATTTAAAGTAAGAGATGCTCAATTCTTTCTTTCACTTGAACACGTAAAAGCCATTGTAGGGTTATTAATTGGTCATATTTCAATATTATTGTCTCAGGGAATACGAAGGAGAGGAACAGAGACAGGAGAATGGTCAGTGATACAGTCAGAACATACACATTTATGGATTAGATTCACTACTTTATATGGACACAATTCCCGCCCCCCTTCCAAATTACAGTGGTAACATCAAAGACTGCTTATCACAGATCACCATCACAGATATGATAATAATGAAAAAGTTTGAAGTGTTGTAAGAATTACCAAAATGTGACACAGACACGTGAAGTAAGCACATGTTGGAAAAATGATGCTGGTAGGCTTACTCAGTGCAGGGTTGTCACAAAGCTTCAATTTGTTAGGAAAAAAAAATGGAATATCTGCAAAGCACAGAAAAGCACAGTACAATAAAATGAGGTATAGTTGTATAATTAGTAGACTTTGGAGAGTAAGCCTTTTCTCTCTGGTGAATCTTAGTCAGTAGTCAATTTAGAGGCGTGTCAATGCCCCAATCACATGGCCATTCAACTTTCAGAGAATTTCTAGACCCAAACTAGTGTTTTCATTTTATAAGCATATTTAATACCTGTTTAGTACATGTTGTATGCCAGGCACTATGCTAAGCATTCACATATATCAGCCAATGTCTAATCCTGTGAGATAGGTAGTAATTTGTTCCCATTTTTGTGGATGGGAAAATTGAGTCCTAGAGAGTCAATCAGCAAATAGTTCTTAGCTCCTTAAGAAGACTGAAAAAGCCCGTCTCCCTAGGAGCTTATTCTCTAGTGGAAGGATGCTGAAAATAAGTAAAAAAATTAATATGATAATTTTAGACTGTGATTAGTGCTATAAAGAGAATAAAACAGGGTAATATGATAAAGAATACCAGGAGGGGAAGTATCTAGAGTAATCAGAGAAGGCCTTTCTGAGGAGATGACCTTGAGAAGAGAGCTGAATCATCATAAGGGGCCATTGATCCAAATTCTGGAGCACCATTGTTGGAAGAAGGAGGAAAAGCCATGATCCTCTGAAATGAGAATGAATTCACATGTTCCAGGAAGTTTGTTAGGTTGCAAGTAGCTAGAATATGAAGGACAGAGGCGCAGCACTATGGCATGAGGACTGAAAGCGAGCGGACGAAGAATGTGTAGGCCTTGAGTTTTCTTCTGTTTGCAATGGAGAGCCCCTGAAGGGTTTCAAGTGGGGAAGAGTTGTGATTTGATATGTTACATGTTTTTAAATTTATTTCAAAGGGACAAACTTACAGAAAATTTGCAAGTACGCTTCAAAGACCTGCATTTCTTTTGAACCATTGGAGAATAAGTTGTAAATCTAATAACCTTTGAATAGTGTGTTTCTTACAAACAAGAATATTTTCCTATATAACTATAGTACAACCATCAATATCAATAAATTATTGATATATTTATATTATCAAATGCTCAGACCCATTCAAGTTTCACCAGTTCTCTAATGTTTTTTTGACAGTATTTAGTTAGATGTCTCCTTCAGTCTGGAACAGTCTTTCATCTTCCCTTAACTTTCATGGCCATTCTACATTTGAAGATTATTTTGTAGAATGCCTCCTATTTTAACTTGTTTCATATTTCCTTAAGCTTAGATTTATATTATCAGTCTTTGACGGGAATGTCACTTAAGTGTTACTATGATCCTTTCATTGATTCCTTTTAGGTAGTATATGATGTTTATTTGTCCCATTAATGATTCTGCGCCCTTTGATCACTGATTAAGGCAATGTCCGTCCAGCTTCTCCACTATAAAAATCACTCTTTTTCCAATGTAATTAGTAAGTGTTTTGTGGGGAGCGTCTTTGAGACTGATGATCCCATGCCTTATCGTACTTTAACTTTCAATTTATTCATGTATGAATTTGTTTTTATTTTAAGACGTGGGTTTTATTATCATTACTTGTTTTGATGCACGAGTTACCCAAATTTGATGAGTGGGACCATCTTCAAGCTGGCTTCTATGCCCTTTTGATATGTTCACATCATTTTGATCACCTCTTTGCTTCTGATACAACAAAACGTTCTGACTCTCGTATGCTTTACCTGGCTCAGCCCTGGAATCAGTTATTTCTCTAATGAGCCCTGGTTCCTTTTGGTAGAAAAAGTTATGTTTAGAATACAATATCTTGGCATTAGATGTGTTCATTGCTATCGAGGTATCACTATCCAAGACCTTCTGTATGAGCAGAGCTAGGGAGTATGTCTGTTTAATCATATTCACACACATACACACACGTTTTTATATCTATGATGTATTTCTGTATTTACATATATATAAAAACAATGAATTTACACCAGTGCCTCCAATTTTAATCTAGTTATAGGGATTCATTCTTGATATCTTTTATTTTCCGTGTTTGTAGTTCCCTTTCTGACAGCGAGAGACAGGCTCTCATCTTTTTTATATCTACTTATTTGATTAATCCCCCTGTATATAACCAATCCTGTATAGCCCAAGTCATCTTTCCTAAGTTGGTGGCACTTTCCACTCCACTTGGGCTTTCACACCCTGCAAGGGCCATACCTCCTCTTTACCACACTTCTGTTTCCCCATGGTAGGTTTGCCTCCTATCCCCATATGGTGCCCTCTTCATCCTACTTGGGCAGTTACTCCCTACTCTAGGCCACTGTTTGCAGGAATTACCTCCTCATCTCGCTGCTTTGACAGTCTGTGCTAGGCCACCATGACTTTGCTTCCTTTTCTCCACCAGTGTGGACATTAGTCTTGTTCTACCTGCAGTGATTAACCTTTAGAGCTGAGTTGTTCATGAAGGGAAAAGAGAAAGGAAGAGTTTACAGTTGCTCTCAAATGCTCATTATGTTTCCTGCATGGGAAAACAAAGCTGTGTTGAATCCAATACCATGAGTAGGGGGTGATGATGGCATAAAAAAAGAAGGTAGTAGTGGAGATTTTGATAAGAAAGTTAAGTGATTTGCTCACAGTTATACAGCTAGTTAAATAGAAGAGCCAGAGTTGTAACCTAACTCTGTACTCCCTGATGTATCATAAATACAATTTTTTTTTCCCAATGGGTGGGTCTGAAGTCCATGGAGATGAGAAAATTTTAAGGCAAGTAACAATTATCTGCTACTAAAATCAAAGCAAAAAGGAATAAAAGTTTGGTGTTTTCTTCTTTTATCTTCCTTAAAAAATATACTTAGATTTCATAATAAATTATAAATTGCAACTTGGAAATGCTTTGAAATACATAGGGAGATGAGAAAATTTTAAGGCAAGTAACAATTATCTACTACTAAAATCAAAGCAAAAAGGAATAAAAGTTTGGTGTTTTCTTCTTTTATCTTCTTTAAAAAATATACTTAGATTTCATAATAAATTATAAATTGCAACTTGGAAATGCTTTGAAATACATAGGGAGATGAGAAAATTTTAAGGCAAGTAACAATTATCTACTACTAAAATCAAAGCAAAAAGGAATAAAAGTTTGGTGTTTTCTTCTTTTATCTTCTTTAAAAAAATACTTGGATTTCATAATAAATTGTAAATTGCCACTAGGAAATGCTTTGAAATACATAGAGTTATAATTATCTCAGAGAGTTGAAAGTCTTTTTTTCTTTCAAGGAATTATTATATAGAATTATGTGTTAAGTAGATCAACAAGTCATACTAAAACTAATTGATGATAATAATAATAATAGCTAACATTTCTTGAGCACACACGATGTGCCAGGCAGAGTCCTAAATGTTCTATGTGTATTGTTTCACTTCAGTCTCACAATACAATGGGGTGTAGGTACTATTATTTTCCTCATTTTATAAGTTTTATATGTTTTGTAAATGTCCCAGTTGAGGAACAGAGAAATAGAATTACTTGAACAACATTGCACATGCAGGAATTTTTGAAGCAGAACTTCAGAAATTGTGCTATTAAATATATTCCAGGACTTGAAAACTATATTCCAAGACAATACTTGTAAATAGCCTAGTACTGCTTTACCTGTTGCAGAAACCGCTATATCTAATCCCAGAACAATCCTCAGAAAATACTTAACAACATGCTTCAAATAATTAATACCAATCAGAATTTGCACGTGATAAATTCTCTTTGCCAGAACATCATTGGTGACTTGAAATATTTTATTACAGTGAACTGGCAGTCTTAATAGTGTTTATTTTAGGTTAAATTGACCTGCCTTGTTTATCTCTCAGTCACAAAGAGGGTATGAAATGAGATAAGGAGGTACAGTTTCTTTCCTTAATGTATGTCAGTGGTTCTCATAAGCAGTGTGGGTAGGGAGAGGGTAAGAGGCATTTTCAAAATACACAAAATTACAAAGATAGTGTCCTTCCCAGGAGGCAGATTCTGTTGCTTCTGAGACCTTCTTATTTGGAAGCTTTTAATGTAAACTTAGTAAGAAAAAAGACAGATACCCGTGAAATGCATTCAAAATAAACCTTAATGCATTTAAAGAGCTGTTGCAGACCCTTGTACCAGGAAAATGCAAGACATATAATGGGCACTCCATAAATGAGGAAATGAAAGGGGCATGCACATAGGTCAGATGGCGAGAGAAGTGCCAGATGTGCGAATTACTTATTGCACATAGAAGTGCAAATGTAAGGCTTCCCTAACACACTTCCTGAAGAAGGTCCCTCACCAAAAAACATAGTTTTTGTCCAATGTCAAATTTTTAGTTACAATATTTAAATTAACTTTAGGTCAAGATCACACATGAATGTGTGGTTTTTAGTATATATTAAATAATACATTAATATAGAAATAACACCTTTTCCACTTTCACATGCATTTTCAATACTTCTTTTATCATCTAACACTTTTATTGGAAGAGGAAATATATACACACATCAGGAAAAAGGAATTCAGAGTCTCCATTTTTATGCCTTATTTTCTGAATCCAGATGTAATGTGTCCCTACAAATATTACTTCCCAACAACCACTAATTTATATAACATTAGGTACTTCAACATTTCATTCATCCCATAAGATATATAGTCTTGATCGCTAACATAACTAATTAGTGCATTGCTTATAAAAATAACCCCAAATTATGATTTATTTGAAAAGATAATATGTTCACATGGCTCAAAATTCATAAATTTAGAAAACACACCCAGTGAAAAGTGTGCCCATCCCAATATCCTATTCTCCCAAGTCCCACTACCCATGTTATTAGTGTAAGCACATCCTATTGTTAGTTACTTCTGTAGCCTTCCACTTTCTTTATGCATATGCAATAAATACCAGTATACATTCTGACTTTAATTCGTGTGGTAATACACTCTAAAGATTTCTGCACTTTGCTTTTTTAATGTAATAAGATATCTTGGAGATCATTCCATTTATTGGTGTTTTACGGCTACATGATATCCCGTTGTATGGCTGTGCAGAATTTATTTAACCTGACCCCTGCTGGTAAATATTTATTTCTGATATTTTGTGACTATAAATAATGCTTTACTGAAGAATTTTGTACACGTTATTTGTAAGTATACCAGTAGATCTTTAGAATACTTAGAAGTGAAATTGCTAAATCGGAGGGTATTTAATTTTGATAGCCCTTTACTAGATGAGTGATCTTGAGCAAATTAGCTAACTTCTCCATGCCTCAGTTTATTACTTCGTGGATTAGAGATAATAATAGTACCTAGCTCATAGTGCTAAATGTGTTAACCCATGTAGGATGCTTAGAATATTGCGTGGCCCGTAGGAAGGGATAAAAGAATTAGCTCTTCTGCTGCTGCTGTTCTTGTTACCACCCAGCTGCTGTCCACAGAAAAGCTATTTACATTCTCACCAGCTGGCTTATTCCTGTACCCTCCACCCCCAGTCTTGTTAAGGGGAGATATCAAACCGTTGAATTGTTGCCACCTCAAAAGTGAAAAATGGTATCCCCTTGTAGGTTTAATTTGGCATTTCTCATCTGATGAGTGGTGTTAAGCATTGCTTTATATATTTAAGTAAAATTTGTATTGCTTTTATCTGTCAGTGTCTGGTCTTTGTTCATTATATTTTCTCTATTAATTCTTGATCTCTGTCTTTCTGATTTATAGGAACTTCTTATTCGGGAAATTAGTCTTTATTTTTTATTTATATTGTAATTTTTTTGTACTGATTTTTACTAGCAGAAGTTTCTAGTTTTTATGAAGTCAGGTTTATCTATCTTTTTCTTAAAGATTTTACCTTTAAGGATGAGTTAGAGAGTGTTCTACTTCAGGTGACAGAAAAAAAATGCCTCGTGGTTTCTTCCATTAATTTTTGAGTTTCCTTTTTTACAATAGAATCTTTGAGCCATTTGAAATTGATTCTTATAAATATGAGGTTTTTGAGTCAACTATATATAATATATATTTTTAATGGTATATATCAACTATATATTATATATATTTCAACTATGTATATTATATATATTATTCAACTGTATATATTTTAATAACTGTCCCAGTCGTACCCGTTATCTATTGAATAATCATGTTTTCCCTAGTGATTTGATGCTGCCTTCGAAATATAGTTAATTCGTTTTCATATGCAACGATGATAAGACTTTCTGTATGTTTTCTTGGTCTGTTAATGCTCCAAGACCATACTGTGTCAATAATGGAGGTTTTGTAATATGTTTGATAAATGGCAGGACTTGTCTACCCCCACTCTTTGTTCCTCTTGCTTGTCTATTTACAGAGCTTTTAAAAGTAAACTATAAAATATTTATAATAATAATCAAATACCTGAATCATGAGAGATTTCCTAGAAATAACTGTTGTTAATCTTTGTCTCCTTTCTTTAAAAAATAACTCTGTTAGTAGACTACTATGTATATCTAAAACTACCATTAATTGAATTTGCCTCAGGCTAATATTTCTTATAAAATATTACCTCATTTTTCAAAATGAAGTGATTGAGAAAATATTCAGTAATATTAGAGTATTTCTAGGAAAACACATGAAAGCAATTTTATCCTTATTAAAGGATACTTTTTTGAGTGAACCCCTATTTTTTATACTTGAGCTATACATATGACACTATTCCAGTTACATGATCACAACTTTCTAGAGCCATGCTATACATTATGGTACCCACTGGCCACATGTGCTATTTACTCTCACATTTGAATTAATTAAAATTAAACACAACTAAAAATTCAGTTTCTCAGTCACATTAGCTGAATTTCAGTGGTCACATGTGGCTACTGGTACCATTTTGGACGGTCCAGAATGGAATATTTCTATCATCACAGAATGTTCTATTTGGCTGGATTTGTTTTACAGTATGTTGCAGCATTAGGAGCTGTTTTTTATATATGGTAGTTTGGTTGATCGAATCAAAGAAGGAAGATCATTTCTCATGGAAGTTTTAGCTTTGGTAGGGATTCAGACAGAAAAGAGATGAATGTCTGAAAGAAACATCAGGGGAATTCACCTGATTAAAACTACAGTGTACACAGTACTAGAGCAAAAATAATATGGTAGTCATCAGACTCTTTTGATCACATACTCCATCAAATAAATATTTTTTAAGCACACCTCCCAATAGATGTTCATTTTTAATTTACAGATTATTTACTTGCACCTCAAGTTGAGTGTTCCCAACGCATTTCTCCAAAACCCAAAATGCTCCAAAATCTGGTACTTTTTGAGTACTGACATGACGCTCACAGGAATGCTCTTCGGAGCATTATGGATTTTGGATTTTCAGATTAGGAATGCTGAACCAGTAGGTGTAGTGCAGATATTCCAAAATCTGAAACAGTTCTGATCCTAAGTATTTTGGATAAGGGATACTTAATCTGTACTATACTCATGTTTCACTTGTGTTATAAACTGTGCATGTAAGTAGACATTAAAGACAATGCATAGCAGTTAAATATAAATGGAAGTTCCTTTATGTAGTATTGTGAGCTGTCTTGTATATGCCTTAAACCTCATCTACCCAATTTTGGAGTTTTGTAGTATGTTAAGGTTTGCATCACAAGCTATAGAGAACCTAGGTTCTAGATCAAAGTTTCAAAATAAGTCACTTCTATACTTCAATAAGCCTTATTTTTTCTTGTAAGTAAACTGCGAAAAATAATATTTACCTTACAGGGTATATTGAGAACTAAATGAGATAATATATGAGATATTGTTTAGTTAAGTAGTGAGTAAAATAAAAATATTTAATAACAGAAAATTGGCCTGTGAATTTCTGTGAAATAAATAAATTTTGATTTTTGGCTTTGAAATAATTTTTAACTTTGGAAAGCCTAATGGTAATTGAACATACTGCTTTTCTAGGCTTAGGTTATATTTTGCAGAAAAGTACAGGGAATTACATCTGAAGAGGTAAAGGACTGTGAATTTTTTTGTTTTATTTTTAAGGAGCCGCATCATTTCTTTTTAATAGAAATATATTAATGACTGATGGAAGCACCTAGAAAGAAGTGAATCTTTTATATTCTGATGTATATTTAGTGGCTTTTGTTGTATAGAAGGTTCTGAGGAGATCTCTACCTGTCCTAAAATGTGGCCCTTTAAATAATTGGTTTTCTGTTTCCTGCAATGTCACAAAAAATTATAATCATGATTTGAGGGATGTTAATGGTGTTGAAGGTGCTGGCTTGAAACGTGATGCGTTAACTACATTTGTGGGTGTTTTATGACTCAATTTGTCATTTTTAGAAAATGCATTGTGTTCTACTGAACAAGTTATGTTTGGATAACAAAATCTGCAGTGGGTTTCAGAGAGAGAGGTTTCCACTTTTTAAGAAAAGTATGTATTGTAAAGTATGTAGAAAAGGTACTACTTAGTAATCACATGTATGCTTAAGCAGCATTGTATAATCAAGCATCTAATTTCTTTAGACACATCTCACCTCTCTCACGAATCAGAAAATAATACAGTTTTATTGTTAAGAGCCCTCTTATCTTTCCCCTGCAATTTAATTAATACTTGTTAAGAAGAGGTAGCTGTCAGATTAGAAATGAATTTCAGAATTTTCTATTGTCTTCTGATGGAGTGGCAATCTTAATCCTTTTATTTAGATATATTATTTTCAAGAACTTTTCAAAATGATAATTTCCCAGCTTTTCTGATTATGAAGAGAAATTTTTAGCATTTGAATAAATAGATTGAATGGTTGATTTTTTTTTCCATAAAAGGAAATAATAGATAAGCTATTTAAAAAGGAAAACAATGATGATATTTTTAAGTAAGAATATCATCCTCAAATTTTATTATTTTGCTCAAAAATGTTGGTGATATAGCTTCCATTTAAAAAGGAAAACGATATTTTTAAGAATAACTATCATCCTCAAATTTTATTATTTTGCTCAAAAATGTTGGTGATATATCTTTACGTAGATACACATCTATGTAAAGAAATAATACTCATAAAGCCAGTAGGAGAAATAAGCCTGGATTAATTACTAACCTTTCACTTTCCTAAAATCACCCATTCAATCTACACATATTTACCAGATTCCCACCTAGTGTAAACACTGGGGATAACAGTGAAAAGGTGAATAGACCCCAGGCCCCTCATGGTAGACCTTACATCCCAACAGAAAAGTACAAGACAAATAAATAAAATAATTGCAAGATCGAATGAATGCTAAGGAAATGAATGGACTGAGATAGGAAATAGCAAAAAACAAAGACAAAAAACAAAAAGAACAACAACCCTGCTTTGTACATAAATGTTTTGGGAAGCATTATCTGGGAACTATTATTTAAGCTGAGATGAAAGAAAACCAGCAAAGACTTAAAATAGATGATTTTTTTTAGATACTTCACTCTTTGAAACTCCTTCAGTATCTCTCAATAAAGTTTTAAACGTTTTTTTTCCCCAAAAAGGCTGTGTATACTTTTTGTTAAATTTATTACTAAGTACCTTATTTTTTTGGCTTGTATTTATCATAAATTTTGTATTTTAAAACATTTTATGGCCTTTTTTTGGCCAGAATTAGAGAAAAGTAATTCACTTTTGCATACCTATTCTATATTTAATGATTTAAGTTATTTTTAATTTTAATAATTTATAGACGGGTTTTCTACATAGAAAATTCTAGGTCGGGCGCAGTGGCTCACACCCGTTTTGGGAGGCTGAGGTGGGCGGATCACCTGAGGTCAGGAGTTCAATAGCAGCCTGGCCAACATGGCAAAACCCCATCCCTACTAAAAATACAAAAAAAAAGTAGCTGGGTGCAGTGGTGCATGCCCGTAGTCCCAGCTGCTCGGGAGGCTGGGGCAGGAGAATTGCTTGATTGATCCCAGGAGGCAGAGGTTGCGCTGAACTGAGATCGCACGACTGCACTCCAGCCTGGGCGATGCAGCAAGACTTTGACTCAAAAAAAAAAGAAAGAAAATTCTATTACGGGTGAATATTGGCAGTTTTGTCTTATTTATTCAATAATTAGACTTCATATTTCCTTCTTCATTGTTAGCTGGCAAAAAAAATTGTAATGTTCTTAGTGATAAAACATTCTTGTATTTTTCCTGATTGTAAAGTAAATGCTTCTAAGATTTTTGTCATAAGTAATAATGTTTGCTATAGTTTTTTATCCTATATATTTTTAATCAGGCTGGGGCAGTTCTTACTCCTATTTGATGAGAGTTGATTCATAAATTAATGTCAAACTTTCAGAATGATTTTCTGTGTCTACTCAGATAATTGTACATTTCTTATTATTTTCTTGTGGCAACTTACACTAGAGATTTTCTCATGTTAACCATTCTTGGGGCCCTGGGTAAAGCCACTCTGGCCATTGCTGGGTTTGGCTTGCTCACTTTCTTTTTTAGGACTTTTGTATCCACATTTCTGAATAAGAATGATTTGTAATTATAGTTGCTTCTGCCAGAAATGCTGCTTTTTGTATCAAAGTTATGCTAGCCTCATAAATTTTTACATACTAGATTAATTTGTATGAGAATGCTATTATTTGTTAATGAAGAAAAAACTCTTTTCATAATGTATTAGGAGCAGACCTCATAAGATGTTTAGACTTTAGGGGCTTAGTAATAATATTGGAAAGACTCTAAATTTTAATTGTGCTAACATATGACCTTACTATTGTATGTATAGAGACAATCACGGGATAAGGATAAAGGATGCTTATTTGCTCTAGTTCTAGATTACAAAATCAGGGATAAGTGATGGAAGATTATTAATTAAATAGTCAACATGGGTGGCTCTTTCTTAGAGAGAGAACTGAAATTTCTCCCTAGATTGCTTTTTAGCAATAATAAATTGCAGTGATTTAAAAAAGGTTTTGACTGGATATTTTCTGCCATTCTGGCAGCTATTCCTAGAGAAACAGACTGTAGGGAAGCTGATTTCTCAATCCATAATTTTTATAATTGATACTTTGATAAAACTGTTAGTGATTATGAAAATTAACTCCTCTAGAATCATCATGCTAAAGTATATTAATTATTTATTAAATGTATAGTTTAGCAGTCAAGCAGAGTTTCTTTTAACACATATTTTAATATGGTGTATGGTTCAAACATTTTTACCAAAAGAGTTTACTTTCTATGGTATAGAAAAGTTGGAATATATGCTCCAGTAAGTCTGAGAGGTACCCCCTCATGGGCAATGCAAACTCAAAATTTCTTTAAGCTCTCCTGTTTTAAATCTTGTGTGAATATCACTACTCCATGATATATTTATATTTGTTAATTTAAAAATGGTTTAATCTCTGTAAAATATCTATGAAAATATTCCATGTTTATTCATGACTTTGGCGATCCTTAGGCCATTGCTGAGTGTTGATGTAGATATAGGAATCCCAATTTGAGAAAAACATGTTAAAGCATTCCTTAGTGGTCTCATTGTGAGACTATATCCGGATTGGAAGGACTTTGTGATATTAGGCAAAGATTTGCCTCTATGAAAGAAGTGTTCCAAAAACGAATGAGAAAGGAAGAAAAACATTTCACAAGGGGGCACTGTGCCTGGTATGGTACTTGGCATGAAGTAAGTGCTGAAGAAATAGTTGTTGGCTGAGTTAATATACTTTAAAAAAACTGATCTCTAATAAAAAACTAAAGGCCTAAAAAGATGTTTGGAAGTCGAAAGGGATGGTCTTGGCTTTTATTCTTCTTAGATTGCTAGACAGCTTTTTTTAGTTACCAGGAAGTATATTCTAAAGTGCTTTCAGATTCAGGGGGAAAACATCCATTTGCATATTTTTGTCTTAGGGTATTTACATTCCATAATTTGCAAGACACTAAAATTTCTTGGATTTGAGAGGAATAATTTATTGAGGTAGCGTGGCAACCTAAGTTTCTAAAATAGAGGTAATTTCTGGGCTTTTTGGCTTCAACTATCTGATTTGGAGAAGGGTCTTACTATAATAGAAGACTTTTTGGCCTGAAACATTTCATTGTTCAGTTCACCCACCAACACTCTCAGGCTTTGTCAGGGCTATTGAGGAGCTTACTGAGTTATTAATAACATAGCTCTTTGTTTCTCCTGTGGTTTTCTTTTCTTACAGGTCCTCAATTCCTTAACACAGGATAAGTGAGAGGGCAGATTCATTTAGGACAATTCTGATACCTTAAGAAAAATCTTCTCATAATCACACCAGGGTGCCGCATTTTACAGAGGGGGAAACTGCACCCTCTGAAGGAAATGACCTTGTCTGCATTCACACAGTTAGGACTCGAACCCACAGGACTTCAGAGCCCAGACTTTAGATCACTGACTGATAAATGTGTGTGATTGTAAATTTTTAAAGTTTAGTAAGAAAGGAGCAAGAGAAGCAGGTAACACCAAATTGTTAATACCCTAAGGCAACTGAGAAAGATGAAATGTTATTTCTTCAAAGTGGAGCTGCCTGAGTGGCCAGTATAATCTGAGTCTTGACCTAAAGCCAGAAGCATTTGTTATTAGGAGACAGGAAACTTATCGTTGAGGCAGGTGTTGCATCCTCTTTGTAACAGGTACATGTCTTTCTCCCCACATGTAGCAGAGCACTGGACATGTAAAAATGTCCTGGAAATAAAGATGTCATTCAACTGAGCTTGATTATGTCTGATTATTTACTTATCTATATTAGTATGTACCTTAATTTCATCAAGTGAATATTTAGTCCAGTAAGGAATATCCATTGAATATGGAGATATATTTCCTTTTTAAGGGGATTTTTTTGGATCTAGATTGTCTGGATTTCTGAAGATTTAGTTTGGAGGGTACTTATTTTATTTTAAAAAGAAAACTCATTGAGAAACTCTAAGGCAACTGTTAAGGTAGAATGCCAGGGAATGCCCAGTGCAATGTGAATCTTAAGTCCCTGCTAGAGTGTAAGCTCCCAGAGGCAGGACCTTCCCTCTCATATTCATCCTGTGCCCTTGGTCCTGTGTCTAGGCCAATGCCTGGCACATAATAGGCACTTAAAAATAAAGTTTTTTTGGCCGGGTGCAGTGGCTCATGCCTGTAATCCCAGCACTTTGGGAGGCTGAGGCGGGTGGATCATGAGGTCAGAAGATCAAGACCATCCTGGCTAACACGGTGAAACCCCGTCTCTACTAAAAATACAAAAAATTAGCTGGGCATGGTGGCGGGCACCTGTAGTCCCAGCTACTTGGCAAGCCAAGGCAGGAGAATGGTGTGAACCCGGGAGGTGGAGCGTGCAGCAAGCTGAGATTGCGCCACTGTACTCCAGCCTAGGTGACACAGCGAGACTCTGTCTCAAATAAATAAAGTTTTTAAAAAATGATTGTTTACTTTTCTACCAAATTTATTTTGCAAACCACAGCAGCCCTGTAGAAGAGAGGCCTGACTGTTAAAAGAAAAACAAACAGCAGCAACAACAGCATCAATAAGTGTCCCCACAAAAACCCTTCCAAAGCTCAGCAACCTCAAAGATTAAAGGTAGATAAACTCAGGAAGATGAGAAAGAATCAACCAAAAAAAACCCGCTGAAAACTAAAAAAGCCAGTGTGCCTCTTCTCCTCCAAATGATCACAGCACCTCTCCAGCAAGGGCACAGAACTGGGCTGAGGCTGAGACGGATGAACTGACGGAAGTAGAAGTTTCAGAAGGTGGGTAATAATGAACTCAGCTGAGCTAAAGGAGCATGTTCTAACCCATTACAAAGAAGCTAAGAACCATGATGAAACATTACAGGCATTACAGGAGCTGTTAAACAGAGTAACCAGTTTAGAGAGGAACATAAATGACCTGATGTAGCTGAAAAGTGCCACATGAGAATTTCACAATGCAACCATAGTATCAATAACCGAATAGACCAAGCAGAGGAAAGAATTCCAGAGATTGAAGACTATCTTGCTGAAATAAGACAGGCAGACAATATTAGAGCAAAAAGAATGAAAAAGAATGAACAAAACCTCTGAGAACTATGAGATTATATAAAAAGACTAAACCTATGACTGTTTGTGGTACCTGGAAAAGATGGGGAGAATGGAATCATGTTGGAAAAGAAACTTCAGAATATCATCCAGGAGAACTTCTCTAACCTAGCAGGACTGGCCAACATTCAAATTCAGGAAATCCAGAGAATCCCAGTAAGATATTCCATGAGAAGATCAATCCCAAGACACATAATCTTCAGATTCTCCAAGGTCAAAATGAAGGAAAAAATGTTAAGAGCAGCCAGAGAGAAAGGCCAGGTCACCTACAAAGGAAGCCCATCAGAATAACAATGGACCTCTTAGCAGAAACCCTGCAAGCCAGAAGTGTTTGGTGGCCAATATTCAACATTCTTAAAGAAAATAATTTCCAACCCAGAATCTCATAGCTGGCCAAACTAAGCTTCATAAGTGAAGGAGAAATAAAACCCTTTTCAGACAAGCAAATGCTGAGGGAATTCATCACCACCAGGCCTGCCTTGCAAGAGCTACTGAAGGAAGCACTAAAGTCCATAAAATAACCAGCTAGCATCATGATTACAGCATCAAATTCACACATAGCAACATTGACCTTAAATGTAAATGGGCTAAATGCTCCAATTAAAAGACACAGAATGTCAAGCTGGATAAAGAGTCAAGATCCATTAGTGTGTTGTATTCAAGAGACCCATCTCACAGGCAGAGACACACATAGGCTTAAAATAAAGGTATGGAGGAAAATCTACCAAGCAAGTGGAAAGCAGGAACAAGCAGGGGTTGCAATCCTAGTTTCTGACAAACAGACTTTAAACCAACAAAGATCAAAAAAGACAAAGAAGGGTATTACATAATGGTAAAGGGTTCAATTCAGCAAGAAGAGCTAACTAATCTAGATACATATGCACCCAATACAGGAGCATCCAGACTCATAAAACAAGATCTTAGGGACCTACAAAAAGGCTTAGATTCCCACATAATAATAGTAGGATACTTTAACATACCACTTTCAATATTACACAGATCATCAATACTGAAAATTAACAAAGATATTCAGTACTTAAACTCAGCTAGGGATCAAGTGGATCTGATAGATGTATGCAGAATCCCCCACCCCAAAACGACAGAATATGCATTCTTCTCAGTGCCACATGGCACTTACTCTAAAATCGATCACATAATTGGAAGTAAAACATTCCTCAACAAATACAAAAGAACTGAAATCATAACAGTCTGTCAGACCACAGCACAATCAAATTAGAACTCAAGACTAAGAAGCTCACTCAAAACCACACAACTATATGGAAACTGAACAACCTGCTTCTGAATGACTCCTGGATAAATAATGAAATTAAGTCAGAAATCAAGAAGTTCTTTGAACAGAGAAACAACATACCAGAATCTCTAGGACATAGCTAAAGCAGTGTTAAGAGGGAAGTTTATAGCACTAAATGCCCACTTCATAAAGCTAGAAAGACCTCAAGTCAAAAACCTAACATCTCAACTAAAAGAACCAGAGAACAAAGAGCAAACTCCAGAGGTAGCAGAAAACAAGAAATAGCCAAGATCAGAGTGGAACTAAAGGAGATAGAGACACAAAAAACCCTTCGAAAAATCAGTGAATCAAGGAGCTGTTTTTTTTTTTTGAAAAATTAATATTAGTAATGAAGAAAAGAGAGAAGAATCAAATAGACACAATAAAAAATGATGAAGGGGATATCATCACTGACCCCACAGAAACATAAACAACCATCAGAGAATACTATAAACACCTCTATGCAAATAAACTAAGAAATCTAGAAGAAACTGATAAATTCCTGGATACCTAGACACTTTAAAGACTGAACCAGGAAGAAGTTGAGTCCTTGAATAGACCAATAATAAGTTCTGAAATTGAGGGAGTAATAAATAGCCTACCAACCAAAAAGCCCAGGATCAGACAGATTTACAGCTGAATTCTACAAGGGGAACAAAGAGAGGCTGTTACCATTTTTACTGAAACTATTCTAAACTGAAAAGGAGGGATGCCTCCCTAACTCATTTTATGAGGCTAACATCACCCTGATACCAAAACCTGGCAGAAATACAATAAAAAAAGAAAACTTCAGACCAGTATCCCTGATGAACATCAGTGTGAAAATCCTCAGTAACGTACTGGCAAACCAAATCCAGCAGCACATCAAAAAGCTTATCCAGCATGATCAAGTAGGCTTCATCCCTGGGATGCAAGGCTGGTTCAACATATGCAAATCAATAAATGTAATCCATCACGTAAACAGAACCAAAGACAAAAACCACATGATTATCTCAATAGATGCAGAAAAGGCCTTCAATAAAATTCAACATCCCTTCATGTTAAAAACTCTCAATAAACTAGATATGAATGGAACATAACTCAAAATAATAGGAGCCGTTTATGACAAACCCACAGCCATATCATACTGAGTGGGCAAAATCTGGAAACAGTCCCCTTGAAAACCAGCACAAGACAAGGATGCTGTCTGTCACCACTCCTATTCAGCTTACTATTGGAAGTTCTGGCCGGGGCAGTCAGGCAAGAGAAGGAAATAAAGAATATTCAGATAGGAAGAGAGGAAATCAAACTGTCTGTTTCCAGATGACACGAGCCTATATCTAGAAAACCTCATTGTCTCAGCTGAAAAGCTTCTTAAGCTGATAAACAACTTCAGCAAAGTCTCAGGATACAAATAAATGTGCGGAAATCACAAGCATTCCTATTCACCAACAGTAGACAAGCAGAGAGACAAATCATGAATGAATTCCCGTTCACAATTTCACAAAAAGAATAAAATACCTAGGAATACAGCTAACAAAAGAAGTGAAGGACCTCTTTAAGGAGAATGACAAACCATTGCTCAAGGAAATCAGAGGACACAAACAAATGCAAAAAACATTCCATACTCATAGGTAGAAAGAATCAGTATTGTGAAAATGTCCATACTACCCAAAGTAATTTATGGATTCAATGCTATTCCCATTAAATTGAGCTGGAAGCCATTATCCTCAGCAAACTAACACAGGAACAGAAAACCAAACACCACATGTTCCCACTTATAAATGGGAGCTGAACAGTGAGAACACGTGGACACAGGGCGGGGGAGGTGGGGAAAGAGAACATCAGGAAAACTAGCTAATGCATACTAGGCTTAATACCTGGGTGATGGGTTGATAGGTACAGCAAACCACCAATGCACACGTTTACCTGTGTAACATATTCCCCTCTCAGGAAAAATAGTTTTAACTAAAAAACAATTCAGAATGTATTCCTGCCTTTTTTTTTTTTTTTAGAACGAACAAAAGAAAACTCCGAAGTATAAGAATACTGTTTTTTATAAGAATAAAAATTTTTTAAAAAGTATAAGAATGCTGTTTTATTTAGCTTCAAGTGCCTCAAGGAACTATGTGCTTATTGGATTGTATCTCTCATAACATCTACCATGTGACTGGCCCATAGTAGACAGGAAGAATATTTATTAACTAAGTGAATGAACTTCATAGTTTTAGTTCGTAATTCTCACAAAGTAGTTGTCTTGGTGAGCTTGAGCTGCTTCAGAATTCCCTCATGTTGCCCTCTTTGTCTTTGGACTTCAGAAGAAAAATTTTCAGCTATTTTTCATGTCAAACTTTCCATAACTCAATTACTATACAGTCATATGTTATTAAATGATTGGGATATGTTCTGAAAAAATTTGTTTTTAGGCTTTCTCATCATTGTGTGACTATTGTAGAGTATACTTACACAGCCTTGAGATGTCATACTCTGCTGCACACCAAGGCTCTGTGGTGTAGCCTGTTGTTCCTGAGTTAAAAACCTGTATAGCATGTTATTTTAGTCCATTGAAACACAGTGGTAAATATTTGTATATCTAGACATAGAAAAAGTACAGTAAAAATAGCATATGATTATCTTATGGAATCACTGTCATATATGCAGATTGTCATTGACTGAAATGTTGTTATGTGGCACATGACTCTACAAAGTTTCCTGAATTTGTTTGCGTTTCTTACTAACTTGATTCTACTATGGGTACACCAAACTTAAAGCTTTTATGTAATTAAATATAAGTTTTCAGATAGCCCTGAAAGCTTAGCACTTCAAAATGCAGATGGTCCCTGAATTCTGATGGTTCCATTTAGGATTATTCAACTTTAAGATGGGGTTACCGTTTCTATTGAATGTGGTTGGCTTTCTCACTATCCTAAAGTCAAACAATCCTAAGTTGAATGATTTTAATTTGGAGACCGTCTGCCGTGTTGCCAGCATTAAATACGTTTTTGGCTTACAATATTTTCAACTAACAGTGGGTTTATTGGGAGGTAGGTGTAGCCCAAAAAGTATCTGAGATGTGTCTTAATCCATTTAGTTTATTTTGCCAAGGTTAGGGACATGCGTGGAGGAAATAAACATGGAATCACAGAAACAGTCTATGGCCTGTAACTTTCTCCAAAGATGATTTTGAAGGCTTCAGTATTTATAGGGGAAAAGTGGGCTGGAGGGGAAATAGGGAGGGTACTGTTATCCACTTGTTGCAAGAGAAAAGGAGCAGGTAGGGGAGTAGTCAGTTATGTATTCCTCTCCCTCTCAGTGGTGGGCACTTTACATAAGATAAGGTGAACATAGAGTAGCGACCTGTAGAGAAAATTTAATCTTTTTATCTATAGGTATCTGCTTAGGAACAAAAGGAAAGGCAGCTTCTTGCATGACTCAGCTTTCAGCTTAATTTTTTTCCTTTAGCATAGTGAATTGGGGTTCAGATTGGAGTTTTTGTTTTCTTTCACATAGGTAAGTCAAGAGCATCCATAATTGATTGTATCCAAAGAGGTATCAAAGATGTCAGGGTCAATAAATAAAAACAGATTTATATATTTATGTGTTTGAGGAGGATTATCATTTTAGAGGACAAAATGTTTTAACAGTTTCCAGATGAACAGATTCCAAATCAGTTTAAGCATCACTGAAACATCAAATAAAAAACCTTGATAATGGAGAGAGGTCTCTCCCAAAAGAGCAGAGCTGCACATCAGTTTTACTTATTTCCTTAGACATATTCCTGTAGCTTTTTATTTAAAATGTCAGGTCTGCTTCGGTGCAATTGGTATGTCAATCGGTGTATCCATATTACCTCCCAGCTTGCCCAAACCACCCAAATTAGTGTAGCAAAGTGTTATTGGAAGCTTCAAAGCTTAACTTTAATCTTGATTCCTGCTAGCCTCCAAAAATTCTTTGCTCTGTATGCAACTGAGTGGTTTTGAATGTTTATATAACAGTGTCCCTCACTTTGCAATACTATTTGGCACAGTGAATGTATTACCACTGTTAGCCTTCAGGCCATCATCTCCTATCACACCCTATGGTATTTGTTCTTCCAGTTAACCTTATCAGCAATGCAGACTTTTCTCTCAGTGCCCACCATCTAGATCAGGGCTAGACCCTCCTAACTCTGCCTCCTAGCATTTCAGTTGCTGCTTTTCAGTTTCTGTGGCATCAGGAGTCTGATCTTTACCACTAGTCTCTAGTCCTCTTTCTTAAACTCCTTCAGCGCCTCCACTTGTTTTCTGTGAAAAGACGAACAACCTGCAGGAGAAATCCCTTTAGGACCTGGCATTGCCTGCCTCTGTGTCCTTTTCCTTAGCTCTTCACCTACTCGTACTCTAGGTATCAACCTTAAAGAACTATCTGTAGTTCTTCAGAAACTCCAAGGTAAACATGCTTCTGTGAACTAACGTCTGCAGTTTGCTTTGCATGAATGCCTTTCAAGTTTCCTTTTCCTGATTACTTATTTATTTCTCCCCATTAGCATGAGTCTGTGAGGGCAAGGTCCATTTCTTCCCCCTCCATTTTTGTTCCTAACGCAGACTAGATGGATGCTGAGTGGAAGCTGCTGGGTGAATGAGTGAGAACCAACCAGATCCTCCCTATTGCCTTTTATGGTTGATTCCTTAGTCCCATTTCAGATGAACTGGTTTCCTTTCTTCTCCTCCTTTGTTTCTCTCTTAACAGTTTCCACATACCTCTGACTCAGTCTGTCTGAAGTACAGCTCTGCCCTGATCAAAACCTTCAGTGGATTATCATCTCTTGCAAAATCCTTTTCATGCTCAATATCATTTCCAGCATTTACTGGTCAGTCTCTAATATGCATTTGCAGCTGTATTTCCCATGCTTCTCCTTGCCAACTCCAGACCAGCCTCTTGTCCATTCTTCTGTCACACTCTGCAGCATACTATTTCTGTGGTTGTGTTCATATCATACCCTCAGATAGGTGTTTCATTGTCCCAGTCACTGCCTAGTGAATTAAAAGTCAAAATGTCCCCTACCCCACAATCAGAATCAGTCTTCCATTCTGTATCTGTAAATACCACTTCTACGTTTTTCCTTCCATTATGGTATGTATCCCATTCTACTTTTTATTATAACCTTTGGTTTTTTGCTTTACTTTTGTGTATCTGTACCTAATAGATTATCCTTGAGATAACAGCTATATCAGTTTAAGCTTGAAAGCCACAGACAAGCTTGTCCAATCAATGGCTGTTGCTATTCAGTCCGTATGAATAGAGCATGTGTCTTGACTGGCAGACATTGGTTTGAATCCCTAATATGCCACAAATAGCTATATAATCTCTGCCTCTTCTTTCTTCTAGTTTCCCAGCTTGTAATAGGAAGATGATAATACCAAATTTGTAACATGCTTTTGCAGATTAAGTGGAATAATGTATGGAAAGCATATAGCCAATGACAGAATGCAAAAAATAGTCATGATTACTGCTGTTACTGTTATTATAGATATGTAGTCACCATCGTAGAAACATATTGTTTTGTTTGAGCTTTTAGAATTAATGACTTTGTGTGGCTAATTTCTAGCTGAATATAACTGAAGCTAGAAATTACCCATTAGTCTTACCATTAAATATAAAGCGTTTTTTCACATCTTACAGTCTTTTATTAGTACTTATTTTGGCATTACAACATTTTGCTGGCAACAAGGGTTGCTTGCTTCTTCAATTTTTCCAATAACAGAGGGCTAAACTGCTGTCAGTACTTGTGAAAAGAAGAATAATACCAAGCCTTAAATCCTATCTAGCCCAGTCTTTTCCATGCTATTTTGCAGTATATGGATTGAATTTCCTATGGTTAGAGTTATTGAAACCCGACATATGGTGTTGGAGGGAACAATAAAATACCAGAAGGACTTTAGCCTGCCAGTGGGCTATTCTCCCCCTCAGATTAACTTTTGTTGAGTATATTTGTTCTATTAGAACTTGGATGGACAGCACAGTCAGAATGCATAGTCTTTGTACCAAAGAACGTCGTAAAATTGAAGTCAACTAAGGGGAAGGACATCTAATTATATTATGCTTTTGTAAGTTGTTAGGAAAGATATAGTGCAGATTATTCTTAATTCGAATTAGGTGTTTTGTGCTTATTATGTTAGTGTTTCTTAGAATTGAAATTATGGAAAGATGATTCACTGTGAGGAAATACCTAATTTTTTTACCTTCCTTTTTTCCAACTAAACTTATGAATAACTCATCAAAGAAAGAAGAAAACTCTGATATAGTCACCAAAAAATGACAAGAATTGATCATACATAATTAAGGCATATGTGTCATTTTCTGCACTGGTGAAAATAGATTGAGGAAATAGCACTAGAAATTGACTTAATACCTAGACACTAGTAGAAGAATGACATATTACCAGAGACTAAAATACTGGAAGAAGACAGTGAATTAATGTCATTTTCACCAACTGATGATGATGGTGATGATGGTGGTGAGAACATTTAGTAGGCAAATTTTCAGGCCCTGTGTAAGTCAATTAATGGTCATTGTTTCATGCTGCAGTTTTTATAAGAATCCCTATGAAATGCATGTTATTATTTTACCTTTATTTTACAGATAAAAATACTAGGGCTTCAACAGATAGTCTTACCCAATGTCACATAACTTGTAAAAGACAGAAGTGGGACTTAAACTGAGACCAGGCTAACCTACTGTCAGTCCTCTTAATCCCAATGCTGTACTGATAAGGCTACAGTCCTTCTTTCTGCAGGTGACAGTGAGGGAAAAGTTCTGAGAGTGAGTTCTTAAGTTCTTCTCTAGGAACACAGTACCTGTTGGTTAGAGCAGAGCCACCAACTAACCAGACCACCACTTCAAAGGCTTTAATGAGGGGGATTTACAGATTGACATGAAAAAACTCTCTGCAGTAAATCCTTTATGGCAGTGACACCATTATAAGCTCCATTAGGTAGAAGAGGAAGATAGACTATGTGATTTAGACACTATGTTTCCTGAAAGCCGATATCAGTAGAACCACTCTGTTGGCATTCCATGCCATTGCATGGCAATTTAAACTGCAAAGCCTAAGCAGAGGAGAGTTAACAGTGTGGTTACAATTGATGTACGTACCCCTTGATCCTAGATGGAGGCATTCTGTTAATAATCCCCACCTGGCTCTGCAAATGGCAGGATTCCATCCAACAATCCAGAGGAGGCTCTCTAACGTCCCTGAGGTCTCCTAGCAGACCCAGATCCTGTTTGACTTTGGCCTTTTGACAATTTTATTATGGCTGTGGGTGCCTATTTCCAAACACCCACAGCCTATCATTATTAGTTATTCAGTACCATCCCATTAGACATGTTCTTTAAGACTCAGCAAAATACCCAGAAGACTACAGATTCCCATACAGTATTCTCACTGATATAGTTTGACCCTACAAACTAAACAAGAGAGTGAAAAAATAAAACACAGACACAAACATGAAAGTCAGCCTTTCTACTGAAATACATCTTACATTGGTCATGCGAGATTTATGTAATACCAAATATCTGATATTTCAGAAATGAAAGCACACATGGCTGCTGTGAAATAAGAACAGAAGTGAAATTTCATATTTAAAAAGGAGCTAATTCAAGCATCAGAAATAATACATTTTATTGGTTCTAAGACATTTTTACATTTTAGCATCTTGAAATGGGAATTCTTTTTAAAAGATGGCCTCTTACAAATGCTTTGTCATGAAATGGTAGTAACATATAAGGCCCCTTTTAAAACATAAGAGAGATGATGTCATTTTTGCTCAAATCTTCCTGGCTTTGAATCTCCATAAAATCCAAGAACCTTACCGTAGACTACATGGCTCAGTATGATCTGGCCACTCACTGCTTCTCTAACCTCATTTCCCAGGACTTTTCCCCCCTCTTTTTTTTTTTCTCTTTTTGTTGCAACCATGCTGGTCTTTCCGTTCTTAAATCACCTAGGTATGCTTCTACCTCCAGGTCATTGCCCTTGGTGTTTCCTCTGCTGGGAATGTGTTTCCACTGAGAGTCCCATGGTTCATTCTCACATCTACTTCAGATATTTATTCAAGTCATACTTATTTAGGCTTTCTCTGGCCACCTTATCTAAAATTGCAGCACCCTAACATTCCCTGTCTACCATTCTGCTTCATTTTTGTCTTTAGCATTTATTACCAGCTGACAGTTCGCATTTTTTATTTACCTTGCTTGTAGTTTGTCTCTCCCCAGTACAGTATAAGCTGTGGTAAAAACAGGGATTTGTGTGTATTTTCTTCACTACTGAATCTCCAGGTCTTAGACGAATGCCTGCTACAGACAAGACACTTAGTAAATATATACTGAATATATGAATAGCTATAAATATAAAAATACATATATATGAATATGCCAAATATAAAAGAATAAATCAGTGGATTACATGCTCAAAAGTTGATAAGGTGGGGAAGAGGGTAAATATTACACTAAGCCTGTCCAGTGGCTCATGGTCTAGGATTTGGGCATCTTGAGTTATAAACTTGCCTCTGTTACTAGCTATCTGAGTAGAGTTTGCAGGTTAATCCCCTGGGCCTCCAGGTGGGACTACAGAGTATGGATGTTATAACCTCTCAGTTAGTTGAGGCTTCAGCTAAAAACCATTAAAAAATGAGGACCAGAATGGGGAATCTGAAGTGAAAGACACCATATCTTTTAATATAAATATTATCACCAGAAATGGTAGTTGTAAGGAGAGTCTTAATACAAAAGACTTTGGAGTTAATTTTTGGTTCAGGTGCCTTTGTTTTATAAATAGTGAAACTGAAGCCCAGGATTTGAGAGACTTAGCCAAGGTCAGGTGCTAATTGGTGGCCAACCGTAGAACTGTACTCTACAACCCTGACTCAACCTGACTGAACCCCTGTTCTTTTTACTTTAATTAGTACACAGAGTAAATACTGGTGATTAAAAACAAAAAAGAGTTATATTTAGGCTGTTTTGGTATTTTGTTCAACTTAAATTTGATGAATTCACCTGATGGAAAGAATTCATAGATCAATTTATCTCTCTTTGTGACTTAATTCAGCTTCCAGAGGAGATTGGAAAACTTGAAGATAAAGTGGAATGCGCTAATAATGCCCTGAAAGCAGATTGGGAGAGATGGAAACAAAATATGCAAAATGATATCAAGTTAGCATTTACAGATATGGCTGAGGAGAATATCCATTATTATGAACAGGTAATTAGTGTTATTTGATATTGCTTCATTTTAAAGTTATATTCTCATTTACTTTTGGTCCGTCCAATGTTGAAAGAGTATATTAAAGAACAAGTGTCACATTCTAATGCCTCTCTGGTAGCTTGGTTTCGATGAAGTTGTCAGTTACCATTTGGTTTTGTTTATCCTCAGTTTGTTGTTTTGGATTTGGATTCTTCAAAAGCATTTGATAATGCTTTCTAATGATTGTCCTAACTACTCCTCTTTCCTCTCCCTTCTCCGTTTATGAAGAGTTTGCAAAGGAAGGAAAGGAGCAGAGACTTGAATGAGCAGAAAATCATTTCAGGGCCTGTTCTCTATGTCCTTGCTATCCCTGTCTTCTGTAGCTATTCTGAAACCATCAACAAAGGAGCACACCATTCCATCAGCAAAAGAGTAACAACATCTTTTTTTAAGTTCATTTTATTTTTCAGATGATTGTATTTCAATTTTTTTACAACTGACTTTTCTCAGAGAAGTTTTTTTTTATTGTAAGCATACTTTTTCTAGAAAGTATATTTTAAAATAACATCTTTAACCTCATCTCTGGCTGAATTAATGAATATATGAAATTATTACATTAACAAAATTATGTCTTACAGCAGTGGTCCCCAACTTTTTTCGTACCAGGGACAGGTTTCATGGAAGACAAGTTTTCCTAGGTGGGGGGCGGGGTTAGTTTCAGGATGAAACTGCTCTACCTCAGATCATCAGCCATTAGTTAAATTGTCATAAGGAGCACGCAACTTAGATCCCTTACATGCGCAGTTCACAATAGTGTTCGCACTCCTGTGAGAATCTAATGCTGCCTCTGATCTGATAGGGAGTAGAGCTCAGGCAGTAATGCTCACCCGCCACTCACCTCCTGCTGTGCGGCTGGGTTCCTAACAGGCCAATGACCAGTACCAGTCCGTGGCCCAGGGGTTGAGGAACCCTGTAATTTATAGTATATAGTGCTTATCAGTTTAAAAGAACTTTAAACTGAAATATTATATATCTTGAAAGATTAACTGATATTGATGTTTTTATTCACCAAGAGTTAATTAAGCCCCTCCTATCACCAGACATTGTGCCTGGCCCTGGAGAGACCACAGTATGCAAGACAAACGCAATCCATTTCTCATGTAGTTACAGCCAATGAAGGAAACAATCACAAAGAGAGCATGATAAAATGGTATAAGGTTCGGTATAGAAAGACATTGCAGGGGCATATAACCTAATCTAGAAAAAATAAGGATATGTTTATGCAGAGACCTGAATGATGAATAAGGAGTTGCCAGATAAGAGTGTGAGAAATGGAGTTGGAGCAGAGAAAACACATGCACAAAAGCGTAGAAGGGAGAGAGAACATGTTCAGATAACTGAGGTTCTATTTTGGAGGAAGAAGGAGTGAAGGTAGTTTTGAATTGAAAGATTAGGCTGAAGAGTGCATTATAAATTTAGTCTTTTACCTTTAAGGGAAATGGGAGCCATTGAGTAGTTTTCAGGAGGAAACTGACTGGATCAGACTTGCCTTTTGGAAAGATTGCTCTGACTGTACATGGGTCGGAGTTAGGCAACACTGGACATGATGAGACTAGTTAGGAGGCAGGAAAGGCAGAGATGTGAACTGACCTAGGAGTTTCATGTTAGTGGGCTAGAGATTATGGAACAGATCCATGGTTTTGTTTTGTTTTGTTTTGTTTTTTAACTAGGTAGAACTGGAAAGATCATTTTCTATCTCTCCATAATTTTTTATTCTGGTAACAACCGTAAGTAAATTCAAGTATCTAAAATGAATTTCCCATAAATCTCAGATTTTGAATGATATAAAGTATTTCTTTTTAATAAAGCACATTTATCAACATAAGGCTTTATTACCATTTAACTGTTTAAATCCACAGAACTAACCTTACCTCTCCTTTATAGTAGAACTTGTCTACACTTACATTACACAATTGTTAAGAAAGTCAACTTGTGATGAATAACAAAACAATAAAACCAAAATTTTAATTGAGATAATTTATAAGAAAATGCCTTAAATTAAAACATGCAGTTTTCTATAAATGATTACAAAACCTAAGTATATTAGGGTATAAAAATCACATGACAAATGCACTTAATATTATTTTCCTTTAAATGTTAAGATCTGCCAATTTTTCTAAATTTGGATTTTTTTAAAAGTGTTCATAACAGTTCCACAGTTTCAACTAAAATGTTTGGGTTTTGACCGTACTTCTCGCATAAAAATGTATTTTTTTCAGTCTCATTGATTGAATTCAGTTTATACAAAATGTTCCTTTCTTAGAAACAGCTAAATGAGCATCGCTGTGCCATATTGCAAATTTTGTTTTTCACAGCAGTTTCTATCAGTGTGTGATGTTTTTAACTCTTTCCCCAAGTGTACTACATTTCTAAATGTTACAAAATTATATCGTGTCCTCCATCTTAAATGTATAAATTTGGAGGGATCATTGTTTCTCTTTTGTATAACTTCCAGAGATCCTTATAGCTCCAATTGTTTGTTGAATTTTTTCCTGAGTGGAAAACTTTTAACAGATTTGGCACATCAGTCCAGTAAAACAAAATCAAGAAGTCAGAGCCCTTAAATGATCAGGGATTCTTAGCAGAAAGATTAAGGCCTAAACAGCAACAATCTGTCACTAACTATTAACATCAGAAAATCTCAGATATACAGGGAAGTGAAATGTTCCAGAGGTCATTCATTTCCTGTTTAATTTCATCACATTCTAATGGAAATACTTCTTTTTTCATCAGTATTCCCAAAACGGTCTGTTCCTAGTGTGATGGATGAAACAGGGTATATATACATTTGCCTTTGGATTTACCTGTATTGAGTTCTGGTCACAGATTGTTTAGAAATTAAAAGTTAAATATCAAAATGGCAGAGGGAAATTATATTATAAATACATGGTATGGGTCTGTATCCAACTCCAGTTATTATCATATTGTGCAATAATTGTGTCATGTTATATTTAGAGGCATCTATTACATCTAAGAACATGTAATAATCAGTGTCATGTTGTACTTAGATGTATGAATTTATTGGGAGAGAGTTGATTCTAAATCCAGAACAGGTGTCTCAAACGAAACTTTTACTAGGTAAAATGATGTTGTTCCCATTTTGTTCTGTATGACCAATAATTAAGGATAAATGTGTTGAGTCTTTTTAAACAAATGAATAACAAAACAATAAAATTAAAAATCCATTTGAGCAGGGTGAATGATTTCAAAGTATATTGATACCCAAATAATGAAAGAAAATGACTTCCTGCTAACGTGAAGGGATTCTAAAACAGTAAAACATCCATGCCCTGGATACAGGGCATGGATATTTCCTAACTTTTTTCTTGAAGGTGCAAAAGAATATCTGCTTTGTTGCTGTCAATGCTGATGATGCTAATGATGAAGGCTTGAGAGCAAGTGATTCCTGGCTGATCTTATGAACTGGAAGAGCACATTCTTCTCAAAGCTTTATTTTAATATCATTGAATTCACTTGGCTATCCAATGTCCTCTTACGATTAGACTTTGAGGGCTTATTTGGAAATTCTGGCAGGAAAGTGCAGCTATTTAGGAACTGCTTTAGAATAGCTCTGGACTTGGCAACAACTATTAATATAAAATAGAACAATTACCTTTTGTCAGTATGAGCACAAAAAATGGGGAACCATTTACCCAGTCCAGTGAAATCACCTTTGTTATTAAGGAGGTGACAGACAGCTCTGATGTCCTTTTGGTCATTTAATGTCTTTGTTTTCTTTGTCTCTAACACATCAGGGACAAGGTGGATAGTAAGAAAGGGTAGGGAATTCACAAATATTCCCAATTATAAGGGTAGGGCTAGTAAAGGGAGCTATGTTCAAAGGTGTCTATGGCACATAGCAGATTCTTAATGTGTGCCTGCTAAATTACCATTTCTGAGTACCTGCTATGATCCGGCCCTGCTCTATATCTCACATGTGGCATCTCACATGACCTTCTCTGTAACTCTTGGAGATAGCGCTCTCCTCTCTGCAGTCTTGCTGGCCCAAGTTTCTACTAATGTTAATTTTTGCCAAATTACGCAGTTTGTCTTTAAGTGAATATGATAAAGGAATGTAGTTTATTCCTTTGCATAGCTTATTTTATAATATAGTTCATTCCTTTGAATAGTTTATTTTAAAATTATTAGTAAATATATGGAAATGCTTGTTTTATTATCTTATTTTTCTGGTTATAAAATTAATACAGGCTCACCGAAAACAATTACAGCAACAAAAGCTCAGTACACAAATGTATGACGAGGATAAAGAATACCCATATACTCCTTTCTCCTAGGGAGTGGTTCATTTAAATATAATTATAGAAAATAATTTGCTATTTTAAGATTATTGTTAGATTTTCTGCATGGGTCTTTGGAACGTGACAGCATAAAAACATATGTTTACTTATTTTGTGTCACAATGATTAAAATGAATAGTATTTTGAGTTCCATATTTTTCATTTATTTTACATATGTTTCCACATAGTGTCATAATTTTCTTATGACACATCATACTGATGTATATTTATTAGCTTAGATAATAATAGTTAAACATTTGTTTTTTTCTTTTCTTCTATCATTACTATTAAAAATAATAGTAATTATTTAATGTTTTTAAATAATTTATTTAAAAATTTATTTTTAAATAAATTTAATGTTATTAAAAATAAACATTAGCTTTTTGAAAACTTGGTAAGAATTTCAAGAAATAAGCAGGTCTATGATTACTGCATTTCTTATTCTATCAGTCTTATTTAGGAATGTCAGTTCCCTCATGTAAACTCATTTATGTGAGATTCTGTTATCATCAAAGCCCTGTGCTAAACACGGGGGTGGCGTGGCATGGGGAGAGGTGATCCAAATTCACACTGAAGTCTTGCTGTTAGGAGGCTAAAGTTGATTAGGGAAAAACAATATATAAAAATATTTATTCATTTATTTGATTAATACAGCCCTAAAGTTATTTTTTTCTAATGGTGAAGTATTTAAATTAGTTTTTTTTGCTTGATTGTAATGGATAGACTGAATAAAAGGTTCTATTCTTAGCAGATAACACAAATATATTTATATGGACATCTAGCAAGAAGAAAAACAATTCTAGCAAAGGAAAATTTCTGGAAGATTTTGAGGAAAAGAAAAAAAAAATCGTTACAAGGGTATCTGTCTAGCCAGATGAACAGTACTACTACTGTTTTCTTAAAATCCAAGTCTAGTTATTTGTGGCTCATTTAAAAATTACAGAAATTTTGTAAAAATAGATCTCACAGCAGTCCTCTAAAAACTAACTATGAATAAGCACTGAGTGTCCAGAAGGTTCTTCAAGTGTAGTTTTACTTATTTAGGGATTTATTTCTTGTTGTGTTGGGAAAATGGTGAAATAAGTTCTAGTGACATGGTTGTTTGTTTTAAACTTAATACTACACTACATACTTCGGAACATTTTGTAGATTTTGTAAGTATTTACTTGAAAACATCCTGGTCCAAATTAGGACAATTTCCAAGTATTCTGACCTTAAGAGATTAAACTATATTGATAATGATGTTAAAACTGCTACCTAAGCAAGATTTGGATGGATGGCATTTAGATTCCTGTCAGAAATTTCATTCTATTCAAAGCTGAAAATCAGAAAAAGTATTGATTTGTGCTCATCTGTGAGTTGAAAGGAGCAATGAGGGGAATAGTCTCCCTAGACTTAATTCTGATTAGTAAAGAACTGTTATCTTAACATGACAGTTCCATCAGGAGACAGTACTATTTCCAGAATCTGGGAGGTGAAAGCAAAGGAAGGAAAACTTGGCCATTCTCAGTCATATTTCCTAGAATTTAGTAAAGTAGCTTAAAAAATTAGAGAAAAGTTAGTTATACTTTCTCAAAATCATACACTCTAAATGAGAATATGACTTGAGAGGAGTGGACAATTCTAAAAAGTGAAAAGAATGAAGCAGGTGAAGAATCTGACACAATTATACCTGTGGACCATGGATCATGGAAACAAAGATGATAGAGGAGGATACAGTCAAGAAGGAATACAGAAAAAAACAGGCAATGTCAGTGAAAGCATATGTCAGGAAGAAGAGAGTTTTGGGGGAAAAAATGTGAAGAGCTTCCAAACAGCACCAGAGTCAAATGAGAGTAGGTATGAGGAGCATCTTTGGAAGCAAGAAAATTAGGAATTAATATGTTACCAAAAATATTAATAAAAATGAATTCCTAGTGGAAACTGTGTAATGGAAACTAAAAAAACATAACTAACTCATTTCTATTTCACTGCTGTTTTCTCCATGAAGGAGAATGAAAGTATAAGATGAAAGGATTAGGCAAATACAAATAAAAGTTAACTAAAATCCAATACATTTGAAGAGGTAATAAAACAAAAACTATCCATTGCTGCAAAAAAGAGATGGCTGGGTGTCTTCTGTTTTTCAGTGAGTGGTGCAAAAGCCCACCCTTTACCAACCTGAAAGCAGTACTTACAAAGCCCCAGTTGAAGCTCTTAATTCTAAATTTACTCATAGAAGGAAGATTGACAGACCTTTACTTACCCAGAAGAAATGCAGGCCATGTTACTTTCCTAGGTGAATCCTAAAATTACCCCCAGAGAAGGTTTTCAACAATACTGGAACAATGTTTCCAAAGTAACCTCCTCTGTAATTTCTGATACACACCATGCACAGTCACCTAATACTTGCTCAACCCTTTGTCAATAGCCTGTCTTAGAGAGAGAAGGATGGATATGGTAGGAGAGTTACCCAGATAGAGTTGTTCAGCATAGTTTTGAGCCTAAGAAATGGCAGGTAGTGTTTGAGTTTTCTTTTAAATTGTTGGAACAGAGGTGTAATAGATGGTCTGTATTGAATCATTTTTTTATGTTGGCCATAAAAAAGGCTCCTAGGCTGAATCTCTGTCAAGAGGCACATTCTTTAAAGTTAAATTCTCTTTCCTTATTATGAAACAAAGAAGTTGACTACAGCTGGAATAATCCAGAGTTATCCAGGACAGGGAATTTTGAATCCATAACAAGGTGCATTTCTTTTTACAGTCATGCCTCCTAATAGTTACTGAAGCCTGACCTAAACCCTAGACCTCAGGAGACAGACGCCCTGATGGTGCTAAAATAGGCCTTCAGAAAAGAGCAGTCTATGTCTTTGGAACTATGTGCAGAATATCTCAGAACTACATTATACACCCTAAAATTGAATAGATTCCACTTACATGTAGACTATATTTCTGGCAAAGCAAGCACACCAGCTTGAGAGGATAAGAAGCTTAGAAGTTTACTCAGTCTAGCCATTTTTATACCAGTTAACTTTTCCAATTCGTTACATCCTTGTACCTGCATTATCCTACCGTCTTATTCATTGGGAAGTACTCACTGGAAGCCTGAATGCATTAAGAAATTCAGGTTACATCATTGCTACTTTTCTGTGGATCATCTAATTTATTTAGGGATGATCATCAAAAGGAAAACAACAACTTTTCATCTTTTTAATGCCATTAAATGGCAACACATTGAATAGAGTTTTCTTCTTGTGTTTCAAGAGACCAACATTGTTATTGATTATTTAATGATTAACCTTGTCCTTTTAACCAAATATATCACTTTTTTGTTGAGCAATCAGTTCTTTTTTCAAATAGAATCTGAAGGCACATAGAAATGATCAGAGCAAAAGATACAGAAATGGAATAGCCTTCTGTGATTCTAGAACATCTTTGGAGGCAAGCCACCATAGACTCCGAGAAACTGCCTTCTCAGTTTGACACATTATTACCAGGAAATTTGGATAAGTGAAGAAGCAAGAATTGTAAGCTGAACTCAGGGAAATCTACATTTAAGACATTTCACAAATAACTTTTTAAAAATTGACTATTATAAATATCAGAGGAAGTCCCTGGGCATAGTTCTTTGGGTCTCGAATTATTGTATATTTGTGGTATACATGATCCTACAATCCTTTAATTCCACTGATAGAGGATGGCAACTTGATAGCCAGATTACTCCCATTTAGGTTATACTGTTTCATTTTGTTGGAGAAGGTTGGCAATGCATCTTAGCCTGTTTTAAGTTTCTAAGAAATTCTTAGGAAAGAAACCTACTCACCTTTCTTTATCCTCTCACATACCGAATTTGTTTGCTCACAGAAGCCATTTATGGAGTAATTGTCTGAAATGTTCTCTAGAAAACAGAGAGAAAACACATGATAGAGATATAAGATTTCTAATGCTCATTAGAGTGTTCATTTTAACACCACTTGAACGAGCTTAGGTAACCATGAGGTCTTGACAGAGTAGATTTTAATTCAACATGGCTTAAAACACTGCTCTGTTATAGCCAACTGCCTTTGAACTTATGTTTGCATAATTTGATGCAACTTTTCACTGATGTATAGATGAATATTCCCCTACCATAGCGAATAAGAAGGTAAATATTATCTTCTATGTTATTGATAAGGTCCTGCTTTCACATTCCGGGAGGTAAATCTAAAATCTAACTAGTTTCTTTCTGCAGGAATCTTTATATTCAAGCCAAAGTTAGTTTGAATAAGATAATCTTTAGCATGGAGAATGATAATATGCTTTTTAGAGGTCAATTTATTTAATTTTCTGGGTATTTGTTTTGGTGACCTCTTAATTAATTTTGAAAAAAACTTAATTTTCTTCAAAAGTTAAGTTTTATGAGAGTGATATTAAGGTCCTGTTGTATTAGAAGACACTTCTGACTTAAGAAAAAAGTAATTATTAAGTAGTTAAGCAGGTTTATTTACTAAAGAAGTTCTCAGAGTACTTTATGTGCTTGTATGGTTGTGAATCTGAAGACATAATAATTTTCTTGACTAGATCAGTGTTTCTTCTTGCAGAATGAGTGTTCTACAGAACATAGTTTGGGAAATCTTGGGTAACAATGTTGATCTCTAATGCTACTTTAAGTGTGGACTGATATTCATTCCATAAGTTATTACAGATTCAATTTAGAAGTTGAAAGTAATCAGTTGGAATCTTCTATAGCAATTAGACATTGCCAAGACAACCAAGTAGGTGATTAGGAGGTTTGACTTGTTGAATTCTATGGAACAATTCAAATATTGTCCAGCTTTTGTGGTGATTTGCATGTGGCATGAATTACAGACTAGTCATGTCCAGTAAGACCATTTAATGGTCCTTAGATGACTGAAAGAAGAAAAAACAAAACAATTATTCTTCACCACAGATAGTTTAAGAAGCATTGCCTGAAGTTCCTTCTGGTTTTTACAAGTCTGTTGATCTCTTACACGTAATATAGTGTCCTTTCTCATTTAAAAGTTTATAGTCGATTTAATATTGAAGCATCATATAAAGCATATAAAACACAGTCAATGGTAGAATTAAGTTTAAATGCAGCAGGATTTTATTTTTATTTATTTCTAAGGAAACTTTAGAATCAACTAGTTGTCATTTTTAGAATTCTTAAGTATTATGTACTTATTTTGTTGTTTGATTAAGTGTGGTTTCTGCTCTGAATTAAATTTTCAAAATCCATAGCTATAGCTCATGTTTCCATCTAGTTTTGAACCTTTTATTATGTGTCATGTAAGTCTTAAATATTTTTGTTTTACAGGTTTTTACTTTTTTTTTTTTTTTTTGAGATGGAGTCTTGCTGTGTCGCCCAGGCTGGAGTGCAGTGTTCCAGTCTCAGCTCACTGCAACCTCTGCCTCCCAGGTTCAAGCGATTCTCCTGCCTCAGCCTCCTAAGTACCCAAGTAGCTGGGATTACAGGCACCTGCCACCATGCCTGGCTAATTTTTTATATTTTTAGTGGAGACGAGGCTTCACCATGTTGGCCAGGCTGGTCTCAAACTCGTGACCTCAAGTGATCTGCCTGCCTTGGCCTCCCAGAGTGCTGGTATTATAGGTGTGAGCCACTGCACCCAGCCGGGTTTCTGCAGTCTTAAAAACTTCAATTGAAAACTATTCTCATCAGTCCCCTATATTCTGTAATGTAATTTGTTCTCAATTATCTATGCAAATAAAGTGAGCTTAGGTATGAAATAGACAGTTATATCATGGCATAGTCTGTGCTTCTTCCCATCCTTTGGGCTACATAAGTTTTTATGTAGTTAATCAGGGATTTGCATAGAAGGAGATTACACATAATAATGAAATAATTTCTAAAAATGTCTAGTTTCTGAATCAAGGACATTCTGCTTATTGTGCTTTGTAAATGACAGACTACATACTATGGGCCAGTATAATAGTTTCTGTATAGAAAAGGAAGAAATGATTTAAACACACACATACATACACACACACACTGCATTTTATCAGAAATAAGAAAGGTGGATCTTCTAATGGAAAAAATTAAAGTTGGGTACCATGATGCCTGCATTAGCTAATTATAAAGTCCTAATCATGTCTTCTCTATATACCCAGTTTGCTAAACTGCCAAATAGAGGTATTCCTCCCTTCCCCCACCCCACATACCATTCACATACAGCCCTTACAAGTCTTTAGGAGAATAAAACTGGAACATATATATAACATGCTATAAAATAATGTGCTTAAACATCATAGTTGCACCTTAATAATTTTCTGATAATCCAAAGGTAAATGTGCTTATCTGTACAGTTTGTTGTACTTTCAGCGTATGCTAACACGAAAACAGATAAGCTTGATGTCTGAAGTGTCTAGCATTAAACTGGATAAACTTCATGTAATTGGCTTAGCTGTAAGTAAACAACAATGATGTGGTATAGAAAAAGTATGAGTTTGTAAGGATATGAATTTAAATTTTGGCTCTTATGTTAATTTCTCCTATAAAGATTTCCAATATATTAGTCCTTTCAGAGCCCCAATTTCCCCATGTATAAAAATGAGAGAAATGGAATAAATTTTATCTAGGGCTCCATCTGTCTTTATCAATCTTGAGTTAGACATCTACAGAATAATGCTACAGAATAATAAAAAAATGGACCACAAGATGGCGTTTGTAGCTAATGAGTCCTTTTGCATTAACTATCTGTGTTGCAGTCATTTAAATATTTGCAATAATTACAAGTGTACACTTATCACTTACATTCTTGAGAGATATGTAAAAGTAATTTTTAGAAAAATAATATTCAAATCCTGTTACTTTTAAGTTATTGGTATTTCTAAAATTATAAGTTGGCAGATGATTCTCAGAAGCTGAATTTAGACTTTTCCAAAAATGAAATATAATGAATAATTTTGAGCTATTGCAAAATAATAGAAGTTGTTTTTCTCTGGCAATATCAACTCTAATTTCCAGATTGATTACATTTCAGAATTTGAAAATATGTAGCTCCTGAAAGTTTTAATTACTGTTTCAATTTTAGGTTTAGGAGATTTAAAAAGTTTACTAAAATGTTACACACCCTATTGCCCTCATTTTAGGCATAACCTAATAATTTTTATAGATGATAAATAATTTCGTGATGCTATTGGCCTAGTATAGAAATGATTGCGAATTTGGGCTTCAACGTTTTCTCAAATGTAGGTGATATCATCTGTGTCCAGGATCATTTGAGACAACATTAAAATACTTAGAAGAAACTCAGTCATATTTCCAATTGGTAGCTTACTGAGAAAGATGTAATTATCATGGTACTCTCTCTAAAAGTTGCTTTTTGATTAGAGGTGAAAAGTAGAAGCACAACAGCTTTATATGGCTTAATATGGGAATTTCCAGTTTTAAAATAAATATATGGGAAGGTGTGGCTTTTACATATTCTATAATAATAAGTATCATTATTATTATTAGGTAAATGTCTAGTTATTTTACTTTATTACCACAGAAATACATAATTATATTTTATTTTGACTTATATAATAATTTGAATGAAAGTAAATTTTCTATTAGCTGTTTCTATCAACAGTGTGGTGTCATTTCTTATGGAGATATCAACTTGTTATGTAGGCTTCACATGGTGGCTAAGGGCTTTGGACAGGCATGACTTCTGACTTTTAACTGAGTGACCTTGAGGACTTCTTTTATTTTAGTGAGCCTCAGTATCCTCATTGATGAAGTGATGAAAATGCCATAGATTTGTTTGGGTGTTAAAATATAAATGTACATGCATATACATATATGTATTTATGGAAAGGAATATGTAAAGATGAAAGAAAAGTCTTAGAAGCAAAGTTTAACATTCCCAGTGAGTCACTAAAAATAGTTTGTAAGATTTTATGCTCATCAGGTATTTCCAGGAGTCTTAACCAGCATATGCCTTAAGCCACTAATTTTACTTGAGCCCAAAATTACCACCATAGAAAATAGGTTTTAAAGCTGCTAAACGAATGAATGAATGAATGAATGAATGAATGAATGAAAGAAAAGCAGTTAACTCAGTGTCTAACAAGGATTCAGTAAATGTTGGCTACTAGTAGTACTAGCAGCTGTAGTGGTACTGAAAATATTTCTCATATATTTATGAATCTTATCTTTGGAAATTATAATGACAGTTATCTTATAAATACCAAATGCTAGGAGGAGAAGTAAAATTTTATGTTTGCTGTATTCCACACTGGGTCAAGCAAAGCAGAGCGAGGCTATTTATACATTACATATGATTTCATTTGCCAACTTCTTGTCAGCCACAGTTAGCCTCTGGAAATCTTCAGTTTTAGTTCTGGGATGAAGCTTAATGGACACACTTAGTTCAAACCCCTTACTATGAATAGGTAAACAGGCCGAGAGCAATAAAGAAATTTGCCTGAAGTCAAACTGTAGGACAGAACATCTTCATATCCCACAAGCTTGAGAAAATAGTGATTCTCAAATGTGGAAGCTTCCATTGAAAGCTGTATCGTATCTGTAGAAATACCATTATTGTCACCATTTACTCTTTAGAAAACTTGATCACATCTGCTTGTGGGATTACTACCCACTTATGAGAGCCGAAGAGACATTTACCTCTTCTAATGCAAAATGTCACCACCTTTACTGAAGTAGCAAGAGATTTATTTTCAAAACTGAAAGTCAGTTTTGGAATTAAAACTTAATTTTCTACGTATTCCATCTGTGTGTACTGCATTTAAGAAGGTTTTCAGCCTGTGTGTAGAAACAAAAAGGCTTTGTTTACCTGTTGGGTCTATTTTCCCCACCTCTGGCTCACCTTCCTGTGGTGGCTCTCTTTCTCTGAGTTCTCTCCTCAAAGAGAAATTGCACTTGACTTTGGCTACAACTGCAGCCACCTGGGGGAAATGTGTACTGGATTCTCAATTAACAAGGATTTGTGATAAGCTTTTTTTCTGGTCAACCCACATCCTGGCTAATTGCATGTATAGTGTATTTATCAACTTATTTTTTCTGCAGTGAGAAGGAGCTGTTCACCATGGTTTCATGTAGAGCACTGGAAAAAACACAGCACTGCACTATGAGAGTCAGTTTTCTTAACTGTAAAATGAAATTACCTGATTTCATCAGAAGATTATTGCATGAAATAAAACAGTATGTATGGAAAATGATGACATCTTATTCAAATGGAAGTGGAACTCCTGTTGTTCTTGGTTCTCCCATGATAGTATGAGAATCCACAGCTAGAATGAGCTAACCAGAACTATTAAATGTCAGGCCAGCAGTGATGCTGGATATTTTTTATTACTATTCTGATTTTGACAGATACCAACTTTTTTCACTCACTGTAATGATTTAAAAATGGAAAAAAATTGATGACAATGCAAAGCCAAATAACAAATAGAAACATGTTTTAAAAATACTAACTTATAAGCAAGTCTCACACTAGGTTTTGAGATTTTTTTTGGCTGTATTAATGATTCTTTATATCCTCCAATTATGATCCTGAGGACAGTAAATACTCACTGTAATAAATTACCTAACTATATGGTATAAACAATATATTTCTTGAGTTTTTCCTTAGGTTTCATACTCAAGAGCAAAGAAATTTAAGGAGCCTTAGAGATCATCTTTTTGTTGTTTATAAAGATTTGTGTACATTAATTTGATATATGTGCAGGATATCAGGTAACACAGGTGAATATTAAACATTGGTGGAAACAGGCAATTACATTTATTTAATTAAAAATCGGCTATCAAGAATCCCAAAGTGATCTGGTAGCATCAGGAGCTGCATAGTTCAAGGTCAGATTCTCAGCTTTACAGGCCTAGAAAAAAACCATATTGGTCAGCAACATGAATGGGGATCGGGCTCTTAGGGCAAAACTTAATATTTACATGTTTGGAGAGCAATAGAAACCAAGATATCAGTTGGTTAGTGTTCAAATAGAAGAGTGCAGTTTTCTGATGGCCAGCATCTTAGCATCAGTTGTTCAATATATTCCTTCTCTATAGAGTCATCTGCATTTACTGAGCACTTACCATATTCCTGGCATGTATTAATTCAGTCTTCTTCAAAGTATAGATCTGTTCCTAGAAATATATGCAGAATTTCCAAGATATATAAAGGGAATTAATTTCCATACCCTCACCTTTTGTAAATACTCTTTCCTAATGTGATCAGCCTGATGCCCCTGCAGTCAGGGTTTCTTACCTACTTCTCCTTCCAAAATCATCCTTCTACTATGTGAAAGAAAGGCATCTCATTCTCTTGGCCCAGTGACTTATTAAATGTACCCTGGTGATGGTTCGGGACATTGACTATCCATTTGTTAATGGATAAATACTGGCATACAATTTATGAGATTTATCATATAAACACACTTAGACCATTTGAGCCTCAGCTTTCTCACCTGTAAAATAGGATTCACAGTAATCATTGTGAGGCTTAAAGAAGGTGATACATAAAGCAATCATTATAATGCCTGACCGAGTATTCATATCAGTATATGGCAGTTGTTAATGTTATTTCTGTTGCTATCCTATGTCAGTTGTTCTATAATGTTCTGTATTTCAAAACACATACTTTTTCTGCCTCTGGTATGGAAGATAAGGAAATCGTGAAGTAGCTAATTTGTCTGTCTTACCATGTTTTACTGTCCCTTTTAGTACTTAATTTAGAAAGGAAAATGTTAATTCACATCACTAATTAGCATGGACAACTACTGAATATCTTAGATCTTTATTAAACTAGCATCGTTAATACAGAATATGAAAATGATAGGAGTTTGTTCACTTGAGGACTAATGCCATCTTTGGTGCAATTTGAATCACTTATTTGACAGGAATTCTAAATAGAGCAGACTGCTTAGAATTTCATTTTGAATTTTACCTGGAGAATGTTCAGAAGTTTATTTAAATGATAGTTTTGCAGTTATTAAAAATATATAATATCTTCTGAAAGTAGTAATTGCTTTGGGGCTGCCCTGTAGGGGTACCAGATACAAGATTGTGTATGGGTTTGCAGAGAGCAAACCAGAGCGCTCTAGTAGAAAGATGGTTTGCAAAGGAAGCTGAGGGCTTTTCTCTAAATGTAAAGTGTGGTGCTGTTCCTGTCAGCCCTTTCAACCCAGTTAATAGTTTTCTGTTTTATAAACATTGTGGGTAGATTTTTTAAAGATATACTTTGGCATTTTTGTATTTCCTTCTTTTTTATACTTGACATTTGGTGAAGGAGATTTGTGAGTGGTTTATGAAACTGAGTTTTAATTTCTTTTTTTTCTTGGTATTGAAAAATCAATAAAATACTAATAACAGCTAATATTTACTGAATATCTGCATATGATGTTAATTGTAGCTTTTTGTAGATGTTCCTCGGGTTGTGGAACTTCTCCTTTATTCCTAATTTGCTGAGAAATTTTTTTTAATAAGCAATGGACATTGGAATTTGATAAATTTTTTGTCTATTGAGATAATATTGCATTTAATATCATCATTTGATAAATACTTGAATGTTAATCCAATCTTGCATTCGTGGGATAAACTCCATTTGGTTATGATGCATAATTCTTTATAGAAATTACTGCCTTTGATTTACCAAAATTTTATTTAGAAGTTTTGCATCTATGTTTAGGAGGAATAATGGTCTGTAGTTTTCTTTTCTTGGAATATCTTTGGCTCTGGTATTTTGGACAGCATCCCCATGTCTTCAATTTTCTGGAAGAGATTATATGGAATTAGTATGATTTCTTCCTTAAATGTTTGCTATAATTCTCTAGTGAAGAACTCTGGGCCTACAAATTTGTGTATGTGTATGAAGATATTTAACTACAAATTCAAATTCATTTGGGTTATTGGTTTCTTCTGTGGTGAATTTTGGTAGTTTATGTCTTTCAAGGAATTGGTCCATTTCATCTACACTGTCAAATGTATAGGCATAAAGATCTTCATAATTTTCTTTTTTCCTTTAGTGGAATCCGAACTAACATTAACTCTCTCATTCCTGACCCTTGGCAATTTATGTCATCTCTTTTTTTGTGATAACATGGCTAAAAGTTTAATAATTTTATTAATTTTCTCAAGGATCTAACATCAGTTTCATTTATTTTTCTTTATTGTTTTTGTTTTTTCTTTCATTGAGTCCCACTTTGCTCTTTTCTGTTTTTTGGTTTTTTTTCTTCTGCATTTAATTGTTCTTTTTTTGGTTTTCAAGGTAAAGACTAAAGGCATTGATTTGAAATCTTTCCTCTTTTCATGTGTAGGCATTTAGTGCTAAAAAATCTCTATGTTCTACTTTAATGGCATACCAAAATTTTTGATGTGTTGTGTTTTCATATTCATTCAGTTCAAAACTCTTTCTGATTTCTCCATTGATTTGTCCTTTGACACTGGAGGCTTTTTATAATTGTCCTGTTTAGATTTCAAATATTTGGTGATTTTAAAGATATCTTTCTGTTACTGATTTATAATTTAATTCCATTATGTTCAGAGAACATACTTTATATGACTTGAATCTTTTAAAATTTATCAAGACTTATTGTATGGCCCAGAATGTGATCTATATTGGTAAATGTTTTATGGGCATGTGAAAGAAAATATGTATTCTGCTTTTGTCCTGTAGATCTCAGTTAGGCAAACTTGATTGATAGTGTGGTTCAGATCTTATATATGAGTGCTGATTTTCTGTCCACACATTCTGTCAGTTCTTGAGAGGGGTATCAAAATCAATTATAATTGTAGATTTGTCTTTCTCCTTGTATTTCTGTCAGTTTTTATGAAACTCTTTTATGTGTGTAAACATTTTAAATTATGTCCTCTAGATGAATTGGCCCTTTTATCATTATGAAATGATATTCTTTATCTCTGATAATGATCTTTGCTCTGAGATCTACATTTCTAATACTAATGTAGCCATGCTAGCTTTTCTTTTGACGTATGTTACAATAAAAGATATATATATTTTTTTTAAGTAAAAAAATAAACCCAGGTTCTCACTGTGTTGCCCAGGCTTATCTCAAACTCCTGGGCTCAAGCGATCCTCCCACCTCGACCACCCAAACTGCTGGGATTACAGGCATGAGCCACCGTGCCTGCCCATATATATATTTTTTAATCCTTTTAATTTTAACTATATTTGTCCTTATATTTAAAATATTTATAAGAAATTTAAACAAAGTATAGGTAGGTCTTGTTTTTTTATTCAGTTGGCAATCTGCATCTTTTAATGGTGTGTTTAGCATGTAGATATTTGAGTAGGATTATTGATATATTTGAGCCTTTTATCTTGCTGTGTTTTATTTGTCCTGTCTGTACATTGTTCCTGTTTTCTTCTTTTGCCTTCTTTTGAATTGATAGACAATTTTACATGATTTCATTTTACATCTCTTTGTGGTGTATTAGATATAACTCTTTTGTATTAGGTATAACTTTTATTATTTTAGTGGTTATTTTTAGGTTACTGTATGTGTCTTAAATTTATCATAGTCTACCTTCAGGTAGTATTATACTCCATATATAAGAACCTACAAATGTGTTTTTTCATTCCCTTTCATCTGGCTTTTATGCTGTTTTTGTCATACATTTTACCTATACATGTATTATAAGCCCTGTAAGATTTTGCTATTTTTAATTCATTAGATTTTAAATACATTTAAATAATAGGAAAAGTATGTATCATATGTACTCATATAGTTACTATGTCATTTGTTTATAGATCCATATTTCTATCTGGTCTCTTTTTTTCCGCCAGATGAGCTTTTTTTTTTTTTTTTTTTTTTGAAATATTTCTTGTAGTGTGTTCTGCTGGTGATAAATTTTGCAGATAATGAATTAAGTGATTTTCCAGTCTGCCTGATGGGATTCTGTACTATTGTAGGCCCTATGAGAATGCTGGATACTGTTTAATCCTTCCCAATGGCTTTTTCCCCTGTCTCTGGTAATCTTCTCACATGCATGTGCCAGTCAGTACTCTGCTTGGTGTGGGGCACCCTCTGCATATCTCCAGAGCTTTCCATGCACCACTCTCTTCTCTGATACTCTGGTCTATGAACTCTAGCTGCATTTTCTCTAACTCTTAGCTCTATCCTTTTAACTCAGTGAGTCAGCCAGGTAATGTCTCCCTTCACCATGGCCTCAAAATTCTGTTAAGGCAATAAGCTGGCATATTAGAGGGATGCTAATATAGTTTAGATATTCGTCCCCACCCAAGTCTCATGTTGAAATGTCATCCACAGTGTTGGAGTTGGGGCTGGTGGAAGGTATTTGGATCATAGTGGTGGATCCCTTATGTATGTCTTGGACCATCCCCTTGGTGATAAGTGAGCCCTTGCTCTGAGTTCACAGGAGATCTGGTTGTTTAGAAGTGTGTAGCACCACCTCCACCACTCCTGCATACGCCATGCAGCATGCCTGCTCCCACCTCACCTTCCGCCATGATTGTAAACTTCCTGAGGCCTCCCCAGAATCTGAGAAGATGCTGGCACCAGCTTCCTATACAGCCTGCAGAACTGTGAGGCAATTAAACCTCTTTTCTTTATAAATTACCCAGTCTCAGGTATTTCTTTATAGCAATGCAAGAACAGCCCAATACAGATGCCATAACAAAATTCCAAAGACTAGGTGGCTTAAACAACAGAAATTTGTTTCCTCACAATTCTAGAGGCTAGAAGTCTAAGATCAAGGTGTCAGCAGGCTGCTTTCTTCTAAGGTCCCTCTCCTTGGCTTGCAGATCCCCACCTTCCTGCTGTGTCCTCAGATGATTTTTCCTCCTTGCTCACATTTCTGGTTTCCTCTCTGTGGCCAGATTTCCTCTTCTTATAAGGACACCAGTCATATTGGATTAGGGCTCACCCACATGACCTTATTTTACCTTAATTACCTCTTTAAAGGCCTTATCTGCAAATATAGTCACTTTCTGAGGTACTAGAATTAGAGCTTCAGTCCATAACACTGGGGTAATCATGGAGCTTACTCTTCCCCCGCCCCACCCCAGGGACCACTATCCTTTGTTGCCTGATTTCCAGGGTGTTGAAAACCATTGCTTTATATATATAGTATCTACCTGATTGATTGATTGATTGATTGATTGATTGAGGCAAAAGAGCCTTTCCAGTCCCTGTTACACCATCTGGGTCAGCAACAGAAGTCCTGAGCCTGAGTTCTTGATAACTACACTATACTTCCTCACATTGACCTTTCACAAACATGCAGAGATTTATGGGATCTACCTTTTGCTCATCTTTTAGTCTGCATTCAGTGATTACTTCCACTAGGAAACATTAGGACACTCCAATCTGACTTAGATCCTATTACTGTTACTCCTATCATATCCTGTAACATCACAGACCCTATACTTGATTATATTTGCTTACTTAGGTTTCATGCTAAATCATAATTTCTATTAGTCTGTGGGCTGTGTGCTAGCATCATCACAGTGCCTGGTATATAGTAAGAACTCCAAAATATTTGTTGAGTGAAGAGATTTTTGTATGTCTACCCTCCATGCCCCCCAAATCATGCATAGTTTGGACAATTACAAATTACAGTCCAAAATTTGAAAAATATACTAAATGTGAAGTATTCATCTTTTATGCCTTTTCATGAATATAGACATTTGGATACACTTAAAGATATCTAAATTCTTCTCCTGTACCATCTAAGAGGAGGCCATTCTTACTAGTTGGCTCCTGTAGTAACTGCCTGACCCTGACTCCTCTACTCCCCTCCCCTCCTCTTCCTATTTTGTTTTGTTATTTCTCCATCCCTATGAGAGAGGCTATTATTATTATATATCTGAGGAGCTACAATATCATAAAGTTAGTAACTTACTGGAGGATAAAAGCAAATCCCAGAATCAATTCATTACAGTGACTGTGCTTCTTGGATTGTACTTGGCTTTCAGTACCTTATAAAAGCTATTTAAAGCAAAAAGTATCCCTTAAAGTCTTGATAAACTTGATTATTCTAATGAGGCCTACATTACCCCAAGCCTGGCCTTCAAAATATATGACAAAATAAATACCCACTATTTAACCCAGTAATTTATTGGGTAAATTTTACCCAGTATCTTTTTATTTGACAATTAGGTCTTTCAGTGTTTTACTGTTCTCATGTTATTATACGAATCTTTTAGCTTTATTATTAGCTTCCTAAGTTATTAGAACCTATCTCAGAATTAAATCACAGTATGTAATCTTTATGAAAATCAGATTTGACATAGTATTTCCCATATTCTAAATCTTCAGTTTGAAAAAAATGTTTGTTTGTGCATGCACACACACACACACACATAAGTATATACATACATACTTTTTGAAATGCAACACACTTATAATTTGAGAGCTTTAAACGTTTGAGTTTTTACAGTGTTTGAGAAATCTCCAGTCTGTTATTAGTGCTGGTTGTCCGATATGGACACTTTAAAGCTGTGAAAGGATTAGAGGCAGAAGAAGTGACATGGAGGTAGTTGAGCCAGGTGGACCAGTGTTAATCAGTCCAGCTTTGGAGTGTTTATGTAGAAACATACATGTCTATGGCAGTCTATCCACATTTGAAGAAAAAAAAACATAATTTCTTTCCAAATTCGTTATAGCTCAGGCTGAATATACATTAGAGTAGTTATGATTTACAAGAATCCTAAATGTGTACAGACTATTAAAATTATGCTGTAGATAAACTTCATACAGATGCTTGAGACTAGTCTATTAGGAGGATCATCCCCAGGCAAAATCAAATAGGCCACATTTATGTTTATGTGTTCCCAACGCCTTCAGACCCTTACAATCCTGTTTCATTTCCTGTGGCACATTAATAACTAAGTCTTTCCACCCAGTCCCAACAGACCATCATAACAGTTGCTAACTTTTGGAGCATTCACTTTATGCTAGGCATTCTGCATAGAGACTTATACAGATTATATACATTTAATTCTCACAGTTGTGCTAGTGGTAAGTACTATCATTAACCTAATTTATAGCTGAAGAAACTCTAATAAAGGTTAATCAACTTTCTCAAACTCACAATTGACGTAATGGGATTCAAATCGAACTGAAGTATGTTTGTATCATCACTCCTCCTCAGCTCCAGCTGGGTCCATCTTTTCCTCTATAACGTGGAGCTCTTATTTTTCTCTTAATATGGGGTAATAGTAGATTATTTCAGCAAACTAATCCTTGCTAATCTTTTTAACCTTTAATATGTTTTCCCCTTACTTAGCAGTAGCATCCCTCATTAAGAATTAAAATATGTAGAAAATGACGAGGATTCTGACAAGCTGATGGGAGAGAAGAATAGAGCAGATTGCAGTAGGAACAGATGTGTTAGAATTTATTAATCCTTTAACACTGAAAGTAAACTATTGTTGATCGCCTCATGGTGTGTTTCCATTATTCAGTGCCTTGCTACGTGGGAATCATTCCTTACATCACAGACCAACCTTCACTTGGAAGAAGCCTCTGAAGATAAACCTTAATCCCATTGAGGACTTCTGTTTGATCTTTGGGAGACAGCATTTATTAACCAAAGTTATTCTTTCTGGATCTGCCGTGTCCTTATAAAGTGGATGAAAAATGTTTTGTACCCATCTGGAAAACCAACAACTTGAAATCTCAGGTATTCCAGGTCACTGACATGAATTTGAAGATATATCTATCTGTATGGGTATATATCTATATGTATATAGATATATAAATACAGAGAGAGATCTGGCTTGGTTTTAATTATGTTCTTAAATTTGTGTGCCAATAATTGCATATAGATTTTTTTTCTTAAATATTTGACTGTGGAACATGCCATTTTAAATATGTTATAAGGACTGTTTTAATAAAAAGTTTAGTATGAAGTGGTTGGCTGCAGTGTATTCTTTTCCTCCTAGTAGCTCAAGCCTCTTAAACATTCTAAAATGAGTTCAGCATGTGTTAACAAGTATACTGCGTATTCATTTTTATTTCATTATCATTTCCTCTGAAATACTATTCAGTTTAATATTAGGAACTCAAAGTAATATCTAAAAATTGACATTATTAAAATTGATAACTTCAAAAATTAATTTGTTAAAAGTTAAGTAATTGTTTTCCACAATTAAAAAGTTTCCAAGATTTAAATTGTTATTTGAGTTATTAGTTAGAAATCCTTATATAATTATATTCCCACTAGTAGATATATTTGGGCTTTGTAAAATTTGTGCATATTCTTTACAATTCATACCTAGCTTTTATTTGTTAAGATATACAGTGTTTATCAAGTTTATTTTCCCATTCATTTATTGTCTACTCCATGCAAGGCACAGTTGTAGGTGCTTATGTTCTGTAGTGATGAAAAAGATACTTTCAGAGCTTACATTCTAGTAATACTGATCATACAGATTTTTTCTATTAATTTTTTAACCATATAAAAAAGCTAAATGTGTTGATTATTTAATTTTTGCTGATTTTCAGAAGTAGATATTTCTCAGGACTGTGAAATTTGAGGAGTTTGGTCATGCTTGCTGTCTTACACATATGACTTCATATTTTGGGTATTATCAATTAAGTGTCACAAAACTAGACATTTAAATTGTTTTAACTAAGACACGAGATTCACTTATACACACACAGCTATAAATATAAAATGAAACACTTTTCTTAAATATTGGCAAATATGATTTTTAAACCATTTGTAATAAAAAAATCTTCCTCCATTTTTTGACCTTTGGCTGCTGACAGCTTATAAGTCCCACGCCTCTGTCTTCCTCTTCTGCCCCACGTCTTCTGGGCAAGCTGCTTGGAGAGCCCAAGTGCTCCCTCCTTTGGCACTGACTGGAATAAAGTTCAAACCGTGCAAGCCCCTCCCGACAGATGGGAATCTACCTGCTAACCACCATAAAAACCTTAGCTGGTCTGCTTTTCCAAATGTCTCAAACCATTTTTGAATCAGTCCAAGAGGCCAGCCTTGCTCTCCCCAGAAAGCCTCATGATGTAAACGATAAACCTTGTCATATCCTCTTGGTGTGTTTGTGGCATCATGAGTCTTGACATCCAAAACAAATTTTAGGTGGGAGTCCTTCCTGTATATCAAAATTGCCCCAACAATATTGTTTTGCAAGCTCTTTAAGCCTTCTGAACTTCAGTTTCCCCATCTGGAGGTAATGGAGATAATAATCTCTAACCCACAGGTTGTTAAATGATACAGTAAACTTAGAAAACCTGGCAGAGAAATGATAGTTAATCAGATCATTAAATGATTCAATGGGATAAATGAAATGTGCTTTGTTTTTAAGTGCAATACCTTTTCCCCCCCTCTTTAGTGCACTGTATGCCTTTCCTCATCCCTCTCCTCCTTTTCCATCCATGTGACTGCTATCCCAAATACATACCATGCAGAGCCGCACAGGTAACCCATGTTAACTAGCATGTACCCTTCCTTACACTTTTCCATTCTCATAATATACTGTACATACTTATACACACATAGCTTTTATCTTTGATCTAAAAATGACATCATACTATACATGGTATTTTGCCTCTTTCCTCACTTAACAATATCTTCTGGAAAGCCTTCAAAGTCAAAAATAGCTCTACTCTTTACATGACTGCACAGTATATCATGAAATGAATCTACAGCAATTTATGCAGCCATTTTCTTGTTTATAATTATTTACTTTGCTTTCACTTTTTCATCACTGCAAAAAGAATCCCCATCCCTTTTAACTGTCACTGTCTTAGTCCTCAACCCCCATCTCCCAAGGCCTAAGGAATCTTCTTTCTGTCTCTATAGATTTGCCTATTCTGGATATTTCATATTAATATAATCATATGTGATCTTTTGTGACTGGCTTCCTTCACTTAGGTTCATCAATGTTGTAGTATTTGTCAATACTTCGTTATTTTTATGGCTAAAAATGCTCCATTATGTGGTTATACCACATTTTGTTCATCTACTATGTTTATCCTTTCACTGGTGGACATTTAGGTTGTTTCCAACTTTGGCTATTATGAATAATGCTGCTATGAATATTGATATACAGGATTATGGGGGGACATATGTTTTCATTTTTCTCTGGCCTATACCTGAAAGCGGGATTGCTGGGTTATATTATAACTCTGTTTAGCCATTTGAGGAGCTGCCAGATTGTTTTCCAAAGTGGCTGCACCATTTTACATTCCCTCCAGCAGTGGATAAAGGTCCTAATTTCTCCACGTCCTCACCAATACTTGTTACTATCTCATTTTTTTTATTATAACTGCCCTAGTGGGTATGAAGTGGCATCTCATTGTTTTTTATTTGTATTTCCCTGATGCATCTTTTCATGTGCTTAATGGCCATTTATATACATATCTTTGGACAAGTGTCTATTCACATATTTTTCCCACTTTTAAATTCAGGTTTTGTGTGCTTTTATTATTGAGTTGTAAGAGTTCTTTATGTATTTAATGTACAAATCTCTCGAATTATGAATTTCATTTTCTTGATTATGCCATTTAAAGCACAGAAGTTTTTCATTTTGATGAAGTCCAAAGTATCTATTTTTTCTTATGTTGCTCATGCTTTTGGTGTCATATTCATTGCCAAGTATGAGGTTATGAAGATTAATTCCTGTTTTCTTCTGAGAGTTTTAGGGCTTTAGTCCATTTTGATTTAAAGTTTGTATATGGTGCGAAGAAAAAGCCCAATTTTTTTCTTTTGCATGTAGGTATCCAGTTGTCCCTGCATTACTTGTTAAGAGACCATGCTTTGTTTCAGGATTCTTATTATTGCACTTGACAAAAGAACAAATCAAACTACTTTAAAAAAAAAATATATATATATATATATGGAATTGACTAGTTTACATAATCAAAAAGAAAAGGATATATTTGGGCATGACTGGTCCTAAACAGATATCTTTTTCTTTCTGTCTATTCCCTACTTCTCTTGAATGGTTGGCCTCACTTTCTTCTATTGCTGCCTTTACGTGAAGCTAATTCTGTGGTTCTCAGCTGGCGCAATGTGATCCCCAAGTGACAATTAGCAGAGCCTAGAGCTATTTTTTGTTGTCACACTTGGGGAGGAGGGTGCTACTGATATCTAGTGGATAGAGGTAAGAATGCACAGTAGAGCTTCCCACTACAAATAAATTTTTAACCCCAAATGTCATTGCTGAGGCTGAGAAATCCTGGGCTAGATTAATGTCTGCTAGTAGCTCCTGGCTCTCAAGTGCCCAGCTTTGCTACTAGGAAGGAGACAGCTATTCCCTTCCACCTTCAATTCAGTTAAAACTCTTGAGAGAAGAACTGGCTTGGGATACAGCCAAACCCCTTCTTATCCCCACCCCCAGGTCTGAGGTCAGTCTTTGTGGCTAGGAGCCAGTGTGCTATTATTATCATAGCCAAGGTCAGTTCCTACTTTTTTACACAAATTACAGCAGGCAGAGAAGTTATGACCAAAGGGAGATGGCAGTTTTCATTCAACCACCTTATGTGTTCACCATCTAAAGGAAGGGGCTGCTTTATCCAGAATAAAGAAGAGTACTGGGGAAGATAGAGTAATACATGTCCACACGATAATTTTAAATGAACATACATTTTTGTCTATCTAAAATTATATTAGTTCTATATATTTATATAATTAACACTTCTTACGCCTAAAATTCTTCAACAAGCTAGGACTCGTAAAAATAGCTCTTCAAAGAATATCTATTCAAGATTACAAGTGTGAATAAACCATTAGTCCAGCACATATAATTACATAGGAAGTCAATCATAATTGTGTTAGCTAAAAAACAGCACAAGACTGTGAAATTAGAGTTGTTAGTGCATTCATCTGTATTAAAAAATCAACCTTTACGTTAGAATTGATTGAATAAGGAGTTTAATATGTAAGAAGTATTCTTATGTGGAAATACTGAATTAAGATTCCATTGAAACACATGAGTTGTTAGAACTAGAATTAAATTCTGAACATACTGTAAAAAAAAAAAACAGTCATTTTAGCATTTAAAATTCTGAGCTTGTGAGTTAACTATTCTAGGCCCCAATTTCCCATCTGTGGAAAGGGGGAATTAATCTGCCAGATCTACATTGCTGGAAAGTGTAAGAATAAATTAGAAACAGCTGACTTTGACTACTTACTTTGAATTAAAAAAGTTAAGTTCTGCCTCAGCTTCCCCTTGTTACCTATTAAATCTTTGAAACTCCAAATCCCTTCATAGGTGAATCCTGAGATAAAGCAAACAATAGTCATATTTACCAAGGCATGTCATAGTAAGATATGTTCAGAATGTCATGCATATGTGTCAATAGAAATAGATATAGATACATATTTAAGCTCATATTTATATACATGATATACATGTGTTATGTGGCGTGTTTGTATACATGTGTGGTGTGTGAATGTATATAGTGATCAGTGGAAAGACGGGAATAAAAATCAATGGAGCAGGAAGCCAACTGCATGGCTGCTGTTACTTATCTCCCAGTCTTCATGTGTTACAGTTCACCTAGGTTTGATTATGTATTTATGTGCCTGTTCATAAGGTTATTGTGCAATGAGATCCCTTAAAATGGGACAGCTATTTAAATGTGTTTGCTGTCACTTTTGCTTGTGTAATTCTTTAAGGCTATAATTACATACGTTCAAAAGGGAAAATTTGTACTTCTGCAATTCCTGTTTATATTTCTCTTAATGTAAATCGTGAAGATTGAAGAGATTGTTTGTGCTTTTTATCTTAAAACATGACAGGGTAATCTTTTGGTAAGATCAGAAGAACAATGCTTTCCCATTTTAAGGGGAATCATCCCACAACATGCAATTTAATAACGAATCAGAGCTGGTTAAATGAAGTGTTTGATAATTAGGCATCAGAAATTTTCTTTTCCTACTTGAAGCATTATGACTACTGATTTTAAGATTAAAGTAGTGTTGCTTTTAAGTGGTTTGTTTGAACAATCTGAGATTCTAAATTCTTTTGAAGGACCTTGCATTAAAATATTATCCATGCATCCACTTATTCAGTAATTCACTAATTTCACAAATACTCCACTACTAATAGGTGCCAGACACCATCCTCTGTGTTGCTGTAGATAATTATGGTAAGTAAACATACCCTACTCTCATAAAGCTAAAAGTCTAATGAGACAGATATCATACAATAAATAATAAATAAATCTCGATTAATGCATGTATTATTTCCTAGGGATGCCTTATAAAAGTATCAAGAACTGGGTGGCTTACAACAATAGACACTTGTCTCACAGTTCTCAAGGCTAAAAGTGGGAAATCAATGTGTCTGCAGGACTGTGCTCTCCCTGATGGTTCTAGGGGTGAATCCTTCTTTGCCTCTTCTAGCTTCTGGTGTTTGCGAGCAATCCTCAGCATTCCTCGGCTTGTAGAGGCATCACTCCAATTGCATGGACATCTTCTCCCTGTGTGTCCTCACATTGTCTTCCCTCTGTGTCCCTGTGTCCAAATTTCCCTTTGGCACAAGGACACGTCTTACTGGATTAGGGCCCACCTTAATGACATCATTTTAACTTGATTGCCTCTATAAAGACCCCATAGTGAAATAAGGTCACATTCTGAGGTATTGAGGGTTAGGACTTCAACATATTTTTTTTGGAAAGGAGACACAATTCAACCCATAACAATGCATAATTGCATATTGTGTGAAGTGCTGTGATGTAAGAGAGGGAATAATATGGAGCATCTATTTTAAATTGAGTAGACAGTGAAGCACGACTTAAGACCCAGAAAATAAGAACAAATCAGGCAAAGGGGAGTAGATTGTGGCTGAGTGAAACAATGCATGCAAGGGCCCAGAGATGGGAAAAAGCTTAATGCATAGGAGGAAGTGAAAGAAAACCAGGGTGTCTGGGCTGTAGTGAGCAAGAAAGAAGAAGTTCCAAGATGAGTTGTTGAAACTTATCGGAATTTGTTGTTGTTGGTTTATTTTTTTTGTTTTTTTTTTTAGGAATTGTGAGCGATTACCAGAACTTGGTTGGGGATAGCGTGAACTTCTAAGGGACTCAGTCAATATGGTTTTTATTACCTCCTTTATAGTGAGTGACAAAGGTGGGGATATTGGAGAACATACGAAGCTAGGAACAGCAGAAGAATTAGGAAACCTAAAGCATAAATAAGAACGTCAGTAGAACTAATAGAAATTCAAGATACCAGGCTTCAAATTGTCATAAGTAGTGTTCATATTCAGGGAGGTTTGTACTAGTACAGCCGTACTTGTTATTAAACTATTTGATGCTATCCAGAGACATATGCCAGTAGGAAAAGCAAATCATTTAAATACTTTGATAATAATTGCTAAATAGCTGCTGGCATAGGCCTCCAATCACCCCACTGACTCGTGTTCTAGAAATGTCCCCAGACAGATTGTCCCCAAGTTTCAGAAATGAAAACGTCTCATGAGACAGTAGGGGCCTAGGAGACACCTGCATTAGCTCTTTATTCGGATTAGTTCTTTAGATTAGTTCACCCTTGATACACTGGATATATCATAATAAGAACTTTCAAATGTGATATTCAGACATAAATGTATAGAAAGGCATTTTTCTCTATATATAGATATGTCTCTATGTCCATATACATGTGCATGTGTGCAAAAATGTATATGCAAATATGTTTGCACACTTGCATGTATTAGTGAAAATTAGCAGAATAAGCTTAAAAGTTAATTATTTTATATGTCTGTCTTTATATGCCCATAGTCTCTGAAATCTTAACGATCCACGGAGACGCAAAAGCGTTAACTGACAGGGTAGTTTTAGGGGCTAGAGACAGAAATGTAGCTGGGTAAACAAGCAGAAAATCCAATAAACGACCAGGTAGACTTTGATTCAGGCTGGTATTGATGTCCAAATTGGTCCCTTTCCACAGAGAAAATATAAGAATTGGGAGGCTGAGGCAGAGGCAAAGCGCAACGTCCACATAAACAACTGCATGCCCATTCCAGGAAAGCAGCTGAGACATAAAGGACAGGATCCACTGCACATGGGAGGGAGCTGGGGCAAGGTGGATTCCAGGCAGGTTCCAATGTAAGTGGAGGCATGGAAGGCTAACACTCTCAAATAAGTGGGATGCATTTGGCTGTGATAGGGAACTGACTCTAGCAGGTTTAAATGGAGAGAAAATGTATCCTCATTTAACTAGGAAGTCACTGAGTAGAGTGGGCTTTAAGATCAGCTTGATCTGATTGCTCCACCCCTGTTTCTGTGCAGTTCCCTGGTCTGTGAGCATGTTGCTTATTGGCTTCCTTTCCTTACAGTATGAAAGTGACTTGGTAGCTTTTAATTTTGTATCCACATACCTGGTATAGAAAGGAAGCAGGAAGTTATCTTTTCCAATGGTTACTTTTTTAAGAATAGGAAAACTCTTTTCCAGAATACCCAACATTCTCCTTGTGTCTCATTTCTCCAAATTGAAATTTATGCCTATCCTGAACAAATCCCTGTGACTATTTTGTCACACAGTTGGCCTAGGCCTGAGTTTCTAAGCTAATTCCAAACTAGGGGAATGAGATTACTTTTACTCTATTTAACCTACTCCTGGATGTATTACCAGTTTTTAAAATTACTATTTAGCAAAGGATCTTTTGCTTAGATTCTCTCTCAGTTTTGTTGAAAGTAAATAATCAGAAAAGGATTTGATGCCCTGGTATTAGAGTGTCTCAGATTGGGAGGCAGACCCCAAGACAAAATTAGAAATGTCAAAGATTGATAGAAACTATGGGTATAAGAGATAAAGAAGAGAGGGCCAGAGAAAGGCTTCAGACTGCCATGCAGGTCTGGATCTATGAGGGGAGAGGTGAAAGGAGAAGAAAGTGGGTTCAGAGGGCCTCAGAATACAGCACAATTCTCAAAAAGTCTTAGGCCAAAGAGATTCCCAGGGCAAAACTTATCTGTTATGGATCCTGGCCTGGCAGAAGTGACCCCCAGCTCTGGTACCTCTGCCAGGCTGTCACTGGCTGAGAGCAGTCTGGGGGAAAGTAGGATGTTTGCATGGAAATCGCAGTGGATCTGAAGATGTGGCAGTCAGCGGCTGCCTGCTAACTACACTTCTCATGACAGGGTCTCTCCTGGAAGAAGAGCTAAGCTACAGACTTAGCTGCTGTCTAAGTGACTGTCACACAGAGTTTTTCTTCTCTTTTTAGTTTCTGGAAAATAGCACAGATTTTACCAAAACTTATTGAATGACAATGACTCATCTTTTACTCTTTCACTTTAGAGGCACCTTGTTTAATAGAAAAGGTTAGGGAAATTTAAATATTGCTAATTTTAATAAACCTTTGCTATGACAACAATTTTTGATAAAGTGCTTTATTCTTACGTATTGTAAGTTTTTTTGTCAAAACTTTGGAGTTACAGACTTAGCTAATGAAATTTTTAGAAAATGTCAGCCATATAACCTAATTGATCAAGCCAGCCCTCATTGTGAAGTCAGTCATTATATTTCAGTTTAAATAAACATACAAATTCATATTTTCATGAGAATCATCTCCCTTCTGAATTTTAAGATCATTACATGGACAGATAGGTGATAGCTGGGAGGATGGGTGCACAGATAGGTAAATAGATAGTTCACCCTTGCTACTAGCTTGTCATTTGCATAAAATAAAGCATCACAACTTTCTGCATTTCTTAGTAGACTCATTGCTTTGCTCTCATGAGACACAGTCACTGGAGCAAAGCATTCTTTGATGATCTTCCAGAGGCAGATGAGATTGAGGTCACTAAATGAAAATTAAATAAACCCTACCTCACCCAAAATTATTCTGAACATTGGAACATTGACAAGAATGCAGCATTTGTAATTACACAGCACACACACACACACACACCCATATATATATATATGAGAAACATTTTAATTTTCTCCTTGTTTAGCGACTAGTGGATTTGCACTCTTAGGCAATTAGCCATAGTAAAATTCCAGATGTGTAAGAGCTATGCCTCTCTTTTTTAAAGTGAGAGAGCATCTACTGTAAAACGGAAAGAAAGAAAATTAGGTATGACTTCTAGAAAGGAGGAATATTCTCAAGTGGACAGTTTTAGAAAAGAGTAGATTTAGGAATTTAGTATCTAGAAACTGATAACCAAAAACACTACCCATACCAGAGTACTTTCTGGAAATTTTCTTCTGTAGCCCCAGGCTAGTTTGAAGACTACTGGTCTGAATGACCTTCCATACTTTTCTCTTCACCTCCTCTAAAGTCCAGTCACGTAGACTGACTTAGCATTCGCCAAACACAGTTGCACTTTCATTTTTCTGTAATTGTGCTCATGTTTTTCCTTGTATTGATGAGTTCTTCCTTCCTGCCTTTCAAACTCCTACTCATTTAAGACCCACCTTAATATCATCCAGTCGTTGATGAATTTTCCTATTATCTCCAAGAATCACTCTTCCCTGCATCCTCCTGTGGCACTTTATAGCTACGTTTATTTATTGTAACATGTGCCACTGTTCTTGAAGTCTACCTGCTTAGATCATTCTGGGAATAATACAGTCACAGGAATAATAATTTTTCTCTAATTCTCTGTGTCATATTCTCAGCTGCAAACTGTACTAGTTCTATGCCATTAGAGAAAAATATGAAAATGTTCAGTGCATAATAAACCGAAGAGCTATATTTGAACCAAAGGCTGAGATGGAAATAATTTAGAATTTATTGCTGTAGTCCCCATTAGAGATTACTGTGATCTTAACCAAACTTGTGGTAATAGATATTTGAAAAGAGTGGCTAAAACATTAGAGGAAAAAAATCAGAATTTTATTTTGAAAGCTAAGGAAGGACAGAGTTTCAGGATACATAAAAAAATAAAGTGAATTGCTCCAAAGAGAACTTATAGGAAATGGACCTACTGAACTAAGCAATTAGGAATTACATGCTAACTATAATGAATAGTTTTGTTTATAATTCAGTGGCCAGATTTCACCACAAATTCAATGGCCAGTCACATAGCACACCTACCTTTAAGGGATACTGGATAATTTAGTATTTATTTTTACACACAGCTTCCACAGAATAAAATTAGAGCTCCATTACTAGGGTAAAATGGAAGTCTAGGTATAGGGTGGATAACCAGCAGTATCTGTAATACATCACAACCTGCGGTGGACAGTACAGAAATCCCATTTCTCACTGCTGTCAGTCTGCTGCAGTGAATTGCCGACCTGAAGACTGAGTCTTAGGAAATGTCTGCAAGCCTGATCCCAAACTTCATGATTGCCCAGAGCTCCTCTCAAAGGTCTTATAGATTCTTTCCCCACTATTTCTTCTGAATCATCATTGCAGTCTCATAATTTTACTTTTGAATATTCTTTAATATAAAATATAAACACTCCTTAGAATAGCATCACAGTAACTTACCTTTTCCCCTTCCTTTCTCCATTCCTCTTTCCCCTTTATTCATTTCTTATAATCATTCTTTCTCTTGGTATTTCATGCTCCTGTATATTTCTGTCATAATGTAACACATCCCCCTTTAAAGGAATTCAGATTCTAATATTTCAAGAGAGAGAGAATTGTGCTAAAATCAATACTTTCCTGGAGAGAAAACCCTTTAATTTAATTATCATATTACAAAAACATAAAAAACTCAAAGTGGCTTGATGTCATAATTTGTATCCTTTAATGAAGGCTTAAATACAACCAAAGAACTATAACATCTGCTTCTAAACTTTAAATTTTAAGATTCAAAATATGCAATAGCTGCATTTTTTTTCCTTCTAGAAGGACTTATGCAAATTCTAACAGACAAGATTACTTCGTGTTTCTTTAGAAATATGTGATAGAAATCAAAAATTTCATTTATGAGATTATTGTTTTTTTTTCTTTAAGGCAAGGATGCTATAAATACTGGAAGATATTTTGGTGAGTAATTCACTTTTAGAGAAAAACATCATCAAATTCTGTTACAGCAAGTGAAGGTTATAACCTTTTCCATATAAGAAACATAAGATGTTATACTGTCATGATGTGGAATTCTAAATTCTGGATGGGACCATGGAGACAAGCTAACTTAGCAAATCAGTTCCTGAATTCACAAATAAATTGTGAATCCAGGTCTTTGGACACAGTATGTGACCTGTTTCGTTATGCAGGTTCCTAGGCTTACCAGGGCCCGACACTTGGTTTAATGCTCTGCTGCCACAGTCTTGGAAATGTTAGTAATTCTTGAAAAAAAGGCCCAGTGTTTTCATATTGCACTATTTCATCCACACAGTGTACAGTGGGCCCTGGTTCCAGTTATTTGAAAACAGAGTCAGAATTAGAACTGTTCATCCCCTCTCTTCGTACTCTCACTTCCGTAGCCAAACATGGTTTCAAGTGAATCTCCTTACTCCTTGAAATAACTTTCCTCCTAATATTCAGTGTCTGGCTGCCTTACTCCAGATAGTATACAAGCATCTAATGCCATCTTTCTTAATTACATCAAGTAAATGGCAAAGAGGTGGAAAGGGAGATGCTTTATTTACAGTTTCCTTGCTCTATATAGGAGGCATTTCCTTGCTCTATATAGGAGCCAACCCCTTTGGTTGTCGTTCATCATCAGTGCAAGCTCAGTGCGAAGTACACATCCACAAAAAGCTTTTAAAATTAAGGATCAGGTTGGGCATGCTGGCTTACACCTGTGATCTCAGTGCTTTGTGAAGCCGAGGTGGGAGGATCACTTGAGACCAGTTGAAGATAAGTCTGAACAACATAACAAGACCCTGTCTCTACAAAAAAATACAAAAATTATCTGGGTGTGGTGGTATACACCATAGTCCCAGCTACTCAGGAGGCTGAGGCAGGAGGATTGCTTGATCTTAGGAGGTTGAGGCTGCAGTGAGCTATGATTGTGCCACTGCACTCCAGCCTGGGTGACAGAGTGAAACTCTGTATCTTAAAAAATATATATATATTGCTAGTCTGATAGTAAATAGGAAATTTTATTTTTTAGAAAAATAAAAGTTAATTTTTTTATATTTTTAAAGCATTGCTCTACATATACAAGATGGGTGGGGAAATAGTCAATAATACATGAAAGATATTCAATATCTGGGAAAGATATATGTGTATATATAGTGTATTTATAGCTTTATGTATTATAGATTATAAATATATGTTATATAATGGTTTAGGGAGGGATAATACCTAATTACTCTTTTCAGATATAAATCTTTCCTCCTTCCCACTTGGTATCGATTGTTTTTTACATTTTACATTCTGAATGAAGATGCTTCTCTTCTTCTTTGGCTGTTCTCTGTCCATTTTGAGTAAATTACAGCCCCAACTATTACTACGCTGAAGAGTTTTCCAAGTAAACATTTGCCAAATCTTTTAAAAAGAACTCTTTTCTCAGAGGGAACAAATGTGTGAAGCTGCCCTGACCTCAGCTAAGAATCTGAGGCACCTTGCTCCTGAAATAATTCAGAAGCACCTGGAGATTTTGTGTTTGCTTTTTGCACTGTTGACTGGTGGATACACCTCAGCCTCAGCACATGGGCCAGCTTGGGCTGCTAAGTCATTGGAAGTTTTCAAAATTTTCTTCATAAAGTAAAAATTTTCTCAAAAATGTTCTCTAAATTTTATGTCACTCAAGAAATGAATGCCCCATATTCTCTTCCCTCTTACATGTAGAACAAGTATTTTTCTTTACAGCTTCATGCCTCCTAGATATTAATTTGCTTGACAATCCTTGAATAGACTGGTGAACAAATTTATCACCAGTTATTAATTGTTGACCACCTAATGTGCCGAGCATAATCAAAACCACAGAAGTACTTGACATTAGTTATGCAGATAAGGCAACTGGGTGCTCTCTTAACTAATGGTCAAGAATGAAGGCTCTGAGGTTACAAATTAATCATTTATTATCTGTGTTACTTTAGGCAAATTTATCAGTTTTTCTGAGTCTCAGGGTTTTTATCTATCTATCTGTGTATCTATCTATGTATCTATGTATCTATGCATCTATGTATCTATCTATCTGTCTGTCTGTCTGCCTATCTATCTATCTATCTATCTATCTATCTATCTATCTATCTATCTACCAAAATAGTGCATTGGTTTGCTAGGGCTGCTATAACAATAGACCATAATTCTGGAGACTAGAAGTCCAAGATCAAGGTATCAGCAGGTTTGGTTTCTTCTGAGTCCTATCTTCTTGTTTTTGTTTTTAAGGATTGCCACTTTTTCACTGTGTCCACACATGGTGAACTGTTCCCCACCATCCTGAAGCAGCTGGCTTGATAGAATAGTGGAATGGCCTTTTGAAGACTCAGTTTCAGCAACATCTGAGGGGTGGTACCTTGCCCAGCTGGGTCAATATTCTGCAAGAGGCTGTACATACTCTGAATTAGTGTGCAATATATCATGTTGTTTCTTCCACAGCAGACACTCAAATGTCCAGGAATCAAGGGGTAGAAATGGGAGCAGCACCATTTATAACCAACTAGCAAAATATATGCTTTCTGTTCCTGTGACCTTGTGCTCTGCTTGCCTAGAGGTCTCAGTTCCAAATGGGGGAATGCTTCCACCAGGACAGATAACAATGATCCCATTGAACCAGCAGTTAAGACTACCACCCAACCACTTTAGGCTACTCATGCCTCTGAATCAATAGGCAAATACAGGAGTTACTGTGTTAGCTGGGGTGATTGATCCTAACTATTATACCAAGGAGAAATTGGACTGACACTAAGTAAGAGTCCGTCCAATACAAGAGATCCCTTAGGGTTTCTCCTAGTATTACTATACCTTAATCAATATATTACTATACATTGATTAAGATCAATGGAAAAATAACCCAATCCAGATAGAACTGCTAATGGCCCAGACCCTTCAGGAATGAAGGTTTGGGTCACCCCGCCAGGGAAGGAACTATGACCAGCTGAGGTGCTAGAATGCAGAATGGGCAGTGAAATAAGGTAATTATAGATCTCAGTTATGACCATGTGACCAGTTACAGAACTATGTACTGTAATTGTCATGAGTATTTCTTCCTTATTTTGTTATCAATATGTTTGTGTGTATATATGCACATACATATGTATGTATTTATATATATAATATATAGTATCTTTGTTTTCTTCCCTTTCTTTTCCCCTTATTATGTGATATAAGATGTATTGACTTCATGTCATAGTATTAAGTATTGTTGACTTCATATCATAATATTTAAATTACAAGATATCAAGAAGAGTAAACATCATGTAAGGACTTCACATCCTTTTCTGGGAAAAGAGTGCATTTTCAGTTGTACACAGGATAGTTGTGTTATGCTAGATGGAAGTATGACCTTGTTATTGTCTTTATTGGAGATTAAAGTAAAGTAGCCCCCTTATCGGTGGCAGATACGTTCCAGCACCCCCAGTGGATGCCTGAAACTGAGGATAATCCCAAACCTATAAATAGTATGCATGAATTTCTTTTCACTTCTTCACAATTTCACAGATAGAACATTCATTTTCACTGTAGATCTTAACAACCTCAGCATATGTTTTTTTTTCTTTCCTTATTAAGTCAAGAACTTCCACTTTTTCACTTAAAGGAAGTACTTTATAACTTCTCTTTGGCATACCCAAATTGCGAGTATCACTACTTTTGCGCCTTGGGACCACTATTAAGTAAAATAAGGGTTACTTGAACACAAGCACTGTAAACCATGACAGTCGATTTGATAACCAAGTTAGCTACTAAGTGGCTAATGGGCAGAGAGAATAGACAGTGGACATGCTGGACAAAGGGAGGATTCACGTCTCGGGGTCAGAGTGGGATGGTGTGAGATTTCAGCACACTACTCGGAACAGTGTTCAATTTAAAACTTATGAATTGATTATTTCTGTAATTTTAATTTGATATTTTAGGACCATGGTTGACTTGAGTAGCTGAAACCAAGGAAATCAAAACAATGAGCCTGGGGGAATTACTGTATGGTTAAAGATGTGTGTGGGCACCAAGTTCACATGGAGTGGACTTGTGATGATTAATTTTATGTGTCTACTTGGCTGAGCTATGGTGCCCAGAGAGTTGGTCAAATGTTATTCAGAATGTTTTTGGATGGCATTTACATTTAAGTGCATGATCTTTGAATAAAATATATTGTTTTTGGTGATGCAGGCCTGGATAGAACAAAAGACTGACTTGACCTGGGCAAGAGGAAATTCTGCCAGCAGACTGCCTTAGACCTTCATCTGCAACATTGCCTCTTTCCTAGGTCTCAAGCCTGCTGGCCCACCCTGCAGATTTTTTTTTTTTTTTTGGCAGCCTTCATAATCTTGAGAGCCTTCAAATAAATCTCCTTGACTTACAATGGGGTTATATCCTGATAAGCCCATCATAAGTTGAAATATCCTATGTCAAAAATGTATTTATTACACCTAAACTACTGAAGAGATATCTTAGTCTAGCGTACCTTAAATGCTCTGAGAACACTTACCTCAGCCCACAGTTAGGCAAAATCATCTAACATAAAGCCTATTATATAATATAATATTAAATAGCTCATATAAATTATTGAATATTGTACTGAAAGTGAAAAACAGAATAGTGCATGGCTGCACGAAGTATGGTTTCTAATGAATACCTATTGCTTTTATACCATCATAAAGTTGAAAAACCCTAAATCAAACCATTGTAAGCCAGGCACCATCTGTATATAAAATCCCATTGGTTCTGTTTCTCTGGAGAACTCTTAACTACTACAATGCCTCATAGTCTGTGTGTTGTCTGAGTCCTAATCTCCTCTTCTTATAAGCATGTTGGTCATATTGGATTAGAGATCACCTATATGAGTTCATTTTACCTAACTCATTTTTTTAAAGACCCAACTCCAAATATAGTCACATTCTGAGGTACTGAGGTTGGAAATTCAACATATGAATTTTGAGGGGGATGTAATTCAGCCCATAACCAATAGCGTGATAATAGTGCCTCAGAGAGCTCTGAAGTGAGAATTAAATACGTTAATACATGTCAAGTACTAAATACAATGCCTGGCACACAGCAACAGAAATACAATCACTAGAATTTTTATTCCACAATAACCTTTTGCGTTCACTAAAATTTTTATGAAAAACTTAATTTGCGTGGCTAATGAGTGTTGGAATTGTGGGGCTCTGTATATCTCAACATTTCCTGGGTTAAGTTAACATAGTAAATTGAGGTATCCCTTTTCTCCTTAGGCAAATCCATAGCAGTGATGAGTACTGGTGATCATTTTTGCAAAATATTCTCAAAATATGTCTCAAGAAAGTCAGAATTAGACCATTGTTTTGGAGTTTTGTTTCTAATCTATAGTGAACTAAGAAAGTCCAAATGAATTTATTCGTAACACATGTAAAATATATTTTTAAGTAAATAAGAGCAACCAATTGAGTCATTTATTTAAGAAATACTTATCTACTTATTGAATGATACTATGTGCCAGGCATTATTATACACCGGGAGGAGCCAGTGGTGAAGAAAATGACAAAGTCTGCTCTCTTGGAGCTTATATTCTAGTGGAAAGAGATCTAGAGTAAACAAATGGGCAAGTATTTAATATGATGGCAACAAGTACAGTGAAGAAAACTATATCAAGGCAAGGGGCTAGAGAGTGGGGTAGCTATATGACACAGGGTAGTCAGTAACTGTCTCTTTGAGAAGACAATGATATATATGAAGTAGTGATGAAGCCAGTCTTGCGGGTACAAAGGAAGGAATATCTCAGGAGAGGGAACAGTAAATACAAATACCCTAAGCCAACATTAAACTTGGTGTCTTCAAGAACAACAGGGAAGCCAGGATAATTGGAGCAATGTGAATGAGGGAGGGGAAGAGTGCTGGGGATGATATCAGAGTGGTCACAGGTAACAGATCGTGTGATATATCCTCTGCCTTTCTGCACAAATTATGTTAAATCATTTTTAAATTGAAAAGTTAAAAGAGATATTTTAAAAGTTTGCTTATGTTCAAATCTTCAAAGTGATCATGCTAACATATTATCGTGTATTTATGACTTTGAAAAGATATGATATACATGGAAGCAGCCTACCCATTGAGACTATTCCAAACATTGTAGCTATTATTTTTATTTAAAATGTATATTAATCTCCATAATTCACAGTTTATGATTTATGTACTATTTGATTCAATAATAAACAAGTATGTTTTGAGTATGTGTGCCAGTCACTCTCATTGGTGATGGAGTTAATGTTGAAAAAGATGAACCTCTCTGCTCACAGGCAGTCACCAGCAAGTACCTTTCTACCAAGTGTGGGCACAGGGATATTAACACTACAATAGCACTTAGAAGAAAACCTAGGTATCAGATTATTAAAATTGAGAAATTTAAATAAAATCGTTTTATTTGATTTTGCATTCCTGGTTTGTATTCTCATATTTGGAAAGATTTATTCTAATAGCTATTTTACACCTGGCTATTAGATACTATTGTGATATTTAGTCTAGAGCAAATATGGATATATAGTTCCAAGAATCAAATGCATTTTATATTCCTTTCTGTGTCCTTCTTTTAGGATGATGTAAATACTCTTGTCCTTGATGAGGATTGCTGTACAATCGTGGAAATATTAACAATCAGATAGAGAGAACAACTTTATTACAGATTTGGCACAGTTAATTTATTCCTTTTAGCATTCAGAAATCCTTCATAAAAGTAGATAACAAAGAGTCTAATGTATAATCTTGTTGTGAGTGGGTGGTTATGCATTGAGATATCTGACACCCAGTTGTTAGAAGATCAGAAAAATGCAAAACCCAACTGAAAATTTAATTGTGTTTTCTTGTCACATGTGGCACAGCAGAAAAAGGGAGGCACACTGTGCAGGGAACACTCTTTCTGAACGCTGAGAGCCATTCATTTTGCACCATGTCAAACAAATCTTATGGAGAAGAATAAATTTGTTTATATCATGCTCACCTTCATTCAATAATTTAATAATTCATTCACTCAAAGTTCTTTAAACAGAAATAAGAGAAATATAATTTATATAAGTGATTACTATTCCAACATACATTGACTCTAGTTCTAGTACAGGAAGCAAAGAGACACTTGACTGAATTAATTCAGTGATTCTCACTTTTCTCTTTTACCATTTCATTCTCTCCTATTACACTGCTACACTGAGTTTTCAGGAGCTGTTACCAACAAGCCGCACGGTTCCCAGCCCTTCTTTGAATCCAGCTTGTTTGAGGAAAAAGAGGATGTGAAAAGGGTAAAGAAGTGCAGAAAGACATTTTTCCCAATTCCACATTTTTTTTTTTGAAATGGAATTTTGCTCTTGTAGCCCAGGCTGGAATGCAGTGGCACGATCTCGGCTCACAGCAACCTCCGCCTCCTGGGTTCAAACAATTCTCCTACCTCAGCCTCCCAAGTAGCTGGGATTACAGGTGCGAGCCACCACACCTGGCTAATTTTTGTATTTTTAGTAGATATGGGGTATCAGCATGTTGGCCAGGCTGGTCTCGAACTCCTGACCTCAGGTCTCAAACTCCCGCCTAGCTTGGCCTCTCAAAGTGCTGGTATTACAGGCATGAGCCACCACGCCCAGTCCCAATTCCAGAATCTTATGGGTCATTGCCATCACCATTGGACGGGCATTGAAGCTCCATTGACACTATATTTTCAAGCCCACAGTCCTTTGAGAAACCTGTGACCCCAGATAAATATGAAAGAGAAGTTTGTAATAATATGGTGTTGATTTCATTATGATGTGTTTACAATACTTCACACTTGATGCGTGACAATTTTTTCCATAGCTGCCTCAATAACTTTGTAATCTATAAAAATGTCATTTCCCCCCATTGTGAATCTAGAGTAAAATAAGGGTCTACCAGACAACAATGCTCTTCCAGGTAAAGAAACATAGGAGATGAGCAATGCTATTTTATTGTGACAACGGATAATATTTTTTGACAGATACTGGGTTAAGCACCTTACATGTGATTATTCCTTCTCAGTATTATGAAACTGGAACAATTATTGTATTTATTCACATAAGGAAAGTAAGCCTTGGAGAAGTGAAATAGCTCATACAATTTCACAAAACAATCAGTGTGATTCACACCTAAGTCAGTGCTCTCAACCATGCCCCTAAGTTCCCTTCCCCAGTCTAAGAAATCAAGAATTTATTTTGGAAGCATCAGTCACTTTATGTTTCTCTGAAACATTAGATCTACAGTGATGGGAAGCAGTGGAGCTTCTCAGCGAAGTCCCTTGGAAGATAGAAAGAGTGCCAGCCACACTATGTAGAGGCAGAAAGAAGCACTGCGTGCTGCCAGCCACAGCCAGCCTCCCTCACCTTTAGAAACCCTGTTGAACCTCAGGGAAGGGGAACTATCAGTGTCCACAAATTTGGTGATCTACCTGGTAAGTCTTTGAGAACTACTAACAATCAATCTGTTTGGGTGGACTTTTATCCTGTGTTCATGTGAAGTCGCTTCACTTCCTAGAATATCTGCAAAATTAGGGAATATGAGCTGGCTGTTGAACTATTTTCTAACTCTAAAGTTAATTGGATCTATGAGATATCACATTTGGATAGTCATTTACCCTCACCTTTACCTCAGCCCTCATTTTATATCATGATATTTCTTTTCTAATGCTCAGTCTGGCCTACATTCTTCTTTCTTAGCAAAACCATTCAGAGTTAGGAAAGAAACTAAACTAGTGAATGTGCAATTCTCAACTCAGCTTTAAACTACAAGATTTCAAAGAAACTATACTATTCTTCCCAGTTAAGCTTTGTCTAAATCTTTTAATCCCCCAAATAACATCCTAAGCAAAAACCTCCATTCTTACTTTTAGTAAGAAGTTTTAAGCAGGTCTATTGGTAACTGTAACGCTTACTGACTTTCCAGTGACAAGAATTGCTGAGGTATACCTTGTAAATCTAGCATGAATATACTAATCTATTTATTGAATGTCATTTGAGGTTTCTGTTTAAGCTTTTCAGTGGTCTTTGGGTAAAGATTGGGCCAGTTTCTTGCTGGTGTGTGTTTAATTTAGTTATAACAGGTGTTCTATTTATTGTGTAAATGGGATAATTCTAAGTTCTTGCTGTGATTTCCTCTCATTTACTATTATGTCTATAATACATGCCATGGACAATTTGCAAGTACCCAGCATCATTTCTCTAATGACATACACACCTTAGATTTAAGGAGATTAATACTATTGTAACTTCAAAGCCCTTTGATGAAAAACAGCATAATTATGGGATAAAAAATATTCACAAATGTTTTCTTAGTTCTTTCTAGTACCCTTAGCACCCAGCATGAGACTACTATTCCAGATTCATGTTATAGCTCCACATACAGCCAATTCAACCATTTTTGATTAAGCAATCTGCCAGTTTCATACTATGTAATGATCCAACCAATTTAACTGAATTTTCAGGGATTTTGAAACAACCAAGCAGTCAATTCAGGCCAAACAGCTCATTTTACCTGCAGGTATAGTCTAAGCAACTGATTTGAAGGTTTATAAGTTAGTATGTTTTCTCCACACAAAAATTATGTGTTGTTAGAAAATATTGCCATTGCTTTATTGTGCTTTTAAAAAATATTCAAATATTTTTCTAAAATTAAGTTTGCAGAGAAGTATCCTAAATTTCAAAAAAGAATAAAATGTAAAACCAATAGTTTCTGAATTTATCTCTATAGTCTATTGAGAACAGCTTTAAGTTGGAAATGAAAAATCAAAATTAATATCTAGTGCTTTAATAAACATAGCTACTCAAGAATAGTATTAAAATATTAATTTTAAAAGGCAATTTTTCAAAAGATAAAGTGAGAAATATTTATTCAAAGCAATGCTCCTTAACAACAACAACAAAAAACAATTCTGGTTGAAGCCATCATTTTTTTTTGTTTTATTTTTGTTTTGAGGTTTTCTTATGTGAAGTATTTTACAAAGGAATATTTGGGTCTACATGGTCGGTTAGACATAACAGTTGCTATGGGAATATTTTATTCATTATTTAGAAATCTGAGACTTACGAAGTTATCATTTAGAAGCAAAATGAATGCACTTAGGGACATACACTTCACCCAACCTGAAAAATAAACAAATTGACAAAATATATGAAACAAAAGTTATCAAAACACTAGCATCAAGCAATGTAGGACAATGATCTCCGAGAGACAGAGGAAAATGATGTGAGCCCTGTTATTTCCCTATCTTATTGCCTTCAAGAGTGTTTCAGGACATGTATAGGGACGCAGAATCTAGGCAGAGCCGGGCCAATTCTCTGAGTTGAAGAGACAGAGCTGAGAGTATGTGGGATAGTCTGCTGGAGAAGAGAGAGCTTCACAGAGAGAGAACTCCAGAGGTCAACAGCAAGCCCCTCCATGTCTTTAGCAGAGTGCTACTGAGTGCCCATGTATGAGGAGACCACCCAAGGACAGAGGAAAAAACTGCCTAAATAGACTAAAAGTGACATTGCCTAGAAGTGACTCAAGGCTGGACATATCACCCACTCCCACCAGCCAAACTGGAAAAATCTCACGTTTCATGGAACACTGGGTAAAGCACACTGACCTGTCTTCAATAGTAGGAAATAATTAGGCTAAAACACCTTTCCAGTCACGCATAACAAGCCTTAAAAGCAAGCTCCAACAGTATCCAAATAAATTATTCGTGTATCAAGAACAAAGCTCAAGAATATCTATAGGAATCCAAAAACATTTAACATCCAACAAAGTAAAGTTTGCAATGTCAGGAATTCAATAAAATATTATAAACTGGCAAGATAGTACAAAAATATGATTTATAATGAGAGGAAATATCAACTGAAAACCACAACTGACATAGACATTACGATTAGCAAATAAAGACATAAAACAGTTATATAACTATTATATATGTTCAAATATTAAGTATAGAAATGGAATTTATAAGAAAGACAAAAATGGAATTTCTAGAAAGGAAAACTAAAATGTGTGAGGGGAATGATATATTGGATGGGATTAATGACAAATGCAACATTGCAGATGTAAATATTGGTAAACGTGATGACATGAAAATAAAAACCATCAAGATAAAACACAAAAATAAAGGATAATATTTTTTAAAAAATGAATGGACTATATAGATATGAGACAATTTCAAGTGGTCTAACATGCTTGTAAGTTAAGTGGCCAAAGCAAGGAGAGAGACAGAAAAAATATTGAAGAAAGTAAGTTTGAAAATTTTCAAATTTGATAAAAACAGTAAACTCACAGATCCAAGAAGCACAATGAACCCCAAATTCAAGAAACATGAAGGCAATTATAACAAACACAGTTCATCATAATCCAATTAATTGGGTTTTTTAATTAAAAATTTTTTTTTGAGACATCCTTTTTTTTTTTCTCTCTGTCACCCAGGCTAAAGTTCAGTGGCACAACCATAGCTCACTGCTGCCTCAAACTCCTGGGCTCAAGTAATTCTCCCACTTCAGCCTACTAAGTAGCTAGAACTACATAGATATGCTACCACACCTGGCTAATTTTTAAATTTTTTTGTATAAACCCAGTCTCACTCTGTTGTCCAGACTGATCTCGAACTCCTGGACCCAGGTGATCCTGCCTCCTCAGCCTCCCAAAGCACTGAAATTCCAGGTGTCATCCACCAAACCAAGCCTATAATCCAATTGTAAAAACCAATGATAAACAGAAAATTTAAAAATATATCATTAATTTATATCCTCCCCAAACTCAATAAAAGAGAAACAATTTGCTTATTAAATATAGTCAAAAGATTTGAATAGATACTTCACCAAATAAAATATACCTTTATGGCAAATAAGAAATGAAATAATAAACAATTCTGTTAGTTATTTAAAAATGCAAATTAAAACCACAATTAAATAACACCACATACCTATTACAATGGATTAAACTAAAGACGGAACATATCAAGTGCTGACAAAAAAACGGAGGAACTGAACCCTCATATACTGCTAGTGAGAATAGAAAATAGTATAATTGGGGGTGGAGCCAAGATGGTCTACTTGAAACAGTGGTGTTCAGAGGCACCCATAAAAAAAAAAAAAAAAAACATAATAAGCATGTGAATCCTTCACCAGCAACCAAAGAATCCAGATTCTCTCATCAGAACTGACTAGGAGGCTGACATGACCCATGAAGAGAAGGAAGAACAGTGTGGTGCAGTGGCCCACCTGAGAGCCACGTGGGATCGGGGAGCCCCCTCTCCACAGCCAAGGGAAGTGGTGAGTGAGGATGCTACCCAGGCAGGGAAACCGTACTTTTTCCACGGAACTTTGCAACCCACGGATTGAAAGATCCCACTCACAAACCCACACCACCGGGGCCTGGCGTCCCAACCCTGGAACGCGCAGACTCTTAGCCTCTCAGCTGGAATTTGCTCAATCCTACTAAACTCTCAGGGAGAGGGGCGACCAGCATCACGGGACTGTGGCTGCCTGCCATCTAAGCCATTTGAGCTCCTTGGGGGAGAGGCAGCCGCCAGCACTGGGACTTGCAACTGCCTAAGCTCCCTGGGCGGGGGAAGGGCAGCAACCATCTCTATAGTCCCAGGCTGTGATTTTCCCCTGCTGGAGCCAGGGAGGCTGGATGGCTTGGTCCTAAGACTTGTCCCCCACAGCCTAACACACCAGTTGTGGCAGTCTGTGGCCAGAGTGCCTCTTCGGGCCTGACCCTGACCCATCCTTCCTCATTGGATGGGGCTTCCCTGCAGGAACTCCAATAACTTCAGCCAGAGGCTCAGGGACAGAACCCGGATCCCCCTGGGCATGAGCCCCTAGTGGGAGGGGTGGCTGCAGTCTCTGCGGACCAGCAGACTTAGCCTTTCCTCCTGGTAGTTCTGAGGAATCTGGGCAGCCCAGATGAGTGGGTTTTCCCTCAGCGAGGAACACATCAGAAGCCATCCTACTGGCATCAGGTTGGTGCCCCTTAAGGTCAGAGGTCCCAGAACAAAGAGGAGGCACCCATCTTTGCTGTTTTCCAGCTTCCTTGGGTGACATCTCCAGGCTCTGGAGTGAATCAGATGAATACGGCCTGAAGTGAACCCCCAGAAAACTGCAGCAGCCCTGCAGAAGAGGGACCTGATCATTGAAAGAAAAACAAATGAGCAGAAAGCAACAACAGCATCATCATCATCATCATCATCATCAACAACAACAACAAATCCCCCACAAAAACCCCATCCAAGGGTCAGCAGCCTCAAAGACCGAAACTAGACAAACTCACGAAGATGAGAAAGGATCAACGAAAAAATGCTGAAAACCCAAAAGGCCAGAGTGCCCCTTCTCCAAATGATCACAATGTCTTTCCATCAAGGGTGCAGAACTGGACAGAGGATCAGATGGATGAACTGACAGCAGTAGGCTTCAGAAGATGAGTAATAATAAACTATGCTGAGCTAAAGGAGCATGTTCTAACCCAATGCAAAGAAGCTAAGAACTTTGAAAAAAGATTAGAGGAATTACTAACTAGAATAACCAGTTTAGAGAGTAATATAAATGACCTGATGGAGCTGAAAAAACACAGCACGAGAACTTTGCGAGGTATACACAAGTATCAATAGCTGAATTGACCAAGTGGAAGAAAGGATATCAGAGTTTGAAGACCATCTTGCTGAAATAAGGCATGCAGACCTTACTAGAGAAAAAAGAATGAAAAGGAATAAACAAAGCTTCTAAGAAATATGGGACTTCATAAAAAGACCGAACCTGTGATTGATTGGAGTACCAGAAGGAGATGGGGAGACTGGAAACAAGCTGGAAAACACACTTCAGGATATTATCCAGGAGAACTTCCCCAACCTAGCAAGATAGACCAACATGCAAATTCAGGAAATACAGTGAACACCACTAAGATACTCCATGAGAAGATGAACCCCAAGGCACATAATCATCAGATTCTCCAAGGTCAAAATGAAGAAAAAACTATTAAGAGCAGCAAGACAGATAGGCCAGGTCACCTACAAAGGGAAGCCTTTCAGACTAACAGCGGACCTCTCAGCAGGAACTCTACAAGCCAAAAGAGATTGGGGGCCAATATTCAACATTCTTAAAGAAAAGAATTTTCAACCCAGAATTTTTATATCCAGCCAAACTAAGCGTCACAAGTAAAGGAGAAATAAAATCTTTTCCAGAAAAGCAAATGCTGAAGGATTTCATTACCACCAGGCCTGCCCTGCAAGAACTCCTGAAAGAAACACTAAAGCCAGGTGTGGTGGCTCACACCTGTAATCTCAGCACTTTGGGAGGCCAAGGTGGGTGCATCACCTGAGGTAAGGAGTTCAAGATCAGCCTGGCCAAAATGGTGATACTTTGTCTCTACTAAAAATATGAAAATTAGCTGGGTGTGGTGGCGGGCCCCTGTAATCCCAGCTACTCGGGAGGTTGAGGCAGGAGAATCACTTGAACCTGGGAGGCAGAGGTTGCAGTGAGCTGAGATCGCACCATTGCACTCTGGCTTGGGTGACAAGAGTGAAAATTCTGTCTCCAAAGAAAAGAAAAGAAGAAAAAAGAAAAGAACAGAAAAGAAAAGACTAAATATGGAAAGGAAAAACTGGCATCAGCCATTGCAAAAACACACCAACATATAAAGACCAATGACACTATGAAGAAACTGCATCAACTAGCGTGCATATTTACATGTGTTAAGTTGGTGCAAAAGTAATTGGTTTTACTTTTTGCAATACTTTTGCACCAACCTAATATGTCTCTCCCATCAGACTATGGGAGTCTCCCATTAGACTATGTCCTGAGGGCAGGACATTTGTCTTTCATCCTTGTATTTCTGACACTCAATGTAATATCAGGAAAATGGATTATAACCAATACTTGAACTGAAATTAGAATAAAAATGTGGACTGTTATCAGACTCACACTTCACTTTCATCATAATCTCAGGTGAGGCCAGTAGTTCTGATAGGAACAGGAGGCAGGGAAATTCTTGGCAGAAGAGAGCGGGTCCCCAGAGAGCGGGTCCCCAGTGAGGGCCCCACCCTCAAGCCTGGAACAGCGGCCCAAAATGAGAACATACATTCCTGCTTTCCTGCTTCAATAATGCCTTTTCCAAAACCACCCGTGGCCTGCCCTGTCCCCTAACCTGTGCCCATTAAAAACCCCAGGCTCTCCAGCAGAAAGAGGAGGAGAGGGGAAGCAATTGAATGTCAGAGACTATGGTTGGATGTCAGAGAGAAGAGGCTTGCCTTCAGAGGGATAGCTTGATGGTGTAGCTTTGGAAAGTACTCCCTCTGAGTAGGGCTGGACTCCAGAAGAAGATTACCTCCCCACTCCATCCCCTTTTCATCTCCTCTTCCTGCTGAGAGCCACTTTGATTGGCAATAAACCGCCTCCCCCCCGCCAAATTTCCATCTCCAATTTGTTCCTGCAACATCATTCCTCTTGGACACTGGACAAGAACTCCAGTGCAGGTGCAAAAGGCTGTCACACTGACCCTCCACTGAGCTGTTAACACTTAAGCCAACTGCAGATGGCAAGCTAAACGAGCACTGAGTGTAACACTCCTTCTGTAACACTCCTTCTGGGGCTTCAAGAGTCGCAGGCATACCCCTAGACGCTGCTGTGGGGGCAATACGGAATTCATTCCTGCTGGCACCCAAAAGTGCTTGCCCTGGATCCTGCACCTGCTCACCTGTGCGCCCCCTCTTGTGAGGGGTAGAATGCAGTGAGTTCATGTGAGTGGAGTTCGTCCCTGCTGCCACTGAAGCACCCAGCTAGGTCCAGCGCCCATGTACTCCAGTTCCTGCCCACAAAGGGGTCAGGGACATTTCCTGCTTCAGTTAAGAGTTTTACCTTCACCCATATTTGATATTTTCCAGTCACTGTGAATTTGGCTCTTATATAGTCTGTGTGTTTTCATCCAATTCGATGGTGCTGTTTATTTTTAAAAAACACACACACACACACACATAAGATATTCTCTAAATTGTGTAATAATGTGCCTGCATTTTACTGGAGATGGCTCCCCACTGAAAACTATTAATCCCACCACAAATATGTTTACTTTTTGAGATTCAAAAACCAAAAATAGTGATAGGATCTTTGACTTTATCTCTGTGTTTGGTCTTGCTACCAATTGCCAACTGATTTTGAGATTCCAAAGGAAAATCTTTTCATATGTGCCTTCTGAGCATTGCATACTTTATGTCCTAAGAATTTAGGATTCAACTAGCTCTGCTCTGAGGGTGGGGTGTTTTGGTTTATAGAAATATTGAGGCAGCAATGCATCAGCAAGTTTGTATTGGGAAGAGAGATGAATATTTCAAGCTCATATTCATACTGCCTTGGGAGGAATTTGTAATCTGGATCCCACAGCTGTTGCTAAGTGAACCAATGGGGTCGTTTTCCTCTGGCTAAGCCAGTAGGGGGTTCCCAAAGCCTGTCTCTCCTGCAAGATGCTCTCTGCATTTTTATTACTTGCTATAGCCTTAACAACTGTGTTTGGAAATGCATGATTTTTTTCAAAAAAACCCTCTTATAAATTATGTATGTCTCTATTGACTTAAAATCACACTCATTCACAGGTTCTGTGTTTGGGAGAAAACAAAGAGCATTTGGATGGGGCTGGATTCTTAAAACATTTCTCAAGAGAGGGAGCTAAAAGGAAAGACTAACTTATCTGAGTATTATATGTGAGGGTTTCTGAGGTGATTTCATAAAATCTGGGGAGGGGGGAGTTGTGTGCCTAGCATGCTGAGATGGGGTCCATCCGTTTTATCTGCCTCTCCTTGGTAGCACTGTGCTGCTTCAAAAATGGACTCTAGATCTTAAGGCTGGAAGGCTTTGTGATGGCATGAGGCTGTCAGCTAAGGGACAGCAGAAGGGATCACGTTTTAGAGGAAAGAATTTTTTTTAAAGTAGACATTGGGGACAAACAGTTTGTGCCAAATTTTCTATATCACTATGCAGCTCACAGCAAAACAGTGCTTTGCATATAGTAGGTTCTCTGCAAATCTGTTAGTGTCCTATTGTATTCTTTGGTTTCAGATTTGAGGAATTCCTTGGGTCTGTTTAATTCATTTACTTTTGAAGGATAAACACATAAAGATATATTAGCAAGATATGGTTATATAATATAAACATAGCAGCCTCTGAAAACACTTGCTGTTTTTTTGTTTCCATGAAACTTGCTTTAGAAAGAAAAAAAATCAAGATTTTCCCCGATATTGTTCTTGTTTTTAGAGTTTCTCACTTTAATCTGAAAGGAGGCATTGAGTTCTTTGAGTCACACTGTTCTTATCCTTGACCCACTTAATTCCTAAAGTTGATTTCTTGTTTTTAAAATGCACATTACATCATCTGTTTGTATGAATAATTGCAAAAAAAATGAAGTTATGGTTAAAAATCCCCTGCGATTCAAAAAGCTGGTTTTTATGGCTTTTAAGTTTGCAATATTGAGTTGATGAACATCATAAGTCTTTTTTTTAATTTAACAGCAATATGTTTCCCTCACTGAGCTTTGACCGGGTCTTATGAAGAGGATTCTCAAGTGGAGCCTCAGAGAGCAAGGCAGTCGTTATTGACTTTACTAAAGCTTTTGTGAATATATGTTGCCATATCACCAACATTTCCGTGATTTAAATTCAACACTAAATTGGCTCTGGTAATGTTAACCAACAGATTGGATGCAATTCCAGTAGCACATATTCTGACATCTTATCTAACGGATCTTAGCTGTTCTCCTGCAGAAATAAGTTTGGAGCAGGGCTGCAATGCAACCTTAATTATGGGGTAGATGGGCCAGCTACAATAGGATGTTCTGCTGCTAGATGTTCTGTTCCAGAGAAGGATGCAATCAGTTCAAGCTGTTTTTGACTGATGTTTCAGATTGTGGTCTAGTAAACAGGTCTGAAAATAGCTACTTTTTTAAAGACTGTAAATTCCTGTAATTAGGGTATGATTTAAAAATTAACCCTGAAAAGAATAAGTGTTGAAGGATGGAGCAGCTTTCAGTTTTGAATTACTAGCTGGATGCAGTAGTACTCCATTCTTAAAAGACAAGGAAGCGGGTCATTAGAGGGGATGCATCTAAATGCTATGTGTCAGAAATGAAAGGAAAATGGAGTTTCTTTACTGCTGAAGAACTGTGTAATTAGCTGAGATAACAAGCATTGATATTTATTGTTGTGGAATGCAAGGAAGAAACTGAAAAACAAAACTCCTGGTGTCTCCACTCCACATCTGCTGAACTAATTTGGGGGTAATTTTATCATTTTAATCTGCATGTTGCTCTTCCCCAGTTGCTAAAGTACCCTGGTGCATACCAGATGTCAGACATTTAGTGAGGCCTCCGAGGTTTGGGATAAATTTGATTGCAGGTGTTTAATGGCTGTCAGGCCTTTGGACAAACCCGTGAGCTGGTGGTTCCTGGTTTGCAATGATTCACAATACTCAACTCTTTAGTAAATGTTAGTGGCCATTCTAGCCACTAGGAGGAGCTGGAGGCTACTCCATCCACTACTCAACAGGCAAGACTGGTCCAGATGTAAGAGCAAAAGATTTTACTGTAGTAGGGTACTACGGAGTCAGTACTATAAAAGATGGAATTAGATCTCAGCCCATAAAGATATGACTTGAAGGAGCATATAGTGGTTAAGAGTGATGGTTCCTAGGGTCTAGGTTTTAAGTCCTGCAAAATAGTAAATTTTCCTAAGTCTCAGTTTCCTCAACTTTGAAACAAAGTTAGTATTAGTACCTATCCCTTAGGTTGTTGTGAGCAAGAAATAAGATAATCCAGGTAAAGAACTTAGCTACAGTGTTAGTACTGCTTCACTAAATTTATATATATATATATATATATATATATATATATATATATATATATATATATATATATTGTGATCTGATGCTTAGGTGTTCACTTTATCTTGGGGAATCCTCTTCTGTAGAGCTTGGATTCCAGCTAAGGTAGATGATGACTTGATCACCTATGCTAGGATCATCAGTTCCCTTACAGATGTAGTTTAGCCTAGTACTTTGAAGCACAGATTCTAGAGGCATAGAGTTCTGAGTTGGAGTCCTGGTTTGGACCCTTAGTAACTCTGTGACCTTGGGAAGGTTATTTAATCTTGTTAGATCTCAGTTTTCATAATCTTTATATGAATAAAACAATAATAACTTAGTTACATAGTTGTTAGGATTACAATGAAATGACTCTTGGAACTATGTTTTCAATAGTATCTCGTGCATGGTAGTACTCAATAAATGTTTTCTAGTATTATTATTCCTTACTCCCAATACTTTATTTACTTAAAAAAAATCTTCTGTGCTTTCTATTATACTTTACTTCAAAATTTCAGACATCATTGGCTATAGAAAATTTTTTTATAAGACAAGTAGGTCTTCCCATTTCCCCTGAACTAATTACAACTTTGATTCTGATCATCTCTACCTCGGTCACTTTAAGATTACAGACTGTTGGATCAGAATATACAGTGTTCATTTTCTTATTCTTAGATGTCTCACATTTTAGCTAATATGCCTGGATTTGAAGACCTGTTAAATGTGATATTGTGAGAAAGAACCTCTCAACATTAGTTTCCTCATCCTTAAAAAGGGACTAATAATATCTAATTTATAGCATTGCATTTTAAAATACTCTTACTTGGGTAAAGCACAGTGCCTGGCACATGGTAGGCACTCAAAAAATGAGCCAGATTGCTGAGGAAGGTGGGGGTTGAGGGGCCGAGGGGTTCACATAAATTTTCACCTGGCTTCTTAATTTAATCCTTTCTCTTCCTTCCTTTGGGATAGATGTTTTCTCCTTTGTCCATTTTTATTTCCATTACTTTCCATGCCAGTAGATCCAACCTCAAAATCTACCAGCCATTAAGTAAGGAAATATAAGCTGGTGCCAGTTGTATTGATCACTGATGCTTTGGTATTTTCATTGCTGATGGGAACAGTAAACCCAACCCCAAGTGTGTCAAAAATACATTCCCTTTACAAATGAGGAAATGAGGCTCTGTTTTCCTCACTGTTTAGGATCTGAGTGCGATCTGAAGGCTCTGAGCCTTTAGGCAATTAAAAGGTAATTCAAGGTAATTCAAAGTGAGAATGGTAGTCATTGTTAAAATACACGTGGCAAAGTCCATCAATGTGTTGATAACTACTGTAATACTTTTAGAAATATTAAATTCTGTCACATGTACTTTTCTTATTTTTGTGTGTGTCTGTTTTATTGTTCTCTAAGCATATCAACTAGGGAATAGGCAAGTCCTTCACCACTCAGAAGAAAATCCTATGCTACTCTGAAGGATGAAAAATGAAAGCACTGACTTTTAAGTTCTTTGTGGTTTCCTGAATATAGACTTTGTCTTAGAAGAGGTTTTGTGAATTGGGGAACTTTTTTCCTAGTGGCATATGATAATATGGGGCTTTTTGCTTTCTGGTATGTAATGCCCCAAAAACCGTATTTAATGAGAAAATATAGCATGATTTATAATCCATTCAAAGGCATTCAAACACAGATTTATTTTTTATGTTAATTGAAGGTTGAAGGGTAACTTTTGTTGCTTAGATTAACAGTAAGCAGAGCTTTCAGATAAACTACTTTTGATATATTGAGTATCAAATGTATTGAGTATTGATGTATAGAGTTACAAATACAAAAACAAGAGTCTTGCCCTTGTTTAAATGACCTGAGCTCCCTTTCCGTTTCTTTGGAGAGGGGATAACTAGATAACATTGAACATAAATGAAACGTATTCAAAGTTAATTGTCTTTCCTTTTCTGTGATGACCAATCTTTCCTTTTTTGTATTTTTATTGATTTACCATAGTTGTACATATTTTGGGGGTACATGTGATATTTTGATACATGTACAAAACATGTAGTCATCAAATCAGAATAATTGGGATATCTGTTACCTCAAACATTTATCTTTTCTTTATGTTGGAAGCATTACAATTCTTCTCTTCCAGCTATTTTGAAATATTCAATAAATTATTGTTAACTACAATTTCCCCATTGTTCTGTCAAATACTAGAATGTATTCCTTCAATCTAACTGAATTTTTGTACCCTTAACCAACTTCTTTTTATCCCTTCCCTCTTCCCTTCCCAGACTCTGGGGACCACCATTCTACTCTCTCCTTCCGTGAGATCCATGTTTTTTAGTCCCCACATATAAGCAAGAACATGAAATGTTCTCTTGTCTTTCTGTGCCTGGCTTATTTCACTTAATATAAGGACCTCTAGTGGCATCCATGTTGTTACAAATGACAGGATTTCATTATTTGTATGGCTGAATAATATTCCATTGTAGAATACTTTTCTGTATTCATTCATCTGTTGTTGTACACATAGGTTGATTCCATATTTTAGCTGTTGTGAATTGTGGTGTAAGAGCCATGTGAGTGTAGATATCTTGTTGATGTACTAACTTCCTTTCTTTTTTTTTTTTTTTTTGACAGAGTCTAGGCTGGAGTGCAGTGGCGTGATCTCGACTCACGGCAACCTCTGCCTCCCGGGTTCAAGCGATTCTCCTGCCTCAGCCTCCCAAATAGCTGGGATTACAGGTGCGTGCCACCACACCCAGCTAATTTTTTTTTCTATCTTAGTAGAGATGGGGCTTCATCATGTTGGCCAGGGTGGTCTTGATCTCCTGACCTCATGATCTGCCCGCCTTGGCCTCCCCAAACTAACTTCCTTTCTTTTGGATACATATCCAGTAGTGGGATTACTGGAGCATATGGTAATTTTATTTTTAGATTTTTGAGGAAACTCCGTACTGTTTTCCTTAATGGGTGTACTAATTTACAGGTCTCACCAGCAGTGTACAAGCATTCCTCTTTCTCTCCATCCTCACCAGCATTTATTTTTTGTCTTTTTGATAGTAGCCATCCTAACTTGGGTGAGACAACACTTTATTACGGATTGCATTTCCCTGATGATTAGCGGTGTTGAGCTTTTTTTTTTTTTCCCAAGATACTGGTTGACCATCTCCTTTTTTTTGAACTTTTATTTTATATTCAGGGGGTGCATGTGCAGGTTTGTTACCTGGGTTACTGACAGATGCTGAGGTTTGTGTTACAAATGTTCACATCACCCAGGTTCTGAGCATAGCACCTAATAGTTACTTTTTCAAACCTTGCTCCCCTTCTTCCTCCCTCTGGTAGTCCCCAGTTTCTATTGTTGCCATCTCTATGGCCATGAGTACCCAATGTTGAGTTCCCTCTTGTAAGTGAGAACATGTAGTATTTGGTTTTCTGTTGCTGCATTAATTCACTTAGGATAATGGCCTCCAGCTCCATCCATTTTGCTGCAAAAGACATGATTTCATCCCTTTTATGGCTTCATAGTATTCCATGGTATACATGTACCACATTTGCTTTATCCAGTCCACCATTGATGGGCACCTAGGTTGATCTCCTGTTTTTGCTATTGTGAATAGTATTGTGGTGAACATGTGAGTGCATGTGTCTTTTTGGTAGAATGATTTTTTTTCTTTTTGATATACCCCTAGTAATGGCATTGCTGGGTCAAATGGTAGTTCTGTTTTAAGTTCATTGAGAAATCCCCAAACTGCTTTCCACAGTGGTTGAACTAATTTACATTCTCACCAGCAGTGTATAAGTGTCCCCTGTTCTCTGCAATCTTACCAGCACCTGTTATTTTTTGACTTTTTAATAATAGCTGTTCTGATTGGTGTGAGATGGTATCTCATTATGGTTTTGATTTGCATTACTCTGATGATTAGTGATGTTGAGCATATTTTCATAAGTTTGCTGGCTGCTTGTATGTCTTGTTTTGACAAAATACATGGTTCCACAAGTATTTTGCTCATTTTTTAATGGGGTTATTTGTTTTCTACTTATTCAATTAAATTCCGTATAGATTCTGGGTACTAGACCTTTGCCAGATGCGCAGCCTGTGAATATCTTCTACCATTCTCTAGATTGTCTTTTACTCTGTTGAGAGTTTCTTTTGCTGTGCAGAAGCTCTTTAGTTTAGTTAGGTCTGACTTGTCAGTTTTTGTTTATATTGTAATTGTTTTTGAGGACTTGGTCTTAATTTCTTTCTCAAAGGTGGTGTCCAGAATGGTGTTTCCTAGGTTTCTTTCTAGGATTCTTACAGTTTGATGTCTTACATTTAAATTTTTAATCCATCTTGAGTTAATTTTTGTATGTGGTTAAAGGCAAGGGTTCAGTTTCATTCTTCTGCATATGGACAGTCAGCTATGCCATTTATTGAATAGCGTCCTTTCCCCATTACTTGTTTTTGTCAACTTTGTCAAGATCAGATGGCTTTAGGTGTTCAGCTTTATCTCTGTGTTCTCTATTCTGTTCTGCTGGTCTGTGTGTCTGCTTTTGTACCAGTACCATGCTATTTTGGTTACTGTAGCCTTGTAGTATAGTTTGAAGTTGGGTAATGTGATGCCTCTTGTTTTTTTTTTTTCTTAGCATTGCTTCAGCTATTCAGGCTCTTTTGTGGTTCCACATGAATTTTTGAAAAGTTTTTTCTAGTTCTGTGAAAAATGACATTGGTAGTTTGATGGGAAGTATATTGAATCTGTAGATTGCTTTGGGCAGTATGGCCACTTTAATAATATTGATTCTTTCAATCCATAAGCATGGAATGTTTTTCCATTTGTTTGTGTTATCTGTGATTTCTGTTAGCAGTGTTTTGTAGTTCTCCTTGTTTTCACTCATGTCCATATGAAGAGACCACCAAACAGGCTTTGTATGAGCAATAAAGCTTTTAATCTCCTGGGTGCAGGCAGGCTGAGTCCGAAGAGAGAGTCAGCAAAGGGAGATAGGGGTGGGGCCATTTTATAAGATTTGGGTAGGTGAAGGAAAAAGGGGGGTTGTTCTCTGGCAGGCAGGAGTGGGGGTCACAAGGTGCTCAGTGGGGGAGATTTTAGAGCCAGAAAGAGCCAGGAGAAGGAATTTCACAAGGTAATGTCATCAGTTAAGGCAAGGACCAGCCATTTTCACTTCTTTTGTGGTGGAATATCATCAGTTAAGGCAGGAACAGGCCATTTAAATATCACTTCTTTTGTGATTCTTCAGTTACTTCATGCCATCTGGATGTATAGTGCAGGTCACAGGGGATATGATGGCTTAGCTTGGGCTCAGAGGCCTGACATGCCTGTCTTCTTATATTAATAAGAAAAATAAAACATAATAGTGTTGAAGTGTTGGGGCGGCAAAAATTTTTGGGAGTGGTATGGAGAGAGAATGGGCGATGTTTCTCAGGGCTGCTTCGAGTGGGATTAGGGGTGGCGTGGGAACCTAGAGTGGGAGAGATTAAGCTGAAGGAAGATTTTGTGGTAAGGGGTGATATTGTGGGGTTGTTAGAAGAAACATTTGTCGTATAGAATTCTTGGTGATGGCCTGGATACGGTTTTGTATGCATTGAAAAAAGAACGGAATAAGACAAGGAGAAAAACAGGTATTAAAGGACTAAGAATTGGGAGGACCCAGGATATCCAACTAAAGAGTGCCTAAGGAGGTTCAGCATAGCCCTGCCAGCAAAGATTATTTATTTACTTTAAGAGGGATTTAAGAGTAGCAGTTTGGGGTTAGCACCAGGAGATATCAGCTGTGATGGCTTGGAGAAACAGTGTAAACCAGCAGTGTAAACAAGAGCAGGGCATTAATGAGTAGTTGAGAATGATAAATAGGAGTATGACTAGACAGCAGATAGTAGGGATGACAAGTTTTTTTTTTTTTTTTTCGTGGTGGGGTAGGAGGGTGCAGTCCAAGCTGATCTGGTGTCTGGAATGAGACTGGGGCCTAATAAAAAGGAGCATCTATACAGGAGCTCAAATGGGCTGTACCTTGTAGCATTCCGAGGACAGGCCTGAATTCTGAGAAGGGCAAGTGGTAAAAGTATTGTCCAGTCCTTTTTAAGTTGGTGGCTGAGCTTGGTGAGGTGTGTTTTTAAAAGACCACTAGTTCACTGAATACTAAGAGCCTGAGAAACTGCTTGGGTGATTTGACTAATAAAGGCCAGTCTGTTATAGGACTGTATAGGGGTGGGAAGGCCAAACTGAGGAATTATGTCTGACAGAAGGGAAGAAATGACCGTGGTGGCCTTCTTAGACCCTGTGGGAAAGACCTCTACCTATCCAGTGAAAGTGTCTACCTAGACCAAGAGGTATTTTAGTTTCCTGACTCAGGGCATGTTGAGTAAAGTCAATTTGCCAGTCCTGGGCAGGGGCAAACCCCTGAGCTTGATGTGTAGGGAAGGGAAGGGGCCTGAATAATCCCTGAGGGGTAGTAGAATAGCAGACGGAACACTGAGAAGTTATTTCTTTGAGGACAGATTTCCACGATGGAAAGGAAATGAGACATTCTAAGAGGCAGGCTAGTGCTTGTACTATAGCGTAGCCCACCTTTGCTGGTGTGTGGCAATTAGGCCTGGTGGAACCGCCATCAATAAACCAAGTGTGATCAGGGTAAGGAACAGGAAAGAAGGAAATATGGGGAAATGGGGTGAATGTCAGGTCGATCGGAGAGATACAGTCATGCCGGTCAGGTGTGGTATCAGGAATAATGTGGGAGGCCGGATTGAAGTCCAGGCTAGGAACAATGGTAATTGTGGGAGACTCAACAAAGAGTAAGTACAGCTGAAGGAGCCAGGAGACAGTATATGTGTCAGGTGTGAGGAAGAAAATAGATTTTGGAAGTTATGAGAACTGTAGAGAGTGAGTAGAGCATAGTTTGTGATTTTAAGGGCTTCTAAAAGTATTAGGGCAGCAGCGGCCGCCACATGCAGACTTGAGGGCTAGGCAAAACAGTAAGGTCAAGTTGTTTGGATAAAAAGGCTACAGGGCACGGTCCCGGTTCTTGTGTAAGAATTCCAACTGCACAGCCCTGCATTTCAGCTGTGGGTAATGAAAAGGATTGGGATGAGTCAGGGAGAGTTACGGTGGGTGCGGTCTCTAAAGCTGTCTTCAAGGAACAGAAAGAGGAGTGGGGAAAGGATTTAGGGTCTGTGGGGTCAGCTAGGTTTCCTTTTGTGAGTTTATGTAATGGTTTTGTTAGGATGGCAAAACCAGGTATCTAAAGTCGAAAGTATCTAATCATGCCTAGGAAGGAAAGGAGTTGTTGTTTTGTAGGTGTTGGGGTTTGAGAGATCAGTCGGACACGATCAGCAGGGAGAGCATGTGTGTTTTTATGAGAATTACGCTGAGATAGATAACAGATGAGGAAGAAATTTGGGCTTGACTGAAGTAATGGGGGCTGTCCGCAAGGCCTTGCAGCAGTACAGCCCAGGTAATTTGCTGAGCTTGATGGGTGTCAGGGGCAGTCTAAGTGAAAGCAAAGAGAGGCTGGGATGAAGGGTGCAAAGGAATAGTAAAGAAAGCATGTTTGAGATCTAGAACAGAATAATGGGTTGTAGAGGGAGGTATTGAGGATAGGAGAGTATATGGGTTTGTCACCACAGGGTGGATAGGCAAAACAATTTGGTTGATAAGGCGCAGATCCTGAACTAACCTGTAAGGCTTGTCTGGTTTTAGAACAGGTAAAATGGGGGAATTGTAAGGAGAGTTCATAGGCTTTAAAAGGCCATGCTGCAGCAGGTGAGTGATAACAGGCTTTAATCTTTTTAAAGCATGCTGCGGGATGGGATATTGGTGTTGAGCAGGGTAAGGGTGATTAGGTTTTAATGAGATGGTAAGGGGTGCATGATTGGTCACCAAGGAGGGAGTAGAGGTATCTTATACTTGTGGGCTAAGGTGGGGAGATACAACAAGAGGATGTGAAGGAGGCTTTGAACTGGAGGAAAAGGCAGCAATGAGGTGTGGCTATAGCCCAGGAATAGTCAGGGAAGCAGATAATTTAGTTAAAGTGTCTCGGCCTAATAAGGGAACTGGGCAGGTGGGGATAACTAAAAGGAGTGCTTAAAAGAGTATTGTCTAAGTTGGCACCAGAGTTGGGGAGTTTTAAGAGGTTTAGAAGCTTGACCGTCAATACCCACAACAGTTATGGAGGCAAGGGAAACAGGCCCTTGAAAAGAAGGTAATGTGGAGTGGGTAGCCTCCATGTTGATTAAGAAGGGGACGGACTTACCCTCCACTGTGAGAGTTACTCAGAGCATCTGTGACGGTCCTGTAGGCTTCCAAGGCAATCGGGCAGTGTCGGTCTGCAGCTGCTAAGCTGAGAAGCTCTGGAAAGGAGTCAGAGAGCCTTGGGCCAGAGTTCCAGGGGCTCTGGGAGTGGCTGCAAGGTAAGTTGAACAGTCCGATTTTTCAGTGGGGTCCTGCACAGATGGGACACAGCTTAGGAGGAATTCCTGGCTGTGGGCATTCCTTAGCCCAGTGGCCAGATTTCTGGCACTTGTATCAAGCTCCTTGGGGAGGAGGTTCTGGATGAACCCCTGGCAGCTGTGGTTCAGGCGTGTGGCGTTCTTATGTGCTGGAGATGTGGCTGGGGTTTGTCTCACAGTGGAGGCAAGGAATTGCAACTCAGAAATATATTGCTACTTGGCTGCCTCTACTCTATTATTGTACACCTTGAAGGCGAGGTTAATTAAGTCCTGTTGTGGGGTTTGAGGGATGGAATTTAATTTTTGGAGCTTTATTTAACGTCGGGAGTGGATTGGGTAGTAAAATAAAATGCATATTGAGAATAAGATGGCCTTCTGACTTTTCAGGGTCTAGGGCTGTAAAGTGTCTCAGGGTTGCTGCCAAACGAGCCATGAACTGGACTAGGTTTTTATATTTGATGAAAGAGCCTAAATGCTAACTGATTTGGGAGAGGACAGATAAAGAAAAAGGAGCATTAACCTTGACTATGCCTTTAGCTCCAGCCACCTTTTTAAGGGAAATTGCTGGGCAGGTGGGGGAGGGCTAGTCGTGGAATGAATCTGTAAGCCAGACCAGGTGTGAGGAGGGGAGACAATAAAAAGATTATAGGGTGGAGGAGCGGAGGCTGAGGAAGAATTGGGACCTAGCTCGGCCTGGTAAGGAGCAGTCTGGGGAGGAGGAGAGAGGTCCGATGGGTCTGTAGAAAAGGAAGATTGGAAAGACTCAGCGAAGCTTGGGGTTGGGACTGAGGAGACAGGCAAGAGGGAAAGAAGGATGATTTGGGATGAGTTGCATTGGGAACAGACTAGGGAGGGAACAATGTGTAAAAGAATGCCTGGGTGTCAGGCACCTCAGACTGTTTGCCTATTTTATGACAAGAATTATTTAGATCTTGTGGGATGGAAAAATCAAAAGTGCCATTTTCTGGCTATTTGGAACCACTGTTGAGTTTGTACTGGGGTCAAGCAGCATTGCAGAAGAAAATAAGGCATTTAGGTTTAGGTCAGGTGTGAGTTGAAGAGGTTTTAAGTTCTTGACAGCACAGGCTAAGGGAGAAGAAGGAGGAATGGAGGGTGGAAGTCTGCCCATAGTGAAGGAGGCAAGCCCAGAAAAAAGAGAGAGTAGAGACACAGAGAGAAGGGGTGGGGGGTGCTTGCCCCCCCAGGAAAGTGGAGAAAGGGTAGAGACATGGAGAGAAGGGGTGGGGGGGTTCTTGCCCTCCAGAAAAGCGGAAAAGGGGTAGAGACACGGAGAGAGGGGGTTGGGGGGTTCTTGCCCCCCAGAAAAGCAGTACTTGCCGCTAAGGGTGAAGGAGCAAGGCAGGCATCCCCACGTGGTCAGACACCTCTGAAACGTGGGTGAATAATCAGGCAGGCATCCCCGCGGTGATTAAACACCAAGGGAAGTCTGTCTTCCTGAGTCCATGAGGGCCGGAGTTTTCGGTTCATGGATAAAATGCATCTCCTTTGTCTCTACCAGAAAAGGAAAGGAACTGAAATTAAGAGAAGGGAGAAATTGAAGTGTGGCATGAAGATTGAAAGGAGAAAGAGGTTGAGGGATAGTGAGAGAAGTTGGAGAAGAGAGTAAAAAGAGGCCGCTTACCTGATTTAAAATTGGTGTGATGTTCCTTGGGCTGGTCGATCTGAGGACCTGAGGTCATAGGTGGATCTTTCTCATGGAGCAAAGAGCAGGAGGACAGGGGATTGATCTCCCAAGGGAGGTCCCCTGATCTGAGTCATGGCACCAAATTTCACTTGCGTCTGTGTGAAGAGACCACCAAACAGGCTTTGTGTGAGCAATAAAGCTTTTAATCTCCTGGGTGCAGGCAGGCTGGGTTCGAAAAGAGAGTCAGCAAAGGGAGATAGGGGTGGCGCCATTTTATAAGATTTGGGTAGGTGAAGGAAAAAGGGGGGTTGTTCTCTGGCAGGCAGGAGTGGGGGTCACAAGGTGCTCAGTGGGGGAGGTTTTTGAGCCATTATGAGCCAGGAGAAGGAATTTCACAAGGTAATGTCATCAGTTAAGGCAGGAACAGGCCATTTAAATATCACTTCTTTTGTGATTCTTCAGTTACTTCAGGCCATCTGGATGTATAGTGCAGGTCACAGGGGATATGATGGCTTAGCTTGGGCTCAGAGGCCTGACACTTGTAGAGTTCTTTCACCTCCTTAGCTAGATGTATTCCTAGATTTATTTATGGTTATCATAAATGGGATTGCATTCTTGATTTGTCTCTCAGCTTGAATATTGTTGGTGCACTGAAATCCTACCACAAAAACACACTTAAGTACATAGCCTACAGGCCCTATCAAGCAACTGCACAATAGAAACTACAAAGCAACAAGTTAATATTCGATATAGGATCAAAATTTTATATATCAGTATTATTGTTGAATGTAAATTGTCTAAATTCTCTCCTTACAAGGCATAGAGTGGCAAGTTGAATAAAGGAAAACAAGGTCCATCTGTCCACTGTCTTCAAGAGACCCATATTACACATAAAAACACCCATAGGCTCAAAGTAAAGGTTTAGAGAAAGATCTACCATGCAAGTGGAAAACAAAAAAGAGGAGGAGTTACTGTTCTTAGATAAAACAGGATTTAAATAAAAATAGTAAAATAAAAACGACAAATAGGGCATTACCTAATGATAAAGGGTTCAATTCAACAAGAATACGTAACCTAAATACATATGCACCCAACACTGAAGAACCCAGATTCATAAAACCAGTACTTATAGATATACAAAAAGACTTATACAGCCACACAGTAATAGTGGGGGACTTAAAGACCCCACTGACAACATTAGACAGACCATCAAGAGAGAAAAATAACAGAAAAGTTTTGGGCTTACACTCGACACTTGACCAATTGAACCTAATAGACATTTAGATTACTAAACAAGTAACAGACAATAGATTACTCCACTCATCAACCACAGAATATACATTCTCATCTGCACACAACACATACTCCGAGATTGCCCTCATGCTCAAAAATGTGGCCATAAAGCAAGTCTCAATAAATTCAGAAAATTGAAATTATACCAAGCATACTGTTGGACCACGTTGGAATAAAACTAGAAATCAATACCAAGAAGATCTCTCAAAACCACACAATTATATGGGAAATTATATGGAAATTAAACAACTTGCTACTGAATGACTTTTGGGTAAAGAATGAAATTAAGGCAGAAATAAAAAAAATTATTTTAAATAAATGAAAACAGAGATACGTCATACCAAAATCCCTGGAATGCAGCAAATGCAGTGATAAGAGAAAGGATTATAATGCTAAACGCCTACCTCAAAAAGTTAGAAAGATCTCAAGTTAATGATTTAGCATAACACCTAGAAGAACTAGAAAAACAAGAACAAACTAATGCCAAAGCTAGCAGAAGAAAGGAAATAATGAAAATCAGAACAGAACCGAACAAAATTGAGATCCAATATTTCGTACAAAGAATCAATGAAACCAAAAGTTAGTCTTTGGAAAAGATAAGATCAATAGACTGCTAGCTAGATTAACAAAGAAGAAAAAAAAGAAAAGAAAGAGGTTCCAAACAAGCACAATCAGAAATGATAAAGGTGACTGCATAGTCTGTTCTCATGCTGCTAATAAAGACATACTTGAGACTGGGTAATTTATAAAGGAAAGAAGTTTATTGACTCACAGTTCCTCAGGGCTGGGGAGGACTCAGGAAAGTTACAATCATGGTGGAAGGGGAAGCAAACATTTCCTTCTTCACATGGAGGCAGCAAGGAGAAGTGCATAGCAAAGGAGGGGAAAAGCCCCTTATAAAACGATCAGATCTTGTGAGAACTCACTCATTATCATGAGAACAGCATGGAGGTAACTGCTCCATGATTTAGTCACCTACCACCAGGTTCATCCCATGACCCTTGGGGATTATGGAAACTACAGTTCAAGATGAGATTTTGGTGGGGACACAGCCAAACCATATAAGTCCACCCCTGGCCCCTCCCAAATCTCATGTCCTTACAATTAAAACACAATCATGCCCTTCCAACCATCCACCAAAGTCTTAACTCATTTCAGCATTAACCCAAAAGTCCAAAGTCTCATCTGAGACAAGGAAAGTCCCTTCCACCTATGTGCCTGTAAAATAAAAAACAAGTTACTTACTTCCTAGATACAATGGGGGTAAAGGCATTGGATAAATACATCCATTCCAAATGGGAGAAATTGGCGAAACCAAAGGGGCTACGGGCTCTGTGCAAGTCCAAAATCCAATATGGCAGCCATTAAACCTTAAAGTTCCAAAATGATCTCCTTTGACTCCATGTCTCACATCCAGGTCATACTGATGCAAGAGGTAGTTTCCCATGGCCTTGGACAGCTCTTCCCCTGTGGCTTTGCAGGGTAAAACCCCCAACTCTTAGCTGGTTTTATGAGCTGGCATTGAGTGTCTGTGGCTTTTCCAGGCTCACAGTGCAAGCTGTCAGTGGATCTACCATTCTGGGGTCTGGAGGACAGTGGCCCTCTTCTTAAAGCTCCACTAGGCAGTGCCTCAGTGGGGTTGCTGTGTGGGGGCTCCAACCCCACATTTTCCTTCCACACTTCCCTAGCAGAGGTTCTCCATGAGGGCTCTTCCACTGCAGCAAACTTCTGCCTGGACATCCAGGCATTTCCATACATCCTCTGAAATCTAGGTGGAAGTTCCCAAATCTCAATTATTGACTTCTCTATACCTGCAGGCTCAACACCACATGGAAGTTGCCAAGGTTTGGGGCTTGTACCCTCTGAAGCCATGACCTGAGCTTTACCTTGGCCTCTTTTAGCCATGGCTGGAGCAGCTGGGATACAGGGCACCAAATTTCTAGGCTTCAAAGAGAAGTGGGGCCCTGGGCCTAGCCCAGGAAACCATTTTTTCCTCATGGACATCCAGGCCTGTGATGAGTGGGGCTGCTGCAAAGCTCTCTGACATGCCCTGGAGACATTTTCCCCATTGTCTTGGTGATTAACATTCAGCTCCTTGTTACTTATGCAAATTTCTGCAGCAGGCTTCAATTTCTCACCAGAAAATGGATTTTTCTTTTCTATTGCATCATCAAGTGGCAAATTTTCCAAACTTTTATTCTCTGCTTCCTCTTGAATCCTTTGCCACTTAGAAATTTCTTCTTCCAGATATCCTAAATCATCTCTCTCAAGTTCAAAGCTCCACAGATCTCCAGGGCAGGGGCAAAATGCTGCCAATCTCTTTGTTAAGCGTAATAAGAGTCACTTTTGCTTCAGTTCCCAACAAGTTCCTCATCTCCATTTGAGACAACCTCAGGCTGAACTTTATTGTCCACTTTACTATCAGCATTTTGGTCAAAGCCATTCAACAATTCTCTAGGAAGTTCCAAACTTTCTCACATTTTCCTCTCTTTTTCTGAGCCCTCCAAACTGTTCCAACCTCTGCCAACCTTTGCCTCTTACCAGTTCCAAAGTCTCTTCCACATTTTTGGGTATACTTATAGCAACACCCCACTCTACTGGTATTTTGGGTATATTTATAGCAGCACCCCAGTTTACTGTATTATTCCATTTTCACACTGCTAATAAGGACATACCCAAGACAGGGTAATTTATAAAGGAAAGAGGTTTAATTGACTTACAGTTCTGCAAGGCTGGGGAGGCCTCAGGAAACTTATAATCATGGTGGAAGGGGAAGAAAACATGCCCCTTCCCATGGTGACAGCAAAGAGGAAGGGGAAAGCCTTTTATAAAACCATCAGATCTTGTTAGAACTCACTCACTATCACAGGAACAGCATGGAGGTAACCACCCTCATGATTCAATTACCTCCCACTGGGTCCCTCCCATAACACACGGGGATTATGGAAACTACAGTTCAAGATGAGATTTTGGTGAGAACACAGCCAAAGCATATAGGTGACACTACAACTAATCTCACAGAAATATAAAAGATCCTCAGAGACTATTATGAACACCTCTATGCACACAAACTAGAAAATCTAGAGGAAATGGAAAATTCCTGGAAACACACACTCTCCCGAGATTGAATCAGGAAGGAATTGAAACCCTGAACAGACCAATATTGAGTTCTGAAATTGAGTCGGAAATTAAAAATCTACTAACCAAAAAAAGCCCTGGACCGGATGGAGTCATAAATTCTACCAGATATACAAAGAACAACTGGTACTAAACTCTACTAAAACTATTCCAAACTCTACTAAAACTATTCCAAAAAATTAAGGAGGAGGGACTCCTCCCAAACTCATTCTATGAAGCCAGTGTCACCCTGATACCAAAACCTAGCAAAGACACAAATAAAAAAGAAAACTACAAGCTGATATCATTGATGAACATATACACAGAAAATCTTCAGCAAAATACTAGAAAACCAAATCTAACCGCATATCAAAAAGCTCATTCACCATGATCAGGTAGGCTTCACTCCTGGGATACAAGGTTGGTTTGACATACACAAATCATTAAATGTGATTCACCACATAAACAGAATTAAAAGCAAAAACCACGTAATCATCTCAATATTCATGTAAAAAGCTTTTGATAAATCCAACATCCCTTCATGATAAAAGCCCTGAAGAATCTAGGCATCGAAGGAACATACTTCAAGATAGTAAGAACCATCTATGACAAATCCACAGCCAATATTATACTGAATTGGAAAAAACTAGAAGCATTCCCCTTGAGAACTGGAACAAGACAAGGATGCCCACTCCTATTCAACACAGTACTAGAATTCCTGGTTAGAACAATCAGACAAAAGAAAGAAATAAAAGGCATCCAAATAGGAAAAGAAGTCAAACCATCTCTCTTTGCAGACAATATGATTCCATACCTACCTACCTAGAAACTCTAAAGACTCCTCGAAAAGGCTCTTGGAACTGATAAACAACTTCTGTAAAGCTTCAAGATACAAAATAATTGTGTCTTTTTTTTGAGAAATCACTGATGCTGAACACCATTTCTAAATACCCCACGCTTTCTGGTAGGTCAGCTGTCTGGCTAAGTGCATCAGTTTTCTACAGAGGAGCTCTTGAGGCTAAGCTCACAGGGAGTATGAAATGATGGCTCTTTCCTTACTTTCTCAATATGCTCATCAAACAAACAATTTTAGGCCACACCTAACAGTTTGAGGGATCTTGGACTCATTTACTTTTGTTATGTCTAGCCTCTACCACAGTGTCTCACGCATAGTAGGTACTCAATTGTTATTTATTAAGTGAATAAGATAACTTTTTTCCTTAAGAGTTTACCTGAAATAAGACATTTATTTGGAAATTTCTGTCACTGGAAGGTGTTCAGACAAGGCACAGTAATCCAAGTTGAAAATAAACCATAAACTAACCCAGAATGAGCACAATTCTGAGTGACCCTAGAAACCATCCAGTATTCATCATGCCATTTTTTTCTGGGATATTCTGACAGATGCGGTCTTCCATATTCACTCAAGGCTGATGTGATTCTAGGCCAACTCTGCTCATACATGGCCAGAATATAGGATACAGAATAAAATAATTCATTTTCCACTATCTCTCTATATTCGCATTCTCTCTCCTCTTCATTCCCATTCTTTCACAAAAAATTAATAATGTCAACAATGTTGTGGGCCATGGGAACAGAGGTAGGTACCTACCTTCAAGGATCTTTCAGTATTCAAATTATAGTGGGAATTAATAGCTTAATGAAATATTATAAATCCTCTGATTAAGAGGTTATGGTAGGTACAATACTTGTACAGCAAAAATGAGATTGTTTTCATCTTGAAATTTGTAACATGGCATCATGATATCTTTGTAAAGTTTGTAGCACTTTAAAAAAGTCTTAAAATATGAATAGTTATTCTTTAGATATTTCTTAAAGTTTATGATTGTGTCACTTTAGAGGATAAAGAAAAGAAAATCAGGTGTTAACCTGTAAATGAGAACTTAAAAAAATGAAAACAAAATATGATAACAAAAAATTGAAAAATATGAAATTGAAAAAAAAATATGAAAACAGAAATTGAAAACAAAGTATGTTTAAGCTTATCTCCTTTTAAAAAGTAGTGCATGTCATACTAAGCCATCTGCTGCAGACATTTATCAGGTAGACTGTGAAGTAGGAGGATATTCCCAAGCAGAGAGGAGGCAATCAGCATGGTGTGCTTGGTGAGCACAAGTTGTCCACTATGAAGCATAGGTTGGAGGTATAGATGATGCTAGAGATATATCTCTCATTTGCTGATATGGAAAATGCATGGCTTTCTTCTCTCAAATGTCTTTACTGCCTATCTGTATCTGAGATTTGAATTCTGGAAGTTTTCGAAGATATTTAATGGCCATTTTCTAAGATATGGCTATATAAAAATATAAGGAAGGCAGAAAGGAGAGAATACAATCACAAAATGATAAAATAAAAATTATAAGAATATATTTATTAGCTCTAAGTGGTATTCTCTAAATCTTAAAATTTCTAATGGGGTTTCAGATCATATGGGATTTTTTTTTCCCAAGCAGATATTCATAGACAATTTCTACTTGCAAAAAAGCTGTGGGAAATGTCCAACCAAAAGGAGGCTGGAGTGAAAAATCTGTGGCAGGTTTTTGTTGATGAATTTATTCAGATTACAAATACAATTTACATACTTAGATGCTTATTTTTATTGCAAAAGCCTTTGGAAAAAATATTTGATCCACTATTTAAGGTCTCTAATATCACAAATGTCTTTTAAATTGACCTATATCTAACCCTGCCTGTCATCTCAACTCAGCCTGTTCTATTAACATCACATTTTTTCTAAATCCATTGTGTGGAATTTAGAAATGGAATAGTGTTCAAATAATATGATGAAAAGGGAAAACAAAGAGCCTTCTAAATTGGGTTTCCCAAGTGTTTTTTTTTTTCTCATTGTGCTGTCTTTCTCACATTTGTAAACCCAGTAACACAGTGACATGATCATAGTTCATTGGTCGTAAAGACTAACTCATACTAACCAAATTTAAGTAACCTGATTTTTATTTCATCAGTTCACAATAAGGGATTTTCATTTCCAGCCATTAAGATATCCTTCTTCTACCCAAGTAAATTCCTACCCAGTTATAGAGTCTGGGGTTGTTGAATTGGCTATTAGGATGTTCATTGATAGGCACAGAATCAGAGAAAGAGAAACAGAAAGTTTGAGATAGGTTTTACTCGTCCATGGTGAGGCTCTTCACATCTTCCCTGCTACACAACTGGTTCCACTTCTCTAGTGAGTAAGAAATGTGTTTGTAAGATTTCATGCCTGTTTTCTTTAGCAAGTGTTGAAGAACTACTGCCAAACTCATTCTCTGCTTTTCATTTTTCTATGACTCATAAAGATTGTTTCCACTTTTCTTAACACATTTCTTCTTTATGAAGATTTTTGTCACCCAGACTTGGAAGTCACATGGTGTAACTTCCACAGTACTCAGTGAGTAGAGGCAGTCACAAAGCCCTACCCATGTTCACTAGAAAGGGACATAGATGCCACCACAAAATCACAGGAGACTCAAGATCACATTTTAAGATCACAAAATGAGAGATGCTGATGATGGGCATCTTTGCAAATACAGTTTGCCACAATCCAGGCTCTGGTCACAACAATTCACATTACTCTTATAGGTAAAATGCATTCACCCCTGCCCCAAGATTTCCAAACTGTAATTCATTACAGCGTCTGCTCAAAGCCCAGTATTTCATTATTTAGCTCAGGTCTATGTTCCTTAAATGCAGTTCCTCAAGTACAGCTTCTTCAGTACTCGAAGGAATTCAGTTCCTCTCAATCTAAACACCTTTGAACTAAAAGAGACAAATTATCTGTTCTCTACCTTTCTCCTCACTGCCCCAACATATAATTCTGGGACAGGAATAAGATAACTACTCAAAACCGGGGGATATGATAGACAGTATTCACTGGTTCATAGCAGCTCTAATATGCAATGGGACATATTTTGCCAATTCTTTGATCAGTCCTATTCCTTGGGAGTTGTTCTCAATATTTCTCAGTTGTGTCTTCTGAGTTTCTCCTTTTCCACAAGAACAGGTCTTTGGTTTCATTTGAGGAACCTTTTCAGCCTGCTCTCTGCCTGTAGAATATTGTGAGTACAAAGGTTTCTTCTCATCTGGTACTGTTTCTGCTCTTTTCCATGTGTGATCTCAGTGCTTGTGCCAAAACATTTTTTTTAAATGTTGTGACTGTTTTATGAATCTTATTATGGTTCATTCCAATTTTAAAAAGTCACAAGTAGAAGTATCTTTAAGACTGGCCCTTGTCTATCTTGGAATCACTCAGGGCAGCTTCCCACCAAAACACAAGCTTCATATTTTGGTGCAGAGAATCTGCAAGACATTCTCTTAAGCACTTGAAAGTGCTTTTTGTTTGTCTGAAAGCTTTTATGAGGCACTGTATTAGAACTTTCTAAAGTTTTAACAAAATAGCTTATAGTCCCATCCAGAGTTTGACCTTTGGTGTGGTCCTTTCTTAATTTGAAAATCATTTCCAACCTGGAAACACTGGAAATGAAAAATAGTCTTATTTTCAAGCCCAGCAAGTCCTTAGTCCTTGATATTTATTAACAGTTTTTTTCTTATTCCTCAACTTATTCCTTTCATATTTTATCAAAGGCTTAGAAAGGAAGCCAGGTGACAATTGTAATATTATGCTAGAAATCTCCTTAGCTATATCATTATATTCAAGAAGCACATTGAGGTACATATTCTATTTTTTTTTCACATTACAGAGGGCAATGGTGTTGATAAACTCTCCATCATTATGTAACAAGGGACACATTCCTGTATTTGCAGTAGTTTTTTTTGTTGTTTCTGTTTTTGTTTTTGTTTTTGTTTTCCATTTAAGCCTTCACTTAATAAGCTTCTGGGCTTGAGACCTTCTAAGTATACGTTAAAACTCTCCTCAAAGCCATTTCACACATCACTAACAATCTTCTCAAGTTCCTTCCAGTTTCCGTTCACCACCGCACCCTCAAACCAATACCAGGTGCTTTAGGTTTTTGTCATGACAGTATCGATTCACAGGTATCAAGTTACGTATTAGCTGCTCATTGTTACATAACAAATCACTCCAAATCATAAAGGCTTAAAACAACAAAAATCATTTATTTGGTTAACAATTCTATAATTTGGGCAGATGTAACTCCTTTTTGCTCCATGCAGTATCAAACGTGACAGCCATTTTCATGAGGGTTTACTCACTGGAGGCTACTGCCTGCAAGCTCAACCAGGGTTGTTGGTCAGGGACCTTGGTTGCTCTTCACATAGGTCTCCCCATGTGGTGCTGGGTCTTCCTCCCAGCTGGGTTCCAAGGCTGAGAATTCCAAGAAAACAAAGTGGAAGTATGTGACATTTTTGTAATCCTGACTCAGAAGACGCATAACGTCATTTCAGCTGAAATCTATTGGTTGAGAAGTTTCAAGGTCATATTGTTAGAAGAATATGTGGAATGAGAGATAATTGTACTGCCACGTTTGGAAAAAAACTGCCTGCTACAATGAGTACTATTGAGAAAGGTCCTGTTTATGGGCCATTCCTGAACTACCTATTCATACCCATTGCCCATTGTAAAATCTTCATTTTTGAATTTTTATTGATTTGTATACATGCTTTGTATATTGAGAATATATTAACCTGGTCTATCATATCTGTGGCCAATATATTTTTTTTCCGTGAGGACATTTCTTTTAATGTGGATTCCAGTGGCTTCTTAATGGGGATACACTGGGATAGGCATCCCCTGCACACATGCTTGAATTGCGCTGTGGCTAAAATTTATAGGAATATTCAATTCCATAGGGTTCTTATTACATATTTGAAAATAAATAATTCATAAGTTAAAATGAGAACATTATACTTGCTTTGGGGTGGGGAAACAATATCGTTCTGGGAGGACGTTAAAGGGAAGTATTTCCAAGAGTAAGTAATAAAATATATTTCTTATGTGCGAAAATTAGACAGTGCCTAGCACCTAGTAAGTGCTTGTTTAATGGCCAGCTTCCTTCCAAGTTCTCTTTCATCAGCGTTGATCTTAGTTTCGGTTCTCCCCAAACGAATCTCCCAAAAGCATTCACTGGGAGAAGGATGTGGGTCTAAGTAGTTTATTTGGGAAGGTATTCCAACAAGCAGAGTGAGGTAGTGGGAAGAGGAGACAGGGAAGAGAGGATGATGTTACACTGGGCTACCCATGTGGACAAGAGGGACTGTGTCTACTGGGGCTCTTTATAAAGTTAAAAAAAAAAGAACTCAGAATAATTGCATCAAGTGATGAGAAAGCTGGAGTACCAGACCATCAGATGTAGCCCCTCACTGGTTGTGTTACTCCTGGGATCATTAACCTATTGGTACTTCTACCCTTCCATAAATGCAAGTGCTTGAGATAAGAAGTCATGGGCATGGACAGGAACTGCTTATGAAGCCACAGGTGACCTCTGTGGCAGACACAGGTATATGGGCAGGGCTCTGGCAGCATTTATTGCAGTGATATATTGGATAAAGTGAAAAAGGAAATAACGTCTATAAAGATGAAATAACAGAAATGGAGCAAGGAAAAAAGGAAATTCCATTTGTGGAGGAAAGATTAATTCTCCTATAACTTCTAAGAATTATGTAAAATCAAATACTTTTACTATAACTTTGGAGGTCAAATAAAATAAAGATCTTCAAAAAAGTTTTATATTATCTGAGACGAATGTGTAAATGGGTACATTTCTAAGTCAAAAGTAATGACTTTACCTGAGTTATCTACTTAAAAGCTGTCTTTTTGAATGAAATAGAAAAAGTATTAGAAAAGAGAATGCTGATTTACTATGAGAGATATGACTCACAAAATGAAAACACAAAATGAAAAAAATTCACCCTTCTCTTTCCCTCCCTCCCTTTCTTCTTTCTTTCTTTTTGGGAATGTGCAAATCAAAGAGAATGTTGTTGAAAAATGTATACAAAGATAGATTTAACCTTCTATAACTTTACCTTTAATTTATAAAGGACCTCTTAAGATAATAACATCTTATGATTAATTGTTGCCAATCTTTTAGTATTTATTTGACCCCCAGAAACTGTATACTGTTTACATTAGCTGCAAGCTGCCACAGTTTGATAACCATTCAGTGAAGATCTCCCTGTAAATGATACTAGAATTAACTTAACAAACATACAGAGTAAAATTAAATGTCAACTTTTATTCCATACTTTTCTTCCATCTGCCAGAGTGATTTTAAATGCCAGCTTTAAAAAGTGCAGAGCAACCAACCGGCCTTTCAGCGGGGCTTGCACATGGCTGCCTATGGCGTGTGGTGTTCGGGTGTTCTTCTGCACACTGGCTCCCAGCACTGCTGAGCCCTAGCCTGGTGGTGGCACTGGGCTGCACATGGCAGTAATCCCTTGTCCATCTGTGCCTTTTCTCTGCCTGGAATAAGATGTTACGGTTGAACAGCTCTGTTTTGTCCTTCTTTTTCTGATAATTTCTTGAATTTTGTATCTTCGCTATTACATTGGCAAAAGTTCTGCTTTCCTCTTTCAAGAGAATACTGTATCTTCTCTTTCCTTCTAGACTGCTGTATTTGTTGGTTGTGAGCCAGCATTATACAATGTTATGTTTTGGGATTTGGTGGTAATTATCTGATGAAATATGAAAGCCTGTGAGCTAGATCGTGGGAGAAAACAAGAGTTTAATTTTTAAATTTCTCTGTATAAATCAAATAGCCTAACCTGGGATATTAGTAACCTACGTGGAATAAATTACTCACTTCCATCAGATTCTAGTATAGCACTGTACATACCCCCTTCACATTACTAAATGATACTTGCTTAATATATATTTTCCCCGCTTGTTTATTTTTTAATAGTCCCATTAGAAGGCAAGTTCTAAGAAGACACGGACTCTGAATTTCTTCTGTGCAGATAAATATCCAGCATACCTGGTACATAGTAGGTGTTCAATAAACAAATCTTGAATAATTAAGTGAATGTCATCCTGCTGCCTGTTGATCTCATCCACCTCAAAGTGTGTTGTGTTAGGAATCAATAAAATGGGCAACAACTATGCCTACCTTTGTGAAAATATATCACTTGGAAGGGTCACTGCAAATTTGCCTCAGAACAGTTTTTTTAAATCAATGTAGCATATAAGGAGTTTAAAAACGAACAAATTAGAAATAATACACTATCTATTTCTAGTTAAAATACATGTATTTTTCTAACAGCTTGCACCTACGTTAATCTGAATTTGTGGCTGGGAGGCACATTGTTTAAGGCCAAGTTTCACAAAATAATAGGTAAAGAGCCCCAGAAGGTAGTGATGTAGATATGAAAGCAAACCTGTTGAAAGAGAAAAAAATGCTAGCTAGAAAAGCCAGGGTCAAAAGCTGTGGGCACTGGTGAAGGGATCATTGGAAGGATATTTGGGAAGCTAAGGAAATTTGCCAGTTCACCAAAGGTGGTGGTGAGGCAAGATGAGGGTTAAACTGCTTGGTCACAGGAGGTGGCTAATAGGCTAATATGTATATTCTTGCTGCCATTTGAGTCAATAACACACACCTTCCAAGCAGCCTTGCTGGAGGTCGTTCCTCTTCTTAAAAACTACCACTTCCTCCAGGCTCTCTGGTGATGTCCTGGCCTAATCACCTATGAAGCACTCCAATGCCTTCTACAATGTTCTCATAGTGACCAAATACCAGTAGTGCTCATTTTTTTAAGACCCCAAACCATCTTGGTATAGTTCTGATTGTTAAAAAAATAAAATAAAATTTATCTTTTGGTTTTAATCCTATTCATTAGGAACTGATAGATCATATCTTGTTACTCTTATATATGACTGGCTTCTTAAAATACTTGAAGACAGTCATTTTTCCCTGTACTGGTTTGGGTAATTATTGACCATATCAGACAAACCCTGAAATCTTAGGGTCTTAGAAAAATAAAGGCTTATTTCTTTCTCGTGTGGGCCAGGATGCCTTTCTGAATCCTGTACTATGCTTTCTGGAACATGTGGCCTTCAGGATTACTTTTCCAGAGGAAAAGAGAGATGGAAGCAGCAGAGTAACTGTTCATTGCCATGTCCTCGAAGTGATGTATCTCTCTGCCCACTGGTCAGAACTAGTCTTGTGACCATAACCCAACTCTGGGAAACGTAGGAGAGCACTTGGATGTTTAGAAAACACTAAATGTGTTGTCTGCTATGTAATACTCCCAGAGTTGTTTTTTTTTTTAATTTTTTCAACTGGCTAGATTTCTCAGAACCTTTGATGAAACATTTTATTTTCTCTTTCAATTATTTCTTATAGGACAGAATCTCAAGTAACCTAATTCCCCAAAACCTCTAACATCTTCTATATAGTTTTTAACTGTACTTTAGTACAGTTTTTAATGGATAAAACTGTAACACAGTTACATTGTATCCAAGCACTTTCCCTCACATAGCTTAAAGACTACTGGGACAAGCAAGTAGGAAATTCAAGTAGGATGTAAGAAGTATATTGATGATGTAAGTACAGAGGTCATAGCCACACACACAAAAAATACCTAACCTCAACCTTGCCTGAATGAAGAGATCTAATCTGAAATCTAAGAAATTAATTGGAGTCAGCCAGAAAGGAGGAAAACTGAGGCTGCCAGCGTCAGGGCAAAGGGAAGGGCGTGCATGAAATCCAAGGCCCAAGTGCACAGTGAACATAATGCATTCAAAGAACTATCGGAACTTCATTTCTACTGGAGGATGTAATGTGAATGGGGATTGGGCAGGGATGAACTCAGATTTAAGCACTGGCCCAATCATTCAGAAGCCTGGAAAATATACTTCTGGTTTTTACTTTATAATAAAAGCAATGGGATTCATTGAAGCTTTTAAGCAGGGAGATGGAAAGGTCAGACATATTTTAGAAAGATTTTTTGGCTTCAATGATCAGATCAGATTCAGACTAGAATGGGCTAAATTTAAAGGTAGAAAGATCAGTTAGGTGACATTCATAACAATCTCAATGGGAATGTACAGTATTCTGTAAGAGGATTTAAAAAAAAAAAAAGATAATGAGGAGTTTAGACAGCAGGTTTCCAAGATATCTTCAACCTGCTCCATCCAGAACCGAAATCCACTCGGGTTTCTGACTCAAAGGAACCACATCCAATTAGGTGTTTCTAACCCACTGATGTAAATAGCCACACTTTTAGTTTGAGTTTAAATAGGACACCTGGATAGATGTGTATTTATCCCTCTTTCAGGTAAAATCTGAGCTTATTTGTGGATCACATTTTATACCTCATTTTATTTTTATTTGCTGTTGTAGGTTTATTATAGTTTAATTAATGCTAATTTAAAACACAAATATAGCATAACATATAAAACAAAACCAATTTGAAATCATTATTATTATAATGCACTTGTACATGTGAATATTATTATAATATATATTATTATAAAGCACATGTACAATGATGTAATGTACATTATTATGATAATGCTCACATACATGTAGTTGTAATAATAAATAATAATGTCTTTCTCTGTCAAGTAATCAGAGATTATCTAATAATTATTTATTTATCCAATAATTCACTGACCTTGCAATGCTGCTCTGGAATATATTTACAGTTGAATGTCTTTATTTACCAGCAGGAAAAAAAGTAACCAAAATATGGGTTAAGTTGTTGAAGGAGCCCCCCTTAGGAGTGATTTAGCTTAGAGGAAGCTTTGCATGTGATTATCTCTTTAAACTACTAATCTGGCAAGGAAAAAATATTCAAAATAATTAAGCTATTTCATTCTTTGAAAATGGATTAGAAGTACACATCTTTAAAAGTAAAATGAAACACATTTGTCATAGGAAACACTGCAAATAGTACAGTGTCTTTTTGACGTGGACCAGAAAAGAGGACAAATATTTACTTGATCCCAGACCTCAAGGAATAAAGTGCCAACATCTAAGAGAGGTATTGTTAACCACACTTTTACCACAAATACGGAGCTTCCTTGGTCATAAAATATCAATGGTGAAACACATGTAAGAAAATATTTGTTAAATTTGCAAAGCACGTGTGTGGCATATATGAGGCAGCCTCCTTACACACATATCTGCAAGTGAGTTGTGTTCACCATTTGCCTAAAAAGAAGCCAACATGTGCTTGCATAGTGGAAGCTGATCACTCTGTTTTGGCAAAGAAATGAACATCTCAGTGGGAGCTGAGCACCACCACAGAGTTGAGATTCTTGTTAAATTAAGATTATCCAATCTCACTGAGGAGAAAAATAATTTACATATTTATACCTCAAGCTCTTAATTTTCCAGACAGGTCTTAATAGGAACTGTCTTTATATAAGAAAACAAGGAAACTAAATATTTATTGCTTTCTTTTATTTTTCCTACCTAAATCGTATAGTAAATAACAGAACAATGTGGCCACTAATATTCCTAACAGGCTTCAATTTCGAAAGTATTTCATTTCAAATATTTAAGCTTCTTGAAGAGAAGGATCTATTAGTGTTTGTTATATTCTTACCACATACAAGGAAAGTGTTCAGTAAATATTCATAAAGTGAATATATGAATGAATGGTTTACATGGATCCTATTTTATATTTTGTTCCTAGATAACTCTAACACTAAATAGTTAATTTTATGATGCTCTTATTCTAGTTAGGATTAGGTTTATAAAGCCAACACTATGTCTTATAATTAAGTACAAGACATAATTGTTTTAATTTTGAAATGTTAATGTCAGTTATAAAAAATCTATACTTTTTGCATCGATAAATATTTAATGGTGCTAAATCATTCAAAATATCTTCATTTGATATTTTAAGGAAACATGTTCAAGGAAATGTTACTCCTTTTTTCTTTTACTGATTTGTACATTGGCTATTGACAAAATAATAATCCCTATCATCATTATAAGAATTCATTTCCATAGATAGAACAATTCCATCGGTTTCTTAAGATTAAAAAGAGACTTTAGGTAATAGATTCTTCTTTGATTTTCACAAGGTCTGGGTGTGCATTGCAATATTTACTTTTAGGGACCCAAGAGCACAGGAATGTGGCATGTGTAGTTACAGGTTCTGATTGAAGAAAGTTCCCAGTTCAGCACTGCCAACCGAACATTTAAAATTCTGTCTGCCTAAATCTTCATCGTGCTAGCAGCTCTGCACCAGTGATTTAGTAGCAAATTGGAGTAACTTTGTACCTTTTTTTGCTGTAAGTATAAGAATAGGAGACTCAAATCTATTAGCTATGAAAGTAAGCCAGTCTCTTTGAAAAGCTATACTTATTGTGAAAATAATAATTATAAAGATTACTAAAAACGTGAAGTCTGTAGGGTGTAAATATTAAGTGGAATAAATTTTATTAAAAATATAGATGCAAATACACAAGGATTGGAAGCTAACATGCAAAAATTAAAATACCTAGTTAAGGTTTAGGGTTATAGGTAACTATTTTTCCTTTTACAAAATTATATTCAATACTGTTGGAGCACTATCTTTTTTATTTTTAAAGTGATACAGCAGAACAATCTGGTGCCGTTATAACACAAAAGATTATTCTAGAAACATCAACAAACAGTCTGGGATTTCTTTGTAAAAATGGATATGATGCCTTTAGAATTGTTACAGTATTCTGTGTTTCTAATACAGGCCTTTAGTTCATACTACCTTTGCCCACTTGTCCAAAACCGAATCTTCTTCATTCATGTTGTCACTAAACTACTAAGTCCTGGCAAGTTTAATTGATAATAATCCTAAGCAAAAAATAAACTATGGGTAGTAAGTATCCAGATAAATTAGAAGATTAGAAAGGACTAAAATAAAAACAATCATTAATGAAAAGGAAAACAAAATGGTCATACTCGTATCAACTATTAATCTGAGTAAACACTGAATTACGTTTTGAAATTATTAAAAAATTCTTAATCATTTTTTATTTTTAAATCTTACACATTAACATGTTATTACTCATGGAACAGTTGCCAGTTCATGACAGATATAAATAATAATGTTTCGTGATAATAAACCTTGAACTCATGCCTTTTGTATTTGCAACAGAGAAAAGATGAATAAGTGGTATGTGATTTATTTCATAAGTGGAATAAAACTTCTTCTTCTTTTCTTTTCTTTTTTTTTTTTTTGAGACGGAATCTCACTCTGTTGCCAGGCTGGAGTGCAGTGTCGTGGTGATCTTGGCTCACTGAAAAACCTCCTCCTCCCAGGTTCAAGCAATTCTCCTGCCTCAGCCTCCCGAGTAGCTGGGACTTACAGGTGCGTGCCACCATGCCTGGCTAATTTTTTCTTTTTTTTTTTTTTGAGGCGGAGTCTGTCTGTCGCCCAGGCCGCAGTGCAGTGGTGCGACCTCAGCTCACCGCAAGCTCCGCCTCCCAGGTTCATTCTCCTACCCCAGCCTCCCGAGTAGCTGGGACTACAGGCGCCTGCCGCCGCGCCCAGCTAATTTTTTTTTTTTTTTTTTTTTTTTTTTTGTATTTTTAGTAGAGATGGGGTTTCACCGTGTTAGCCAGGATGGTCTTGATCTCCTGACCTCCTGATCCGCCCATCTCGGCCTCCCAAAGTGCTGGGATTACAGGTGTGAGCCACCGCGCCCGTCACCCTTCTTTTTCTTAAAGTTATGTTTCTTTAAAACAATATGAAATAGTTATTCATGGGGGAAAAATGCAAGTTTTACATGTAGAATAACCTTGTCATATTTTTCTGCTTTCTTATCCAGACAGAGATCTTTAACTTTAGTCAATACGGTAGTCCTGCCATCATTCTCAAGAAAATTTGCAAATCACTTTTATATGAAAGATAAGAAATTGTTTCCTCTACCTCACACCACCAAATAACATCATGCATTAAAATTTCTGTCAGTGATCAATTGAGGAATATTGTAAGAGGTTACACAAGGAACAAATAGAAAATGACAACTGAGTTTGACGTATGACTGCTTAACCTGGAGAAACCAGGTCCTGCAAAGAAGAACTCTTTTATGAAACACACACACACACCACAGCCAGTTAGAAGGAAATATTGATATTATTAAATACACTAGGGTGCCAATCTGCTCATGTAATACTAAGCATCAGAATAACATTCTGAGCATAAAAGATTTAGAAAGAAAGGGAATCATGGCTCTGGAATGAACAGTCAATAATATGACAACTATAAAAGGACTATTTGGAATTCAGAGATCAAAAAGGAGCTGTAGTCTTTGCAGCTCCATTAGGAATTAGGCCCAAACCACTTCCTCTTTTTATGACAGTATTCAACTGCGCACTTTAGATCTTCCCAACAGAAAGCCTAATGAGCCCTGTGGAGGCCACACTACCTGCCAAGAAAATAATCCATCCTCCAAAAGCCCCAGTGACAATATTTCTCAATGCTCAAAAAAAAAAAACCTGCTGAAATGTTGTCACTCAAAAGACTTTCTACAATCCTCTCTGGCAATCCTATAGAATGTAATGAGTGAAAAGCCAAAGTACACAAAAGAATCATAATTTCCAAATTTAGAAAAGAAAAAAGTGCCATAAGTCAGAAAATTAACTACTAACTGTCAAAGATGACCTTCAAGAAGCATCAAACAATTCTGTCGTGGCTTCTCAAATTAGCCTAGCAGTAATGCTCAATAACTAAGAAGAGGTCACAGTGCTTTCATTCACTGTCCTGCTAATGTGCAACCTGTTCTTAAAATTCTTAGTGCCGCTTCATTTTGGACATATATTTTAAGACAAAATAATCCAATCCCTAGGTCACTGAGTGAGGAAATTTGGGAATGGGAATGTTACAAAGAAGAGAGCTTTCTTTTTTCCATATTTTTCTTCTTTTTTTTTTAACCTCTTATTGGCCATTTTGTTTCTTTTTTTAAATCAAACATCAATATTGTTTTTAACCTTTATATATGAAAAAAGGACAGACTGCCCTCTAGGGTATTCAGAAATCAGTATTTATGACTCTGATAAGACTATCTCTCTAGATTGCTATTATAGAAATAAATGGAAATTCATCATGAGTAAGGCACCATATCTACCCTCAAAAAGCTTGTATTATAGTTATTATATGACAAATATAGGGTACTAAGTGCTGTAGTAAGGCAACAATAGAGATCAAATTAGTCCTATAAATGTATACCAAGTTTAGTCTTGGAGAATTCAAGAATTTTTCTGGAAAAAATGATGATTAAACTGAGACCATAAAAAGAGTACGATATGGGAGGCTGAGGCAGGAGGATCACTTGATGCCATGGTTTGAGACCAACCTGGGCAACAAAGCAAGACCCCATCTGTACAAAAAATAAAAATTAAAAAAAATTTATCTGGGCATGATGGTGCATGCCTGTAAGCCCTAGCTACTTGGGAGGCTGAGGCAGGAAAATTACTTGAGCCCAGAAGTTCCAGATGCAGTGATCCATAATCATCCACTGCACTCCAACCTCCAAACCAGATGACAGATGAAGACCCTATCTGTTAAAAAAAATAAATAAAGGGGTGGGAGTTGCCTTCTTAATGTGTCAGCCTTTGATTATACAATAAAGAACTTAGAAGATCAAAGTTGTGATTTCAGCTGGCAAGTCACTTAAGTTCTGTGTCTTGATTGTCTCTACTCTGAAACTAATTTTTCCAAACTTATAGGATTATTATTAGCATAAGGATGTCTGAGATTAGGAAACTAAAAGTGAGTGCTCAGTGTGATATGGTTTGGATGTTTGTCTCCTTCAAATCTCATACTGAAATGTGACTCCCAATATTCGAGGTGGGGCCTGGGAGGTAATTGGATCATGGTGGTGGATTGTTCATGAGCGGTTTAATAATATCCCCTTGGTGTTAAGTGAGTTCTCTCTAATAGTTCATGCAAGATCTGATTGTTTAAAAGAGTCTGAGACCTCCTCTTGCTCTCTCTCTTGCTCCCTGTCTCAACATGTAAAATGCTGGTTTTCCTCTACCTTTCACCGTGATTGCAAGTTTCCTGAGGCCCTCACTGGAAATAGATGCTGGCACCATGCTTTCTGTACAGCCTGTGGAATTATGAGCTAAAATAAACTTTTTTTCCTTGTAAATTACCCAGTCTCAGATATTTCTTTATAGCAATTCAAGAATGGATTACCATAGAAAATTGGTAATGAGAATGAGGTACTGCTATAAAGATACCTGAAGATGAGGAGGCAGCTTTGGAACTGGGTAACAGGCAGAGTTTGGAAGAATTTGGAGGGCTCTGATAAGATAGGAAGATGATGGAAAGATTTCAGCTTTTTAGATAACTGGTTAAATAGTTGTGACCAAAATGCTGATAGAGACACGGACAGTGAAGGCCAGGCTAACGAGGTCTCAGAAATGAGGAAGTTATTGGAAACTGGAGTAAAGATCACTCATGTTATGTCTATCAAAGAGCTTGGCTGCATTGTGTCCATGGCCTAGGGCTCTAACAGAAGTTTGAACTTAAGAGTGATGATCTGTGGCATCTGGTAGAAGAAATTTCTAAGCAGTAAAGCATTCAAGAAGTGGCATAGCTGCTTCCAACAGCCTATCATTAGATACAGAAGCAAAGAAACACCTTAAAGTCTGAATTCTTATTTAAAAGACCAGTAGAGCATAAACATTTGGAAAATTTGCAGCTTGTCCCTGTGGTTGAGAAAGAATCCAATCAGGCTGTGGAGCAACCACTTCCTAGAGAGATTTTCATGACTAAAAAGGAGCCAGGTGCTAATATCCAAGACGATGAGAGAAAAGTCTCAAAAAAATTTCAGAAATCTTTGAGGCAGTGCCTCTCATCACAGGCCCAGAGGCCTGGGAGGAATAAGTGATTTTAGGGGCTAGACACAAAGCACTGCTGCCCTACACAGCCATAGCACACTGATCCCTGCATCCCAGCCACTCACCGTCGCTCAAACGGCCCCAGATACAGCTTGGGCTCCACTTTGAAGAGCACAAAATGCTATAAGCCTTGGCAGCTTCCATGCGGTATTAAGCGTACAGGTGCCCAGAATGCAAAAGTAAAGGAAGCTTAGCATCTCTCACCTAAATTCCAGAGGATACATGGGAAAACCTGGGCACCTAGGCAGCCTGCTGCAGTGGCAGACCCCCACAGAGAAAGTCTACTAGGGCAGTGCCTAGGGGAAATGTGGAATTGGAGACCCCACATAGAATCCCCACCAGGGCACTGCCTAGTGGAGCTGTGGGAAGGGGACCACAGTCTTCTAGACCCCAAAATAGAAGATTTACCAGCAGCTTGCCGCCTCAGCACGGAAAAACCATAGGCACTCAGCCCCAACCCATGAGAGCAGCCATGAGGGTGGCATCCTGCAAAGCCACTGGGGTGGAGCTGCCCAAAGCCTTGCACTAGTGTGCTGTGGTTGTGAGACATGGAGCCAAAGAATATTCTTTTGGAGCTTTAATATTTAATGGCTTCCCTGCTAAGTTTCAGACTTGTCTGAGGCCTATTGCTCTGTTCCTTTGGCAAATTTATCCCTTTTGGAATGGAAAAGTATTTATACCACTATTGTATCTTGGGAATAAGTAACATTTTATTCTTTGACCTCACAGGTTCGTAGATGGAAGGAATTCATCTCCAGATAAGACTTTGGACTTGGGACTTGGGATTGTTTAGTTAAGGCTGGAACAAGTTAAGACTTTGGGGGACTATTGCAAATTCATGATTATATTTTGAAATGTGAGAAGGACATGAGATTTGCAGAGGACAGTGGTGGAATGATATTGTTTGGATGCTTGTTCCCTCCGAATTTTATGTTGAAATGTGATTCCCAGTGTTGGAGATGGGGCTTGATGGGAGGTGGTTGGATCATGGGATGAATCCCTCATGAATGGTTTAGCACTATCCACTTGGTAATAAGTGACTTCTCGGTTAGTTCAAGTGAGATCTGGTTATTTAAAAGAGTTCAGAACTTCATCCTCTTCTCTCTCTTGCTCCTTCTCTTGTCATGGGACATGCTGGTTCCCCTTCTCTTTCCACCATGATTGTAAGCTTCCTGAGGCTTTCACTACATGCAGATGCTGGAACCATGCTTCCTGTACAGCCTGCACAACCATGAGCCAAAATAAACCTTTTTTTCTTATAAATTACTCAGCTTCAAGTATTTATTTATAGTGATGAAAGAATGGACTAACACAATGACAATATGTCACTATATGTTTTATTAATTATGAAAGCTTACATGGTGTGGTAAGCAACTTTTAGGATGACCCCTAAAAGTCCCACCTCTTGTATTCACTCTCTTGTATAATTGCCTTCTGATTAAGTATGGCCTGGATTTATTTACTCAGTTGTAAAGAAAGAATATAGCAGAAGTGATGGTATGTCATTTCCAAAATCAAGTAATAAAGACTGTGACTTCTGAGTTGGGGTTCTTTCTCTCCCACTCTCCCTTGGATTTCTTACCCCAGGAAAAGCCAGCTGCCATGTTATGTGGCCCTTTTCAGAGGCCCATGCAGCAAGGGAACAAAAGGTCTGACAGTAAACATGTAATGGTTATGAAATAGATTATACCTTCTCATATACCCACCCAGCTGAAACTTCAGATAAGACCACAGCCCTGGCTGACAGCCACCTTAATCAAAGATTTTGAGTGAGTTGTAACTGTTAAGCTGTGCTTGGATTTCTGACAGGCTTGTTAAACACTTCAGTGTTTTTATTGAAAGTCCAGAGGGACTATGGGGATTAGAAAAAGAACATGACCAGAACTAAAGGAATAATGATAAGATTAAGGGCAAAACTAAAATAGCTCCTTCCTAACAAAGCATAAAGTGAATGGCCTTCACTAGTTCAAAGTAATCAGGTAATAATTTACAGACAAATATCAATACTCTTCAGAGGTATATAACAGAATTGACATGCTCCACAACTATTATCTAAAGTTTGTAGTCTAAAATTTTAAAGAAATTGTGAACATGGAAAAAACAGATAAGTAAGCAAGAACTTTAAAATAACTATGGCAAATATCTTATCATGTACTTATCATGTACGTTTTGTACATGAAAAAGTAATATAATTATTGAAGTCCTGAGAAATTTCAGGAGATATCCAGAGCTACAGAAAGGAATCAAATGAAATTCTTAGAACTGCAAAATGCAATATCTGAAATAAAACGTCCATTGGATGGAATTAACAATGGACTGGATAAAAACAGAAAATTTTATAAGTGGATTTGTAGATAGATCAATAGAAATTATTCAGGTCAAAACAAAAATATTGAAAAATGAAAGGAGCCTCAATAATCTGTGGGACAGCATCAAGCTATATAATGAACTTGTAGTCCAGAAGACATGGATAGAGTGATGTATCAGAAAAACAGTTGAAGCAGAAAATATTAGGCAAAAAAAATTCAGATTGGATTATAAAAAGCAAACTAGAAAACCAGGAAGCTAAGCAAACCCCAAGAAAGATAAAAATGAAAAGAAAGCCATATTTAGTCACTTCAGCATCAAACTTCTAAGAAGCAATCATAAAGAGAAAATTGTAAAAGCAGCCAGAGGGAAAAAGACATATTACACACAAAAGAAAAAGATTATAAGTAATTGCTGACTCTTCATCAGAAACAACAGAGGCCAGAGGCAATGTGACTACACCATTAAATAGATGTCAGGAAAAAAAGCCTGTCAACTTAGAATTCTATATCCAGTGAAAATGTATTTCAAAACTAAAGGGAAAACAACAAAGCTATAAGAATATGTCACCAGCAGACAAGCAATACAACAAACGCTAAAGGAAACTCTTTGGGCTGAAACAAGTGACACCAGATGGAAATATGGGTCAACAGGAGTGAGTGTAGAGAACTAAAAATGGTAAATATCAAAGACTAATTTTATTTTTTCTTACATTGTTTTTATTATCTTTTTTGCTTACATTACTTAAATGTTTTTATTTTTTACATTATTTCTTACATTTAAAGTAAATTAACTATTTACAAAACAGTAAGTTAATCTTTCAAAGTTGAAGAACATGAGTCAGTACAAAAAACAATTAAATTCCTATATTTAGTACAAGTGGAATATAAAATAAAATGACACAATATTATTTTCAATACTATCAAAATTATAAAGTATTATGAATGCATTTAATAAAAATCTTCAATATTTCCACAATGAAAATTACCCATAGAAATTTAAAAAGATTTAAATAAATGGAATACTATATCTATTATATTCATGGATTCAAAAATTTTATATTGTTGTTGTCAATTGTTAATTATTCTCATATTGATCTATAGATTCAGTGCTAAATCAAAATATCTGCAGGATTTCTTTTTTAGAAAAAATTGTCTGACACTAAAGTTTGTATCAAAATACAAAGAAAGTAAATTAGCCAAATCTGTCACAAGAATGAAGTTGGAAAATATATACTTAAGTAAGACTTTCTTTAAAGAGTTAGTAATATACACACTGTGGTATTTAAAATAAAATAAACAAATAAATAAGCATACATTTAACTGAACAAGTAAATAAACAGGTAAATAATAAATGTGACACATAGAGATTTCAGAAATAGACCCAAATGTATATAACCACTTACATAGGTGCCAAGGTAATTCAACTGAGGATGGATAGTTTTTTTCAACAAATGTTACTAGAATAAGAAGATATACAATTAAAAAAAATTAAGCTTTACCCATACCTCACACCATACACAAGATTAATTCAAGATGTATCATGGACCCAAATATAAAAGCAAAATCTCTACAACTTCAACAATGTTGTAAATTCAACCAACATTACATATATAATTTCAATCAACATTATATGCACATAATGTTGATTGAATTAATGCAGATACAAAAAGACTCTACAGGTGTTTGTCAGAAAATTCTAAAAGAGGTTTTAACAACTAAACTGAGGCAAGTAAGAACATAATGCTACAACATTCAACTGGTGTATTATAGAATCACACTCTCTTAACTGAAAGGAACCTGATAGATCAAATCCAATCTCCTTCTCCTACCCCTACTCCTCCCTCCTCCTCTGCTTCCTCCTTCTTCTCCTCCTTCTCATTCTTATTTGCTTGAATTTCTGCCTCCTGGGTTCAAGTGATTCTGCTGCCTCAGCCTCCTGAGTAGCTGGGATTGCAGGCATGTACCACCACACTGGGCTAATTTTTGTATTTTTAGTAGAGTTAGGGTTTCACCATGCTGCCCAAGCTGGCCTCCAACTCCTAGCCTCAAGTGATCCACCCACCTTGGCCTTCCAAGTGCTGGGATTCCAGGTGTGAGCCACTGTGCCCGTCCAATTATTCTTTTTTCTAATGAAAAAACAAGGACCTAGAGAAGCAAATGATTTGGCCAGTCATCCAGTCCATACTAAATAACTAAATAATTTAGACACACACTAAAAGATTCTATGTATGTGACTTTTACAATAGGCAAATCTATACTTATGGTGATAGATATTAGAGCAGTGATTTCCTTGAGAAATGAGAGTAGATTTATTGGAAAGGAGGAGCAGGAAGATACTTTCTGTGGTGATGGAAATATTCTACATCCTGCTTGCAGTATATCTGTTGAGTAAAACTCAGCAAACTTGGACATAAAATTATTTTTTTCATTTAATCTAAAAATAAAATAGAAGGAACAATCAAAACTGTACATGTTAAAAACAAACATTTTTTATTAAAGAAAGGCTTGAAATTTGCAACACAGTTTTGTGTTAATCTCTTTGGGATTGTTTTATTATTTGTTTACTTTTTTTGCTATACATCTGTGTCCTCAAATTTTTCTAAAATTGAAATTCATTTATTTTTATTACCAACTAAAAACTTATTAGATTTTAAGGACCTAGGAAGAATATTTATTAAACTCATTCCTCTTGTGCAAAAGCTTGACTGGAACATCATAAATGTGAATGCTTATGAGTAAGAAAGAGTGAAGACCAGAAAAAAGGAGAAAGAAATAGGAGGATTAAAAATACAAGTGTGTATTATTAATAATATATTTTGAAGATGTAGATACGATCAACCAGAATTTTGAGTTTGGTAAGGTGGAAACTAAAATACCTAATTATGAAAAAGTATCATTAATATATCCTCCAAGATCTAAGAGAAAATAAATGAGAGCATGTTGCAAAGTAAAAATATGCATAACAATGTAAAGGTTATTGTTTAACTGAGAATCATGAAGCCCAGCAGTTTATAAAAAAGGATGTGTCCTGATCCTAGGTGAAAAGTCTATTAGCAGAGGTACTATCTGACACTTTTACTCAGAGAATGAGGTAATGGCAAGGGAGGCATTCTGTTGACAGCAACTAGTATTCAAAATTTTTGATCTATACTAATCAAAATTGTGTTTCACCTGGGATTTTTGGACTTGGAAATCAATGAAAGCAAATGTTATTCAGCTTCTAATTGGATCTCCTTCTTCATACTAACTGTGAATGAATCCGATCTGGCAAAACAAGTATTTGGTGTAATTTGTGAGCAAGAAGAGTATATTTTTACATGACTTCAGGAGAGCAGCAGATCACTGCAACTTATTCTGAAAAGTCTCTAAACATTATTGACTAGTACTTAGTATTGTAATAATACTATGCATACCAACCTGGAGGTTTGTAACTGAGGACCTTGTTCCTTTCTTTAACTGTCTTTTTTCTCTAATTTTTTTACCCAGTGTGGTATTTCTGCAATGAGAGTGAAATGCCTAATTTGTTATTGAAATAACGTACTGTATAACTTTATTATAAACAACTGGCAGATTCTTACCAGTACAGGCATACCTCAGAAATATTGTGGGTTCAGTTCCAGACCACCACAATAAAGGGAATATCACCATAAAGTGAGTAATAAAGTTTTTTGTTTTCTCAGTGCATTTAAAAGTTATGTTTACCCTGTACTACAGTCTATTAAGTGAGCAATAGCATTATGTCAAAAAATGTGCATAACTTCAATTTAAAATACTTTATTGCTGAAAATGCTAATGATCATCTGAGTCTCAGGGAATCATAATATTTTTGCTGGTGGAGGGTCTTGCATCGATGTTGCTGGCTTCTGATTGGTCAGGATGGTCATTGCTGAATATTGGGGTGGCTGTGGCAATTTCTAAAAATAAGAGAACAAGGAAGTTTGCTGTATCTTTGACTTCCTTTCACCAAAGATTTCTCTATGATGGGATGCTGTTTCATGGCATTTTACCCATAGTACAACTTCTTTCAAAATTGGACTCAGTCCTTTCAAATTGTGCCACTGCTTAATTAACTAATTTTATGAAAGATTCTAAACCTTTGTTATCATTTCAACATTTGCGACATCTTCAGCAGGAATAGATTTCTTCTCAAGAAACAATTTTCTTTGCTCATCCACAAGAAGTAACTCCTCATCTGTTTATGTTTTATGAAATTTCAGCAATTCAGTCACCTCTTCAGGCTCCACTTCTAATTCTCTTGCTGTTTCCATTACATCTGCAGTTACTTCCTCTATAGAGCTCTTGAATTATTTGAAGTTATCCATAATGATTGGAATCAACTTCCTCCAAACTCCCATTAATGTTGATATTTTGACCTGCCATAAATGTTCTTAATGGTATCTAGAATGATGAATTCTTTTCAGAGGATTTTAATTAGTTTCCCCAGTTTCATCAGAGGAATCACTAGGCAGTCACAGCCTTACTTGATGTATTATTTTAAAGAATAAGACTTGGAAGTCAAAATTAATCCTTGACCCATAGATTATGGATGCTGTGTTAGCTGAAAAAACATTAACCTTATACATCTTCACCAAAGATCTTGGCTAACTAGGTGCATTGTCAGTGAGCAGTAATATTTTGAAAGGAATCTTTTTTGAGTAGTAGATCTCAAGAGTGGGCTTAAAATATCCAGTAAACCATACTATAAACAGATATGTTGTCATCTAGGCTTTGTTGTTCCATTTATAGAAACAGGTAGAGGAGATTTAGCATAATCTTTAAGGGCCCTAGAATTTTTGAAATGGTAAATGAACATTAGCTTCAACTTAAAGTTGCCAGTTGCATTAACCCCTAACAAGAGAGTCAGCCTGTCCTTTGAAGCTTTGAAGCCAAGCATTGACATCTTCTCTTGAGCTGTGAATGTCCTAGATGGCATCTTCTTCCAATAGAAGGCTGTTTTGTCTACATTGAAAATCTGTTGTTTAGTGCAGCCACCCTCATGAATGATCTTAGCTAGATCTTCTGGATAACTGGCTACAGCTTCTACATCATCACTTGCTGCTTCACCCTGCACTTTTATATTATGGAGATGACTTCTTTCCTTAAACCCCATGAACCAACTCCTAGCTCCAAAAATTTCTTCTGCAGTTTCCTCACTTCTCTGGGACATTCATAGAATTGAAGAGAGTTATGGCTTTGTTCTGATTTAAGCTTTGCCTTAAGAAAGTGTTGTGGCTAGTTTGATTTTTCTATCCACATCATTCAAACTTTCTCCATATTGGCCATAGAGCTGTTTTGCTTTTGTATTATTATATGTTCACTGGAGTAGCATTTTAATTGTATTCAATACATTTTCTTTTATAATCATAATTTGGCTAACTGGCACAAGAGGCCTAGCTTTGGCCTTTCTCAACTTTCAGTATGCCTTCTTCACTACGCTTAAACATTTCTACCTTGCCAAGATAGAAATCGAGGGCCCAATAGGAGGTTTTGCAGCAATGCAAGTGAGACATAATGGTAATTTAGACATAGTTGTAACAGTGAAGGTGGTAAAAAATAATTAGATCCTGGATATATTTTAAAGTTAGAGCAAACAAAATAAAAACAATTTGGATGTGTGGAATAAGATAGAGATATCCCAGAATGACTCTTCGTTTTTGATCTGAAGAACTGGAATTTCAGAGTACTTAATAATAGAGCCTCAAAATACATGAAACAAAAACTGATCAAACTGAAGGGGGAAATAGACAAATTCACAATTATAAATGGAGACTTAACTCTCTCCTAAAAATAACTAATAGAACAAGTAGACTAAAAATTCAATAAGGATACAAAAGACATAAGTAACACTATCAACCAACTTGACCCCGTCTACTTAATAAAATATTATGGCAAACAATTGCACAATATCGTATCTTTTCTATTGCATCTCAACATTTTAAAAATTATTATCCCCTGCCCTGAGAAAAATTAAATTTAAATTCTCCCTAATAAGGTAAATTAAGTCTCAATTGTCTTTCTAATGAGAGAAATTAAGTCTTACATAATACGTGTCAGATAAGGTTGAGTTTTGGAGTGCCACACATCATTGTAATATTCAAGATTTTTTCACTTATCACCAATAATCAACTTTCATCCCCTTGAGGCCATTATCACCCTATTAAGAATATCACCCTATTAAGTACCCACGTACTGCAGAGTTGCAGTCATAAGGACAGTACAATTCCATATATAGAAATTCTAGAATGAGCAAAGTTAATCCTATAATGATAGCAATTATTTTAAAAAGTGGTTGCCTACAGGGGGTGGAGGCACAGGTAAATTTCAGGAGTGATAGAAATATTCCATATCTGCATTGTCCGATTGTGATACTGGTATCCCATTTGTCATATCTCATGAAACCTTTTACTTGAAATCACTATATATAGATTTTTCCTCAATTTAAAGATTGATTATAAATATCATAATTTAACTTAAAAGAATATATTTTTATAAATTTGTCTTCAAACTAAATATCTACAAATTTTTGTACATAAATAAAATGTTAAATACATGCTAGTAAGCGTATAAGAACTCTTGATATTCAGTGATAAAATATTTTCACTCTGCTTTCTAAATATTATATGAAGATTAAATCCAAGAAAGAAGAGATGGCATAAAGAATAGTATATGGAAAGTGAAAAACAGAATGGCTGTATGGGCACTTGAAGCATGGTTTCTACTGAATGCATATTGCTTTCACACCAGCATAAAGTCAAAAAATCCTAAGTTGGAGACTATCGATCTATCCTTTTTGGTTTAGACACTTCTCAGGGATGGTGCTGTAAACGACCTCTTAGTTCATCTATATAGGAGCAGTGTTAGGTAAAAACATAGAACTGATCCAAATTTCTTAGGTTCAGATGATTTAAGAGTTTCTTTTTTAATTTATTCATATATACACTCATGATGAGTTCATTCATCAGTCATTTTTCACTCCTTTCTCTAGGAAGCAACAGGAAGTTGCTTAAATTAGAATACCCAGATTCCAGTTCTATTTTATATCAAAGCCCTTATGTAGGAAAAAAAAATTAGCTTGACGTGGTAGTAGGCACCTGTAATTCCAGCTACTTGGGAGACTGAGGCAAGAGAATCACTTGAACCTGGGAGGCTGAGTTTGCAGTGAGCCGAGATTGCGCCATTGCACTCCAGCCTAGGCAACAAGAGTGAAACTTCATCTCAAAAAAAGAAAAGAAAAAAGAAAAAGAAGAAAATCAAACACACACACACACACACACACACACACACTCACACACACATCAGCTTTGAAGCTTGGAGGGCTGGCTGGCTATCACGAATGATGCCGGTGACTGGACAAAGGGTCCAGTGATTTAGTGCCTACCTGTCATGCCTAAGGAAAATGGTGAGCTCTCTGACACTTTTGCCTATTTTCTCTGGACTCTGCAGATTCTTTCATCTCAGAACAGAGCATGGGCTGAAGGCAAACAGAGACAATGAATGCTATGGATGTGTAGTTTTCATTCAATCTATTTGCTTCAGCCTCTTGAAACATGCATAATTGTGGAAGGGGCAGTGGAAAGGGAAAATCTATAAGCAAAGACTTTATCTTGAACTCCACTATTGATTTTGGAATGAGACCTGGAAAATGCTTATTTATGACCACCTGGATTCCATCATTAAAAATGAATTTTAGAGTGGAATAACTATTTGTTTCATTTTCTTGGCTTTGACATGACAATGCATTTGGTACATATGAAGTCATATTGCTTTATTGTGCAAGAGAAATTAATATAACCTCAAATCAGTCTTTTCAGACTCATTTTTCAAACAAGTGTCCTGGTTTTGTTGGAAACTGATATCCTATACATTGGCAATGTGTAGGAAAACTGTTACTTTTTGATTGTGTGCAAAAGTAAATGAGATGTCATAAAATCAATCAGCTGTGTAAAGGATTGTCTGTCTTCTGTAATGAATGGTTTCCTCTTAACATTTGGTTAATTTTTCTTGCTGTGATTAAAAAGTATCTCTTGAATTCAAGCTATAGATGATATGTGAGATTAGCAGCCACTTATAATAATGTCACCTTGCTACTCTGACTGCTTTTGAAGTTGATTTTGGGCTACAACATATTTTTAAAAGGCCTTGTTTCAGTGACAACGTTGCCACTAGCTGAGGTTTCTTCTTTTTCATTTCTGGAAAATAACTGCAGGATCCTTGGGAAAACTCAGATTGCTTGTTCAACTCTAGTTTGAAGGAGGTACCACTTCCCTCTTCATATGACTGAACTGGGAGCCCTAGCACTAGAATAATGAAATAGAGACCTAAAATATTAGAGCAAAGAGAAGATAGACTCATCCAACCTAATCCTTTGTTTTATATCTCAGGTAACAGAGGTCCACAGTGTGTAAATGGCTTCCCCAAAGTCATACATTGTATGTCTCCAGACTTAGCAACCAATACCCTTTCCATAGGCTCTACTATTAAATAAATAAAAGTAGTACATAGAAACTTCATGTTTTCTTTGAGTATCATTTGTCCCCCAGGCTTAATAATATTTGCAGATAAAATTACAGATGTACCAATTTTTTATCATTACTTACAAAAAATAGCCTTTGAAGGAACATGAGTGAGGAAACTCTTCAGCCATAAAAAATGTGTGTGCCACTCTGTGATTTCATCACTTTCCATTCTTTTAACTAAAAGAAACTTTCTTTTATTTAAAAATTAGAGCAATTTGGAAAGTCAGTGATATAAAATGTGATAACCATGAAATTATTATGCTTACCTCTGCACTGCTAGTTTCTGGGCCTTAATTATTAATTCTAATATCTGGAGCTCTTGGGATAAGCTACTGGTTATAGCTCTTATGAACATGCCTACAGTTTATTTTGTTTCCCCTCTTACCATTGGTCAGGCAATTCATTCCTAAACCTTATGTTTTCCGCCTTGGAATTTGTAAACTATCATGTACTTTTTCTGTATTGGTAAAAGTTCTTCCTTTCCCTGCCGTGGAAATGGTGGCCTTTCACTAAATGCTTAGAACCACTTAGATAGGCTCCTGTTTTACTGCCAGAACCTATTTCTTCCTAAATACATAAGTCTTTGATTGTATAACAAAAAGGGTTAAACAAATTGGACTCATTTCATCTGATTTAGCAAATAGAATGGCTAGCCATTGGATGCAACTTCTAAAACTTCAATAAGCAGTTGTCTCACACTATTATTATTTCTGGTATACCAATTCTCATCTATTACTAGTTACTTTTTGTACTAAATTATAGTGCTAGTGCTTTTCTTTGATGAACTTTAATGGAATTTTTAAATAGATTTTGAACTTAAATCAATACTGCATTTTTAAGAAGGCTCTACTATTAAATAAATAAAAGTAGCACATAGAAACTTCATGTTTTCTTTGAGTATCATTTGTCCCCCAGGCTTAATAATATTTGCAGATAAAATTACAGATGTAACAATTTTTTTATCATTACTTACAAAAAATAGCCTTTGAAGGAACATGACTGAGGAAACTATTCAGCCATAAAAAATGTGTGTGCCACTCTGTGATTTCATCACTTATGAAGGATATTAAAAAAGATATATATATATATATTTGAGACACCCAGGCTAGATCATGCAGTGGCATGATCGTAGCTCACTATAGCCTCAATCTCCTGGGCTCAAGCAATCCTCCCTCCTCAGCCTCCTGAGTAGTTGGGACTACAGGTGCACACCAGCATGCCCAACTAAACTTTGAAAAATTTTGTAGACGGGAGGTCTCCCTATGTTGCCTATACTGGTCTCAAACACCTGGGCTCCAGCAGTTCTCCTGCCTCAGCCTCCCAAAGTGCTGCGAATACAGGCATGAGACACCACACCCGGCAGATTATATAATTTTAAAAGTTACCCAGGAAATAACATAAACTCTGCTCTTCTGTTAGGATAATATAATTTTAAATAAAAATTAATACGGTAATACAGTGAGTTATTTTCATATTGAACCCAAATCTAAGTCCTCTAGCAAAGCATTTTCTATTGACTTACTTTAGTACAGAACATTTAGCTCATAGATAAATTAATGCTGGCTATCGCATATTTCCCTTTGGATAGTTCCCCCTGCCTTGGTCTGGGACCAGCTATAAGTTATTTGGTTGTGTTTATTAGCTCTTAGAAAATGCTTTCACAACCTGACAGATTTTTTGCACAACTGCATGCCATGCATCGCATCTCAATGAGTGACTTTCTCAGCACTGAAATTTAGAGTTTCTTATTGTGCATTAACAAATTGTACAGTCGTGCTGCTGACCTAGCTAATTTGAGGAAAAGGTCTTCTCTAAAGCCAAGTGCTGCTACTGAATACTAACTTTGTTTTAATGATCTTCTATTGATTAAAATAACAACAACAACAAAAACCCAGAAAACTCGGTCATACCTCATAAGGTCAGACCCATCACACACAGAGTCCACATGTATTATTAAAGACTGGCTGTGCCAAGTAATTATGTCCAATCTGATTTGTAGCCTTAAACTATCAGGGATAAGTGTAAGTAGAACCATGTGAAAACTCTTCACCCATGTCTAAATTCTTTCTTTAGAATATCACTCTGGAGTACTATAGTAGTAACCACATTCCTGAAATATGGTTTAGTAGCATTTCCCCTGCTTATTTCTCTCCTTCCTCTACCACCAAGTAGGATTTTCTATTCTTGATTACATAACAGACAGTGGATTTTAGAGTAGCCCACAACCCCAGAGAACCAACTTGGAGCTTTGAGAATGGCTGGTTTTACACCCAGACTATACTCTGTACTTCTTCCCCATTTGGAGCTTACTTCATTTTGTTGCTATATATAGGTTTAGCTTTGTGACAGTAGCAGATATGGCTAAGATACATCTCCTCCTTTCACAGAATGAAGTTGTTGCTGGAAGTTCTACTGAGTTAGGAACTACATGTCCTGAACCTTATGCATCCAGGTTAAATAATTTTCATCAACAGAACATGAATGGGATGGTCACTTTTGGACCAGGGTTCCTAAAAGTTAGTTATGTCTTCTCGAATGTCTCTCCCACTCTCTCCCTTTTCTCTTCTGCTGGTTGGAGCAGAGGACACAGAATTTTAAGGCAATCCAGTGCCACAAGACAGGAGCCTGTTTCTCTGAATGACTCTATCAAGGAAAGCCTGTCAAATAGGGACTATCACCTTAGAGTTTTGCATGAGAAATACACATCTATTGGGTTTGGGCATGGACTTTTGGTGGTTTATTTGTTACAGCAGCTAGCATTTCCTAACTATAATAGTTTCATATGCTTTTATGTGTTTTCCAAGAAGTAAAAGTGATTCATTTTTGAAACTTCTTACATGCTCAATTCCCACTCAGTATCTAGCACAGTATTTTCATACTAAATGGGTAAAAATAAAACTGTTCCTTATAGAATACTAGTTATGTGGTAATCACTATGCTAATAGATTTTCTTATATTATGCAATAATCTTTAAAACATGTCACAAAATCATTACAAGGAAACTTGAAGAAATATAATCTCTCCATGAACACAGAGAGATTGTGTACATTGCTCAAGGTTCTACAGTTAATAAGAGTTTAAACCCATGTTGTCTAATTTCATATTTATTTTGCACTAAACTGTGTCTTTGCAAATTTCACTTATGGAGAGATTTCTCTAGGCTAGCTTTTTATTTTCACAAGTTGTCTCATTTAATCATCAAACAAGCATATGCAGAAGGTACTCAATCACAGAAGAGACAAGACTATTTTATACAGTGTATACAATTAAGCATTTTTTGACCACTTGCACTGCGTACAGCTTAATGATATGTGAAATCCAAAGAAAATAGATTTATTTTCTCTTTTAGAGAGTGGTTAGGTAGCCAAACACTAAACGCAACTGGAGAACTTAAGTCATAATAGAACATTAAAAGCAAGATAGCCTGTAACTTGGATGTGCAAGACTTAACTAGAAAGATATTACATTAATTTGAGGGCTTCCACAACAAAGTACTAGAAACTAGGTGGCTCAAACAACAGAAATTTATTGTCTCATGGTTCTGGAGACTATAAATCTAAGATCAATTCATTGGAAGTGTTGATTTTTCTGAGGGTTGTGAGACAGAATCTATTGTGCCATGCTTCTTGCCCAGTTTCTGGTGGTTTGCTGATAATCTTTCACATTCCTTGGCTTGTAGAAGCATTACCCCAATCTCTGCCTTCATCTTCACATGGCATTCACTCTGTGTGCATGTCTATCTCCTAATTTCTCCTTTTCGTAAGGACTGCACAAGACTTAATTAATGCATATTCTAATAACCTCATTTTAATTTGATGACCTTTGTAAGATCCTATCTCCAAATAAGGTCACATTCTGAGGTACCTGAGGTTGGGGCTTCATCATATGATTTGTGTGTGTGTGTGTGTGTGTGTGTGTGTGTGTGTGTGTGGAGGAGACAAAATTCAAACATAACAGATAGTTACTCATTTACTTATTGAACACATAACCACGAAATACCTGCTGGATGCAAGGCACTGTTTTAGATGCTGGGAAAGTGAGCAGTGAACAAAACGGATAAGGTTCCTGCCCTAAGGACATGTTGTGTCATTAGTGCCTGTCTAGTCTAAGGTGCTGTCCACTGTACCCCTCTGGACTACTTATGAATTATCTCTTCACATTATTATAACAATTTAATCTCATATTTCAAATAGCTGGAAGAAGATACAATCTGCCTTTTCAAAACCTGGAAGATAAATAAATAATTCAGCTATATTTAATAAATAAATTCATTCTATCTAGTAGTAAAGTTTGCAAAGCAGCTTTTTTTTTCTTTTGGGCCCCAGCATGACACTTAGTGAATTAATTTTGGCTGTTCATCAAATGACATAGCATACAACAAGGTAAGCAATGAACTTTTATTTAATGTAACATTGCTTTGCATTAATCTTGCATTTCTAAATTATTAAAATGCTTTAAACACTCCAGGCCTGATACTTCTGGTGTTAAGCAATTTGCAAAATGATATACTAATGACCTTTCAAAAAGTTATTGCCACATCTGCTCTTTGTCAAGTGCAAGAGCCTAGTATATAGAAAATAATATTAAGCTCCAAGTGAATACAAGATAAAGGAAAGGAATATTAGGAAAAGGTTCAGCAGGGTTCAAAAGAAGGAGATTCTCATGGACAATGGCTAACAGGAGTTATTCTGAAAAGATGTGTATTTTAGAGCTTCTCCTAGAAGGAATCCAGAAATGGGCCTTTATGATATAAAGTGAAAAAAATAACACTTGATACTATAAAAGTCTGCCAATTTCTTGAGAAAAGAAAAATAAAAAATAGATTCTCCTCAGATATCCTCTTGGACCAGTAAGGCTCAGCACTCACTATTGTTGGCATCAAGGTGACATCTGTTGAATAGTAAGAGTGTTCCTCCATCTGAATATAGGACAGTTCGATGAAAACATTCTTAGAAACCCATTCCCAGACTTTTTTTTTTTTTTTTTTGAGTCAGAGTTTCACTCGTGCAATGGTACCATCTCGGCTCACTGCAACCTCCTGGGTTCAAGTGATTCTCCTGCCTCAGCCTCCCGAGTAGCTGAGACTACAAGCACAGGCCACCATGCTCAGCTAATTTTTGTGTTTTTAGTAGAGATGGGGTTTCACCATGTTGGCCAGGCTGGTCTAGAACTCCTGACCTCCTGTGATCCACTCGCCTCTGCCTTCCAAAGTGCTGGGATTACAGGCATAAGCTACCGCTCCCAGCCCACTCCCAGACTTTTTTGTTTCTTCTTCCTAGAACACCTTGCCTTACCTACACTTATCTTCTATTTGCCTAGCTGATCTTCTTAGCTTCAGTTGACAAATTTGAGTTACTACCTTTGAGAAGTTCTCCCTAAGTCCTCAATTACAGATTAATGTCCCCTGCTATTTGGTCCCTTGACACAGTGCTACTTAGCCCTGTCACAGTCTCCACCAGCCTTCAGGGTAAATATCAACCCACTCATTTGTCTCTTCTACTACACAATGAACTTCAAGATAGACATCGCATTTGTTTCACTGTTGTAAACCTGGTGGCTCGAACATAGAATTGCTCAGTGTTAACTTGTCAAAAGAAAAAGTTACAATGATAAACACTGTATCCAATTATTTTTCTAATAACCTTGTTATATTTAACTTAACACTAGAAAAGCACAGTGTAGAGTGAAGTCGTAACTAAACGAATAGGGATTTTCATTCACTCTTGCTGTTCTATCATTCATAGTTGGGTGAGGTTTGAGAAGTCAAACTTGCTGAGACTTAGGCTTTTCATGAATAAGATATAAATGACAACAATAGTCTTACTTCACATGTTGAAGATTACTTGAGACATGTATGTGAAAATGTTTGTGATAGGCTATATAAGTATTAGGTTTATTCTTATCACTTAAAAAAAATGTCACACATCAGGAGGCATGAAATCCACTTTCGAAAGTAAGTATGCAAAGATCCCCAAATTCATTTTTTTGCTAAAAGTGCTTTTGGTAAATTATCCTCTATATCATCATCAACAAATATTTACTGAACTCATACTGGAAATAAAATTTCTTTCCTTGCGTCAAAAACATTTGCATTTTGGGTGAAAGCACAGGAGGCTTGGCATTGTCAAATGCATTTTTCAATTAAATAAGTCATCTGACCCTTTTCACTTTCTAGATTGCAGCCTTTGGAAGACATTTGTTCAGAATAGAATCTTAATGTTGTTGTTGTTTTCTCACTAAGCTCAGAGAAACTTTCGTGAGATAAAGTAATGAAACCTACCACTCTTTTTGACTCTTTTTATTGTTATCTTTTCCTTGTGGCACAATATCAGTTTACTGTTTTAGTTTCCTATTACTGCTGTAATGAATTACCACACAATTAACGGCTTGAAAGTACCCATTTTTTTTCTCTTACAAATCTGGAGTTCACCTAAAATCAAAATGTTGGCAGTACTGTGTAACTTCTGGGGGCTTCACTGAGGAATCAATTCTCTTGCCTATTTCTGTTTCTAGAGGCTGCCTGCATTCCTTGGATCATCATCTCTTTTTTTTTGTACCATTTGTACGTCTTGCTTCCATTGTCACATCTCCTGACATCTCATGACCCTCTTGCATTCTCCTCATAAGGACACTTGTGAATACCTTGGACCTACCTGTCTAACCCAGGATAATCTCCCCATCTCAAAATTTTTAATTTAATCACAACTACACTCCCTTTTGTAATGTAAGGTATCATATTCACAGGTTCTAGAGATTTAGACCTCCTTGAATCCTAATGAACATCTTTGGGAGACCATAATTCTATCTACTTCAATGCTCAAAACCTTTTGTTCTTTTTGCCTATTGCTTCTAAAAGCACCAGATTCACTATCATCTGTGATTATAAATAATCCCTTTTGGGTTGCATTAGGTATCTGAATTCAGTTGTATTACATAGCTTTAGTTGCTATGTAACAAATTAAAACTTTGTGGCTTGAAATAACAGTAGACACTGATTATCTCACATAGTCTCTGTGGGTAAGGGATTCTGTAGTGGCTTAGTTGGGTGGTTCTGGCCCACGTTCCCTCATGAAGTTTCAGTCAAGATGTCCTCAGGGCTGCAGTCATCCGAAGGTCTCACTGGGTTGCAAGATCTGATTCCAAAATGACACACTCACATATATAGCAAGTTTATGCTGGCTATTACTGGAGGCTTCAGTTCTTCACCAAATGGACCTCTGCATAGGCCTCCTAAGAATCCTCATTACACGGCAGCTGAGTTCCCCTGGAGAGAATAATCCAAGAAATGCCAAAGTGAAAACCACAGTGTTTTTTGATCTACCCTTAGAAGTCATCACTATCAGTTCCACAGTATCCAATTGACCACCCAGGCAAGCCATGAGTCAGGGCATAGAGGACTATACAACATCATGAATACCAGGAGGGAAAAGTCTTTGGGGGCCATTTTTGAGCTTGGTTGTACACATAGGTTTATACAAATTAGTGTGCCTTTTGGTGTGCTTGAGTGGTAAATACATTTGAGATTAAAGGAGACACAGCTCTTTAATTGGTCTTAATACATGACAAAAGGAAAATATGAACTTTTTCTCAGACAGAACTTTATTTCTTAATATATCCAGTCACATGTATAGTCTTTTATGTTGACAAATTATAGTTGTATATATTTATTGGTTACAAAGTGATATTATGCTTTTAAAATATAATATGAAAAGATTACATTAAGGTAGTTAACATATCCATCACCTCAAATTTCTAACTTTTAAAAATACTTTTATTTTAGGTTTAGGAGTACATGTGTGGGTTTGTTATATAGGTAAATTGTGTGTCATGGCCATTTGGTGTACAGATTATTTCACCATTCAGGCAATTAGCATAGTACTCTGTGTGAAGTTTTTCAATCCTCACCCTCCTCCCTTCTTGCACTCCCAAGTAGGCCCTGGTGTCTGTGGTTCCCTTCTTTGTGTCCATATGTACTCAATGTTTAGCTCCCACTTATGACTGAGAACATGTGGTATTTGGTTCCTGTGTTAGTTTGCTTAGGATAATGGCCTCCAGCTCCATTCATGTTGTTGCAGAGGACGTGACCTCATTGTTTTATGGCTGCATAGTATTCCATGGTGTATATGCAGCACTTTTCCTTTATTCATTCTACCATTGATGGGCATCTAGGTTGATTCCATGTTTTTGCTATTGTGAATAGTGCTGTGATGAACATGCACATGCTTGTGTCTTTAAGGAAGAATGATGCATATTCCTTTGGAAATATCCCCAATAATGGGATTGCTGGGTCAAATGGTAATTCTGCTGAGTTCTTTGAAAAATCGCCAAAGTGTTTTTCCACAGTGGCTGAACTAATTTACATTCTCAGCATCAGTGTATAAGCATTTCTTTTTCTCTGCAACCTCACCAACATCTGTTATTTTTTAACTTTTTAATCATAGCCATTCTGACTGCTGTTAGATGATATCTCATTGTGTGTGTTTGTTTGTTTGTTTGTTTGTTTGTTTGTTTGTTTTTGAGATGAAGACTCTCTCTGTTGCCCAGGCTGGAGTGCAATGGCACTATCTCAGCTCACTGCAATGTCCTCCTACCAGGTTCAAGCAATTCTCCTGCCTCAGCCTCCCCAGTAGCTGGAATTACAGGTCCCTGCCACCATGCCTGGCTAATTTTTGTATTTTTAGTAGAGACGGGGTTTCACCAGGTTGGCCAGGCTGGTCTCAAATTCCTGACCTCAAGTGATCCACCCACCTCAGCCTCCCAAAGTGTTGGGATTTCAGGAGTGAGCCATCATGCCTGGCCTCATTGTGGTTTTGATTTGCATTTCTCTAATGATCAGTGATGTTGGTCATTTTTTCATATACTTGTTGGTCATGTGTATGTCTTCTTTTAATAAGTGTCTGTTCATGTCCTTTGCCCACTTTTTAATGGAGTTGTTGATTTTTTGCTTGTTAATTTGTTTAAGCTCCTTATAGATTCTGGATAGTAGGACTCTGTCAGATACATAGTTTGCAAATATTTTTTCCCATCCTGAAGGTTGTCTGTTTACTTTGTTAATAGTTTCTTTTGGTGTGTAGAAGCTCTTTATTTTAATTAGGTCCCTCTTGTTAATTTTGGGGTTTTTTTGCAATTGCTTTTGGAGTTTTTGTCATGAAATCCTTGCCAGGGCCTGTGTTCAGAAAGGTATTTCCTAGTTTATCTTCCAGGGTTTTTTTAGTTTTAGGTTTTACATTTAAATATTTAATACATCTTGAGTTGATTTTTTGTATATGGTGCAAGGAAGGGTTCCAGTTTCAATCTTCTGCATATGACTAGATATTTAATCCAGCACCATTTATTGAATAGGGAGTCCTGTCCCCCCGCCCCGGCCCATTGCTTGTTTTTGTTGACTTTATTGAAGATTAGATGCTTGTAGGTGTGCAGCATTATTTCTGGGCTTGCTATTCTGTTCCATTGGTCTATGTGTCTGCTTTTGTAGCAGTACCATGCTGTATTGGTTACTGTAGCCTTTTTTTTTTTTTTTTTTTGAGACAGAGTCTCCCTCTGTCACCCAGGCTGGAGTGCAATGGCGCCATCTTGGCTCACTGTAAGCTCCGCCTCCCGGGTTGATGCCATTCTCCTGCCTCAGCCTCCCGAGTAGCTGGGACTACAGGCACCCGCCACCATGACTGGCTAATTCTTTTGTATTTTTAGTAGAGACGGGGTTTCACCGTGTTAGCCAGGATGGTCTCGATCTCCTGACCTCGTGATCCACCTGCCTCGGCCTCCCAAAGTTCTGGGATTATAGGCGTGAGACACTACAACTGGCCTGTGGCCTTATAATACAGTTTGAAGCTGGGTAATGTGATGCCTTCAGCTTTTTTCTTTTTGCTTAGGATAGCCTTGGCTGTTCAGGCTCTTTTTTGGTTCCATTTAAATTTTCATAGTTTTTTTCTAGTTCTGTGAAGAGTGTCATTGGTGGTCTGATAGTAATGGCATTGAATCTATAAGCTGCTTTGGGCAGTATGGCCATTTTAATGATACTGATTTTCCTATCCATGAGCATGGAATGTTTTTCCATTTGTTTATGTCTTCTCTGATTTCTTTGAGCAGTGTTTTGTAATTCTCATTGTAGAGATCTTTCACCTCCCTGGTTAGCTATATTCGTAGGTATTTTATTCTTTTTTGCGGCTATTGTAAGTGGCATTGCATTCTTGACTTGGCTCTCAGCTTGGATAGCATCGGTGTATAAGAATGCTAGTAATTTATGTACGCTAATTTTGTATTCTGAAATTTTGCTGAAGTTGTTTATTAGCTCAAGGAGCTTTTGGGCAGAGACTGTGGGGTGTTCTAGGTAGAGAATCATATCATCTGCAAACAGGGATAGTTTGACTTTCTCTCTTCCTATTTGGATGTCTTTTATTTTTTCTCTTGCCTGATTGCTCTGGCCAGGACTTTCAGGATTATGTTGAATAGGAGTGGTGAGAAAGGCCATCCTTGTCTTGTTCTGCTTTTCGAAAGGAATGCTTCCAGCATTTGCCCATTCAGTCTGATGTTGGCTGTGGTTTTGTCATAGATGGCTTTTATTATTTTGAAGTATGTTCTTTCAGTGCCTACTTTGTTGAAGGTTTTTAACATGAAGGGGTGTTGAATTTTATTGAAAGCCTTTTCTGCATCTATTAAAGTGATCGCATATTTTTTGTTTTCAATTCTGTTTATGTAATGAATCACATTCATTGATTTGCATAAGTTAAACCAACCTTGCATCCCAGGGAGAGAGTTTACTTGGTCGTGGTGGATTAGCTTTTTGAAGTGCTGCTGGACTCAGTTTACTAGTGTTTTGTTGAGAATTTTTTCTTCTATGGTCATCAAAAATATTGACCTCAAGTTTTACTTATTTATTATTTATTTATTTATTTTCCAAGACAGAGTCTTGTGCTGTTGCCCAGGCTGCAGTGCAGTGTTGCAATCTCAGCTCACTGCTACCTCCACCTCCCAGGTTCATGCAATTCTCCTGCCTCAGCCTCCCAAGTAGCTTAGATTACAGGCACACACCACCATGCTCAGCTAATTTTTCTATTTTTAGTAGAGATGGGGTTTCACCATGAGGCCAGGCTGGTCTCAAAGTTCTGACCTTGTCATCTGCCCGTCTCGGCCACCCAAAGTGCTGGGATTACAGGCATGAGCCACTGTGCCTGGCCAAGTTTTATTTTTTGTTGTGTCTCTGCCAGGTTTTGGCCTCATATGATGAGTTAGGGAGGAGTCCTTCCTCCTCAATTCTGTGTGATACTTTTAGTAGAAATGATAACAGTTCTTTATACATCTGGTAGAATTTGGCTGCAAATCCAACTTGTCCTGGGCTTTTTTTGATTGGCAGTCTTTTTATTACTGATTTAATTTTGGGACTTATTATTGGTCTATTCAGGGATTAAATTTCTTCCTGGTTCAGTCTTCAGATGTTGTATGTTTCTAGGGATTTATCCAGTTTATCCCTCTCTTCTAGATCTTCTAGCTTGTGTGCATAGAGGTGTTCATAGTAGTTTCTGAGGGTGTTTTTTTTGTTGTTTTTTTGTTTTGTTTTGTTTTGTTTTCTGTGAGGTTAGTGGTAAAGTCCCCTTTGTCATTTCGAATTGTGTTCAGTGGATCTTCTCTCTTTTTTTATGTATTAGTCAAGCTAGTGGTCTATCTTACTAATTCATCCAAGCAACAAACTCCTGGATTCATTGCTCTTTTGTATGGTTTTTCCCGTCTCAATTTCCTTCAGTTCAGCTCTGATTTTGCTTATTTCTTGTCTTATGCTAGCTTTGAGGTTGGTTTGCTCTCATGTCTCTATTTCCTCTAGTTATGGTGTTAGATTGGTAATTTGAGATCTTTCTAACTTTTTGATGTGGGCATTTAGTGCTATAATCTTCCCTCTTAACACTGCCTTAGCTGTGTCGCAGAGATTCTGGTGTGTTTTATCTTAGTTTTCATTAGTTTCAAGCAACTTCTTGATGTTTGCATTAATTGAATTATTCACCCAAAAGTCTTTCAGGAGCTGGTTGTTTAATTTCCATGTAATTGTATGGTTCTGAGCAATTTTCTTAGTATTGATTTCTATTTTCATTGCACTGTGGTCCAAGAGTGTGGTTGGTGTGATTTCAGTTTCTTAAATTTGTTAATGATTGTTTTGTGTCCAATTATATGGTTGCTTTGAGAGTATGTTCCATGTGCAGATGAGAACAATGTATGTTCTGTTGTTTTTGGGTGAGAGTTCTATAGATGTCTATTAGGTCTAGTTGGTCTAGTGTTGAGTTCAGGTTCTAAATACCTTTGTTAGTTTTCTGCATTGATGATGTGTCTAATACTGTCAGTGGCATGCTGAAGTCTCCCACTATTAGAGGGTAGTTATCTAAGTCTCTTTGTAGGTCTCTACGAACTTACTTTATGAATCTGGGTGCTTCTGTATTGGGTGCATACATATTTAGGATAATTATATCTTCTTGTTTAATTGAGCCCTTTACCATTATGTAATGCCCTTGTTTGTGTTTTTTTATGTTTCTTAATTTTTTTAACATCTTTTTGTGATGAGAATATTACAATTATACTTTTAGTGATACTGAAATTTACAAATTCAATTATCAGCTATCTTCATGCTATGCGATTGATCTAAAAAATAAATCAGATATATTCCTCTTTTCTAACTGAGGAAGTGCTCTATATTATTCTTGTTTTAAATTGACATATAATAGTTGTACATATTTTAAGGGTACATGTGATATTTAGATAACTTTACATAATGTGTACAGGTATCCATCATGTCAAACACTTAGGTTTTCTTTGTGTTGGGAACATTACAATTAATAGTTTTTATAAATGTAGATGTAGAGGCATAGGAAGCAAATTTGAGGAACAAAAATTCTTTACATACTCCTGAAGAGAATTTTTAAATTTTTATATTTATTTCTTAAACTATGAATAAGTCCAATTTAAATTACATTTAATCAATTTTTAAGCTATGTATTGAACAAATGAAACTTACCAAAGTTTAACTATTTCATGACATTATGACTATTCCAGAAAAATTAGAATACATATTTGTCATATAAATAATAACAGTTGTTTAAGGCACTACTTACAGCTAAAATGGTGAGTGGTCAGGTGACATGCGACCCATGATGTGTTACTTCCTGTTGACTTTGGAATGGCTGGTTTTACAAATTAAAGAGAGGGCTCCTAGGTAATAATTTCTCATTAGTCTTTGTTGATAGATTGTCTAGATTTCTTTGAATAAATGAAGGCTTCTGCAACATTGCCCTGCAGGTAGAAGGCACTTGGCAAATCCTCTTCAGATGATATATTATGGGATCTACACACAATTGCCATTTTCCAGTTCTACTTTTTTTTAGACTATTAACCTGGAGAAATAGAATAAATTGTTTCTACAGACAAACATCCAGGTTATAGCTTCCATTCACATTAAAGATGAAGTCTAAACATATGCAGACTTTCATGACTGGGTGTCCGCAGTCCTTCCCCGGTTCATCTCCCTGACCTCTCCAGCCCTCCCTCCCAGGATACGTATTATTTTATCTAACAGTATTAAATGATCAACATTTTTTTAAATTCACCAATCACTGTATCACCTCCATGACTTTGTACACTCATGCCTCTTCCTGAAATAATACCGCTATCATTTTTCCCCACTGATTTCTTACTGATTCTTTAGGTCTCAGCTCCGGTGGATCCTTATCTGAAAAGTACTTCTTGAGCCTGCCATTCTGAGTTATGTATCTCTCTTATGTGTCACGGCATAATTGTTATAATACTTATAACATCTATGATCATAATATTATAAGACTGAAGCTATGGCTCGTAATGCCCTCTCTGCATTTCTTTGTATCCTAAACACAAAGTACTTGCTCATTAAATATCTGTTGAATGGGCAGATGGTCAGTAGTATGTAAAAATGAACGGCTAAGGTACTAAGTCCACCAGTTAGAAAGCCTGAATCAACCTGTAAAATTACCAGCTTGTGATTAACATTGAGGATGCACCTTATCTGACCTCGTATTCAGTGGGGTTATGATGATAAGTGTCACTCACAACAAAATAACCTAGTGAGGTAATCCATTTGTTATAATACTTAAAGAAGACAGTAAGGCATCTCCAAAAACCATGAGGTAACATTTTGTTTCAGAATTCTGTAATCTAAAGTTTTCAGGGGACATTTATAAATCTAGTAAAATTTAAAGTAGGTTCTCAAATTCCTGGGGCTTTTTTGGTTTCTTGAAGCCCACTATTAAAAAGTCGTTAACAAATCCTATGGAAAATAAACACTTGTTACTAGGAGAAGTAGTAAAACTTAATGGTGAATTAATCACGAATATACTTACGCATGGTTTCACTGTCCAAGGTTTCAGTTACTCATTGTCAACAATGGTCTGAAAATATTAAATGAAAAATTCCAGAAGTAAACAATTCATACACTTAAAATTGCATGCCATTCTCAGTAGTGTGATGAAGTCTTGTGCCAGCCTGCTCCATCCCACCTGGGATGTCAATCACCTCTTTGTCTAGTGTATCTAGGCTGTAAATGTTACCTGCCTGGTAGTCACTTAGTAGCTGTTTACATTACCAGATCAATTGTCATGTTATCACCTTTCTTGTGTTCAAGTAAGCCTTATTTTACTTAATAATGGCCCCACAGCAGAAGAATAGTGGTGCCGTCGTATTGTTATAATTGTTTTATTTTATTATTTATTGTTGTTAATCTCTTACTGTGCCCAGTTTATAAATTAGATTATTATAGATATGTATGAATAGGAAGAAACATAATATATATACATTTTGGTATTAGCTACTAGATGTCTTGGAACGTATTCTCTGCCAATAATATATGCTGATAATACTACTGTATCAGGAAACTGTTTGATGCATTAAGAAATCCTTCCTATTTGATAAATACTTTAAAGGTTTTGAAGTGCCCTTATGTATATTGGACTCCATGGTTCCACGAAGTTGACAGACTGGATCTGAAGAAACTGAAATTCAGTATGTTATTTGTCCAAGCCAGACAGGCAGACAATAAGCATTTATTGATTATCTTCTATGTAGATACTGGTAATATGAGCTCTCTGGCTTCATAGAGCTTGCAATTCTATAGGAAAGACATACATTAATCAAATAAATAAAAAAGTATACATTTCCAGTAGAATGCAAAAGAGAATTTCAAGGTGCAATAGCAGACTATTATCAGAATAAGAAGTATACTTAGGGGGAAAATTTTCGTGGAGAAAGAGTTACTGAAAGTAAGATTAGTAGGATGGGTAAGAGGATGGTCCCACAGCAGAATCAGGGTTGGAGTTCCAAGACCCTGATTTGAAATTCAGTTATCTCTAATGCAAGACATGTTAGCAAGGAAAATTTAGTGAATGGTCCACTGAAAGTTATTTCACATAATTTCATCAAACAAATGAGATAAATTGATTTCTAACTGTAGTCTAATAATCTAGTAAATTATCCCCAAGAACATTTTCCCTCTGCTGAGGAATCAACTTAAAGTGAAGAAATGTAGCAAAGTCAAAAGGGAAATAGACATTTGGTCATCAATGATTTTTCTTCTTTAATATAATTCTCATTTTCCCGGCCTGGAAGTCTCATTTTTCAGAATTCTCTCTTGTTGCTTTCAGAATTCATCACATTCTACTTAATGTGCTAGAGAATACTGACAAATTGCATACTTCAGTTTTATATGTAGTGTTTTCTCCTAGTATATTTTTCTTATTTTCTGGTTCTAACAGGAGCCAAAAGTGTTTTGAATATCTCATCATCTCTTCATTTGTCTTCCCTCTCTAAATGATAGAAAGGGTGGTAAGAAGAGAGAGGGAAGGAGGGAAGAAGTGAGGGAGCCAAAGAAAAAGAGAAAAAGAAAGAACCTCCGTCTCGTCACATGGAAACTGATTTTGTTATCAATAGGTGTGAAATCTTCAAAGTTGTTAGTGGTTCGGGGGTTGGTTGAGACTGTCAGAGATGCAGCAGAAACACTTTCTTATGGCACCATAGGAAGTGTCAAGACAGACCAGACACTTCAGCAGCCAGAAAAGCAGATTTACTGCAGCCATTCTTTCCTGGGCTATTTATAGAGACCACGATTGTTGTCATCAAAAGTAAGTTTGAAACCAGGCTCTCTTTTGAATCTCTGTGAACATCTTTGAAGCTCTCCTGTGAATCTCTTTTGGGGTGGCTTTTCCCATCCTGCTCTTGTAATACACCAGGGCCTAGAGGTGGTGCAGGAATCCCTTTTGCTCCTATTATCCCTTCCAGAACATTTTATTTCCTTTCTAAGCCCTACCCTTCGAGTGTTAATCTCGTGTCAACAAATTACACTCAGATGCAGCCCATCTACCAATCTATCTGCTAACTAAAGTCACCTTTTTCCTTGAAGATGTTAAATCCTGGCTTAGTGTCCATCTCTTCCACAGTACTCCTATCGTAACTGTGTGTGATTTCAATATTCATATAGGCTATTTTTCTAAACCCCAACGTTTCCATTTCCTGAACTGTTCTCCTTAAATGATTTTTTTTCCTCTAAACCATCTCTGACATTCATTCCAATGACTGAAATCACCCCATAATCTTAAATGTAAGCATCCTAATCTCTAAAGGTTTCTGTTATCTTTTCTGCTCATTCCTACTATTGTTTTTACTTAGTATTTCAACCCCCTTCAAGAATTAAATCCATTGATTCTACCAGCTTTTTACTTATCCTTAAGTCCTCCCTTCTTTCCTTAAATTCCATTGTTAATCTTCATAATCATTTCCTCAAATACACATTTACCTTTCATGTGCTTGATTGAGGCTTTGCCTCAATCCTGGTTAAATCGAAATCTCTGCCTATCTTGCACCTGTACCTGCTTAGATGAAAATGTATGGAGAAAAACAAACAACCAGGATTACTGGTCTCACTTAAATTCACAATTGATTACTTTAATTGTGCCTGTAAATGCTGCTCAGCAGTAGTACTCTATTTCCCACTCCATTCATTTTTACGTTTTCCTAAATGAATACTTTGTACTTCCTCTTCTCTCCTGAAACTTCTAACTTCCACCTCCTCTTCACCATCCTCATTCTCAGCTGATAAAGCAATCAGAATTTCCCAAGTTTCTATTATTTCTGTACAATCCGTGTTCTCTCCTATTACAATAGAACTGCCTGTCCTCTGTTTTAACACCAACCTCTCTTTCCCTTTGGTTCTAAATCTCATCATCTTTTGCCCAATTAAAAATATCGCTTCAACTAACTCTCTTTTTTTTATATCTGAATTGGTAGTTATTTTCTCTCTATTAGATTGTCGTTATTGGTATAGAAAAATGCTATTATTTCTTATGTCTTAAAAATTCTCTTAACCCAACTTTCCCATTATTTCTCTTCTTTTAGAAAAGCTATGCTCAAAACAGCTATCTCCACACACTGGCTTCTTCTGTATCCATTTTCTCTTACATTCACTATAGTCAGGCTCACACTCCTACTGTTTCACCACAAGCATTTTTCAGGTCACAGATTGATGGGTTCTAAATCAAAGGTCAGTTTACAGTTTTCACCTTAACTTGACCTACAAGTGGAAGTTCACAAATTTTCTTATTTTCTCCTACTTGAAGCACTATCCCTCCTTGAAACACTTTAGTAGAGACAGGGTTTCACCATGTTGGCCAGCCTGGTCTCAAACTCATGACTATTCTAAATCAAAGGTCAGTTCACAGTTTTCATCTTAACTTGAGCTACAAGTGGAAGTTCACAAATTTGCTTATTTTCTCCTCCTTGAAACACTATCCCTTGGCTTCCACAGCTTCAGACCTGTTTTTCCTACTACCTCAGTCTCTGATTCTTTCCTCTGGCTAGGTAACATTGGGGTGCCTAAGGGATAAGTCTCACTTACTCTATTAGTGATCTCAGTATGTAAGTGTATAGTATTTAATTTATTTTGGTTGTAAATTATATATATATGTGTGTATATATATCTGACTCTATCTATCCCTCTCTCTTTCTCTCTAAAAGTTTATGTCTCTAGTTTCAAACTCTCCCCTGAATAATGGACTCAAACCCAACTGTCTACTGAACATCTCTTAAGTGGATAACAAGCATCTTGTGTGTGTGTGTGTGAGAGAGAGAGAGAGAGAGAGAGAGAGAGAGAGAGAGAGAGAGAGAAAGAGAGAGGGAGTTTCGCTCTTGCTGCCCAGGCTGGAGTGCAATGGCGGAATCTCTGCTCACTGCAACATATTGCCTCCCGGGTTCATGTGATTATCTCTCCTCAGCCTCCTGAGTAGCTGGGATTACAAGTGCCCACCACCACGCCCAGCTAGTTTTTGTATTTTTAGTAGAGACGGGGTTTCGCCATGTTGGCCAGCCTTGTCTCAAACTCCTGACCTCAGGTGATACGCCCGCCTCAGCCTCCCAAAGTGCTGGGATTACAGGCGTGAGCCACTGTGCCCAGCACAAGCATCTTAAACTAGTAGTTGTGATCAAAACTCAGCTCATACTATTTCTGCTCAAAACCTGGTTCTTTTTTAATCTCCCTCATTTCAGTTAATGGTGGCTTCATCTTTTTGCATACTCAAGCCAAAATCTCAAATTAATCCTTGACTTCTCTTGTTCTCTCAAACCTCATATTTATCTATCAGCAAATCCTGTTGTCTATGGTTTTACAATGTATTCATAATCTGACCAATCCTTATACTCTGTTACTATCCTCATCCATGCCAACATCATCTCTCACCTGGATAAATGTAATAACCACCTAACTGGTATCCTTATCTCTCTTCTTGCTTCTCTTTCTTGCCTATTCTTACATAGCAGTCAGAGTGATTAAACATATTTTCTAATATTTATGACAATTTATTCTTTGACACATTTATTTAGAAGTGTGTTATTCAATTTTCATATCTTAGGGGACTTTAAAATTGATTTCTAGATTTAATTTTATTGTAGTTAAGGAACATACTTTTTGTGATTACAGTCTTTTAAATTTATTAAGACTCAATTTTATGAGATAGCTTATGATCTATTTTCACAAATGTTCCAAGTATACTTAAAAGTAATATATTTTTGGCAGTTGTTGGGTGTAGTACTCCATAAATTCCAATCAGATCAAGTTAGGTAATAGTATTCTTCCAATTTTCCATATCTTTATTGAATCTTTTTGTCAGTTAAATCTATCAACTACTGAGAGAAAAGTGTTAAAATTGTCAAGTGTATTGTGGATTTTCCTATTATTTTCTTTTCCTCTTTTCATTTTTTTCAAATACTTTGAAACTGTATTATTCAGCTAAATGTATTTAGGGTTGTTATAGCTACCTGATGAATTGACACTTTTATCATTATGAATTCTCTTTCTTATCTCTATTAATCCTCTTTGTCTTTAAAGTCTGCTTTGTCTGATATTAATACAGCCATAGAATTTTTAAATTGGTGTTTGCATGGTATATAATTTTCTATCCTTTTACTTTCAACATATCTATGTCCTTATACTTAAAATAGAACCTAAATGCTAAAATGGATCCTAAATGCTAAAATAGATCCTAGCCCTGTAAACAGCATTTAGTTGGTCTTTTTTCTAGTGGACAATCATTGTCTTTTAGAGTGGTTTAGTCTATTTAGATTTATTGAAATTACTGATGTGGTGGAGTTTAAGCCCACCGTCTTGTTCCTTGTTTTCTATATGTCCATGTTTCCTTTGTTCTACTGTTATTCTAATCAATGTGTTATTAGAACATTTTAAAAATAACCTTTCATATTTACCTTCATGTTTCCCATCTTCAGTACTCTTCATTACTTCTGGTAGGTTCACATTTTTATCTGGGAACACTTCTCTTTGACCTGAGAACTTCCTTTGTATTTGTGTAGTGTGTGTCTGCTGATATTGAACTTACTATGCATTTATTTGTCCAAAATACCTTTATTTTGCCTACATTTTGGGTAGATATTTCTTGTGGATAGACATGTTTCCTGGATATATATATATATATATATATATATATATATATTCATTCTAGGCTAGTAGACTTTTCCTTTCGAAATATTAAAGATGTTATCCTATTATCTTTTGTCTTCTATTTATTTATAATAAGAAGACAGCTATCATTCTTATGGTTGTATCCCTGAATATAATGTTGTCTGCCCTTTGCTGGTTTTAAGATTTTCTCTCCCTCTTCTTTTTTGCTTTTTCGTATGCTTTTGTTTCAGTTTGATGTGCCCCATGTGGCCTTTATTAAGTCTCCTGAAATTTGCCAGACTTGTGGGTTGATGTTTTTAATAAAATTTAAAAATGTTTTGGCTATTATCTTTTCCAATACATTTTGTCCTCCATTTTCCCTCTGTCTTTCTGGATTCTAGCTGCATGTATGTTAAAGTGGCATTATCTCACATGATATGGAAACTTTAGCCTGCATTTTTCATTCTTTTATTTTTATTCTCTGTATGTGAGATTAGATAATTTCTACTGACCTGACTTTGAGATTACTAAATTTTTTTCTGCTTTTTCAAGTCAGCTGTTAAGCAATTCAATAAATTCTTTGCCATAGAGAGATTTTATTTTTAGTTTAAAATTTTCCCTTTAGTTTCTTTCTAGTCTTTCAGCTTTTTGCTGAAATTCTCCATCTGTTTGTACCTATCTGTATTGTTCACTAAAGTTTTTAACATACTTATAATAGCCCTTTTAAATCCTTTACTGCTAACTCCAAAATTTGGATTATGTGTGGGTCTTTTATAAGCCATTTTTTTTTGTTGTTGATGGATTTCAGCTTCTTGCTTCTTGCATATTTAGTAATTTTATTGTGTGCTGAATGTTGCAAATTATATATGGTAGAACTTCTGGATTATGTCATTTCCAGCTCCAGAGAGAGCATTGTGCTGACCAACAGTCAAATTTGTGGCAGATACTTTGATTTAATTTGCTCTGAGTCCTGGCATGTGGTCTTTACTCTTAGGCTGTGGTCCTAACCCCTGAGGCATGGGCTTCCTAGGTTCTCAGTTGAATGCTCAGGTTGTTCAAAAGGGTGCCTTCATAATCCTTTGGGTATATACCCATTAATGGGATGGCTGGGTCAAATGGTATTTCTAGTTCTAGATCCTTGAGGAATCACCACACTCTCTTCCACAATGGCTGAACTAGTTTACAGTCCCACCAACAGTATAAAAGTGTTCCTATTTCTCCACATCCTCTCCAGCGCCTGTTGTTTCCTGACATCTTAATGATCGCCATTCTAACTGGCATGAGATGGTATCTCATTGTGGTTTTGATTTGCATTTCTCTGATGGCCAGTGATGATGAGCATTTTTTCATGTGTCTTTTGGCTGCATAAATGTCTTCTTTTGTGAAGTGTCTGTTCATATCCTTTGCCCACTTTTTGATGGGGCTGTTTGTTTTTTTCTTGTAAATTTGTTTGAGTTCATTGTAGATTCTGGATATTAGCCCTTTGTCGAATGAGTAGATTGCAAAAATTTTCTCCCATTCTGTAGGTTGTCTGCTCACTCTGATGGTAGTTTCTTTTGCTGTGCAGAAGCTCTTTAGTTTAATTAGATCCCATTTGTCAATTTTGGCTTTTGTTGCCATTGCTGCTATAAAGACACATGCACACGTATGTTTATTGCAGCACTATTCACAATAGCAAAGACTTGCAACCAACCCAAATGTCCATCAGTGATAGACTGGATTAAGAAAATGTGGCACATATACACCATGGAATACTATGCAGCCATAAAAAAGGATGAATTCATGTCCTTTGTAGGGACATGGATGAAGCTGGAAACCATCATTCTCAGCAAACTATCACAAGGAGAAAAAACTAAACACCGCATGTTCTCACTCATAGGTGGGAATTGAACAATGAGAACACTTGGACACAGGAAGGGGAACATCACACACTGAGGCCTGTTGTGAGGTGGAGGGAGGGGGGAGGGATAGCATTAGGAGATATACCTAATGTAAATGACGAGTTAATGGGTGCAGCACACCAACACGGCACAAGTATACATATGTAACAAACCTGCACGTTGTGCACATGTACCCTAGAACTTAAAGTATTAAAAAAAAAAAAAAGGTGCCTTCATCTGGATGGATGGGAATGCCAATGTTTCCCCAGCACCGTGAGACCTTTGAAGTCTCTATTCACCTTTCAGTTCCCCAGCAGCTGTTTTTGCTTATCCTCACAGAATCATGCCCCACACATGTACAACTTAGAATTTGATCAATGACTTGGCAGGAAACTTCTATGCAAATTTCTCAGACTTTCTTGATGTAGTTTTCTCTCTTCAGAGCCCTGCCCTAACAACTCCAAGATGACATTAAATCCTCCGACTCTAATATCCATCTTTTTAACCCACTTACCTTTTTCTCTATCCAGTTATGTAGAGGTTTTTTGCTTATTCAATTTTCTGAAAAATAATTTGGAAATCTCCCCCAGAGAGAAAGCCAGAATGCGTGAATGAAATTGACTCCATGAGGCCCCCTTCTTTCAAGGATCACAGTCTTGTGCTGTCCATTGTTCAATATCTGAAAACAGTTTTTTAAAATAATAGTTTTTCCAATTTTATAATTCTTTATTATGTGACGGTAAGTACAATATTAGTTACTTGATTGTGAACTGAATCATGATTTGTTATTTTTAATCATTTTCAACAGTTTTAAGTTTTCCCCTAGAAAAAAAAATCTTTAAATGACAATTTTTTCAGTCCTAGGAAAATATGCTGTAGAAATTCTGAGTAATTAATATAATGAGATCACATTTTAAGTGCTTATGATGGTGGTTGTGGTAGAGATGGTGATGGGGTATGTATGTGTGTCTAGGGTAAATTCTAAAGTTGGAATATAAGACATAAGTTATATGTGCTCATAATTGTTATAGAAAATCCCTCAGAGTGGAGATTCACATTGTCTCTTGGGAAGTCCAACAGATAGTTGCTCTGCTTCTTTGAGCATCAGAGGACGAAGTTAGCTAGTGTTTATGGCCCATGTTATTAAAAAAGTTCTTTTATCCACAAGCCTTAGATCATAAAGTGCATATAGTAGGAGAGAAACTTGGGAGATTGATGCCTATGGAGGAAACATTAGATTTATATTTCCTATCTTGTACCCTCCTCGGGGGATGCACTCTTTAGTAAAAAGATAGACTGGTTTTTCTTCTATTTTTTTTTTTCCTATTTAGTAGTGAATTTTATTCTCTCTCTCCTCCACCCCTTTTTCATACGTGAATTTTATTCTCTCTTCTTTCTCTCTCTCTCTCTCTCTGCCCTTACATCCCCCTCACTTGAGTACAGGGCTAGTGGCATTTTTCACAAGTTAAATATGTAGACTGGTCTCCAGTAGTGGGCATAGCCAGAGACCTGTGTAGATGAATTAGTTATAGCATAGAGCTACAGGTTTGGGACCTGTTATTCTACAGGCTAATGAGTTTCTTTTCCCTGGTTGCCTGGCCACAGATATCATTCTGACATTCATAATTTTATTCAGGTGGTTTTATATAAGATCAGTAGAAAACCCATGATGACTATAATAATAATTCAGTGCAAGTGCCATGCTACCAGTTTTCAGGTATGGAGGATGTCAGGACAGTCTCTTTGTTATTTTGTCCCTTGAATCATTAATTCTGGTCAGCACTGATGACCGTCTAATTCCAGTTTGTCTTGAGTAATTGGAGAGGAGGATAATTAAAAAATTAGAAAAAAATTGAAAATAATTTTTTCTGCCAATTTTAAATTTGTCAAATTTATCTTCTTTTTATCATCTAATGATAGGTATAGTTTTTATATAACTATAATTTTATTAACCCATTTATGCCTGAGGTTGCAATTTTTTTGAATTTTTGCAATCAAAGCTTGGCAATGACCTTGAGCAGTAGCATATAAATAGCTCCCACATGCTTAGCATTCCAATAGTGGAACACTAGGCATAAATGGCTAAGATAAAATTAAAGTATAAAACAAGCACACATGTAGAATGTGTATAACTTAATTTGTTTTGATATATGCATACTCTTGTGAAATTGCCACCACAATAAAGAAAGTGAATACATACATCATCCCCCCAAATTTCCTCATGTCTCTTTGTAATCCATTCCTCCTCCACTCCCATTTCCATGAAACTACTGATTTGCTCTCTATCACTATAAATTAGTTTACATTTTCTAGAATTGTATATAAATGAAATATAAAGTATATACTATTTTAATTTACTTCTTTCACTCAGCATAATAATTTTCATATTAATCTGTGTTATGTGTGTCAATAATTCCTTCCTCTTTTTTTTGCTGGGTAATTGTCCATTGTATAGACCTACCACAATTTGTTTTTCTCATTTAACTATTGATGGGCATTTGGATTTTTCTGGCTTTTGTTTATTACAAATAAAAATTCTATGAATGTTCATGTACAAATCTTTGAGTGGACATATGTTTTTATTTCTTTTGAGTAAATATCTGAGAATAGAATGGCTGTGTGTATGGTGAATGCATATTTAACTTTTTACTTTTTAGGAAACTAATAGTTTTGGCTATACTGTTAGCCAAAATTGTGATAGCATTCTATATTCTCAACAGTCGTGAATAACATCTCCGCTTACCCTACATGTTAAACAACATATGATATGGCCAGACTCTCTATTATTTTTTAAATGTAGCTATTCTAACCTATATGTAGTGGTAGCTCATTATAGCTTTAGTTTGCATTTTCATGCTGCCTAAATATGTGAAACATTTCTTCCTGTACTTATTTGCCATTCACATACATTATTTTGTAAACGTATCTGTTCAAATCCTCAGACCAATTTTTTAGAGGTGGGATTTCACTCTGTTGCCGAGGCTGAAGTGCAGCTGCACTATCATGGCACACTGCAGCCTAGAAATTCTGAGCTCAGGTGATCTTCCTGCCTCAGCCTCTCAAGCCGTCATTTGCCCATTTTTTATTAGGTTGTGAGTTTTAAGGGTTTTTTATTTATATAAATATAAGGGGTACAATAGCAGTTTTGTTACATGAATGTATTGTGTAGTGGTGAAGTCTGGGCTTTTGGTATAACCACCACCCGAATAGTGTACATTGTACCCAGTAAGTAATTTCTCATCCCTTGCCTTCCTCCCACTCTCCCACCCTTCTGAGTCTCCAATATCTATCATTCCACACTCTATGTCCATGTATTAAAATATATATTATTTAGCTCCCACTTATAAGTGAGAACATATGATATTTGGCTTTATGTTTCTGAATTGTTTCACTTAAGATAATGGTCTCTAGTTCCATTCATGTTGCTGCAAAAAACACGATTCTTTTTTTTATGGCTGAGTAGCATTCCATTTTGTATATGTGCTACATTATCTTTATGCATTCTTCCATTAATGGACACTTAGGTTGATTCCTTAAGTTTGCAACTGTAAATAGTGCTGTGATAAACATACAAGTGCAGGTATATTTTTGATGTAATGATTCATTTTCCTTTGGGTAGATACCCAGGAGTGAGATTGCCAGATTAAATGGTGGTTCTATTTGTATTTATTTGAGAAATCTCCATACTGTTTTCCATAGCGGTTGTACTAGTTTATATTCCACCAACAGTGTATAAGTGTTCCCCTTTTCTCCACATCCTTGCCGATATCTGTTACTTTTTGCCTTTTTAATAATAACTATTCAGACTGGTCTAAGAGGATAGATTATTGTAAATTTCTTTTTGCATTTCTCTGATGGCAAATGATATTAAGCACTTTTTCATATGCTTACTGGCCATTTGTATGTCTTCTTTTGAAACATATCTATTCATATCCTTCACTCACCTTTTAATGGGGTTATTTGTTTATTTCAATTGTTGAGTTGTTTGAATTACTTGTAGATTTGGATATCAATTTTCTATTGGTTGCATAGCCTGCATATATTTTCTCCCATTCTGCAGATTATCTGTTCACTTTGTTGATTATTTCTTTTGCCATGCAGAAGCTTTTTACTTTAATTAATTTCTGTTTGTCTATTTTTGTTGGTGGTGGTGGCGGTGCTTTTGAGATCTTTGTCATAAATTCTTTGCCTAGACCAATATCCAGCAGTTTTCTCTAGGATTTCTTCTAGTATTTTTATGGTTTCAGTTCTTACATTTAAGACTTTAATCCATCTTGAGTTGATTTTTGTATATGGTGAGAGATAGGGGTCCAGTTTCATTCTTCTGAATGTGGCAATCCAATTTTTCCAGGACCATTTATTAAAAAGGGTATCTTTTCCCCAGCATATGTTTTTGTCAACTTTGTCAAAGAACAGTTGGCTATAGATATGTGGCTTTACTTCTGAGTTTTCTATTCTGTTTCATTGGTTTATGTCTCTATTTTTATACTAGTACCATGCTGTTTGGGTTACTATAGCCTTCTAGTATAATTTGAAGTCAGGTGATGCTATGTCTCCAACTTTGTTCTTTTTGTTTAGAATTGCTTTGGCTATTCAGGCTCCATTTTGGTTCCATATGAATTTTAAGATTTTTTTTTCTAATTCCGTTAAAATGGCATTGGTATTTTGAAAGGGGTTGGATTGAATCTGTAGTTTGCTTTGGGCAGTATGGTTATTTTAGTGATATTAATTCTTCTGATCGGTTAGCACAAAATATTTTTTATGTGTTTGTCTTATCTACAGTTTCTTTTATCCATGCTTTATAGTTTCCCTTGTAGAAATCTTTCACCTCCTTCGGTAAATATATCCCTAGGGGTGTGTGTGTGTGTGTATGTGTGTGTGTGTGTGTGTATGTAGCTATTTAAGTGGGATTGCCTCCTTAAATTGCTTCTCAGCTTGATTGTTATCGGTGGGTAGAAATGCTAATAATTTTTGCACATGGATGTTGTATCCTGAAACTTTAGTGAATACATTCATCAAATCTAGAGTTTTGGAGGAATCTTAAGGGATTTTGGTGTAATATCATATCATCTGAAAAGAGAGATAATTTAAATTCCTTTTTTCCAATTTGGATGCCTTTTCTTTCTTTCTCTTGCCTGATTGCTCTGCCTAGGACTTTCACTACTATGTTAAATAGAAGTGGTAAAAGTGGGCATCCTTGTCTTGTTCCATTTCTTATGGGACTGCTTACAACTTTTCCCCATTCAGGATAATATTAGCTATGTGTTCATTGTATATGACTTTTATTATTTTGAGGTATGTTTTTTCTGCTGTTTTTTCAGGGATTTTTTAACATGAAGAGATGCACAATTCTATCAAAAGCTTTTTCTGCATCTATTGAGCTGATCATACAGTATATTAGTCTGTTTTCATGCTGCTGATAAAGACATATCTGAGACTGGGTAATTTACAAAGAAAAAGAGGTTTAATGGACTCATAGTTCCACATGGCTGGGGAGGCCTCACAATCATAGTGGAAAGGCGAAAGCACATCTTACATGGCAGCAAGCAAGAGAGAATGAGAACTAAGCAAAATGGGAAACTCCTTATAAAATCATCAGATCTTGTGAGATTTATTCATTACTAAAAGAACAGTATGGGGAAAACTACCCCATGATTTAATTATCTCCCACCGGGTCCCTCCCACTCACATAGGAATTATGGGACCTACAATTCAAGATAAGATTCGGGTAGGAACACAGCCAAACCATATCATTCCACCCCTGGCCCCCCTGCAAATCTTATGTCCTCACATTTCAAAACCAATCATGCCTTTCCAATAGTCCCCTAAAGTCTTAACTCATTCCAGCATTAACTCAAAAGTTCACAGTCCAAAGTCTTATCAGAGACAAGGCAAGTCCCTTCTGACTATAAGCTTGTAAAACCAAAAGCAATTTAGTTACTTTCTAGATACAATTGGGGTACAGGCATTGGATAAATACACCCATTCCAAATGGGAGAAATTGCTCAAAACAAAAGGGCTACAGGCCCCATGGAAGCCTAAAATCCAATAAAGCAGCCATTAAACCCTAAGGTTCCAAAATGATCTCCTTTGACTCAATGTGTCACATCCAAGTCACACTGACGCAAGAGGTGGGTTCCCATGGTTTTGGGCAGCTCTGCCCCAGTGGAGGTACAGCCTCCTTTCTGGCTACTTTCATGGGCTGGCATTGAGTATCTGTGGCTTTTCCAGGTGCACAATGCAAGCTGTCGGTAGATCTACCATTCTGGGCTGCGGAGGATGGAGGCCTTCATCTCACAGCTCCACGAGGTAGTGCCCCAGTAGGAACTCTGTGTGGGGGCTCCAACCCCACATTTCCCTTCTGCACTGCCCTAGCAGAGTTCTCCATGAGGGTATTACCCCTGCAGAAAACTTCTTTCTGGACATCCAGTCATTTCCATACATCCTTTGAAATCTAGGTGGAGGTTCCCAAACCTCAATTCTTTACTTCTGCACTCACAGGCTCAACACCATGTGTAAGCTGCCAAGGTTTGGGGCTTGCACTCTCTGAAGCCATTGTCTGAGCTGTACCTTGGCCCCTTTTAGCCAAGGCTATTGCAGCTGGGATGCAGGGTACCAAGTCCCTAGGCTGCACAGAGCAAGAGGCCCTGGCCCCAGCCCATGCAACCATTTTTTCTCCTTAGGCCTCCAGGCCTGTGATGGGAGGGGCTGCCATGCAGACCTCTGGCATGCCCAGAGACATTTGCTCCATTGTCTTGGTGATTAACATTTGGCTCCTCTTTACTTATGCAAGTTTCTGCAGCCTGCTTAATTTCTCCTCAGAAAATGTTTTTTTTTTTTTCCTATCAGGTTGTCAGCCTGTAAATTTTCTGAAATTTTATGCTCTGTTTCTCTTTTAAAACTGAATGCTTTTAACAGCACCCATCACCTCTTGAATGTTTTGCTGCTTAGAAATTTCTTCTGCCAGATACTGTAAGTCATCTCCCTCAAGTTCAAAGTTCAACAAATCTGTAGGGCAGGGACAAAATTCTGCTAGTCCCTTTGCTAAAACATAGCAACAGTCACCTGTACTCCAGTTCCTGACAAGTTTCTCATCTCCATCTGAGACCATATCAGCCTGGATTTCATTGTCCATATCATTATCAACATTTTGGTCAAAGCCGTTGAACAAATCTCTAGGAAGTTCCAAACTTTCCCACATTTTCCTCTCTTCTTCTGAGCCCTCCAAACTGTTCCAACCTCTTCCTGTTTGCCAGTTCCAAAGTCATTTCCATATTTTTGGATATCTTTACAGCAGTGCCCCACTCTATTCTATTAGTCTGTTTTCATGCTGCTGATAAAGACATACCTGAGACTGGGCAATTTATAAAGAAAAAGAGGTTTAATGGACTCACAGTTCCATGTGACTGGGGAGGTCTCATAATCATGGTGTGAGGCAAAAGGCACATTTTACATGGCAGCAAGCAAGACAGAATGAGAGCCAAGCAAAAGGGGAAGCCCTTTATAAAACCATCAGATCTTATGATACTTATTCACTACCATGAGAACAGTATGGGGAAAACTGCCCCATGATTTAATTATCTCCCACTGGGTGCCTCCCACAACATGTAGGAATTATGGGAGCTACAATTCAAGATGAGATTTGGGTGGGGACACAGCCAAACCGTATCACATAATTTTTGTCCTTAATTTTTTTATGCCATGAGTCACATAAATTGATTTGCATATATCAAACCATGTATTTATAGTACTCAATAAATTATACGAGATAGTCACTATTATAAAATAGGCTTTGTGTTAGATGATTTTGCCCAACAAGAGGCTAATGTTCTGAGCTCATTTAGGGTAGGCTAGGCCAAGCTATAATGTTGGGTGGGTTGAGTGTACTAAAGTGCATTTTTGACTTCAATATTTTTAACTTACTATGAATTTATTGAGATGTAACCTCATCATAAATCGAGGAGCATCCGCATATGTGTTCCAAATATTTTCTTGCAGGCTCTGGATTTCCTCTTCATTTTCTTAACGGTATATTTCAAAGAAGAAACTAAGGCCAAGGCAGATAATTTGACTTGCTTAAAATTTCCCAGCTAAAAATATCAGATATGGAATTTGAACTCAATTCTTTTTGTTTTCCAAATCCTACCTCTTATTCCTTATGCTTTATTACTAAAGATTCATGAAATTATTTATTTATATGAAAATATTTTAATAAATGCCTCCTATTTTGTAGTTTCAGCACTAGAGTAGTGGTTCTATATAAATGAACACATGGTCCCCATCTACTTTAAGATCCCAAGCAAATATAAGGACAAATAAAAAATCTAAAAAGATATGTTGAATGCTATCATAAAGGTAAATAGCACAGGTAAGAAAAACAATTACTATCTGGAATTGTTGAGGAAATGGTCAAATAGAATTGCTGTTTGGTCAGTGTTCAAAAGATACAATGGGTATGGATAGCTGAAAAGAATAGTGTAAACATGGTAAAGCCAGAGAGGTGTGAAAGCAAGTGGTCTCTGCAGAATTGGGACTAAATATTAGATTGTTTGAGAAAGTGGCAAAAAGCACCATTTTAAATATATATTTTGTTCTGATAATATCACATGCTTTGATGCATAGACGTTATCCTACAGATAAGTAACTATGAATATTATCTGATTATGATAGAAACATAGATTTTAAATAGTTATTTGGGCATTTGTTTGAATGACTGGCAAAATGAGCATGAGACTTGCGGTCAGGAAAAAATTGAAAGCTTATTGTAATAGAAGAAGAGAAATTAAACTGACAGGAATTAATCAGGGGAAGAGGAAGGGCTGAATTTTAATGAATAATCAATAGTTCAGGTATGGAATATATATCATCCTCTTCAAGTACAATGAATGGGCCAAATTGAACATAGTTTATTAGATTACTAGCTATGAAAAACCCTGAAGGGAAAAAGTACCCAACACTTCACATATTAGGTAATTGGGAATCATTATGATTTTATAACATGGCTGGGCTATAGCATTGGCTCAAATGCCAACAAGCTGAAAAGAAGGCAAGAAGGTCTGTAATAAGGAACCAACACAGAAAACCCATATATGTATATAAAATCAGTGTATGACCCAGACGAAAGGCAAGGTCATTCTAATATTCTACAGTATTGCCAATAGCCAGGACTGTCTTAGGCATTTACATTAGCTGGGTGAAACTGCTGTAATCACTATTAAACGAGGGTGCTGCATGATATGTTGTTTGCCCCACACAGTCTGGTAGACTAATGTGTCCTAACACAGCTAGCCAAAGGTCTTAGAGAGCCAAAGTCTGCATATGTCCTGAGAAAAGTAACCAGAGTATCATTATTTTAGAATTGAGAAACAACTGATAGCATGTTGCACTGGATACACAGACCTAACTTGTGTATCCTCAAGTGGTTTATAAAAGTCAATCCAACTGAAGACTATAAATTTTCTCATACAATCCAGATTTCTGGATTCTCTTGAAATATTAGATGATCCGGTGGTGGAGGGTCTTAATTCTGGTATCACAACAATTGACAGGAGCTACACATAGCAACCTCCACCACTCTGTGTGGGTACATACCCCTCATTCATACAGTGAAAAACATTTTCACAAAAAGACCAAGGTATCACTCATTATTGTTATCTTCCTGGTCTTGTAAGCATTTGCTTTCACAGTCTCTGATATAAGGTGCAAGTGAAATCTCAAGTGCCAGAGTAATTCATAGCTGGATCCAACAGAGAAGAAACAACAGGACTCCTAAAGGATGAGTAAAGAAGTTGGAATTGCTTATTTTGAAAGATATAATAAGAAGTTTTGAGAAATATCATCAGCATGAAGGCTGACACCTGGAAAAATCTCAACTGCATTAAATTAAGTAGGCTTTCTGATGAGGTCCTACCTAAGGGAAAATTACCAAGTGGCCAAATTTTACTTAGTGTCTAAAAAGCCGCCTTTCCCTTTGCCCCTTTCTTTCTCTTCAACATTAAGTTATACCATCATATTTTCTGGTCTTTATGTAAAATGTGCATATATTTGTATATAATATATGTATTACACATATACGTTGATAAAGTATCTTCTAAAATTTTCTCAGTAGCTAAGAAGAATGGGATTCTATAATTATCTCTGGCTTTAATTATGGGGTACTGTCAAAGGCTTGGGTTTTAGATTCATTTATTCTTTCAACAAATATTTATTTAGTTCCTAAGGATCTAGTCATGGTCAAGGTTCTTTTTTTCTTGAAGCTTAAATTCTAGTAAGGGAATATATGTAATAAATAATGATAATACAAGTAAATATTTCTGCATATTGATAAGAGTTATGAAGAATAAATGAGTTGTTGGGTTGGAGAGTGACCAATGGCTGTAAACAATGGCCACTTTCTGTGTAGCAAATTTCCCAGTGGGGATATTGTGGTTGGTTTTAAAAATTACTTAAAACAGAGTGCCACCCAGCCACCTAGCTAGGACTTTACTGTTTGACTATTTCATATTCACTATATGTAAGGGTCATCCCAGCAGTTATAATCTGCCATGTGTTGCTATACAAAGATTTACAGGATTCAGCATATTTAACTACCTAATTGGAAGCACTCCTTGCATCTAATGAGCATTTTTTTCTTGACACTTTTTTCCCCACTTATCAGATAAGCCAGCATTTTCTTAAATGTCTAAGGTGTGCTAAGGCCGAAAGGTTATTTTTAAAGCAATGAGTCTATAAATTACTAAGTTTTGTGGTAGAGGAAATAGAAGAAAAAATATATTTTGGAAGGGAATGAAGTATGGTAATCACTCCAAGCAGGCTTAATTATGGAGAAACTAAGAGGTGGGCATGTGGGAGGAGACTTGAAACTTAATTTAGTCTCGTCCATAATTTTGTCTGAGTTCAGCTGTCAATACACTTAGGATATCCTGGCTTTGAGGCGCTCTGTCTCTAGGATTAATTTTTTCCTTCCAGAGAAGACATAATGTCATTAGAGTAAATCATGACTTCTCATATAATTGCTCATCTGCTGATAAGGAAGATAGGTCCACCTGATTCCAGCCTGAGCGGATCGTGCCTTCCCTATCCATTGAGTTGCTGAGTTAAGCCTGATTCTGAAGCTGCATACAGGTGTTATCAGTGCCCTCTGTTCTTGTAATGTCTCAAGAAAGATGACAATAGAAATCAAGAGAGATCACTAGATATAGCAGCATAGAGAAAGAGAAAGCATTATTTTAGCTCGTGCACAAGGAAGTCGGCACCACAAAAGGAAAAGGGCAGGCTGCTCCTGGAGGGTAGTATGTGGATTTGTTTTATGCGGACTTTCTATAGGGAAGGATTTCATCATGGCATGTATAGGAGGGGTTTTTCTAGCACTTGTGCAATGGCTCTACATGTTTCTTCATACGCCACATGTAATATTACCATTTTAAATCTCCACCACTGGCTGTGTGACTTTTAGTATTAAAATGAGGGGGAGGGGCAATTATAAGTTAAAGTTTAAGTCTACCTGCACATGTGGAGCCGAAGGGAAGTCCCTATCCCCCTAAAGCAGGAACTTGTGGTTAATAGCTTCTTGGGTTTTTTGTTGCTGATTGGCTGGAAGTTAGGTAAGCTACAGTTTGAGTAAAGGGCTTTTGATCTTTTCTCTAAACCACATGAAAACAGGAAATAAGCCTGTCTGCCTGTCTGGCCTACTCAGTGAGAATGGATTCAGTGATAGATTAACAATGTCTGCCATAAAAACAGAAATAAAAACAAAACCACGAGGGCTTGGGACATAGAGTTGTAGCAAAATGAACTAAGAATGATTTATCAAAATGCTACCCTTTGGAGCTTCTTGACTTATGTATAAGGCAGGAATAGTAGAGCTAAGCAGGTTCCCAGACCAATTTCCCAGGATACTTGGTAGATCTTGGAATAAGCCTTTCATGTTGAAAAACAAATAGGACTGAGAATTGGCCGCCCTGGGACGGGAGGGGCCCTGTACTCAAATTTGTCTCACTCCAAACCTGTCAGAAGTCAAAAATCCATGCTTGAAAGAACAAGTTTTCAGGGTGTGTAGAGGGTTAATTAACTCATCCATTGTTTTCAGTGTAGGGAGATGGAAATCACACAAATAGCATCCTATTTAGGGCTGTGCTAGAAATGAATTGCAGCCTGGCAGCAAGCCCTGTTCCTTTAAGGGAGACATGAGCCTTGTTTCCCTTTATTATTCTTAATTTTTCATCAACTATCTCAACAATGTCTAGTTTTTTATTTTATTTATTTACTTATTTATTTTTTTGAGACAGAGTCTCTCTGTCGCCCAGGCTGGAGTGCAGTGGTGCAATCTCGGCTCACTGTAAGCTCCGCCTCTTGGGTTCACGCCATTCTCCTGCCTCAGCCTCCCGAGTAGCTGGGACTACAGGCGCCCGCCACCACGCCTGGCTAATTTTTTGTATTTTTAGTAGAGACGGGGTTTCACCGTGTTAGCCAGGATGATCTTGATCTCCTGACCTCGTGATCCGCCCATCTCGGCATCCCAAAGTGCTGGGATTACAGGCGTGAGCTACTGCGCCCGGCCAACAATGTCTAGTTCTTATATGTAAATGAATATTCATAGAGAGGCTGCCAAGTAGATTTTAGGCATTTTTATGAGTAACTGATAACAAACAATAGATGATGTTGAAGTCCGGATAGTAAAGGAAGTCTTCTGTGACATTCAGGCAGTTCAGCAAGAAGAAGATGCACTGACTAATCTTTAAAAGCAGTTTTTAAAAATTTTAATATAATAAGCATTATTTTTAAGTAAACTTTATTTTAGAATAGGTTCACAAAATTCATACAAAAATTTGTGAATGTGATATAAGAGAATTCCCATATACCCTAGTAAACCCAGTTTACCTTATTTTGGATATTCTACATTAACCTGGCAAGTGTTTCATAGTTAATGAACTCAGTGATACATTATTAATTAAAGTCCATACTTATTTCTGATTTCCTTAGTTTTTACCTAATGTCCTTGTTCTGCTCCAGGATCCTATCTAGGATACCATATTACGTTTGCTTGTCTTATTTCTTACTCTTCTTGGCCATGACAGTGTTCCAGGCTTTCGTTGTTTTTGATGATCTGGACCACTTTGAGGGGTACTAACCAGGTATTTTGTAGAATGTCTCTTAATGGAGATGTGATTGATATTTTTCTCATGATTAGACTGGGTTTATGGTTTTGAGAAGACTACAGAGGTAAAGTGCCATTCTCAGTGCTTCACATGAAGGGTACATACTATAAACATGATTTATGGCTATTAATATTATTTTTGATCATCTGGTTGAGGTAGTATTTGTCATGTTTCTGCATTGTAAAGTTACTCTTATAAATCAAAAATAAAATGCTGATCCCCTCTGACCATCTGTATGGACCCTTTCTCTTGGCCTAGAGCATTCCAAATTTAGCCTGAAAATCTAGCTCAGGCCATGATGGAAAGGCAGAGTTGGACATGCCTCATTATGCCCACCTCCCTTTTGGAGTTCAGGCCCAGCTGACTGGCATTATCATCAACACAGACCTTAAGACTGATAAAACAGACTCTTTAAGTCTGATAAGAAACGTTTACAATCTATTCTCTGAAGCCTGCAACCTGGAGTGTTCACCTGCATGTTAGAACCTTGTTCTCTACAATCCCTTATCTTAACCCAGACATTCCTTTCTATTGATTTTAAGTCTTTAGACAATAACTTAATTCTCAGCCAACTGCCAGTCAGAAAATCACTGAATCTACCCATGACCTGGAAGCCCCCACTTCCAGTTGTCCCACCTTTTTGGACCAAACCAATGTACATCTTACATGCAATGATTGATGTCTTATGTCTCCCTAACATGTATAAAACCAAGTTGTGGCCTGATTACCTTAGGCACATGTTCTCAGGATTTCCTGAGAGCTGCGTTGTGGGCCATTGGTCACTCATATTTGGCTCAGGCTAAATCTATTCAAATATTTCACACAGTTTTACCCTTTTTATCAACACTCTTTTTCATATAATCCTTTCTGTATAGGAGTCACTATATGTAGGACACACTTAACGAGTGGGGAGCTATATTTCACCTTTCTGAGACTGGAGTATCCACCTATTCACAATTATGCTGAGTAGATGTGTCTATTCTTCCCTCATTTATTAATGTATTAATTCAATCATTTATTTACATCAGTATGGAATCTTTGTTTTTCTTTTAATGTATGTTATATAATCTGTACAATATTATATTATTTATTTTCTTGCTCAAATTGCTCCAACACTGGCCATTGGGAGATCTTTTAGTTGAGCCCTATGTCACTTTAACATCTGCCCATCACATATCATGGGGTTCAGGACACATTACCCCAAAATATGACCTTGGCATTTGAGAAACAAGCAGAAGTAGGAGGATCACTCTCATCTTCCCGTCTTTCTTCTCTTCTGAAGCAGATCATAAAAGCTTCATCCAGAGGTATCTCCTTAAGCCTGGTCCTGAGGTTGAGGTCCTGAGGTTCTGGTCCTGAGGTCCAGAAACATCCTGTCCTTGAAGACGCAGAGACACTAAGAAGAATCTGAACTTAGGCCTTGCTAAATTCACTCTGATTTATTACCATAAGATCATCCTGCCCCCTTGTTTAATTATACTTCTGCACAAGTTTCCACTCTTTAAACCTAAGCATAAAAATATACAAATTTCCCTGTTTCTTTGGGTCTTCATTTCTGAAGGGTCCTTCTCGAGTCATGTACAAAAAGTTAACTTACGTGCTTTTCTCTTGTTAATCTGTCTTTTGTTATAGGCGCCCCAGCACAAACCTTACAACAGCTGAGGAGAAGATATTACTTTTTCTTCACTATGTGTGTGTGTGTGTATGTGTGTGTGTGTGTGTGTGTGTGACTTCTTTACTGCTCCAGGCTCATCTTGTATATTTTCTGCCCCAGTCCTAGAATCAGCATTTCTTCAAGGAGCCCTACCTAAAAGGTAAATACTTTTATTGGAGAATTGTATTAAAACCAAGATAAAGGCACTGGGTGTGCTCACTGCTACTGAGGTATAATTGCTTCTATGCCATTCCCTTTAACCCCTGGGAAGCCAAGAGGCAGATTGAGATTAATCTCAGCAGTTGTAGGAGAAATGGAAGAATAACATGCCACTGGACAGTGGAGTGAATGGGAAGTGAGAAATTCACAGTAACAAGTAGAAAATGGGACAGAAGAAGTGAGAGCTTGAGATCAAGCCTGGGTGGTCACAAAGTGATACTGGGCATGTTTGTATCTGAAGCAAAAATTAAGTGACAGTGGAGAAATTCAAGACACAGGACAGGGCAGACAAGTAAGAAAGCTAGATTATTTTATCTGGAAAACATAAGCAAAGTGGAATTACATTTTTATGGTTTTCATTAATATTCTTTAGGGAAACATGACAAATTAAAAATGTCAAGCAATTATGCATAAGCTATCTGATAATTGTCTCTACTTTCCTTTTATTGGTAAGAAACTTCAGGAGATTTTCAAGTATGTGTAGGGATGATATTTATATGGTACTTTTTTTTATACTTTAAGTTCTAGAGTACATGGGCACAATGTGCAGGTTTGTTACATATGCATACATGTGCCGTGTTGGTTTGCTGCACCCATTAACTCATCATTTACATTAGGTATTTCTCCTAATGCTATCCCACCCCCATCCCCCCACCCCACAACAAGCCCTGGTGTGTGATGTTCCCTGCCCTGGGTCCAGGTGTTCTCATTGTTCATTTCCCACCTGTAAGTGAGAACATGCGGTGTTTGGTTTTCTGTCCTTGAGATAGGTTGCTCAGAATGATGGCTTCCAGCTTCATCCATGTCCTACAAAGGACATGAACTCATCCTTTTTTATGGGTGTTTAGTATTTCATTGTGTATATGTGCCACATTTTCTTGGGCATTTGGGTTGGTTCCAAGTCTTTGCTATTGTGAATAGTGCCACAACAAACATATGTGTGCATATAGTAGCATGATTTATAATCCTTTGGGTAAATACCCAGTAATGGGATCACTGGGTCAAATGGTATTTCTAGTTCTAGATCCTTGAGGAATTGCCACACTCTCTTCCACAATGGTTGAACTAGTTTGCACTCCCACCAACAGTGTAAAAGCGTTCCTATTTCTCCACATCCTCTCCAGCACCTGTTGTTTCCTGACTTTTTAATGATCGCCATTCTAACTGGCATGAGATGGTATCTCATTGCGGTTTTGATTTGCATTTCTCTGATGGCCACTGATGATGAGCATTTTTTCATGTGTCTGTTGGCTGCATAAATGTCTTCTTTTGAAAAGTGTCTGTTCATATCCTTTGTCCACTTTCTGATGGGGTTGTTTGATTTTTTTCTTGTAAATTTGTTTAAGTTCTTTGTAGATTCTAGATATTAGCCCTTTGTCAGATGGGTAGATTGCAAAAATTTTCTCCCATTCTGTAGGTTGCCTCTTCCCTCTGATGGTAGTTTCTTTTGCTGTGCAGAAGCTCTTTAGTTTAATTAGATCCCGTTTGTCTCTTTTGGCATTTGTTGCCATTGCTTTTGGTGTTTTAGTCATAAAGTCCTTGCCCATGCCTATGTCCTGAATGGTATTGCCTAGGTTTTCTTTTAGGGTTTTTATGATTTTAGGTCTAACATTTAAATCTTTAATCCATCTTGAATTAATTTTTGTATAAGGTGTAAGGAAGGGATCCTGTTTCAGCTTTCTACATATGGCTAGCCAGTTTTCCCAGCACCATTTATTAAATAGGGAATCCTTTCCCCATTTCTTGTTTTTGTCAGGTTTGTCAAAGATAAGATGGTTGTAGATGTGTGGTATTATTTCTGAGGCCTCTGTTCTGTTCCATTGGTCTGTATCTCTGTTTTGGTAACAGTTTTGGTTACTGCAGCCTTGTAGTATAATTTGAAGTCAGGTAGTGTTGATGCCTCCAGCTTTGTTCTTTTGGCTTAGGATTGTCTTGGCAGTGCAGGCTGTTTTTTGGTTCCATATGAACTTTAAAGTAGTTTTTTCCAATTCTGTGAAGAAAGTCATTGGTAGCTTGATGGGGATGGCACTGAATCTATAAATTACCTTGGGCAGTATGGCCATTTTCGTGATATTGATTCTTCCTATCCATGAGCATGGAATGTTCTTCCATTTGTTTGTTTCCTCTTTAATTTCATTGAGCAGTGGTTTGTAGTTCTCCTTGAAGAGGCCCTTCACATCCCTTATAAGTTGGACTCCTAGGTATTTTATTGTCTTTGTAGCAATTGTGAATGGGAGTTCACTCATGATTTGGCTCTCTGTCTGTTATTGATGTATAAGAATGCCTGTGATTTTTGCACATTCACTTTATATCCTGAGACTTTGCTGAAGTTGCTTATCAGCTTAAGGAGATTTTGGGCTGAGATGATGGGGTTTTCTAAATATACAATCATGTCATCTGCAAACAGGGACAATTTGACTTCCTCTTTTCCTAATTGAATACCCTTTATTTCTTTCTCCTGCCTGATTGCCGTGGCCAGAACTTCCAACACTATGTTGAATAGGAGTGGTGAGAGAGGGCATCCCTGTCTTGTACCAGTTTTCAAAGGGAACGCTTCCAGTTTTTGCCCATTCAGTATGATACTGGCTGTGGGTTTGTCATAGATAGCTCTTATTATTTTGAGATATGTTCCATCAATACCTAGTTTATTGAGAGTTTTTAGCATGAAGAGCTGTTGAATTTTGTCAGACTCCTTTTATGCATCTGTTGAGATAATCATGTGATTTTTATCTTTGCTTCTGTTTATGTGATGGATTACGTTCATTGATTTGCGTATGTTGAACCAGGCTTGCATCCCAGGGATGAAGCAAACTTGATCTTGATGGATAAGCTTTTTGATGTGCTGCTGGATTTGGTTTGCCAGTATTCTATTGAGGATTTTTGCACTGATGTTCATCAGGGATATTGGTCTAAAATTCTCTTTTTTTGTTGTGTCTCTGCCAGGCTTTGGTGCCAGGATGATACTGGCCTCATAAAATGAGTTAGGGAGGATTCCCTTTTTTCCTATTGATTGGAATAGTTTCAGAAGGAATGGTACCAGCTCCTCTTTGTACATCTGGTAGAATGTGGCTGTGAATCCATCTGGTCCTGGACTTTTTTTGGTTGGTAGGTTATTAATTATTGCCTCAAGTTCAGAGCCTGTTATTGGTCTATTCAGCAATTCAACTTCTTCCTGGTTTAGTCTTGGGAGGGTGTATGTTTCCAGGAATTTATCCATTTCTTATAGATTTGCTAGTTTATTTGCGTTGAGGTGTTTATAGTATTCTCTGATGGTAGTTTGTATTTCTATGGGATCAATGGTGATACCCCCTTTATCATTTTTTATTGTGTCTATTTGATTCTTCTCTCTTTTCTTCTTTATTAGTCTTGTTAGTGGTCTATCAATTTTGTTGATCTTCTCAAAAAACTACCTCCTGGATTCATTGATTTTTTTGAAGGGTTTTTTGTCTCTCTATCTCCTTCAGTTCTGCTCTGATCTTAGTTATTTCTTGCCTTCTGCTAGCTTTTGAATTTGTTTGCCCTTGCTTCTCTAGTTCTTTTAATTGTGATGTTAGGGTGTCGATTTTAGATCTTTCCTGCTTTCTCTTGTGGGCATTTAGTGCTATAAATTACCCTCTACACACTGCTTTAAATGTGTCCCAGAGATTTTGGTATTATGTGTCTTTGTTCTCATTGGTTTCAAAGAACATCTTTATTTCTGCCTTCATTTCATTATTTACCCAGTAGTCATTCAGGAGCAGGTTGGTCAGTTTCCATGTAATTGTGTAGTTTTGAGTGAGTTTCTTAATCCTGAGTTCTAATTTGGTTGCACTGTGATCTGACAGTTTGTTGTGATTTCTGTTCTTTTACATTTGCTGAGGAGTGCTTTACTTCCAACTATGTGGTCAATTTTGGAATAAGTGCAATGTGATGCTGAGAAGAATGTATATTCTGTTGATTTTGGGTGGAGAGTTCTGTAGATGTCTGTTAGGTCTGCTTGGTGCAGAGCTGAGTTCAAGTCCTGGATATCCTTGATAAACTTCCGTCTCGTTGATCTGTCTAACATTGACAGTGGGGTGTTAAGATCTCCCATTATTATTGTGTGGGAGTCTACCTCTCTTTTTAGGTCTCTCAGGACTTGCTTTGTGAATCTGAGCACTCCTGTATTGGGTGCATATATATTTAGGATAGTTAGCTCTTCTTGTTGAATTGATCCTTTTACCATTATGTAATGACCTTCTTTGTCTGTTTTGATCTTTGTTGGCTTAAAGTCTGTTTTATCAGAGACTATGATTGCAACCCCTGTTTTTTTATTGCTTTACATTTGCTTGGTAGATCTTCCTCCATCCTTTTATTTTAAGCCTATGTGTGTCTCTGGATGTGAGATGGGTCTCCTGAATACAGCACACTGATGGGTCTTGATTCTTTATCCAATTTGCCAGTCTTTTCCAGTCTTTTAATTGGGGCATTTAGCCCATTTACATTTAAGGTTAATATTGTTATGTGTGAATTTGATCCTGTCGTTATGATGTTAGCTGATTATTTCACCAGTTAGTTGATACAGCTTCTTCCTGGCATCGGTGGTCTTTACAATTTGGCATGGTTTTGCAGTGGCTGGTACCAGTTGTTCCTTTCCATGTTTAGTGCTTCCCTCAGGGGCTCTTGTAAGGCAGGCTTGGTGGTGACAAAATCACTGAGCATTGCTTGTCTGTAAAGGATTTTATTTCTCCTTCACTTATGAAGCTGAGTTTGGCTGGATATGAAACTCTGGGTTGAAATTTCTTTTCATTAAGAATGTTGAATATTGGCCCCCACTCTCTTCTGGCTTGTAGGGTTTCTGCTGAGAGATCTGCTGTTAGTCTGAGGGGCTTCCCTTTGTGGGTAACCCAACCTTTCTCTCTGGCTGCCCTTAACATTTTTTCCTTCATTTCAACCTTGGTGAATCTGACAATTATGTGTCTTGGAGTTGCTCTTCTCGAGGAGTATCTTTGTGTTGTTCTCTGTATTTCCTGATTTGAATGTTGGCCTGCCTTACTAGGTTGGGGAAGTTCTCCTGGATAATATCCTGAAGAGTGTTTTCCAACTTGGTTCCATTCTCCCCATCACTTTCAGGTACACCAATCAAACATAGATTTGGTCTTTTCACATAGTCCCATATTTCTTGGAGGCTTTGTTCATTTCTTTCTACTCTTTTTTCTCTGAAGTTCTTTTCTTATTTCATTTCATTAATTTGATCTTCAATCACTGACACCCTTTCTTCCACTTGATCAAATCAGCTACTGAAGCTTGTGCATGCGTCACATAGTTCTCATGCCATGGTTTTCAGATCCAGCAGGTCATTTAAGGTCTTCTCTACACTGTTTATTCTGGTTAGCCATTCATCTAATCTTTTTTCAAGGTTTTTAGTTTCCTTGTGATGGGTTTGAACATCCTCCTTTAGCTCGGAGAAGTTTGTTATTAACGACTTTCTGATGCCTACTTCTGTCAACTCGTCAAAGTCATTCTCTGTCCTGCTTTGTTCCATTGCTGGCAAGGAGCTGTGATCCTTTGGAGGAGAAGGGGCCCTCTGGTTTTTAGAATTTTCAGATTTTCTGCTCTGACTTTTCCCCATCTTTGTGGTTTTATCTACCTTTGGTCTTTGATGATTGTGACCTACAGATGGGGTTTTGGTGTGAATGTCCTTTTTGTTGATGTTGATGCTATTCCTTTCTGTTTGTTAGTTTTCCTTCTAACAGTCAGATCCCTTAGCTGCAGGTCTGTTGGAGTTTGCTGGAGGTCCACTCCAGACCCTGTTTGCCTGAGTATCACCAGTGGAGGCTGCAGAACACCAAATATTGCTGCTTGTTCCTTCCTCTGGAAGCTTCGTCTCAGGGGGGCACCCAGCTGTATGAGGTGTCAGTCGGCCCCTACTGGGAGGTGTCTCCAAGTTAGGCTACACAGGGGTCAGGCACCCACTTGAGGAGGCAGTCTGTCTGTTCTCAGAGCTCAAACACCATGCTGGGAGAACCACTGCTTTCTTCAGAGCTGTCAGACAGGGACGTTTAAGTCTGCAGAAGTTTCTGCTGCCTTTTGTTCAGCTATGTCCTGCCCCCGGAGGTGGTCTACAGAGGCAGGCGGGCCTCTTTGAGCTGCAGTGGGTTCCACCCAGTTCGAGCTTCCAGACCACTTTGTTTACCTACTCAAGCCTCAGCAATTGCGGACGCCCCTCCCCCAGCCAGGCTTGCTGCCTTGCAGTTCCATCTCGGACTAGCAGTAAGCAAGGCTCCTTGGACGTGGGACCCACTGAGCAAGGCATGGGATGTAATCTTCTGGAGTGCCATTTGCTAAGACCGCTGGAAAAGCACAGTGTTTAGGTGGCAGTGTCCTGATTTTCCTGGTACGGTCTGTCATGGCTTCCGTTGGCTAGGAAAGGGAAATCCCCTGACCCCTTGCACTTCCCAGGTGAGGTGATGCCCAGCCCTGCTTCAGCTTGCTCTCTGTGAGCTGCACCCACTTTCTGACCAGTCTCAATGAGATGAACCAGGTACCTCAGATGGAAATCCAGAAATCACCCGTCTTCTGCATGGATCATGCTGGGAGTTGCAGACTGGAGCTGTTCCTATTCAGCCATCTTGGAACAGAACCCAGTATGGTACATTTTAGCCTCTCAAAGTACTATCACTTTGTTTCTCATTTTACTCTCAGAACCATCCTGTGAGATAAAATAAATCTTATTTACTTTCAGTTTACAAATAAGGAAATTTAGGGACAGAATGTAAGCAGCTAGCACAAGCCCATTCTTTTTGCAGTGGAAACAAAGCGAAAAGCTAGGTTTCTCTATTCTAGCTTTTTTTTTTTCACTGCCTACTCCAGGGTTTCTCAACCTTGGTACTACTGACATTTTAGGCCAGATCATTCTTTGTTGTGGGAGTTGTCCTGCAGCTGTACTGTACATTGTAGGATGTTTCGCAGCATCGCTGGACTCTACCCACTGAATGCCAGGAGCAAACTTCCCCTCCCCAAGTTGTGACAGCAAAAATGTCTCAAGACATTGCCAAATGTCCCCTGGGGAACACACTTGCTCTCTTTAGAGAACTACTAGCTTTAGTACACAATCCACTTTTAAGCAATGAAGGCAGAGATGCCTTGCCTCCAAACTTCAGTAATGTGGATATCAAATATCTAAAAATTTTTAATCTACATTTTAAAATAATGTATTAGAAATATGTTGATATGAGTTCTCTTTGTGTCCCCTACCCAAATCTCACCTTGAATTGTAATGCCCAGGAGTTGAGGGAGGGTCTTGGTGGGAGGTGATTGGATCATGAGGACAGTTTTCCCCATGCCGTTATCATGATAATGAGAGAGTTTTCAGGAGATCTGATGGCTTAAAAATGGCAGTTTCCACTGCTCTCTTCTGCTCCCATGGAAGACATGCCTTGCTTCCCCTTTGCCTTACACCACAATTGCAAGCCCCCTGCAGCCTCCCCAGCCATATGGAACTGTGAGTCAATTAAACCTATTTTCTTTATTAATTACCCAGTCTTGGGTAGCATCTTTATAGCAGTGTGAAAATGGACTAATACATATGTTATAGTTTATTATATCATTCACTAAATTGCAAATGTATTTGTTTAAGAAATAGGGCACCATTTACAACAGTAATTTAAAGTAGAAATCACAAAAGTGCTAATATTATGATTATAAATTAGTATAGAATAAGGTTCAGTCAGATTACAGGATATAGATATTAGGATTTCAGTCAAGATCAAATCAATTGAAAGGGAAGGCACTGTTCTCTGTGGTCATTTTAATTATATTTTTGAATTAATTACATAAACAGTACTGTAGAATTACTTGTTAAGCATTTGACATAGATAAAGAAATGACTGAAGTATTTTTTTAAATGACAACAAATTTGCACATTCCAGATTTCACTTTTCCACATTCACTTTTAATCTTACACATTTACATTTATGATTTTTACATAACAGTAATTGTAGGGTATAATTTATATATTTTTTAACATAAAATTATATCATAAACATTTTTCCTGTTGCTACAGAATGTGCATAATTTCATTTATTGCCTACATAATATTCTATGTAATTGGTAAACCATAATTCATTTAACAGTTCTCCTATTGCTATGTATTTAGGTTTTTGCTATCACAAATAACACTGCTACAATCATCTTTGTGATTATTAAATTATATTACTTTTGGAGACAGATTCACAGGAATGAAATTACTGAGTCAAGGTTATTCGCATTTTAGTGGCTCATGAAATGTAATGCCAGAGTGCTTTCCAAAGGGATTTACACTGCCAGCAGAAATATATATTTGCATCAGAAATATTACATTCTTGCCAGAATTAGGCATTTTAATCTTTTCTGTGTTTTATAACTGAATTGTTACAAAATTTATTTTGAGTCTTTCATTTTTGATGCTGGAATACACACACACACACACACACCAAAATTTAAAAATAATTGCCATGAGTTTATATCAGGATATAAACAGTATAAACAATTCTCTGACAACATCTGGATTAACCTGGATGTAAGATAATTTAGCTTACAATTGCTTCTGTTATCCTTCCAGTGTTCCTGGGAATTTGGTGAATTAGAAATAAAAAGCAATAATGAAAAAAAAAAGAGTTGAAAAGCAGCATTGTTATTTTTCAAAATATATGTTGTTAAAGTGAACAGTGTTAGAGTTTCAATTGATGGTGGCCCAGCTGTTACATCTATATGTCTTCAGTATTTCAAGATTAGTACTAAGTACTCAGAATAAATATAAAGGCATCTGAAAAGGTATGGATCTGATCCCAGATACTGTCACCATATGTCTTATGAAATTCCCATTTAAAAATACAAAGTCTATATCATTTGACTTATCTAGTATAATATACAAGTTGTTCTCCTATAACACAAAACAATGAATCATAAATAAAGCAAGCTAGCTAAGATTGCATGAAATTTTTATAGCATTGAAGCTTCACATTCAATCACTGCAATTTAGGATCCCAGAGGTTTAAATTTCATTTGTAATAAAACTGTTTTAACATCAAACCATATGCTAGAATCATTCTCTAAGAGAGCAAATATTATTATCTGAGATCTGTTTGGGTGCTTGAAGATTATTCTTTATCATGACATCTATGAACCTCAAGTTTCACTTTTTTACTTTTAGTAGTGAGAAAAAAAATATTCGACTTAAAGATATACTTATCCACGATCATAGATATACTTACCCATAATCATAGTACCACTTTTGATGATCAGATGACTTTAATTTGAGCCATAAATAAAGGGCCATCTGAAATCAGAAGTACAGCAAATAAGTCAGAATAGCAGCAATGAAAACATCCATCACAAAGCCCAGATATTTTATTTTATATGAGAGAAGTAGAGTCCATTTCTGCCTAATTGACTTAATTTTACATACAATCACACCATGGTTATCTGTGTTACATTGGCATCCTTTAATTCTTCTGCAGGGTGTAACTATAAGAGATGAAATTTCAAGACAGTGGATAGCTGTTATGGATTGAATTGTGTTTCACCCCCCAAATTCATATGTTGAAGTCCCAATCCCTAATGTAACTGTGTTTGGAAATTGGGCCTTTAGGGAGGCAATTAAGGTTCAATCAGGTCATAAGGATGGAGCCCAAATCCTATATAACTGGTGTCCTTATAAAAAGAGACACCATAGATCTCTCTCTCCATGTGTGTATGGAGAAGGCAGTCGTCTGCAACCCATGGAGAGAGCTCTCACAAGACACCAATCCTGCTGGCACCTTGATCTCAGACTTCCAATCTTCAGAACTGTGAGAAAATAAATTTCTGTTGTTTAAGTCACTCAGCCTGTGATATTCTTTTATAGCAGCCTGAGTTGACAAATACAATAGCAGACTGGAAGTAGGTGAGCAAGTTTCTAAGATAGTTTTCAAGACAAGAAATAATGAGAATTAACAGCAGAGGGCAGATAAAGCCATAAAAAAAGGTGAACAGAAAAAAAATAAACAATCATAGTTTCTGAGATGCTTTAGATCAAAGGACTCAACTCCCCTATATAGCTCTTTATAACTTTCAAGAACTTCATTAGAGTACCAACAAATGATTCATGTTCAAAAGGTGTGGTGGGTTAAATTATGTGTGTGTGTGTACCAAGACAGAACGTGAGCAATATAATTTTAAAAGATGGTTAAAATATTAAATACAGGCCAGGAGCGGTGGCTCACGCCTGTAATCCCAGCACTTTGGGAAGCTGAGGCGGGTAGATCACCTGAGGTCAGGAGTTTGAGACCAGCCTGGCCCACATGGCAAAACCTGTCTCTACTAAAAATACAAAAAGTTAGCCAGGCATGGTGGCGGACACCTGTAATCCCAACTACTCAAGGGGCTGAGACAGGAGAATCGCTTGAACCTGTGAGGCAGAGGTTGCAGTGAGGCGAGATTGTGCCACTGCACTCCAGCTTGGGCAACAGAGTGAGACTCTGTCTCAAAAAAAAAAAAAAAATCAAATACAAATAACTTTGAAAAAAATCACTTTTCCTCATCCTTCTTTCTCTGAATAGCTGAAGTGATACACTAATACAAATACTTTTCTATCCGCTGATCAGAACAGTATTTTTAAATTTGGCCATAGGAAAATAAGTGACCAAGAGAAATAAATCTAATAATTAACAGTTAGGAGGCTACAAAGTTCTTTGCTGTGTATTAATATAAAGTAGGAACAATATTTATTTTAAAAAGAAGGCATATATATATGGGATTTTATTCATATATATGGGGTTTTATATGTGTATATAGGTGTGTATATATATGTATTAAAAATAGGTGTATATCTGTATGTATTAAGACATATGTATCAAACACATATATATACATACACAGCCCCATATATATGCATAGACAGGACTGCCTATTTATATTTACATATAGGGATATATATGTGGGTGTGTGGGTTTGTATATATATTCCTATATATAAATATAGACAGGCAGTCATATAAACACACACATCTATGTATCCCTATATATAAATATAGACAGGCAGTCCTTACTTTGTACAGCAGTGTGAGACCAGAAAAAGACCATGCAAGCTGAAACCATGCAAAGTGTCTTAATAAGCAATGAAAAAAAAATTATAATTAATGTTACCTTTAAACATTTTGTTAAAGTATTTAAAACTCTCTTACTGACAGTTTTAAATACAGAAAAAAATTAAAAATAGCTGATATTTATTCCATACTCTGTTATCTAAAACAGAAATGTTGAGAATTAAATGTCTTATTTCTTTGTAAAAATTTTATCAAGTAGTTTTGTTACAGACTGAATGTTTGTGTTTCCCATAAATTCGAATGCTGATGCTCTAATCTCCAATGTGATGGTATTTGGAGGTGGGGCCTTTGGGAGAAAATTAGGTTTAGATTAGGTCCTGAGTGTGGGGCCTTCATGATGGGATTAGTATCTTTACAAAAGGAAGAAGAAACCAGAGCTCACTCTCTCTCACCATGTGAGACACGTAGAAGGCACAGGGAGAAGGCATCTGTCTGCAAGCCAGCAAGAGAGCCCTCCCCAGAACCTGACCATTGTAGCTGGCACTCTGATTTTGGATTTCCTAGCCTCCAGAACTGTGAGAAATAAATGTCTGTTATAGTCAAGTGCCACATACTGATGATGTTTCAATCAGCGAGAGACGACACCTATAACGCTGGTCCCATAAGATTATAATATGATAGTTTTACCGTAACTTTTCTATGTTTGGATACATTAGATGCACAAATACTTACCATTGTGTTACAACTGCCTGGAGTATCACCAGTCCAGTAACATACTGTACAGGTTTGAAGCCTAGGAGCAATAGGTTATATATCTTATAGTCTAGGTATACAGTAGGCTCTAGCATCTAGATTTGTGTCAGTATACTCCATGATGTTCACATGGCAAAATAGCCTAATGATGTGTTTCTCAGTACTTCCGTGTCCTTAAGTGATGCATGACTGTATTTAAGCCACTCAGTCTATGGTAGTTTGTCACTGCATCCCAAGCTAAGACAAGTTTGAAAAATGTTTACCACCACCATCTTGTCATGTAACTTAGGATATGGGGCAAGCATCTTTTCTGTGTCTACGCTAATTGCCATATCCTTTTCTACATTTGGATCCATTACTAATTAATTTTTTATCCTTTGTATTTTCAGTGTTGTGAAATATCTCCAAGAATTCCTTTAATGTGAATTCTTTTTGAATCAGAATTATTTCTCCTACGATATCTTCATCTTCTTCATCACAAACTTTTCTCCCATTTATATCAATAAGCTCACTTTCACTGTTTCTCTGGATGCATTTCTAGAGTCTCTCAGATGGTGGTGGTAGTTTCAGCATTTCCAAGGTTGGCTATGCTCTGTCTTTTATAAATGTATTTATGTTCAATATTCAAATTTCACTTTCAGTATTGCCACCTTTTTGTCTTTGCTGTAGTTCCATTTTTGTTGACCAGATCCTGGTTAAATTATGCATTCTTCTGTAAGATGTCATGTGGATTTATTACAGGGAGACAAGGAGTCAACACATACATGCTTTGCTGTCTGTGCATGAACAGAATAGCAAATATTCAGTGACAGATCACTGGAAGACTTTGGAGGAAGTGAGATGACTGGTCACTAATCATATGTGCATGTGTTATTTTTATAGTGATTTTTGGACTGAAGAACTGGCAGCAAAGTTTGTACATTTAATCGTTACTCTCAGTTATTATACTGTAACTAAAATTTGAATGCTGTTTTGGGGGGAGTAGTGTTATCTAAATCATAGTAACTGAAATTTCTAAAAATCAGAATTATACAAAGCAAGCACATGCATACATATACACACACACATCACACGTACATATATAGAATCAATTGTGTCGTAACCTGATCTTATATTTTAGTTACTTTCCTATTCTTTCCGCCTAGGTGGTTTTTCTCCTTTATTTTATTTCTGCTTGTAAAATTATGTTCTCTTCCTTCATTATTGCCTATTGGAGAAGATCTAGGAAATTTGTCTGTAAACAAAACTTCAGCAAGCTCCCTGTTGCTGTCAGGTGCTGGGCAGACAGTTCTCTAGACAGCCAACACAAAGGCATTTTGGAATGTACTCAGTGACTGGTGGCATGGCCATTCTTTTTCAGTTACAACAAACTTGCTTTCTATTGTCATTTGTGGGTTTCTCATGTTTATCAGAATAAATCGGTACTTGACAAGTTAGGAACTCAACTCTGGGGAGTACTGCTTGAACAAGTTTAGCAGCAGTAAAAGTTTATGATATATTGAATGCAAAAACGGCCCTTGTTCTCCACCCATCTCTGTGTTCGCCTCTTTGTAATGTGACTTTGTAGCTCCTCCCTCACTTCTTGAATCTGGCTGGCCTTGGGACTTGCCTTGGCCAATTGACTGAGATGGCCAAGTGACAATGTACTACTGCCTTACATGCCTCTACTCTCTCAGCCCATTCTGCCAAAGAGCCTACCTAGCCTGATGGAGTTTGAGAGACCACATACAGAAAAATAAAGTTGTCCCAAGAGAAGCCATCCTAGACCAGCATACAGCCAGATGACTCCCATATATGAGACAGCTCGGTGAAGATCAGCCAGAGCCTCCCAACGCGATCATGGCTGCATGAAAATTTCAGCTCAGACCAGAAAAAGGATTCGGCTGAACCACAGACTTGTGAAGGATAGTAAATGTTTATTATATAGAATTTTAGGGTTTTAAAAATTACCAGTAGTTGAATAATACAATACTGTTTATGGGGGCACTGCTTTTTGCTTTCTTAAATTAACCTAGCTGCTGTTGTAATCTATAAAAATGCCCTTTCTTTAGTCCTCAGCAGCAGATTAACTCCAAGCCAGTTCTCCTACTTGAACTTAAAACAGATCTTTTACAGCTCCATCATCAGAGCTGCTGAAGTGTACAATCTGGAAGGGCAGAGGCCAGATCTTTCTATGCACTGTTTAGTCAGCACATTGCAAATTATCTGCTTCACAAGATCATTCAATAAACATGCCAAATGAATGAAGGCTGAAAGTGCTTCTTGACAAGGAGCAATACATCTAGGGATACTTGATTAATGCTCAAAACATCTCACCATTTTGAAAAGGTTTTCCTTTAAAACAAAATTCAATTAAAATTTCATTTTTGCTCCTCCCGAGAAGAAAAAATAATTCTGTGTCTACAAGCAGTAGAGTTCCCATGCAAAAATGAGAACATATTTATAAATGAAATAATATGAAGATAATCATGCCAGAGGATGGCACCTGTCCATATCACTCATCTAAAGAATGAGGCCTTTGAGACATGGCTTTGAGTTTTCATGTGAATGCTAAAGGCGGTTGTGTCCACTCATCTATATTTTCTTATCTGAAGCTCCTTTGTGAGCAAGGCCACAGATTTGAAAGATAGCAATCTGAGTTTAGAATTTAGATGCTATGATCCATTCATGGCTCATAAGACTTGGGGTAAAGAGACCAGACTTATTTTATTCAGTGTTGGCCACGTCCCAAGGCTCTATTAGGCTAAGATCAGACTATAATCTAAAGTGGACAGGAAAGAGGAATTTGAATACTCTCATTTTTCTTAAAAGAGATTCATTCACTTAAAGTCTGGAGGAAATTCCCTTAATTGATATTCTAAAAGAACTGTAATTTGGAAAATTCATTAGAAAGCCCATGCCTGGCAAATTTTGAGATCAATATTTTCAAAGCATAAATAGAACCATTTGGTATATTTCCAGGGCAACTTGTTAGAGCATGCAATCAAAGTGTAATAAATAGTGCCTTAGAAGGCAGGAATATGCTAATTTACATCCAATCTTAAATGCTTTGCTCAACATAGAAGTGAGCCTATATAGTGGATCATATACCTGCTCAGTGTCTCAAATAGTTTCTAGGGAGTTGTGATTTGGAAATAAGGATGTTAGTAAGATCCCAGGATGGTCCACGAGATGCAGAGGGTAATTGAGCTGTCCAAGGAACTGGCCTAATCTGATCCATTGTGATCCATTTCCAAACATTCTTCAGTCACTCTGAGAATTCTTTCATGCACATTAATAAGCATTCCTTATTCCTCTATCCCCTATCAAGACCAATATATTACAAAGTCAAAATTCAGTTTTCAATTGAATTTTTAAATTTTTATTTGAAAAATACAATACACAGCAGAGAATTATTTCCTCCCCTACTGTTCTTTCACAAAGGAAACTGTATGGTGAATGTAACTGAGATATTTGGCTAGGATAGATCCTGAGAAAAGAGAGGCCCAGTTAGAAGTGGAAAATACAAAGCCTGTCAAAGAAGATTCACCTCTCTTTTAACATAAAAGAGCCTTTTAAGTTATCACAGGAATCAGATAAAACATGTGCAGAATTTCTGCCATGCAAACAGAGACTACCGAAATTTTCAAGATGACTAAATTATACTGACCTGGGCCCCAAGTAAGTAGAATAAAAAGGAGATGTTTTTATCAGAAAGATATGTGTTTGCCTGCTTTTACTAGACTACATATGTACATATTTACATGGTAATATTTTCTGAAATATGATTTTCATTATTCTCAGTAACAGCATCATGAATAAGGGCTATTTTCTGGCTTTTGCCTTATTCACATGTATCTTGCCTTTTTCATCTGAATTTTCTTCATGACAGCATCACTCATTGTACAATCTTGAGCCTATGATGTGTAAATAGTAGAGGTGACTTTACTCTGGTTCTGGGTTAAATCTGAGTTTTTGAAGAATTTAAAACTCCTGCATTCGTATCAGGTTTAGCAAGGTGCAAAGAAGCAACCTTGACATAAGAATATATAGCTAAGGCTTCCAACAGGAAAAACATTCCTGCTTGGCTGCTTGGAAGTCTGATGTAGAATCAATAGCATTGATAGAAGTCTGGAAGCCTTACTAGTAATCTAGCTTTCTAAGACATTAGGATCATCCCCTTCACTTTCATTCTCAATAAGTGAATTCCCTATTACTGTTATTGCCTAAAAAATCTTTAAAAAGGGTCAAGACATTCAAAGTTTCTTCATGTTCTAAATTTCCAACAGGACTGAATTGCTCTAGAGGTCTGAAATTAGTAGAAATTTTCTTTTCTTTTCTTTTTTCTTTTTGGCCCTAGTAGAAGTGTTTTAGCTTCCACAGTGATAGAAATAGGCAAATAACATCTATTTGGGGAGTAATGGACAATCTTTGGTTATATTTATTTGCTGATCTCTGTTGAAATTACAGAGAAAATTAAAAGTTTGCTTTCTTTAGTACTGTAAAATTTAGAAAGATTCATTTCAGTCAATTACTGCCAAAGTTACTTTGCCATATAAGCCAAAGTTACTTAGGGTAGTTTTAATTATTGCAAAGTTATTGTTGAGGAGCTCACCTTCCTTATATTATGGCGATTTTAATCTGTAATTCTACATGCTAAACGTAAGGTATGTCCCTTGGGCACTCTCCTGAGTGGGAGGCTGGGACCTGGGGGTGAGGGTGGAAGGGGAGATGCTGAATTTAGGCTTCTCTTTTACAAAAAGCCTCTCATCTAGACTCTTGATATTATTTTAAAACTGGATTATAATTATTATATAGTTTTATATTTGAAAAGTGTTCATTCTTAAAACATAAACATTTAAAATACAGCAGAGCTTTCCTATTTGTATTCTGGCATTTCTTTATTTTTTGAACCATAGGTAGTTGCCCAGGATTCTACTGAGCTCTGAAAGGCCTCAGTGTCCAAAATGAGATGACAGCTGTGCTATATTAGAAAGGAATATGAGTTCAGGGTCAGAAAACCTGAATTTAAGCTTCAACTATGTCTCTTACTAGTTTGTGATTTGGCATGTTATTTACCCTGTCTTGGCTTCATTTTTCTTATCTATAAAAATAAAGCCATACTCTTCATATTTATACCAGGTTATTATGAGGATTACATAAAATAATTGGTGTAAATATACTTTGTAAACTATAAAGTACTACACAAATGCAAAGTAAAATACATTAACCATATTTCTAGCATTTATATAATTTAAATTATGTGTCAGGGTATAGTTCTTTCCCATTTAAATTATGTGGAATCTTTAGTAGTAAAAAAGCCTAAGAGTGGAGCTTTTGACCACTCCTGAGACACTGCTACCCATGGGAAATTACTCAATAATAAGGTACCAGTGCTGAATTTACTCATTTAAACTACCCTAAATACTGCCTGCATTCAAAAACAAGTCATGAATTAAGCCACAATTGTCAGGAGAAGAAGTCCAAATAAATAATTTTTAATTATGATACATTACTTATTACAGTAAAAATTGGCATTTTCCCCTTCAAAAGCAGAAGCACCAGTCTTAGAATGTATAGTATGAATGGTATTTTAAGTGAAATATAACATAATATAATGTGGAAACATTATTTTACTATAGAACATACTTTCTAAAAATAATTTCATACACTGAAATGTTAGAATGGAAATAATGTCATGCTGAATAACAAAATAAAAACCCCCATGACTTTCGAAGTCCACTTCAAATTAAATATGGCATACTGCTGAATAGATATATGAAGATTAAAAAAATAACTAGCCCAAAATAGAAGGTTTTCATACACAAATACGATTTATGTAGAGATTTCTTTTAACATAATTGCAATGATTCTGTGAGAAACTAAAGTGAATGTTTTATTTAAGAATTTTGTTCATTTGGTCATCACATTTTTGTTGAACACCTACTTTGTGCTAGGCTTTGTTGTAAGTGCTGGGGACACAGAAAAAAAAAAGACAATCCTGCCCTCGAGGAGCTCACAGTCTAGTGGGGGAAACAGATAGGTTGACATTGATTTTAAAATTATAAAAATTATTAAACAACTTTATAAACTTCATTTGCAATCAAACAAACTTTGGGTGTTATGAATGGATGGTGAAAAGGGATGATGTCCAATGCAGTGAGAAACCATCTGCTTCGATATCATGTGACTTCTGCGAAGGCAGTGATGTGGTTCTGCAAAAAGAAAAAGGAATGACAAAGTGAGAGGCTTGGGAACATTAGCTTTGTAAAATATGTAGTACCTTTACAAATAATCATTAGCTTATATGCTGAATGTTGAAGTTGCAAAACATCCAGCATTATTAAACTAAGTTTTATGTATTATTACACAATTTTTGCTGCTAATTACATATTTTATTCAATAATCTTAATTATACAAATAGATTAAAATGTTATACCTGCTTTATTCAAAATGAACTCTGAAATTTGAAAAGATAAAAATGGCAATGCCAGACACGTTAATATTCTGTTCAGTGTTAATGGAATTTTAATGCTGCATGTTGGAGTTTCAGATTAATTGCTCCCTGAGAGACAGATGGTGTAGAATGAGATGGTGAAATGCTCAGACTAAAATGGCATTTGCTAGTTGACAAAAATCTACTTAAACACTTCATTTTTGATGCATAAATCCTGACTCCAGACTGTAGTCTCTGTTGTTTACCTCTACCACAGAATTCTTCACAGAGCCTTTTTTTTTTTTAAATCAACAGAATTATGTACAAAGAAACTCTGTGGAATGGCTAATATTTAAATAGATTCAGGCATGCAACAGGCCATGTCATGCCTGCTGAAATACTGCAATGAAAAACTACCATTACATAATTAATCATGCTACATATGGGCTTATGTCAAGATCTAATATGACTGACAACCCCAACAAATAACATCAGCATTACAAAAGGGTTCTACCATCATACTACCCATTTTAAATGTGTTTTGTATAGTTTTCGTATGGCTTTTGCATTGGATTTTTATAACAAATGATATCATAAACAGAATTTCATATCATGAATGTATGCCATAAAATGTTCTCAACATACATATAGCTTTTTTCAAGTTTAAGTATTTTAATTCATCAAAACATATTTAAAATGTGTGTAAAGAAATTAAAATTCATTTTCATTGAATTTAGGCATATTAAACCACACAAAAGGAATCTCATTGACTACAATTTGGGGCATTATCTTCTAGGCTTGACCCACTTAATACTAGAAAAAAACAAAATTAGTACGAATCAGGAGTGACCAGAGCATGCTGAGTTTTTCCACTAACTCCTGGTAACACTTTAGAAACTTTAATTTCCCATTTAAAAATGCATCATGAAAATGTCTGGAAATTCAGTAGCTCATCTGTAAGTTTTCTTGAGTTTTCCTTACAAAAGCTCAGGCATGACTTCAGGGTAAAGATGACTTGTCAGAGTTATATAATGCACTATGATTGAATTAAAACAATAAGAACTGTGGAAATAATACATCACAGTTTTATTTCCAGTGGCCCCACGGGTACTTGAAACCAGTGAACTGAGAAAATGCAATTCGATCTAGAGTGTTTCAGCACAAAACCGTCATGAACATCACACTTCTTAATAGGATCTAGAACAACATAATTTCTGGAAAGATGTTAAGATAGAAATTAAAGATTAATCAGTCAGTGACAACTGGTGGGTAGGAAAAGGGTCAATAAGGGGCAGTACAGAGAAAAGAAAGGAGGTAAGAAATAACATGGATGGTGTCCCAAAGGCCACTGGCCTAAGCCTCAGGGTTCCCACTGTTGACCCAGATAATGAAGGGAGGGTTCACAAGGCTCATTAAATTTGCTGAAGATGATCTTAAGGGGACAACCACTAACCTGGAAGGGAGAATTAAATACACATTAAAGGACTTTAATAAACAGAGAAATAACCAGAAGCAAACCACTGATGATCAATGCAGAGCTTGACAGAAATAGAGGAAAAACCAAGTGCACAAGTGCAAGCTGGACAGTGTAACAAAGAAACTGTAATAACTGTAGGGTGACCATATAATTTATCATCTAAATATGGACATGTGGAAGGGGGAAAAGGGTGCTAATACTACACAAGGACAACAGGCTTAAATGAGGATTGTCCCAAATAGTAATATAAAGTCACCCTATACTGTGGTTTAATGTGTCCACTAAAATGCACATGTTGGAAACTTAATTTCTAAGGCAACAGTGTTGATAGGTGAGGCCTAATGGGAGGTGATTAGACCACTAGAGTTTTGCCCTCATGAATGAATTAATGTCCTTATCATAGGTCAGTGTTTGTTATAAAAAAGCAAGTTTAGTCCCCTTCTCTCTCGTTCCCTCTTTTTGTGCTTCCACTATGTTATGGTGCAGCAAGAAGGCCCTTACCAGATGTGAGCACCTTGACCTTGGACTTCCCAGCCTCCAGAATCCTGAGCCAATAAATTTCTGCTCCTCATAAATTACCCAGATTGTGGTATTCTGTTATAGCAGCACAAAACAGACTAAGAAACCTTAATAATGAGGCATGGATGTATAATTGTAGGTGAGCTATTGAGATCTAGAAAATACTGGAATTCAGTCTTGGCATTTAAAATCACATGCTTCAGTGATCACTAGATCTCCCTTTAACTGCCCATACATTTTAAGCCATAATACTCTTTTCCTATGCAAAAATATCACCAAGTTAAACTACAAGGACAACAGTTGATTTCTAGATTGACTATATTTTTAGATCCTAGGATTCTAGGGAAAACTTTTGCCCCCTCCCCCAAATTAGCATCTTTCCATTTCACATCACTTAAGTTTTAACTTCTGCGGTGCTTTCATTTTTTCCTATTTGACTGGGATTAGAAGTATCCTGCTTGGGGCTCATCATTTTAAGGTAGTTGTAGTTAGCAGACAGATAAACAGACAAAAATAAAACACTGAAGTGACTATGCCTAGGGAAGAGAAAATTAAGGGGAAATTTAATCATAGTACATGAAAGGAGTGTACAGACAGATCAGAGAGCTTCTGTTCATTTACTTTACTGTTTAAGAGCTAATGAACCTATGTCATAAATGAAAGAGATGGATTATTTATCTCAGTAGTTTTTTTTTTAAGTTTAATTCACTTCTGGCACAGGGGTGATTTTCCCTGAAGGAATCTAAAGAAGAACCAAGATAATTACTTGAGGTCCTTTTATAAGAATCTATCATATGATGGTACATTATACAACTTACATTACCAAGGTATGTACATGCATAATTTGAAATATACAGATGGCCTAATTCCTGTGCAGGAAGTTATTGTCTATTCACTTCCCAGCAGTATTTTTCCCATTAACATGGAAAACCAGAATTGTGTTTAATATTTTCAGATTGCTATCTTGAGAAATGGACTGCCTGTGAGGCAAAGTAGTTGACCAAGTGTTTCTCTTTTTCAATATGGCTAAATTCTGAATATGCAATACTAAATCTTTTTAGTAGATGATAGTGCAAAAAAGCAGTAGGCAAACCAAAAGCTCATGCTTAAAAGTTCTATTCAGAATCATGAGAAGAAACTGGTCATATAATTTATTGTCACAGTTCCTGGTACCTTCTGCAATTACATTAACAGAGGCTTACCATGGAGATGACAAAGCTTGACCCCAAATAGTTGTAGATTAGAATATGCTACATGAAGCATCCATTAGAAAGTGTTCACTCAGGTGCACAGCAAACCACTGAGCAAAATACTGAGTCTGGTCCTTGAGTGCAGGGGTCACAAGAGAAAGCAAACACGTTTCTGGGAAGTTGTACTGGATACTTAAATTTAATAAATTTTAAAGTCTCTATAGCATGTCCATTTTAAAAGCTCTAAGTTCTGCATGAAAATCTCTATTTTACTATTTATTCTACACCTCCACATAGAAAATACAGTCTGTAATTTAAAAAAAAAATGTTAAGACAAAACTGTCACGATTCGTGGCACGAAACTTTGGTGATGACTTGCCATCTGGCAAGACCTGTCACTCAATCAACAAATAAGGGGAAAAATATGGGAAAATGCAAAAAGGGCACTCCAGGGAAGTCTTTGGAATTATAGCTATAGGAAAACAAGTAAAATGCCATTATTAATGGCTTCTTAGTTAAGGAATGCTAAATTCATATTAATGATAAAATGTATTTGAAAGATTAATAATTATAACAACAACAACAGCAACCAAAAGCTCTAGTTCCTATATTGCTTTTGGTTGTAAGGAAAACCTGCACAGAAGGACACATTTTTCTGTATTTGTCTTAGCTTTGCAACCCAATTCCAACACCAGTGCGCTCCAGCGCACATACGTTTATTGCCTTAATTGAAGGTGTTCACAGTGGCTTATTCCCATTATCCAGCTGAAGAGCCTGGCAAGACAGTCTTTAAAGGACCTTTCCTGTGAATTTTCTTCTTGACCATTCTCAATAGGTTGATTTTGGCACACCTACAAAATGTGTTTTACATATTACTTAAATGTTTATTTAAACATTGTCTTAATTTATTCAAAGTACTGGTTTATTTAAAGTTCCATGTTCTTACATCGTTAGACCAAATGCTGAGATTAAATATTATTCCAGTTTCATTCTTTCAAGATGATTGATGATAAAAAGCTTTTGTGTTTGAATAGGAGAAGCTATCAACAATCAGCATAGGGTTTTAACCTAAACATAAAATGGGATCTGTGCACCTGTCTTTCATGCAATGATTTATGTCTCTGACTCTGTTGCTGCGGAAGCTGTGTGGTACAGTGGTCTTTGCAGTCAAGTCATCTGAATGTCAAGTGTTTAAATGTGGTCTCCATCACAAGTGAAATTTTAGCAAGCAATTTAACCTTTCACAGACCCAGCTTTCTCATCTGTGAAATAGAGACAAGAATACATACTTTTTGAATGGATTTTTATTAAGATTAAGTGGGATTATATACACAAAGGTCCCTGTCCCTACTCAAACTTATTCATCATTTATTTATAGTTACTTATAAAAGCCACGGAAACAAGCTAAAAAGGAAAGTTAAAAAAATGAAAAAGTAAAATAAATAATTTTTAAGTAATTGGTTAGAATTTTACAAATGAAGCTCACTATTTGAATATAAAATACACTATTCTACCGATCTTCAATGCTCATATCCAAACAAAGTTTAAAACCCAACAAAATGTTTCTTTTAAGATTGATGCAAACTCATTCGGTGGCAAAACCTGATCTGTTGTGAGGCAATTTATACTCCATGTTTTGCTGCAGAAATACTCATCTGTGATTACAATTGTTGCTCCAGATGCTGCTTGTGTAACCAAATATACATATTCCTAAAATATAAAATATTTTGAATTCTGTAAAAATATCTGACACTAAGGATTCTGGAGAAGGAATCATGGTCCAATAAATTAACCAACAATTCTGACATAGCCTACATTGCATCAGGAAAAGATAGGTGGATGTCATAATCTCGAATATTGTCCCTGTTTATTTTGCGATTTGCTTCTTTAACTCATTCACTTGCTTCATTCACTGTGTCCTTTGAGGAGGGGAAGGTGAGCAGAAGAAAGGCAAAAAGCAAAGTACATGGAGTATGTGTTCGAAGGTTCTACTTTGTCACATTGTTTTCCTTCTGGTAGGTTGTGAAGTTGGTATTTTAGTAAAGAGAAACAATGTTAGAACTATTTAAGAAGAAATTAGTTAAACTCAGATTTGAAGCTGTAAAACTGATTCTAAAATGTATGTTGAGCAATTTCTTGTTGTTTTAAGAAGTTGGAGACATAAAAGCTATCATGACAGAACCAAAGTTTTCTTGGGAAAGGTGACTTTTTTGGGGGACTATTAACCTTTCTGTACAGTGGTTCTGTTTTAGTTCAGAGTTTTATATTGGTTCAGAGTTTTGTTTCCATTCAGAAGTTTCCTTTTTTTTTACTATTCAGAGAAAGGAGCTAACAGCTACCTTCTAAAAGAATCTCTAGGCAGCTTTCTCTGATAATTAAACCAGAGGCAGGCCCAGTTTTTACGAGAGCATTAGCTACAGATCTTATGAAGTATTTCCAAGTCCTGAGAAGCCAAAGAAGCTTAAGGCTTTTCACACCAAATCTTTAGAGGCACTGATTCTCTACTGTGGCTTCATGCTGGAATCACCCAGGATCTTTAAGAAAATACTGATGCAACCCCAGAGACCAGGACTTAATTGGTATGAGGCATGGCCTGGTTACTGGAATTTTTGAAGGCTCTCTGGATGATTGTAATGTACAGCCAATATTGAGAACCACTGTGTCAGAGGTTCTGCAGGCCCAGCTGTATCCAGATCAAGTGCTGACTCCACATCCAGATCACCTGATATGACTGATGTAGTACAAGTCCTGGGGCCCAAGCCCAGGCCTCCTGGATCAGAATGTCTTGGTGTGAAACCCAGATATCTTCTCTTTTTGCAAGTGCCACAAGCAATGGATTGTCTTTTATGCCAGTCTGAGTACCACTGCCTAAAGGTGAAGAAAAGTGATTAATGAAGTAAGCATTATCAGGGATGTAAAATCAATTCCTTCTTTAAGATGCTGTCCTTTCACTGGCAAAAGAGTATTGCTTAAAAAATCAGTGAACTGGAATAATTCCAAAAAATAAATCTTTGAATTCAAGCCTTTTTACATTAACTGCACATTATATGTCATGCTTACAGTTACACAATGCATAAAAGTATTAAGAAGACCTTCAGAAAATACCTGTTTATTTCCCTTTTTTTTTTTTTTTTTTTGAGACGGAATCTCGCTCTGTCGCCCAGGCTGTAGTGCGGTAGTGAGATTTCAGATCACTGTAACCTCCGCCTCCCGGGTTCAAGCAATTCTCCTGCCTCAGCCTCCTGAGTAGCTGGCGTTACAGGTACACACCACCACACCCAGCTAATTGTTTGTTTCACTTTAACTCAATGTTTCCCAAACGTATTGACATGAAATTTCATGGAAGTCTATGAATACTAATGTGTTTATGGTATTTGGTGGATATAGGTATCCATGCACTTTGTCTTCTAAGTTTGTTAACCTCCTCAACTATAATAACCTTCCTCTCTACCACATTTTTATCCCTTATTCATAGCTATATTCTCAACCAGTAATCATGTTTGAAATGTAAAATCCCAACTTACCTCCTGTCTTACCTCCCTCACACAACAAGGTTTCTTTGGCCATGAGGAAATTTCCTGACTACTAATTTATCCATCTGTTCCAGTCTATCATGCTCCTTATGAATTCCGCTTCTTTTTCACTCCTTCTGGACCCCACAGTTGATCATAAGATCAATCTTTAACAGCATCCTCAAGTTTCTCGCCCTCGTGCCCTTATCTTGCCTGCTAAACAAAACCGTTGCGCGAGCTGGATTCTCCACCTGGACCATTCTTCTCTCTTGTCCTCACTTGGCTCATGGTCCTGCAGATCTCCCCTAAGATGATGTTTCAAGCATTGCTAAGTTTAGACAGGTCTCCCTTTATGTGTTCCTCCAGTATACCCATCATCATCTTCTGTATATAGTTACAAAATTCTCTCTTCCCACGAGACATATCATAGTGCTCTGTATTTAATATTTGTTACATTTCATATATTACGAATCTGATTATAAATAAAATTTCACTATCATAACAGCTGATGATAAGGTAACTCAACAGTAAATTGTATCCATGCCTTGTTTTATATACTAATACTTTAACCTATAAAATTGGCTTCTTCTTAGTTATTTCATTTTCCTTTAACTTTTTAAAATGCTTTAGATTTACTAAATAAGCATCCTAACACTACTTGACAGAGAAGAATCGGAGGATGTGGATAATGGACCAAGTGCATGATAAATTCTTGTAGAACCAGGAGTTGATTAAAACTCCTCATTTAAAAACTTGCTTATTTTCACAAAGAGGCACCATTGATAAAAATCTGAATGAGCTACATCAAGATTCATTTTAGAACCATTCAAAATCATAAGGGCCATTAGAAATGACACAGATAACTTGAAAAATGTTTTATAAAGGTAAATATATGTTTACCATACAACCTGGCAATCTCACTGCTAGGTATTTATCTAAAAGAAATAAAATATGTATACTACCAAAAAACTGTATATGAATGTTTGTATCAGCTTTATTCATAATTGCCAAAAAATGGAAATAACCCAACCTTCAATTGGCAAATGGGTAAACAAACTGTGGTGCATCCATACAACAGGATACTACTCAGCAATTAAATGGGAAAAACACAGACTACAGATGCATGTAACAAATAAGTCAGACTCAAAAACTCAAAATGCATGAGTCCGCTTATATAATATCCTGAGAATGGCAAAACACGAGGAACCAAGACAAATCAGTGGTTTCTCGAAGTTGGAGACTGAAGGAGGGATGACTACAAAGGGGAAGGCTGAAACATTTGGGACTCACAGAAACATTCTCTGACTTGATTATGGTGATAATTTCATGAAAGTATGCATTCGTCAAAACTCATAAAGCTATATGCCAAGGAAGGATGTATCAGGATGCAAATTATGCTTTAATAAATCCAAATTAAAAAAAATTAGGCCCACCAGACATAACATGAAGTCTAAAGGCCAAGACATGTCTAAAATTTGGTTTGTCAGTTATTGAATTATTGTTTTATCATCTGGTTGTTTCAGTACGAAAGAAAAATACAAAATAAGTTTATTGAAAAATATTCAAAAATATAAATTGAAATGAGAACTTTATTTATTTTTGGCCTATAAGATTGTAAAAGTTATGAAGAACAATGTTCTCCACTGTTGCAGAGAACATACAGATATGAATTCAACCAAAAGCCTTAAAAGTGTTCATGCTCTGTTTCTGCACTTCTATATCTATGAATTTATCTTAAATTATTAATTGAGCTTACAAAAATATATATTTAAGGAACATTTACCTTAGTATTACTTATAATTGTGGAAAATTGGAAGTGGAAGCAATAATCTATGTCTAACAAATATAATGGTTAGAGAATTTATATGGATTATAACTTTTAATAATATAATCTTATAATATCATGCAGCACAGTGATTATGATTTGGAGCTCTAAAGTGACAAATATGGAACATATTTCTTTGAAAATGGAAAGTAAGGATTCATATACTTGTTTCAGAACACAGACCAGTTGTATGACCTTGGATGTATTACTTAACCTATGTCCCTTTCTCCTTAAAATGGAAATAAGACACACTCAAATGACTTCACATATTTTATATGTGAAGTTCTCTGCATAATTCCAAGCACATATTAAGCTATAATTGAAGATTAGCTTTTAATAGTATGCCTGATATGACTGTTATATTTATGGATCTGAAATCATATCTATGATGCATTGTTATGTGAATAAAAGCAATAAAATATACAGGGAAATTCTGTGTTCAACACAAACTCATACACATGCTCATTGGGTCTTGAAGGTTATTTTAAGAAAATGTTTCCTGTGATTATTGTGATGACCCCATAGATACTTCCTATTCATTTTTTGTTTTGCTTATTCAGATTTTCAGATCATAAATATATGCAAATTATTTACTGATTGCTTCTTTAATCAAAACTATGAAAAATAAACTGCTTGTTTCATAAAACTGTGAATTGAGTCACTGCTTATTTACCTAGTTTTAGTCAAATAAAATTTTATATTTTTTCAACAAAATGTTTTCACAGAACTGCGATCCTCTGATTGATTTTGAAGGCCCTCCATAGTGTCTCCAGGATGGTCTCCAATAAGGAAATAGACCTGAAAAAAGAGGGAGATGAACGGCTGGGATCAGGTTCCCATCCATGTGTAACTAATTATGTGTGCATTGGAAATGATTTTTAAATCTATCATTGATTATTCGCTCCTTAACTAATGACTGAATGAATCATATAATTTAAAGATACAGTCATCAATTCTATAGTTATTCACATAAATCAGATGAGAAAGCTTCTAGTCTATATTCCAAAGTAATTTAATGAAAGATGCTCTTATAAAAGGCCTGTTAGATAACTGAAGGGAAAAGCTGTCTTTTATTTTTCGTGTAGTATGTAATAATTCATAAATAGTGTGGAAAAATTGATTCTGAGTATACTGGAGTACAAATAGGAAAATGACATATGGCAAAATAATAACAGAATGTGCCAGTATTTTCAACCTAAAATGTTGATGCCTGTTGGAAATTTTTAAGCTTCCACTTTCAATTTCCTTTTTTTAAACAAAATTAAATTTTACAAATGAGAACACAGTACAGCATGTAAATATTGACTTACTTCAAATATTTTTAATAAATGCTCAAAGCCTAGATTAAGAAAAATGCCTAAATATGAACATATTTAGTTCCACTAACTATTCCAATATCTAATCACTAATAAGATTGTTTTGACAAGGTCCTATATAACATTTATATTACAGTTCAGCAGCTCTGTAAAACAAAGATTTGCATTATAGAAAATCAACTGAATCTTAAATAGATTGCCAGAGTTACTCACGCACAGCATTCTGAAACCTCAAAGGAATTTATCACAGGGAACACAGTAATGTATAATCATATTTGTCTTGGCAAGAAACCACAGGATTGTTTTGCTATTGCTATGACACTAATATATGCAACATCTTATACTACAGTATTTCCTGCATTTGTGCGATGTATGAAGTAGACAATATCTGTATAAACTTTTAAGTCCATGAAGTCTTTGTATGGGAGTATCCTAGTGTGAAATTAAAAAAAAAATCCCATTAAAGAAATGATTGTTGCGGGAGGGAACTAACTTGTGTGAAGCACCTACTATGTGCCGAGAAGTTTATCTGTGATGTGTTAATTCCAACAATTATCCTACAGGGAAACCATCATTGTATCAATTCTTCAGATAAGGAGAGAAGTGATTTGTCTAACTCCACTTCATTATTATGCAGCTGAACCAGGCTTCAAACCTAGCTGCAAAATCCAAGCTCTCTGTCCACCCATCACTCTGACTACATTCCAGTTCACGTTTCACCATGACCACTATAATCTTATAAAATCTACAAAAGAGTCAATCAATGTAAAGTTCAATTCCTTGGGTCACCATGAGCTCTTTCAGAACATTCCTATCCATATAATTTTTTTGCAGTTGCCATGGGAATTAAACATGGTAATTTTCATCTGTAATAGTACATCCTCATTATAATATTTCTAGATTTTGGAGCTATCATCACTTCTTATCACTTTCATTCAGCTGATGTTTCTGTTAAAAGGGGTGTGCTTTTACATGATGAGCTTCATTGGGTAGTATAGGTTGGTGAAAAGCCCCTTATCCTAAGTATAAAACTGAATCTTGTAAACTATTCCTATCATTACTTTCCCTTTTTTTTTTTTTTTTTTTGGCAAGAGAGAATTCCCTTTGGTTCAATTGATTAGGAGCACATCAACCTAAGAAAAAATAATGCCTGAGTTTAGATGGAAAAAATCATTTCCTCAAAAAGCATTTTCAAATTAGCCAGGAGTGGTTATTGTGGCCTGCTGTACCTGCCTTAATAAAACTATATGGATATTAATTTCCCTTAGATCTACTGGAAATATCCCATTTTCTATCAAATCCTATTCATCCTTATATTTATTTTTAAATATTTTTGTTCTTTTACCAGATAAAGCCTTTTTCTCTATATTTTCTATATGGCATCAGTTAAAATGGATAATTCATATATTATCTCCATGTGCTGACCTATGCCAGTCTCATAGACCCAGCACTGGCCCTTGGAGTGAGAATAAGCATAGGCAGGACAGAGAGAAGGACGACAGAGCTCAGTGCTTTGCTGTTGGGGTGACTGCAGTTTGACCAATGAGGATCATCTGGAAGGACTGCCAATGCACACCTTATTTGTTAATTACAAAGGAGAGGAATCCGTGAAGAAAGAACAGGGAAAGGCCATAGATGAAGGATCAGCATATACTATGGGTAGGGGAGAGGGATGGTTTTCTTAGTGACACTCTGGCTGGGAGCCCTTTTCTACTGTAAATCATGAGGTGAGATAAGTCCTCTAAATCAGCACCTAACAGCAGACTTTGCCAAATGACATCTCATCAGTCAAAATGGCATAATGTGCTGGGCTTTACTAAGATTTAGTAAGCATCATCTGCAGCATTCAACTGGATTCTTACGATAGCCTTTCCGATTCTTTTGTTCTTCCATGCTGCTCTCTTATTCTCCTCTCTGAACAAGCCATTTAGGAATTAAACTACTCACTTCCTTAAAGTCCCTTTATGGAAGGACTTTAAGGAAGTCCTTTTTGGAAGGTACTCAATTGCTTACAGGATAAGAATCAACTTCTTAATGTTGCATAAAAGATCCTTCATAACATTCATACAAGGTCACACAGAACACTTTTCCATGTATTTATTTCCTAATTGTATTTGCTCTCTAATGATTTGTCTATTCATGAACTTTACCAATTAGGATGTTTTCTATATTATAGACATCAACTTTTTGACATGTGTGTTGTTTACATTTTATACTTTGTAATTGGCCTTTTATAAATCATTTTAAACTACTCTTGGTAACTTATTTTTTAAAATGCTTGAACATTTTTCCTAGTTAGCAATGCCAAGAATGAAGCAGTGATAATGAGTCCCACCTTTATGAAATCTGGAGAGTCTTGTACTTTAACATTTTTGCTGGTATTATCTAGAATTTGTCTCATTTTGTCATCTTAGATAATTTTCTTTTCTTATATATCTTCTACTTAAATTTTATAGTTTTGTACGGTTTCTGTTACTTCATTTTACCACAGTTAAATCTAATTAAGTTTTATATTTAAATGGTTTCTATTCTTTCTGCCAATTCATTCATATCCAATTTGATCTCTAGTTACTGGTATATTACTCAGTTAATTGCTAAACATTTTCTGTACTTTTTTGTGATTAGTTTAATTTCTAAATTCTTGCATAGCTGATATTTTATGGTTGTTTTAATACTTAAATGACCTTTTGGGTGGAAATAGGATTATGTCACAAACTAATTCCTTGAAAATTCTGAAGACATTACTCCATCTAGAATAGATAGAGTAGGATAGAGCTTGCATCCAATGTTATGCAGACACAAGTCTGAGACCAGCATGCTATCAGCCTTGGGTAGGTAAACAACTCTTTCTGTCATTGTGGTTGTGTTAGTTTTCACTAGGTAATGCTATATACCTAGTATATATACAGTGTATGTATATATACAGTGTGTGTAATACTATATACCTAGTATATACAGTGTGTGTGTATATATATAGTGTGTGTGTATATATACAGTGTGTATATACACAGTGTGTGTGTGTATATATACTAGGTATATAGTATTACCTAGTACTATATATATACATATATATGTGCATATATACTGTATAACAACCCCAAAGGCTCAGTGGCTTCCAACAATAATATTTATTCCATCCTCATACTACATGTTGTTGGCCAGGTTCTATGGATCTGCTCTAGGCCACAGGTTGGGGGCAGGTTGGCTTCTCCTGTCTTTCCATTTTACAGCCCAGGCTGAGGCAGCAGTACTTGCCTGGAAAATGATCTTTTCCTGCAAGAAGGCAGAACCAAGAATACTGGCAGAAACTCGTGACAGCTCTACATGTTTCTGATTAATGAAATTTATATCAGGTCTATTCACATGTTATTGACCAAGTCCAAAGTAACTGGAGTAGGAAGAACACTCTGCCTAAGGAAGGAAATAGCTAACAACTGGGAACAATACTACTACCTATCACGGAATTTATAGGGTTCTTTCTCCAGTACTGAAATTCAAAAATTTCACTGAGAAACGTCTAATTCCAATATATATATTTCAATAGTTGTTTTGTATCTGTTTAACCCTTCCAGCTTAAAGATTCAGGTATTTATTTGGAAGAAAATTTCCTTTAAAGTATATTTCTGAATATTGCTATTGCCCCATTTGTCATCTTCTTCAGATACAATGATTCATATGTTAGGTTTCTGTGGTATGTCCTCCATATCTATGATCTTTTCTCAGATATCAATTTAATTCTCATTTTTTATTATAAAACCTGTCAGTAATATAACCGTCAACTTTTTCCAGTGTGGACTTTGTTCTTTATGGTTTCTAGTACAGTTTTAATCCCACCACGGCATTATTTGTTTTCTTATATTACATTTCTGATGTGTCAGCTATCTTTCATCTGACATTCATTTCATATGTTTTCTTTAATTTCCTTGACTGTGGAAAGAAGATGCTATCTAAAATAAATTTAATTGTATTTATTGTAATCCTTTTTTTTTTTTTTTTTTTTTTTTTTTCTGATGAAGTCTCACCCTGTTGTCCGGGCTGGAGTGCAGTGCCACGATCTTGGCTTGCTGCAACCTCTGCCCCCCAGGTTCAAGTGATTCTCCTGCTTCAGCTTCCCGAGTAGCTGGGACTACAGGCACATGCCACCATGCCCAGCTGATTTTTGTATTTTTAGTAGAGGCGGGGTTTTGTCATGTCGGCCCTCGAACTCCTGACCTCAGGTGATCCACCTGCCTTGGCCTCCCAAAGTGCTGGGATTACAAGTGTGAGCCACCGCACCCAGCCAAATTTCTTGTAATCTTTTTCTTTTTTTAATGCTCTATTAAAATATCTCTTTCTCTCTATTCTGTGTCATTTTAAAGGATTTAAGTTCTTGTCCTGATTATTCATGCTTGAAATAGGACAGATTTAGCTCAGTTGATTTTCCTAAAATGAATGGGAAAAGATTCATCAGTTATCTCTTAATGATAACCATGAATTGCTAGGGAATCCTCCACTTAGATCCTGAGCAGAAGAGCTGGAGGATGTAGTTTTATGTCATCAGTCTGAATGGATTGTGAGAAGCTAAGACCATGAGCATTTTCAGGAAGGTCACTTTGTTTCTATACAATTTTTTGTTGTTTGTTGAAACCAGGAAGACTACTGATTAGTTCAGTCTAACTTCTATTCCAGGAGTATGTGCAATCCTTGGAGGCAGCTTTTGGTTTTGGCCAGAGGTAACTCCCCATCCAGGTGTGGGGTACCCATCCAGTTCACAAAAGGTTTCCTTCATCTGGCATGAACCCCTAATAGTGAGAAGCCTAATCCAAGGACAGCTTCTTGTCTGAGAGCTTTCTTTGGGTATTTACTTATTTGCTAACTCTGTCTCAAAATGGTGTTGATCCAAGGTGTTGAGACGTTCTGTAAATGATACGGACTCCTTATTCTGTTAGAGATTGCTCCTAGCTGTCATTCTCACTCTGGAATTTTGGGACATTATTGAGGCTGCACAGAATTTTAGCTACATGTACAGCACTGTAGTTCTTTAAGAGCAAAGGAAAAATGGAATTGTCCTTTGTGGGATTTCCTAAAACTGGATTTATTTATACCATATCTAGTCAAAATGCCAAAAAAATTTACTTTAGTTTTCACTCTTGGTGACACAGCTATTAAGATATTAATTCCTACAATATTTTTGATAATATAGGAGTGTAAAGGTAATGAAATGTAAACGTCTCCATCTCTATTTCCTAGAAAGAGTCAGAAATTTGTTTCTTGGACTCCTAAGGATAATTAATAGAGTTTTTGTGTCTTGGAGATATCCTGAAGCCAGCAACACCAGTGCTTTATTTGAGATATGTGGGCCATTGAAGACTAGAGCCAGAAAAGCATGAATTTGAGAGAAAGGGATCATGTGACCCATGAGGAGATTTGGCTCCCTGGGTCCTTGGGTGGATGGGGGGTTTGTGGATCCTGTAAATGACAAGCACCTGCACACAGCTCATATGAAGGGCCCCAGGGCTAATGGTACCTAAAATGGGGATGGCTGCAGGTGCCACAGGAAGCTGAACCCTGGGCATGAAGGTGTGAGAGCTATCGCCAAGATTTCCATGCACAATTTGGCACAGAAAAACCAAACACTTTCAGAAAGGTTGTGTGAGCCCCAAGGAAGTACAGGGTTTTAAATTACCCTGGGGGAGTTTTTCTGAGGGCCTTTAGTCAATCTGAACATGTCAGCAGTCAATCCAATGAGGAAGCACTGGAGCCTCCTTAGAGAGCAGCTTAAATAATTGAAAAAATTTTTAAAAGATAATGATTTTCAGTCATAAAATTATTCATGAATAGTATAGTATTTCATTGTAGAAAAAAAGGAAAAGAAGGAAGAAAGAAAGGAAAGAAGAAAGGAAGGAAGGGAAGGAGGGATGGAGGGAGGAAGGAAGGGTCAGGAATGTGGATAAGGTCATGGTCCACTAACCTCAGTTGCCTCCTTAAGTTTAAGCATTGCTCTGACTGGTGTCTGTTTCCCCCTCCCCTCCCCTCCCTTCCCTTTCCCTCCCTTCCCCTCCCTTCCCTCCCCGCTTCCCTTCCTTCTTTCTTTTCTTTATTCTTTTCTTTTCTTTTCTTTGTTCCTCTCATCCACATGTTCCTTTCTATACTACTAAAGATAAACAGATGGTATTTTGCATAATTGATTTTATTATATATACATTTAATATACATATAAAGTCTTTTTTAAAAAAACTTTCTGATATATATTGGAAAACTTTCCATGTTTTGATTTACCTCATCCATCTTAGCTGTTAAATAATAATTATAGTTATGATTATTAAGGGTTTCACTGGTACCAGACACAGTTTAAGTGCTTTTACCATTAACTTATTGAACTCATATGATGATCAATTTATGAAAGAGAAAACCAAATCACCAAGCATTTAAGTGAGTTGCCTAAGGTCAAAATTATCCAAAATTCTCAGCTAGTTTGCATCCAGAACCTACGAGCAGAAGCACTACACTACAATGTACTGGATCCCACTGATTTAATAATTCACTGCTCATATATATTTTAGCTTATATATTTTAATATGACAAACAGTCATCAAAAAGTTACTAGTAACCTGAATATTTAGTGGACGTTGGAATACAACGGGCCAGTTTCCACAGATGATTAATTCTTTTCACAAACCAAATGTAATGAATGTTCAGATATACTTGTCTTCCAGAAAAATCAGGACTTTTCCTCATAAACTATGGTAATTAACTATATGAAAAACTCCTATAATTAAGGGATAAATTGCTGGCATAAAAATAAAGAATACTTGTATGCTATACTATAATTACACCGCCGCTTACAGTTTATCAAACATGTACTTTGAACATAAAAGGTTATATAAGTACATAACTTCTAAACGAAACCCATTGCCTTCTCCATACAAAAGTGACAACCAGAAAATGACAGCTTGGCATAATAATGCTAACTCTTGGCCATACTTGCAGACCAAACTTTCACACCAGACTCCCTTACTTTTTTCAGAGGGCCAGCTTTAACGTCTAATGTCACTCTCCAACTATCAGTTATTAAGATCAAAGTACTGGGAAGAATTTTGCATTTACTTGTTTACTAGTATGAACCATGATGAATCCAATAAGGTGAGTACTCAGTGATGTTGACAGGCTCTTGGAAATGAAGTTTAAGTAGAATGAAGTATAATGAAACCAATTTGACCACAGGCTAATTGATATAAACAGGAATTAAGTTTCTATGGCATATTTCTGGTCATAAAGACATCACCAAACTTCTAAATAAAGACCAAAATGTTTCTAGTATAAAACATTGGAATAAATGTGATTATACATACATTTAAGAAAGATTAATAAAAACAAGCATGATAATTATCTGCCCAATTATTTCAGTTCAGGGTAGCAGGTGGCCAGAGCCTAGCATAGCCACTCAGGGCACAAGGCAGTAACCAGCCCTGGACAGGATGCCATCCCACAGCAGGTGCGCTAAGACGCACACATCACACTCACCCACACTGGGACCATTTAAACATGCCACTTCACCTAATAGGTACATCTTTGGGAGGTGGGAGGAAAACAGGGTAGAAAAGCCATGCAGATATGGGGAGAATGTGCAAACTCCACACAGACAGCAGCCCTAGCCAGAGAGTGTTTTTTTTTTTTTCTCATCGGTGTTAGAAAGAAATGATATTGAATGAAACGATGTAATTCAAAGACCTGCTGTGTATTTATCCCAAATGCTCCTTATCACACACACAAAAAGAAAGCTATTGTAGGCTTCCCTTAAGTGGTAGCCTTCCTCCCTTTCTGCCTGATGAACACAAATACATGTCCTCTCAGCAGCACAGTTACAAAGGCAAGCCTGAGATGTATTCTCAGCACCTGGCCTTGTGGTCATCCCATGCTCTGTGTGAGTGCAGGGGACAGAACTTGCACTGTGCAGATAGCATTCTGCCTGGGAACAGGAATAAAAAGATGGGAGAGTAAAGCTGGAGCTCAGCAGGGTGTGGTGCCAATGCACTATAGTGAGTAAGGGGGAAACCAAATCAGATTCAAACCATTTTTATTTCCTAGCTACTGGAGTGAAAACAGAGCACATAAATTTGTTATGAACCAAAAAATTAATAAAAGGAACATGCCACTTAACCTAATATGTACATGAATACATATATTAATGAATACTCATCTCTAACAATTTATAGATGAATAGAATTTTTTTGCTTTTACTGTCTAATATTTCAAAGCTCACTATAAATAAAAATGAACTAGCATAACATCAACAAGAACCTTTTAAATAATTTAATAGATACAATGATGTAATGATATATATGAATATTTGGCAATACTAGAAAGCTACCAAAAAACACTCATGCAAATAAATGTTAAAAAGTAGATGGCAGTGATTATTATTGAAGTTAATTTCAGAGGTATACAAAATGAAAAGGTTGTAATAGTTACCCTGACCATATTATTCAAAATATGTCTAAGATCTCTTCCTATATTTCACAACCCTTTTTTTTTAGAGATGGGGTCAGGGATGGGTTCTCCATCTGTTGCCCAGGCTGGAGTACAGTGGTGTGATCATAGCGCACTGCAGCCTTGAACTCCTGGGCTCAAGCAATCCTCCTATCTCAGCCTCCTGAGTCTCTAGTACTACAGGCACATGCCACCGCACCTGGCTAATTTTTATTTTTTATTTTTTGTAGAAATGGAGTCTCACTATTGTTACAGCCCAGGGTGGTCTCGAAATCCTGACCTCAAGCGATCCTCCCACCTTAGCCTCCCAAAGTGCTGGGATTACAAGCATGAACCACTATCCCTGGGCTAAATTCTACTATTTTTAAACTTTATTTAGTAAGTTAAACAAGACCTAATTTTGTACAGGTCATTCAGCTTTTAAACGTATTTTCTTACATAGGTATGTGTCTCAAAACATTACATTGTATAATTTTTCTCAGCTGCTTATCAATGATCTGGATTTTTGCAAATTACTTAACCATTTGGAAGTTCAGTTTTCTTAACTGTAAAATGGGAATATGCATTATAATAGGATATCAGCTAAGTCACTATAGAAAAGAAATTAGAACAATTCAATGGCTTAGAGGAGAAAGTAGTTCACTTCTTTCTCAGAACCATCTAGGCTGGGTGAAATCTGCTCCATAAGCTCATCCAGGGACCCAGACTACAGGATAGATTGGTCATCTTACAAAGTGATTTCCAAGGTTGCTCCAGTCATTACCTTTTTCATTTGGTGAGAAGGGGTAGGGAATGTCCAGGGCAAGAGTCTTCAAAGAGATAAATCAGAGGTTGAACTTATCCCTTCTGCTGACATTCCATTTGTCTAAACTTGGTCTCATGGTTACACCTAACTGCAAGGGAAGCTGGGAAATACAGATTGTAGCTGGGCAGTCATGAATATAGCTAAAATTAGGGAATTCAATTACTAAAAGGAAGAAGGTGAGAAGGAATACTGAGTATTAGCAGTTTTTACCATTATAATGAGGATCATGTTTAAAAATTGCTGTGAGGACTGAAATTGTATTTGTAGAGCACAGAAGTATTTTGTGGAATTTATATAAACCATCAGCACAGGACTTGACACATACTGATGATCATTAAATGGTAATCATTATTAGTGTTAGTATATTATTATTATTAAGTACTTCTATCCTTACCTGAATGGTTGAATTCTCTCCAAAGTATCATGGGCAAGTAATTATTTAGCTATTCTGGAATTCCTATAGTAAAAGGAAATTTTATCTCTCTTAAGGCAGCCATTTCATTTTCAGAGTTTTTTCTTCTTTCTAGCCATTATTTATCTTCTTACACTCACTTTTCTTTGTTTTGTCCTAACTGTTATCTCAGACACCCTCCAGAACAAATCTCATCCCTCTGTCATACAAGAGCCCTTCAGATTCTTATGGGAAGCTATTGCTTCTTTCATGAGTTTTCTTTAAGCACGTTTTTGTTCCTGCGACAGTCCCTCATAATCCATGATGTTGAGTACATCCTAAAGACATTAATTCACTCATTTAACAAATATTTATTGAGTGTCAACTATTTTATCAATGCCCACTTTAAAACTGTGTTGTCAAGATCAGTACATAATATTCAAAGTTGGTCTGACCAGAGCCTAGCAATGCACACCATCAATCCCCTCATTCAGGGTATCATTTTCCCCAAGTGGGCCTTAAGATCATTTAACTCTTTTGGCAGCCTTATCATGCTGTTGACACGTGTTGACTTGGTGCCTGTTACACCCCAAGCCTTTTTCATTTGTGCAATTAACCTGGATGTACCCTACTTTACACATGAAGTTTTTAAAAAATCCAAATACAAAATGTTTCCTTTATTTCTAGTTAATTATGAATTGTATCTTATTGCAGTCACTGAAGAATTTTTATTCTTTCATTGAATATGTTAATTATCTCTCACAGATTTACACAATCAGAACACCTGATTAGTGTGTAACTGACTCCTCAGCTAAGATATTGACCAAATGTGCAACTGAACAGGACCGAAGAGAAGCCAGTAGTAGCCCTCAGAGCAACCATTTAACTAGTTACAAATGCACATAACTGCACCAACATTTAGGAAATATTATCCTATGTGGTTCACAAAAGTCTCAAGAAAAGTATTTACCTGGTTTCTGTGCTCACTGCCATGCCTAATGAGGCCTTGGCCTACCAGTCCAAGTGCTACCCTCTGGCTGCATTCAGCCCAATGGAGTCTCAGAATCTCCCTGATTAGGAGAGCACGACTGGTGTTTTCCTGATGTCAGACCTTTGTGCACTGAGATTCAACAAATATTTATTGAACCGTGAATGTGTGCCAGGCGTTGTGCTGAGTACTTTCTCATATAAATGGAGCATGGAAGATGTGGAATATATTTTGTAAAAAATGCATATATCCTCAAGTAAAACTATCTTATTTTTCCTATGTGTGAGACCAGTACACAATGTTCCTTATTTAGAAACTACAGCAAAGTACTAAATGGATTTCACACACAGGTACTCCTCAGCTTTTAGCATGAGGAAGACAAACATATTTTATTTTTTGATACGGAGTCTCACTCTGTTGCGTAAGCTGGACTGCAGTGGCATGATCTTGGCTCATTGCAACCTTTGCCTCCAGGTTCAAGTGATTCTGGTGCCTTAGCCTCCCAAGTAGCTGGGACTACAGGTGCATGCCACCACGCCCAGCTAATTTTTGTATTTTTTTGGTAAAGATGAGGTTTCTCCATGTTGGCCAGGCTGGTCTTGAACTTCTGGTTTCAAGTGATCTGCCTGCCTTGGCCTCCCAAAGAGCTGGGATTGATTACAGGCCAGGTGTGAGCCATTGTGATCGGCCTACAAACAGATTTTTTAAATGTGATATATGTTTTTCTGTGATTATCTCTTTAGTGGCTAAATTCTTGCTAAATATCACATTACACTAAGTAAATCAACATAAACTGTGTGGACATGCTCCAGATATACATACAGGAATAATGATTCATTTGCTCTAGTTATTGTAATTTAGAATTTAAATTGTGAATCACCTGTACAGATGTTACCTTTTCCAAAGGACTTTCTACTCGAGGAATGCTGATCATTGGCATCTGTGCCAGATTATCCATGTGTATATGCTCATTTTCTGCTTGTCTTCCTTTGAAATTATTCACCACGCACACAACCTAAAATTTCAGAAAACAATTACAGTTAAAGCAAACTGTGCTCACTGTGACTTTCAGCCTTTTGAGGAGCTTAATAAATCTAAGCATGTAAGAAAGTATTAAAATTACTTAAATGTTACACGTATATGAATTTATATCCAGATTTATTGTATACATTTATTGTAAAGTTTATTGTATAAATTTTAATAGCTACTCCAATGCAGATATGTTTAAGAAAACTCATCAGTTAATATGTAGCTCACTTAATTATGACAATTTTATTATTCGAAAATTTTCATTACATCGAAGTATAGTCAATGCTGAAATCAATCATAACACCATAACCTTATAAAAATTCGTAGCAAGCTAACCTTTTCCTAATATGGCTATTCTACAACTTAATTTAAATGCTAATTGTTTTTCATTGCTTCAGTATCATTATATTCATAATAAACCTTCTACAATTGGTACTCTCTAATTTAGCAGCGTCCCTTAATTAACCTAGTTTATTGTCTATTATTGTGTCCCATATATACTTGGCATTCCAACAGTAGCTTACTGGGGCTACCACTGAAATAGAAAACCCTCTACATAAAACATGTATACATATGTAACCTGCACGTTGTGCACATGTACCCTAAAACTTAAAGTACAATAATAATAAAATTTAAAAAATAAAAAATAAAAAGCCTGATGTTCTAAAAAAAAAAAAAGAAAAGAAAATTGACCCTTGTTTCAATGGATTATATCTCACAGGTGACAGAATTTGAACTAAACCAGAGGTTCTCATCCTTAATGTGCATAAAAATACATTTTTGGCATTGTTAAAAATGCATATTCCTAAGCCCTCCCCTAAAGATTCTGATTTAGTAAATGAAGAATGGGGCCTAGGAGTTGGCATTTCAAAAATGCATTCGAGAAGCTTCTAATGCAGGTGAATCATATTTAAGAAATAATGAATTAAACATACCAGGAAGATTATTTGCTACTGTTTGCTTACACAATAAACAAGGTATTCTTGGTAAAGGTATTCTTGAGTTTTATTTTCTGTGTTTCATATTCTATTACAAATCAAAATACAGGCCTCATTTGCAGCTATAACCTAACATTCATTTTGTAAAGTAAGTACTTAATATATAATTATACATTTACATTTCATATCTTCACAAATGCTACACTGAAAAGCCTTTTCTTTCATAGAGTTCATTACTGAATATCTTCAAAGGCCAATTAGATAAATTAGATCTTGGTTGCTTTCCAGTTTTTAAATAAAATTTACAAATCTACAAAATAATAACACCTACTGAGATTTTATGTCAGAAAAATACTTCTTTGCAAATTGTTATAGATTTCTTATCCTTCCACTTCCCAGAAGAACTACAGATTAGAAACATAGATCAAAGCCTGATAATTTGATACCTCAACTTTGTAGTTGCCACTTTAAAGATCTTTAAAGTAAGGGACAGTAAGGGCTTGGAGATGGATACTTGATAAAGCTACTACCTCATGATGTTACCAGCTTCATGACCCCACAAAGGTCTAACAGATACTGATTGTTCTAGAGATAAGGTAAGCAAATTTTGTCTGTAAAAGGAAGACAGTAAATATTTTTGGCTTTACAGCCTTACAACCTTTGCAGCAACTATTCAACTCCGTCTTTTTGGTGCAAAAATAGCCACAGACAGTTTATAAACAAATGGGAGTGTCAGTATTCAAATATAACTTTCTTTACAAAGATAGGCAGCAGATCAAATTTGGTCTGTGGGCTGCAGTTGGCTGACTGACCACTGCTCTAAAATACAAAGGAAATAATCAAGAATTTTAGCCAACAATAACAATGATGATTATTCTTCTTACTCTTAGTATTTTAATTATTAGGAAAGAAATTACCTAATCCTCTGTAGAGTTATATTCCAATATTTAATAAGTCTTGTCTGCTAACATTTACGATATGGAACAGAGGTCTTGTTTGTAAAAAAGGTGATAAGAAAAAGTGAGGGACATGGTTTTTGATCCTGAGCATGCCTGAGTCTATACATTCTCCGACAGTTCTCTGAGTCTCAGTTTTATCAATTAGAAAACGAAGAGGTTGCATTAGATCACTAAGTTAACGTCATTTCTTTGGCTGGCAAAGGTATGACAATTCAACAACTACTCAAAACTAAACTCAAGATCTGCCCCCTCCAGCACCCACTCCAAACTTGATCTCTTCTCTGGACACGTTCAAGGAAAGGCAACATGCCACCCCGCTCCCCAACACCCACCTCCGCCCCAATGCAGATTCACAAGGCTAAAAACTTGAATTAATCCTTTACACCTCTTATACTTGACCAGTTACTGAATCTGCTCAATGTTACTTTCCAAATATCTTGGTACCTAAATATCTTGATTTCTTATATTTGCTTCATTTTATCTCCTCCACCAACTCCAAAAACGAAGCAACTACCACCTGTTGCCTGGATTCCTACACAGCTTTCTAAACTATCTCTCTAAATCTAATCTTGGCCCCTCTATTTCCACCATAATGTGAGAATGATCTTTCCAAATGCAAACTGGATTATGTTACCCCCTTAAAGCCATTCATGGCTTGGCTTTCCATTTTTCTTAATGTGTAAACTCCGGCCCAGCCCCACTTTTGCAGCCTTCCTTCTCTGTTTTCAAAACACTTTCTGTTACCTTTCATTTCCTGCTGTTTAGATACTCCTCACCTCCACTGTCTTTGGATGCCATACCTAACTCAGCCATGATATCTCATCTCAGCTTCACTTCCTCGTGGATGCCTTCCTTGAACTCCTAGCTGGGATGGTTTATTTTGTTTTTGTTTGTTTGCTTTTTGCTTACATGGAGCTGTGATTATTTTTATCAGAGCACTTAGTATGAAATTAAACATCATTTAAAGTAATACTTTGATTGATGTGTCTCTTCCAAGTTCCACAAATGCAAAGATGCTCTTTTTTGCTCACTGCTGTGTTCCCACTGTCACAGTGAGGGATCAGATTAATGAATGAGCAAGCATCTAGGACAGAAATTCTCAAATTTTCTGATGTGCTTATATAATTTAACGTTACTTTGCTTTCAGACGTTCTGGTTTTACATTAGTGACTTCCACGTGTATAATTCTTGTAATTCTATTCTCTCCTACCAAGATGATATGAGTAAATAATCACTGCATATATATTTTCTTTTTCCTGTCATGATGATAACTTAATCTGATCCATTCTTGTTCATTTTCACTCTTTGTTGGCAAATGAAACATCATTATTGCATGGGGTTAAGTGCATGGGCTTTGGGGTCAAACTGGTCTGGATCATAATCCTGGATCTCTCAGTTACTAACTTTGTAAACATGGGCAAGTTACTTTATATAATCAGGCTTCAATTTTTTTAAACCTGCAAAATGAAGACAATAAAAACATTTCACTGAGCTGTTCTGAGGGTTAATTGCATTAATGTAGTAAAGAGCACAATAACTATTATTGTTGTATATGATAACATGACAAACTATTTTTGTGGCTCAATAAACTTGAGCTCTTCTGCCTGACACTGTCATAAATATCACAATCAATCTAAAAATATTGTTCAAATAGTATTTGCCATGTATTTTGCTAAGTGTGGTGATTCTGCTCTCTAACCTGAAACAAAATGCCCATGAGATAAGAGTAATACAATTAACACAGCACATAATTCCTTATTAAATTATAAGAGGACAGACTGAAAGAGTGGTAGAAATTCAGGAAAAAATGGAAAAATCAGCCAATCAGGGAAACTTCCTGGGGAAATTGGATCTTGTCTGAGCCAAATCGCAAATGTGTAAAGGGTTTGAATATAGTCATCAAACGTGAAGACTGTGGTATTCAGTGTCTTGTCTGCACTAGGCTTCACTTCTTAAGTGTGTGATTTCACTTAATCCTTAAAAGAACTCTGGGAAGTAAATAAAAAATTCTTTAATCATTCTTTCATGTATTAATTCATTCGTCATATATTTATTCAGTACTTCCTCTGTACCAGACCTTTTTCTAGTTATTGGGGATATGCTGTGAACAAAACAAAGAAAAAGACTTCACAGGGAGCTTACATTGTAGTGGGATTGATAGCAAAGCAAAACTAAAAATGCTCCATATGGTATACTGCACAGTAATTTATTACACATTAATTAATATTACATATTAAAAGTTGGAATATCCTTTGTAGAAAAGTAAAGTAAGGAATAAGGAAAGGAATCCTCAAGGAGGAGAAGTCATTTTAAACATGGTTCAGGGAAGGCCTCACTATTTTAGTAAGAAGCAATAATGTCTACAATTCAAAAGTTATGGTCAGAGAGCAAAGATACAAGACATGGAAGAAATATTTTTATAGTGGAAATTAACCTGGCCTAAATGAATCACTGGTGTGTGGAATGAAACAGGAGAATGAGCCAAAGGCAAATGTTAGGCATTGAGTCTGGGTGACTGGGTGGTCTGGGTTCCTTTAACTGAGACATAGAGACCTGGAGTAGATTAGCATTAATTTTATTTTGGAATCACTTTAGAATTCTGCACACACTGCAAGATAATTAGAAACACCCTAGGATATTACAACATATTACAGGCCAGAGCTGGAGTTACTGCTCAGAATAAATGTGTTGAGTTTCCCAAATGAGAAAACTGGGAATCATCATAGAAGGCTCCCTGTGCCTCGTCCACATCACCTTCCATGTTCCACCAGGCTCCAAACCATTCCACCTCCTAAATATCCTGGAGGACATGATGGATATCCTCCCTCTTTGTGCCACTGAGGGCCAATTTGCACCATCCTGTTTCCCTGGTTCTGCATAACCCATCTCTTCTATCCTCAACTTTGTCTTATTGTCCTGCAAATACGTTTTCAAAACACAAATCTTACGTAGGGTAAAAGGGACTGAGAGGAAGCAAACTATAGTTTATGGAACTTTTTCCAGTCATTCATGTCACAAGTTCGCTGAACATGCACTATTTTGCTTAACCTTTATAGAGCCTTATAATGATCCTTTAGGGAGGCTGTTATTTAGCCACATTTAAATATACCTATAGGCATTCACATTCATAAATGGTTGTGAATGAATGCATAAATGCATTTTTAGTTATTATATAGGCAGTTTTTACATATAATCCTTTCATGAAGTCATTTTCCTGAGAGTACGGGAATGTTCAAAGGGCTATCATGAAACGTTCTCAACATGTGCAATTGGAGGGTCTTGAGCTCAAGGGGGATCCAGAGCTCAGCTCAACATTCACCAGACAGGGAAGCGACTTGGAAGGCACCAGCATTCTGAGGTTGGCCTTGTAAGGTAAGGTGTTCACTGGAAGTATAGGGAAGGTGGCAATAGCCACAGATAAACAAGAAGGCTGATGAGATGCCAGTGAAGATGTTATGGACCCACAGAGCTGAAACACAGTTGCATCTGACACTAGTGCTTTGAAATTTAGGCTACTTGTATGCTCTTGGCTTTGCCTATAATATTTTTTAAGGATTTATGTAAAGTTTGTTGTTGGTTTTGCTTTTTGAATGTTAACCAGTTTCAACTGTGGTGAGTCAATGCAAAAAAAAAAAAAAAAATTTTTTTTGGTTCAAGCCAGGGCCCCAGTTCTCACGAGGCTACAGGATATCTCCAGGAAAGACAGAAGGTTGAGTCTAAGTCTCCCAGGGACCTTGGGAATCACAGAGAGTGGTATCACCAAAAAAAAAAAAAAAAAAAAAGCAGCACAGGATGAGGTCATGGTGACTACTTTACCGCAGGAGATTCTAGAGGAAATAACTTATTTAAAATGCCCAGTACATAAATTATGTTTCAACATTTGGTAGCTGGAAAGATTCACTGAAGTGTTTGCTTACTGATTATTAACTAGTAAAATGAGGCTAATAAAGTTAAGTTACATGTAAGGGCAATTTAAATGTAATCAAAATGGACATAAAGTATTTTTTAAATTATAATGTGTCAATGCAAAAATATGTTTTGATTCATAGTCTACACATTGTTTCATTTGGGTAAAATGTGATATACTCATAATGATTAGTGCACATGAATAGAGGGAAGTTCAGGCTGTTTATTATATACTCATACTTATAAAATGTTATACACTCACAACTTATACTATACTTTAAGAGTATAATCAGATTTTATGGTATAAACATCAGTAAGTATTTGGTACTGATAATAAGTCAGAAAAATACTTAGAAATGCATAAAAACCCTTGACTATTGCCTCTGGTTAAATAAATAATAATGAATTCTAAAGTCAGACTAAAATACATTTTCCAACAACCAAAACCTATGGAAATAGTCCTAGAAGATTTTATAATAAGAGTATAAATGGAATGCTTACTTCATTAGAAGTCACTGTGTATGCTCTTTACTATGCGGTGAAATATGATTTGACATGGTATGGTCTTGGAAACTATTCATGAGTTTTTAGTTACTGATGTAAAATGCCTCATCTCACAGGTGAGGCTGACCTGCTAGCACTGGGACATGGAGGCTCAGGGAGAGTACAGCAGGGACGCAGTAGGGGACTTTGGGATTCTCTCAATACCCCAGCATGCCAACTTCCCTGAGGAATCTTTAAAAAATATCCAAACCAGTCCTGAAACTTGCCTATAACATTTTTTAAGGATTTATATAAAGTTTGTTATAAATCCTTAAAAAATATTATAGGCAGTTTTTACCCAGTCTTAAAAACTATTTGGGAAGGACAGTATGTTTTTAGGCCAGCTCTATTTTATATGAAAATATATTGTTCAACTTTAAGCATAGGATTTTTATTTTTTTCATCCCCAAACCTGACTTGTGGCAGAACAAATGGGGGAGGAGGAAGAAATGAATGACTTAAATGATTTGTTTTATATACTTAAATGAATGATTTGTTTGATATACTACATTTAGACAAACCCAGTGATTCACACTTGTATTTTCTCATGGTGATTATGCAAGTTAATTAAAAACCCAATGATATATAAATAAATTTGTACTTACCAGAAATACTGCTATAGATATTCCAACCAGAAAGCCTGCTATAACATCTGACCAATGATTTCGATATTCTGCTACTCTGTTGAGTCCAGTAAGAAATGCCAAACACATTAAGCCCAAGCATAGAACTGGCTTAGCAAGTCTGGTTCCCTTGGCTTTGATTGTGTTGGTGATGTACATCTGAAACATTCAATAAAAAAAAATGACTTTTCATGAAGGTATTTCCTTTATTAGCATAGCATATTATGTGTATGTACAAACATATATTTATAGACATATATATGCCTGTATGATTCAAATCATTAACTGGAGTTTATGAAGTTTTTGAAATCAGTTTCTTAAAAGCAGAATTCAATAGTAGCAATTATTTCGTTTTACTTACCTCGTATGGCAATCTCTTACAAATGGCCAATTCTTAGCATAACATTCTTAATCATCTAGAAACACCAAGCACAGATAGTCCAACTGTCTTTTTTTCTTTTTATTCTTACTGTATCCGTTCTTGTTTTATCTGAATTTTCATTTTAGATCAACCTCAACAATATTATTAGAAGGGGGAAAACTGATGAAGTGTTTAAGTGTTTTTAATGTTTCCATTTGTGTATGCCATATTTAGAGGACGCATACTTGATAAAAACCAGCATTATGAATATAGCTAGAAAAAATAAAGTGGAATAGATTTCTACCAAACAGATGTTACTTTGAAGGAAGACTTTAAGATTCAATGCAATGCCGAGGTTGCTTTCATGTTGTTAAATGAAATTGTGAAATTACTTTGTTTAACTACATTTTATCAGCCAGAATTAGGACAATAAAACACTTAAGTAGGCCGGGCGCGGTGGCTCACTCCTGTAATCCCAGCACTTTGGGAGGCAGAGGCAGGCAGATAATGAGGTCAGGAGATCGAGACCATCCTGGCTAACATGGTGAAACCCCATCTCTACTAAGAATACAAAAAATCAGCTGGGCATGGTGGCGGGCGCCTGTAGGCCCAGCTACTAGGGAGGCTGAGGCAGGAGAATGGCGTGAACCCAGAAGGCGGAGCTTGCAGTGAGCTGAGATCGTGCCACTGCACTCCAGCCTGGGTGACACAGCGAGACTCTGTCTCAAAAAAAAAAAAAAAACAACAACAACAAAAACCCACAAGTACAATAAGGGAAATGTGTCAACTAAAAACAAAACAAAACAGTGAATAGGTACCTACATTTCTGGCATCTGGACTTATGCTAATGAACATATGGTGTCAATTGATTGCAGCAAATGAAATGTCATGAGCCACTATGCTCAAGAATAATTTGGTCCTTCCCCCATCTAATGTATTCTATAGCTCAACTGCTCATAAGTTTATGTATTATTTTATAAGCAAATTTGTTGACTGTATTCAATTATTATTTCAAGTCATTAGTAGAGCAATTGTAAAAGAAATGACTTTGATAATATAATCAGATTTTATGGTATAAACATCAGTAAGTATCTGGTACTGATAATATACTCAGAAAAATTATTAGAAACGCATATATACCATTAACTATTGTCCCTGGTTAAATAAACAATACATCTGCCTAAGAGAGTAAACCAAAATGAGAATTTAAGTTTTTAGTTCATACCTGCCATTTTAGAACACTATGAAATCCAGTAATTATCTTCTCTATTTTTTTTTTCTGGGCAGTTTGCAGCCTTTGTAGCTGCCAAAAGGGGCTGTATAAATATGTAAGCAGTCCAATTGATACAAGGCATCTCTCTAGCCAAGTTCTAGCCTTTTACAATCCATCCCAGGTCTCAATACTCTGGGGCAGGGGGAGCTGAACTGTCTCCATCTTGGCCTGTGACCTTCGGAGCTGGGTCTGTGTGTTGAAGACTGTGCTTGGAAAAGCTTGATAATTTCAGTTATGGAGGATAAGTATACATGAGAGGGGAACAGGAAGAGATGAGAAAGAGAAAACGATGCTTTTGCCATTCTGAGAGAATGTGTTAAAGAGTTCTGCCCACATGAATAACAAGGCCAGGCTATCACATCACTTCAGGTTTCAGTGATGCAGCTAATTGAGTAACTCCTTGTATGACTAGTGCGTATGAATAGACAGGGAAATTCAGGCTTCTTGTGAGGTTTTCTTTAACACAGCTATAAGGCTGGTTAATTATTTCTTACTTTTGCATTTCTTTACATCTGTTAACACTCAAGATATTCTGTCCTCATTGAGACAAAATAAATGTGGGATGATAATTGAATAATATTAATACTGCTAATATCAATTATAGCTACCATTTAATGAGTGATTGCTCTTCACGGCAATGTTCTAAGCATTTTATTAACAAATTACTTATTCAATCTTCAAAACAATCATTGAAGTTAAGTATCATTATTACCTCCATTTTATAGGTTAAAAACTGAATCAAGATAAAGCTTATTATGAAGACTACACAATTTGATGATTGTGGTGGCACTGTTGAGAAAAGACAGGCGTAAATGGAAAGTAGAGGGAAGGCACTTAGGTATCTCCTAATCTTCCTTTCTTTTTCGTTGATTTCTTGCCTGGAGGAAATGGCCAATGAGCATAAGTTGAGTACCAGTGAATGCAAGACAGTCAGAAACTAAAGACAGGAGAAAGGAGGCCACCATAGAATCATAGGAGTAAGGCTACATCTATGCTCTGCTATTAGGGAGAAGTGGGAAATAGTGTAAATGTGGTCCTTGTGCAAAATACCCTACAGAATCTATATGGCTTCAGAAAACATTTGCCTTTCCCTCACCCCTGAAGGCCATCTCAGATACAGTCCAGCCCTTACTTGTCCAAGTTGTATGAGCCCATAGTAAAATGTGGGCTTGGGCTACATCCCTGTGAAGTTTCTCTTGAATGTCGAGTTGATCATTAAATTGCCCTAATGACTCAAGCAAGGTTCATAAGGAGCCCACAGACAGTCCAGCCACAATGCAAACTCATGAAAAAGCTTCTATTTTAGGAATAGCCTGGTATTTGGCTCTTCCCTCCATCAGAGTGGAGAGTGGACAGTGGCTGAATTTCAAGGGTTATGTGAATTTCAAGGGTTATATATTTAACTTTAAAGTAGATCATAGCAGTGCTTTATAATGTACAAATTTTTCTGCAGCATAATCAGTTGGCATGGATGTTACAAAAGAAAAATTAAGAGAGCTTTCACTTGTACTCAGCAACTCTTTAGTACTTTATGAACATAAGTGCCTTTTTAGCCAGTCTAATTTTGTTATCCTTACAGAAAGTCTATTATTCTTAATTTGCAGAAGAGGAAATTATGGCATAATAATCTATTAAGCATGTGGGATACAGAACAGGAATTGATTATTTATGCTCTCTTGGTTTTTAATTCACTTATGAAACCATCTAGGTTAACCAGATGTCAAAATGTAGCTAAAATAAAATACAAACAGCAGGGTGTGTGATTTGAGCAGGACGGTATTCACTCAGTCCTCTAGGGTCAGTAGATGCTCACTATCTCGCAGGCCAATCCATTTAATCATTATTAGCAGAGCTTATTCATCCATTCCACAAAGATCCATTAGCACTAAGATGCAGAAAGCCAAAGCTGATCATTTGCTCCCTGTTAAGAGCCTGGTGTATATTCTTCTACACTTTTTCTCTTTGCTTATACAAATATATACAATAATTAACATACATATAAAAAGGTTTTGCTTACTTGTTTGCTTTTACTAAAATATAATCATAATGTCCTATTAGTCTGTAATATGCATTGACTCACTTGTTATAATATACATCCTTTTTTGTGTAAATTGAGAAAACACTGAACTATTATTAATAATAAAACAATGCTATTACAAAAATAAATGGAAATTAAAAAACACAAATATTTATTAAGCACCTACTATGCATCAGAGGCTGTGCTAGGTTTCTTCAAAGAGGAGGCATCTATGGTTAGATCCTGAAGAATGAGCATGAGAGTTCCAGGCAAAAGGGAAATGGTGGGGGAAAGGTGTCCTAGACAACATACACAATCCTCCTGTGTGTTCTCAAAGCACCTTGTTCCTCATCTGAGAACCCTGGCCACAATGTATGGTTATAATTTATTTTCATTGTTTCCTTCACTAGAGTGAGGACATAGAAGCCAAGTCTAGGCTATTCATTGTGGCCTAGCTTTTGGAGAACCTTTTTCTTTCTCTTGTTTTCATGCTTCTTTCACCCTTTTCTTATGCTATTTAGCCCTAAAGACATCCACTAATTGTTTATTTGCAGATGATTATACGTATTCTTTTACTGTTCGCCTCTTTTCTACAGATCAAACAGCCTCAATTCCCCTCAGTATGGGAATAACTCAGTGGCCAGATCCCTCAGCACTCTGCACACTCTAGTGCTTTTGACATCTGTTAGTACTTCCCTCCCTCAAAGAGTACAGCCCAAAATTAAGCAAACCGGTGCCCACTACAACTGACCAGCCCAGAGTGCAGTTGAGATTTTTCCAGATTGCACCCTATAGTCTTAACTCATTGATTTGTATCTCATAGTCAAGTTAGGATTGGATTATCTTTAAACCAATTTCCAGATTTTGATGACTTTGATTAATGCAATCTAACAGGGCACTAGGTTTGATTAGTTTGTGTGTGTGTGTGTGTGTGTGTGTGTGTGTGTTTTAATAACTTCATAGCATTATTGGTCAAACTGTGTTTGTGGTCCACTGAATCTTCCATGACTTCTTCACATGAACTGATGCCTTATCAAGTTCCCCTTACCCTGGGCTCCTGAAATTGTTCAAAAAATCAAATTTATTATTGTTTTCAAAAAATATTTTACCCTGTCAACACCATTTTGAACTTTTATGCTGGCATCTATCATATTATATTAGTTGTCTTTCTCCCAGATTCTAGTTAGTTCCACACAGATCACTAATAACAAGACAGCATCAAGGACAGAGCCTCATGGCACTTTGCCTGAGATATGTTTACAAACTGCTACTGACATTTTTCATATAAAATTTTTATTTAAAAAATGGGGCATTCGTTTGTTAAGCCAACCATGTAATGTCCTGAAAGTTTTATTTATGTACCTAGACTTGATATTCTTGATTCACTGATAAATTTGCCAAAGAGCAATGTAAAGGTGTCTGATGGGGTGTGTAACAAAATTGTGATGCAATGGTGGAAAGACCATGGACTTTGCCAGACAGACCTGTGTTCACTTAATTCAGACCTTTCAGGACTGTGATGGGGGCCAGGGTTGGTAATGGTGGTACAATATGCAGTGGGATATTGAAGTCATAAATTTTCTATACGGTGTTATAATCTAGATTGTATAAAACATGCAGTAACTCTAGTTTCCATAACTGATCAAAACTTCATCATAAGCACCCATCTTCCACTGAATAGAAATGGGATGGGAGGAATTCTGAATAAATGCTTAGTTGTTCTCAGTTTCTCACCATTCTCTCTTCTGGAAAAACAACAGTGGGGTCTAGTTGGAGGCCTGCAAGACCTCAAGGTCAAGGTGGGGAGGCAACCCACCGGCCTTCACTGGCCTCCACTGCCAGGTGTGTATCCCACTGCTTCATTGGTGCCCTACTGACAACCACTGCTAACGTCCTTGTGGCCCCATACTGACTTGGTCCATCTAGGCTCACAGGAAATAAAGATCCTTTTGTCTCCCGCACACCTTCCTTGTAGCCCCAGGTGGGCTGCCTGCCCTCCCAAGCTCTGCTGCAAGGTCCCTGGGCTCCCACTGTCTTCTCTGCAGCCTGACTTACCTGCTGCAGGTGTACTAAGAGAAATTGTTATCCCAGTTTCAAGCCAGAAATGAAGTACAAGCCCTTCTACTTTCTGTTATCTCCACAACCTCTCTGGAGTTTCTGTTATCCAGTGATCAACTGCCTTCTTTGGGTTTCTGACGTAAGGGTGCTCACCTACATGGGCACATTTGCCATTCAGCCCTTCCCTCTCCTCCAACCCTCCACTTCTTAGGACAGGAAGTACTTCCTTCCCTTCCCCTAGGTTGGTGGTATCACCCTTTATAATTTGTGTTTTCTCTATAAAATACTCAGATAATAAAATATAATAATAAGACTTTCATTATATATAATTATAATTATATTTTATGCTCATAATAAAATATTCAGATATTCAAATTTTGCTTTTGATATGTAAAGCTGTGGTATTTAGAAATTCCTGTTCTCTCTTGACAAAGCTAGCCTCATTTAACTACTGAAGCTAAACACTTCTTTTTCTTCTTATCTTGAGGTCTTTCTCTGAGGCACTGAACCAATGCGGTAGCCAGTAGCTACTGTAGCCATTAGCACTTGAAATATGATGAGGCCAACTATAGTACTAAATTTTCAATTTATCTGGTTTTAATGAAAAGGATTTCAAAAATGGTACTCAACTAGATTATTAGAAAATGTTAATATATGTTTGAAACAAATTGGGCTTCACATCTACTTTTTACACGTAAATTTTATATCTAAATACAGAATAAGGATTTCAGATGAAAATTTAGTGTCTGAACTGAAATGTATTTTGCAAGTGTCAAACATACACTGGATTTAGAAAATTTTGAAAAAGAAAAATGCAAACTATCTTATTACTAACTTATATTGATACATGTTGAAATGGTAATAGTTTGGATACACTGGGTTAAACAAAATATTAAATATTAATATCACCTTTTTTACTTTTAAAAAACTATCAGAAAGTTTTAAATCATATATATATATAATATATATATATATATATGGTTCACTTTCTATTTCTATTGAACAATGCTGACCTAGACAAGAGCATCATAATTTAAAGGGTATGCAAAATGATCCGTGAATATTCCAAAAAAGATTATACCCACTTCAGCAGTTACTGCTACTTTATTATTTTTATTTATTATATTGCTTCGAGTTGGGCACTGATCCTAAAACCATTTTCCAGGCTGCCTGAGCTGCGTTAGGCAACATTTACCTGCATATTTTTATCTACATTTATTTTTAAATATTTGTTAATATATTACCATGTCAAATGGTAAACAGTGCAATAAAATGATAATATCATGGAATTATTTAGGGTTTTCTAAGTTAAACTAATATATATATAGCCTATTTTTTCAGATTCTAATTATCACAATGGCTACTTTTTAAAAATGTTACTTCATCAAAGTTAACCAGTTGTTTTGTATTTTATTGATACCTTTAGAGACTTGGGAGATTCCGTATTTAGTCAGTGTAAGCTTTGAGGAAAAGTTCAGCTTTAGGAATTTAACAGTCAGGGTTAAAAGTTCAGTCTACCACCAATTAGCTCTGTGACCTTACATAAATTACTGAACTTCTCTGACTCTTAGTTATATCACTTGTAAAATGAAAATAACTATGATAATCTGTAGGATTTAGAATGGTAATCACATAAGAAGTGTAAGTTTCATTGCCGTCACATGGCACCATGAGAATTTTTGTTTGCTTTGTGATTAGAATAAATTAAATGGATTAAAACAATATATTTGGATTAAAACTATACATGTGTTAGGAGAAATAATGTATTCTAACTTATGGGCATGGGGATAAAGCTCCTTATTGTATTTGAAAATCAAGAGTAAACATCCACTTTCTTTACAATATCCTTAATGGGTACCTAACAAAAGATTATGTCATCATGAACACAGAATTTATCCTGTAGCTGATGTCCTTGAATGAAAAACACTAAGGAGTCACAAATGTGATGTAAGTAACAACAACCTCAGTGTTCAGGACCAGCTGGTACATGAAGTTAAGATCTGAATATGCTCAGTAACTCTGCTGCCCTCAGCACAAAGGCCGATTGATGGTTTGGTTATGAATAACAGCTCCTTCATCACGGACACATTTACCTAATCCCTAAAGTGCAGCCATGGCTGATATTACATGGAGACTATTTATCTCCAGTATGACTCCCCCCTGACCCAATAAATATACTGCACATGTGGCACTTCATCCATCAGCTAGAAGAACAAATACACTTTTGCTTGACATTATCATCTATGAAATCAAGAACCACACATATTCACCACTTAACATTTGTTTTCCATACACCAGATAGAAAGTGAGATGATATTTACACAAAGATAGCTTGTGATACGAGCAAAAATAAATAAATAAATAAGCTGTGTAACATCTGAAGAATTATCTGCAAGCAAAATATATTTGATTGCTATAATTCTATCCCATCATCTCCAAGATTTAAAATTCCCTGACTAGCAAGTAAGGAACTAAAATCAATATGTAAAAGACAAATCTGGAAATTTTAAATACTACAAAAATATGCACAAGACATTTGGGCGAATTGAAGGGTTAGATTTGGTATACTTTAAACAAAAATGAAGTAGAACCTGCAAAACTTAAAATACACAAATAAAAAATTTAAGTTTACTGTCAGGGACAAGAAATTAATAGTATAACAATAAAAGCATATTTCAAGTATCTCTGAATAGTCCTTAAAGCTGTCTGAAGTACTTAAATCTTTAGGACTCAAAATATTTCTCAGGATTTCTTCAGATAAGGAGAGAAACTATAATTAATGATAATGTGATAATCTATATGTCTGATCTTTGTATGATCTACTATGTACATAATATACATATATCATCTAGAACCAGAAAATTTTAAATATTAAGTCACAATTAGATTCTAGAGTATGAGATACTGTTGAGATACTATCTTAAATTATATAATAACAGAAAAAGACTCATCATACCTTAGAAAGATAAATATAATATTGCAGCACATTATAGGTTGGTGATCAGCAACAAAATACTTTATCAGCTCCACACTAATTTCAATACATATAACTAATATTAATGACAGTGTGACATTTCAAAGGATGTCCTAAAATTTAAGAGTGTGCTTATAACGTATTTCTGACCTCATTTCTAACCCTCATTAGTGAGTAAGTAAAGGGCAGGAGAGAAATTTTCCAGGTCGGGTCCTCAGGAAGTGCTCTTCTTTCCCCCTCTCAAGGCTTGCGATTACCCTCCCCAACTCCTTTAATTTTCATTCAACCAAAAGCTTCCTACATCCATTCCCACTGAGTCCCCACCCAGCTTCCAACTCTCACTTTACACCCTTTCAAGAAGGAGGAAGGTGATGGGGATGAACCTCTGTGACCTCTCTTCTCCCACGCCTACCAGATTCTACCATTCACAACAAAAACTTCGTTTAAGGCATGTTAAGTTATCAAAGGTGTCAAAACACATCTCTTTGCTTAGTGCCTGCTTGCACCTCAAATCACATCCTCAGCCTTAGTCTCAGCTGTTGGAGGAGCAGGATGACTCTTTCTCACTTTGCTACCCAGTATTCTGTTCATAATTATTATAAAAAGAGTTATTTTTAAATAAAAATATTTCTCTTTTTCTCCCATGCTAGCTTATATGGGATAGGAATATCCTTTTCTCTTTGTAACCTCAGCGCCTGGTATGGTTCTTGGCTCACTCTCAGTAACAGCTAATCATAATAAAAGTTAAAATTTCATGAATGCTTACTATGTGTCAAGAACTGTGCTCGGTGCTTTACATGCACTCAATCAGGTAATCCAAACAATTCCATGACATTGGTACTCAACAACAGAGGTAACTGAGACACAGAAAGGTTAAGTAACTTATCGATGGACTTAAGGCTAAAAGGTGATGAAGCTGGGATTCAAACTCAAGCAGTTCAGTTACAGAGCCCATGCTCTAACAAAGATGCTATTAATACATGCAGTACAGGAGTCAAGGATCCTTTCTCCCTCAGCCTTGGAGAGGAAGGCGGGGCTGGAGTAGTCTTCAAGCAGAGGTAAGACTACTTACCTTCAAGAGCATGCCTGAAGGAGGAGCTGAAAATGACTCAGTGTGTCAGTCTGGAGGTTGTGTGGGTCGGGACGGGGGTGAGTACAGAGGGAAGTAGCAGGAATTAGGCCAGAGAGGTTAACAGAGGCCAGGTTCAAAAAGCTTTGTGTGCCAAGTGAAGGATTCGTATTAAAAGGAAAATGGGAGGCCATAAAGGGGATATGAGAATGTGACGGGAGTACACTTGAATTTTAAAATATCACTTTGGGAGAAGCAGTTCCCAGTGCTGGATCATCACATCTTGAACTAGAGTCATGGCTGCAGTTATGAACAGACTGGAATATTTAGGATGTTAAACTGGCCAGAATTGTTGGTAAATTGGATGCGTGCTTATGTGCACCCATGAGTTTGAACTGGGTGAGGTCATGGGTGGAAGGTGAAAGTGCAGTGAGGGAGGAATAAAACATAACAAGTCTCAGGCCTCAGTGGCCAACAGAAGTTTCTAGGCAGGAAATCTATAGTTCCACTTGGAAGTACAATTATATCCAGACATATGACAAGAATCAAGATGTTCCACCTGCTTTCTCGTGGAAACACTGTACCTCATGGTAGTCCACGATTAATAATATATTTTAAGTACATCATGGGTTAAATAGGCTTTTGAAGGCTGAGTTATATACCTAAACTCTGTGTATGACATGATTTCCATCAGGTCACAGTTTCAAACAACTGAGTTAAAACACCATCTAGGCCTCCGTGGAGACAGGGGTTATGTTTGTTTTGCCGCTTACTCAATACTCAGCCCTGGCACAGGGTCACTCAATGGGTGAATAAATGAACGTACTGCTTTGGAGAGCTGGGCTTGTGTATATCACACTGCTTATATCTAATTAGAACAAAAATATATACAAAATGTACAGCAACTCTCACAATGAATAATCTATGTGACCTTTCAGCCTTATGCATTACTTTAGCTATTTTTTAGGTGTGTAGTAGTTACTATATTTTGGAAATGACCTCTAAGAAACTGTATTATTTTCCAGGAATCTATTGATTTTTCTAAAATCTAATGTACTTAACAGGCTATGGTAAAAGAATCTCTACTTCCCCTCTAGCCTGCAGTAAGCATGCACATTAGTTGGTTATAATGAGTGGATAATGGCCCAGAGAGCATCAGAGGATCTGAGTTCCAGTCTTGATCCTTCAGTACATTAGGGCTATGATGTTAGGTAGGTGATGACTTATCCTCATTGAGTCTCCTCATTGGTCAAATCTGGAAAGCAGCAAGGTCTGCTTTACTACAGCTCCACACTCCTTTATCTGAGCCCTCAAGTAGAGAAGTATTTCAGCATTCAGAACATTTTCAGATTTGGGATAATATGATCTATGTACCACCCATTGATACCTCCAGTGTGGTCCGGGCTGCACCCTATAATAAAACACATTCACATTTCTACCTCAAAACAGATGGCTACTCACAGTAAGCAGAATAAGTAAAGAACCCCAATAAATTCAGGTCAGATAAAGTTTTTCATCCAGGGACAAACAAAACAAAAATTTGTCTTGCCTTGCATAGAGAGGGCTTTTTAAAAAAAAAAGGTTTCAGTGGCTCATGCCTGTAATCCAGCACTTTGGGAGGCTGAGGTGGGTGGATCACAAAGTCAGGAGATCGAGACCATCCTGGCTAACACGGTGAAACCCCATCTCTACTAAAAATACAAAAAATAAGCCAGGCGTGGTGGCGCGTGCCTGTAGTCCCAGCTACTCAGGAGGCTGAGGCAGGAGAATGGTGTGAACCCGGGAGGCAGAGCTTGCAGTGAGTTGAGATCGTGCCACTGCACTCCAGCCTGGGCGACAGAGTGAGACTCCGTCTCAAAAAAAAAAAAAAAAAAAAAGGATTTCAGAATTAAGAATAAAGGATTATGAAACTGAGCTGTTCTGAGGACCAGATGAGATAATGACACTAAAGAACCAAGTGCAGAGATGAAAAGCTGAGCTTTGCATAACCAAAGCTGGTGCTGGAACTACTTGGCAGCTCCAATTATGGTGGCAGGAAGGCATTTACATCTAGCTCCGAAACCTGAGAAAGTACTGAAGACATACTGACCATTCGAATAGCCAGAGAATGTTGGTTGATTTGGGAAGGTATTTCCTGGTAAAGGGGCTGCCGGGGATGGGGTTGTCTCTGATGCATGTAGTGATGTGAGGAAAGGCACCATGGGGCATGAAGTCAGGCAAGATTTGGGCAACATGAGCAGATGTATCTGGCTAAAGCTGGAGAATCATGGTGGGAAAACTAGCTTGGCCTTGAAAGCTGTGTGAAGGAATTTGTTACTTACGCAAAAGGAGAGGGGGTAGTGTCCTAGGTGCTTGAGGGGCTAGAGGAAGATGTTTCTGGCAGGTGGTGCAGCATGGGCACCAGGGGAGGAAGACAACACAGGGATCCTAGGCTCTCATTGGCAGCATCAGGAGACATAGAAGTTGGAACCAGAAGGCAGAGAAGTTTAGCTATGCTTCTGGGATAAATGTCCATGGGAATGTGGGACAGAGGATAAATTATTTCACAGGCTTTGTCTCCCAACTCTTGCTTTTCTGGGACCTGGAGCTTGGGTGGCAATAGGACATATAGTGAGGGAGCAGAGCAGGCATGTGCTTGCTGATAGGTAGGAGCCAATGGATGCAAGCTTGTCATCCATACCACTGAACATATAGTATATAGAAAAAGCTATTAATTAAAAGTTTAAAAACAGCTTGAGGCTTCATGAGAAAGAAAGAGTGTACAGAATACATTCATTCATTCCCACACTCATTTATCCAGTTTCAAATACTATTTATGGTGTCTTTCCCATGTCCTGGATAATGAGCTTGGGCTAGCAATATAGAGATAGGGAAGTCTGTTGCTGCTGACCTCAAGGAGCTCTTAGTCCAAGAGAAAGGAGAGACATATAAAAGACAAGTAAGAATAACTGAGGTGTATGTTGAAGAGCACAAATCACAGAAATAATTCACAGGAAATAGAAGTCAGGTTGATCAACAGTTTCTTCTAAGTCTCAAGTATAAAAAGACTCTTTCCCTCAAGCAAAATGGAAGCAACCACCAACCCGGACGTGAGGGGAGTGTTAGGCAAAACTTCCTGTAGGGGCCATTGTTATGAGAGATTTAAAAATGAGGGAACAGGAGAAGAAGAGTGAGGATCATTTTTGAGGTGTTTGTATAAACATTAAGTCTGTGACATCCCTCCATCTGTGAAACACTTTATGGTTCATAGAATTAAAAAAAAATAAAGTGGAAGGAAGTTTACAGAAAATCCAGGGGCTTCTAAACCACATTCATGAATTCTTAGGTAATTCACAGGGGGGCTTCTGGAGCCTTTATGGAGTTGGGGGTGGATTACATGATTGCATGTTATAGGACTGGGTATATAATTTGTAAGGTCCAGTGCAAAATGAAAATGAATGACAGACCTGTTTTTCAAAAATCATTACAAATTACAAGATAGTGACAGCAGAGCATTAAGCCAAGTGCTGGAGACAGGACTTGAATCAGGTCACATATCCTTGAAGCCAGGTCCGCACATCATAATCTCCATTTTAGAAAGTTGTGTAGGCAATTATATAAAGAATGAATAATTTCAACCAGCAAGAGTAGGGGCTATTAGGAAATTTTTATTAGCAATCCAGGTAAGCCATAATGAGGGCCTGAACTAAGTCTGTACAAGTGGGAGAGGAGAGCAGTTTTATCATCCTAGGTAATACGACTGTTCACCTTTACTATTTAATTTTCTTCATTATATTTGTAATAACCCCCAATTTATGATATCAACACCATAGAGCTTCATGCAATAGAAAGTACCCAATAAGAAAACTTTAATGGGATAAGAAAAACCAATTATAAGAACAAGTCAAACGTCCCTATGATTCTATGTTAAAAATAGCCCCACTGAATTAGTGGGTGTCACTGTAAGTAAGTTAAACTTAAAAGCAAGGAATATGAGAACACAAGGGCCATTAAGAACAGTTAAATATAAGAAATATGCTTGCTTTATGTGCAGTGGTTCCTTTCGTGTTCTTTATCTGGCAGGTGCACGTTGATTACTTGCTCACTCTTTACTGAGAAGCCAGCAGTGCCAGAACACTGCTTTATGCCATGGCCATGTGAGTAGCAAAGGACCATGCTGGAAATCAAAATCCCACTCTCTTCCAAAAAACTACAGAGACATTCACCACCCAGAACGAAGTGCCCAGGGTAAGGGACCTGGAATTCTGCATGGTCAGCCACCTCAACGTGCACCTGGGTTTACTGGCTGGAAGGGGGAGGCAATGGAATGAAGTAGTTCTGAGAATAGACACGGGGGACGTTCTGGATTCAGATCCTGTCTCCAGCATATGCCAGCTGTGTGACTGGGCAAGTTAATGAATTTCTTTGAGCCTCAGTTTTCTCATCTTTAATTCGAGAATTATAATAGTACCTATGGAATTTGACTATAAGGATTAAATGAGATAATCTATGTAAAGCACTTAGCACAGTACTGGCATAAATAATAGAAGGACATTACTTATTATTCACACAAATACAGTGTACCCTTCTGTGAAAAAATAAGAGTTAAAAGGTCCTAAGTTTTAGGGCTTTTTAGAGTGTGTAAAGAGCATTCTGAAGTGGGCTGCTGAAGGGTCCTGTGCTGTGCAGATGCTGACATGGCCATAAGCAGCCATAGACTCAGCTAGAGACAAGGAGTCCTCCAGCCAGCATCTCCAAACCCAACCCAGTTGTTTCCACATCTACAGGCATGTTAGAAGTACTCAGAATTGTTTACTGGTGTGCAACAAAATTTCCTGATCCTCAGGATGTGCATGGATCCCCTTCAGGCAGTATCTCCAACTATGGGATTGCTTAAAAGTTTTCCCAGTTGAGACTGGAGTGGTGAAGAGGCTACTTAGTAGGAGGACGTGTGGGGTCTTCTATAAATGCCAAGGTGTATCAGACAGTCTTTGTTGGTTTTAACAGAATTGCCACAGAAAATGCAAATGGTTACTTTATTTAAGGAATTAGACCTATTTATTCAGAACAATCGATCCTATGCTTTGTGTAGGCACAGCCTCTAAGTCTTGGGTATTTTTCCTGCATCAGAATACATTGAGACAATAGATTTATTAGAGGACAAGGGCAAGTCATCTATTAGAAAGTCTTACTTCCAAATAATGAGCACTGAATATATGGCTGTTGTTGTTTGAACCAATCAACCTATTTTTCTAAGTCTGGGTTGTATTTATGCCCCGGCTGGCATTGTGACAGCTATAGAGAAACAGTCTGTAGCCTCAGAGATGTTATAGTCTACATGAGGTAGGAATACACACATGATAACTGGACAAGGGTAATCTCTAACCTTTTTAAGAGCCACATTACCAAGGCCTGCAGAGATCAGAACATGGGCAGTGGCAAAGTAAGGGTGGGCATAGCAGCAGTCTGCCCAGGTGCAGGTAGTGAGGGGATGCAACAGTAAAACCTACTAAATGTCTATCTGCTCTTCACTGTTGCCATGCTGTAGCAATTCTAAGCAGTGTCAGTGATAACATACTCCTGCCTTCTAAATCTCTTGTTGGTTGTGGCACACGTATTCTCCAAAGATGGCTATAACAGTCTCTAACCCCTTGCATTCTTGAATCTTCCCTATCAAGAGGTGGAGTCCAATTCCCCTCCCTCTGAATCTGAGCAGCCTTAGCAATTTGCTTGTATCAAGAAAATGCAGTAGATGTGACACTATGAGCTCATAAGATTGAGCTCATAAGACACATTTCTGCCTGGTTCACTGGAACACTGGTGCTTGGAGTCCTGTAGGAAGCTGCACTCCCTGGAGCTGCCTCACTGTGTGGAAGCCAAGGCATGTGAGAAGATTATGGGTAGGCTGTTGTGGTCTTCACCTTCTCCTAGCCCAGGTGCAGTAAGGTGAATGAACAATCCTTCAGATAACTGCATGTCCTGGCTATCAAGTCACCTTTGAAGTCAGCCTTTGAATCTTCCCAGTTAAGGTTGGAAACACCATGGAGAAGAGAAAAGATAGCCACATTTTGCCTTTTTCACATATCTGACCTACAGAGTCTGTGAGCATAGTAAAATGGTTGTTTTATGCTAAGTTTGGGGTGGCTTGTTAAGGAGCAATAGTAAACAGAACATTGATATAAGTTGAAATAACTGTTGCAGTTATTGTTGAGTATTAAAAATATGTATGTAAGCTTTAAATAAGGACACTTTTGTTACATAATCTGTAATAAATACTGCATTACACATGGAAATTAATTCAAAGAATGCCCACCTATATACATTTGCCCCCTAGCAGACATGTGGACTCATCTACTCATATTCATCTGGAGAGTAAGCTCATAGAGGGTGGGAATCATTTGTGGCTTTTGCTCCATTTAGTGTCTCCAGCCCCTGTGGTGATGCATTTAAACAGTAGTTTTGAAAAAAAGCAAAAAGAAAAAGGAAAAAAAAAGACATGATAGCATAGTAATTGTAAAAACGAAGAAAGAGAACTTGAGCTATTTCAGTTCTTCCAATCTATGTGACCACCTGGAGTTTTTATTCATGTCTAAAACTTAAAATAATAAACTAGTGTGAATGCAAAGTATAGTATTTTATTTGGGAGGCTGAAGTGGGAGGACTGCCTGAGCCCAGGAGTTCAGGGCTGCAGTGAGGAATGTACAAATAATTAAGCAGCCTGAGAAACAGGGCAAGATTGTCTCAAAAAAAAAAAAAAAGTATAGTATTTTTACTGGGTAAGTGCAAATTTTAGTCGATACATAAAATAGCATATTGAATATTTATAGCTTTAAAATTAAAATACATTTATATATTTATATAAATGTAAATATATATTTATTTAAATTACTTATATATTCAAAGTAATATATATCATTCTATCACAAAGACACATGTATATTCACTGTACCACTACTCACAATAGCAAACACATGGAATCAACTATGGGCTCATAAAAGAAGATGAAGTTCTGCCCGGTTCACTGGAACACTGGTGCTTGAAGTCTAAATTCCCATCAATGGTAGACTGGATAAAGAATATGTAGCACATATATACCATGGAATACTATGCAGCTGTAAAAATAAATGAGATCATGTCCTCTAAAGGAACATGGATGGAGCTGGTGGTCATTATCCTTAGCAAACTCATGCAGGAACAGAAAACCAAAACCAAATACCACATGTTCTCACTTACAAGTGGGACCTAAGTGATGAGAACACATAGAGAGGAACAACACACACTGGGGCCTATTGGAGAGTGGAGGGTGGGAGGAGAGAGAAGATCAGGAAAAACAACTAATGGGTCCTAGGCTTAACACTTAGGTGATGAAATAATTTAGACAACAAACCCCCATGACACATGTTTACCTATATAGTAAACCTGCACATGAACCCCTGAAATTAAAATAAAATTTAGAAATTAAATATATATTAAATTTTTTAAATTTAACCATGCATATATAGTATATTTTTAAAATATACTTTACCTATTCTTATCTTAAAAATAAAAAATAAATCAATAAAATAATGATTATTATCACATAGTTATTACTGAAAATAATTTTTCCATACAGAGGAAGGGATGCTAAAAGTGATTTGCTTTTGTGTCAAATATGCTAGGTGCACCACTGAAGATGTGCAGATTAATTTTAAATAAAAAGATGAGATAAAGCCTTAAAAAGGGGACCAGCCTTAATCTAGGTTGCAAAGGTAAAAAGAATTTTTTTCCCACTACTTAGCATCTAACCCCTTTCTTGTGATTGGGAAATTCTCCACATGTATTGTCTCCTGTGTGGGAAGCATATATTCTATGCCACCACCAAAACTAAACAAAAATCTGAGTGTGGCCTTCCTCAAAGCCTTGGCAGGCAGGCCACTGGCACGTGATCCACACTCAACCAGATGCTCTGCAAATGATGCAAAGAAGTGGGTGAAGTGAAACATCCACACCACTGGCAGCCACAGTGGTGGCAGTGCAGCTGGAGGCATGGAGAAGTGGTGGTGCCAGCGATACCTGGGTCCTGTAGTCACAGCCGTGTATCCTCAGCGTACCCTTCCTGTTGTCTGGTCTTGGCTGTGGTTCTGGCTGCTTAGGTTCTATCAGTTCCTGCTCATTCCCTGAGCCTCATTTTCGAGCCTCTCCTTTCACCTCATTTTGCTTAAATCAACTTGACTCATTTTCTATTATTTATCGTAGAGAACGCTAATGGACACACAAAAAGGTGAATATAATTTTGACGGGTGATTATGGAGGTTGGAGGCACTGGAAATGTAGGCTGAGAGAATAGCAGAAATAGTCTAGTGTAAACGAGTGGAATAGAGTGATCAAATGTAGTCTAACATGGACTGGGTTCACAGGAAGTGAGAGAGGGCATTATGCAGTAAGGGAGGGGGTTCAGGTTGGGCACCAGGACAAAATGCCATAGGCCGAGTGGCATAAACGACAGAATTTAATTTTCTTATAGATCTAGAGACTGGAAGTCCAAGATGAGGGTGCTGGCATACTTGAGTACTGGTGTGGGCTCTATGTGGCTTGCAGATGCTGCCCTCTTGCTGTGTCCTCACATGGTGGAGAGAGCTAGGAAGCAAGCTCTCTGCTGTCTCTTCTTATAAGGACACAATCCCATCATGAGGGCCTTACCCCTTCATGATCTCATCTAACCCTAATCAGTTCCCAAAGGCTTCATCTCCAAATATTATCACTTAGGGGTTAGGGCTTCAACATATGAATCAAGGGAGTAAAAAATTCAGTCCATAACTGGAGGGAAGACAGCTTTTAGCCAGGGCTAAGAGGGCCTTGTATAGCACACGTAGGAGTGTAACGCTTGAAAGGGCTTTCACTGGGAGGGCAGGCTATGGAGAGCTTTTATGCAAAGGGATAAGCGCTTATAACTCATGCTTTAGGGGTGTTACTCCAGTGGCAAAGTGCAGAATGGACAAGGATGAGAAAAGAATTATGTTAGGAAGCTTATTGGAGATGATCCTGCAATAGTCAAGGCAAACAACACAAAGAAGGTAAATTCAACCAGTAGAATAACATATATGAAGAGTCTGGATTTCAGAGATATTTCAAATGTGGAACCAACAGAATTAATCAGACATCTGGATGCGGGGGTGTGGAAGAGGGAGGAGCTGAGAATGACTCAGAGATTTCAGGCTTGGGTAACGAGGGTAGGAATGTCAATAATCAAATCAGAAGACACAAAAGCAGGAGATGGCTGGGAGCAGTGGCAAGATCATGGTTTCGGTTTTTGAAATTCTGCAAGTGAGGTGCTGATGAGACACTCCAGAGATATGTTCAAGTTAGGCATAAAGTCTGGAGCTGAAGAGAGAGGTTAAGGCCAATGAAGGAGTTGTGGGGTTCACTTGAAAGGCATGGAGGTGGGAATAGATGGGATCACTGTTGGAAGGGATAACCGAGGGAAGAAAAGATCTAGAACAGAAACTCGGTAATTGCTGGTAACAGTTTTCTGACATTGCAATGAAGCACTTAATGAGAAGAAAAGCAAATTTGAAGAATATAATGTTTCCAACATATTAAAAAGAGAAAAGCTCAAATAGAGGGAATAATTAAGAGTATCTATGCTACTGAGAAGGCCAGCAAGACAAGGATCTGAAGAGGCTCTTGATAGGATCTGGGGGATGAGGTCTGAGGAGTGGTTTCAGGAGAGTGAGTGTGCATATGTGTGTTTGTGTGTGTGTTGTGGAGGTGGAAGGGGCAAACCCCATGTGACTGGTTTATAAGGTGAGAAAGTGTAAAACAGTCTTTCTGGAAATTTCTTTCAAAGATGCGACGGTAGCTTGAATTAACGGAACTGATTTGTGTGGTTGTGGGATTTTTTTTTTGATAGTGGAAGTTTTAGAATGTCCAAGGAGAAAATATTTCCCTATAATGTACAGAAGTTAATAGCATAAGTCTCTATAATAGAAAGATGCCTGATTAATGTATTTGACAGAACAAAGCAGTAAATACACTGTACATAAAGTATTTAGCACAGTAAGAACTCAATAATTATTTTTATACCTCAAATTGCTGTATTATTATAGAGAGATTTCTACTTGTTCTTTGGAGGCTTTTGTTCTCCTTCCAAGAGTTTCTTTAAATGCCATAAACAAACAAATAGCTCAAAGCAGACTGTGCTTATAAGAAGAAGGTAACCTTTCTTGTAATACAACAGAAGAATTACCAAGAAATCTCCTCGATTTAAATGCATCCTCAATTTAGAAGGAGTTTGATAACTGCAATTACAGATATATATATGTATATGTATATATATATACACATATACGTATACGTATATATATATATACGTATACGTATATATGAGAGATAGAGAGAGAGAGGAAGAAAGAGAGAGAGAGAGAGAGGAAGTCTCGCTCTGTCGCCCAGGCTGGAGTGCAGTGGCGCAATCTCGGCTCACTGCAACCTCTGCCTCCTGAGTTCAAGCGATTCTCCGGCCTCAGCCTCCCAAATAGCTAGAATTACAGACATGCACCACGGCCTGGCTAATATTTTTTTGTATTTTTAGTAGAGATGGAGTTTCACCCTCAAGTGATCTGCCCGCCTTGGCGTCCCAAAGCTCTGTGATTACAGGCATGAGCCTGTAGCACCCGGACTACAGTGCTATATACTTTTTCCTATATGTTAAGGCACTTAAAATGTAAATATATTTGACACAGGGAGGATCAGAGAAGATACTATATCACGCTATTAATCTCTGGCTGTGCATTAGCTTGTTAGATCCTCTCTGCATTAGAACTAGGTGAAAGCAGTGTGGCAGCCACAGAGGTAAGTTTCTCTAATCTCTATTTCAAGAAATACTGTGTCATTGTGCTGTAAGGAGACCAGTGAGCTGAGTTTCCACCTCTAGTGCACTGGATGGTAAAAACTCCCTGCTGGGCTGGCCCCTACAAGCATGGAGAAAGTGATAGCTCTATCTGAATGAGGGTGAATTTCCTGAATTGTCTTGGCAAATGGGTAGAAGGAATTAAAAGGCTCCAGGAAGTGGGCATTGCTGGAATGTACACATCATGTGAGAACTGAAGGCCCACCAGATGATATTAGCCTTGAGGGGTGGACACCTCATTCACTGAGGCATCAGAGTGTACTGGTGAGAGGGAAACCAGCATCACTCAGAAGTTCAGTGATACCTTTCCTCTGCAGGTCAGGGCTGATGGTAGGGGAAGCTGTCACAAAGCTGGGTGTCTTAATATCCATGGGGATTACAGCGTCCCTTAAGAAAGAGAAGCCAGGTGCTGGGCTTAACCACCAAAAGCCAGTGGGTCCCAATTGTCATAACAATGCACAAAGCCAGAGTGACAGCCAAAGGGACTTAATACACAGAAAGTTATAGAGGTGGTTTATAGAACATAGCATCCCTTAGGGGCAAAATAGACGGGGAGCCACGAGACTACCTAATATATATCATCCCAAGAAAATGGGAATGTATGACATGAGGGTGGGTGCCCCAGGGAAAATCTTCAACCCTTTGCACAGTTACCAACACTGAATGACTTCATTGCCTGAAGAGGCATCAGGTCCCCAGAGGGAAGGACCCTGAAACTCTGTAGGAGGTATACATTGTAATGATTTCCCCAGTCCTTCTTCAAAAAGACCCACAGCCATTTACTCAGGTTTCCATACACTGGAGAAAAAAAAATATCCAGATATTTTGAGGATGACTGGACACACGGTCTGTGTAGACAATGATACATGGAGACCTGAATTAGTGTCATCACGGTCCCCTGTTAGAGTAGGCACATATGAGCCTAGGTAATAAATAAGTCCAGGCCAAAGTCTGGCTGAAAGTGGATCTATTAAGTCTCTGAGCATATCCAGGGGTCATTTCCTCAGTCCATGAGTGCATAAATGGGGATGCACAATACTTGACAAGAGGAGTAACTACTTATTAGGGGAATTTAATTGAAATATTCGGAAACTCCAAGATAATAAATAAAAAATACTACTACATTATTGAAGGGAGGATGGTGAAGATTTAATGTCACCTCTCAAGATCTCAATAATGCAGGAGTGCTGGTTCTTCTATTTCCATGTAATTCACAAGACTGTTCAGATCCTGAAGGATAAGTGTAGACCACTGAATCTTCAACCAACTAATATTGACCATTGATTTGTTTAATGGGTTCTTTCCAATTCCATTCCAGAAAGAGGATGAGGAACAGTTCACATTCACCTGGTACAGGCAATTCCTTACATCACAGTTGATGTCAGTGCTATATTAACCTTCCCACTCTCTGCCATAACTTAGACTAAGGAGATAGAGATAGTTTGGATGTCCCCCAGTTTAGTCATTGATCACTTATATACAAGACATCATGCTGACAAGATAAACAAGAGGTGGCTAGCACACTGTAGGCCTTGGTAAGACACATGCATTCCAGATTTGGGGAGATAAATCCTACAATACTCAGGGGCCTAATGACATCAATAAAGATTTTAGGGATCCAGTGGTCAGTGGCATGCTAGACATTCCCTCCAAAGTAAAAGACAATTACTGCATCTCGTACCCCTACCACAAAGAAGGATGCACAATGCTTTGTAGATCACTTTGGGTTTTGGGAAAAATACATCCCATACCAGTAAGTATTGCTCTGCCCCATATACTAAACACTATTATCTGAATGTGTGTATCCCCCTCACAAATTTATATGTTGAGATCCTAACTCGCAAAGTGATGGTATTAAGAGGTGGAGTGCTTAGGTTTTGAGGGCAGAGCCCATAGAGCTAGCTCATACTTTCCACCATGTGAGGGCACAATGACTAGACACCATGTATGAACCAGAAAGCAGGCCCTTGCCAGACACTAAATTACCAGAGCCTTGATCTTGGACTTTCTAGTCTCCAAAGCTGTGAGAAATGAATTTCTTTTGTTTATATGCTATACCCAGTTTGTGATATTTTGTTAGAGCTATCTGAATGGACTAAGATACTGGGTGGCATACAAAGCTGCCAACTTTGAATAGAACCTGAAGCAAGAAAGGGCTCTGCAGCAGCAGGTACAGGCTGTGGGGAAAGCAGCTCTGGTACTTGAGCCATGGATCCAGCAGACATTCTAGGGATTGATGTGTCAGTGGTGGGAAAACATAGAGTCTGGAGCTTATGGCAGGCTCCAGTGGGGGCATCGCAATGTATGCCCCAGGGGTCCAAGAGTAAGGCCATGTCACCTGCAGCAGATAATTGTGTCATTTGAAAGCAGACTCGAGCATGTTACTGGGCCTGACATCAAATGACCATGTATTCAGAGCTGCTCATTATAAGTTGTTGTTGTTTTTCTGTTCCACCTTGTCAAAGTGATATTACCTACCATGGAGTTCTACCCAGCTATAAGCACTGCCAGTGTTAGTTTTGCTGTTAGGCAGTCAATTGTTGCATATGGAAAAGAAGTTAAAAATACTTAGAAGTTGTCACTTTAAAAAGCAAAGCTCTTTAACACCTTAGATGATATGCAGAGCAGAACATATAAAAATTATAAAATATGCATTCACTTAAAATTAAAGAACAATTAAAATCCAATAATCAAGACTATCTATATGGCTTTTAGTGCTTGAGCTACCTGGTCACCTGGAAAATAGGACATAAGACAGGAATTTCTGGAGCACACACGTTTTCAACTATCTTCCTAATTCATATTATGCATCATTTAATTAAAATCAACTAACAAGTTTCCTTCACTTACTGTGTGTGAGGCACTGCACTCTGGGGATAACTCAAAATTTGGCTGCCTTCTTTTCAATGGGGGTACCTTCCAGGAGGTAGTGTGATGTAAAAGACCAAATATGGACTTTGGAGTCACAGTGGCCTGGGTCACATTCCTGGCTGTAAAACAGACTAGCTGAATAACCCTCGACAAGTCAACTAGCTTCTCATAGTCTCAATTTTGTTACCTGTAAAATAAATACAGCCATACTTTCATTTCAGCCACTCTAAAGAATTAGCCATATAAAGAGGTAAGGTAAAGTAACTAGTACGATAGTAGGCCAATAGTCACTTTTCAGTAAATGGTAACTGGGACATAGGTTTGAAATAAAACAGCAGAACAATTGGACCATGAACTTGGCCACATTTAGCCATAGTGTAAGTAAGCTGGTGATGGTTTAGAAACTCTGAGGTGGACAATGCAGTACTGGCTCTAGGTCTAGATCTTACTTGCCTATTCCTGTGCTTTAGGAGAAAGTGCTTAGACATTCCCTAGCAGCTCCAATCTGTACTCACCCTGCCATGGCTCAGGCTTGGCAGCTCAGAGTCCCAGCTTACTCCATTCCTCAGAAATTATGACTTTCATTTCATTTCATCTGGTCTTGGTCACATCAGTATAAGGGCTCTCAATCTTAAGGAAACCAGCTAAATCCAAATCCAAATCCTGAGACTCTGTCTAGGGATTTTGATTTTATGCCCAAGATTCTGTGTTGATCTTCTTAAAAGCTTTCCCTTGCCTTTAGTTTCTTTCAATTTTAATTCTCTCTTTACTCTCTACCAGACCATTTTTAAGCTGCCAAAGGAGTTTATAACAGTATGTAGAGACTTTATGCATTCTAGGTATTCAATATATATTTATGGAATTGAATCAAATACAACCATTCTGAAGCACTGCTTCTGTAATGTCATTTCTCAGTTCCACATTGCTTTTTAATTCAAGTCATAAAGCCTCAGGTTGGTTTACAAAGTCTTCCTGATTTATTCACCCTTGCTAATCCTTAAATCCCACAGTTCCAAATATACACCCTCGTGCTGAGGTTCCCCCTTACCTGTTTCTGATTGTTTCAGTGTTTCTTGTTCTTTGCCTTTGCTCCTGCTATTGCCCTTCCCTGGGACACTTCTTCTCCCCCTATTCAAATCATGTCCATCTCCAAGACTCACCCCAAGTACCACTCACCTCTGAAGCACTTCCCGTGATGCTTGCCAGCAGGACCTCATCCCTCCTGGACATTGGGTGGGACTCATCATTACCAGATACTCTTACAATCATATTCCATAGAGAACTTTATTAGACCCCCTACTCAGGGCAGACTAATCCAGCATTACAGTAAGCACAGTACCTAGGGCCCATGACACTTTGAAGGACGTGTGAAAATATCATAACTTTTTTTTAGAAGCGGAAGGTAAATGTGAATTTTTAGGTGAAAAGAAAATGTTTAATGTATAACATTTATATATTATTTTTATAGAACTACACTTGTAAAATATCATTTTTAATTTTATTTATGGTGGAAGGGGCCCATGAAGGCAAAAGTACCTAGGGTCCATGGAAGTCATAATACAGCCCTATCTTATAATGTCCTAGAATAGAAAGTCCTCTTTTCTTAATTAGAATGTTCAAGAGGCTATCAGCAGTCCCCAAGCCGACGTTTGCTAACATAAGAAACCCCAGACACATAAATATAATTCTGACATATTTTTCAATATTTCAAACAGCCTAATCAAATAGTATATTTATCCATAATAAGCCCACATGCATTAACCAAAACGTCAATCTTCTTTGCTTTTGGCTGGGAGTACACTAAGTCATTTGGCAACACTGGTGATCTCATGCTGCTTAGTGGTTGTTGAAGACACGGGAATTTCTGTGATGTGACTGAAGAACCAGAAAACCATTATAAAGCCACATGTCAATCACAGAATACCCAAATGTAAGTGTCTTTTACAGAAGCCAAGTAAAATTAAGGTAAGGATGCAGAGTATCCCTAGGTCTTTAGTCATTTACTTAACTGTTTATTATCATCCAAGCCATTTTAATAGCTGTATGTGTGTAACTGCAAAACAGCATTATTATATTTTATGATTATGAGCAATTATTTAATATCTGGGCCTAAGATACAATGGGAAAGTATTTTAAAGATTTAAAAAGTGTTTTAAAGATTTTAAAACACGCAGTTCATGGAGTAGTGTGGGGAAAGGGAGACAGGGTTAATAATGAAAGGGGTCCATGGTAGTGAAAATATTGGAACCCAGTAGATACTTCACAAATGTCTTTTGTACTCTCCCCCAACTACATCAATAACACTTAGCTGAAGGCTAATAGGTGAAACATCAATCGACTAATAATAGTGGTCATGGCACCAGTAGTCATAATAATAGTACAGCAGTCACAGTATGAGTGCATGCTCAGTAAATATTTTTGATGTATTACATAGCAGATGCTTCATCAAATTTGCTTGTTTGACATTTAGAGCACAGGGACCTTATACATTTCAGCATTACATTACTCCTAAGCAGGGAGCTTTAGAGGAATGGCCTTCTGATGGCAGCTATATCTCATTTGCCAGTGAAAAGAAGTACATGATGGCAGCCTGGAGCTTTTCATTTGGCTCACCCTATTGTTTCTACTCCAAACACAATCCCTGACCAGTCTCATGAAATCACCTGCTACAAGTAAACGGACATGCACTCCCTGAATCCTTATACCTCCAAGTGAGGGCTGGCTCATGCTCCTGTACAGAATTAGGTAATAAGTCTCAAAAGAAGAGAGGGGCAAACAGACACTAGTGGGTTGTGTTTATTTAACCCTTGTCTCAGCAGCCTGTGAGCAGTGGTTGTTGTGCATGGGACTTTGTGAGCTTATTATAAAAGATGGCTGTGTGGGAAGTGAGAGTGGGATAATGCCAACGATTGGCCACCAATGAGGAAGGGGAGAGAGGGAATGATATTTTAGAGTTTCCACCAGTATTCTGGGAAAAGACTGGGATAAATCATTTAATGCCACAAATTCTTCCCATCCCAGTAAATTCTCCTCATTACAGTGTGACTTTGCTGCACCTCCCATCTCTAGGTGGAATCTATTTCTCTACCCCCAACAATCTGGGCTGGCCTTGTGATTTCTCTGGACAACAAAATACAGTGACAGAGATGTGTAACAAGCTTAGGAACCTAAGTCTCAAGATACCCTGCAGCTTGGGTTATTACCCTATTGGAAGGCGGCTCTGAGATGCCATCAGGGAAGATGACCCCTGTGAGAAAGACCTGTTGAGGAGGAGAGAGGCCCAGCTATTTGTGCTGTCTCGGCTGAGCCCAAACCCCAGATCTCTGAATTAGCTGAATGTGTCATGTGAAAGAAGCAAGGATTGACTAGCAGGAAAACTGCAAGTCAACCCTACGTATCCTGACAGTAACAGATTGTTGTTGTTTTAAGGTCTAGGGTGGTTTATAATGCAGCAACACATAGCAGAAACAGAGGCCAATAAATGTAACTGACCCTTTTTTCCTGACATTTTCAAAAATCTAAGGTCAGAATTGGAAGTGACCCGAGGAGGTCATTTCATGTCTGTCTGTTTCAACAATTTATATGAGGTTAACTGGAAATTCACCAAACATAATTATTCATTCTCAACCTTGAAGTTCATTTGCTTTTAATTGAAAAAAACTTTACCCATTTATATGAAAAGAAATACCACAAAGGTAAATTTAAACACTCTAATGTCACTGAACACTGAATTATAAATTTGATGACTGAGAGTTAAATAACTCTCACAATTTTTTTTTTCCCGGAGAACCAATGGTACTTACAAAAATAGGAATAGAGCTTTTTTTTTTTATTATTCCTGAAAGTTTTCAGTAAAGCAAAATAAACCTCCATGATCAACTTAGCACCAAAGCCTTAATTAAAGTCAGATGTTAAGGGAGAGTTCAAATTCCTCAGTTTTATTTCCTAATCCACACAAAGAGGCATCAGAAACATATTTCTCAGTTATTATTTACGTACTCCATAACAGGGCTCATTGATTTTTATTTATGCATTTATGTATGTTTATAATACCAACACTAAATTAAATCAATATGCCTTTAACTAAATACAGCCATAAGACCATTTCCACAGAGGATATTGAATATATGGCTGTTTTCTATTTACTACCCATCAAAATTCTGGCAAGCATTTCATGAGACTGCATTAGTTTGAAACACCCCAACATTCCTATTATCAAGTTTTCCCAAGGTGTCTCTAGTGAAAGTGGGAAAAAATATATTTGTATGTAAGTTCAAATATAACAGCAAAGCCTGCCTATAAGGCTTACATTTGCAGCAGGAGTTATATTCAGAGTTGCCATAGCAGCCACCCACACTCACACACACACACAAAGGGGTGGTGGGGTAAGACAAAGAAACAGCAGAGAACAGAATCTATTGTTAAAAAGAAGTACCCATCAATGTAATTACAAGCAGGAATCCTAGTTTGTAGTCTGAACCAATGTTTAACAGTACAACACTTCCCAGTGCTGGAGTGTCTATTAAGGGATTTTGCTCTAAATGAATCTACCATCTGCACCCTTGGCTTTACAGTTTACTGGATGCTGTATTATGCAGGAAAGAATTCAGCGGCAGATGCACACACTAGGGCTAAAATAATCTAATGTTTCCTTCTCTGGAACATTCAGAAACATCGCCACCAGAAAAATTTGTTGTTCTATGGATCTGAGAAAGTTACTTTACTTTTTGAGTCTCCTCATTTATAAAATGGGTAAAATAAGATCATGTACTTTAAGAAAATGCTACGAGGATTCAATAAATTATCACAAATAATCAATTATTAAATAAACAATAATGATAACTTTAAAAATACAAAGGAACTAGTAAAGTATTAACTAAGTTAGTAAAAGTGAAGCAATTGGTGCCTGACACATGGTAAATGTTCAACAAATGTTTGTTATAATTATTATCATTAATATTTCCCAATTTTTATTATAGAACAGTATGATTTATAATTCAGAAGTTTATAAAACAAATGCATGCCGGTGGCCAGTAGACTGGAGCAAGACAAGATGTTAAGATTCTTCTAGCGCATAAACAATAATACTTTCTCCTGTAGCAATGCCTTTGAAACACTATTTTGCCAGAATAAAAAGGCCAAGTATATTATTATAGCAGCACAATCAACACCACTGGCAAACATTGGTTACACAGCAAAATCTAACATGTACTGTGTTTTAAATTTTTATTTGCTTATTTATTTAGAGACAGGGTCTTGCTCTGTTACCCAGAGTGAAGTGTAGTTGAGTGATCATAGCTCACTGTAACCTCAAACTCCTGGACTCAAGAGATTCTCCCGTCTTGGCCTCTCATGTAGCTGGGACTACAAGCATGCAGCACCACACCTGGCTGAGGTTTTGCTTATTTTTTTTTTCTTTCTCTCTCTCTTTTTTTGTAAAGATGGGATCTCCTAGGTTGCCTAGGCTGGTCTCAAACTCCAAAGTGATCTTTCTGCTTTTTGGTCTCCAAGGTTCTAGTATTACAGGCATGAGCCACCACGCCCCATCTGAATCTAATGTCTATTAGTATTAAAATATTTGTATAAGAATATTTGGGGTCAGAGAGCATTCTGGAATTTGTCTCCCATCATTGGCTAGGTCACGTATTTATATGCAGATATATTTGCAATTCATACCCAGATACAAATATGAACATCAAATTTAGACGTGATGGCAATGAGTGAAAAGTATTTTGTGACTTCTGATTCACTCAAGTTTCAATCCCTGTTTTAAGGCTGAGTGCTTCATATTCTAGTAGAGGTGAAACATGTAGTCAAGAGATTTCTTGAATAGGAAAGAATATGCATGGGCTACCGTACTTCATATCAGGCCCAAAGGTACCTTAGAATGTGCAAGAAAAAGCAATGCTGATGGGCTAAAGAAAACAGGGGAAATTAGAAGAACAGAGTTTGGGGACACAGTGAGATGGCAAGGAGAGAGTTGTAACACACAAACTTTAGAAAAGTTAGGAAGCAGTGAAAGAGAAAATAAATAGGATAGGATAAAGGAAAGAATCCTTGACTCCATAAAAAGTTTCTGGATGGGATTTTTAAAATGTCCAGGCAGTGAGGGATAGAATTAACTTGGCTTAAAAACTTTAAAAATGTTAAAATGCATACTCTATGGTTCTAAAATTATCCTGCCATTGTAAATGTTACATGTAATGCTGTATTTCCTTCCTAAATTGTCCTTTTATTCAGTAATCTTTATTTGAATCTCAAGTAGAGATGTCACAAGGTATTCCATATATTCTTTCTGCTTTTAGAAATAACATGACTGTATTGAAAACATTTCCATTATCAAATAGCTCTCTGAGGGTAAAAAAATAATTCCAAATTTTTCCAAGTCATTAGAAATAATCAAATTTGGTTTTGAATTGGTCCTGAGACTTCACAGATCTCTTGCTAATGAGCTGAAATTGGAAGTAAGTAGATTTGGCACCACTGGGAAGGAGAACCCCAGAAGACATTTAATTCTCTGATCTGGCCGGGTGCAGCAGCTCACGCCTGTAATGCCAGCACTTTGGGAGGCCAAGGTGGGCAGATCACTTGAGGTCTGAAGTTCGAGACCAGCCTGGCCAACATGGTGAAACCCCATCTCTACTAAAAATACAAAAATCAGTCGGGTGTGGTGGCACACACCTGTAGTCCCAGCTACTCGGAAGGCTGAGGCAGGAGAATGGCGTGAACCTGGGAGGCGGAGCTTGCAGTGAGCTGAGATTGCGCCACTGCACTCCAGCCTGGGTGACAGAGCGAGACTCCGTCTCAAAAAAAAAAAAAAAAAAAAAAAAAATCTCTGACCTTATTGGGGTTTGTGGAAAAGCCTACAGGGAACGCGTTAGGAGTCCACCTCCTGAGCTGCAAGGTACATCCTTGTGAGGAGGGAGAGGTTGATGGTACCATTGTTGGGGACAAGAGCTGCCTGCCAAAGCTGCCCTTCTTTTTCCTTCTGCATATGGGTAATGCACTCACTCACTTCCAACTAAAGGTCCTAGGATAGCTGCATGGGGGCCTGGCTCTTGCCACTAAGATGGTGGCCAATACTCTCAAGACTAAAGGAAAAAATAGAATTTCTAAGGACACTTTGGTTAGTTCTATGAGAAAACGTTAAACGCTAATTGAGATATGATGAAGATATAGTTGCCTGTAATAATAGTGCTTTCTAGAAAAAAAGAGTGTCCCTTTCATCCCCAGCAGGGACTATGAGAGCTTGGGTAGGCAGCTAAGAGGCCTAGGTAGTTCTCTTCATCGTGCTATTACAAGTTCATGGGGAATGCTACAACAGATTTGTTTCCACTAAGTCCTGTTTAATATAAAGACAAACATATTCTCAAATAGAAATGCTAATGGCTACATTTTTTAATACAACCAACTACCCACACGTAATCTCATGAGAGTCAACTGACTTAATTTTGTTCGGAGTACAAACAGCTATTATTAAAAATAGATTAAATGGCCTACAGAAAGATATGAATGTGTTTTAAGTGACTTTCATTATGGCAGAGAAAAAGAATTTCTACATTGGAAAAATTAACAATAATACAGACTAAGACAACAAATTTATAATCCTTACTTACGGTCAGATACACAGCTGCATAGACACTGAGAGCTGCTTCTTTGGATGGAAAGGTTTTTCGGGCTCTCATGATGAGATCTGGGTTGCCAGTACAGGCCTCTTCCCCACTGATGAATTGTGTATACTGCTGACATCCAAGTGCTGTATAATTGGGCTTACACAGGGCAAGGAAATGTGGGGCCAGATTTCCTGTGACTACTTGTCCAGCATTTACAAAGATATCTGTAGCAAACAGTCCAAATGTATAAATTCCTGGGGAAGAAAACAAATAATTTTAACTTCTTGCTTTTGTGTGTGTGTGTGTGTGTGTGTGTGTGTGTGTGTGTGTGAATTTCAGTTTACCATAAACCAAAATGGAAATATTTTAGAAACTATAAAATATTCCATGCATATACATAGTTCCTTTCATTTCATCCCTCTCCAGTTCTTTCCTTGGCTTTCTGGAGTGGTGAAAGTGGTAAATATTGCTCTGTCTACTACTGGTTTTTGTGCATGGCAGGTTTATAAGACATAAGACAAAATAAGAACATGTATTCTCAGACTCCGGGTAATGCAATTGTTCATGGAGTCATGTGTTCCTTGAGAGGGTATAGTCTATCATGCTCTACTAATGTTAGCAATTTCCTTTTTTCCCCCATTTTTTGAAAATTTTTTTATCTCACTAACGAAGCAAAGCAGTTGTCTCTCTTTGATTATGCTGTTACTCCCATTCAGACTGATGTTAACGCTGCTGGAGGTGCCAATTAGCAGTAAATCCAGTGCCATCAGTTTTCATTTAAATATGGAAAATCTTAAGTAAACCAGAATGCTTTCAGAGTAATCTCTACATTGCCTTCAGAAACACATTTTTTTTAAAGTCATAGAACAGCTAGTAATTTATTTCCACCTTATCTTATATGGACTGGCTTCCAATTGATCCAATGTGGGCTATTTAGTAAACAAGGCAATCAAAATTATAGGTTATTAATTATTTTTACAGTTTTAAAATTTATTTGCTTTGGTTACCTGAAGGTATAGAACTAAGTGTGTAGATATTTTTTCCTCCTTTGCTAAGGAACTTGCCAATTTACTTGAATACCAAAAACATTTTCTAAATTCAAAGTCATTGGTTATTATTGTTAAAACTTATTCTTCTATTATACGGGCAAAATAATTTTTGGCATTAATTTCAATTAAACTTAGAGCTACAATCTTCAAGGATGTGGTACCAATGAAAGGAAATTCATCCTTTTATAATTTTGGGAATAAAATCCAACAGGACCTTTTAAAACTATCCCAAAGTAATACTTCTAAAAGTACTGATTTATTAAAATGTCATATACTTAGGTTACAATAGTTAGATGTTTTTCTTTTTAGTCATATATTTCTGGATTATTTGTTTCCCAAGCCTTTTCATCATTATTGGCTGTTGTATAGTATATCACCATAAAAGTTGTACCGGATCAAATAATTTTCCAGTATTAGATGCATAGCTGTTCTTTTAAATTTTTGAAATATTATATAAGATTACAAAAGGTTTACATACAAAAACTCCCACACAGCAAAGCTCTATGTGTACACAAATGGGAATGAAACAAAGATATTAGTTCACTCTTTATCTAAAAAGCAAACAATAAGAAGCCCTTTCTTAACATCTCACCAGCATTGTTTGAATCATACAAAGTAAAGGTTATCAAAATCAGAAATTTGAAAGAGGAAGAGAAATTAAAGAGAACTGAGCTCAATAAAACTTCTTCCAAAATCTCATGGCCAAGCATGGGAACCTAAATTACAAGTCTTCTTCATTTGTACACCTTTGAAATCTAGGCTGTTTGGTGTAACGGGTTTTCCTGTTTATAACAGAGAGAAATATTTGATAAGAATGTGGAAATGTCTCTTGACACTTTAAAGTTCCCAAATGTGTTTTGGAATTAAAATGTCAGTGCATCAGCCCAAGTCTAATACTGTAGTTGACCACAAAGAAAATTATTAAAGTGAGATCCTGTAAGTGTATCTACTCCACTGACCTAAAGAATAAAGTCACTATACAGAATGATGTACTATTATACAGTGATGCTTCGCTTACATGCTTCCACTTACTACAGCTAGAAACATCCAAATCATAAGGGAACAAGAAACAAATGGGCTTTCGTATTTTATAAAATCATATAATAAGAAGCATGCAGAGACTTAAAAGCATACTGTACTTTCAGCCAAATATTCTTTAGAAATATGTGTGCAAATGCAGAAAAATATTTTACTTAAATAGGCACAATGTAATTTGCTTAACAGTATTTAGGAAAGCATCAATTTCTTTAAATAGTTTTAATTCTAAGCATATTGTTGCATATTGCTTTTTTTATTAAATGACTTATACAAAAAGAAATTAGTCAAGAACACAGTATTGATACATGTGAAAAAATAACTTTCAAGGTCTCATATAAAAGTTGTCCCTTCAACAGGATAAATGAGGGCTTTGGAGATACATAACTTGATGTCAGTAAAAATAACAATCTTGGATATGAAGGCCTTTCGTCTACAGAGAGATCCAAAAGCCTGATAACATTTGGCTAGTCTTTAATGGGTTTATAGATAGATTAGGTGATCTATGCATGATATCTTCAAAGTCTTCATCCTGAACCCTTCAATATGAGAAATACGTGGAAGAGTTCCCTTCAATATGAGAACTATGTTGAAGAGTTACATTATCTTTACTGCACCTCTTAATACTAATAAAAATTTATCTTAAATGGCATTTAGCATATGCACTTATTTTAATCTGATAAATCCAGGAAACAATTATTTATATTAAATTGTATTGCGTCAGTTAAAAAATGGGTCTAGGCTAAGTTCTGAATTAAAATGATTTTCAATAATTCATTCATGCATATATTTACTATTGCTAGTATTTGAGATTGAAAGTTAAATTATTAGTGAATCTTGTCCTCTAATAAAATCCCCAATACTTTTTTGTTTATATAAAAATCAACTTAGAAGTAGTGCATGGAGTGCTACATTTCTTCTATTTTCCAAGTTGTTTTTCTTATCCTTCGTGATGTTCAACAACCTACCTGGATTATCACCACCCTCCCACTAAGTACTGTTCAAAGATTTTCATAAACACAGTAATCACGTAATTTTTGGCTCTTAAAGAATATTAAACATCCAAAGGTGGTGTTCTTTTTGCCTTAAAAGAATGTGGAAATGACATCCTAAAGTGGGATCTTGCTATATTAAAGAGAAGGTAGTATGTAATGTTTATTTTTTAAATTTTTAATTTATTTTTTATTTCAGTAGATTTTAGGGGAACAGGTGGTGTTTGGTTACATGAGTAAGTTCTTTAATGGTGATGTCTGCGATTTTCATACAACCATCACCCAAGCAGTGTGTAATGTTTATTTTTAAAAGCAAATTGAAACATTTCAAAGAAAAAAACCCCTAATATTTGCAAACAGTTAACATGTGGGTTATTTTAAGGTTTAGCTTACACACAGACACTGTTTCAGAAATATTAAAAATAATTTAATGAACACATACCAAGAAATCGGACAGTTCGGCGCACCAGCGGGTTTATATAGCAACAGTCTCCAGTTAAAATAGTTTTTTCCTGGTTTTCAAAATCCCTTGTGGCTAGTTGTAGGCAAAAGACAGCAGTTTCTCCAACTATTATCTTGAAAGAAAATAAAAGATTAAGGAATATTAGAATTTAACCAGTATAAATGTAAAATATTTTTATTTTAAAAATGTAAAATGGAGCCCCTTTGAATGGTAATAATCTCAATGTAAAACAGAGCCATAATCGATTTCCTAGATCCTTTGATTATAGCCTTGTCCGTATGTATGTAAACCATATTTTTCTCAACCCAAATGTCCAACAATGATAGACTGGATTAAGAAAATGTGGCACATATACACCATGGAATACTATGCAGCCATAAAAAATGATGAGTTCATGTCCTTTGTAGGGACATGGATGAAATTGAAAATCATCATTCTCAGTAAACTATCGCAAGAACAAAAAACCAAACACCACATATTCTCACTCATAGGTGGGAAGTGAA